>NC_133456.1:49584644-50910525 GCF_048565385.1 Saimiri boliviensis
TCTTAAATGCATTGCAAATTATAAATTGAGATACAAATATTAGAAACTGTCATTAATACAGTTTGTATGGTGGAAACATGGCCCAGCATTTTGCATATGTGTTTTCCATGTTGTTACCAGGCTGCTGGCCAGAAACCAATGTGAGTAACATGCCTGTGAAATGTGGCTGTCTCAGTTGTTGGTGCAGGGGCTTCATGAGTCAGAATGGAAGGCTTTCCTAGGGCCAGCCAACAAACTGCATTTCCAGGTAGCTTTTCAGGATGCAATTTCATAGGGTTTGAGAATGGCCTCAGGTCTATGAGGCTATAACATTGAGTAATTTCTGCATTTCCTAAGGTAAGTGAGAAATTTCTATCCTGGAACTTAATTTTCTTCCCCTGGAATCTGTTTCTAGCCAATTGCTGTAAAAGGTGCTGCCATCACCCAGTCATTTGAGCCAGCACCCTCCCAGTCAACCATGGTTCTCTTCTTTTCATGACCCCCATCCCTATCCCATCCATCAGCAAGTACCCTCAGTCCTACCTCTGAATTCAACCTTCAGTCTCCCTACGTCGGTCCATTTTCATGACCACCACCACCATCTCTCATTTGGCCTACTGCCCCCTAGTGGTTTCCCACCTCCACTGCATGCCTTTTGATTATTCATTCTGCAATTGTCAGAGAAAACAGATCACATCATACATATTGCTGCTGAAAACTCCTGGACCCTACACCTGCACCTGTAGTAACCCACGAGGTCCTGCCTGACCTGGTCTCAGTGTATCTCTGCAGCTGCATGTTGCTCCTCCCTATCTCATTCGGCCCCAACCACATTGATCTTCAGGATTCCAAGCATCCCGCATATTTCTGTTTTGCAAATGATGCTCTCTTGCCTAGCTCTTTCGTCTCCTCTCCTTTGAATGCCCAGCTCGTTTTTGTCCTGCAAGTCTCAGCTCATTCCCCACTTTCTCAGAGGTGTCTTCTGTGAGTGTTCTAGCTAAAGTAGACCCCACTGGCAATCACCATCTCAGCCCCTTGTTTCTTTCTTTCACAACCCTTTATCACAAGTTGAAATTATTCTGCATATCTGACATTCTGTTTTTGTTTGATCTTCCCCTGTAGAATAACAGGGATTATACTTGTATTGTTCACCATTGTATTTCCAGGGTGCAGCTTAGTATCTGCCCTATGGTAGATACTTAGCAGATACTGGTTATGACTAACTGACTGGTATGTGAATGAATGCATGCATGCATGAATGAGTTCACTCCTTTGCATAACTGGATGGCTGCTTAATTATGTAAAGCTGTTTGGAATTTACTTCCTGAAGAAGTTGGGAAAAAAAGAAGCCTACCTCTTGATTCTACACGCATCACCCTCACACCAGATTGCCGAATGCATTTAAAAAGAAAGAAAGAAAGAAAAGCAGAATTCATTTTGCAGAAATTGTTTGCTTTGTATTCCTGGTCCTCCTGTGACCTCATCCTGCTTCTGGAAAGGGTGGTTCCCTTGCAGTGGCTCCATCAATCCCTGGTCCCTAGACCCCCACTGTTGAAACCACAGCAAAGGCACGCTCAACGTCACCTTTAATTAGCAAGAGAGGCGCCTGCCTGATACACACAGTGCCTTGGAAACAAGAAACAGAAAAAGTAAGACAGGATCAGCTTCGTGGAAAGAACTAGAAAATGAAAAAGAATAATTATCCTGTTTTAACATAATGTTGTTAATCTGTATTACCCATTATCATTGAGAGCGTCTTGCCTATTGAAGTATGCGAGCTGTAGAGCCGCTCTTTGCTCCAGCAGTGTAGCTAACGGAAGGGACTGGCTCCTCATCCATCATAATAATTAGTTTGTCATAATTTTCTGCCCTTCTTGGCTCTGCAGTAAAAAGATAGAAGAGGCATTTAAAGTTACTCAGGAATTGTTCCCCAAATTTCCTCTCTGTTCTTTATGGGAACAGATAGCTGTATTTCTGCCCTATTTATTTTATGTTTGGCCTGTGATAATGAAGTATATTTCATCTGGAAGTATATAGCTTTAATTTTCATGTTCTTCTTGGAAACATCTCACTGTTTCATTTCGTTTCAGCTCTACGGTATATAAAGAGAGCTCATGCTTCTTTCTGAACTCACCCATCACCCACCAGAGTTAATTCTAGTTTCAAGACCAACATTACAACTTCATGAGCCGACTGCATGGTAACACACAGTGGATCTCCAGTCCATTAGTGTCGACAGAGTGTTTTCCTTGTTTTAGCCCTTCATTCTCACAGCAGCCCTGGGAGGGAGGCAAGGCAGGGGTTATCCACATGCCCATTTGACAGACTGAGGAGCAGAAAGATGAGTTGACTTGCCCAGGGCCATGCTGCTCCAGCGAAAAGGTGCTAGGACTTGATTCTTGGTTTCCCAATTGTACATTTAGGCCCTTTCTGTAACTCCAGCAACATCCTGCTTCTACTGGAGTTTACTCCTGCTGAAATGCAAACGGGGTAATTTTCAGTTATTCTTTCCTAACTTCATCTTTGTGAGCAGATGTGCATTCCTTTCTGTGGCGGAAAAAGGGAAAAGTGGCTGGTATAAAAACATGGGGTTTATGGCCCAGGGCAGAAGTTCCCAAAGTGTGGTCCCCAGACCAGCAGCATCTGTATTACCAGAAAGTGTGTTAGAGATGAAGGATTTCAGGCTCCCCTCCAGTTCTACCCAGTCCTACTTACTCATCAGAACTTTGGGGTAGGCTTGGCAATCTGTGCTTTAACAAGTCCACCGGGTGATTCTGATGCAGGCTATAGCTTGAGAAGCACCCACCTGGAACGAAGATGGGTAAACACAGAGGAGAAGAGAGAAATGACATTGTGTGCTCAAGGCACAGACTCTGGGGCCAGACTTCTGGGTTCCTATCACAGTTCTACCCCCTCACCCTTCCGCAGAGTATTTACTGAGCCTTTACTATGTGCCAGGCACCATGCAGATGCTTGGAATATAGCAGTGAAAAAAACAAAGATCTCATGGACCTGCTGTCTTACTTTAAACTCGTTGGCTGAGTGATAGAAGGAGCAAATTAGTCTGTCCTTTTGTTTTCTGGCCCATAAAGGGAGACTACTAACTGTGCCTAATTGTAGGGTTTTTGTAAGGGTGACACTGTATCTAGTGTCTGCACACAACAAGAGCTCCACAAGTGCTTGCCCCTTCCTCATCGCACACTCTCAGTTGCTGAGTATTATCCACAAGTTGATGGTGCCATCCCTTGCCACTGTCCTAAATAGTGATCACAAGCCCCAGAGAAATTCCTAGAGGCACGAGACGGACACAGACATCACTGAGATGCTTAAAGGAGATAGTCAGATTATCCCATTTGGGAGGGTGCAGAGGCCTCACGGACCCAGGTGATATGGACTTGATTGTGAAATATCCAAATTTTGTCATCATTTCAGTTGTCACTATGACAATATTGGCCCAAGTTCTCTAGGAATAAATATGTTCTTGGCACTGCTTCTGAGTCCTCCAGCCTGACGTATACACAGGGCTCAAAGATGAAGAACTTATTGGGTGGCTTCAAGCGGCTTCAGTGTATTGAAAGATGTCTCTGATATTAATGTCTGGCTGCTTCAGGAGGGCAGAGACGGGGTGATGATATGGGCCTTTCCCACATTCGCATCAGGTGCTCATTTCTCCAGATACAAAACTGTTTGTACTGTATTCAAAGCCCAGCTCAAATCTTAGCTCATCTATAACATGGTTTCCCCTTGGATCAGCTCACGTGAAATTCTTCAGTCAGGGGTTTGGTTCTTCCCTGTCTCCCCAGTGGAGCAAACACAGTTTGCCAGCCACTTGGGAAGCAAGTGCTATATCTCTTGTAGCATTCTGTGTTAGTTCATTGAAATCTTTCTCACCCTAGTCTAAGACTGTGGTGGAACCTGTATTGAGAAGACGGTGTAGGCAGAAGTCAAATGCGGGACTCCTAAACCATCCCAAATATAAATGTTGTATGATGTGTTTGTTGGGTGTGTTGGTGAGAGAGAGCGGAGAGACAGTGAATGGGTGTGTGGGGATCAGAGCCAGAAGAAATAAGAAGGGAGGCAGAAGGGGGGAAGAGGAAGGAAGGAAGATGGAAGGAAAGGAGGTAGGATGAATGAGGGAGAGAAGAAGAAAGGGAAGGAGGAAGAAGGAGAAAGGCAAGAAAAGTGGGCTAGTTGGAAAGGAAGGGGCGGAGGAGAGAGGAAGAAAGGCGAGGAAGAGAAGACTTCTGCCTGCAGAACTGACTCCTAGTTCATACAGCCAATTTGCTGCCTGCAGGAGGGAAGACAGACCTGCCCTGCCTGCTGTCTGTTGGTGGGACCTAGGGCTAGCTGAGCCCATTGTGGCATTGGTGGCTTGACATGACATGCTTCTGTGTGGAGTAAGATGCTTTAGGGGGTGCATCTTGTATGAAAACCCCTTCAACTCAGTGTCCCTGACCACTTCCATAATGTGGCCTGGGATTGAAGATCCTCTCTTGGTTTTGTTCTCTTCACTGAACCTGTGCCTCTACCATGGGGATTCACTCCACCCGGTGATTCACAAACATACCTGGATCTTCCTGTAGACTTTGGGCCTTGGATGGTGGGGCCTGGTCTTAATTTGTCTTAGAGAAGTCAGATTCAGTTGCTTTACGTTTAGTAGGATCATGATGTTTCTAAAATGTAGTAGAATCATTTACTGAGAATCGTATTCCATTTCCTGTGGAAAAATAGACCCATTGGGGTGCAGTTTTTCTAGTATATACTGCTGATTATAAGGGACAAATGATTCTTCCTTTTAATCTCTTCTTAATGACAAAACATTACTGAGCTAAAATTTGTTGGCGCTTTTGTTTTGTTTTCTTTTTCTCCCCCAGTCCCCTCCCCTGCCCCATCTAACAAGAACATAATGCTCCGGAGAAAGACCTCATATTTTAGATGTAAATTTAAAGAAGTCAGACTCAATTGCTCAGTTAATTAAATTTGCAGTGGTCTCTTTGGAAATATTTACAGACTTGTTTTTACACTTTTGCATTTTGCTCTTACTCCAGCTGAGTGGTAGCAAACACAGTGTGACAGCCGCCTTACTGTACATGTCAGCTATTTACAGACTAAAGTGATGGATTTCCCGATAATCATTTAATAAAATAATTTTTCTGGGATGCAGACTCCCAGACCCTCTTGTTCATATGTTGCATTAAATGTTGCTTTAATCTCACATGATACTCCAGAGAGAACCACAGCTCATCTGAGTCTGACATATGCCCCGTTTGAAATTTGGGGGTTTCCTTTATGGCTTATAGCTAAAAGCCAAATATTTGGACATGTGGTCTACTACACAAATATCTTAAAAGTAGAAGCCGCAAAATAAGATGATGTCATCAAAACCTCCATTGCCTGAAAACCAAAGGATATATAGATTTCTAGTTCCAGGATGAGCTTTTGTTCAGTTGTGAAATACCCATGCCAATTTCTGCAATAATGATACTGAACACTACATAGCATGTATCAAATAAAAAGTTAAAGTCTATTTTTTACATCTATAGCTTCCAATATCTCTATGACATGTGCCAGAAATTTTATGAAAATATTCAGATGTCTTCTCTTCTGGCATCCTCACAATACCTTATGAGATAGGTTGTTATTATCTCAATTTTATAAATGAAAAAACTGAGACTCAGAAAGAGAAAATGATACTCCCAGGTCATACAGGTGCCAGATGGCAGAGCCTGAACTCAAGTCTAGATCTTCTGATTACTAAACTCATAGGATTTTTACTGGAAATTTTTATTACACACACACACACACACACACACACACACACACACACACACACACACCGTGAGATGAAAAAGCCCCAAATCATGGTGGAAACAGTAGATAATTCAAAGCAATGCTTAATTCATAGAGTTTCATATTGATAAGTATATAAAATAATATACTTTCATACGTGGCTTCTTTGTAAAGATGTTTAATATTACATATGTCACAGAACATCTAAGAAAAAATTTAAAAACAAAGAGAGAATATGCTCTATTAGCTATCAAAACACATTTTAGAGTAGTAGCAGTGAGAAAAGTGTGGCATTGACAGATAGACCAAGACAGAGAGCCTGAACGTCAATTCAAAAAGAAATGAAAATTTTGCATATGAGAAAGTTGGCACTTAAAGTGAATGGGGACGAGATGGGCTAATTATTCAGCAAATGGCCCTGGGATGTTGACTATTTGAGAGAAAAAAGGTCTCTATTTCACATTATAGATGAAAATACTAAATTGAAAGTCTAAGTATTATTTAAAATATGCATTGTAATTCATAAGGTTTGGGTGACCCATGAGCATTCCTGTGAGAAAGACTCAGGTTGGAGCTGTAAAGTAGAAAATGCATTTTTCCATACTTGAGAAATAACTATTACTCTTCAGACACAACCATATTACTATTCATGCTTTACTATTCATGCTTCATATCAAAAAGAATGCTGCGGACTGCACACAAAATGCGGTTATATTAGCACATATTCCACTTGTTTAACTGGTCCCCCACGGTAGTCAGAATCTTGCACTTTGGGCAGGGCTAGCTGGGATTGGCGATGGAAAACCTTGCTGTGGACTCCCCACTCACCCTACCCAAGAGGAGGCTGGGTCACCCTGCTGTGTGTTCCCATGGCAGCTGGGATTTCCTGACTCTTGTTATCTTGGTTTGCTGTTCTGTCTTTTCTGCTGGACTGTAAATTTTGAAAGAATGGGCTGGGCAGTTTGGCTCACACCTGTGATCCCAGTATCACTGGGAGAGAGTAGGAAGGAGGCCGAGGTGGGAGGATCACCTGAGGTCAGGAGTTCGAGACCAGTCTGGCCAGCATGGCGAAACCCTGTATCTACTAAAAATACAAAAATTAGCCGGGCATGGTGGTGGGTGCCTGTAATCCCAGCTACCCAGGGAGGCTGAGGCAGGAGAATCCCTTGAACCCAGGAGGAGGAGGTGGCAGTGAGCCAAGATCGTGCCATGGCACTCCAGCCTGGGTAACAAAGCAAGACTCTGTCTCAAGAAAAAAAAAAAAAGAGTGGAGGGCCTGTCTGCTTTGCTCACTGATGCATGGCCTGTCCCTTGCTCAACGGCGCTTCGTGGAACGTACAGATAAGCACATTTTGGACCTCTTGGACAGGGCTAACAAAGGGGTTTGTAGGGAAAAACGTGAAAATGTTTAACCGGGAGATTGGCAGGCCCATAGGAGCCTTCTGGGCTGCGTAAATGTGTGTGCTTGTGGCTTCTGAACCAGTCCGGACAAATCAGGAGAAAGCATAACTTCGGATTTAAAGCGAATAAGGAAGAGATGAGCCTAAAGTGTGCCATTCTAGGTCAGGAGGGTGACCTAGATGTGAGTGGACATTGACATAACATAACAGCTTCCCTTTCGGAATCCTTACAGCATGCCAGGCGGTGTGCTCAGCACTTAATGTACATTCTTCCATCCACTCTCTACCATGATCTCAAGGGATGGATGCTATTACCATGACTTTTCAAATGAGGAAACTGAGGCTCAGAGAGAGGGTAAGTACCTTTCCCGTGGTCGCTCAGCTAGTAAGTGATAGAGTTGGAAGTCAAAATCAAAGCCATTCAAAGTGACTCCTAACTGCCATGCAACAGACTGGACTGAGTTCAGCAAAAAGGGTGCTGTGTGATGATAAGAAACTCTTGCATTCCCAGTTCAGTATGCTTCCTCTTCAGCCCTTTCCCAACCACTTCATTAGGGCAGCTGCCATGGACAACTGAAAAACAGCAACGTTAACAAACAAAGCTCAGCCCTTGGAGACCGCAGTACTCCCAACGGTGAAAAGTGATTTCTCCTGACCTTGGCCCATGGCCCTCCCTGGTGGTGGGTGCTTCCAGGTGGCAAAGGGATGCTTGCAAGAAAGAGGTGCTCTCTGGAGTTCCCTAGCAGGTTGCCTTCTCTCACACAGCACACATTTCACAAGTGAGCTCAGAAATGGCAAGCGCTGGGCACAGTGGCTCATGCCTGTAATCCCAGCACTTCGGGAGGCCAAGAGGGGTGGATCACCTGAGGTTAGGAGTTCAAGACCAGCCTGGACAACATAGTGAAACCCCATCTCTACTAAGAATACAAAAAAATTAGCTGGGAGTGGTGGCAAATGCCTGTAATCCCAGCTACTTGGGAGGCTGAGGCAGGATAATCACTTGAACCCAGGAGGCAGAGGTTGTAGTGAGCCGAGATGGCGCCATTGCACTCCGGCCTGGGCATCAACAGTGAAACTCTGTCTCAAAAACAAAACAAAACAAAACAAAACAAAACAAAAAAAAAAACAAAACCACAAAACAGACAAAAAAAAAAAGGCAGCAAGCTCCTAACACCCACCAAGAGCTAACCTTGTCCTCATGGAATGCTTAAGTCGCCCTGCAGCCACCAGCTCTGCTATTTGCACAAGGCCAAACTTTAGACTTACAGCTCTAAATTAGTAGTGGCTGTTAACCAACTAGATTACTGAAACTGGTAATCTACAATTTTAATTTGCAGTGACTGATTGCCTCATTCTAAAGGAAGTTGGTGCTATTAACCTGTGCAGTGATGACTTGGCTTTTGCTAAATAGATCTGTGTTTCCTAAATACATTATAGGCACTGGCTCAAATATTCCATGGTCTTCTTTTCTGTGTTAGGAAAAAGCGAAAAGTTTATTTAAAAAAATGCCCAAATTGATGAAAGTGGAATGATTTCTCTTATTTAAACTTGTTCATTTTCACCGTTACTTATGATGAACAAGTAAAAGGCAAAAAGCAAAACAAAATGAAACAACAACTTTTCCTTAAATGTTACTATTTGATCAATGATTCAAACATAAAAGGTTCAAGTTCTTAATTGGAGAAACTTGTAGAAAATCACCCAGATACCTGAAGAATGAAAATAAACTACTTAAATTAGCTTCATGTGGCCTGTGGATCTTTCAAGGATCTTATTCCTTGAAAATCAAAATTAACTAGGCTAATTTTAAGAAAGAATAGCAGTGATGCGGGTGTTTCAGACTCACACAAATGATTTTATATAGGAATACAGTTTACATGTGATCACTAAATTCCAAGAAATGACCACTCTTGAAGGAAAATAAAATTGATACAATAGGTGCATTTGGTTGTGTTACCTACACTCAGATGAAATATCATTGACCTACTAAATAAGTAAAAATAATAGTGATGTAAAGTTCACCCCAAAGTATTTTGGCACAGTTCCATCTCTCACATAAACAGATATTTCAGTTCTCTCAACATAAAGCTGGTTGTCACTCTATGGCCTCTTTTCAGAGGACATGTACTTTAGCAAGGGAATTTGAGGACAGAAGGTATAGAGTCCCTCCCTTGCTCAAGAACCAGTCTCACTTAGGGAGGGAGGAAGAAGATTTTTCTTGAGAAGGTTTGAAGATCCTGGCATAGATTGTGAACCAAGAGTCTGGGAAAGGAGAACCCCAGCCTCAGGAACCTTCTCGGGTCAGTCTTGATAGTCCCTTGAGGATCTAGAAATGGATTCCTTTAAGCTCTTCCTATTCTCCACGTCTTGGGAAACTCCTGTGTACCCCACCTGGGGGTGGCCTGTTCTGGTTTGCAGTTACTCTTCTTGAGGCATGAGATTTTGTGAAGACTATCTTTTGTAAAATCTCACAGGGAGTAATTCATGGATAAGGGAAGGCTGAGTATCTCTGTCAATGTGGCTCAGGCCAATTAATATCTTTTGTCTGTCTATGGCGTCAGATAACTCTTCGGCCAATCCTGGCTCATGGTGGTATGTGCGTATGAGTAAAATTACTCAACCTCTCTGAATCTCAGTCCCCTCATATCTTGAAGAAGGAAGATATCAAGGCCATCCACATGACACTAGTGTGAGGATCAAATGAGATTGTGCATGCATGTTTGCAAAGTTTCAAGCAGTCAGCTGGTAGCTTATGAATTGCCATGGTGATGCAGGACTCCACTCAAGTTAGTGGCAAATGGTAAACACATTTTACCCCAAAATCTTTTACTAAGAAGTTCAGCTTTCCCTGTAAGGTATGTGGTGCCAGGAAGCACCTGCCTCAGGAAGACACTCAGAGATTCAGCTCACTCACCTTTGGAGTGTGAAACACACTTTGGAATGTAAATTGTTCAAGTCTTTTAGGTTTCCTGATGGAAGATATCTGAGCATAAACTAGTCAAAGGGCATGAAGGAATTTATGTGAAATATACTTCTCACTCCAATCTGTTATTATACCCTAAGTAACAAGAATGGCCAGCCACTATGTAAATGAGTAGGGATATTCAAAGTTAAATAATTTCATGGTACTAAAAAGTTGATCAGAAATAAATTCAATAGTCATGTAGCTCATATAGTCTCCTCTCAAATATCATACAGCATCAGTCTTCATGTATATTGATAAGCACAAGATATCCATAAAATCATAGACCCTGGAGCCTTCCAGAGAGATTCCGTAGATAGAATCATTCATTGTAGCTGACATCAGTAAGTCAATTCAATTTAGTTAGATAGCTTACCACTGTCCAGGCTGTTGTATTTACTGAGCCATGGACTACCCTGTTTTCAAGCATGCTTGAGAAAATTACTTGTAAGACTATTTCTCTTCTGGGCACACTCAAGTGTTTTAGAGTGAACTTAGATTCAACATTGGATCAGGCTCGGTATAATAATAATATAAAAAATTAATGCTTTAATAATGTTTTGAAGTTGCCTGGAATCTCATGACTTTCTTTCTCTTAGTAATTCAGCCAGATAAGGTATCAGTGAGTGTTTGTGAGTGCAAAGAGCAAGGCACTTTAAAGAACAACAAGAGCCTCAGGATTAAGGTGAAAGGACCTTCTCAACATCCTCTAGAGGAGTCAGCTCCTTTGGAGGGTGGCCACTGCTCTTCCTGAGAACCTCATGCCTCATATTGAGGCCCAGCAAAGGGGCTGGGTCTACCTTGCACGAGGTTAGATAGTGAGTGAGAGGCAGCGGTGAGGACTGTTATGTCTTCCAACCCCAGGAGCTTCCAGGCCATTGCAGTATAGCAGGGACTACTTCCTTTTCTTACTGGTCATGTCGTCAGTCCAGATTTGAGTTCATGATGAAGAAGGCATAAATGCTTTTCTGTGTATATCAGCTGAAGAGTTTAACCTGAACAATGAAGTGTTAATATCTGCAACAGTGCATTTCAAACACAGCTATTGAACATGTTACTGTCAACAGCTTATGAAAGGTGAGCTCAAACCAAGAGTGGGAACCTTTCCCTGGCCCTTTGCAAACCTCAGCAGTTGGACATAGCCAGAGCAAGGAAGCAGCAGTGAAGTCAGTTCAATATGTGGTACGTCTCCCAGTCTGCAGCCTCCTTCCTCCACACGTCAGGCCAGAATCACCACCATTCCCAATTCCCATTCACTTAGAAATCAGTGAAGAAGACTAAAACCGGGAAGGTTTTGATAAGGGACTGAAAAAGACCTAATCTCTGTCCACATCTCATTTGTGATAATGGTGACTATTCATCTGGCGCTGTGTCTGTATAATATCTGAACCTCACATCACTGCTGGTCAGCATGCTTATCCCCATTTTGTACATGAAGTAACCTAAGTCCAAGGCAAATGAACTTGCCCAGATGGAAAAGTTGGGTCTCAATTCCAGGCTTGTCTGACTATAAAGTCACAAGACTCTTACTTACTATTGTGTCATACGTGGATAAAGGAATGACATATTAAGTAATATTAATAGGACACATGAAATTCAATGCTACATTACATAGTAGAGACTTTTAGCACTGAATAATTGAGAGTAAGATAAATCTAGTTTTTATTTATTTGTCTAGCCAAACTCCAATACAAATTTTGTATTCCCTACCATGTTCTAGGTACTTGTTACTGATGTGAAACAGAGGTTAGCAAAATATAGCCCATGGGCAAAATCCAGCCTACTGCCTGTTTTTCTAAATAAAGTTTTATTAGAACACAGCTATGACTATTTGTGTGTGTATTGTCTGTGGCTTCATTTGTGGTACAACAGCAGAGTTGAATAGTTGCGGCAGAGGCCTTTTACCCTGGAGAAAACTAAAATGTTTACTCTTTGGTGCTTTGTAGAAAGTTTGCTACCCTTGATTGAAGTGTACCAGACTTTGTATAAGAGGTGAGACGTGATTACGAAAGGAAGGTTAATGTTCTGAGAAGGATTCACAAGCTCTGAATTCTAATTTGGTCCCATTGCTCAGTCTTCCCAGGACCTAGAGAAAATAGCAGCATCTTTGAGCTTCATCATTCTAACTTATTAAATGGAGACAGCACTGCCTATTCAAACTGCCTCTTATGTTTCTGTGGATTTATTGATACAGCTTATGCTAAATAATAATTAATAGATACATTTTATTGCCTACTTACTGATGAGGCATTTTCCTAAGCCATTTTTGTACAATTTCTCGTTCAAACTTCAAAGTAATCCAATGACAAGGTTGTTTGGAATAAAGGAGTTACTTATTAGAAATTATTAACATGCTTTATCTTCTGTGTTTCTGGGTGTGATCTTTGTTCTTGTTGGCCCAAGGTTTGCATCTGCCTGGAGAGAAGGGCAGGATGGGGGAGAAAGATTAGAATTTGTAAAGAAAGGAAGTCAGACAAAGAAGGGGGTACTCCTTACTTTCTGAGATGCGATGGCCAATTAGACATCAGGACAACTTGAAAATTGGAGAATGTTTTTGCCATAAGATTTAAAATTTGTATTGCCTCTTTCAGAGTATTAGCAATAGGGGCAAGTGTGTAGACCCCGTTTATAGTTGTCCCAAGTTGTGGAGCAGAACACTTCTCCTCACACAGCTAGTCTGGCTTTAAGGTATCAGGGTGTAGGGGAAATAAAAACCTAACAGCTCACCCTTTTTTAGCCTAGTAAATTGCAGTAAGAGAAATGAGTGGGCGAGGAGGGAGAACAGTAGGAAGAGATGCGGTCTGGCTTTCTCCAGTGCTTGGCTTTGGGGAGGGATAGAGGCATTTATACCACATACGTGAGGGTTTAATGGAGGGAGGGAGGCTTATTTCCTCATCTGTTTAAGAACTTGGACAAGCATCTCATCTTGGACTGCCTCAGCATTCACCTGGGGTACAGGTGGTTCAGAGAAGAACCTTGCAAGCTATAGCTTCCCCATCCCCAGTGGGGCTCTCTGTCACATGGTGTGGAAGGAAGACATTGCAAAGGTTTAGATCTGTAGCCAAAGCAGCGAGGATAGGTAGAGACAGCTGGGGAGCAGCCATGAGCTTGGTCCAAGTCCAGACAGAGTCAGGCTCCAGCTGTGAGTGCCAGTATGGCCACAGTGATCAGGGGACCAGGAGCTTGTCCCTGGATACCAGAGAACTCCCACACCCCAAACCCTGAGCTCTCCATCTGCCTGGAGTCACCCACTTTGTCACTAAGACACCTGGCATCCTGTTAGGGGATGAATACAGGGAGGGGAGCCTCTGATAGTCTATACATTTTTATGAAGAGAGACCAGACTAAAGAAGGTGTTTAATTTTTAGATTAGATTCAGTTTTAAGCAGGATTACATATTTAATTTTCTCTCCTCATTTCTCCTGCTTCTGCTTTATTTCTACTAATGGTGAATGGGAGTGAGGAAGTCAGATTAATTTTAGTCAAAACTGTGTACTAATACAGCCGACAGCTGACCTTTTGTATCTCTGAGTTCTGCATCTGTAGTTTCAGGCAATCACAGATTGACAATATTCAGGAAAAAAATGGAAGGTTGCATCTGTATTGAACAAGTGCAGACTTTTTATCCTTGTTGTTATTCCCTAAAAAATGCAGTATCACAACTATTTACGTAGCATTTACATTGTGTTTGGGATTATAAGCAATCTAGAGATGATTTTAAGTGTGCAGGAGGATGTGTGTAGGTTACATGCAAATACTATGCCATTTTATATCAAGAACTTGAGCATTCATGGATTTTGGTACCCATGATATCAGGGGCCTTGGAACCAATCCCCATGGATACTGAAGGACAAGTGTGTGTGTGTGTGTGTGTGTGTGTGTGTGTGTGTGCTGAAAATCAATTATTGAAAGCAGACTGGCTATTTCCTTACTTCCATATAGGTGATCTGAACCATTGCCCACCCAGGAGTCCCAGGGAAAGAAGGGAACTGTTTTTCAGAGATGTGCATTATTACCCTGTTTGTGTTTTGAGCATCACATTAAAGAAAATGTTGATAGCAGTGTTGGGACTGGAAGCGCCTTGGTCTGCAGGAGGGTTTGTAAGGAGGTTTCTCTCCGGGTCATCAATTGCTCAGAACTGGTACCGAGGGAAGAGCAGGAGGCAATTAGATAGCTGGGTGGGGAAAGCCAGGGTGAGAACTCGGAGTCACTTGGAGAGAAAGTGACTCCTTACCAAAAGATCAGAGCTACCCTTTGAAACCCTGACTGTGGTCTGGCTAGCTGGCAAATACTCCCTCCCGCATGCCAGAAAGAAAACAAATGTTGAGCCCTTGGAACACCATCTGCCGAGCATCTCTTGGTACATGCTGGCTGCCTGATTTTGAGGGATTCAGAAATTATTTATGTTTCAAGCTTGAACAACAATCTCTAAACACTGTCTTCCCTACTAGGAAACCACTTCCCCTCTTCCATGAGAGGTCTGTGAGCTCTCTGATCACTCCAGTGGGAAGAAGCTGTCAAGACAGTTTATCTGGAGCTTCTACTTTGGGGAGGAAAAAGCTATTTTTTTTTTTTTTTTACAAAAGTGAACAGAGTTGTGAAGTGTATCTAATAAGGCCGGCTTTGACACCTGTACACAGAGCATTCATCCCAAATATCTTCTAGCAGGTAGGCAGGTATCCAAGTTACAATGTATAGTGCTGGCTAAGTCTGGAGCGAAAGCCACTCACACCCAGTGTCTCCACCTGCCGGAGCAGTCAAGAAGGAGCAGCAAGCACCGTCGGGATTTCATCCCAGGGGAGCGTTTATTCTGCGCATGTTCGTTTGTTTGTATCAGTCTTATTGTGACTTTTTATTTAGTGTTTTCTTTTATTGAATAAACAATTTTTTAAAAAGAATGTATTTATTTTTAATTAACAAGTAAAAATTGCATATGTCACAGTGTTAAACACGATGATTTGAAATATGTGTGCATTGTGTAATGGCTAAATCAAGCTATTTAACATATACATTACCTTACATACTTATTTTTGTTGTTGTGGCATGGATGCTTAAAATCTACTTTCTTTCTTTTCTTTTTTTTTTTTTGAGACAGAGTTTTGCTCTTGTTACCCAGGCTGGAGTGCAATGGCACGATCTCGGCTCACCGCAACCTCCCTTTCCTGGGTTCAAGCCATTCTCCTGCCTCAGCCTCCCGAGTAGCTGGGATTACAGGCGTGCACCAACACGCCCAGCTAATTTTTGTATTTTTAGTAGAGACGGGGTTTCACCATGTTGACCAGGCTGGTCTCGATCTCTTCACCTCGTGATCCACCCATCTCGGCCTCCCAAAGTGCTGGTATTATAGGCGTGAGCTACCGTGCCCAGCCAAAATCTACTTTCTTAGCAATTTTCAAATATACAATTATATGGTTATTAATTCTAGTTACCATAATGCACACTAGATCTCTTGAATTTATTCTTTATAATTAAAATGTTGTGTCTTTTGACTGACATCTCCCTAATCCCCTCACCTCCTAGCCTGTTATGACCAGCATTTTGCTCTCTGTTTCAATGAGTTTGACTTATTTTACACTTCACATGTAAATGAGATCATGTGGTATTTGATTTTCTGTGCAAAGGAATAGGTTTGTGCATAACATTTCCCTCTGTTGTTTTTGTTTCCGTGTACTGTCCATTCTTTCATATTTTCTGTAATGAGTATGTATTTCTTTACATCTGAGAAAAAAAGTCTTTAAAAAATAGGAACTAAAACTTCACTCATATCAGGTACCGACCTCCCATGCCCTCAGATTATGACGAGGTTGGGGAGAGGTGAGAGAATGATGATGATAACGATGACCCAGGCCTTCTTTTAAGGCTTCCTCCCTGCCTCACTACCCCTCCACGCCCTACAACACCACCAATGAATGAAGAGATCTACAAATTGCTCTGCTTCAAAAACTATCGTGAGTTTAGATACTATTCGGGAATTATTGTTGAATTCTCCTGGGGGTAATAATATGTTGAGGATATACAGGAGAAACTCTGTATTTGTAGAAAATACAGGTGGCGATGTTGAAGGATGAAGTATCATAATGTCTGCTGCTTAATTTAAACTGGTCAGATAAAAAGACAAACATGAAGCTAATATGACAAAGTGTTAACAGTTGTTGAGTGATTGCTATACGTGTATTCCTGGCACTCTTCTTTTAACTTTTCGATTCATTTCAAAAATTACATGGTACAAAATTGGAAACCAAAGCAGTCGCTGCTGTCAGTCTCTCCTTTCTTTCAGCATTTCTTTTTTAAAAAATTTTGTCTTGCTTCTTTCTTACCTTGTTCTCACCTGCCTGAACCAGCGTTGAGGCATGGCTGGTGGGGAAGCATGGGGGACGAGGAAAGACATCATTCTGGAAACTCATCAATGCCATCCTTCCTGCCATTTGACACCCAGCACACCTCTCTTCTGACACCTGTGTATGTGTGCAAGACTATTTATTGCACTGTTGTTAATAATACATTTAAATTGGAAGTAGCCTTCATTTCCGTCATAAGGAGAGTGGTTAAATAGTTGAAAGCACATCTGTATATCGAAGTACCATGCAAGCTAAGGCAAGTTTGTATGTGTTTTTTGTTATTTTATTATTTAAGTAGTTCAGAAAACAGCAAAAGGGAAAGGAAAAACAAATCACTTAATTTCCCACCCTTAGAAACAACTGACCAGACACAGATAGGCATCCTAATACTAATGTGCATACTTTAAATGGATGTCCCAAAAGAGAATATCTACATGGCTACTGAACATATTGGTAATCCGGGAAATGAAAATGGAAGCTTAGTGAGGTACATCTATACACCAACCATACTGGCTGAAATAAGAGTCTCATGCTGTAAGGTGTGAGGGAGGATGTGGAACAACTGGAATGCATACACACTGCAATTGGAAGTGTAAATGAGTACAGCCACCTTGGAAAAGCAATTGGGCATTGTATAATAAAGTTAGAGATACGCATACTCTATGAATATATCCTGCAATTATTCCCAATTGAAATTCATGCATATATACAGCAGGGTACATATGAAAATATTTATAAGTGCATATTTGTAATAAAACTGGCAATAGTTCAAATACCCATCAACAATAGGATCTATAAATAAGTTTTTATGTAGTTTTACAGTAGAATATTATACTGAAAGAAAATGAACAAATTATAGCATAAGAAACAATCTGTATTATTCTTAACAAATGTAATGTTAAGCAAAATGAGCAAGAATTCATATAATCTGATTCAAATTATATAAGATCCAAAAAGCTGGTAAAATTAGATGATATTGTTTAGGTTTGCTTGCATAGAAGGTTAAATCATAAACAAAATCAAGGAAATAATAACCTTGAAAATCAGCATGGTAGTTAACTTGGTAGGGAGAGAGAAGATTGTATTTGCTGCAGCTACATGGGGCCTCTGGGATGCTGGCAATATGCTATGTCTTCCCCTGGGCAGTGGTAATATATGAGTTCATTTTGTTGCTAAATATATACATATTACATACATTCTTGCTTTCTCTCTCTCTCTGCCTCTTTATATGCACACAAACACGTATAACTTCTCTATACTCCTCTGAGATTATTACAATAAAAATGTTAGAATTGACACATAGAATGTAATTCTATTTTATCCTATCATTCCTAGGTCATTTTTTTTCCCTCTTTGTATAATTATAGAGATGTTAATATCTTTTCCTGTTCTTATTGGTCATCCATATACCTTCTTCTTGAGGTGTCTTCCTTAAAGTGTTAAAATATTTTATTCTTGTTTTTCAATTTTTTTCTTGCTATTAAGTTGTAAAGGTAGATATTTTATGTGTTCAGAATATCAGTTCCTTGTCAGATGTATATATATTGCAAGTATTTTCTCCCAGTCGGTGACTTGCTTTCTCAATTTTTAAACCTTGACTCTAAAAGAGCAGAAGTCTTTAATTTGTTAAAGTATAATTTACTATTTTTATTGTTTTATGCTCTTTTAGATCCTTAAGAAAATCTTTACATACTGCACATTTGTGAAGATTTCCTCCCATGCTTCCTCCTGGAAGTTGTATTGTTTTAGTCTTTAGGGTTAGGCCTATGATCCAATTTGGGTACTCTTTGCATATGGTACGAGTTACTGATGAAGTTCATTTTTCCCATACGAATATCCAGTTGCTCCAACACTATCTGTCGAAAAGTCTATCATTTTATCATTAAATTACTTCTGTACTTTTTTTGAAAATAAATTGACCAAATATGTATGGATCTATTTCTGGATTCTCTATTCTGTCTCATTTATTTAAAGGTCTATCCTTATACCAGTACTGAACTCCTTTTGTTACTGGCTTCATAATAAGACTCTAAATCAGATAGGACAATTCCTCCAATGTTGCTCCTTTTTATTAAAGTTTTTTATTAACCTAGATATTTTGTATTTTTATATAAATTTTGTATTGAGACTGTCAATCTCTACAAAATTACACTGTGATGTTGATTGTATCAATCTATAGCTCAATTTGGGGAGAACTGACATCTCAACACTAATAATTCTTCTAATCCACTTACATGGTGTATCCCTCCATTTAAGTCTATACTTTTTCTAAGCAATATTTTATAGTTTTCAGTTTACAAGTCTTGTGCATATTTTGTAAGATTTATTCCTGAGCCCTTTATGATTTTAACCTTTTATTACAAATGATACTGTTTTTAAATTTTAAACTTCCCATTGTTTATTGCTACTATGGCTTCATATAATGAATTAGGGAGGGTTCTCTCTTTCTCTATCTTGTGGAATAGTGTCAATAGAATTGGTACCAATTCTCTTTTAATGTCTGCTAGAATTCTGTCATGAATTCATCTGGCCTGGGACTTTTTTGGTTGGTAATTTTTAAATTACCATTTCAATCTCATTGCTTATTATTGGTCTGTTCTGGGTATCAAATTCTTCCTGATTTAAGCTAGGGGGATTGTATCTTTACAGGAATTTATTCAACTCTTCTAGATTTTCTAGTTTATGTTGCTTAAAGGTGTTCATAGAAGCCTCGAATGATCTTTTGTATTTCCGCGGTGTTGGTTATAATATTTCCTGTTTTATCTCTTATTGAGGTTATTTGGATGTTCTCTCTTCTTTTCTTGGTTAGTCTTGCTACTGGTCTATCAATTTTATTTATCTTTTCAAAGAATCAGCTTTTTATTTCATTTATCTTTTTTGTTGCTGTTGTTTTGTCTCAATATCATTTAGTTCTGCTCTGATCTTGGTTATTTCCTTTCTTCTTCTGGGTTTGGATTTGGTTTATTCTTATTTCTCTAGTTCCTTGAGGTATGACCTTAGATCGTCAGTTTGTGTTCTTTCAGTCTTTTTGATATACGTGTTTAGGGCTATGAACTTTCCTCTTTGCCTTGCCTTTGCTGTATCCCAGAGGTTTTGACAGGTTGTGTCACTATTGTCGTTCAGTTCAAAGAATTTTTAATTTTCATCTGGTTTTTGTTTTTGACCCAATGATCATTCAAGAGCAGGTTATTTAATTTCCATGGATTTGCATGGTTTTGAAGGTTTCTTTTGAAGTTGATTCCCAGTTCTATTCCACTGTGGTCTGAGAGAGTGCTTGATATAATTTCAATTTTCTTTAATGTATTGAGGCTCGTTTTGTGGCCTATCATATGGTCTATCTTGGAGAAAGTTCCATGTGCTATTCAATAGAATGTGTATTCTGAAGTTATTGGATGAAATGTTCTGTATATGTCTGTTAAGTCCCTTTGTTCCAAGTTGACTTTCTGTCTTGATGACCTGTCTAGTGCTGTCAGTGGAGTACTGAAATCTTCCACTATTATCGTGTTGCTGTCATTCACTTCTTAGGTCTATATTAGTAATTGTTTTATAAATTTGGGAGCTCCAGCATTAGGTGCATATATGTTTAGGATTGTGATATTTTCCTGTTGGACAAAGCCATTTACCATTTTATAATGTCTCTTTTTGTCTTTTTTCACTGCTGTTGCTTTACAGTTTGTTTTGTCTGATATAAAAATTGCTACTCCAGCAGACAGTTTAGTATCCATTTGCATGAAATGCCTTTTCCCACCTCTTTACTTTTAAGTTTATGTGAGTCCTTGTGTGTTAGGTGAGCCTTGAAGGTAGCAGGTAGTTGGTTGACTAATTCTTACCCATCCTGCAGTTCTGTATCTTTTAAGTGGAGCCTTTAGGTTATTTACATTCAATGTTAGTATTGAGATGTGAGGTGCCATTCCATTCGTCAGGCTATTTGTTGCCTGTGTACTTTGTTCTTTGTCTTTGTTTTTTAAATTGTATTTTTGTTTTATAGATCCTGTAAGATTTATGCTTTAAAGAGGTTCTGTTTTTGATATGTTTCCAGGATTTGTTTCAAGATTTAGAGCTCCGGTTAGCAGTTCTTGTAGTGGTGGCTTGGTAGTAGCGTTTATTTGTCTGAAAAAGACTATCTTTTCTTTATGTATGATGCTTAGTTTCACTGGATACAAAATTCTTGGCTGATAATCATTTTGTTTAAAGAGGCTGAAGATTGGATTCCCAAACCCTTTTAGCTTGTAGGATTCCTGCTGAGAAATCTGCTGTTAATCTGATAGGTTTTCTTTTATGTTACTTGGTGCTTTTAAGATTCTTTCCTTCATCTTAACTTTAGATAATCTGATTACAGTGTGCCTAGGTGATGATCATTTTGTGATGAATTTCTCAAGTGTTCTTTGTGCTTCTTGTATTTGGATGTATAAGTTTCTTGCAAGGCTGGGGAAGTTTTCCCCAATTAGTCCCCCAAATATGTTTTCCAAACTTTTAGGTTTCTCTTCTTCCTCAGGAACACTGATTATTCTTAGGTTTGATCATTTAACATAATCCAAGACTTCTTGGAGGCTTTGTTCATGTTTTCTTATTTGTCTTTGGTAGGTTGGGTTAATTCAAAGACCTTGTCTTTGAGCTCTGAATTTCTTTCTTCTACTTGTCAATTCTACTGCTGAGACTTTCCAGAGCATTTTGCATTTCTATAAGTGTGTTCATTATTTTCTGAAATTTTGATTGTTGTTAATTTATGCTACCTATTTCATTGACTATTTCAACCTTCACT
The DNA here is from genome assembly GCF_048565385.1 of Saimiri boliviensis. Lineage (NCBI taxonomy): Eukaryota > Metazoa > Chordata > Mammalia > Primates > Cebidae > Saimiri > Saimiri boliviensis. The sequence goes on from NC_133456.1 coordinate 49,605,876, forward strand.
TGTTGTATCATTTTTGGATTTCCTTGCATTGGGCATCACCTTTCTCTAGTGCCTCCCTGAGTAGCTTAATAACTAACCTCCTGAATTCTTTTTCAGGGATTTCTTCTTGGTTTGGATCCATTGCTGATAAACCAGTGTGATTTTGGGGGGTGCTAAAGAGCCTTGTTTTGTCATATTACCAGAGTTCGTTTTCTGGTTCCTTCTTATTTGGGTAGGCTCTGTTAGAGGGAAGGTCTAGGGCTGAAGGATGTTGTTCATATTCTTTTGTCCCATGGAGTATTCCCTTGTGGTAGTACTTTTCTCCATTTTCCTATGGATGTGGCTTCCTGAGAGTTATCTCTCTTCTGGGTCTAGCCATTCAGCAAGTCTACCAGGTTCTGGACTGGTACTGGGGGTTATCTGCACAGAGTCCTGTGATGAAAACCATCCATGGGTCTCTCGGCTGTGGATACCAGCACAGTATTTGGGGTGTCTCCCGGGTCCTGCAGGAGCAATCTGTTTCCTTCAGAGGGTCTGTGGGTCCTCTTGAGTTTCCTCATTTATTCCTCCAGTTTTTCTGGAGCTAAAATTCATGATGCAGGCCTCCACATGCTGCTCTGTCCATCCAAGTCACAGCTGCAGTCTAGTTCTGCCTCCTGTCTGCCATGATGGGAGACCTTGCACCATTTTGTATGTAGTTTTCTTATAATGTCCTTGTCTATTTTTGGTATTAGACTAATGCTGGCCTCAGAAAATGAATTGGGAATTATGCTTCTGGAAATGATTGTATAAGACTGAGTATCTCTTAAATGTGTAATAGACTTTATCACTGAAGCCATCAGAGCCTGAACTTTCCACTGTGTGATGATTTTAAATTATGAATTCAATTTCCTTTATAAATATCAGTTTATTCAGATTTTTATTTTTTCCTGTTTTAATGTTAGTAATTTGGGTATTTTGAAGATTTTGTCCATTTCACCTAAATTGTTGAATTGATTCACATACAATTGTTTGTAATACTCTTTTATTGTCCTTTTAATGTTTCTATAATCTGTAGTGGCATCCCTACTTTTGTTTTGGCATTGGTAATTCATTTCTTTTCAATGTTTTTTCTTCCTATTATTATATTTTTCCTCTTTTATTATTTTCTTCCCTTTACTTATTTTGAGTTGACTTTTTTCATTTTTTCTTCTAATGTATTTATATAGACACTTAGATCACTGACATTATCTGATGCTTTTTCTAATGTGACCATTTAAAACAATAAGTTTCTGTCTAAGCACTTGTTTAGTTGCATTGGCACATTTCAATATGTTGCTTCCATTTAATTTATTTCAAAAGATTTTAAAATTTCCCCTGAGATTTCTTTTTAACCCGTGGGTTACTAGTTAAAGTAGAAAGATGTATTTGTTGTGAAGAGAAACCAGAGAGTGTTTGACCCTTGGGCTATTAGAAGTATATTGTTTACTTTACAAATGTTTTGGAACTTTTAGATATCTTTCTGCTATTATTTATAGTTTAATTCTGTTGTTGTCAGAGAACGTAGATTTGCATTACTTGAGTTATGTTAAGTTTAAGGTTTGTTTTATGTCCCAGAATCTGGTTTTTCTTAGCCAACTGTCTAGCTGGATTTGAAAAAAATGCTGTAATCAGATGGAGTGTCTTATAAATGTCAATTAAATCAACTTGGTGGATAGAGTTGTTCCAATTTTGTGTATCTTTATTATTTTCTATTACTGGTTCTACTAATTACTGAGAGGATGGTTGAAATCTCCAACTATAATTGTGAATTGTCTATTTCTACTTGCAGTTGTATCTGTTTTTGCTTCCTGTACTTTGAAGCATTGTTAGTATATGTATACATATAGGTTGTTATGTCTCCTCAATAAATTGACCTTTTTATTATTATGAAATATTCTTTTTTCCAGGTACAAAAGTCTACTTTGTCTGTTACTAATTCAGATCCTTCTTTTTTTATACTTAATACTTCAATTATATGTCTTTTCCATCCTTTTAATTTTAATCTATCTTAGAATCTACATTTAAAGTGGTTTTCTTGCAGACAGCATAATGTAGTGTCTTGCTTTTTTTTTTTTTTTTTTTTTTTTTTGAGACGGAGTTTTGCTCTTGTTACCCAGGCTGGAGTGCAATGGTGCGATCTCAGCTCACCACAACCTCCGCCTCCTGGGTTGAGGCAATTCTCCTGCCTCAGCCTCCTGAGTAGCTGGGATTACAGGCACGCACCACCATGCCCAGTAATTTTTTGTATTTTTAGTAGAGACGGGGTTTCACCATGTTGACCAGGATGGTTTCGATCTCTGGACCTCGTGATCCACCTGGCTCGGCCTCCCAAAGTGCTGGGATTACAGGCTTGAGCCACCGCGCCCGGCCTGCTTTTTTATTCAATCAAAAATATCTGTCTTTCAGTTGGAGAGTTTAGGTCACCTACATTTCATGTAAACATCATGTTTGGGTTTAAATCTACTGCTATCTTGATATTTGCTTATCTGTTCTATTTTCTATCTTTAAAAATTTGTATTCTTTAAGCTTGAGTATTTATATTTAATTTTAAATAAAATTTAATACTCTATTTTATCTCCCTATGAGCTTATTAGTTATACTTATTTTTTGATTGGTTCTTTAAGAGTTTACTGTATACATTTTAACTTACCATGGTTTTAAAATAACATTGTATTTATGTTATACACAATGTAATACCATTTTAACAATATTATTCTCTGTCCCCCATTTTTCTGCTAATCTTATTACAGATTTTAATCTCATGTTTTAAATTCTACAATATGCTGTTATTAGTGTGCTTTAAATAGTTGATATCTTTCAAAGAATTTTAAAACTGTGGGAAAAATCTCCTAAATTTATTCATATGTTGAATATTTCTGATGCCATTTTCTTTTGCAGATTCATGTTTTTGTATGACGTTTTTCTTCCATCTGAAAAACTACCGTAAGTCTACTGACGATGAATTTTTCTTGGATTTTGTTTGAAAAAGTTTTTATTTTGCTTTCCCCTCTAAAGAATATAATCACTGGATAGAAAATTCTAGGCTGGTAGATTTTTCCCTCGACATTTTCAACTTGTCTTTTCATTATTTTCTGGATCTATAAGTTTATACTTTTCATTAAATTTGGGAAATATTTGGCCGTTAATATTTAAAATATTTTCGTAGCTCTTCCTTCTAGGATCCCTACATGTGTATTTAAGATCATTTTTGTTATTCCACAAATTAGGAAGGATATTTTTACTCTTTTTACTTGCTGTGCTTCATTTACTTTAAGTTCTATTGTTGTCATCAAGGTTACCTATGTTTTCTTCTGCAGAATCTGTCTAATGTTGCAAAATCTGTCTAATGGAATTTTTACTTCAGATACTCTATGTTTTTTATCTCCAAAAGTTCCTTTGGACTCTCTTTATATGTTCCATTTCTCTTCTCACTGTGGCCATGCTTTTTATAAAATATGACTATATTGTTATAATAGTTGTTCTAATATTTAACTGTGAGGTCCATCATCTCTATGATTTTTAAGTCTGTTTTTATTGACTGAGTTTCCTCCTGGTTATGAATCACAGCATCCTTATTCTTATTCTGACAAGTATTTTTTTAATTGGATGCTGCACATTGTGAATATTACATAGTTGAGTGTCTGAGTTTTGTTATCTCTCTTTAAGGAGTTTTGAACTTCATATTGGGAGACATGCATTTTTCTATCAGTTTGAGCTTATTTAATTTTTTAATCTTTGTGTAGGCTGGGCACAGTGACTCATGCCTGTAATCTTAGCAATTTGGGAGACCAAGGTGGGCAGATCACTTGAAGTCAGAAGTGGCCAACATGGTGAAACCACATATCACTACTAAAAATACAAAAATTAGCCATGCATGGGGGCACACACCTGTAATTCCAGCTACTTGGGAGGCTGAGGCAGGAGAATCGCTTGAACCTGGGAGATGGAGGATGCAGTGAGCCAAGATCACACCACTGCACTCTAGCCTGGGCAACAGAGTGAGACTCTGTCTCAAAACAACAAAAACAGAAACAAAAAACAACAACAACAAAAATCTTTGTGAGTAGTAGTCTAGAGCAGGCTTTACTCTAGGCATGAACAAATCATGCCTGGAATAAATCACAACCCCTCTGGGGTGTCCACAGAATATCCATGTGGTCTCTATGGACATTCTACTGTGACTCATCAAAGTCTGAACACCTCTCAATCCGACTGAGCTCTGGAAATTGTTTCGCTTTTGCACTTCAGTCACTCCTTGCCCTGGATTGTGGAGTTTTACTCTATGCTTGCACAATCTTGTACTTAAGGTAATCCTCATGCAGATTTCCAGAGCTCTTTTACTGGGTAGCTTCATCCTTTCTGGAACTTTGCCCTACAAGTCCCAGCCATTTCATCCTTCTTAATCTCTGATTTTTGTTTTATCAATTCAGGTAGAAAATCAGAACAATTGTACAGATCACCTCACTTGTTTTCCTTCCCTCAGGAGTCACAATCTGTGTTACCTATTTTTAACTGTTTAAAAATAGTTATTATACATACTTTGCTCAGTTTTCTAGGTTATTATTTTAGGAAGTATGTTCCTTTAACTCCATAATGGCCAAGCACCTATGTAATATATATATGATTTAAAAATCTATATATATGTTAATTAAAATCACATACATATATATTATTTTAAATGAAATGTGTTAAATGTAAGTCATTTGAATTTTATAGCCAAAAATAGCCAAAATAAATCTTAAAATGTTATATTACTTCAGGTAAGAAAAGCTACAGTTTTTAAGTGATACTTTACTTTTAAAAACATGTGAAAAGCCTCAAGAGTTTGAAGAAATTCTTTTTTAACTACATATATTAAACAGCATGACTCTCTAGTCTGAAAGATAAGAAAGTTGATCATACTCTTATCTCCTGACAACTTATTCCCCCACCTGACTGTCTTATATTTTTATTTCAATTGTTAAGATGTATGACATTGATTTTTGCTCTGTAGCCACAGTTCATGATATTGTTCTGTCTTAATTCTATGTTGAACTGAATTTAGTTCTCACTGGTATTTTAACACAATGTATCCATTTTTTAATTTTTCATTTTAAATTCCATTTTGTTTGGTTGAATTTATCATCAATTACCCCCTCCCTATTAAGACTCATAGGGGGAATGCTCTCTGGTCTTTAAGGCTATGAGTTCTGTCTTTAGCCTTGTACTTGTAATAAACTTGGCTAGATATAAAATTTCCTCACAATTTTTCACATATTGCTCTACTGCCTTTTATCATGTAATGTTACTATGGAGGAATCCGAAGACATTCTAATATTTCCCCTTTGTATATGAACTACTTTTTGGCCTATTTGCCCATATAATTCTTTGGGTATATCTTTGAAGTTTAGTAGCTTTTCAGGATATTTCTTACTATATTTCTTTTTGTATTACTTTTTCCTGAGTTATGGTATGTACTTTTGGCTATAGATTTAGATCTTTATTTCAAAAAAATATTCTTGGGGCTTGACCTCTTGGAACTTTTTCTAACTTTTTCTAAAGGACTTCTGCTTGGAATCTGGCATTGAACAGAGGCCAGAAAGGTCCTGGGGTGACTGTCAGTGGAGGCTTGAAGGAAAGGGAAGCAAATGCTATTGGAAGGGTCATAAAAGAAAGATTATGTTATACATTAGTAGGACAGTTGATTAGACAAGCTCCTGTAGTTACTTGAAAAATATAAGTATCTGATTAACTTATATATCGAAGTTATTTCCAGACAGGATATTCAAAGTGCCACCTGGTTCTTTGAGCTGCTTATAAGTACAGTTAGAGAGAAAGAAATTTAAAAAAGGAAATATTTCATTTTTTAAGCAGAATTCAGAAGAAATGTTTTCATCCCAGAACTTGCTGGTTTAGCAAATAAAACTATTTCTCATTCCTGTAGTATTAGTTAGGAGAAATTTTTCAACCTAGGTAATGGTCTCAGGGCCAATGTAAGACAACAGAACACTGTCTGTAAAATGTGGCTTTGCATTCAAGAACCTATAAAATCATTTGTTAAGACGTTAGAAAGATAGAGTGGTGTCTTACAGACCCTTTCTTATAAAAAAAAGGACTTGTAATAATCTTAAGTGCATGGTATGTTGATCCTCTCAGCTTGACAATGGGAGTTTTACAAATCTCAAGAGTCAAATCTTATAGCACTTTGACTCACAGTCCAAAAGTAGAGACAGATTTTGTGGGTGTTGCTTTTGTCTAGTGGAGTAAATTAAAACTTGATATCTAGGAATTCCACAGAATTTTTAAAGGGATCATATCAGCTTAAACTGAAATATAGCAGAAGTAGTTCTGAATAAAATGAGGCCCCCAGACCTCTAACTTACTTTGAGTACAAAGCAGGTTGAGAAAGCGACCCATCTGTACACATGAAACTTTTTTTGTGTGAAAAGGAAGAATGACTCTAAGGAAACAGCTAAAGCCCAGTGCTTAAAGCCAAGAGAAATAGAAAGTGATCCAAGATTATGGCCGAATTGGGTCCTGATCAAGGAATCTGTGATATGTGCCCAGTTGGATTTCAGAATTGCTATGAACGTCTGATGATTATGTACCTTCTATTGTCCCCACTGTTGAATGAGAGTGTCTACTGTAGTGTTTCTGACCCATCCTCACCTCACGTTGTATATTGAGAATGTGTTGGGGTAGTTAGAAACTTGCCTCTTGAGGTTACGTGCCTTCAGATCAAGAGCTGCACATACCTTCAGATCAGAAGCTTCAGTCATGTCTGAAACGGATTTAAATGACAATACTCTAGACTCCAAAACAGAATCTGAGGCTATAATGGATGAGACGAAATCCTGGTGGTTCTTGGGGGTTAGAGGGATGTATTTTTCATGAGGGGAGGAGCCCAAAGGTATATGACAATAAACTCTTGTTTTAGTGGCTCATAATGAACCATGCCTTCCAGTATTTATGCTCTAGTTTAGTCCCCTCTATGAATTTGGGTTGGTCTGTCACCCCCTTTAAAAAGTAAAATGTGCTGGAAGCAATGCCATGTCAGGTCTGGGCAGCAGCCACTTCTGAATTCTTAGAAGTAAGTTCCCACACAAGTCCAACTATCTTAAGATCACCATGCTGTAAGGAAGCCCAAACCATCCAGGTAGAAAAGCCATGTGGATGGGAACCAAGACACCCATGCAACACCCCTAGCTGAACTCAGCTAACCTTCAGCACCGAGTTGCCCTCACCTGAGTGATACTTGTCAGTGAATTAGTTGAGCTATCTATGCAAATGTCATATGGGGTACAAATGGTCCTCCCAAGCTTTGTCCAAATTGCAGATTTATAAGAAAGTAGAATTTTAAGCTACTTTGGGATGCTTTGTTATAAAGCAATAGATAATTGAAACATCTTTAATTTCTACCTTGAGTTATTTTTGTTGCAGATATCATGTTGTCGGAAATTTCTTTGAGATCATGGGGGCGATGTCTCTTAATATATATTCCTTCATCTCTTTTTTGTTGATGGTGCTTTCTTTATCCTCTCCAGCCCTCCCCCACAAATTACCTATGTGTTTGTTACTGTTATGCCCTTTCTATTTGTTACTAATCAACAAATAATTTAACTAAGTTGTTGAATAACTTAGTAATTCAACTAAAATGAAGTATTGGCTTATACATAAGAATGTGAAGTGATATATGGAAAGGGCAAATTATAATGGCTTCATTTCAGGTTTCACTCCTGTGTTCTCTGCCCAGGAGTGATTTCACCATGTGGGTTTCAGTATTTCGAGTGTTTCTGTGGCACAGAAAGTAACCGTTAAAAGTTACAAAATCCTCTGCTTGTAATCCAGTGACTAATGCTATCCTTTCTGTTATTCCCACCTCATCTTCAGCAATCCCTTATAGTAGTAAATAGGCCATATAATATATTGTTCAAATGATCACAATGCCTCTATATGAACGGGCTTCTGTTTTTATTTGCACTAGGATGGTAGGCATAAATGGGCAAATCAAGTTAGCAAGCCACATTATTTGTAAGCTTGGATTTTGGATAATATAAATGGCGTGCACCTTCTTGAGATCTACCTGCTTAGCTTTCCTGCTGTGGAAAAGAATAAGACTGGGTAGGGACAGTCGCATGCTGAGGTTTGAGTGTTCTTGTCTCCTCCAAAATTCATGTTGCAACTTAACTCCAAATGCAGCAGTAGTAAGATGTGTGGCCTTCGGGAGGTGATTAGGTTAAGAGATCTCTTCTCTCATGGATGGATTAGCACTCTTATAAAAGGGCTGGAGGGAAATAGCAAAGCCCCTTTTTGCCTCTCCACCTTTTGCCATCTGAGGACATAGCAAGAAGGCACCATCCTGGAAGCAGAGAGCAGCCCTTACCAGACTCTGAACCTGCTGGTGCCTTGATCTTAGACTCCGCAGCCTCCAGAACTGTGAGAAGTAAATTTCTGTTCTTTATAAATCACCTAGTCTATGATATTTTGTTATAGCAGGGGGAACAGACTGAGGTATCTCACTTCTCCTTTGGCCTGCCTATGTCTCTACATCTCATTGTTTCCAGCAATGAATTATTGCATTGACCTTTTTGGATGGGGTCATCTGCATATTGAAGGAATTCTATATCCTGCCTAATTTCTATGAAGGTTATATATAGCCGTCAGTGACTTTCCTCATTTGGGGCCAGGTTACAAAGCACATGGCAGAGTTTGTGGTTTGTGGTTCATAGCCTGTGATCTGGAATTTCCTTTATCTACCTTATCATTACTATGGGGATATACTTTCCTTCTATTTTTGTTTTTTCAAATTGCTTTTTGGGGTTTAGAGGGAAAGAAGTGGAATTATATATCTTTACTATGTTATCAATAACTGGAAGACCACTATTTTGATATAGAGTTAGGACCATGATATAGAGTCAAACAGAAGAAAACAGATTATAGTACATTAGTTATGATATGTATCCATTTGTGTTAAAAAATACATTTTGCATTCCTAACCTACTACTAAGAATATTTATTTCACTGCTAAACAAAGTTATTTTGTGGAATGGAGAGGGTGTATATAATTCTGAAATTTTTGCAATGAGCACAAATTACTTTTATAACTCAGAAATCAAAGAAGATAATTTCATTTTGGAGAGAACCAAAAAGGTTTAGGCTTCTGTGGCCCTTATTACATCATGGTGTTGAAGATCCATGCCACAAACAAGGTATCTTGTGGTTAAGCATGAAATGCCCTTTTATTTTGACCTTGGTAGCCTCTCATTGAAAATTTCCCATTGCGGACCTTACAGGGAATTCTCTTCCTGAGCTCAAGAAAAGCTAAAAGTTGCAAGAAAAGGAGCACTTTGATGCTGTAGGTTAAAGGCTACTAAGATAGGATTGAATTAACCACAGTAATAGCAAAAAGAAAATCCCTTGTCTGTGGGATGGTTGATGCATATTGTCTGGGCTTCTGAGTCCGCAGTTGGCCTGTTCTCCTGATTCTATTTATTTCCCTGGGTCACATTACCATTTCCCTGCCCAGTGTCCACTGAGTTCTTCTGTCCTGGGACAGCATTAATATTTTAGCAATGGTAATCTATCCTTTGGCATATACAGAATGGAGGAGACAAGGAGTAAATCACAGCAATAAGCCTGTGCTGCCAGAGTTTCCTTGGAGGGCTTTACTGAGCACACCAAGAAATGGATTCATGAAACTTTGTGTGCTAGAGTGGAAAGTAAAACACAGAATTGAAATAGAGTGGTGCACACAGCTGTCACACTCATGTCAGAAATCTAGACGAGAAAGGGAGGCATCAGTGGCTCGAAAAGACCTTCCAGGGAAGTGAAAAGCTGCTATCGCGTGTCAAGAAGCTGACATGGGAACCAGGCTTGACAAGTCATTTTGATGCTGAGCCGGAAAATTCCTTGGAAATAAACACATTGTTTAAAAAAGGCCAAAAAATCCAAATCAATATAGAGAAGAGAGTCAAGGGAATGAATAAAAATGAGTAAATGAAGGATAATAATGGCTCCTGTACCCGCTCCTGATAATAACCTGGACCTCAGCAAAAGCAGGTATTTGAGGTTAAGAGGTTGACTTCTGCAGTGGGAAAAATATAACCAAAGAGCCAGGTGGACCTACACTGAGACCTACCTTGCCCACTTGTCACTTGGATTTAGAATATTGGGAAAGCAACTTTTCTCTGCTCTAGAAAAATTCGCAGTTGGTTCTGTGTGGTTTCATTGATTCTGACTTTGGATTTCTTTATCTATAATGTGCAGATAATAGAATTTTGTCCAGGATGTCATTTTGAAGATTAAATGTGGTAACACTGATAAACACCTGTAGTCTACAGAAATTGTTCAGGATTGTTCAGTAAGTGCCAGTTCTCTGGAGCTTGTCCTCTGCCCCCAAGCTCTCCGGGGTGGAACACTTCTGTGCCTTGACCTTTCTCCTCTTTCTGTTTCTCCTCTTCCTCTTTCTCCTTCTCCTGCTCTGTAAAGACAGTGAAGCCCTGAGCTGGCAGATAAATTGGACTCCTGCTCAGGTGAAGCAGAGAGAATTCTTGATGTATTTTTTCTGTAGCTGAGGAAGCAAGTTGCATTTGTGCTCCTGGTTTCCATTACTGGGCTGGTCATATTTTATCTTCTCTTAAGTGGCAGCCAGATCCCTCCAGGTCAGGTCAACACAAACTCTGAATACAGGAGAGAGAGGCAGGTACAAAAGCTTGTCAGAAGTATTTATTTCTCTTACAGCTGTACTATCTAAAAGAGGCACTAAAATTTTCCAACCTGAGGCTGGGAGTTGCAGTTCTCCTCTGCAACTGTCCTTTGAGCCTCAAGCATGTTTCCACTCAGCTGATTCTCCATGATGCTTGGGGCTTGTTCCTTTGCCCAGATTTCATGACAGCACCTACCTTCTCAAAGCCATTGTTAACTCCACATTGCCTGTAAAATAGACTTCCAAATCCTTACCCAGGTATCCAGTGCCTGCTACTCTGACTCCAACTTACTCTTCATTTTATTTTCTACCATCCCTAAGCACTTGGCAGTCCAATACCAAACTGTTCACTATTTCCCACATACTTCTTATATTTTCCTGCCTCTGTGCCTTTTTGATGTGTCTGGAATGGTCCTTTCTCCTCTTTCTCCTCCTTACTCCCATGGTCAAGTCATACTTGGTCTGCAAAGTCCACCGCCAATGTAAGCCATGAGGTTTTATTTGTGCACCCTTCCACTGAGAGCAATCCTGCCTTTCTCTGAACTCCTTTGGTTTTCTGTGAACACAGCACCAATAATTGGTACTAAGATTTCTCTACTCTGTCGTACAGGCTTTTCTAAGCTTACTGTTGTTCTTCCCTAATAGAATGTAGGCCCCTTGAAGATAAGACTTGTGCCCTACCCCTGCTGCTTTTCCTCACAGTGTCTAATATACTTTGGCAACGGGATGACTGAATTTGAGGACATTAGTTGATCTGTTTTCATATACACAATTACTGAAGACATAGGAGTTGTTGCACCAAGGATGGCAAATTCCTGCCATGCATGCCCTCACAGCTCCTCTGGTACTGGTGGAAAAATTCTCACACATTCACCCCAGTCAGGAAGTGGCTGCTTGGAGAAGTGGGTAGAGAAGGATGCTCAGGTTGTATCTTGTGCCAGTGGGATGGAGTGCTGTGACTGATTGGTGATGTCTCCTATTATTGATGGATCAGAATTGACAGGAAGGTGGAAACATTATGTTTCCATTTTGGCAAAAAGAAAGTCCTGATAAATGAGATGGGCATACTTACAATGAAAACTGACTCTTCTAAAATTGTTAGGAGACAACATAGAATTAGAGTCACCAAACTTAACTTTCATTTGCGCCTCTTTTACTTGAGAGCTAGTGGAAAATTATTTAATCTTCATTTTTCCACACGTCAACTGAGTTACTATGACCTATTTTGCCCACCTCTGCAAAGAAGTATTTTTCGGTGTTATTATGGCAAAAGGTGATATATATGAGTATATCAGTTTATTTTATCTTAATTCTGATGACTTCCCTTTTGGCCTAGAAGCTTCTGGACTGTCTATGTCCAGCGATGTCCATGCTGACCTCCAGTTGAGACATCTTAGGCCTAGCAGTGAGGCCATTTGAGATTCAAGCCTTCTGACTAGAGAATCCTGCACTTAACTCTCTCTTACCAAGTGAGGCCACAGAAGTGAGAATGGACACAGCTCTCCTGTTGTGTTTTGCACACACTGAATTTAATACCCAACCCATTTGCCCTTTATGTATAATTAATGAATAAGTGGCTCATGAGGACAGAGGACAGTTCATCAATTCTGCATGTCTTCTTTGCGTTTATTCCTCAATCTATTTATTAACGAACAAAAAACACCTAAAAATAACCTTTCCTCTTAAACAACACAATATTTCAATCCAAATAAAATTATTTTTTAAAAAAATGGCATTAGTGTATGTATAGTTTTCTCTCCAATGTAGTTTCCAACCCCAATAAGTAAGTTCTATGCTATGGAGAAGTTATATAGAAATAAAACTAAGTGTATTCAAACTAGTTCATCATTTTTATGTTATTCTCTCCTTTAAGGTCTAAGAAATAACTTGACCTATTGACTCTTTTAAATATTAAACCCCTTTTGTTGACCCTTTTATTGGCCATCTACTTAATGTTAAGTGAAAGAGCCCTAAAAATGGATCCAACATTTAAAATCTATTACAATTGCCCTTCAATGGGCAAGAGAGTAGATTTGTCTGTATTGAGTGCTCATGAAGTCAAATCTTGTGGGGCTTTTCTGATCTGGACTGGGAAGTCACCTCAGCCCCCTTGGGCCTCCTGCTGAAATGGACTCTTGCAAGTAGGAAACGTAAATTAAGTCAAAAGATTGGAGTTCTAGAAAATCTGCCATTCTTCACCCCCTCCAAAGCCATAGAAGAAAATAAAACAGTAAAAGGAAAGAGATTTATGAAATGGCTAATGAAAACTAGTCACATAAGGACATGAAGCCAAGAAAATCTGAATGGGCAAACTAAGCATCAGATATTAGAATGTTAAAGAGATGGTTGCTCTCCCCAGTTGTGTAAAGCTGGGTGGTTTTCCCAGCTATATGATGCACCTGCTGACTGGTCGCCTCGTGCTCCTACACAGAGAGACTTAGAAGACACTAAAGACCTCTGAAGGGCACTTATTACCATCACATAATAGGATATTTTGTGATCTGAAAAAATTATTTGATTGAATGCTTTAGTGATTACAGTATTGATTTGTTCCTCTTGTCACATTTGTGACATCTGTGTTATCATCCCAGGGAAAACAACATGGTTGTGATTTGTTACCTGTATTGTTTTCAGGATAAAAACTGGATGAATTTCTATGTGTGTGTATTTTTCCCTCATCAGGTGAAGCTGTTAATAATTAAAATTAGGTTTAGACATTGGGTTTAAGAAATAAACAAAGCACTTGATTGCTTTTTGGACACCTTCATTATGGGGAAGAACTTTAGAGGAAGGCGGGAGAAAGGACTTTTCAAGAAATTGCTATACAACATGGTGAAGAAATCTCTCTGTGATTATAAAGACATAAAAGAATAGTTGGATGATGAGACCATTTGATTCTCCTGGGAACTCTACTGACATTTCTGATAATGGAGAAGGGTCTCTGTGTGAATCTCAGAAATATTCTGTGATTTTTTCCCTCTTCTCTCTTCATCTCAATGGGTTCCTGGCCAAGCCCCAGGACCAGGCACTGAGAGAGAGGCTGGCTCTCAGCTCACTATCAAGATGAAGTGAAATGCCAGATGTGCCCCAAATACTGTCTGAAATCTCCAGGGAAGTTAGAAAAAAAACTTCAGAGCTGTCTACTTTGTGAACAAAAAAATCCTCAAATTAAGCAATCCAGGGTAGCTTCTGACCAACCCTCAGTGCTTGTCTCTTACAGCACGGTTGAGAAATCCTGTTCCAGTCAATGTGGATCTCTATGGGAAGGTGCTGAGGGTGTTTGGGGAAGGTCACATTTCAAGTGGAAAGTTGAAAATTTTCACAGCATGGAGAAAAGAGAACCACTGTCCACAGGAGACAGGTCTTCATTAGTCTTAACTAAAATATTGACATTTCAATCGGGCTTTTGGTAATAATTGCTGTGTTGCACAAATACAAAATGTCCAGCCAGGCCAGCACTTAGAACACCTGTCCTAGATACTTAAAAGTAACTAACTAAAACTAGATGGCTTTTAAAGAGAACTAGAAAACAAGACACATACTAGGAGAATATGTTTCAAATGACAGCTGGAAAGGACTGTTATCCAAAATTCACAGACAAAAAAATCTCTTAAAACTCAACAATAAGGAAACAAGCGATCCAATTAAAAAATAGGCAAAATACCTGGACCTCAAAGAAAATACACAGATGGCAAAGAAGCATATGAAAAATGAAAAGATGCTTGATATAGTATGTCATTAGGCAAAGGGAATTGCAAATTAAAACAACAATTAGATACCACTATGTACTTATTAGAATGGCCTAAGTCCATAACACTGGTAACACCAAATGTTGGTGAGGATGTGGGGCAACAGGAACTCCTATTCATTGCTGGTGGAATTACTAAATGGTACCATCACTTTGAAAGATGTTTTGATAGTTTCTTACAAAACAAAATGGACTCTTGTCATGCAATCCAGCAATTTCACTCCTTGATATTTTTCCAAAGGAGTTGAAAACATGTGTCTATGCAAAAAAAAAAAAAAAAAACCTGCATGCAGATATTCATAGCATCTTTATTCTTAAATCCAAAAATTTGGAAGTAACCAAGATGTCCTCTAATAGGTGAATAGTTAAATAAAACGTGGTACATTCAGACAATGCAATATTATTCAGCACAAAAAGAAATGAGCTATTAAGCCATGAAAAGACATAGAGAAACTTTAAACGCATATTACTAAGTAAAAGAAGCCATTCTGAAAAGGTTATATACTGTATGATTCTAACTATGTTACACTTTGGAAGAGGTGAAACTGTGGAGACAGTAAAAAGATCAGTAGTTTCTAGGGACTGGAGGGAGTAGGAACAGAGGGCACTTAGGGTAGTGAAACTACTCTGAATGGTACTAAAACAGTGGATACTTGTCATTACACATTTGTCCAAACCCACAGAATGTACAACCTCAAGGGTAAACATAATGGTAATAGACTTTGGGTGATAATGATGTGTTAATGGAGGTTCATGGATTGTAACAAATGTACTGCTCTGGTCAGGGATGTTGATAATAGGAAAGGCTGTGTATATGTGAGTACAGGGGGTATATGACATCTCTGTAATTTCCACTCAATTTTACTGTGAACTAAAACTTTCCTAAAAAAAAATAAAACCTAGTAAAGAAAATAGATGGCTTGAAATTTGGAGGAAAGTAAAAAATGTCAAATATAAGAGGCAATGACAGCAGAGAAGCTCTGTTTCTTTGTAGCACACTGGCCTTTCTTTGGTTTCTTAAAACCCATTTGTGCCTAGTGTTCCCATTATTGGGACACTAAGCATGTGGGAGTTATTTATATCCTGCTGCTCAAAGTCATCACCAAGATCTGATTGCAGAAATTTAAAAAATTGCAACTTAGGCATAAATGGGTTAATAATTTTGAAGTGGCTACTATTCTTGGAGTCCATTTGGGCACAGAAGGGCTTCCCATGCATTATGCCACTTAATCCTGATAGCTGCCCTATTCATACGTGTCAGATTAGATAAGGAACCTGAACTTTGGGGTGGCTCTATGGTTTCTCTAAGGGAGTCCAATTGGTGGGGATGTCAAAACACAAATTCTAATGCATAATTTATGAGCATCCATCCTGAAATTCTTAATCCTGGTTCTATACACATGAGAATCTCTTATGGAACTTCCAAACATGCACATTCTTCGGTCTTACCCAACACCTCCAGGTGGTGGGCTGAGAAACCTTGGCTTTTGCTTGTTTATATATTCAGCTCTCCAGTCGATTCTGAGGCACAGCCCTTCAGAGCCACACCACAGGCCTGGGATGAGTAGGCTGTGCTTGCCTGGACTGGAGAAGGCCAGAGAAGTGGCAGAAGAGCCTCCCACTGGTGCTTGGAAGAGAGTGGGGTAATACATAGGCACAAGGTTGATTCTGCTGCCCAGCATCACCAAAGACACTGCAAGATCCCTCTTCTTTACTGTGCATGGGAGTTTTTAAGATCATTTTTTTTTTTTTGCTTCAAGCCCCCAGCCCAATTCTTCACACAGAGTAGGTGCTCCAGCATGCTTGACAAATGACTACACAAATGCTTCATTCTCTCTATAGCTCATAACGCAGGAAATTTAGGATGTAGACTGAAAGGGTGTGATTAACATCTGGAAAGCAATACTCTTTAGTCAATGAAAGAATAGAAGGGAGAAGAATGTTCTGAATGGCTGAACACCAGACCTTTCCATGTGTCATTTCATTCCTTCTCAAGACTGCCCTCCAAAATAACCTCCATTATACACACTGAACAGATGAGTAGCTGGAGTTCAGAGAATTTACATATTCTGCTCAGAGTCATAGGGCTAGTGTGGGAAAGGCCAGAATTTCCACCTATCTATCTGACACAAAGCCATGCTATTTCTTTCTTTCTTTCTTGTTTTAAAATTATACTTTAAGTTCTGGGGTACATGTGCAGATTGTGTAGGCTTGTTACATAGGTATATAGATGCCATGGTGGTTTGCTGTCTCCATCCCCTTGTCACCTACGTTAGGTATTTCTACTAATGTTAGCCCTCCCCAATCTCCCCACCCACTGCTATCCCTCCCATAGTCTCCCCCCTACCCCCCAACAGACCCCAGTGTGTGATATTCACCTTCCTGTGTCCATGTGTTCTCATTGTTCAACACCAACTTATTAGTGTGAACATGTGGTGTCAGTTTGCTGAGAATGATGGTTTCCAGATTCATCCATGTCCCTACAAAGGACATGAACTCATCCTTTTTTATGGCTGCATAGTATTCCATGGTGTATATGTGCCACATTTCCTTTATCCAGTCTATTATTGATGGGCTTTTGGGTTGGTTCCCTGTCTTTGCTATCGTAAACCGTGCCGAAATGAACAGACATGCACTAGTAGGACAATTTATAATCCTTTGGGTATATACCCAGTAATGGGATTGCTGGGTCAAATGGTATTTCTATTTCTAGATCCTTGAGGAATCACCACACCGTCTTCCACAATGGTTGCACTAACTTGCACTCCCACCAACCATGTAAAAGCGTTCCTATTTCTCCACATTCCCTTCAGCATCTGTTGTCTCCAGATTTTTTAACAATCACCATTCTAACTAGTGTGAGATGGTACCTCAATGTGGTTTTGATTTGCATTTCTCTAATGACCAATGATG
Source organism: Saimiri boliviensis (assembly GCF_048565385.1). Taxonomy (NCBI): domain Eukaryota; kingdom Metazoa; phylum Chordata; class Mammalia; order Primates; family Cebidae; genus Saimiri; species Saimiri boliviensis. Next base: position 49,623,221 of record NC_133456.1, read on the forward strand.
ATGACCATTTTTTCATGTTTGTTGGCCACATAAATGTCTTCCTTTGAAAAGTGCCTGTTCATATCCTTCACCCATTTTTTGATGGGGTTGTTTGTTTTTTTTCCTTGTAAATCTGTTTTAGTTCTTTGTAGATTCTGGATATTAGCCTTTTGTCAGATAAGTGGGTTGCAAAAATTTGTTTCTATTCTGTTGGTTGCCAGTTCACTGTAATGATAGTTTCTTTTGCTGTGCAGAAGCTCTTCAGTTTAATTAATCCCATTTATCTATTTTGGCTTTTGTTGCCATTACTTTTGGTGTTTCAGTCATGAAGTACTTGCCTATGCCTATGCCCTGAATGATATCGCCTAGATTTTCTTTTTATACTCTGTGTCTCCTGATTAGAGAATAGTCTTTATCCAGAGCAGCACCATTCAATGTAAGACAAGCCACAAAGGTGAACCACATGTCATTTTAAATTTTCTAATAGCCATATTAGAAAGATAAAAAGAACTGGTGGAACTAATTTTAATGTTATTTAAATTTAACCTAATATAACCAAATTATTATCATTTAAACATTCAGCCAATTAAAAAAATCTCAAGAAGCTATTTTACATTGTTATCTTCATGCTAAGTTTTCAAAATCTGGTGCGTATGAAACATTGACAGCACATCTCAGTTAGGACCAGCCACATTTCAAGTGGGACATGTAGCTCGTGGGGACTGGATGGACAGTGAAAATCTAGACAGTTAGTTGTGCTATAAGGGCACTTGCTTGGGTTGATGTGGGGAAACTTGGTGTTGGTAACTCAGGAAGAGATGACAATCTGAAGGGCAAGTAGGCAGTTTGGTGCCAAGAAAATGTATTCATTCATTTCAGAAATTACTGAGTACTTACTTCATGCCAGACACTGTTCTAGGCCCTAGGGTAGAGAGGTGAACAAACCCAAGTGCTTCCACTAATGGACTCTTAGTAGAGAAGACAGACAGCAAGTAAATAAACACATAATGTAAGTGTTTTGAGAAAAATGATGTCAGAAAGCAGATAGAATGTGTCAAGGACTATTTTTGATGCGTTAACAAGGAGGGGTCTTTCTGAAGAAATGATATTTGAGTACCAATTGGATGAAGCCAACATAGGTATATTGGAGGAAAGGGTGTTTTTGGCAGAAGGAACCTGAAGATGGCAACAGGCTGAGTATGTTCTGGGAGTAGCAAGGCCAGGCCCATGTTGGAGGAAAGGGCTGATGGCAAGAAAAAAGACTCAAGGATGAGACTGGAGTTGGCTCATGTGAGGGCTCATATGGTGGGGTAAGGACTATTCCAGTATGATGGGAAGTGTTCACAGAGTTTTGAGTCAGGGAGTGAGGTTCTGTGATCTGCATATTCTATAAAGGGTAATCCTGGCCACAGTATAAAGAATATACTGGGGTTAGAGAAGCATAGAGTGGGCAATGACAGGTTTTTACTGCAGGAAATGTGTAGAACTCTGAGGAACGTGTTCAACTATCTTGGAATGAGGATGAGCAAACAATGGACAAGATTCAATTCTCATGGCACAGCTATACTAACTGTTAGTTTATATGCTATACAGAGACAAGCTGATGATCAGAGAGCATTTCTCACATTACACTGTTGAATGATATGAAACGAATTATCAAGACAGGATGTCAGACAGAGAATTATGTGAGGGCCAATTGCCAAAGCTGGGGTAGGATGGCTTCCAGAAGACAAGAATTTGATTAGGAACCCAGAAATGCCAGACCCTGCCTCAGCCCAGCTACTTCTCTTCTCTTGGAAGGGCCCAAGGAAGGCTAAATTTCAATAAATGACATGTGGGAAGTAAGAGTAGTACTTCATTGCTACTGACCTTGTATTAAGAGCTTTGATGTAGAAATACTGGGTTAAAAAATGGTGCAAGAGTCATGAAAGGGGGTTCCCCTCTCTTAGACACAAATCTTGGAATCTTATGAAAACAGATGAGAGCAGCCCTTTAATAGAATGTCAGCTTATTAAGGGCTGGGATCTTATCTTGTTTATAGTCACATACCCAGAGATAGAACATCTAATACATGCCCAATATTTGTTGCATCCATCCACCCATTCATTTGGCAACTCCTATGTCTGATGACCATCTTTACCAGGCACTGAGCTACAGCAAGGAGGAGACATGGCCATTGAATTCTGAATTCATAGTCTGCCATCAGAAACAGGCTTTCGCTACAAGACAGCGAGTTCCTCAGAGAGGAAGGAGAGCTTTCTCTGAGAGCATGCAAGAGGATTCCCAAATCCAAGGCAAGGTAGGATGGGGAGCCCTCCCTGAGGCAATGGTGCATGCCGAGATCCTTGTGGGGTTTAGAATGGGAGATTTCTGGCATTTGTAAACAGTAAAAATACACTTTGTTGTTGAACTCACTGGCATTATGTAGGTAGCTTGAATGCAGAACTGAATATTTAGAATGATAGAATAATGATTAGTTAGCAAATGTAAATGATGATAAAGGCTCATTTATATGTATAACCTATGCTTTTCTTAAATTTGATAAAATGAAAAGCAGGAGTATATGCTCATTTAAAAAACTCTACATTCATACCATTCATTTGTGTAATATGGCATCTGATACCTGATTATCATAATTTTACCTAAATAATGAATAAATTAGACAGGGGAAAAATTAAAACCTTTCATATTAGACACAATTGTAATTCTTTTACTGTGACATTCACATTTAAATTCTTAATTAAGCCTGCATGCTTTTTTTTTTACAGAAGTACATTTTGTAGATATAGTTAATTTTTTAGTATTTGCATCCATGAGAGGAAAGAGCAGCAGAGGTAATTCCCCAAAACCAAAGTTTAAAATCCTTCTCCACTGGGCTGTGTCTATCCTGTACAATGCCTGGTATTTGCTTTCCTAAATGATGCTCTTTATGGGATAATATTAACATATATTTGCATATCCAGAAAAGAAAGAAAATAGCTGATATAAATCAGCAGAAAGAATATGGTAGGAGCTGAGTGATGGAGAAGTCTTATGGGATTGACATTATTTTTCAGTGATAATGTATAATTGCCTAGCCTACACATCATACGTTGAAATAGAAGATGATAGTTTTCTTTCCATCCCTCCTTCTTTCCTGCCTCCCTCTCTTCCTTCCTTTTTTCTTTCTGTAACCTCAATTTTTATACTATATTTCCCAAAATGTTGTGTCAACAAGGACACATAAATCCATCCAAGTTCAGATAAAACCTTAATAATAAATTTGGGGAAGCAGTTTATCAATATGATCATCTCTGTAGGAACTAAATACTCCAGTACATTTCTAGCCTGAAATCCTCTAGACACATGATCATAAACTTGAGGAAGACAGCCTCCTGCTGTGCATGTTGATACCTAATACAATTTTTTTTGGAAAATTACAGGGAATTCAGCAAGCGTCTTCAGTCATGGGAGGGCATTTTGCAGTGTTTGTTGCTGTCATCATCATAAAGATTAGAAACGATCTCCCTGCACTCGGTGTGCATCTTCTAGGATCAGGCATCAAAACAAAGATGGCAGAAATGCATTCAGAGCCCCACTTTATGAAATTACTTTGCTTATTGCATTTCTTTTCTTGGAAATGTAATTGCTTTGGAATTACTGGGATCACAAGGAAAAGCATGCCATCAAGAAAGTAAGCCATTGAGTGGGGAAATGTGATAAAGTCATTTTAAGTTTGACAGAAATGTTGGGGTTTTCTGATCCACAACTTCTGGGTAATTGCTTCAGTCTTTGCAAAGTCAGAGGAAACAGGTTCATGCATTTGTTGTTGCTATTGTTGTTCACAACACACAACAGATAGGCTGGTGCATTGCCAGAAGACTTGAAATTATTGAAATAATATGACATCTCTAAACACAACTACATAATCCAATCATCACAGAAATATAATTGTTCTGAGTTTGATTGTGAAACAATAAAAGAAGACAGAAAATAATGGATCAAGGTATCAAATACTAAACAGACATTAGGTTAAGCCAAACTTCTTCATTTTAGCAACAGCAATCTTAAATTCCCATTTAGCTCAAAAAAATTTAGCAAAATATTATTTTCAGTAGTTGTACAAGATATTATAAAAGTAGCAAAGCATTTTTTTTAGCATGAAGTATATGCTTCTGAGAGTAAAAGTGTGTAGATGTATACACACAAACACATCCACACACTGGAAATCTCATCCTTGTTATTCTTTTGGTACTGTGTACATGCAAAGATGTAGACTTAGTTGGGTTCCAAGCTAGGTTTTTTTGATGGCAAGTAACAAAAATGGATTTGGGCTAATGTAGCCAAGGAGAAATGTGCTGGAAGGAATGCGATTGCTTACAGAATCAGTGGGAGGCTGAAGAAGCAGGCTTGGGAAAGGGCAAGAATCAAGGCAGTTCTAGTTAACAGGAATTATTTTGCAGCATCATCAGAGTGCCCAGACTCCTGAGTGAGCCTCAAGCATTTTCTTTCTGTTCAATCCTTGGTCTAAACTGAGATTCCTGGAAGGGAGTGTTCAATTGACGTATTTACTCACAAGCTCATCCTTGGAAGGAGAGAGTGGGATACTTCCATCAACTGTCCCGCCAGACTGTATCCAATGGAGGAGGGTGGGTCCCTGAAAGGATGGACACTGGGTAGCCAAAAACAGCAAACCCAAACAGTCAACAGTGTGAGGGTAAGTTTTATTCACCTTAACCCTGAGTGATGATCCTAACCCTGAATGGAGAACTGACCATCTCCTCTTAGACCATTTCCAAAGTACAAGCAGGACTTGGCATGACGTCATGAGCTCCTGATGGAATCTGAAGACTAGAGTCTTAAACTAGTCAGTTTTGTGACTTTTTGCAACATTCTTATCTTTGTTGCATCTTAGGTTCCCCATCTTAGCCATCTCACAAAGTTATCATAGACACAAAGTGCAAGTATATGAAAGCACTTTGTGAAAGTTTACAGTGGTTTCCAAATGTTCCTGTGAGTTTGAGAATCCTCTAATAGTGACTGCAAGAGCCTAGAGAGAGACACGGAGACCTAGGAGCAGGTCCTAAGCATGCCCTGGGTAATGAGGTCAGTGCCCACTCCATGAATGTGTGTCCCTGACAGATTAGATGTGTGAAATGCCTGTGTACCCACCAGACTTAGGGCATACCTTATAAATCAAATTCTTCACTTTCCTTTTTCTAAAATGATGTTCCATGTTGCTTGTTCCCAGCAGTCTGTAAGCTTCAGGAATCTGCCTGGATTTTTGGTTCTTAAATGATAAATGAAAAACATACACAGAGAGGTCATATTTTATCGGAGAAATGTGTCCCTAGAGTTCTTACATAATTTGAAATTTACCTATTCAAAGAATAATATCAACAGACAATGGGAGGGTGTTTGTTTGCCAGCTAAATGAGTGTTCCCATGTGGCCGTACCATAAACTCTGTTTACAGTTCACTTGCCTTCTTTATGCTAAGATTAAATTATGTGATTACCAACAAAATTTAATTGGGTAGGAAGAGGTTGTATTATTTCAAATTTTGTACATTAAGAGAGGCTCAAAATATTATATGTCACATAATTTTGAATTCATGTAATTTATGCAATGTGGTGTCACTGTAATTTAGGACCATGTTTACTTTCTGCAATGCCCAACACACTACCACTGTCAAACATATGCTATTTAGTAAATGCATAAGGAGGAACCCAGTGAGGTTTGGGTACTATAATGTACATTTCACCTTAGCCCACCTATAGAACACTTTGGTTTTAGTAAACCTGGGCACTGATGTCTGACGGCTGTGTCCTGTTTTCACACAGGCAACTCTTGTGAATTGAATGAAGTTTTCATTGCCACGCTGGGCCGATTTCTCAGTTGTGAAATGAGTTTCTCTGCTTTTGCTAAGGGGTTGAGCAATACAAGTCAAGGGAGAAAACCTCACCTAGATTTCCTTGGTTAGCTTCAAGGAAGCCTTTACACTAAGAAAGCCATTGCCATAGGACTGATAGAGAAAACACTGAAAGTGTGTATAAGCATGACCCACCCTGCTAGTGCAGCCTGGGGCATTGGCCCACGGGGTCCCTGCAACAAGCCTTTGAAGTCCTCATGTTCATTCTTGTTAATGAGGCAACTGAGGCCCCTAAGAATCAACTCACTGCCCAAAGTCCCACTGTTGATACATAGTAAGGCTGGGCTCACTGCAAAACTGTGTCATCATTCACAAGCAACCCAGGTTCTCCTTTGAAGGCAAGACCTTTAAGCCATTTTACAGGGGAGCGCCTGGGACCTTTTCTCTTGTTTTCTCTCATAAGCTCTCCCTCCCATACCTTTTCATGTTATTTTCTAAAAACAATTCTCAGTGCTATGCCCATAAAATTCATTTTTTTCAAGAAATGATTAGGTGTTTTGTCAAATAAATAAAGTCCTAAGACTCTGTATGAGGTAAAGGAAAAGCATTATATTCCAAAAAGAGGTGGCTATACAAATTACCTGAAAAATGTTTAATAGGACAGTAGGATAATTCTTGGATGAATATATATCTTTCAAGTGAAACACTCTTTGGTGTAGTTACATGGGCATGGCATAGATGAATTATAAAATAATTTTCTAGATTTCCCTGCCTACATCCTTGGCTCTGACTGGAATCTTTCCTCCAGCTTCGGTCATCTCTCTTCTTTTTGTGTGTGTTTCAGTATGACCTTGACTAATGTTGCACTGGGAACTTAATAAATGAAGCTGTTCTTCTCAGTTATTCATGATGTTGTCCACCCAGATTCTATCACTTCCTGAAATAAAAATAATCTCTTACCGTGGTCTGGAGGTTCATAGTACACAAAGCACTTTCTGCCTATCTGATCTCATTCCATCCTCTCAGTGCCGCCTGGCTTAGAGACAGTATAAATATCACCGCTTTCTTATGGATTAGAAGCTTGAAGTGCAAGATATTTTGTGGCTTGCCAGGGCAGGAGAGCTGGGATCCACGCCCATGTCACTTGATGCGATGCCCTCTGTTCTTTTTCTTTTGCCACACAGCTTTTCCCCAGGGACACTCCTTGGCTGCTGCCCACTTCTCCCCAGGTCTGTATCATGGGGCTTGGAATATCCACAAATGAATGTGACCTGAAGTAGCAGCCCAGCAACTGCCATCACAGGCAGTGCCTGCTCTTCCCCTTTAGGGCGTAATTATTTGTATCTAAGTGCTGCTTTCCAACCAAAGCCTACTGTCCAAATGGCAATTCATTGACTCTAAAACTCAGGCGTGGTCAGTTGCCATCCTGTTCCAACCCTCTTACATCTTAACTCACTGTTCTAGAGAAGAAGCTTTGTGTAGCTTCCTAACCAGAACCAACTGACAACACATGGGGGCCCTGCTGTAATTAAGTATTGATTTCATGTGACGTGTGTATACAGAGGAGGCACATCTCATTTGTGGGCTGCTGTTATCTGTCGGTAGAACAAAATGTGTGATTATCAGTGGATGTCCTGTGGCTATCTATGGCGTATTGTATTGCTCATCCATCTAATCGTAGAGGCGTTATGGTACGCCACTCAAGAGTGAGCCATTTGTCTTAACACGGCACCTGCTGCTGTTGGCCTGGGCTTTTGTTCATAGAAATAGCTGCACAGATTCTTCACTGAAACTCTTTCTTAGTTCCAATTTGCTGTTGCCAGAATGGAGAACTAGCAGGGTCCATCCACGGTAATGTAACATGGCTGTGGCTTCAAATAAATGGAGCACCAGGCACTATTTCTCATCTGCTTTCTTTGAGACAGTCACACCTCCTGCCATTATTCTGGTTTCCCTGCTGAACCCAGGAGAAGAGGACACGTAATTGTGGACAGAACAAAGTTCACCTCATTAAGATTGTCAGGAAATGCTGGAGGTTCTTGAGTCCCCCATCATCTTTATGCATCATTCATGGGCTCCCAGGTTGAACTGAGACTGCTCTGCTTTTTACATTTGAGGGGGAAGGTATATCGGGGAGGGGTGAGGGAAGGGGCTTCATGCCCATTGTGGGAATGAGAGCCTGAGGAACTGAAATCTGAGTCTCCTTTAATTGTGTGATTTCTCTTTCCACTTGACAGTTTCATCTCTACCCAGCCACTGGCTGTCTTTACTACAAACTCTCCTAACAGTGGAATCAGAGTTTCTAAATATATGAACTTTTTGTGTAGGCGTCTTTGCTTATTTGGCGTTTTCCATCTTGGGGTGGGAGGTCGCATGGAATAGCTTTCGTGGATAGTGCTTTTGCTGTTCCCAGTTGCTCAAAATACTGCCCTGGGGTATCAAGAGCTGAACCAATTAAAAAATCTTGTTTCCTGTACCAGTGTTCTTTCCTTTGACGCAGTGGGTGTCTCTCTTACCTACTGCTACCTAAAGTTATTTCCATTAGGTGTTTCTTTCCTGTTGCCATGTAAAAGGATTAAAAATAGCATTGTAGACAGACTGATTTTAGGGGGAAATTTTGCAGTCCTGTGGACCATTGTGGGTTATGTCTTTGAAGCACACACTGAACTCCACAAGCTCCATTTTAAATGTTGTTTTTATCACATCCCATTCACCTGAGTCCAGAGTCCTGAGCTAGGGAATAGGGAATGGCAGATAATTGCCAATTGCACCATGAAAGTGTTATCTACATATCAAATATGTCACTCAGGAATCCAGTGAATGAGTCAGAGACAAAAGTTTAAAATAAGATCATCATTCTTGCGGGTCCTCCTTCCCTACATTGCAGCAAGAGTCTGTTAGGGATCATATCGAAAAATAAAATTGCAGAAATCAAGGATGTTTCTTTCCGTGTGTCTAGGTGGGGAATGGAGGGTCAGTAGGAGAGAAAATTTAGACTTTGGGGTGAGAGGAATCTGGGTTCCATTTTCCCAGCTCTGTGATATTGAACAAATCAATCCCTCATCCCTAAGGAGTCTCAGCCTTCTTGTCTACAAAATGTGGGCAAAATAGTGATCTTGCTGGTCGAGACGATTAAACAGGCAACACCTATAAAGCCACGTAGCTCATGCCACACACATGAAGCATCCTGTGGCACACCACCCTCAACACTGGGTGAATGCCATTCTGAGTTAATTACAGCTCTGATTGTGTAGACCGTTTCCAAAGTTTAGTTGTGTTTCTTTCATACAGTCATTTGAGCTATCTACAGGGTGTTTCCTGTAGGTTACAACTGGCTACTGGAAGACATCCTGAGTGATTATTCAAAGGGGCCCATTGAGAGGTTGAGTGATGAGTCTGGTGAGAATTCTGTGGTGTGCTTAAGAGTCATCTGGGCATTTGCTAAGTCTAGTCAGATTCTAGGACTCCACCCCATAGAATCTGATACAGCAGGCTTGAAGAGGGGACCCTGAAATTTGTACAAAGTTCTCCTCAGGTAAATATAATATAGAGGCCTTCTGAACTAGACTTCAAAAAATACCCCCAGAAACATGCCCACAAGAGAAACACTCAGGACCTAGTAATATGGAAGTGGGGCAGGGAAGTGCTGGGAAGAAAAGGGCATGGTCCCTGGTGAGGGCTCCACCCCCAGCCTGTGCTCACAGACCTAGGTGAGAACAGGCACTTCTGCCTTTGTGCCCAAATATTGCATTTCCCAAGACCACCGTGGCCTGCCACGCCCTCATCCTATGACTGTAAAAACCCTGAAACCCTAGCAGGCAGACACAAGAGGAGCACATTAGTGGAGGATCACATGCATGGCTGGAGAAGAGGAACGCACCAGTGTAGCAGGATACCAGCACACTGGCAGGCCATTGACTGGTAGAATGATGTGGAGTTTGGCTGAGTTGGTTGGAAAAGAGTCCGGCCACTGAGCACCGGATTCCCGGTGAAAACTTTCTCCCTTCTGGCTCCCCCATCTGCTGAGAGCTACTTCCATGTAATAAAACCTTGCTTTCATTCTCCAAGCCCATGTGTGATCCGATTCTTCTGAGACACCAAGGCAAGAACTCTGGGATACACAAAGCCCTCTTTCCTTTTGATAAGGCAGGGATCTAATTGAGCTGGCTAACACAGGCCACCTATGGACAGATAAACTAAAACAGCACCCCATAACACAAACCCACTGGGGCTTCAACTGTAAACATTCACCACTAGAGACTGGGTCGAGCCCCACAGCCTGCCCCTCTATATGCTCCCCTAGAGGTTTGAGCAGCCAGGCACTGAAGAAGCAAGCCACACCCACCTCCATCACAGGCCCTGTGAAGGGGACAAGGGAACTTTTCCTGTTTCACTAGGACTGACCACTGGAAAGTGCCACTCATGGGAGATGAGACAGCAGCCTTCCAGTCACCAAAGAGCTGTGATATGGACAAGGATGGGATTTGTCCTGGAGCCCCTGGGGTCAAAACAGAGCCTAATGGGTAGAAATTCTAGGGAGCAAATTTCCATTTAATATAGATTAGTATTTTTTCTAAGAATTAATGCTGTTCAAGTATGACCTATGTAGCTCCAGGGGGAAGGAGCCCTCCGACTCAGGAGGAATTTAAATTTGTCTGTCTGAGTGGCCTCTGGGAATTTTATGTAGGGATTAACTCATGCTCTTAGCCCCTAATGGCACTAAGTTACTTTTATTGTCATTGTTTGCCTTTAGGTCCAGTGTGTTCACTCTCACAGGTGTTTGTTACCCACTAACTCAGTGCTTGATTCTATGAGGATGAGGCAGAAAAGAGCTGTGCAAATCCAAGACAGAGTGTGATTTTTGCAGATGCTGTTATTAGAAAAGAAAGAATCGAGTTTCACTTTCAATATGGAAAGAGGTAGTAGGTATTTCTGGCAATGAGAAGAGAGGGAGGGATTACCCATTGGAGGAAAGAGGTAATGGATAAGCTGGTTCCCCTTTGAGAAGAAAAATTCTTTCATATCGGCTTTTAACAGATGAAGCAAAGTTTTCATTTTCTTTCAAAAAAGTGTTTTCCTACCTTTCTCTTCAGAGATGTGAAATTCTAGATGTCTCCTAGAAATAAAATAGATTGCTAAACACTTAATTTTTCTCGCCTCTGTATATATTTCTTCTTCTTCTTTGAAATTTGTGGCCACTATTAATGTATGTAGAATGTTCTCATTTGGGTTTTCAGTTGAGACAGTACAGGCTTTTATGAGGAATACTTCACATCAAGCAAGAGACACTGAATAGTTTCCTTTCTTCCAAGATTTCAAAGCAATAGCACCATATGGAATCTAAACTCAGCTTTTGTTTAGAAGCCAGAAGCTGGCTACTCACATCAAGATGGTGTTGGATGTTTTTGGAGCAGGATATCCAGGTGACATTTTAATAAAAGCTTTCATGGGCCAATTATTCAATCTATAGAGTTTTGTAATTAGCTGACTTTGAAACTATGTGTGCAAGGTCATGTGAAATTGTATCTCAGGTTTGAGTTTTCTTTGTTGTGCTCCCTCTTCTCTCCTACTTCCTTGGTAGTTGCTATTTGTTTGGTATTTTAAAAATTTCTTATTGACACACAGATCCATCCATAAAACACAAAGCCATCTTGAACTGTAGAGTGTTCTGAGTTTCTTAAAATTCTAGTACAGAATGAGAGTTTCCAGAAGGCCTAGTTTTGGAAGTTGCCATCAGCTTCGGGTTTTGCCGAATAGAACTATATATGTTCAGTAATCAAGTTTTCCGGTTTTGTCAACTATTTCTTACGGAACTATTTTCCGTGATGCTGAGGTTACAGAAAAATATCATTTTTTCTGTCACTATTGGTGTTCCTCAAGACCTCACTTTTGAATGGATGTCCTTTTGAAACCTAAGTGGTTATGTACCTCAGAAAAACACCTTATCCTGTGCCCCATTGGGTGACTTGGACAAAGTAACACAATTTCGATCGGGTAAATGGTACATATAATGTTTCATAGGAGCCAGATTCCAATAATAACCATCCGACCCTTGTGATCCTATGTTTTCCATTTTCCCGTTAAAGAATGTGGCAAGCAGTGCTGCTCAAGCATATTTTTCTATTAGGTGTTCTTTGATTCATGAATTGCTGGGTAGATTTTCCATTCTCAGCATTAGAAGACAGAACATCAAATACTTTTATCTTACAGTAACTTCTCATGCAACTGTCTCATGGCCTATGCTAAATGAAAAGAAAGTTCCTTATGTATGAGTACAGAAAAATGGAGCATGATTTTAACCTTGGTTCTAGGTTTTGTTGTTTGTCTTTTTGACTTGAATATAAAGTCCGTGTTTGCTGATTAAAAGAATAAATACAGCAGCCATTGCTCATACCAAGATTTATCGAGTGCCTGTCTTGTGCACAGTCTTTTGCTAGGCTCTGTTTATACAACATATCCTATTTAAAAGGCAGCTTGATAAATAGTTTGGGATTCCCTGATGGGAGGTAGGTGGTGATATTCATTATAGCTTCTCCAGCTGCCACCTGGGATATCAGCCTGAGAATGTCTATGGAGGAAGATGATAAATTTCAAAAATCGTTTCTAGGAAATTCCCTGCATCTTTATATAGTTTCCTGGCCTCCAGGGAAAGAAGTTAGGATAACTTGACTTACTTGCCTTGGTAAAAATGTTGAACTGAATCCTGATCTCATTTCTTGTCTCCCCTCCTTTTCTCTTTCTACAATGAAGAACAGTTTAACACTAATATGATTGATGTATTATTTAAACTATTGCTACATAACAAGTTGCCCCAAACTTAGTAGCTTAAAACAACTAACATCTATTATCACATAGTTTCTGGGGTCAAGAATTCAGAAGAGGCTTAGCCAAGATCCTGGATCAGGATCTTTCAGGAGGTTCTGGCTTAGAAGGTGGTGGTTAGGAGGTCAGCAGGGCTGCAGGGATCTGCATTCTCACTCTCTTGGCTCTTGGCAGAAGGCCTCAGTTTTTCTCTACATGAGCCTCACCACGTGACTGCCTGATTGTCCTCAGGATATGGCAGTTCGCTTTCCCCAGAGCAAGTGATGAAACAGAGAGAGAGAGAGAGAGAGAGAGAAAGAGAGAGAGAGAGAAGACAGAAAACAACAGTGACTTTTATGAATTAGCCTTCAAAGGCACATACCTGACACTTCCTCTTTATTCTATTTCTTAAAAGTGAGTCACTAAGTCCAGCCCACATTCAAGGGGAGGAGAATTCAATTCCACCTCTTGAAAAGAGGAGTATCAACTAACTGAGAGCACATATTGAAACCCTGCAGCTCCACATGTCATTTAAAGTTTTCAAACATGTTTTCTTCAGAAGAGTCCTAAACACCTTTCTCTTGCCTGACTCTGGTGCAAGCATCTCTTGTTCTGGAAGAATTATTGTATATGGTCAGCTTTTTGCATAAGTCCCTGCTTCCAACTACCATATTATTGCATCCAGGGCAGAATTTGTCTTAGCCAGTAGAGAAATGGTAATGTACTGAGACATTTGGCTGTACTCAGAGCACTTCCTTGTGAGTTTTTTTGTTTGTTTGTTTGAGATGGAATCTTGCTCTGTCACCTAGGCTGGAGTGCAGTGGTGCAATTTTGGCTCACTGTAACAGTGATTCTTCTGCCTCAGCCTCCAAAGTAGCTGGATCTATAGGTGCGTGCCACCACGCCCAGCTAATTTTTTGTATTTTCAGTAGAGATGGGGTTTCGCTGTGTTAGCCAAGGTGGTCTCGATCTCCTGACCTTGTGATCTGCCTGCCTTGGCCTCCCAAAGTTCTGAGATTACAGGTGTGAGCCACCATGCCCGGCCCCCTGTGGTTTTAAGGCTTATCATCATCATGTTTTCTTTGTCATGAGGATGGCATCACTGATGAGGAAGTGTAAGCGGACTGACATTTATCTTGTGAGCGTGGGAGAGAGAAGCCTGCTTCTTTCTAAATGTGTGGTTCTCCTTGGTAAGACAAATGTAAACAAATCATACATTTATAAAGTTTAGAAAAGAATATACTGGAAATTGGGATAATAATAAGGCTGTTTATATTTATCTCTTGAGAAACTGAGCATTTCTGAGCTATTAAGGGACTGCTACTGAGAAAGGCTCTATTTAAAAATTCTTTTAGGTTCACATACAGTAAAACTGACCATGTTTAGTACACAGTTCTGTGAATGATAACACAAGTATAGCTCCTTCTAACCACCGCCATGATCAAGGTACTAAACAGTTTCATCCCTCCAAATGGCTCCCTCTTGCTATCTCTTCATAGTCACACTTTCCCCCACCGCTACCTCATTTCAGCCTCTGATTATCCCTCCATCAGCATAGTTTTGTCTTTTTGAGAGTGTCACATAAGTGGGTTTACATAGTAGGTAATCTTTTGAAATTAGCTTCTTTCATTCAGCAATGCTTTGAGATTCATCCAAGGAGCGGCACGTGTCAGTAGTGTATTCCTTTTTAGTATTAAGTAGTATTTTGGTGTATGGATGTATCACAGTTTGTTCATTCATTCACCCACTGAGTTGTTTCCAGTTTTTGGTAATTATGAACAGGACAACTATATACATTCATGTGTAAGTATTTGAGTGAACATAAATTTTCATTTCTCTAGGGTAAATACATCGTACAGGGATTTGTATGTTATATGGTAATTAAAGTAAAATTTAGAAGAAATCATCAAACTATTTTCTAGAATCCCTGTACCATTTTTGTCCCAGTAGCAACAAAGAAGAGTTCCAATGGCTTCAAGTAATTACCAGTGCTTGGAGTTCTCAGAATGTTTCTTTTAGTCATTCTATTAGGTATATAGTGATATCTCATTGTGATTTCAATCTGCATTTTCCTAATGGCTAATGATGTTAAACAGTTATTCATGTATTTATTTGTCTTCCATATATCATCTTTAATGAAATGTCTGTTGAAACCTTTGTTTACTTTTAAATGGGTTGTTTTCTTACAGTTGAGTTTCCTGAGTTCTTTATATATTGTGCTTTTATTGTCATGTCTAGTAACAGCCTAAACCCAGGTCATGAATATTTTCTTCTATGCTTTCTTCTGAACATTTTATAATTTTATACTTTACATTTAGATCTATAATCCATTTTATTTCCATTTTTTAAATTTTTGTGGGTGCATAGCAGGTATATATATTTATGGGGGTACCTGGGATATTTTGATGCAGGCATACAATGTGAAATAAGCACATCATAGAGAATGCGGTATCCATCCCCTCAAGCATTTATTCTTTGAGTTATGAACAATCCAGTTACACTCTTTAAGTTATTTTAAAATGTACAATTATTATTGACTCTAGCCACCCTATTGTGCTATCAAGTAGTAGGTCTTATTCATTCGTTATAATGATTTTTTGTACCTATTAACCATCCCCACCTTCCTCTCAGCCCCTGACTACCCTTCCCAGGTTCTGGTAGCCATCCTTCTACTCTCTATGTCCATGAATTCAATTGTTTTGATTTTTAGATCCCACAAGCAAGTGAGAGCATGTGATGTTTGTCTTTCTGTGTCTGGCTTATTTCACTTAACATAATGATCTCTAGGCCAGGCACAGTAGCTCATGCTTGTAACCTCCATACTTTGGGGAGCTGAGGTGGGTAGATTGCTTGAGGCCAGGAGTTTGAGTCCAGCCTAGGCAACATAATGAGACCTTGTATCTACTAAAAATTAAAAAAAAAAAAAAAAAACAATTAGCCAGGCATGGTGGCACATACCTGTAGACCCAGCAACTTGGAAGTCTAAGGTGGAGAATCGCTTGACCCCCAGAGGTGGAAGTTGCATTGAGCTGAGATCGTGTCACTGCACTCCAGCCTGGGGGATAGAGCAAGACCCTGTGTCAAAACAAATGAACAAAAAAACCCAACAAACAAACAAAAGCCTAATGATCTCCAGTTCCATCTATGTTGTTGCAAATGACTGGACCTTCTTCTTTTTTTATGGCTGAATTATATATGAGCACCATTTTGCATAAGTACCACATTTTCTTTTTCCATGGATATGATCTATTTTACTTAATTTTTATATACTATGTGAGTTTAGATTGGAATTTATTTCTTTATTTAGCATATGCTGTACAATTGTTCCAACACCATGTTTTAAAAGACTACCCCTATTCATTAAATTGCCTGTAAAGCTTTGTCAAAAATCAACTGGTCATATTTGTGTTTTCTCTATTTTGGGGCTCCATTCTGCAGAATCAAGATTTTTCTGGTTCTTTATAAGCTGAGTAAGATTGGATTAGATCCTGGACATTTTGAATATTGTGTTATGAGAGTCTGGTTTTTATTTAAATTCTATGAAGAGTGACGGTGGTTTTGTTACAGCAGGCATTTAAACTGGTTAGGTTCATATCACAAGTTCTGATCCGCCTTCTGGGAATTGTGATTTCAATGTCCAGTTTATTTTCAATGACTTTATAGTGCTATTCAGATCATTCAGTGCTATTCAGCAGCCAGTCTGGGACCTGGGTGGTTGATTATGGTGCATTGTTTAGGGTCAGATCTATGCGTGAGCCACTTGGGGTAAGTTCTGGAATCCATGAATAGCTTCATGGGTTCATTTCCCTAAGCTCCTTCTTTTCTATGACCTCCCCTTTACTTTCTGGCTCCCATGGCTTTTCTTTTCCATCTTCCATTCAGAAAACTGGAGCTTTACTTACCCCACTGTGCTGCACATTTCCTGTGACTGCACCCTTGACCAATGCCAGGCAGCGGAAATACAGAACAACAGCAACAAACAAATAGTAATGAGGGTTTGCCCACTCATCCGTGGAGACAGCAGCTCCTTTGATCAGAGAAGACACTTCTGCTTCCTCAAAGATTTAGGTGCCTGTGGATCACCACAGCCTGTGTACAAGAGAATAAAAGAAGATGCCAGGCACAGCGGCTCACACCTATAATCCCAGCACTTTGAGAGGCTGAGGTGAATGGATCACCTGAGATTGGTAGTTCGAGACCAGCCTGACCAACAAGGAGAAACTCCATCTCTACTAAAAATACAAAAAAGTAGCTGGGCGTGGTGGCACATATCTGTAGTCCCACGTGCTCAGGAGGCTGAGGCAGGAGAATTGCTTGAACCTGGGAGGCGGAAGTTGTGGTGAGCAAGATCATGACATTGCACTCCAGCCTGGGTGACAAGAGCAAAACTCCATCTCAAAAAAAAAAAAAAAGAAAAAAGCGGGGGGTGGGTGGAGAAAAGACTGAGAATTTCCACTATTCCCTCTAATCCTTAAAAATTCTCTTGACAGAATGAAAGAGCTCCTTCTAGAGCTCTCTCAGTATCCTGTACCCACTTCTAAATTTCAGGCCTCCTTGAGTTTGGGCAGAGGACACTGGGGAAAAAAAAGATAAACTCATTTCCATTCTCTGGGGCAGCTGAAAAGGTCCTCCAATTTCAAAGAGAGGGGAAACAGGCTTTGTCTGCTGTCGTGGCCCTGGGACCTAAATATTGTTGTGTCCTTTTTGGAAAAAATAATCTGCCATGACCAATCAATTGATCAGGGATTTCAAAATCATTACATTTAAATGTAACTTTATAATATGTATTTGCTGGAATATTTCTATAAAGTAAAACCTCCTCCCACCTGTGGTTAATTGGTGGTACAGATCATGTGGAAAAAACGATTAACATTTAAATCTTTCCCTTTACTTTTTAGTTATCAGTAATGAGTTGTTCATGAACATCATCAAATAATGGCCAATTGAGTCTTTTTTTAAAAAAAGACTCATTATTAACTTATGGATTTAAACATATTTGATCTGTTTAGATCATTGTAATTATTACCCTCACTGATACTCAAATTGAGCATGTAACATTTTATTATCATCCACCTAGGGCAAACCATGACTTGGACCAAGTCACTTACCCAGATAACTCTTTTCCTTAAGAGTGTATCTCCATCATTGGCCAGCAAGTGCTCCGGAACTAAGTGGAATGACATCTATCCATTGAACGAAAAGACGCTTATGAACACCACTGTGTGCCAGGCACTGTACTAGGTACAGGGCTCTCAATAGCAAGTAGAAATAGGCATAGATGCCCTGTCCTCTTAGAGATTATTAAAGTCTTGGAGAGAAAGACATTACTTAAATAATTGGACAAATAGGTATAGAATTGTAATGTGGCAGGAACTTAAAAAAAAAAAAAAAGAAAAAAATCTTTGAGAGGAAGTTATAGAAGTGATCAAAGGAGTTGATTTCTCTGGAAGGCCAAGGAAGGCCTCTCTTAAAGAAGGTAATTTATCTAAGATCTAAAGGAGGGAAAGAAGCTGACCAGGCAAAAGTGGGAGGAGAGATGTGAGCGCATGAATGGGTAAACGGAATCTGGAATATTTTTATATTATCCTCTCCCCCGGCTATCCCTGTTTATATGTTATGATCTGTCTGTAAACCAGCTGCCATCCTCCTGGGTCTAGATTGAAAAAAAATTATTTTGAAGTCTTCTATAATTATTTAGTTTTTCTCCTCTCTCTTTTTCATTTCCCTTCTCCAACAAATGGCACCAATCTCTTCAGTCACTAGATCAAGTAAGCAAAATAGTCCGTTTGCAAAAATAAACAAACACGGATTCTACATTCACTGACCTCCACCTCCATTAAAACCCCTCCCACAGGGTCTTATAAAGATTCCTTACACTTTCCTCTGATTTGGTACCACTGTTGGATTTCCTTGGACAAGAGTCTAGGAGCACTTAATTATCTGTAGAACAAGTTGAAACACGCCTACAAGATCAATTTTGATTCTAGGTGAGTCTGCCAAACCTTAGGCCCCTTCGACTTGCTTAGTCTGTTTGCATTTGCATTGCTTATTCCTGGTAGCCAGATCTTGAGGAAAAGGAAGAGAAAGCCTGGATGGTGGCAAAAGAAACTGGTTGTTTACCCTGGAAACCATCCCCTTAGAGGTGGACCTGGCCTTTTCAGAGAGGAGAGAGACTTGATAGAGAGACAGAGAGAGAGAGACAGAAAGAGACAGAAAGAAAATTAGCAATGAGCACAGTGGCCTTCTACCTTTAAATTAGAAAGAGTTCAAGCCCCTGAAGACATTCCAGACATGTGGTCCCAGGCACTCCTCTGTTGCCTGTAACAACGAGGAACAAGATTGACAGCACTGCAGTCTTTTGATTTTGTTCCTTCTTTCCCAGATTTATCTTTCTGTAGCTGCATGCAGGTTCAGGAGGTCCAGTCACCCCTTGGGGCCCAGTGAGAATTCACCCTTAATCTGAGAGGCTTAGTCTGAGAACAGCAAGAAGCCATTCTGTGGATGCTCTACTGCAGGAGAGCTTAATGCTACCGGAGCAGAGCCCTGCCTCTGGCTCAGGTATCCCCCTCCCTGATCAGGCCCATTTATCACACTTTAACAACCACCAGAAAGCTAACACTGGTTTGCTGTCACATGCTGGCTTTGGCCCTCCAAACATCCAATGAGTCACAACCAGAAAGATCTGGCTAGTGTTACAATTTCAAGGAAACATACATTTCATTTGTGACTCTTTTTTCCAAACGCAAACCAGATAAAGCCAAGGAGGATTTTATTGCCCTTACAACTGAATAATCCCTAGGCAGACAAGCCTTCAGGCAGAACATGATTCAAGTGATGTCAGGAGCCCTTGATGTCTTTCCAAAGCTACAAAAGAAGATTGGGGTACTGTTACCAAAAGAAGAAAGAGAAGGATAAATGTCCGTTTCAGTTAGTTTCACATACATAATGTGTCTGGGTGAAATAATTTTTTCTTCTATCTTTTTCTCCTTGCTGGATCCTGGTACTTCTCATGGATAAAGTAATAAAAAGGAATGTTTGCAAAGCAACTCCAAGAAAGGATGAAGATAATTCGGTATATGAGGCAGTATGACAGAAAGTTAACCTTTACAGGACAAGATGTCAAACTGATTCTTTAAAATAATCCACCCAGAGCCTCTATCCCGTTTTTCATCCTCATGATTGGAAGTTTCCCTCTCCTTAGGAACAGAACTGGGTAAAAGAGAGAGTGATTGCCAACCCACAAAGCAGAAGTGGTATTAGCATGAAGGAAAAGAAGGAGCTGGAAAGAAAGAGGGATGATTGGAGATGGGAAGAGAATGTGAATGAGAGGTTCTGTAGCTGAAGTGCTGACCCTGCAGGGATGCCCTAAAGATCCTTCGAGGCTGGGCACTATACACAAAGCCTTACTATTCTTTGGACTCAGTAAAGGTTGGAGTAAATAATTTGTAAAACCTTCTTTTTTTGTTTTGTTTCATTTTGTTTTTTATGATTATGCTTTAAGTTCTGGGGTACAGAATTCTGCAGCTCTTGCAGGATTGTTACATAGGTATACACATGCCACGGTGGTTTGCTGCCTCTATTCCCCTGTCACCTATATTAGGTGTTCCTCATAATGTTATCCCTCCCCAATCTCCTCACCCTCTGCTCTGCCTGCCCTAGCCCCCCACCCCCCAACAGACCCCATTGTGTGATATTCCCCTCCCTGTGTATTCTCATTGTTCAACACCAACTTATTTGTGAGAACATGTGGTATTTGGTTTTATGTTCTTGTGTCAGTTTGCTGAGAATGATGGTTTCCAGATTCATCCATGTCCTGGCAAAGGACATGAACTCATCCATTTTTATGGCTGCATAGTATTCCATGGTGTATATGTGCCACATTTTCTTTATCTAGTCTATCCTTGATGGGCTTTTGGGTTGGTTCCAAGTCTTTGCTACTGTGAACAGTGCCGCAATGAACATACGTTTGCATGTGTCTTTATAATAGGATGATTTATAATCCTTTGGGTATATACCCAGTAATGGGATTGCTGGGTCAAATGGTATTTCTACTTATAGGTCCTTGAGGAATCACCACACTGTCTTCCACAATGGTTGCACTAACTTGCACTCCCACCAACAGTATAAAAGCGTTCCTATTTCTCCACATTCCCTCCAGCATCTGTTGTCTCCAGATTTTTTAACGATCACCATTCTAACTGGAGTGAAATGACCTCTCAGTGTGGTTTTGATTTGTATTTCTCTAATGACCAGTGATGATGAGCAGTTTTTCATGTATGTTGGCCACATAAATGTCTTCTTTTGTAAAGTGCCTGTTCATATCCTTTGCCCACTTTTTGATGGGGTTATTTGTTTTTTTTTCTTGTAAATCTATTTTAGTTCTTTGTAGATTCTGGATATTAGCCCTTTGTCAGATGGGTAGGTTGCAAAAATATTTTCCCATTCTGTTGTTTTCTGGTTCACTCTAATGATCGTTTCTTTTGCTGTGCAGAAGCTCTAAAGTTTAATTAATCTCGTTTGTCTATTTTGGCTTCTGATGTCATTGCTTTTGGCATTTTAGTCATGAAGTCTTTGCCTATGCCTATATTCCTGAATGGTTTTGCCTAGGTTTTCTTCTAGGCTTTTAGGGTGTTAGGTCTTATGTTTAAATCTTTAATCCATCTGGAGTTAATTTTTATAGAAGGTGTAAAGAATGGGTCCAGTTTCAGCTTTCTGTACATGGCTAGCCAGTTTTCCCAACACCATTTATTAGACAGGGAATCCTTTCCCCATTGCTTGTTTTTGTCAGGTTTGTCAAAGATCAGATGGTTGTGGATATGTACCATTACTTCCGAGGTCTCTGTTTTATTTCAGTGGTCTATATCTCTGTTTTGTTACGAGTATCATGCTGTTTTGATTACTGTAGCCTTGCAGTACAGTTTGAAGTCAGGTAGTGTGATGCCTCCAGCTTCGTTCCTTTTGCTTAGGATTGTCTTGGCTATTCGGGCTCTTTATTATTTTCATATGGAGTTTAAGGTGTTTTTTTCCTGTTCTGTTAAGAAGATTAATGGCAGTGTGATGGGGATAGCATTAAATCTATAAGTTAGTTTTGGCAGTATGGCCATTTTCACGATATTGATTCTTCCTAACCATGAGCATGGAATGTTTTTCCATCTGTTTGTGTCCTCCCTTATTTCCTTGAGCAGTGATTTGTAGTTCTTCTTGAAGAGATCCTTCACGTTCTTTGTTAGTCGTATTCCTAGGTATTTTATTCTCTTTGTAGCAATTGTAAATGGGAGTTCGTCCGTAATTTGGCTGTTTGTCTGTTGTTGGTGTATAGGAATGCTTGTGATTTTTGCACATTGATTTTGTATCCTGAGATTTGCTGAAATTTCTTATTATCTTAAGGTTATTTGGGGCTGAGACAATAGGGTCTTTTAAATATACAATTATGTCATCTGCAAATAGAAACATTTGACTTTCTCTTTTTGTTATTTAATGCCCTTTCTTTCTTTTTTCTTTTCTTTTCTTTTTTTTTTTTGCCTGATTGCTCTGGTCAGGATTTCCAATATTATGTTGAATCGGAATGGTGAGAGAGGGCACCCTTGTCTAGTGCCAGTTTTCAAAGGGAATGCTTCCAGTTTTTGTCCATTCAATATGCTACTGGCTGTGGGTTTGTCATAAATAGCTTTTATTATTTTGAGATGCCTAGTTTATTGAGAGTTTTTGGTATAAAGGGCTGTTGAATTTTGTCAAAGTCCTTCTCTGCATCTATTGAGATAATCATGTGGTTTTTGTCTTTGGTTCTGTTTATGTGATGAATTATATTTATAGATTTGCATGTGTTGAACCAGACTTGCATCCCCAGGATGAAACCTACTTGATTGTGATGATAAGCTTTTTGATGTGCTTTTGGATTCGGTTTGCCAGTATTTTGTTGAATATTTTTGCATTAATGTTCATCATGGACACTGGCCTGGAATTTTCCTTTTTAGTTATGTCTCTGCCAGGTTTTGGTATGAGGATGATGTTGGTCTCATAAAATGAGTTAGGGAGGATTCCTCTTTTTGTATTGTTTGGAATAGTTTCAGAAGGAATAGCTCCTCTTTGTATGTGGGGTAGAATTCGGCTGTGAACCCATCTGGACCTGGACTTTTTTTGGTTGGTAGGCTATTAATGGCTGCCTCAACTTCAGACCTTGTTACTGGTCTATTCAGGGATTCCACTTCTTCCTGATTTAGTCTTGGGGAGGTGTAAGTGTCCAGGAACTTATCCATTTCTTCTAGCTTTACTGGTTTATGTGCATAGAGTTGTTTGTAGTAATCTCTGATGGCAGTTTGTATTCTGTGGAATCAGTGGTGATATCCCCGTTATCATTTTTTTATTGCATCTATTCAATTCTTCTCTCTTTTCTTTTTTATTAGTCTGGCTAGTAGTCTATCTATTTTGTTGATCTCTTCACAAAACCAGTTCCTGGATTTGTTGATTTTTTTGAAGTGTTTTCAGTGTCTGTATTTCCTTCAGTTCTACTCTGATCTTAGTTATTTATTGTCTTCTACTAGCTTTTGAATTTGTTTGATCTTACTCCTCTAGTTCTTTTAATTGTGACAATTGGGTGTCTATATTAGATCTTTCATTTCTTCTCATGTGGACATTTATTGCTATAAATTTCCCTTTAGATACTGCTTTAAATGTGTCCCAGAGATTCTGGTATGTTGTGTCTTCATTCTCATTGGTTTTGAAGAACATCTTTATTTCTGCCTTCATTTCATTATTTACCCAGTAGTCATTCAGGAGCCAGTTGTTCAGTTTCTATGTAGTTATGCAGTTTTGAGCGAGTTTCTTAATCCTGAGTCCTAATTTGATTGCACTGTGGTCTGAGAGACTGGTTGTTGTGATTTCCTTTCTTTTGCATTGGCTGAGGAGTAATTTACTTCCAATTATGTGATCAATTTTAGAGTAAGTGCAATGTGATACTGAGAAGAATGTGTATTCTGTGGATTTGGGGTGGAGAGTTCTGTAGATGTCTATGAGGTCCGCTTGGTCCAGATCTCAGTTCAAGTCCTGGATATCCTTGTTAATTTTCTGTCTTATTGATCTGTCTAATGTTGATAGTGGAGTGTTATAGTCTTCCACTATTATTGTGTAGGAGTCTAAGTCTCTTTGTAGGTTGTTAAGAAATTGCTTTATGTATCTGAGTTCTCCTGTATTGAGTGCATATATATTTAGGATAGTTAGCTCTTTTTGTTGCATTGATCCGTTTACCATTATGTAATGAATGCCCTTCTTTGTCTCTTTTCATCTTTATTGTTTTAAAGTCCATTTTATCAGAGACTGGGATTGCAACCTCTGCTTTTTTTTTGGCTCTCCATTTGCTTGATAAATCTTCCTCTGTCCCTTTATTTTGAGTCTGTGTGTGTCTTTGCATGTGAGATGGGTCTCCAGAATACAGCACACCAATAGATCTTGACTTTTTATCCAATTTGCCAGTGTTTGTCTTTTGATTGGGGCATTTAGCCCATTTACATTTAAGGTTAATATTGTTATGTGTGAATTTGTTCCTGCGATTTTGATACTAGCTGGTTGTTTTTCCTGTTAGTTGATGCAGTTTCTTCATTGTGTTGAAGCTCTTTACCATTTGGTACATTTTTATAGTGGCTGGTACTGGTTGTTCCTTTCTATGTTTAGTGCTTCCTTCAGGACCTCTTGTAAGGCAGGCTTGGTGGTGATAAAATCTCTCAGCAATTGCTTGTCTGTAAAGGATTTTATTTCTCCTTCACTCATGAAGCTTAGTTTGGCTGGATATGAAATTCTGGGTTGAAAGTTCTTTTCTTTACGGATATTGAATATTGGCTCCCATCTCTTCTGGCTCGTAGGGTTTCTACCAAAAGGTCTGCTGTTAGTCTGATGGGCTTTCCTTTGTAGGTATCCTGACCTTTCTCTCTGGCTACCCTCAGCATTTTTTCCTTAATTTCAACCCTGGTGAATCTGATGATTATGTGCCTTGGGGTTGCTCTTCTTGAGAAATATCTTTGTGGTGTTCTCTGTATTTCCTGGACTTGAATGTTGGCCTGTCTTGTGAGGTTAGGGAAGTTCTCCTGGATAATATCCTGAAGAGTGTTTTCCAGCTTGGTTTCATTCTCCCTGTCATATTCAAGTACTCCAGTCAAACATAGGTTATGTCTTTTCACATAATCCCATATTTCTTGGAGGATTTATTCATTTCTTTTCACTCTTTTTTCTCTAATCTTGCCTTCTTATTTTATTGCATTGAGTTGATCTTCTATCTCTGATATCCTTTCTTCTGCTTAATTGATTCAGCTGTTGAAACTTGTGTATGCTTCCTGAAGTTCTTGTGCTGTGTTTTTCAGCTCCATCAAGTCGTTTATGTTCTTCTATAAGCTGGTTATTCTAGTTAACATTTAATCTAACCTTTTTTCAAGGTTTAGTTTCTTTGCATTGGGTTAGAACATGTTCCTTTAGCTCAGAGAAGTTTGTTATTACCCACCTTCTGAAGCCTGCTTCTGTCAATTCATCCAACTCATTCTCTATCAGGTTTAGTTCCCTTGCTAGTGAGGTGTTGTCATCCCTTGGAGGAGGAAAGGCATTTTGATTTTTGGTGATTTCATCCTTTTTCCCTAGTTTCTTCCCATCTTTGTGGATTTATCTCCCTTTGGTCTTTGTAGTTGGTGACTTTTAGATGGGGTCTCTGAGAAGATGTTCTCTCTGTTGATGTTGAAGCTATTTCTATTTTTTAGTTTCCTTCTAACGGTCAGGCCCCTCTACTGCAGGACTGCTGGAGGTCCACTCCAGATCCTACTTGCCTGGGAATCACCCACAGGGGCTGCAGAACAGCAAGGATTGCTGCCTGTTTCTTCCTCTGGTAGTTTTGTTCAGGAAGGGTACCCACCAGATGTCAGCCAGAGCTCTCCTGTATGAGGTGTCTCTTTGGATATATAGAGGTCAGGGAGACAGTTTGTCTCTTATCAGAGGTCAAGTACTGTGCTGGGAGCTCTGTTGCTCCCTTCAGAGCTGCTGAGCAGGGACATTTAAGTCTGCTGCAGTGGAACTCACAACCACCCCTTTCCCCAGGTGATCTGTCCTGGGAAGGTAGGGCTTGATTTATAAGTCCCTGATATGCTGCTGCCTTTTTTCAGAGATTCCCTGCCCAGCAAGGAGGGAGTCTAGTCACAGTCTGCCTGCAGAGGCATTGCTGAGCTACCTTGGGCTCCACCCAGCTGCTGTGTAAACTTCCTTGTGCTTTTGTTTACACAGGTAAGGTTAGAACTTCCTTGGTAATGGAAGGCTTCCTCGATAATGGTGGACTGCCTTGGTAATGGTGGATGCCTTTCCCCCCACCAAGCTCAACTGTCCTTGGTTGAACTCAAACTGCTGTGCTGGCTGTGAAAATCCCAAGCCAGTGGGATTCAGTTTGCTGGTCTCCATGGAGGTGGGACCTGCCAAGCCAGATCAACTGGCTCCCTGCCTTCAGCCCCTTTTCTCTCAGGAGTATGGGGCAGCTCTGTCTTTCAGGTGCTCCAGGCACCAGCCAAAACAGCTGCTCAGATTTGTGCTGGAAACCCACGGTGGTGATAGCTGAATCAGCTGCCCACATTTGTGCTGGAAACCTGTGGCATGCCTGTTGGCCCAGAGGGAATCTCCTGGTCTGTGGGCTGCAATGACCACAAGAGAAATGCAGCATCCAAACCGGAGTACCGGAGTGGCCACAAAAGTCCCTGATGGCCTCTGTTGGGTGGGCGGAGGAGTCCTCTGGCCCGTTGCACTTCCTGGGTGAGACAGTGCCCCACCCTGCCTTGGTTTGCCCTTCTTGGGCTACACTCACTGTCCAACCAGTCCCATTGAGATGAACCTAGTACCTTGGTTGGAAATGTGGAGATCACTTGCCTTCTCTATCACTCTTGCTTTGAACTGCACTCTAGAGCTGTTCGTATTTGGCCATGTTGGCGGAAGTCCCCTTGTTTTGTTTTTTGAGATGGAGTCTCACTCTGTCACCCAGACTAGAGTGTAATGGTATGATCTTGGCTCACCACAACCTCCACATCCCAGGTTCAGGTGGTTCTCCTGCCTCAGCCTCCCGAGTAGCTGGAATTACAAACATGTACCACCACACTTAGCTAATTTTGTATTTTTAGTAGAGATGGGGTTTCTCCATGTTGGCCAGGCTAGTGTTGAACTCCTGACCTCAGGTGATTCTACCACATTGGCCTCCCAAAATGCTGGGATTACAGGCATGAGCCACCACGCCTGGCCTGTAAAACCTTCTTTGGGGTTCTGGGGTGTGTGTGTTGATGTGTGTGTACACATACCTGGTTAAAGGAGGGAAGCACCAGCAGGTGCCTAGACTCCCCATTCTGGAAGTTGGGGCTTGAACAGAGCCCACAGTATAGACCAACCTATGGATCAGTTTCCTTTTTCTTTGTAAATGATTGCCCTATTCTCTCTCCTCTGCGATCAGTTTAATCTACAATCATTCAATAGCTATCTGCTGAAGGGGTAATGTTTCTATAGAAAAGCAACATACCTAAGCGCTTACATACATGCCTTTGGGGCCAGACGGACCTGGGTTCCAGTTCTGTTTTTGCCTCCTGCTATTCATGGGACCTTGAGCTGCTCATGGAATCTTGGACTTCCCATGGGATCTTGAGCTGTCCACAGAAGCTTGAGCATGTTAGTTTTCTTGACAGATAGTAAGCTCTTAATAATTGGGTGACACAATAATAATGCAGGTTCTTATGTCTTTACTGGGTTTGTCTAGGGATTTGGGGATGTGAGTCTGAGGGTCAAATTGGAAAAAAATCCCAACTTACTGAATCGTGACTTAAACATTTGGGATGTGAATCCCCACTTTGACAGTGCCTGGTGACAGCTGCTTACCTGAGCTGTGCTTTGGTTTCTGTATCTTGGACAGCGTGTTTGTATGGGGTGAATGGTGACCAAAATGACTGCTGACTCCCATCTTACAGAACTATGTTAGAACCTGGTTTGGATTTTGCTCTGCAAATTGCAAGGGATAGGGGCCAGGGAACAGGGTATGGTAGGAAGAAATAGAGGGGAGGGGATGCCTCCAACTACCAGCTGTTGAAGGCAATATTCTCTTCTTCTCCTTGTGCTATTTGGGAGAAGAGATGAGGCAGCCAGTGGTTTGTGGAACATCTCGGTCTTGGTAAGCAAGACATTCCCACCTTTGTGTTTTCCTTAGAAATGGAGATCTGCCAGAATAGTAAGTTTCTCCCCTAAGCCCAACCCAAAGGTTTATTCAAGAAAGTGTATTTAAATTCATCTGCTCTGATTCAGAGTAGTGAAAGATCATTTTATGTGCTCCGAGCTGAGAGGGAAGAAAAACTTCATATATTGTTTCCTTGGGATATATGGAGTCATGAGTTGAGTTCTATAATTCTAGAAATTATGACAACACATCCATAAAGATGAGGCAGAATCCCCATGCAGCAGTTCTGGTAGCTTAAAGGAATATTATTTAATACCCGTTTGTGGGAGTGTGGCAGCATTTAAAGACTTCATGTAACCCTTTCATCACTGTTGGAAAATGAGCAAGCTCAGGTCAGTTACTTGCAGGCTTGGAACCTTTTATGGAAGGCTTGGGTATCTGAGGTAGTTTGGGCTTTGTTCACAGGTATTTTGTGTACTTGTAAAGAGTGATTGAGCCTGTTTAATCTACATTTAAATCTCTCTCCGTTTAAAGCCAGGTTCTTACCAAAAAGCAGTTCTGATTCAACTTAATTATATTTAATTCAAATTAATTCAATTATGGGAATTTGTTGAGCAGCTAATTCGTGCCATGTGAGGCCTGTGGGGAATATAACAATGAACTAGACCAGGCCTCTGATCCCCAAAGGGAAGGGAATGTTCAGCAATCGCTACTTAAAGCTCCACAAACAAGAGAATTAAGGCATTACTTGAACTTGTACACAGTTCTCTGACCAAAATTAGCCAGTTCTTTCCTATTTTATATGTTTTCATCTTCATCTCCTTGTCTTACCTAATAACTAACACATTTGTTTATTCAGCAGATATTAATTAAGAACTGATTTATACCTGGCAAAGAGGCAGTGTGGGGAGAACAGCTAATCACTCTCATTTGTTTGCAACGTAGCTTGATAGGACCAAGAACCGAAGCTGGAGAGCCAGATGATGGGGCTGTGAATGAGGACAAGTCCACAGCCTCTCTAAACTCCAGCTCCTCATGCGTACATGGCAATAGTGATCATATATTCCTCACATGGCAATGGAGGACTAAAGGAGCTAATGTGTGTAAAAGCTTCAAGACCTTTATTAGCAAGCACACAGTAGGTGCATAATAGCTGCTATCTATCATCATCATTGTTGCCTACTTTAGAACAGAAATTCTCAGAGCAAGAAAGCAGTTGCATTTTATGGATGGCAAATAGCCTCCAACACTGATAACAAATGATACATGTCAATAATGAACACATGTGAATAAAGTACTAACAGAAATACATAAGTGTTCTAAACCTCTCCCCAATGCCTCTGCCTATAAGGAAGACTAGATCTGATGAGCTTCAATATCATTCTTTGTAGCACTGAATCTGGGCCAGGTAAACAGGGGAGACTGAAGGAGGCAAGAGGCCAAGAGGAGCTGTGGGGTGACAAATGGAAATGGAGTCATATGGAGAAAGATCGGGTTGGTTTTTGCAGAACTGGCTTGGGAAAGAACTTAAGGGACACCTGGAAGAGGAAGAGGACAAACTTGAGGGTAGCCCCCTTGTGTCTGAGAGAGAGAGAGAGAGAGAGAGAGAGAGAGAGAGAGAGAGAGAGAGAATATGCTGGGCTGGTGATGACAGAGAAGCCCAGGGCAGCACTGGTTTCCTAGGTGTACCGTGTGCAATCACACAGGACCTGGCCTCGGAAAAGCTCTGCACTTTGTTTAATGCTCTGCCACTGTGGCTCTCTGGAAATCCTTATAATTTTTAAATAAGGGGCTCTGCATTTTCATTTTGCACTGGGCTCCACAAATTAGGTAGCTGGTCCTCCTTAGGGAGAGATTTGTGTAAGCTTGCTGTGTAAAATGAATGCAATCTCCTTTTAGTGTTTTCTTGAGCTTTAAACAGCATTCCGTTATTTGGGGGATTATCCAACTGCAGATCCTTTGACTAAGACTCAAGACTGGGCTCGGCCACAGTTGTTCAGCTTCACCCAGATGGCAGAGTAGAAGAGCAGCTCTTTACTCCATTCTGGCTAGAGGAGCTTTCCTGCGCTCCTCCCAGCCCAATTGATTTGTAGAAGGGATGGGAAACCCACAGGCAACCTCCAGCATGTGCTCACTCCATCAGCCATTTTCTTTTCAGAAGAAACCCAACACAACACTCTACCCTCCATTCCATTATTCTGGCAAGATGTTCCCTGCTGAGAGAAAAGTTCCCTCTGGGCTGAGATAAAGAAAGCAGTGTTCCTCGAAATGTTGTGTAGGACATGGAGAATTTCTCACTAAAGAAGTTCAAGCTCAGAAAGAGACACACTTCTGCTTCTGGGTGGATTTTGTGCAGAGCCCCTTTCTTTTCCTGCCGCTTACATTGCAGCAGAGAGGCACCATGTAGAGAGAGCAACAAGATGCTCCAAGTTCAGCCCATTATCAAACGGTTTCAAGGGTCATTTTGATCTTGTCAGAAACAGCAGGCTCTCTTTCAGCAGACCTAAAAAGGCTGACAGAAACAATAAATGGACAATTTTGAAACTCTTTGTCAGAGTTATGCTTTGGGGGCAAACTCAGCCATAAATACCAATCTCTAGTCCCCCTCAACATTTACCAATCCACCGTCTTCAGATCTGATTGCCCCCCTTCTCTGACCGCCACCCGGCCGTCAGCCAACATTGTGTCAGTGAGTGATTTGCAGGCGCTCCTGTGTCTGCTTTGTGATGCTTACACTACAAAGGGCCCGATGTGATGTAAACCTCGGAGCCAGCGTTCGTCTCTAATTTACTGCCTACATATCTGTAATAGCTGTATTGAACTGAAGCTGAGAAAAATCACCCTTGCCACCCTCTGTTTTTAGGGAGTCTGTGATAGGTTTGAGGATTACCCTATCGATCACTAGTCAGCAATGATTACCTCTCACCCTCCTTCTGCCTCCTCAGTAAATGGCACCAAATACCAATCCCAGGAGACACATTCAAAACGGGGTGTCTCGAGCTGTGAATAGAATTATAAATACAGTACAATTTAAAGGAAAGCATTCTAGCCCAAGAGACAAATCAGGAGAGATGCCGCATCCTGTAAAGGATTTAGACATTAAGAGTATTAACATTTCTTTTATAACAGATTGTTCCACTCATGGAAATTACAATTACTGTCATTTTTTAAATACTGACAATGCAAATTACATATATTTTCTTCTGACGTGGCATTTAAACTAAGTAGTGGAAGATGGCAGCAGGGAGTTCTAAATGAATTTCAGAAAGTGGGTTGCCTTAACTTTGTAGGTCTTACTGTCCTTATGAAAAAGTTTCTTGATGACTTGTTGAAATGCCCCAACTCTAGAGCAAAGCCATCTGTTTCAAACCTCTGATGAAGAGGTTAGTTTGGCCTGAAGAACTGGGGGTAAAGGGCACTTTACAAAACAGTTAAAAAATCTATACTCCAAGTATTATGATGAGACTGACAGATGTCCAGTAAAAGCGGGGGCCTGGGAAATCCATGCACCTCTCATTTGAACCAGACAGTGATGGGAGCCAGCATTTTCTGTGTTCAGTAGAATGCTCGCTTCACAAGGTCGTCATAGATATTATGTTAAAAATAAACATAAACAGCTCTATGATAAGATACACTTAAGAATCTCTGAGCTGACCAAAGTCACAAGAGCTATCTTACTGTAGGAATTTTCAGTGTTTAAATTTGCCAAACTGCCTGTGAATTTCAAAAAGTAGAGGGAGAACCCACTACAGAACACTTCTCAAACTGGTTAGACCTTGGGAGATTTTTCTGAGGAGCAATTCAGGGGATTAGTTCTGGAACCCACTTTGAGAAAGTCCTATCTTGGTTCCAGGGGACATGGATGAGATGGTGAATGAGACAATGCAGGTTGCTCAGTGCTGTAATTCTCATAAAAGCACTCAGTGGTCTAGGGTTCTATGACCATCTGGGGCTGGTATTTGGAGGCACCACGATTTTCTCCTTCTCTTGTGGGGCTTCTTCATGAAGGTCAGAGAACAGTCCATAGCAATTGGGTAGGAGGAAGCACAGGCTACAGCTCCAAAAACTAACAGGTTAATTTTCTTGTGTGTAGTTGATCTTTGAAGTTCCATTTTCTCTTGAGAGTTGAGGATCAGAGAACAAATGTCAAGTGTGTTTATGTCCTGTGAAAGGAAAGTATAATTGAGAACCATGTGGTGCTCCCCAGATGCCTCAACCAGAGTGCTGGAGTTCTAGTGTCAGCGAACTTTGATTCTGCTGGGGCTTCAGTGGGATGGTAAGTTCTACGGAACCCAGGAATGCCTGAATCCTGCCTAGATTATAATGATGAATCACCCTTCCTCTTCTCTCCTGTGTGAAATTTTGGAGAGTGTTATATATCTAAGGAAGAAGAACATACTTAAAGCTATCACTTTGTTTACAGCTAGGTTATATATATCAGCTGCCAGCCTGGAGAAGGCTGGACAAAGTGGAAAAGCAAGAGGTGGACAGGTAAGCCTCAGGTCTGTAAAGAAAAAGCCCTGACAACAAGCTTCGTCCCATCCAGTGTTGTAACTAACAGGCAGAGGTAACTAAAGGAGAAATGAGTCAACAGATGAGGCCCTGGTCTCAGCCTGCTTGATGAAACGATGTACAAACATCTGAGAATGAATCAAATTACACAAAATCAAGAAGAAACACATCTGCTGCAAGGTGAGAGGGTGATAAAGGGAAGGCTTGATTGGGTTTCCAAGGAAAAAACACTTGGGAAAAAAATGATCTCTCTAGGCTCTCTGCATCGTTTTTGCAGTGACTCCACCTTGACTCCATCCCTGGCTTCCCCTTTTCATGAAAACATCTGAAACCCTAGGAAGGGCCAACCACATCTCTACACTAACATCACACTAACCACCTTGTCCTGTCTGGCTGGAGAGAGGACCTCTGATCCATAAAAGCATCCTGCCCCAGGACCAAGACTGGGTGATGAAAGGAGACCTGGGCTCCTTCTTCACCCACTGAACAAACCCATATACACATGCCTCTTTTCCTCTAAAGGAGCTAAGTGTGCAATTTGAATGGTTCAGAAATAATTAGATTAAGCCATTTCCCTCATGCCTTTCTTTCTCTGGGCAACTTGAGTCCCATCTGGAAGGGCTGGTTTTCCATTTCAAGCCTGGTTTGGTTCTAATCCTGGCCCTGGGATCCTAGACTCTGTACTGAAGAGGATTTCGAAGGACCAGCTGGTCTGCTTATCCACACTCAGGCACACTGGGACTGCCTCAGAGATACAGAGCTCCTCTATGTTTTAAAACTTCTTTTCCTAATAAGAAATGTTTCCTTCTGCGTAACCTCATGCTCTTGTACTGCTCTTTGTCAAGACAGGAAACAGCTGGAGATATTGTCTGTGGGTGTCTTTCTGTATGTTTCAAGATTCTCTGTTTTACTTTCTATAAGCTGAAAATCTAGTATCCTTAAACTCTTTTTACAAGTATCCTTTTTATTCCTTTTTACCATGTTTGTGAGTGTTCCAAGATAAAGTTTCCTGAAGGTTGTTAGTCATTATAATCATCTGGAACCTTACTCAACATGCCAAATTGCACATCATTCTCCAGACTTCGTGTACAAGCATGGGAGCAGAGGTGGTTTGGAGCCTGGGCAGGAATTATCATTTGTAAACAGGACAAATTAATCACCGTGATATTTTTGAAGTCCAACTTAAAGTTCTCCCTTTCTCAGGGAATGAAACCTCTTTTTCAGAGGCATCGCCGGCATGTTAGGTGGCACTAGCATCATGAAGGGACACCTGGTCTGAAGATGGCCAGGCAGAATCTTTTCCCCAGGATTTTGATATGGAACTTATTACCATGAGATCAATCTTTGAGGGGACTAGAAGCATGACATGAAATAAAAGGAGATACAATTATGATATGAAGATAGAGAAGCAGGGAAAGATGGTCTGCAGAGAGGGGGTAGAATGAAGCAGAAGAATGAAGCAGATGCTCTCCAAGAGATTCAAGAGGAAAATGGCAATGCCTTCCAATGACTTTCTAGGCTCACATTCCAATCTCTGCATTTCTGCTCTGGAGTTCCAGTCTATGTCATTTTTGCCTATCCTAGTGTTATAGACTGAATTGTGTCTTCCCAAAACTCTGATGTTGAAGCTCTACAGCACAACGTGACTTTTGAAGATCGGGTCTTCATAGAGGTAATTCAGGTTAAAGAGGTTATAAGTGCAGGGTCTTAATCTGAAAAAAACTGGTGTTCTGATACGAAGAGGAAGGCACACCAGAACTCTCTTTCTACCATGTGAAGACATCGTGAGGAGCTGGCTGGCTGCAAGCTGGGAAGAGAAACCTCACCAGGAACGAATCCTGACAATACCTTGATCTTGTACTTCCATCCTCAGAAACAGTGAGAAAATAAATGTCTGTTGTTTAAGCCATCCAGTCTATGATATTTTGGTAAGGCAGCCCAAGCAGACATATATCTGGCTAAAGTGGATTCTCATTACCAGCCACCAAAGGGCCTTAACCAAATATGGAACTAACAGCTCTGTCAGGAGAGGTAGAAAGGTCATAGCCAATGTCTTCTATCTCTGTTGACTCACCCTGGAACTTTCTACTTTGTTTTTCTGAGAGGACACATACCTCCTTGACTTGAACATTTTGTTGACAACATTTAACTAGACAATGTTAATATGCTCTAAACTCAGAATGGAATGGTCTGCCATGAAAAAAAAATCCTACCAATTCATTCTCCCAGTAGGAAAGAACAACAATTAATATTTACTAATGGATACATTGACCCAACAACCTGTGACATCAGTTCTATTACTGACCTATTTTACATGTGAGAAAACAAAGGCATTTGAGAGGATAAATAACTTTCCTTAGGTCACAGAACTCGTAAATGATGAAACCAAAAATTGAACCCAGGTATGACTGCAGAACCCAAGATTTCAACCAAGTTGCTACGTTTGGGTTGAAACCAAAACTCAGTTGTTAAAAGCAAAACTCTCTTGATGCTATATGAAAAGTAATGTGCAATAACCCACTTTTGTACTAAGAGAGCAGTTCAGTTAGCACTCTACAGGAGAAAACAAATGGCAGGTTAGGGGCTCCACTAGTCTTATTATGACCCAGGACATGAATTAAGCCCAGATAACAGTGGGGTTGGAAGATGTTGCTGTTGAAAGATGTTGCCATTCTAACATCCATCTCCCTCATTAAACAGATATCTAATTTTATTGAGATTTATCCATTCCTTCTGTAAGTAGCTCATGCATGAGGCAAAGCTGACTTCACCCCTCCCAGCTTTAGGAAAATTTCTTATTTTCCTAAGGTTAGACCCATCCTCGTTGCCAGTGATTGGGCACATGACCTGGTTTAGGTCAATATGATGCAAGAGGTTCTCTCTTCTGATCTGGATATTACGATTACTAGATGTCACCAGATGTTAGTTACTGCCACTAAAACGTAGCATAGCAAAACCCCACAAGAGCATTTAGTTAGCTGATTCAGGCCTTGCTAGTTGGGCTAACTCAGTTCTCTTGATCTTCTCGAGGCTCAGCAATGAGTTTGGGGGGGTCAACTCACCTAGCTTAGGTTCTATACTAAGCCTCCCATGCCATCTCATGACCCGAAGGCTAGAATGTGCATATCAAGGTGATGGCAGAGATATAAGAATAACAGTGGAAATACACAAGCATATCTCAAGCCTGGCTCTGTTATATCTGCTAACGTCCCATTGGCTAAAGAAAGTCACATGGCCAAGCTTAGTATCAAGCCCACCTGCTAAGCAGGCAAAGTAGATCATATGGCCAAGCCTGCCATCAATGGAGTAGGGAAGTGTATGCTTCCCTGGGAGTGACTGGGAGAAGGTGGATATTCTGAATAATAATCTAATCTACTACAAGGCCATGAACGTATGGGAAGCCCAAAACCATAACAGCCTTCTCCCTTTCGACCTAAAATGAAGCTGACACACAGAGAGAAGAGGGGATTCACAAGAACCCCAGGAAAAGAGCTGGAGCCTCTAGATCAAATCAACTCAAAGTTCTACCCAATCTCTGCATTGACTAACATTGATGTTATTCGATGCCAAAACTCTCTCATTCAGAGAACATTCCTTGGGACATTTAGGAATAAAGGTCCAGAGATGTGAATAAATGTGGTACATTAGGGGAAAGAAAAACAATGCAGAGAGCCTAGAGAGATCATTTCTTTCCCAAGTGTTTGTCTTTGGAACCCCAATCAGGCCTTCCCTTTATTACTCACTCACCTTGCAGCAGATCTATTTCTTCTTGATTTTGTGTAATTTGATTCATTCTCAGATGTTTGTTCATCTGACCTTCCAGTTGGTATGGTAACAGCCTGATTGAACTGTGGTGTTTATTATTCACCACAAGCTCTTGTCAAGTCAGTAAGAATCACCTTTGCCTTCTTTCCAGCAGTACAGGGGACTGAGATATTGAGGAGGAGGCATGGCCTTGTACCCCTACTGGGGTCGATGCTGGAAAATCTCCAGTTAAAACTCTACCATTTTCCTTCTTCTGCTCACATTGATTGCGGTGGTTCCTTCCTTTCTGCAGAGCTCTTGTTTCCTTGCCATGGAAGGCAACATTTATTTCTATCCCCCAGTCCCTCTCATGTGACATTAATAACAGGACACAACTTGAGTGGGAAGTAGGTCAAATAATCTGTGAAAGTCACATTCAGAAAAATACTGTAAAGAAGCAAAAGGAAACATCTTAGAATCAGAATTAATCATTTAAAATAATATAAAGTATTTACTAACTTTGTGACTCACTTAAGAAGTTCCTTACACCCTAGATGTTAAAATATTGAGGGAGAACATGGCTAATATTTATTAGATACCAATATATGCTAACCACTATGTGTGGTCCACCATACACACTACTCGATCTCACAATGACCCAGGGAAACAACTATAATCATCTCCATTTTAGGGCGAAAAAGAACTTTTCAAGGTCTTGCAGCTGGCATGCAGAGGGTCTAGGATTTGAATTTGGAACTTGCACCTTCATTTTATTTATACCACACTATGCTCTCTTGAACAGAAGATACATAGCACACTCGTTTTGAGAGTAGACTTGCCTATGGGAATAGTGAAATCTGGCCCTACCATGTACTAATTTTATAATTTTGGCCAAGTTACTTAACCTTTGCCTCAGTTTCCTCATTTGGAAAATGAGAATAATCCAAACCACTGCCTTGCCCTGTCATTTTAGGAACATCCCTTACCTGGGACTTACTTTCCTGTCTCTAAAACAAGGGACCAGCACTAGTGATCTCCAAGGGAGCTTTTATGCAAACATTCAACCACACTCTGAGCTTAGGTTCATGGTTTTATTTCAGTGCAGGGCAGTGAGAAGAGAAGAAAAGGGTAACCTTCAGAAATACCTCACAAACATAAGACTTGGTGGCTGATTTCATGAAAAACGCAAAGAAGGAGCTTGAGTAAAAGATGGTTCTGAGTTTCTGAGTTTTAGAGCCTGAAGGGAAGAAATATTTATTTTTAAATCATCCAAAAGCCAGTCTTGCTATTGTGTTAGTTATTGCCTCCATTGGACCAAAAAATCAAGGTTTTAAAACATCCATTTACTCTCCATTATTTATTCTTCTGTGAGCAAGCTTAGTCCATAACCATCTAAAACTACCAGCAGCTCATTAGTCATCAGAAGATTTGTAACTACGTGGTGATAGAGTTTCCTGTAATCTGGACTTCAGAGCTAAAGGAATGGGTATCTAGTGATGAATCATCTAGGCATGGATGCAGCAAGTGAAGATCTGTTCCAGATGGACATATCTGCTGCTTTTCTGTTCCTCACACACAACACACATTGGCTCAGCCATTCTCCCTTCTTGAAAAGGCTCCTAAACTACCCCCTGGCAGGAAGAATCTAAACTATCCTTTAAAGACAAGCTCAAGCTGTTCATGGAGTTGACACATTTGGAGCCAGGTTCTGTGCTAGGTGCCAGCAATGCAAAGATGAAAGACACCCCAGCCTCAAAGAGTTCCCACCAGCTGGGCCTGGGGCATCATACCCAAACTCCCACCTTGTCATTCATTTTGCTTGTGCATTCATGGTGGTTAATTCCTGAGGACAGGGATGTTTTTCATACTCTTCATGATACTTATGTGCTGTGAGTGGGTGTTAGAATGCATTTGTACTTTGTTATATTTGGGAGAAAGGCCTTATTATGTAGCAGCTAAGAGAGTAGGCCATGGGGTTACACAGACTGGGTTCAAATTCTCCTCCAAACCTATAGCTCTGTGACTTATTAGGAGGATGACTAGGATAAATTATTTAGCCTTTATATACCTGTTTTCTCATCTGTAAAATAGGTGATAGGTAATAATAGCATCTTTTATTTGAAGTTTAAACAAAATATTGCACTTGGCACATGGTATGGTCTCAGTTTATGTGGTTACTGTGTTTTAATGATTATAGAGTTTCAAAGCTTCAATGTATAATTTACAGTGACTGAGGACAGCTGCCTGCTTGTTCCCTTTCTGTTTCTTTTTCTTCCCTTCCCTTCCCTCCCTCCCTCCCTTCCCTCCCTGCGGCCCTCCCTTCTTCCTTCCTGCCTTCCTTCCTTCCTTTTTACCTCGCTCCCTCCCTCCTTCCCTCCCTCCCCCCTCCTTCCCTCCCTCCCTTTTTCCTTCTTCCTTTCTTTGATTTTTTTTTCCTCTGTGTCTTTCTGTGCCTCTCTCTCTCTCTCATTCTCTCTCTCTCTTTCATCTCTCATCCTGTTTCTATCACAACAAGGACAATTTCTGGTTACAAATTATGTTGATATATAAAAAATATTTAACAGGTGGGCCCTGTGAGTTAAATACCAACTGTATCCTCTTTGCCGAAAAGACAGGCTTTATCGTTGTTCTTCTCATTTTCTTGCACAAGGATCTCTTACGCAGCCGATTCACTTAGAATTTTCCACTAGCACAGGTCCACTTAGGAACCTGATCCAAAAGCAGTGGAAAAAAAGCCAAATACAGATGCATTTTCCCCCATAGAACTTCTGACTGATTTTCTAGTATTGGTATGCTGGTATGCTGGCTCTCCAGAAAAAAAGAGCAGAGAAAGAGGAAAAAAGCCGTGAGTGCTTGCCAATTTCTGTGGTGTAAGTGTTCCTACCATGGTCAATTTCAAGCTACCAATATAACATGACAGAATGTGAGTTGGGAGAGGGGTTCACAGTCAGCTTTCAAGAACCCTATGCACCTGCTTCTGACACAGACCCACCCTCAGCTGTCACCCCTGTCCATGCCTCTCTCCTATATCCAGAGGGCTTGTCCCGGCCCTCAGCACCACTGTCTCAGATTCTCTCTTCCTGCCTCTATTCTCAGTCCTCCCCTCCGTCTCCCAAACTACTCTGCTAAACGCAGGTCAGAATATGATACTTCCCTCCTATATAATCTCCAGTGGCTTCCTTTGTTGCCCCAGGCCCTTCACTACCTCCTTCACCCTTCCCTGCAGTTACTCCAGGCCTCTCATCTTGATGCAAGCCCTGTTATATCTCCACATCACTGCCCATGCCTAACCAACTGCCTGGAACACCATTCCAGTGCAACCGCCTGGCTTTTTTTGTGTGCCTGGTGAATTTCTGCTTACTTCTAAGTTTCAGCTCAAATGCTGTGTCCCACATAGCTTTTATGACCTTCTATCCTACTCTAGATGTCATTGTTTCCTTCCTTCTCTGGGTTTTCTCGATACCCTTCTCTCGTATTCTGTGGTATAGGTAACTAGTTTTCTGGTTTCTCCAGATACTAAGACAGTGAGTCAGCCGTGGGTCCAGGATTGATGGATCATTCATTCTTCACATATGTATCCAGCATATATTTTTGGAGTGCCTGGTATGTGCCAATGAGCATGCTGGGTAAGACTGGAGAGTAAGATAGACTGTTCTTTTCTCTGATGAAGCTCACAGTATGTTGAAGAATATGGGCATTGAACAAATAGGCAAAAATAAAAAATGTAATGGCAAATAGATTCTATGAAGAAAAAAAAAAACAGGAAAGCATGAGAGAAATTCCAAAACTAGTGAAAGGTTTTTAACTTTTCAGAAGGCTGGAATATATATCTTTAAAGTCATTGGGGCCTCACACAGGGGACTGAACACCATAGCGTGAATTGTATTGTGCAGCAGGAACCCTGCCTCACCAGCTTATAAATGAGAGCAAGAGTCATGCAGTTCTTTCATTTAATTGATGACTTGGGGGGAGATGGTGAAGCTCTGTATTATATCTTTTGTATCTCTATTAATTAAAATTTTTTGTTTCAAGGGACAGCAAATTCAAATAAAATAGACTTAAGAGGGAAAAGAAGAGGTGGATGAATTGGCTCACATCATTAGAAAACCCATAGTTAAACTCAGTGCCCTAATCTTGGTTTCCAATACCATTCTCCAATAAAAAGAACCAGGGTTCCTTGGAGAAATGGCTGATTCTAGTACTGGGGCAGAGGATATACAATAGTGAGCCTGGAACATCTGATAGTATCAGAAAGTAAGAAATTGTTCAAAACACAACACACACATGTGTGCACAAACACAGAAAGAATACATCAAAGGGACACAGAAACCAATTAACATGGCTCACAATGGCCAAAGCTGAGACAGTGTGAACAAAAACAGTAAGTTTTGATAAGCCAAAGTATGAAATGAGTCCATACTGACATAAATGATGGAATACTTAAACAAATGAGGGAGAATATAAATCTCTCTCTCTCTCTCTCTGTCTCTCTCTGTCTCTCTCTCTTTCTCAGAATCAGGGTCTCACTCAGTTGCCCAGGCTGGAGTGCAATGGCATGATCACAGCTCATTGCAGCCTTGAACTTCTAGGCTGAAGTAATCCTCCCACTTCAGCCTCCCAAGTAGTAAGGACTACAGGCATGTACCACCATGCCCAGTTAATTAAAAAATTGTTTTTTGTAAAGACGGGTTATCTGTATGTTACCTAGCCAGGTCTCAAACTCCTGGACTCCAGCAATCCTCCTGCC
Source organism: Saimiri boliviensis (assembly GCF_048565385.1). Classification (NCBI taxonomy): domain Eukaryota; kingdom Metazoa; phylum Chordata; class Mammalia; order Primates; family Cebidae; genus Saimiri; species Saimiri boliviensis. The sequence continues at coordinate 49,664,020 of NC_133456.1, forward strand.
TCAGCCTTCAAAGTGTTGGGATTATAGGCATGAGCCACTGCACCCAGCCAAGAATAGACAAATCTCTTGTGTAGAATAATTTCAAATAATTTATTTAGACCCTCTGTCCTCAAAAGGGAAGACCATAAGTCCCTAAGTTTGGGCTGCACAAAATGACTTCTTTCCAAAGAGAACAATATGGAAAGGGGCTAAAAGAGTGACTTAACAGAGAAGCCATCTATAAATAATACCTCAGCCAAGTGATCAAGATTAACATGATACAATGTGATAACAATGGCATTTTGCTGTGTGGTCTAACTCCCCCAAACCCACATCCCAGGCTAATCATTAGAAAAACACGAGAAACCTCTACTGAGGAATATTCAATAAAACATTGGTCAGTATTCCTCAAGACTCTCAAGGTCACCCAAAACAAGGCAAGTCTGAGAAACTGTTACCATCTAGAGGAGCCTAAGGTGACATGATGACTAAATGTAATGAGGTCCCCTGGATGGGATCCTGGAACAGAAGAAAGACATTAGATAAAAACTAAGGAAATCTGGATAAAGTATAGACTTTAGTTAATAACATACCAATATTGGCTTACTAGTGGTAATGTATAATACTATGAAATGTTAACAATAGGACAAACCAGGTATGGAGTATATGACAACCCTCTACACTACCCTCACACTTATCTGTAAATCTAGAACCTTTATAAAATAAATAATTAATTTAAAAAAACATGTTTCAAGTCCAGAACTCAACAAGCTTCACATATGGCTGGATCCGGGATCTCAAATGATGTTAACCTGAATCCATCTCTCTGTATTTCAGTGGCGTTGGCTTAGCTTTTAGGTAAGCTCCCTTCACTTGCTGGAACCCCAGCCACCCTAGACTTATATTGCACTAGCGGAAGAGAAGTTCATTTCCTAGTAGTTTTAACCACAGCCTCAAACTTGGGTCATGTGTCCATCCCGGAAGCAATCAGTGTGGCCAGGGGTATATGGAACTCTGATTGGCCAGGTCTCCATCACCTGCCCACCTTTGGAGCTAGGGTGCAGCACGCCCCACCCCAACCGGAGAGCTGAGAGTGAAGAAGTGTTGTGACTTGAACAAAAGGAAATGGATGCTATTGAGGAAAAGCAACAGATGTCAACTACAAAAGACATCCTTCAAGTGAACTCAAATAATTGGGTGGTATGGTTGGGGTGATAATTCATGTTAACTGTGAAGATAGACATGGAAAACACAGGGAAATGCAGGCAATAGAAACTCAGGGAGGCAAGGATCTTACAAGAGTGGAATCAGATGTCCCTTGTCCATTCAGGACCCAAGGGAGCTCTAGGGACCTGGGCAACGGGAGTGTGGATCTTCTGTCTGCTACTGTGCTGCTAAGGGGACACAGCTGCTTCCTCCATCACTCACCATCCACTTTCCAGGCCTCTGTGAATTTTCTAGTTCCTATCTAGGATGGAAACAGCTCCTTGGCTAAAGGGCCACCTAGATGGTCTCTGGCTAGCCTGTAAATGGGCCAGCCTTGGGTCCGTGGTTACCTCTGCTCCAGCCAGTGGCCCCAGGGACTGGTGTTGCTTACCTCAGCTGAGGCTGTGGACAGAGTACTTTCACCACGAGGAGGAATTTGAGGCGGCATAGATGCCATCACTGAAAAATCCTAGATACTGCCTCAAACTTTTGATGGGAAATTTATTTTCTGCATGTCCTCATTTGCACAAACTTGGGGAACATCCAATTCATCTAATCATTTCATTCTAAAGATAATGCCGTTTGGTATACACATTTTTTTCCTTTATTACCTTGGCACAGAAGTGCTGCCTTTAGCTTCTCGCTGCTTTCTGAAAGTTCTCTCACTCAGTTTTAGGCTCTGTACCTTAACTAGAGCTTGCATAAGGTAGAGCACAAGAGCCTTTTTTTGAAGCACTGTCACCAACGTGTCAGCCTGGAATCAAACTGGCTCCAGGGAGAAAGATGGAAACAGTGGTTCCATCAATGAGCTCCGGGAGCATACATTCAAACTTCCCATTATTAATCTCTGTAAAATATTTCTTCAACAAGTTGTGCATCACAAAATACAATATAACATTCATATCAAGTGATATAGAGATTGCTTTAAGCAAAACCTGTTGTACTCTGTATAATGAATACTGCAATAAAAATACATATTCATTTCCAGATCACAAATCATAGCAATTTAAGCCATCTTCTGCCTTGCGGTAGTATTTTAAGGGGAAAATGTGTGTGTGGGCCCCCTCCGCCTTGCACAGAGGCTCATTCTTCTCAGGGAGGAAGCCTCTCTGCCTGCCATGTTGTATGGAGCTCGTTTATTTCCGGGACTTTCTCATCAGGACTCTGGGGGTGGTGGTGAGGCCATCATTTGAAACACAACCAAGGAAGCACTGCTGTGCTCACGGCACAGTAGGAAATCAGTCTATTTTTAAAATATGAGTTTGTCCAAGTTCTCTTGAAACATGTTACCCTGAATACATCATTTCAGCCCTAGGCTGAACAGATAGAGAAAGTCAAAGTTGTTGACTTTTTAAAGTGAGAAAGCTCATTCTTTGGGTCTTGAAACACTGTTTAAGTGATTTGATGGTGGGTATCAAATAAGGATACTTCCTGGGTCACCCCAGGGTTGAGGGGCAGTGAGAAACCCCAAATTTTTTTCTATTTGCCATGAGATAAAATACATGTCACTGGCCTCCATCTGTGACTACTGTGTTTTAAGTACCCAAAGGTTGTCTTTCTCATCCCCACAGGTTCCCATCCACCTGGTATCTTAGGCTGTGTTCTTTTTTCTTCCCCTTATGTGGGAGAAACTCTGCTAAGAATGTGACACGTGTTTGCTCTGTTGCCTTCCTCCTGAGTACAGGATCTGGTATGTAGTTGGTGCTCAATAAATGTCTGTTAAACTGGCAAATGGATATCCCTGTGAGGTTAATATTATTACTTTGGTTTACAGAGGAGTAGACAGAGACTCAGCGAGGTGATGTCACCTCCAGAGGGTCTGTGGGGTTCCAGTCCTTGGCTCTTACACCCTCCCTATGCCACCTCTAACGGATTCTCCCATTTGGCTCTCACATGTCATGGAAGTGGTTTTCAGGCTGAGTGCATAGACTTAGACGTAATGTAAAACGCCTTGAATTTTACAAGAGTGATTGTTCCATTACTGTTGGTAGCTTGGGCATTGTGAGCACTTCAACATTCTGAGTTGAAATTCAACCTGAGAGGCAGGGCTTTTAGGTGCAAGCAATATGTAGTGCTTGCCCAGAATACTTATTTACTCAGTGGATTTGGGATGTTTTCTCTACAGAAGACCTAAGAGATAAACTAGGTGTGAACTGGGTTTCTTGCCCCAGTTGGTTCCAGAACTGCCTTCAGAGTTATTTCTAATATGTGATTCTTGCCTATAAGTGACTTCTTGTTGTCCATAGCATAAACTTGAAACTCGATGTCATGGCCTAGAAGTCTTGTGGGATAAACCATATGATTGACCTTCTTATATCGATCCCATTCCTCTCCCTTTGTATAACAGCCACACGGTTTACAAAGACTGGCCTTCCAGCTTCAGAGGTGGCTCAGATTAGTCTAAGCCAAAAAACAAAACAAAACAAAACAAAACAAAAAAACCACCTCATACCTGTTTTTATAGTCATTCATTGGGATATCCCAGTCCTAAGTCAACCAGTCTTTGTCTTTCTCTAGCCATAGAGATTGAATCATAATAAAGCCAAAGACTCTTACTGAAAGCTCTCAGGTGCAGGCGTTCTTTCTCTCCTGGATGTTGCTTAAGAAGCATGTAACCTTGGTAGTTGGCAGCCACCCTGTGGGCATGAGGGACATCCAAAATTAGGATGAAGAAGACATACAAATGAGGAAAGAGTAGAAAGGTAAAGAGACCAGCATTTGGTGATATGATTGGGTCATGGGACCAAACCAGTGCTAAACCTGACCATGCAGGTATTTATATTTTTAAAAGTTATAAATTTACCTGTGTCCAAAACAATAAAACATTTTTATTGTCTGGGCAAATTCAAGCTGGGTCTTTTGTTCTTATCAGCTGAAAACCTTCTGATTAATATGCTACTGATAATGTAGCCCTGGGAGTCCTTTTTAGATTTATCTCTGTCATTACCTGCATGTACTAATGGTGTAGCTTAAAACACGACTGTCCATTCATAGAAATAAACCTGTGCATTTTGACATATGCCTTCAGCATTCTACCTCTCTTTCCATGTTGTAAATTCCTACTCATCCTACAAATTCCAACTGAGTATCACCACCTCTAAAATCCTGCCTGCTCTCCTCTAGTCTATACCAGGAAGAACTAATAGTTTCCTTTTTAGTGTCCCTCAAGTATTATCTACATAACCATAATAGAGCAATTTGAAAGTATTTGACAATAATAATTTAGTGGCTCTAATATGGATTGTTCTGCTGTTCAATGTGCTTTGCTGGTATTATCTTGTTTTACCTTTATGGCTGTCTCATTATACTGACATTAATATATTCATTTTAAATATAAAGATATCTTTGAGAGGTAAAGAGACTTACCAAAAGTCTACAGCTAATAAGAGGGAGAAGCTAGGACTTAGGTCATGTAACTCCAGATTCGGTGCTCTTAATGTCTGTGCAGTGTTCACTTCCCTGCTTGTGAGGTTTTTTTTAAGTCAAACACTATCTTTCATTCATGAGTGCTTGAACAAATGTCCTAGGCACTCTGGAAATGCTAGTAGTATGAATGAATGAATGAATGAATGAATGAACGAACGAACGGATGCATGGATGGATGGATGGATGGATTTAAGCCCTTCACATCACAGGTGAGAAAACTAGAACTCAATTTAAGTGACGTGTGGAAAAGTGCAGATGACCATTGAAATTTTTCTACAATACCATGCCACCTTTGGAAGAAAATTATATGTGCTCTAAAAAAAAAAAAAAAATTCCTCAAAGGTAGAGGATAAAAATAAAGCTCAAAGATATCTGGACTTTTTCTCTCTCACCCTGGAACCAGTGCATGTCCCTCTTAGGGTTAGGATTAGGGTTAGGGTTAGGGTAGTAACCTGAATGAAGCAGAGCCTCCTCGTCCTCTTCTCCAGAATTTAGGGCATATCTTCATTTGTTAACTCATTTCAAATTGTTACTGACACCTAAAGTAACTTGAGATTAAAAGAAAATAGAGCTAAATCACATTCACAATGTTCTGGATTGGGAGGTTTATTTATAACTACTTAGACATCAGGTTTTAAAAGAGGAAAGGGGGAGTGTTGAGCACATAATCCAGAAGAACATTTGAAATTAAGAAATAGAATCACACGTCATCCTAATTAGCCAGGAGTGGAGTAAAACTTCTGCACTTCTGTCATGTTGCAACATGCAAGAGCAAACTGTGACATTAGTTTAATTACATAAATTTATGAGATGAAAAGAACAACTTTTATGATCATTCAGATAATACTTCTATTCAGATTGCTGTGCAATATCTTTATTTAGTCCTTATTAAAGTATGTATTAGATTCATTTTTGAGGAAGCCTCAAACCTACCTGTATTTTAATGACTTGAGGGGACACTTTTCATTTCCCTCCTCTGACTTCTTTAAATGGGTGTCCTCATCAATGCCTGAGTTCCATAAGCTTGTCCACCTGTGTGCACTTGACACCAGTGCAATCAGCATCACTGAGAGAAAGAGCACAAGAAAAGTCTCCCATAAGTGATTCTCTTAGGGTTGACTCACATCATGAGTGATAAATCATCATGATCATCATAGCTACTATTTATTGACTATCAATTTGGTCTAATCATTGCATTTACTAAGTACAGTCATCTATCAGTATCTGTTGGGGATGGTTCCAGGCCCTTCCTCAGATACCAAAATGAACAGATGCCCGAGTTTCTGACATAAAATGATATAGTATGTACATGTAACCTAGGCACATCCTCCTATATACTGTAAATCATCTCTGGACTACTTCTAATACTGAGCACAACCCTACATATTATTTCATTCTCATAGATTCAATGGAGTACCTGGTGTGCAGCAAATTCAAGTTTTGCTTTTTGGAGTTTTGTGGGATTATTTTTCTGAATATTTTCCATCTGTGGTTGGTTGAATTCATGGATAAAAAGCCTATTGTTACAGAGAGTTGGCTGTAGCTTCTTCAGTCATCTCTAAACCTCTTTGGAGAGTCACAGTCCCTGTCCTGCTCGCACCTCTATCTAAGAGAAACTGCCCCAGCCCCACTGCCCAGGGGCTATGTCTGAGGTCACATGTGCTTGCTTCTAGGGCTGCAAGCCTGACATAAGAACAGCTGACCCACAGACCAGCCAGGCTGGGGTTTTGGTGACCTAATTAAAATATTAGCTTGACCAATTACATTCTCTTGGGGATTTGACCTAAGGGAAAACAGGCCATGCTAATTTTCAGTGACAACTGAAGCAGAAAGGATAGAATGTTTCACTGAGATTCTTAGCCTGGGGTCCACAAACCCATTTCAGTTCTTTGTAAAATTTTGGGTTTCTATGTATAAATGGGATGAGCGGATTCACAAATATGAGGTGTAAGTCAGGTCACACATCTTATTTTATGATTACCTGCTCCACCCCTTAGCAAAAGTTTCACCATCACCCTCTCAGGGCCCCCTTGTCTCATGAACAATCCAAGAACTCTGAGGTTCCACGGTGCTAAGGGGTTCCAGTCAGTTCCCATACTCAACCCAAGAAAACTCTGGAAACCGATCATTCCACTGCTAGGCATGCTCCCTGGTACCATGCCGCATCTTGATCAAAACGCGGCCTCCTCAGTCAGCAGCAGATGCCATTGCTGTCCTGATGGAATTAGGCCTGTGTGGTTCCTGGACAGACAACTGAAATAGTCTCTTAGAGCTGGCTCAAGATCTCAGTGTTCCAGGGCACCACAGGGGCTGGGTCAGTGCCCGAACTGGTGTCCAGTGTAATGCAGACCCAGAGCCCTTTCCTCTTACCTGTCAGGGAACAGGGTCTCAAGTTGCAAAGCATCCTATCTTCCTTCTCCTTGTTCCCATCTCAGGAAGACCTATGCTCCACCTACCCTTTTAAGTGAAACTCCAAGCAATAGCAGGGTTTTCTCTCTCACACCCTTTCTTTTTTAAGCGAGTCAAAGCTTTGTGAATTCAAGGTGAATTTCTAAAGCTGCTCTCACTGACACAGGGAGAAAAAATTTTAAATCAACAACAGAGCTTGATCTTTAGTTAAGCATTTCACTACCTATGTATTTATCTGAGAGGAGGGTCCCCAGTTCTGATAGGATTTCCAGGAGCATTCATGGTTCAGGAATAGATGATTAAGAGAGAGAAAGAATCAAGAACCACTGGTATAGAAAGAGGGCCCAGAGCATCCCTGAGGATGCAAGGAAGTGCCTGAGGGTGAATGAGAGGAGCCTGTGGGACAGAGAGAAGAATGCCTGGCACATAAGTGAGTTGCATGGAGTGAGTACTTGAAAGAGTGCCACCCAGCATAGATGCGTCTCACAGACATGAAGTGGAAAGAATAAGGAACAAGAACTATTATATTCCATTTATTCAAAGCTTGAAAACAAGCTTAATTAACCAAAATAACATAGGTAAAAAGAGGTATCTAGGAGGATACCAGTCTGGTAGAGAAGGAAGTGCTGAGCAGGTTGTCTATCAGGGACAGGGTGACTGTTTCTTAAGGGGCCAGCTGCTGATGATTTTACACTTGGAAGCTGCCAGATCTCTGGGGCAACTGCTCACACAGCCATAGACAAGACATAAACAATAGGTGTGGTGGTGTTCTGATAAAACCACAGAGCCAGTAGCTGACCAGAACTGGGCTGCAGGCCTGAGTTTGCTGACTCCTGATCTATATGGCTATTAATACCTTGGTGTGGGGTAGTTGTGTCATGGGTGTATTCGTATATAAAAATTCACTGAGCCGTATGCTTGTGATTTCATGATTTAGATATTTTATTGTATATAAATTATATCTTAGTTTTAAAAAAATCTATTAAGAGATTAAGTTAAAAACAAAACAACAAAAATCTTTGTGGATGCTAGGTAGGTAGTTCTAGAATGAACCAGGTTCTGCAATCCAGAACTCATCAGAGCCTTTACTGTTGGGTTTTATGAGGTTCTCAGTGTATCCTCACACCACTCTCTCTTTACCTGAGACAGCTGGAGTGGGCTTTGCTGCAGAGAAGTCCTCCCAGAGCTTCTCACCAACACTCTGTAGGGCAGCTTTTACCACCCACCATGAATGATGAGAGCAGGCTCCTGGGGTTAAGTAACCTGCCCAGGATCACACAGCTTACACAGAGAACACCGGCTCCCACACTTCGGTCCTTCCATATGCCTTTAAAACTCTCTGGACACAAGTCTATCTCCCCCTGGGCAGTTACAGAGAAGCTGCATTTTCTAGGATTTGATTTGGCCTCACCTTGAAGTTATCTCATTGCCACCTGGCTTTTGCATTCTCATCTTCCAGCTCATCAGTGATTGCTCTTGGTGCTAAACTTGACAGGAGATGAAGAAAGCACACAGCCAAGGCCAGAGAGCAGCAAACTCCTCCTTTCAGTCTGTCTTCATCTTCAAACTGCACCAATCAAAGAAAATCACCTGAACGTTTTCTACAAGCACTTGGCCAGGCTGGTGAGGGTCATCCCTGAGCTCCATCCTCCCATGTCTGTAAGGCTTTGCTTACCCACATCCAATCTCACTGACCCCAGGATGAAGACGGAAGAGAGAAAAGGGATTCTGTCAGTAGCCATCACTGTTAGGGTTTTTCAAAATCTGTCCATTAGGCAAGGTGAAAGAGGAGAATAGTGATTTTTTCTGGGCACTTTAGACCTGAAGAACTTCAGCTACTTAAATCAGAAGCAGAGGCTTTGTTGTTTTGGTTTTCTCTTAAATTGTCTCTCTCATTTAAAGGTCTCAACCTGTGTCGGGAAATGCAGCACGTTCACCTTTGCATTTTGCAGTTAAGTTGTGAGAAAGGCCCTCAAGTGGCAGAGAAGGATGCTTGAGAGACGCACACACCGGGGGCTCTCCAGTCATACTCCCACAGGAAGGAGTGAGCAATGAGGGTTAAAACCATCCCCAGACAGGACCACCCCAGGTCTTTTTGCCTCCTGTATCCCCTGTGTTGGTCTCATATGGCTGCTGAAACAAATTATCTGAGATGTTATAATTTAAAACCACAGATACTTATTATCTTATAGTCTTGGAGTCTGATGTGAATCTCACTGTGCTAAAGTCAAGGTACTGGCAGGGCTACCTTTCTTTCTGGAGGCTCAAGGGCAGAGGCCATTTCTTACCCTTTCTGGCTTCTAGAGGCTGTCTGTGTTTTCCCAGGCTCATAGCCTCTTCCTCCATCTTTGAATCTTTGAGGACAGCAGTGTTGCATCTCTGTGTGCCTTTCTTCAGCAGTCACATCTTCCTTGGACTGACTCTCCTGTCTTCCTCTTCCATGTTTAAGGACCCCTGTGATTACACTGGGCCCATATGAATAATCCAGGATAATAAAGTCAACCAATTAACAACTTCAATTCCATCTGCAAGCATCCATGTAGCCTAACATATTCACAGGTCCAGGAATTAGGACATGGACATGTTATTTGCCTACTGTCCCTCATGCCCCCATTCACCAGGGCTGGGTATTCAGCCTGTCTGAGACACAGTCATTTTCTCTGAACATATATGTGCCAAACATAAACAACAACAAAAAGCTGCATGAACTCCAGGTAGGTAGTTCCTAGAATGAACCAGGTTCTGCAATCCAGAGCCCATCAGAGTCTCTGCTGCTGGGCTTCATGAGGTTCTTGGTGTATTCTCACATGGCCCTCCATTTACTGAAGCCAGCTTGAGTGGGTTTTGCTGCTGAGATGGCCTCTACGATGAGTTTCCTGCGAATTTCAGAATCAGGATTGACTAAAACGTTTACTTACTCTCATTCAGCGAACAAAACAATGCCAGAGTTTAAGGGGCCCACGTGACCACATTGCCTTTTTACAGGGAGACAGTGTCCTTTGCCTGTAGTCATCCTCACAATTCCTGCCTGTGTCTCACTCAGAACCCTGCCTTTACTGACCACAAACTGTCCCTAAATGCATTCTAGAAATGGCTCAAATCCTATGTCTAAATTTGTGGTTCGCTAAAGGGGAATGTGCACATCACATATGAAATATGCTTATGAATGAACATAGCATAGTCTGTGCAAATAACATGTGAGATTTCTTGCTCTTTCTTCAACAACTTTTGGAGTATTGGCTAACTAACAATGGGTGTACAGAGCTACATATATTTTTATCTGGTCCCAGAGACATTTTTATCATGGTTTAGGTATGATGGATAATTTACACAATAAAACCACAAAACCAGTAAGGGAATGAATAGGCTGACATGTGTGAGCACTTGCAGCAAAGTGATTGAGAATGCAAAGTGATTCATGGTAAGAGTTTGAAATCAAACTGCCTGGGTTCAAATTGCAGCTCTTCCATCTACTACCTGTGTGCCTTAAGCAAGTTTGCTTACCTTTCTGTGCATTGTATGCCTCCTCTGCAGAATGAAGATAACAATACCACCTGTGTCATGGGCTTGTTGTAAAGATGAAATCAACTAATACACATAAAGTGCTTAGAATCGTGTTTGACACATGGTAATTGCTCGAGGAATGTCAGTTCTCGTTGGTCTTATCGTCAACATCATTACCACGTGGTAGACACTGGAAGCTCAGTTGGTTCAGGTCCCCTGTCCTCCAGGGCCTTACCATCCACAGGAGGAAAAGTACAGATAAGCAAGTAGGGAGGAATTAGCCAAGGGAGGGAAGAACAAGGACATGGAAATTGAAATGGGGATCAGCGAAGGTTTCTTAGAAGACGCAGAATTTAAGGTGAGACTGACCGGATACAAAGAACTTCGCCAGTGTAGCTAGAGCCAGAGGTGGAGGTGGGAGTGTTGCAGGAATTGAGCACAAGGTCTGGAGGTTTCAGCAGGATGCTACCTGTGAGTTCCTACTGTGGGTATTAGTGTTGGGTATTGTCAGGGCCTCCTGGGCCTATAGGAGCCCCTGTGGGGACAGCTGCCACCTATTTCCCCCTTCCTTATTGGGCTCCTTGTTTTATTCTTTGTCCATCCTTTTTTCTTTCCCTTCTTCCTTTCTAAAGCCTTGGCCATGACAGCAGTCTTGGCGGGGAGAGGTTAATGGCCTCTAGTCTAGATACAGTCCCATGGGGTAGGAGGTGTGTATGGGCTAGATTGGCATCCTTCTGGTCTGGGGACTCTATGATCCCAGGTTTTAAACATCAGACTCATCCTTCTCTGCCATATCTCTTCCAGTACAGCAGTTCTAAACCATCAGTCACATGGAGGCTGTGCTGGCCTCACTCCCATGCTTCCAGCATCCTAGGACCACTTGTCCCAGAACATGAGTAAGAATTAACTTCAGAGTCCTGAAACTCTGGCCTCAGTTTGCAAGAAGAGGGTGTGTGAGATAATTTTAGGAGCATTGTAGACAGCACTAGCCTGTCTCTGGTCATCCCGACAAAGTCCTTAACTCCACTGCTTTCTTGTTTCTGCTCTAGGTTTGATCTGGCTTTGGCCGTTTACTTGGGTAGGGGCTGTCTGGAGTGCTAGAAGCACATGAGCTAGAATCTTGTCCCTTTCATAGGTTGAACAAACCTTAGCTGGCTTAGTGTCAACTCTCAGAGCACTCCCTTTTCTCATTTGGAAAATGGAGGCAATCATACCACCCTCCCCCAATGGAATGAATCCAAAGGCCTGTGGCCAGGGCCCAGCAGTCAGTGGTGGTGGGCTACGTCTGGCTGTGTGCTCCAGCCTCTGTACATCTCATCTGCCTTTCCTTTTCACCCTCTCTTCTCTTCCCCGCTAGCAGAGCCCTTGCAGCTAAGCTGAGCTGCACTTTTCCTGCTTTCTAATTAGGCAGCAGCCGTCTGATCTTTAACTGGGACAATCTTGCTTATAGAGTCTTCGTAAAATTAGAAAACAACCAAGCGGTGCATAGCAGAACATGTACAGGACCCTGAGCCAAAGATCTCTGTGTCTTCAGTAAAGCAGTATGACTGTTCAGTCTCTAAATTTGGGATAGGATGTAAGAGGACTTTTGTGAAGATTAAAGCAAGCTGGTATGAAAGCTTCATGTAAAGTGTATTGTTATTTTTATCATTAGTAACTACTGGCTGGTTTCCAGATGTTGCTGAGGAAGATGATTAAATGTCCCCGCTGCTGCTTCACTCCCAGGAACACAGCTGTGATCATAAAGCAACTCAGTCAGCAATCAGCATCCTCAGATCTGTGCTGTCCAATGTGATAGCCACCAGCCACATGTGGCTGTAAAATTAAATTAAATTAAAATTCTACTTCCTCAGTCACACTAGCCACTTTTCAATGGCTCATGGCTAGAAATGGCTAGTGGGTACCGTATTGTTAGTACAACTATGCAACATTTCCATCACTATAGAGCTTTCTATTGGACTGCTTTGGACCAAAGTATAATTCCCCTCCCCTCGTCTATTTGAAGAGTTCCAGGAATGCCTATAATGCATTTTTGGGACTGTAAATTTAAAAAACCAGCCAGGCACCGTGGCTTATACATGTAATCCCAACACTTTCAGAGGCCAAGGTGGGTGGATCATGAAGTCAAGAGATTGAGACCATCCTGGTCAACCTGGTGAAACCTTTTCTCTACTAAAAATACAAAAATTAGTTGGGCATGGTAGTACGCACCTGTAATCCCAGCTACTCAGGAGGCTGAGGCAGGAGAATCGCTTGAACCCAGGAGGCGGAGGTTGCAGTGAGCTGAGATTGCACCATTGCAGTCCAGCCTGGTGACAGAGTGAGACTCCATCTCTAAATAAATAAATAAATAAATAAAGCCATAGATGAACATTGTTGCTATGAAAACAATTGTTAGAATGACAAACGTAGGGGCTGGGCACAGAGGCTCAACCTGTAATCTCAACACTTCATGAGGCTGAGACAGGCAGATCACCAGACATCAGGAGTTTGAGACCATCCTGGCCAACATAGTGAAACCCCATCTCTACTAAAAATACAAAAATTAGCTGGGCATAGTGGTGCACGCCTATAATCCCAGCTACTCAGGAGACTGAGACACGAGAATCACTTCAACCCAGTAGGCAGAAGTTGTAGTGAGCCAAAATCATGCCACTGTACTCCAGCCAGGGTGACAGAGAGAGACTCTATCTAAGAGATGTGTGCGTATATATATATGTATATACACACACATTATATATATATATACACACACATAGGGCTCATACCTTTATATATATATATGTGTGTGTGTGTGTGTGTGTGTGTGTGTGTGTGTGCGTATAATAAAAATTAAAAATAAATTTAAAAAATGACAAAGTCTATTGACCTAGAGCAGGCGTCCCCAAACTTTTTACACAGGGGGCCAGTTCACTGTCCCTCAGACCGTTGGAGGGCCGCCACATACTGTGCTCCTCTACTGACCACCAATGAAAGAGGTGCCCCTTCCTGAAGTGCAGCGGGGGTTGGGGGGGCGGATAAATGGCCTCAGGGGGCCGCATGCGGCCCGCGGGCTATAGTTTGGGGACGCCTGACCTAGACTAATGCTCATTACTTCTTGCATATATGCCTTTTTTGAGACACCAGCAGGAATTTGACACAGGGAGATAGTATTATAGAAAACTATTCAGTTTAAAGCAGAGATCATCTGGAAACCAGAACATAACATTTTTGGCTAGAAGGATGGGGGGCTTGGGGGCATAAGGGGGCAGGAATGGAATCAACCAGCATCCCAGAAGTGGATTTGGGGGAGACGGTAATTGGCCAGCTCTTAATAGAAGTTATCAAAGAGAACATGAGATTTGCCATCGCCTCTCTGCGTAACTCTAGGACCTCAAGCGGAGCTGGACAATTACTGTGTGTTATCACGGGGTATCCTTCAGGAGGAAAGGGCAGGCCTCAAGTCAGATGCCAGATGCTATAACCATCATTACCTGCAGAGGAAAATTGGGTCTGAAATGTCCCCCTGGGGAGCATGCTCCCTCATCACCTTCTGGCCAGACTTTCCTCCGTAGGGAGGCGAGGCTGAGGACCGGGACAAAAACACAGTAGTTCAGTGCCGTTTCCTACTAGAAAGGTCACAGCTGCCAAACAATGAATCTAATTTAAGTTTGCTGGTCTTTAAGTGTATGTATTGTTATTATCATTATTATTGTATTGCCATAACTTGTACCAGTAGTATAGATTGCTTAAAATAAAATAAACTTTGATAGTCTTCTGTAATATGGGACAATAATACTTACCTAATAACTGTAATTAATTATAAAGGTTAATTGAGGGATGTGTAATAAGCTCTGGCAGTGAATATGGCATGCACTGAACACATGAAAATGTTAGCTTGAATAATAAACACTATGCATATTTATTAGTAGTAAATATTGTCCTTTAGCAAGCTTCATAATTAATTTTGTCATTTTGTTAATAATAAATTACTAATAACTCAATTATATAAAATATTCATATTAATAATATAATAATTAATGTTATTAAATAAGTTAAATATTAGTGGCATTTTATTCATTCCATAAATGTCTATGAAGCGTTACTTGGTGTCAGACTGTGCTCTAGGCCCTGGGGTAACAGGTGCATGAGACAACACCCTGATCTCAGGAAGCTTATGCTTGAGCAAGGTGAAACTGCCTGGTAAGAGAATTACAGATAGTGATAAATTCTAGTGAGAGCAACTAAGGGGACTGGGGGCGGGGGGTGTCACAGGCTATTTCTTTGGTGGAAGCAGGGAAGGTTTCTCTGAGGAGGGGACGTTTACATGACCCTCTATAATGAGGAGGAGCCATGAGATGTTCTGAAATGATTTCAATGCTTGGGACAACAAGCATCGGAAAACTCTGATTCACATAATTTAGATGATAATGATGTTTATTGTCTCATATGACAGGAAGTCCCAAGATAGGAAGGCTCTCAGGTTGTCTAACTCAGAGCCAGCCACAACACGAGGATGCAGTTTCTTCCATCTTTCTGCCTGCCCATCCGCAGGGCACCCTGCAGCCTGTAATGCGGCCTCAGCCTGGCTTGCCTTGTGGCTGTCATAGTTACCATCATCCCATCTGAAACAATATCCAGAGGAAGAAGAGAGCATTTCCAGAAGTGTCCAGCACTTTGACTTTTGCATCTCACTGGTCAGAACTGGGTCAAACACCCACCCTTAAAATCACAAGCAAGAGAATAGAATCACCATGATTGGTGAGATTTTCTGTAGATTTTTAGACAGGAAGTGTTTTAGGCTTCACAGGCCAAGAGGTAAAATTGAGGGTATTATGCACCTTTTTTGTCTTAAATAATAAGACAAAAAACAGATTTCCACAAAATTTTTATTGATGAAATTCAAAATAGAATAATTGAATATATTTTTTAAATGTAGGCCTATTAACAAGAAGAATGGGTTTCTTTTGGGGGGAATAGCATTTTTTTTTAAATCAGGAAAATAAAATTTTGCTTAACTGGAGGTAAAAGTTAATGTTCTTACTTTTTATCTTTTTTTTTTTTCTTCTTGAAACAAATTCTTACTCTGTCACCCAGGCTGGAGTGCAATGTTATGATCTTGGCTCACTGCAACCTCTGCCTCCTGGGTTCAAGTGATTCTCATGCCTCGACCTCCTGAGTAGCTGGAATTACAGGTGCAGGCCACCACACCTGGCTAATTTTTGTATTTTTAGTAGAGATGGGATCTCACCATGCTGGTCTGGAACTCCTGACCTCAGGTGATCTGCCCCTCTCAGCCTCCCAAAGGGCTGGGATTACAAGCATAAGCCACTGCACCTGGCCCTTTTTGTCTAATTGGGGGTCAAAGGTTTTTCCCTATCATCAAAAATAGATTGCAACTGTTCATATATTAATGCTGATCTATGATGAGATTTTACATATTTCATTTTGAAAATGTCTTTACACAGAAAGATACATGTGGCACCACTACTCATTTCTGCTCTTGCAATGTAAAAGCAGCCAGAGACAAAAAGTAAATAAATAGGCATAATTGTGTTCAAAGAAAACTTTATTTATGGACACTAAAATTTATAATTCATATCATTTTCATGCACAAAATATTCTTTTGGATTTTTACAAATGCATTTAAAAATGTAATACGCCAGGGTTGTCCCTAGGGCCATAGTCTGCAGACTCCTGCTCTAGACCAATCAGGATTTCCTGAGAGGAGACTTTGCCTGTAAGGATGAAGCTGGAAAAAGCATGTGAGTAAGCATCCAACAGTGTCTACTTCAAGGGAAAAGAAGTCTCCAGGCTGAGGAAACAATGAGCGCAAAGATACCGAGGCAGTGATAAGCCTGGAAAGTGTGATCCTTAGCCATGAGCAGGGAGGAGGAGGAGCCAAGAGGCCCAAGGTGAAGGTTGGGAGCAGGTGCTGACATCCAGAATGTTGTGTGAGGAGCGCCATATACCCTCTCCCTGGCAAAACAGTAATAATTGGTGAAAATTATTGTAAAGAACAAAAACCAACCATTGATATTCTCTGAAAATTTTCCTAAGCAAACACAGCAATAAGGAGCTATTTATTTGAGAAAACCTGTTAAATCCTGGTAACAACAATGAGAGTCTGTGGCACTTGAGTCAGGATCTACTCTCCCCTTCCTTCCCTGTCACCCCACTCAGCTCTGTGTTGCAGGTACTATCTTCCAGGCAAATACTGCCAAGATGCCCTGCCTCCCTTCCTCCACTCAGCCCCCACTCATAGCACAGAGGCACTACTTCATGTGTAGCAGCCAGAGAATACTGTGGCCTGATTATCTTCCACTCAGCTTGCTCATGGGCAGAAGCTCCATGCCAAGAGAGAAGTTCCATTCCTGAAAGACCAGAAGCCGCCACCCTAGTCCAATGCCCTTCTCATAAAGCTGAGGTGCAGCTGTGGAAAAAGTGGACCACTGTTCCTGCCCCTGACTCTGGGCAAAGGACTCAAAAAGTTTGCCAAAGAGGAGAAGTAGCTCACAAGAGCTCAGGAGTTCTCTGCAGATGAACTAACTTTATTTGAAAAAGAATGTGTGGAAGTTAAAGCTAAGAACGTTTTATTTTCTAGGGTTGCAATAAAAAATTACCACAACTTTGGCTCAAAACAGCATAGGTTTACTCTCACAGGCTTCTTGATATGGTTTGGCTCCCTGTTCCCATCCAAATCTCATCTTGAATTGTAGTTCCCTAATCCCCACATGTCATGGGAAGGGCCTGGTAGGAGGTAACTGCATCATGGGGGCAGTTACCTCCATGCTGTGCTCCTGAGAGTGAGTTCTCATGAGATCCAATGGTTTTATAAGGGGCTTTCCCCCACTTTTACTCAGCACTTTTCCTTCCTGCCATCATGTGAAGAAGGATGTGTTTGCTTCCCTTTCCACCATGATTATAAGATTCCTGAGGCCTCCCCAGCCATACAAAACTGTGACTCAATGAAACCTCTTTTCTTCATAAATTACCTAGTCTCAGGCAATCCTTTATAGCAGCATGGGAAGGTACTAATACACTACAGGAGGCCAGAGGTCTGAAATCAAGGTGTCAGCAGGGTGTGCTCCTTGAGGACCTGAGGGAGGATCTGTTCCTGGCCTCTTCTGGCTTCCAGTGGCTTCTCAGAATTTCTTGCCATTGCTTGGCTTGTGGCCCTATCACTCCAGTCTCTGCTGGCATTTTCATATGGTCTCTATGTGTCTCTGTGGCTAATCACTCTCTACCTGTCTTTCTTTTTTTTTTTTTTGTACATTAGGTTCTCGGGTACATGTGTAGATCATGCAGGATTTTTGAATAGGTACATATGTGACAAGGTGGTTTGCTGCCTCCATCACCCCATCACCTATATCTGGTATTTCTCCCCATGTTATCCCTCCCTAACCTCCCCACCCCCTGCTGTCCCTCCCCAGCCCCCCATCAACAGACCCCAGTGTGTGATGCTCCCCTCCCTGTGTCCATGTGTTCTCATTGTTCAACACTTGCCTATGAGTAAGAACATGCAGTGTTTGATTTTCTGTTCTCATGTCAGTTTTCTGAGAAGAAAACTTAGGCAAAACAATTCAGGACATAGGCATAGGTAAGGACTTCATGACTGTAACACCACAAAAAAAGACAGGCAGATTCATCTATGTCCTTACAACGGACACAAACTCATTGATTTTTATGGCTGCAAGGTATTGCATGGTATATATGTGCCACATTTTCCTTGCCCAGTCTATCATTGATGGGCATGATTATAAGTTTCCAAAATAAAACAAAAGCCAAAATAGACAAATGGGATCTAATTAAACTCCAGAGCTTCTGTAAAGCAAAAGAAACAATCATTTAAGTGAATTGGCAACTAACAGAATGGGAAAAAAATTTTGCAATCTACCCATCTCACAAATGGCTAATATCCAGAATCTACAAAAAACTAAAACAGATTTACAAGAAAAAAAAACAAACAAACACATTCAAAAGTGGGTGAAGGATATGAACAGGCACTTTTCAAAAGAAGACATCTACAAGGCCAACAAAAATATGAAAAAATGTTCACCATCACTGGTCATTAGAGAAATGCAAATCAAAACCACATTGAGATACCATCTCACTCTAGTTAGAATGGTGATCATTAAAAAGTCTGTAGACAACAGATGCTGGAGAGGATGTGGAGAAATAGGAATACTTTTACACTGTTGATGGGAGTATACATTAGTTCAACCATTATGGAAGATAGTGTGGCGATTCCTCAAGGATCTAGAAATAGAAATTCCATTTGACCCAGCAATCCCATTACTGAGTATATATCCAAAGGATTATAAAATGTTCTATTATAAAGACACATGCATGCATATGTTCATTGTGGCACTGTATACAATAGTAAAGACCTGGAACCAACCCAAATGTCCATCGATGATAGACTTGGCAAGGAAAATGTGGCACATATATACCATGGAATACCTTGAAGCCATAAAAATCGATGAGTTTGTGTCCTTTGTAGGGACATGGATGAATCTGCCTGTCTTTTTTTTGTGGTGTGAATCTCTTCTACTTTATCCTAGAGTTCACTGAGTATCTTGGATGAATAGATTCATGTTTTTCATCAAACTGGAGAATTTTTCAGCTACTGTTCTTCAAACATTCTTTCTTCCCCTTAATCTGTTCCCCTCTGAGAATTCCAATATGCATCTGTAGAGATAAATCAGAATTCATAAAAATTAAAAAAGTTATGCTCAAAGGATATTATTATATTAAGAAACTGAAAAGACAGCCCACAGAGTGGAGAAGACATTTTCAAATCATATATCTGGTAAATAATGTGTATCTAGAATTTATAAAGAACTTTTACTACTTAATAATAACAAGATGAATAATTAAACTAAAATATAGGCAAAAGATCTGATTAGATGTTTATCCAAAGAAGATGATTTACAAGTGGCCAATTAGAATATTAAAAATGCTCAATATCATTAGGTACTGAAAATAGAAATCAAAACTATGGTGAGATAGCATTTCACAACAAGTAGGATGGTTATAACCAAAAGCAAAATGAAGGTGAGAATGTGAAGAAATCAGAACTCTTGTACACTGCTGATAGAAGTATAAAATGGTGCAGTCACTTTGGAAAAACAGCCTGAAGATTCTTCAAAAAGTTAAGCCTAGTGTTACCATTTAACCCAGCAATTTCACTTCTAGGTGTACATTCCAGAAAAATGAAAACATACCCACACAAAAACTTGTTCACAAACATTTCTGGCAGCATTGTTAATAATTGCCAAAGGTAAAAAAGCCCAAAAGTCCATCAACTGGTGCATGGAGAAACAAAACATAGTATATCCATACCATGAAATATTATGAAGTACTGATATATATTAGAATGGCTGAACCTTGAAAACATAACAGTAAATGAAAGAAGCCAGTCACTAAAGACTAATGTATAATTCCATTTACATGAAATGTCCACAATAGGCAAGTCTATAGAGACAGAAGGTAGATTAGTCAAAGTCTGTGAGATTTCAGAAAATGAGGAACACATGCTGATAGGTACAGGGTTTATTTTTAGGCTGATAGAAATGTATTAAAATTAATTGTGATGTTGACTCCATAACTCTGTGAACATACTAAAACCAATTGAATTGAATGCTTTAAATGGGGGAATTGGATAGCATGTGAATTGTATCTCAATAAGACTGCTATTAAAAAAAAAAAAGCCAGGTGCAGTGGCTCATGCCTATAATCCCAGCACTTTGGGAAGCTGAGGTGGGTAGATCATCTTGGGAGTTTGAGACCAGCCTGACCAACATGATGAAACCCCATCTCTACTAAAAATACCAAATTAGCTAGGCGTGGTGGTACACACCTGTAATCCTAGCTACTTGGGAGGCTGAGGCAGGAGAATTGCTTGAGACTGGGAGGGGAAGGTTGCAGTGAGCCAAGATTGCACCACTACCTGGACAACAAGAGTGAAACTCTGTCTCAAAAAACAAAAAAGATGAGACTGGAAAAATCATCAGAGAAGGGCCAGCCAGATCCTGCAGCGTCTTGCAGACTTCAGAGCAGTGTAGTTTTATTTTAGGGAGAAGGAAAGACACTGAAGGTTTTGGAGCAGGGTGATATGATCTGATTTATGTCATTAAAATGTCACTTATTACTCCTTGCTCATATGAAAACATTATTCCCAATGTTACTATTCTCTTGACTCTGCAGTTTGAGTGGATTGAATTCATCAAATGCCAGCTCTGTGACTTCCAGGACACTTAACGCCTGTTAAGTACCCAAGTACTAAAAGTCCAGGGCCAAGTCAAGTTACAAGGAGATCCTGGACGAGGATCAGCCAGGGCCTCCTCCCGCTGGCTGTGAATGGCCTAGACCACTCGTGCCACATGCCCAACCTTACTGTGGTTTCATAAGCAATGCACAGAAAATCTTGTGGCAGGAACAGTATTCCATAACCTCAGCCAGCCTGACCATGTGCTTCTTTGTCTAACCCTGGTTGTGGAAGAGAAAGCCTTCTGCTGTCATCAGAGTGATTCCCCAAGTCAGGTTACCCCACAATGTAGAGTAGTCTCACCCTTTGGGACTAGATTTCTTTCATAATCTCCTGGACATCCTCAAAGAATCCTGGGTCCTCAATAATGGAAGTCAACAGTAATTTTCAAAACAAATGAGTGCTTCTCAATGAGAATCTCCTCTGTGTGTATTTAAATAGTCTCAAACATCTTTTACATGTGAGGTCTGGCAAGCTGCCATCAAGAAAGGAAGCAAATGTCATTTTACAGTTAACCTGTCTCATTACATCATTTGTTGGCAGCCTTTGATGACATTTGTTCTGGGAAGTGGACATATGTTTTTTGAAAAGGTAAGGACTCTTCCCCCAGATATATTGACGGCAATGAGATCATGACATAAGAAGCTGGGGCTGTAATAGCAAAACCCAGCATCAAAAGTTTAGGCCAGAGGTTGGATGCTCAATAGCCTTCAGGGCCAGAAATGAAAACAGTGTGTAGCTCCTTTCCATGAAGGCAGCAGCGAGCTGTGGTTACTGAGAGTTTGTGGCTCAAATGCATTCAAATTAAAACTTTTTAGATAGTATGTTAATTAAGCCTAACCCAATTGGTAGACCCACTGGCCTCCAACTGGTAAGTCATATGATGGGTTGGCCGAATCACTTTCAACCTTGAGACTGTTTTTCAGAACACAGAATCCCCCGGGTCTACTCTCCCAGTCAGAGAAAACCTGGGCACTTTCCTCAGGTAGAGCTCTCTCTATGGATGTTAACTTATTTTTTAAATTAAAAGTAATAAACCCTCCTGATCCCTAGATGATCTCTCTATGGTGACATACAGTAAAGATGATGGTGATCCTGTGTTTTTTATGCCTCAGGCACTGGGCTAAGCACTTTATATGCTTACTTCTTTTAATGCTCATAAAACAGCTACCACAAGAATCTTGTATTTAACCAAGGAGATAACTGAAAGCCAGAGAGGTTAAGCAGTTTGTCTAAAATTGCACAGCTCTATAGCTTTCAAAGTCCTCCAAAGAAAAATTATTTTTGAAAAACACCTTATCCTTTAGTATTAACTTATTTTGTGAGTTTTAGAATGTGTCCCAAGCATTTTCATGAATTTCAGTTTAACTTTTCAATGCATGCCCATATATATAAACATTATTTTATTTTATTTTATTTTATTTTATTTTATTTTATTTTAGACAGTATCTTGCTCTGTTGCCCAGGCTGGAGTGCAGTGGTGTGATCTTGGCTCACTGCAACCTCTGTCTCTTGGGTTAAAGCAATTCTCCTGCCTCAGCCTCCCAAGTAGCTGGGATTAGAGGCATGCACCACCACACCTGGCTAATTTTTGTATTTTTAGCAGAGACAGGGATTCACTATGTTGGCAAGGCTGCTCTGAAGTGATCCACGGGTCTTGGCCTTCCAAAGCTCTGAGGTTGCAGGCGTGAGTCACCACACCTGGCCAAACATTTATTGAAATGTGCTTTTAGGCAGGGCACGGTGGCTCATGCCTGTAATCCCAGCGCTTTGAGATGTGGAGGTGGGATGATCACTTGAAGTCAGGAGTTTGAGACCAGCCTGGCCAGCATGGTGAAACCCTGTCTTTACTAAAAATACAGAAAATTTAGCCAGACTTGGTGGTGGATGCCTGTAGTTCCAGCTACTCAAGAGGTTGACAATCACTTGAACCCAGGAGGTGGAGGTTGCAGTGAGCCCAGATCACGCACTACTCTTCAGCCTGGGTGACAGAGCAAGATTCCAGCTCAAAACAAAAACAAACACCAAAGCAAAAAGCAACAACAACAAAGAAATGTGCTTTTAAGGATGGCAAGGATAGTAAAAGAAACAAAAAATAATGAAATAGGAGACAGGATAGGAATTCTATCACTAGAACTAAACTAGAACTTTCTAGATGCTAGTCCGAAATAGGGGTTAGCAAACTATGGCACATGGCCAAATCCAGCCTGCCACCTGCTTTTGTGAATAAGGTTTTAAGAAAACACAGCTACAGCTATTCATGATGTATCATCTCTGGCTGCTTTCCCACCACAACGGCAGAGTTGGGAAGTTGTGAGAGAGACTGTATATTCCCTAAAGCCAAAAATATTTACTACTGGCCCTTTACCAAAAAAAAAAGTTTATTAACCTTTGAGCTGTAACAACTGATACCATAAACATAATGCATATATCATTTCTACAAATTCTATAATCGCTCCTGCTGTGTTTCCCCAGGTGTTGGCAATGAAGGAACCACCAGGGCCTTAATATAATTCCCATCTTATCACCTGAAATGGGTAAAGGTCTTCCTCTTTTCTCTTTACTGGGTAGAATGAACTAGCATTTAGAGGGGCCAACCTGCTTGCCAGGGCACAGAGCCAGTGGGAAAACACAGAATCATAATGACGCCAGTGATCCCCAAACAGCTCACCTTCCCTGGGCACTTTAACACTGTGCTCAGAGCCTTGCAGAAAGCATCTCTGGGAATCCTTGTAGTCGTTTTCCGGGTAATTACTATTATTACCCCCATCTGATAGATGAGGAAACTGGGACCTCGAGGAGGAAATTGCCCAAGATCACACGACCTTCGGCTGACCCCAAAGGGAGTGCTTTTCATGACTATATAATATCATGGCATCTTGAGCGAGAACTTTGCCTTAAGGCCTTCCTCAGGGAAGTGTTGGGGCTAAAAACAACAGGACTGGCTGCTGTGAAGAGTCTCTGTGGCCACTAAGGAAGAAGATGGAGAGGTCTGGAGAGCCTCTGGATCAAGGGTTATTTGCCAAAGCTGAAGTCCAAGATCTCTCTTGGACCACTGGTACCTGAACTGCTCCTGGCCTGCTGAGTGCCAGGTGGCATGGAGCTTCCCAGTCTTCTCCCAGTTTGTTGACTGACAGGTGAACTCAGCTTCCACCTGCAGGACATCAGAACAAGATTCTGAATGAGAACGTGTTCCTCCAGGTGAGCCATATGGAAATAAACGCTTAGGATGCTGGGTAGACGCTGCAAGAAAGATTTGCCCAGAGAAAACCTGAGTACACGCAGACTGCTTTTGGTGGCCAGCGAGGGTAGTCTTGCAACCAGGCTGTCTTTCTGAAAATGGGAATATGGTGAGTGACCAAACTTTGCTCTCAGAGAATAGAAGTGTTGGAAGGAGATAGAAAAGGAAAGGGAGGAGACGACCAGCTTTCCCCCGTTCTTTCATCTTTAGCAGTGGCCCACCAAGTATGAGCATTGCTCTTACGTGGTAGGCGGAATAGTTCCACTCTCTTCCTCTCCCACAAAAGATGCCATACTCTAAACCAGGCGTCCCCAAACTTTTTACACAGGGGGCCAGTTCACTGTCCCTCAGACCGTTGGAGGGCCACCACATACTGTGCTCCTCTCACTGACCACCAATGAAAGAGGTGCCCCTTCCTGAAGTGCGGTGGGAGGCCGGATAAATGGCCTCAAGGGGCCGCATGTGGCCCGCGGGCCGTAGTTTGGGGACGCCTGCTCTAAACTCTGGGACCTGGGATGATGTTACCTATGGGGCAAAGGACACTTTGCAAGTATGGTTAAGGTTATGGATCTGAGAGCGGAGGAGATTACCCTGGATGATCTAGGTGGCCCCAATCTAATCAGATAAAACCTTGAAGGCAGAAAATCTTCCCTGGCTAAATTTAGAGAGAGACCATCAGGTAAGGAGAGGCAGAGATATTTGAGGTGTGAGAGGGACTTGGGTGTCTGTGGCTGGTTTTCAGAAGTAGGGGACGGGAGCTTAGAAGTGCAGGTGGCCTCTAGCAGCTGGGAATATCCTGCAGCTGACAGCGAAGAAACAAGTTCAGCCCTAAAATTACAAGGAACTGAATTCTCCCAGCAATGTGAAGGGGCAAGGGAACAGGATCTCCCCTGGAGCCTCCAGAAATGAGTGTAGGCAGCCCGGCTGACCCCTTGATTTTAGCCTAGTGAGACCTGTGCTGTGCCTCTGACCTATGGAACTGTAAGATAATATGTTTGCGTTGTTTTTAGCCACTAACTTGGTAGCCATTTGTTATGATAGCAAGAGGTAACACATACATCTTATGAATGAAAATGTGCTGGTTAATAGCTGATTAGAAAGTGGCCTAGGTAGGAAGAATTCTGGGAGGAAGAAGTTGGAAGAGCAGCCTCATTTTGAGCCTCTTAGGAAGAACAGGAATACACAGATTATATTACCTAATCTCATGACAGATGCCATAAATCTTGAGACATGTTCCCTGTTGTCATGTTTTGTTGCTTACCCTCCACTTACCCCTGAAACAGGAAACAGTAAGAAAACAGGACACTCCAAGGGGAGCTTTCTTTGACTTGCTCTCAAAATGTATGTGAAATAGAGAGACTCTTCCCTGACTGTAGTAGAGAATCAGTGCTGGGACCCTAGAACTTTCTACTTGCGGGCATCAAACTTTTTAGCTACAGTAGCGTCAGACGGGGAATAAGTGGTGAACTGTTTTTGCCCTGTGGTACAACCCAGGTATCTCCATTTCACAAGGTACAGCTCAAGCCACTAAGGGTTTGTTTGAGTGCGCCAAGTGCTCCAACCAGAAATTCTGCAGCAATGCTGGAGGCAGGGAGCAGTGGCTGTGGGTGACTTGCTTCTGTCTTCAAATTCCAGTTCTCTTCTCCTGCCTAGTCCTATTGAGTTATTCATTGAAATCATTGCCTTTGTTTCCTCTCTGCCCTGTGTTTATCAGGCAGTGTTCCTTTTCCAAGAAGGAGAATAAATGTATTATTTAATTTATGAGGATATAATACTATAATAGTATATTCCCTTGCCTGAAACGTATTCTTAAGTATTACCTTGGTCTGTATTTTAATTGAATTGGATAGAGACGGCACATTGCAATTGTTAAGGTTAACGACCCAATGATTTACAAGACAAGGCACATTTACTGGCAAATAGATTTTAGTAATTGTTCCGCTCCACTGTGAGAATAACCGTTTGTGTATTGATTCCTCATGTCCTGGAGTTGGGGCTCACCCAGAGAAGACAGAGCCCAGGGTCCTGTGGCGGCGGAGGCTGCCTAGGATCGATGAGGTTAGCAGACCCCACAAGCTCTGCTTCCTAAGAGTAATTTTGCTCAGGAAAACCCTCAGGTGCCCTCAGTTGGAGTGAATATTATTTTTAAGACAAAGATGGCTCACAAGTGCTGCAGGTGACAGAATTTTAAAAAACAAAAAACACAAACCCCATGAAACTGATACAGGCTTATGTTTTTCCACTTTTACTGTGATACAATTAGCAAACAAAAATGGGATAATTTATGATGGCCAACGTGATGTTTTGATATATGTATACATTGTAAAATGATTACCACAATCAAGCTAATTAACACCTCTCATAGCTGCCGTTTGTGTGTGTGTGGTTAGAACACTTGAGATCTCTCAGCAAATTTCAAACATACATTATTAACTCTAATCTCCCTGTTATAACTTGTAAGTGAAAGTTTATATTTTTTTGACCAACATCTCCCCTTTCCTCTCACTCCAGTTCCTAGTAACTGCAATTCTACTGTTACCATGAGTTGTACTTTCTACTTTTTTTTTCCTTAAGGTTCTACAAATGAGTAAGATCATGCAGTATTTGCCTTTCTGTGCCTGGCTTATTTCACTTAGCATAACTTCCTCCAGGTTCATCCTTGCTGCAAATGGCAGGTTTTCCTTCTTTTCAAAGGCTGAATAGTATTCAATTGTGTAGATGTACCGTATTTTCTTTATCCATTTCATTTGGCAATTGATACT
The DNA here is from genome assembly GCF_048565385.1 of Saimiri boliviensis. Lineage (NCBI taxonomy): Eukaryota > Metazoa > Chordata > Mammalia > Primates > Cebidae > Saimiri > Saimiri boliviensis. Next base: position 49,690,796 of record NC_133456.1, read on the forward strand.
TAGGTTGTTTCCAAATCTTGGCTATGAATAATGCTGCAATGAACACGAGAGCTCAACTATCAGTATAGGTTTATTTTTGTTCTAATCTATGAAAGATGAACAGGCTTGATACTCAAAACATTTCCATTGGTGGATTCAATTTGGCGTTTTTAAGGGGAAAGGATAAATAAACCTTGGGGAAAATATCCTCTAGAATGGTTTGACCTCTTTTTAAAAAATCTTATAATTGTGTTTGGACCCAGAATGTAGGTCCAGTTATCGGCTTGATTAAACTTAGTTTTCTGATGCTTGCCTCACTATGGGTTGAAAGCCGTAGAATCATCTATGGGAATCTGTGCCCTTTTATTTTCTTGTACTTCTCTAAGACGACTGGCAAGAAGAGGCTGCAATTCTTTTTCAGGGGCATCTCCAACTACTGCTCATTAACTGTGACAAAAGCTCAAATAGGGAAGGCAAAGAGAATTGGACTGAGGACGCTGGAGAGTGAAGACATGATGCTGAGCTCCTCCACATTTCTCACTCCACAGGGCTTGTAAGCTCAGCGACCACATGAGAATGGGGCCTTGTTTCCCTTAGGCCTCTGCTGTCCTCAGGGAAAGTGAGTGAGATGAGTCAAGGCAGAAGAACAGCAAGCCTCCTTTTATTGGTTTTCCAAGTATGCTGTTTATATTGTGTGTGTATATATATGTAGATGTGATCTATGAATCTGGAGATCTCATCTGATGGGATATGAGGAAAAGCCCAGTTGAAGAAGACAGACCAAGACTGAAAGATGTCATTATTAAAAGACAAATGAAAGGCAATTTTTCTGGTGGAATGTAGTATCACACAAATACACAAGACAGTTTTTTCTTTTTTAGACTCTTCAAACTGTGAAATGTCATACTTTAAAACAAGCATTTACAATTTATATTTACAGTTTAATTTAGAAAACATGTTTACCTATGTAACAAACCTGTACATTCTACAGATGTATCCTGGAACTTAAAATCAAATAAATTAATACAAAAAACACCCCACAAAAATACAAGCACCTGTGGACCTACCAGCAAGTTTAAGAACTAGAATATGACTCATGTGTTCTGTTCCCAGGGATTCTGTTCTGAAATCCTTCCCCAGGCATGCTGCCTCCCTCCCTCCCAGCAAGGGGACCCTCTGAATTTTATGTAATCATTTTAAGAGATACCTGTCTCTTCATAGCTCTAAAACTGTATAGCTATGTGTAGCGCCAGTTCATTCTTTTTTAACATCCTGTATAGGTTTTCATCATACAAATATACCACAGTTGGGTTACTCTATTGTTGGTGGAAACCGAGGTCATTGTCAGTTTCAGCAGTGCTGTGCATGTCTTGTGTCACACGTGTGCAGGAGTTCTCTCAGGGAAGCTATCTAGGAATGAGTTTGCCAGCTCACAGGTTGTATGTATGTTCAGTTTTACTACCCAATGCCAAATTGTTTTCTGAAGTAGTTGTACCAGTTTTTACTCTCACCATCAGTGAGTGAGAGTTTCCATTGCTTCATACTCTTGCCAGTGTTGGATATTGTTGGATTTCTTATGGTTTCCTAACTGATGGTACAAAGGATATTTTATTACAATGGTAGTATGCAAATAGTTTAGATTGCTCATAAGCTTGAGTACCTTCTCATGTTGTATATATGTTTCTTCTTTTGTAGAAAGCCTTTCCATTAACTGTTTTATTTTTCTTATATTGTGTCTTATTCTTTGTTATTCACGCATAGGAACTCTTCACATATTCTAGATCCTTGCTTCCAACAGAAATATAATGCAAGCCACTTATAATTTAAAATTTCCTAGTAGCTACATTAAAAAAGTAAAAGAAACTGGTAGAACTGGTTTTAATAATTCATTATTTTATGTCACTGAACATTATCCAAATGTACCTAAAATTATCAATCTAAAATTATTAATGTCTTTCAAATTTAATGTGTATGTTATACTCATGACAGGTCTTATTATGTGCCAGCCACAGTTCAGTTGCTTACCAGCCACATGGCTACTGTATTGATCAACACATGTCTAGAGCATTCTCCTTTGACGATTAGATTTTCTTCTAAATTGTAGCTTGTGTTTTCACTTCTTTGTGGCTTCTTTTTATGTGCAGGAGTGCTTCATTTGAACATAGCCTTATTTGAATAGTCTTTCTTAGTGCCTTTTTTGTGATATGCTTTATAAAAACTTCTGTACACTGAGGTGATGAAAATATTGTCTTTTGTCCAGAAGTTTGAAAGTTTTGTCTTTTATGCTTAGGGTCTCTATCCATATGGACTTGTACTTTGGGTATCGTTTGAGGAGAGCTTTAATTTCAACTGTCTGTGTGGATAACATACTGCTGAGCACACTGTTGAATTGCTCCTTCTTGGTCCACAGCTCTGCACGGAGCCCTGTCATGAGCCAAGTTTCCACGACAGGCATGGGTGTGATTTCACACTCTGTCTTCTGTTCCGTTTGTCTCTGTTTGCCTCTTTCCAAATACCACACTGTCTTAATTATTACAGCTTTAAAATAAGCCCTGTTATCTGCTGAGGTAAGTCTCCTGGCTTGTTTCTCTCTTGGGAGTTTCTTGTTATATGTAGGCCTTTGCTTTCAGATATAAATTTTAAAATCACTTTGTCAGGGCCTGTGAAAATCCTTTTGTGGCCACTCTATTCTGTTAGATGAGCTGTGGGAACTCAAATAAGTGCTTTGCCTCTTGGGCCTATCTTTTCATCTGGAAAATGAGAGTAGCATAGTTTCATTTTGATAGGAATGTTTGATGATTAAATGATGTAATGTATGTAAAGTTCCCAGCACAGTGCTTGGCACCCAGGAAATAGTCAACAGGTAAATGAGTGATTTTATTGCTGTTACAGCTGAGATGTCAGAGCCTGTTGTGGAGAGTGCTAGAATCCCAAAAGAAAGACTGGTTTTTAGTTGTACAGAGCTGCAGGGTATTATTACCACTTTTCTCTTCACATTTTAGTGCAGGATTTTGTGATTAATATTAATGCACATGCATAGTACTTCTCAAAATATTTTCACTCATTGGATCATATTTGGACTGCTAAGGAGCATTGAGATGCAAGTAAGCATGCACATATTTGGAAATATCTGACAAGCTTCAGCCAAGTCTGGGAAGCTGTATTAGGACCATGAGGTAAGAGGTTATGAGGATCAGACAACCACTCAGCTGCTAGAGACCATCCATGAGCCAAAACAATTTAAGGTGGAAGGGAGGGCAGGATTGCCAGAGAAAAAACAGGACATTCATCTAAATTTGATCTCTGATAAACAATCATTTTTTAGGATAAGTATGTCCCACATACTGCTTGTATATTATACTATGACATTCACTTCTCTGAAATTCAAATTTAACGGGGCATCCTGTGTTTTCACTGGGCACCTAAATCTGGCACCTCTAGATAGAAGTTATTGCTGTTACTTCTTCAAATTGGAATTGTGCTCGAGTCTTAATGCATAAATTACCCTGAGATGCCATGCAGTCCAGCTCCTTCTTTTAGCAAAGGTGGAAATTGAGATCCAGAGGCTGAGTGGTTATATGTGTTATCAGATAATTCCTGATTCTGCATTCTTTTTTCTGCTTCTGAATGTGCAGAAATATACACCCCTACCATACTGACCACGACTCTTTATTGAATATTGGTCATATGCAGACTACATGGCAGGCCCTGGCCACCAGGCAAGTATCTGGTCACTCCGAAGATTAGTCCAGATCTGAAATGCTCAGGATTCTGGAAGCGTCATTCTGGACTGAGCTGAAGTTCATGAGGGCATGTAGCCAAGCTTTGAGGGCCCCCATTGAAATGCAGCCTTTTCAGAAGACTTCAGCTCCTGTGCTGATACGGAACTATCACAAAGAAAGAGGCAAAAGCACAGAAATCTTGAGATGAAAAAAAATAAATGATGAAGGAGAAGGAAAGAGTAACTGATGAGAAAAGATACTGCTACTTCCTGGCAACTGGAGGGGCTGAGGGGCCTAAATGCAGGGAAAAAGAGGGGTTCCACTGGGAGAGGCAAGTGGTACAACAAGACTTCATATCCGAATATTTTTCCTAATATGAGGACTCTTAGACTGAGAAAGGACTCCCATGGGCCTCTTAGATTGATGAAGAGTCCCATTGCTAGAGTCATTTTAAACCAGAACTGAACAAAGCGATTGAAAATAAACTGCAGTGAACACTTGCCTGGATATCTTCTGGGACAGACTTGATCAACTGATCAGTCTCTCCTTCCCTCGATGCCTGTGAATCACTGGTTCATTTGAAAACATGGTAGTTAAACTCTCAGGGAACCAGAACTCGAGCATTTAATTGAAAGTAATTGTTATATTAGTGAGACGTGGTCTAGAAATTCATTTTTGTGTGTGTATGTAACTTTTTTAAGCCCAAGATAATAAGGTGAGCAAATAGTTTCAGAATCCTTTCTGGGCCAAGGCTTTGTTTCAGTCTTGTCACGCTCTTAATATTTCTAACCTCTAGTTGCAAATTATTTTTGTGTGACACTTATGTCTATTTGACTTCATTTTTCTAACTAAATAGATTTTCAGGGAATAGATCTCCTGACTTATTTCAGAGCTCTAAATAAATAGCCAAAGTATCTATGTACTATAAAAACATTATAAAATCCTCTGTGGTGCTGATCAAAGGCATGAAAATTGCCCTCCTGGTGTTCAATGCCAAGCCTGGTTGACCTTCCCAAATTTTCTGACACAAATCTGAAAAACAAACTCGGCTGTCTGGAGAAACATCAGGCGTAGGCATACATTACCTAAATGTTTGTGTTTTCCTTTCATCACGGACGGCCTCGCGGGAGATGGATGGCATGAGCGCTCTTCCTGTTAACAGGCCTTGATTGCTGTAGCATTATTTCCTGCATCAGTTCTAATATTCCTGGAAATAGATGTTTTTAAAGGCAATTGGGGCTGCAGTTATTATCTTTTGCTTTGGATCTTGTTTACCCTCCATGCAATGAATGACTAAATATTGTTGATTCTACACTCTCCTGCAACCCTCTCCCCTGCATCCCCACCTCTCCAGCCCCATGGGCACTGCTTACAGCCTCCCTACCTCCCATCTCTCTGCTTTCTATTGTATGTGCTGCAGCTACATTTAGCTTCCCAGAGCAGAGCCTTGATCCTATCGTTCTCTGTTGAAAACCTGTCCATAGCTCCCTGTTTTCTATGAGGCTTTCCCAAACATTAGTCATACCACCTCGATTATCTTTGCTATTTTCCCTTTCCATCTGTGCTGTGGTTTACTTCATATTTATCTTTAAATAGGCTCACTTAAAAAATATATTAAATGTATTCTAAAGGGAAACTTTATCTCTAAGAAAATGGAAAACCAGTGCCTTCTATCATAATAGAAACTAACTATAAAAATAAATGCAATGAAAACAAAAGTATTATCTTCCAGCAAGATAGTATTGCCTGAGGCTTGAAGCCTGAAGCCTGATTTCCCTGTGTTTACAAAGGTGGGTGATGATTCAGTGACTGTCTGTTTGTCCCTTCACATCCATTTTTCTCCCTTCTTCTTGCTCTCTGCCCAGGAGGCTGAGTCCATGGACAGGTCAGTAAGTTAGTTACTTTCTGTAAGTTACTTCTGAGTTGGCCTCAGCCTACGGGAACCCAGCAGAGTCTAGGAAGGAGGGAAGCAATGGGTCCAGGGCTTTGTTTCCCTGGCTCCCTCCCTGCAGGGTCACCGCAGCCTGACAGTATCCCCTGACCAAAGATTGATGGAAGTGTAGACATTGGGCCTCCAAAAAGAGGCAAGATTCATCTTTGTTTGGGACCATTTGGGTTCAACTAATGTGGAACATCTTCTAAGTGCCAGGGCTGTGATTGCAAACAAGCTGGAAGGAAGATGCATAGTAAACACACCAGAGGAGGAGCCGTGGAAGGAGCTGGAAGGGGTTCTGAGCCAACAGGAACTGCCACAGCCTGAAAACAAGTCCACCCAGAAACTCGTATGTATGCTCCACTAAGATTCTGTACATGAAATATTTTCTTGTACATTTTAGAACGGGGCTATAAACACAGGGGATTATGTAGGTTCTCAACAGATATTTACTGTATTGAGTCTATTGCGTGTGTGCGTAACACCGGAGACCTAATTTAGGGATGGTGGTGATTGTAAGCTTTATTAAAAATAGACTATTGGCTGGGTGCAGTGGCTCAGACCTGTGATCCCAGTACTTTGGGAGGCCAAGGCAGGCAGATCACCTGAGGTCAGGATTTCGAGACCATCCAAGCCAACATGGAGAAACCCCGTCTCTACTAAGAATACAAAAAAAAAAAAAAAAAAAATAGCTGGCTGTGGTGATACATGCCTTTAATCCCAGCTACTTGAGAGGCTGAGGCAGCAGAATCACTTGAACCCGGGAGGCAGAGGTTGTGGTGTGCCAAGATCACACCATTGTACTCCAGCCTGGGCAACAAGAACAAAACTCTGCATCAGAAAAAAAAAAAAAAGAAAAAAGTAGACTATCATTCCTGCCCTAAGACAATTTCCAACAGACACATTAATGTAATGACTCATCTTTTTATCTTGATCAAAGGCATGTAATTTATAACCCAGGGAATGTTGTAGAAGTAACTGTTTAGAGAAGTACTGGAGGGCAGAAAAGTATTAGTTGGTGGGATTGCTTTGTATCTTTCATCTTGCGTGACTAGATACACCTTCATTTCAAGGGGAGGAGGGTGGGAAAGACAAGAAGAATCCCTATTCTGGCTTTCCAGAAAGAGCCTGTCTTCATGGAAGCCATGGCCATTCTTGGGGCTGCCCCTCTGTAAGAGGGAGAGACTGAATTTCCTCAATAAGAATCACAGCTGCCTTTTTAAACATCTACTTTGACCAGAATTGGACAGATACTGTATGACTTATTAGCTATTTCTGACAAGAACTATCTGATACAGGTAAAGTTTTCCCCTTAACACCGTAGGACCCTGAGGCCTAGACAGTTCAAGTTCCTTGCCCAAGGTCACCCAACTGATGGATAGTGGAGGTGGAATCCAGATCCAGGTCTGCCTGCCACCCAAGCTCACTTTTTACACAATCTCACCTGCCTCTCGAGATACGTCTGTGGAAGGTATTTGGTTAGGATGATTTGACATTGTAAGCATCTGATCACTTATTACCTGGAATTCTCTATTCATTGCCACTTAGAACAATGACTATTAATCTAAAGACACTTCAGGCCCCCTGCAACATCCTAAAGAGTCTTAAAAAACATTAAGCAATCAATGAGAAAATTTGCAGGTTTCAGACCAAGTACAGGCTCTGAAACTCTTCCCATTACTCTTCTGTATCTTAGCACTGTCCATGTTTGTTTTTGTTTGTTTACCAACCACCTTTCCAACTAGATGGTAAACTCCATGAGGCAGGAACCAGAACTGTGGTGTTCATCTCTCTATACTGTGTGTGCCTAGCAATAAACATTTTCTGAATAAATGAATTCTCTCTGAATTGGTAATCCACACATAATGCACATGATTTAACTCTATTTACCAGAATTTTTGAGCAACTAGTTCTATCCTTTTGGACACGTTTTCCACAGTGTGTATAATTTATTCATAGAATCCTTCTTAGACTACTAACAAATTCCTGTGGGACATAGTCCTTTTATATGCAGAAGAATTCACCACCATGAAATGTTCACAAGAAATGACTTTTAAAACCTTATTTGTGGACATGCTTATTATGAATTTCTGAATTACGTTTGGGCTTCTCTTTTTCTCAGAATATGTGAAATGGGATACCAGTATCTCTGTATTTGGAGACTTACAGCTTCTGAGTTAAAAGATGGATAGGAAGTAGCAGGACAGGGGGAGATCAGAAATCTCTACTCTCTGAAACACAGACACTTTACATACCCAGGAGGTAAATTCCTGGCATGAATTCTAACAAGTATACACAAGGCATTTGTACATTGTTTGCTTATGTTCTAGATGATATGACAGTCTATCAGCAGGGACCCCACGTCTGCAGGCAGAACATTCAGCCCTGTTTCTTGCCACTACCACGAAATCTGAGGCTCTTTCATTTTTGTATATACATTCTGATAAGATTGAGGCATACTGAGGCACTGGTAAAGAAGACAGTTTATTTGTGAACTTGTAGCCACTCCATTTGACAGCCTCCCTCTACTCACTGAGGCACAGCACACATGGAACAGGGGAAAAGGCCTCTGGAGAGCTTGTGTTCCATGGGTTTCTTTGACTTTTGCCAACCAACTTTACAAATGTTCTCAAAAGGCATTCATTACCTCTGCAGGTGTGAAATAACTGTGCAGTTCAAGGGTTTGTGAAATCACGTGTAACAGTTGAAAGCTGTTCTGGCAAAGCAACCTGAGTCAGAATTAGCTGTGTCACCAAGCCACATCCTGGCTTAAACGATGTTATTTATATCTAACTGCACTCGACTCCTTCCAAAGCCTTCTGTTGAGCACCAAACCTCGCCACAGTTTCACTCTTAGCCTCTCTCTTTTGTGTGAAGACAAAACGATTGCTTTTATAAATCTCTGTTGGATCCCAGATGGAGTGCATTTCATGCAGAAAAAATGTTGCTTATAGTGACTAGGAGGAAATAATTGCTGGGATTTCTGGGCATGCTCCACAAACCCAGAAGGCTGTAGGTGAACGGGCAGAGAGAAGAGATTCCCTTGCTTTCTCATTCCTTTATGCGTGGCTCTCCCTGGAAAGAGGAATATGTAGGTGTATGCAGATCAGTAAGTGTCATTACAAAGGCTCAGTGTTCTTAAGTCATAAAATGGGAGGAAGAAGAGTACCCACTTCCCAGAATGGGTGAGGACCCCTGAGCGGATGTGCCAGCTTCTAGCACAGCCCCAGCAGGTAATGAGCTCCACTGTGCAGCCATCACTATTCAGGGTTAATCCGTGAAAGAGTGTGTGGGAGGAGAATAGGCCTTAGATTCCAAAGGATAGAAGTAAGTGGAAGGAGGCAGGATCTGGTCATGCCTAGACCAGATGCTTCCAAGCCAGGCAGGCAATAGATGGTTCCAAGCCAAAGTGCCTGCCCCTTTGGTGAAGATTCTTACTGGTCTAAGGCATTCTGGCCAACTGACACGTGATATCACGTCATGTGTTTTCCCAGGGCCCAGAAGCTTCTATGTGCAGCTTCTTTAATTAAAGACTAAAACTGCAGGACTTGAGTTTTGATATCTCAAGATGATTTTGAAAAATTTGTGGCAAAATACATTCATGAAATTTGCCATTTCTAAGTGTACAGTTTGGGAGTGTCAAGTGCATTTGCGTTGCTGTGCGCCCAATCACCTGAACTCTTTCATCTCATAAAATGGAAGCTCTGTATCCGTTACATAAGTCCATAAGTCCTCATTTACCCCAGTTGCCAGGGAACCCCTGACAACCATATCAGTCTGCCTTTTGCTGACCTTATTATTTGTTTTATATATTTTTGTGATTTGTGTTTGTGGCGTTTTTAAACAGATGGGGTGGAGGTAGATCGAGAACTTCTGTATTTTAGTGACCTGAATATTTATAGAGTGGCAAATAGAGATACTTATTTCTCATTTCTGACCCGAAAATAGAATTGATTTGCCATTTCAGAAATGAACCACATTGCTTTCTATATTTGTCAGACTTTTCAACCTCATTCCCACATTGGAAGACTATATGGCTCACTAGTGAGAGGCCAGCCACAGTACGGGCTGAATCACTGCATTAATGGTTCTAAAATATTCCCATCTAATTCCCTGATGCTGAAGAGGATAAACACATACTGTCAAGGGTTTGGGTCTGGGAGACTAGCCTGAGGCAGCTTGTCAAATGCAAAAATGTTTAGAAGGGTCAAGGTTTATAAGGTTTGCATAAAAAAAGTTTATGCAAACTTTTCTTTATTGCATTTTAGGTTTTGGGGTACATGTGAAGAATATGCAAGATTGTTGTATAGGTACACACATAGCAGTGTGATTTGCTGCCTTCCTCCCCTTCACTTACATCTGGCATTTCTCCCCATGCTATCTCTCCCCAACTCTCCACCCCTCACTGTCCCTCCCTTATTTCCCCCCAGCAGACCCCAGTGTGTAGTGCTGCCCTCCCTGTGTCCATGTGTTCTCATTGTTTAACACCCAACTATGAGTGAGAACATGCGGCGTTTGATTTTCTGCCCTTGTGTCAGTTTGCTGAGAATGATGGTTTCCAGGTTCATCCATGTCTCTACAAAGGACACGAACTCATCATTTTTGATGGTTGCATAATATTCCATGGTGTATATGTGCCACATTTTCCCTGTCCAGTCTATCATCGATGGGCATTTGGGCTGGTTCCAGGTCTTTGTTATTGTAAACAGTGCTGCAATGAACATTCGTGTGTGTGTGTCCTTATAGTAGAATGATTTATAATCCTTTGGATATATACCCAGTAATGGGATTGCTGGGTCAAATGGAATTTCTATTTCTAGTTCCTTGAGGAATTGCCACACTGTCTTCCACTATGGTTGAACTAATTTACACTCCCACCAACAGTGTAAAAGTGTTCCTATTTCTCCACATCCTCTCCAGCATCTGTTGTCTCCAGATTTTTTAATGGTTGCCATTCGAACTGGTGTGAGACGGTATCTCAATGTAGTTTTGATTCGCATTTCTCTAATGACCAGTGATGATGAGCATTTTTTCATGTTTGTTGGCCTCCTGAATGTCTTCTTTTGTAAAGTGTCTGTTCATATCCTTCACCCACTTTTGAATGGGCTTGTTTGTTTTTTTCTTGTAAATCTGTTTTAGTTCTTTGTAAATTCTGGATATCAGACCTTTGTCAGATGGGTAGACTGCAAAAACTTTTTCCCATTCTGTTGGTTGCTGATTCACTCTACTGACTGTTTCTTTTGCCGAGCAGAAACTGTGGAGTTTGATTAGGTCCCATTGATCTATTTTGGCTTTTGTTGCCAATGCTTTTGGTGTTTTGGTCATCTATGTTTCTTTTAATATTTGTTAAAATTATTTCATTGCCTTTCAAACACACAAAAATTGCAAGTAAAATGGGGGCAATAAGATTTATGTTGTCTATGTTGTCGTTGACTCCCAGTATACCAATATTTACTGACTTCATAATTATAAAATACAACAGATTTGAAATCTTACATTCTTAGTCACCTTTTTACCCATGTTCATATTAACTGGGTATATCTAAAAGTAGGAGGGATGACTTTAGGTCCAATTTTTGGGAAAATTTAGGAACATGCTCTTGAAGAATTGCTGATAAAGTGTATTATTGTTCCATGACCACAATAACATTCCAGGGGAGAACCTTATGTTTGATTAACAAAAGAAGGCAGGATCTGGTCTCTTTTTAAAAAGACTCCAGCCTTAATTGTGATTCATTTATTTAAAGACTGCCCCTGCCTCCTAGTCTTATTTTAGCTCTGAAAATAAATACCAGATACTTCCAACAGGAAAAGGTTTGAATGATCTTTATGAGGCAATTTCTCTTTGACTGGATAAGAAGAAATGTTCGTTGTGCTTTTCGACCACAGAGGTGAATTTCTAGCCCTTCTCCAATGTATAGGATGAAGTAGCATTAATTCTACCTAAGATAACTTTCTTCATTGAACGCATATATACAGATGTCCTACTATAAATTAGGTGCTAGGACTATAGCATTATCCACAAACCATACTATCAAGGACTTGGTCTGATAAGATTCATATTCTTGGGTGGGAGAAATATAACAAACAAGTGAATATATAAAATTATTTTAAACACATAAGTGAAACAAAGAAAATATATCCCAAGAGTATGATTGAGTTTTCCTGCTTTAATTGGGTGGTCAAGGACAGCTTTCTGAGGAGGTGATATTTAAATAATGATTTTTCCAACAAGAAGAAGCCATCATGTCAATATCAGGGAGAAAGGATTTCTAGACAAAGAGAACTACTCATGCAAAGGCCTTGAAGTAGAGCCAGATTGTTTTGTTGTTTGTTTTGAGAAGCCAAGAGAGGGCTGATACAGCTACATCTTGAAGAAGAGGAGCTTGTGAACTCAGGGCAGAAGAGAGACAGGAGCCAGATCATGTGGGGTCCCAAGGCAGCATGTTTGTCATTTATACCAACAGCAATAGGAAGCCATTGATGGAGTTTGAGCAAGAGAGATATGACATGAAGTCTTTGAGATGACCATACTGCCAGCTCTGTAAAAACAGACTTTGGGAGTCATTTGGAAGACTCTTACATTTGTCCAGGTGTGAGAAATCATGGCTTAGACTAAGGTGACCACAGTGAGGGGGGAAGGAAATGGCAGAGTTCGGGATTTAACAGAGCTGGTAATTAATTTTATATTAACTTGGCTGGGCCACATTGCCAAGATATTTGGCCATACATTATCCGAGATGATTCTGTGAAAGTGTTTTTTTTGGATGAGATTTATTTTAAATGGGTAGACTTAAAGTAGATTATCCTCCATCATGTGAGTGGGTATTAGCCAATCAGTTGGCTTCCTTGGTAGAGCAAAGACTGATCAACCTCCTCTGAGCTAGAAAGAATTCTGCCAGCAAACTGCCTTTGGACTTGAACTATGACTCTATCCTGGGTCTCCAGCCTGCTGGCCTCGCCTGTCTTGCATCTTTAGAATGGCATGAGCCAATTATTTAAATTATCTCTCTCTCATTCTCTCTTGTTCCCTCCCTCTCCTCTCCCTGTCCCGTCTCCCCCAGCCCGTGTGTGTGCACATACATCCTGTTGCTTCTGTTTCTCTAGAGAACACTGGGATTCACTGATGGATTAGAAAGAGAGGAATCAAGTAATGCCCAGAGCAGCACCGTCCAGTAGATATATAGAATATATATATATATATGTGTCTTTTTAGCAGCCACATAAAAAACTGTACAAAGAAACAGGTAAAGTTTTGATAACATACTGTATTTTACTAAACCAATATATCTAAAAATGTTATTTCAGCTTGTAATCTATAGGAAAATTATTCCTGAGACTTTTATTTTCTTTTTTTCATACTAAGTCTTTGAAACTCAGTGTTTGTTTTACACTTATAGCCTGTCTCAATTCAGGCCAGCCCCATTTTGAAGCTCTCAGTAGCCAGTGTATTGGGTGGAGCAGGTCTGGTTGGCCTCCTACCTGAGCATACTAGAACCTAGCAGGTGTTCTGACCAGGCTTGACCCCTTTTATGCAGCAGTTTTTCTCTGAACAGGCAGGAAGGCTGTTCTTTTTGCCTCAAAAGGCTGAACTGTGAAAACTCCTATTCTCCCTTTGGTGACCTCCATGTGAAAAGTTTTATGAATATCTGTGAAGTTTTCTGGGCCCATGGCAATGACTCTGCCCTAGCGAGGGCTAGGCTTCCTTGCTCAGAAGGCCATTCAAAAGATGAGGTCTTGGAGTCTCTCTTATCTGCCTTCTTTGGAGTCTCCGTGTTTGTGAGTCTTCTCTTGCCCCAGAGCCACTAGTAGACAACCAATATCAATAGAAAGAACACATAAATAGTATGCGTTCACATTGAAAGTGCCAATTTCATTTAACAAAATATCATACTTCATTAATTAATGTTAATTATGTTGGTTTGGTAGGTTTAATTTCTAATTTAAGTGTTCTTCATAATATCACAGCAGATAATAAATATATATTTATATTATCTAAGCATCTGTAAAATAAGCTGACATTGGGGGTCCATGTGACAGTTCTTCCTTTTTAAAGGGGTCTTTAAAGATATGCACTTGACTAACTTTACCAACTGTTCCCAGGGGAAAATAGTTCCCAGAAGCTGAGTGGGTGGATGCCCATGATACCACCTACCATTGCTTGACCCCCGCCCATGAGCTGTTCCTTCCTCTTCATAACTAAAATGCCAAATGTGTGACTTGAGTAATTAACTAGAGACCTCCAGAAGGCTTTACTTCTTATTCTGGGTACATTGGTATTTACTTTAGTATTTGTTTTGCCTTTAATGTCATGTTCCCTTTTGATTCTTTAATATCATATCCAAAAAAAAGTCCTTTTAACTTATAACAATGCAAATTAGAAGTGCTTTCAGCTACCTCAAGGATTTAGCAAGTAATACTGGAAATCTAACCAACCTTTTAAAAAGTCTTTTTATGGAAATATGTTTCTGAGCCCTAAATTATTGATTTTGAAACTAAAATATAAGAATACTATAAATATAAAACTTCCAATAGGTAATAGCATTTGCAAAATCTCTAATCTTTTGTGTATGTCCCATGTAGTACTCTCTAGGCCATTTGAAGAGAACATCTGGCTTAAAATAATTTCAGCACCAATAATGGTCCAACTATGGTCTCCATATTGTAACCCAATGGTTCTCATATTTTAGATGGTTGATGTGCAGGTTGAACTGGGTAATAGTTCAAGCCTCAGGTCTTGATTCCCCTAGGAATCTGCAATTGATTCCCTCCTCTTGAGTGAGACTGACTGTTGGGAGTGGAATAAGCATATGCTCTGGTTCATAATGCCTGGCCCTTCAGAGTAACAGCAGCCATGCTCACTGAGCTACTATGAGGTACATACTTTACCATGCTAACACGTGGAATCCTTACAAGCTCCTTATATAATCAGTATTTTATGCACATTGCAAATAAGAATACTAAACCTCGGAAGAGGCAGTTCCTCTCCCACTGTTAAACAGCTAGTGATAGAAAGAGCTGGAACCTAAACTTGTCTGATTCCCCAGGCTGCTGCTCCATCAGATTGCTTGCCAGGTAAGGATTCGTGCCAGGACCTTAAATCCCCTCTGAATCAACAGAGTTAACCTAAAGGGCACCTTAATTGCAGGTTTTGTTCCCAAACCTATGACAATGGCCTGGCCACATAATATTATAAGACTCAATTGGTTCTTGTTTCTCAGTGAGCTCATTGGCACTCTCCCCACCACCACCATGCCCTCTCCACCTCTGATCATCCACTATCATTTCTATATGACCTTTGCCAGACTTGTCCTCATATTAAAGCCTCTGCTCTCTATGTTTAAATGCATAAGCTTGACAAATGTTTACATTTGTGAAGGCAAGCTGCCTCCCTATGCTTGGTCTAATGTGAGCTTGGTAGAATGGTGCTGCTGGATTCAGTTTTAGTCATCAACACTTTGAGCTGATGCTGATTTGAGTAATTGTCCTATTTAGATTCTGACAGGTGAAAATCATAGATTCAGAAAACGGAGACTCCCCTCACCCCAGGAGGAAGGGGAGTTTGAGAGGGTTGGTCAGCATTTCCCAGCAGTGGCAGGCAGTGTGGGGATGCACATATGGTTAAAATTTTAATGCTCTTGAGATTACCCCTATTAGATGAGACCTAAATTAGCCTAACTAGGCATCACTCTAGTGCTGCTAGGAATCATGTTATCTGGTCTGCTGGCAGCTCACATTGAATAATAAGTGGATATGTCTCAAGATGCCTATCTGTAAATAAGATGAAAATCCAACTGTGAGTATAGCCATAGAGATCTAGAGGCAAATTTACAAAAAAACACTCATCTAAAACTAAGACAGTGACAGAGAGATATCTTTGAGAAGTGTCCCATGTTGTGATGGTTAATTTTGTATGTCAACTTGACTGGGCCACAGGGTGCCCAGATTAAACATTATTTCTAGGTATGTCTGTGAGATTAGCATTTGAATTGGTAAACTCAGTAAAATAGATGGTCCTCCGTAATATGAGTGGACATTATCCAGTCCGCTGAGGGCCTGAATAGAACAAAAGGCAGAGGAAGAGGAGAAAGTCACTCCTTTTTATCTACCTCATTGCTTGAGCATCTCATTTCATCTTCACTTATCCTTAGACTGGGATTTACACCATTGGCTGCTGTGGCTCTCCAACATGTAGACTTCAACTGAATTACATCACCAGCTTTCTTGGGTCTCCAGATTATAGACAGTAGTTTCTGGGACTTCTCAGCCTCCATAATTATATACATCAATTCCTCATAATAAATCTCCATATGTATCTCTCTAGATTTATCTGTATATAAACCTATGTTAGCTATATAGCTGTATCTCTGTCTCTCCCTCTATATACTGTTGGCTGTGTTCTCTGGAGAAGCCTAATGTACATGTGTTATCAATCCCTGCCCTGTGAATAGAATCTTCAGGTGGCTGATATGTTTGCATTGTCATCTTTTTATCTAGTAATGATCAATCTGAGGAACAGTGAGGTTCTGCTGGGGAAATAGTTGGGGGAGGAGGGAGGACAGGTAAATTAGTGATATATTTTGTTGTGATTCAAGTGTTATAATAATGCAGGATTCAACCTATTGCTTTAATTATATTTAAACTGAGATAAAACCAAAACCCCAACCAGAGAACATTTTCTCACATTTGTAGGTTTAATGTTAAGTTCAAAAAGAAAAAGTGGTATGCCATGTAACTTCAAGCAATGGTCCCAACCATAGCCAAGAATTGCAGATTCTCAGATATGAATAATAATTCACAATAATACTATATATTTAAAAGCTTAAAAGCATTTGACTAAAGAACCTAGGGATGATTTATGACAGCATGTTTTCCTCCATTCTCAATAGTAAGCTGTTTGCTCAGTTATTGAACAAATTCCCCAAATTTCAGATAAATCTAGTTTCTCTTCAAGTTAGACACATGACCCACTTCCACTTGATTCTTTTCTTCCTTTTCTGTATCAGTTATTCAGTTCCTCTGCTGAAATTCCCTTTGTCTTATGACTCACTATTGTCCCTCTTATTTTCTAATAATCTGTTCAGATTCATCAGCATCTTTTCCTTTTTTAAACTTTTATGTTAAGTTCAGGGGTACAAGTCCAGATTTGTTACCCAGGTAAACTTGTGTCATGGGGGTTTGTTGTTTAGATTATTTCAGCACCCAGGTATTAAGCCTAGTATTCAGTTATTTTTCCTGATCCTCTCTTTCCTCCCACTCTCCATTCTCTGAAAAGTCTCAGTGTCTGTTGTTTCCCTCTATGTGTCCATGTGTTTTCTTCATGCAGCTCCCACTTATAAGTGAGAACATGGTATTTGGTTTTCTGTTCTTGTGTTAGTTTGCTAAGGCTAATGGCCTCCAGCTCATTGGGCCATGACACTAGGCCTGGTGTTATAAACCGCACTTTTCCTGGAGTTCTTATTGAGGTGAAAGAGACACGACTTACTGCATGGACAGTAACACAGGGGAGTCTGTGTGAGTGCTCTCATTGAGGTACAACAGGCAATAGCATGTCTGAGGTTATAGAAGAAACACCTCAGTGCATCAGCCTCCACGCATTTTCTGAACTTTTAAAATTATTAATATAATTATTAATATAAACTGCAACTTACTCCTTGCTGGGAAAGTGACAGTAGTCTTGCATCTTCTCTCATCAAGCCTACCCCAGTTACCTAAAACCTTGCTATTCAATATATAGTCTGAGGATCTGCAAAAACATCATCACTTGAGAACCTGTTAGAAATGCAGAATCTCAGTCCTCTCTCAGAGCTGCTAATGAAGAATCTGATCTTTAATAAACACCAGGTGACCCATAATCATTAAATTTTGAGAAGTGCTCCTCTGGAGAATTTGTATAGATGGCAGAAGGTTACAATTAACTGAACATCACAACTTCACACCTACCTGTGCCCTGAGGCTATTCCATGAGTTTATTAAATGAGTGGACTAGACACTGTTACCCTAGGAGGTCACTGCTAATTCCTCACTAGCTGAGTGATGATAGCATTCATGGGAGCCAGATGAGTAACAGTGTAGTTGGTAAGAGGTGGAAGGGCCCATTCGATTACTCCTTAGAATGAAAATAGAGGCTAATCCTGCTCTGTAGATATGGAGAAGAAGAGCTAGCTTATCCCAAAGCAGATAGTAGATGTGCCTAATAATGCCACTTCTTGGACATAGCAGAAAGGACATAGTTTGGTATTGTTGACTAAGAGTGCCCTACCTTAATCATTGGTTATATAGGAAAGCAAGTAATCTGGGTATGGGTTTCTTTCTTAAATAAGGTGTCTTTCTCTTCTTCACTCCTACTCCTTCAAACTCACGTATACTTTTTGACAAGTACTACGTGCTATGTGCTGGTGACATAAGTGCAAAAGAGATGTCCCAATCCTATAGTACTTCTACCAATGCAGTAAATAACTCACTCTCACCATGATAGCACAAGGTGGATAGTGTTAAACCATGAGAAATTTCCCCCATGATTCAATCTCTCTCCCTGGGTCCCACCTCCAACATTATTACAATTCAACGTGAGATTTGGGTGGGGACACAGATCCAAACCATATTAGTGAGCATCAAGTCTGTTTTATCTCTTGGGATGAGGAGCTAGAAGGCCATGCAAGTCTAAAGTTGTTGTGTCTGTGTTTCCTAACATGTAAAGATAATCTTTGCTGAATTGAAGTCAAGTGGAAAGAAGCAGAGCTAAGGCGGGGGATACACAACTCTGTACAGGGATACAGAACTCTCACCTCCCCTTCCCATATCTGAGTTGGTAGATTCCTATTTTTGCTTTGCTTTGTTTTTGTTTGTGTTGTGCTTAAGTAAGTTAGAGTCAGGTTTTTTTCACAGGTGAACGATGAATGGAGACCTCACTGAAAACATAGGAATCCATGAATCTGGAAGGACATAATGGTACTCATCTAAACATTCCAGACAGAGAAGATGTCTTTCTAATGGAAGGATGATAGGGCATGGAGTGAGAGAAATAAAAGTTCATTGTCAGCTAGCCATTTTCTAGGTATATGCCTTTGAGTAGTTACGGCACATTTATAGAACACCTACCTCATGCCTCATTGGGAGGACTCAATTAAATCATGTAAAGCCCCATGCACTTCTAATATATACAGTCTCTGAATGTTTGCTTCCTAATTTATTTCATAAGGATTGAAGCTTTTAAGATAAAAACATACACTATAAAATGATTAAAAAATAAACTTATAGATGATCATGGGCTGGAAATATATGAATAAGGGAAGAGGATTAAGCACTAAAAAGGCAAGATCTAAGGATCTGTGATATTGTGTTAACTGTTTCAAGCTTTGTTTTGAGCCTCCTGAAAGCCAAAGAGAAAAGGGGGAAATACTCATATAATTTTCAGTGTCCAGATGAAATAAACATACTGTATTTTTCCCACAAAAAAGTACAGAAATATAAGAAATTTCAAATGTAGCCTTCAAACAGGAGAGTTACTAATGGTATAATACACATTTTTCTATAAATAAAACAATAAAAATGGATGTCTGATTTCTTTTTTTTTTTCAATTTTTATTGTACTTTAGGTTCTGGGGTACATGTGCAGATCATGCAGGATTGTTACATAGGTACATACATGGCAATGTGGTTTGCTGCCTCCATCCCCCATTATCTATATCTGGCATTTCTCCCCATGGTATCCATCCCCAACCTCCCCACCCCCACTGTCCCCCCAACCCCCACCAACATCCCAGTGTGTGATGCTCCCCTCCCTGTGTCCATGTGTTCTCATTGTTCAACACTCACTTATGAGTGAGAACATGTGGTGTTTGGTTTTCTGTTCTTGTGTCAGTTTGCTGAGAATGATGGTTTTCTGTTCTTGTGTTAGTTTGCTGAGAATGATGGTTTCCCGTTTCATCCATGTCCCTACAGGGAGCACAGACTCATTGTTTTTAATGGCTGCATAGCATTCCATTGTGTATATGTGCCACATTTTCCTTGTCCAGTCTATCATCAGTGGGCATTTGGGTTGGTTCCAGGTCTTGGCTATTGTAAAAAGGGCTGCAATAAACATATGTGTGCATGTATCTCTATAATAGGATGATTTATAATCATTTGGGTATATAAGCAGTAATGGGATTGCTGGATCAAATAGATCCTTGAGGAATCGCCACACTGTCTTCCACAATGGTTGAACTAATTTACACTCCCACCAGCAGTGTAAAAATGTTCCTATTTCTCCACATCCTCTCCAGCATCTGTTGTCTCCGGATTTTTTAATGATCACCATTCTAACTGGTGTGAGGTGGTATCTTGATGTGTGTTTGATCTCTCATGATGAGTGATGATGAGCATTTTTTCATAGGTTTGTTGGCCTTATATATGTCTTCTTTTGAGAAGAGTCTGTTCATATCCTTCGCCCACTTTTGAATGGGTTTGTTTTTTCTTGCAAATCTGTTTTAGTTCTTTGTAGATTCTGGATATTAGCCCTTTTTCAGATGGGTAGATTGCAAACATTTCTTCCAATTTCTTGGTTGCTGGTTCACACTAATGATTGTTTCTTTTGCTCTGCAGAAGTGCTGGATTTTAATTATATTCCATTTGCCTATTTTGGCTTTTATTGCCAATGCTTTTGGTGTTTTAGTCATGAAGTCCTTGCCTATGCCTATGTCTTGAATGGTTTTGCCTAGGTTTTCTTCTAGGATTTTTATGGTGTTAGGTCTTATGTTTAAGTCTTTAATCCATCTGGAGTTAATTTTAGTGTTAGGTGTCAGGAAGGGGTCCAGTTTCAGCTTTCTGTACATGCTAGCCAGTTTTCCCAACACCATTTATTAAACAGAATATTTTCCCATTGCTTGCTTTTGTCATGTTTGTCAAAGATCAGATGGTTGTAGATGGGTGGCATTATATCTAAGGCCTCTGATCTCTTCCGTTGGTCAATATCTCTGTTTTGGTACCAGTACCATGCTGTTTTGATTAGTGTAGCCTTGTAGTATGGTTTGAAGTCACATAGCATAATGCCTCCAGGTTTGTTCTTTTTGCTTAGGAATGTCTTGGCTATGTGGGTTCTCTTTTGGTTCCATATGAAGTTTAAGGTGGTTTTTTCCAGTTCTGTGAAGAAGGTCATTGGTAGCTTGATGGGGATAGCATTGAATCTGTAAATTATTATGGGCAGAATGGCCATTTCCACAATATGGATTCTTCCTAACCATGAGCTTGGAATGGTTTTCCGTCTGTTTGTGTCTTCTCTTATTTCCTTGAACAGTGATTTGTAGTTCTCCTTGAAGAAGTCCTTCATGTCCTTCACGTCCTTTGTTAGTTGTATTCCTAGGTATTTCATTCTCTTTGTAGCAATTGTGAATGGGAGTTCATTATTAATTTGGCTATTAGTCTGTTATTGGTGTATAGGAATGCTTGTGATTTTTGCACATTGATTTTGTATCCTGAGACTTTGCTGAAGTTGCTTATCAGTTTACAGAGATTTTGGGCTGAGACAATAGGGACTTCTAAATATACAATCATGTCACCTGCAAATAGACAATTTGACTTCCTCCTTTCCTAATTGGACAGCTTTTTTTTTTTCCCAATTTCTCTGACTAGAACTTCCAATACTATATTGAATAGGAGTGATAAGAGAGGGCATCCTTGTCTTGTGCCAGATTTCAAAGGGAATGCTACCAGTTTTTGCCCGTTCAGTATGATATTGGCTGTGGGTTTGTCATAAATAGCTTTTATTATTTTGAGATACATTCCTTCAATACCTAGTTTGTTGAAAGTTTTTAGCATAAAGCACTGTTGAATTTTGTCAAAGGTCTTTTCTGCATCTATTGAGATAATCATGATTTTTGTCTTTGGTTCTGTTTATGTGGTGCATTACATTTATACACTTGTGTATGTTAAACCAGCCTTGCATCCCCAGATGAAACCTACTTGATCGTGATGGATAAGCTTTTTGATGTGCTGTTGCAGTTGGTTTGCCAATATTTTATTGAAGATTTTTGCATCTATGTTTGTCATGGATATCAGCCTGAAGTTTTCTTTTTTGTTAAGTCTCTGCCTGGTTTTGCTATCAGGATGATGTTGATCTCATAAAATGATTTGGGAAGGATTCGCTCTTTTTGTGTTGTTTGGAATAGTTTCAGAAGGAATGGTACCAGTTCCTCTTTGTATGTCTGGTAGAATTCGGCTGTGAACCCATCTGGACCTGTACCTTTTCTGGTTGGAAGGCTATTAATTGATGCCTCAACTTCAGACCTTGTTATTGGTCTGTTCAAGGTTTCAACTTCTTCCTGGTTTAGGCTTGGGAGGATGCAAGTGTCGAGGAATGTATCCATTTCTTCCAGGTTTACTGGTTTATGTGCATAGAGTTGCTTGTAGTAATCTCTGATGGTAGTCTGTATTTCTGTGGAATTGGTGGTAATATCCCATTTATTGTTTTTTATTGCATCTATTTGATTCTTCATTTTCTTTACTATTAATCTGGTTAATGGTCTATTTTGTTGATCTTTTCAAAAAACAGCTTCTAGATTTATTGACTTTTTGAAGGGATTTTTGTGTTTGTATCTCCTTCAGTTCTGCTCTAATCTTAGTTATTTCTTGTCTTCTGCTAGCTTTTGAGTTTTTTTTTTTTTTTTTTTTTTTTTTTTTTTTTTCTTTTTTTCTGAGCTTGCTCCTCTAGCTCTTTCAACTTTGATGATAGGGTGTCGATTTTAGATATATCCTTGCTTCTCATGTGGGCATTTATTGCTATAAATTTTCCTCTGGACACTGCTTTAAATGTGTCCCAGAGATTCCGGTATGTTTTGTCTTCATTCTTGTTGATTTTGAAGAACATCTTTATTTCTGCCTTCATTTCATTGTTTATCCAGTTAACACTCAGGAGCCAGTTTTTCAGTTTCCATGAAGTTGTATGGCTCTGAGTTAGTTTCTTAATCCTGAGTTCTAATTTGATTGCCCTGTGTTCTGTTAGACTGCTTGTTATGATTTCCTTTCTTTTGCATTTGCTGAGGAGTGATTTACTTCCAATTATGTGGTCAATTTTAGAGTAGATGCAACATAGTGCTGAGAAGAATGTATATTCTGTGGATTTGGGATGGAGATTTATGTAGATGTCTATTAGGTCTGCATGGTCCATAACTGAATTCAAGTCCTGGATATCCTTGTTAATATTCTGTCTCCTTGATCTGTCTAATATTGACAGTGAAGTGTTAAAGTCTCCTAATATTATTGTGTGGAAATCTAAGGCTCTTTGTAGGTCATTAAGAACTTGCTTTATATATCCTGGTGCTCCTGTATTGGGTGCATATATATTTAGGATCGTTAGCTCTTTTTGTAGTATTAATCCTTTTACCATTATGTAATGGCCTTCTTTGTCTCTTTTGATCTTTGTTGGTTTAAAGTCCATTTTATCAGAGACTAGGATTGCAATTCCTGCTTTCTTTTTCTCTCCATTTGCTTGATAAATCTTCCTCCATCCCTTTATTTTGAGCCTATGTGTGTCCTTGCACATGAGATGGGTCTCCTGAATACAGCACACTGATGGGTCTTGACTTTTTATCCAATTTACCAGTCCATATCTTTTGACTGGGGCATTTAGCCCATTTACATTTAGGGTTAATATTGTTATGTGTTAATTTGATCCTGCCATTTTGATGCTAGCTGGATGTTTTGCCTGTTAGTTGATGCATTTTCTTCATTGCATCGATGGTCTTTACCATTTGGCACATTTTTGGAGTGGCTGGTACTGTTTGTTCCTTTCCTTGCTTAGTGCTTCTTTCAGGAGCTTATGTAAGGCAGGCCTGGTGGTGACAAATTCTCTCAGCAATTGCTTGTTCATAAAGGATTTATTTCTCCTTTGCTTATGAAGCTTAGTTTGGCTAGATGTGAAATTATGGGTTGAAAGTTCTTTTCCTTAAGGATGTTGAATATTGGCCCCCACTCGCTTCTGGTTTATAGGGTTTCTGCCAAGACATCTGCTGTGAGTCTGATGGGCTTCCCTTTGTGGGTTATCTGACCTTTCTCTCTGGCTGCCCTTAGCACTTTTTCCTTCATTTCAACCCTGGTGAATCTGAAGATTATGTGCTTGGGGTTGCTCTTCTTGAGGAGTATCTTTGTGGTGTTCTCTATATTTCCTGGACTTGAAAGTTGGCCTGCCTTGCTAGGTTGGGGAAGTTTTCCTGGATAAGACCCTGAAGAATGTTTTCCAGCTTGGATTCATTCTTTCCATCATATTCAGGTGCAACTATCAAATGTAGATTAGGTCTTTTCACATAATCCCATATTTCTTGGAGGCTTTGTTCATTTATTTTCACTCTTTTTTCTCTAATCTTGCATTCTCATTTTTTTTTTTGTCTTTTTTTTTTTTATTGCATTTTAGGTTTTGGGGTACATGTGATGAACATGCAAGATTGTTGCATAGGTACACACATGGCAGTGTGCTTTGCTTCCTTCCGTCCCCTCACCTGTATCTGTCATTTCTCCCCATGCTATCTCTTCCCACCGCCCCACTGCCCCGCTCATTTTATTCAATCTCTGATATCCTTTCTTCTGCTTGGTTTATTTGGCTACTGAAACCTGTTTATGGTTCGCGAAGTTCTCTTGCTGTGTTTTTCAGCTCCATTAAGTCATTTATATTCTTCTCTAAGCTGCTTATTCTAGTTAACATTTCATCTAACCTTTTTTCAAGGTTCTTAGTTTCTTTGCATTGGGTTAGCATATGTTCTTTTAGCTCAGAGGATTTTGTTATTACCCACCTTCTGAAGCCTCTTTCTGTCAATTCATCAGACTCATTTTCCATCCAGCTTTGCTCCCTTGCTGGTGAGAAGTTGTGATCCCTTGGAGGAAGAGAGGCATTCTGGTTTTTGGAGTTTTCATCCTTTTTGCACTGGTTTCTTCCCGTCTTCATGGATTTATCTACCTGTGTTCTTTGTAGTTGGTGACTTGTGGATGGGGTCTCTGAGTGGACATCCTTTCTGTTAATGTTGAAGCTATTTCTTTCTATTTTATAGTTTTCCTTCTAACAGGCCCCTCTCCTGCAGGACTGCTGGAGTTCCACTCCAGACCCTTCTTGCCTGGGGATCACCTGCAGCAGCTGCAGAACAGCAAGGGTTGCTGCCAGTTTCTTTTTCTGTTATCTTTGTTCTAAAAGGGTACCCGCCAGATGTCAGCTTGAGCTGTCCTTTATGAGGTGTCTCTTTGGATATATGGGGTTCAGGGAGCTGCTTGAGGAAACAGTCTGTTTCTTACAGGAGCTCAAGTGCTGTTCTGGGAGTCCATTGTTCCATGCAGAGCTGCTAGGCAGGTACATTTAAGTCTGCTGCAGTGGAACTCATAACCAACTCTTTTCCCAGGTGCTCTGTCCTAGGAAGGTGGGGCTTTGTTTATTAGTTCCTGACATGCTGCTTCCTTTTGTCAGAGATGCCTTGCCCATCAAGGAGGTAGTGCAGTCACAGGCTGCCAGTAGAGGTGTTGCTGAGCTGCTGCAGGCTCTGCCCAGCTGCTTTGTGAACTTCCTTGCAGTATTGTTTACAGAGGTACAGTTAGAACTGACTCGTTATTGATGTGGACTGCCTTGGTAGTGGCAGACTGCCTTGGTAGTGGCAGATGTCCTTCCCCTCACCAAGCTGGACTTTCCTGGGTCCAGCTGTGCTTGCTGCAAAACTCTCAATTCAGAGAATTTTGGATTGCTTGTTTTATGTGGGTGGGAACCTGCCCAGCCAGATCACCTGGCTCCCTGTCTCAGCCCCGTCACTTTCAGTTGAATGGGTGGCTCTGTCTCTCAGGCGTTCTAGGTGCCAGTTGAAACAGCATCCAGATTTGTGTGAGTTGCTGTGCAGAAATCCTTGGCATTGGCTGAAACAGTCATGCTGGAAACTCATGGCACTTTTTGGCCCAGGAATCTCCTGGTCTGTGGGCAGTGAAAACCCGTTTGGAAATGAGGTGATCACTCACCTTCTGTGTTGTTCTTGCTGGGAACTGCACTCCTGAGCTGTTCCTATTCAGCCATCTTGGATCCTCCCTCTAAATCAGATGTCTGATTTCTTTAAGCATGCTTTGATGTAAACCAGATATGTAATTTTAACGCTCATCCTAGAAAAGCAGATTCCATGAGCCCAAATCAATGGGTAGATGGAATTTGGAAAGTCTAGAATAGACAAAGAAGCTTCTCAAAGGCTACCCCTGATTATCCATACGAGTTGAAAAGAATACATTATACTGCTCTTGGGGCTTGGAAAATGATATCCCCAAATGAGGGCTTTGGCAGCAGCCTCATACACAAACGTTTTTCTTTGCCGTCCTGTCTCACAGACTTATTATCCCACAAGAATAGCCATAGAAACTAGACTCTGTCTTCCCCAAGATGAGTCACAGAAAAACCCAAGCCTCTTTTTTCCTAAAGCCAGCTGTAAAATCTAAAAATATTACTCTAATTTTCCCTCCACCTTTCTTTATAAAAACTGGCCATAAAGAAATCATCTGCCCCACCTTGTTTGACTGTAGATCACAAGGCCCCCATTCTAGAGAGGGTTCTGACCCACATCCAGAAGGAAGGAATGCTGCTCAGAGAGACCAACAATTATCTAGACAGATAGCTTTCCCCACTCAGCCTATTAGCATCAGATCATAGCCTTTTCCTCCAATCATATTTTCACACAGCTGTCAATACTTTGTTGAACCTAAACATAAAATGGACAATTTTCTATGTATCTTTGGGTCTTCATTCTGAAGGATCCTGTGTATACACATTAAATAAATGTGTATGCCTATTCTTGTGTGAATCTGCCTTTTTGAGTTGATTTTGCCATGAACTTTCAGAGGGCCAAGTTTTCTTTGGCCCCTACACTGCTGAAAACTCATTGAATTCTGTGTTGTAAGTTCAAAACACATGGCAGTTTTTAACTACACTCTCTACTGGGTCTTCCCCTAAATCTTCTGCTTACACTGAGGTTTAAGAAGATATTCCATGTTTGTCCTGACGGTTTGTACACCCCTGGGATATTGTCACATATCTATAGGTGCATCCCTAGTTGAAGATTCTCTCATATTCTGCGTTATCAGACTCCCCTCAGGTTCCTCGTGCAGGCTACTTAAGGAAGCCTCATATGATTATTAACAAAGACCCACGTGAATGTTAAAAAGTTTGGTGTAAAGTCTTTTGGGTTTTAAAATGGCACCTCTATGTTTGTGACTTTAAATATCCTGGAGGATTTAATTCCTTGGAAAATTCCAGTGAATTGTTCTGACTTGCACCAACTGTCTAGGATGCAAAAATATTCAGACCCCTGTGCAGGGCTCAGCTCTGCCTGTAGACACCATTGGAACATGCGTAGGAGAAAATCAGCCCCAGGGTTGTGTCTCGCTTCAGAAAAATGGCACACTCCATTTGTTATCAGATGCCTCTGACTTCAGCAATTTGAAACAGAATTCTTGTATTGTCCAGAAAATTGGCTGTCTCAGCTACACTTTCCTCCTTCAGAGGAGCACTTCTTACGGAATTACATGATTATTTTGATATCATTTGGCTTTGAAAGAAGAGTTAAAGTAGAAAGTCAGCATAAACTGTCTAGACCTGGAGAGAGGGGACTGGTGTAGCAGAAGAACCTACAGAAAAAATGAGAAGAAAAGAGAAAGGATTAATAACTATGATCAGGGCAAAACTGTATCAACACAGGAGTGGGTTTTGTTTGGTTTGTTGTTTTTACCATTCCCCAGCCCTATTAAAAAGCACAAAACAAATGAGGGGAAAAAAAGCCCAGAAACTAATTCACGCTGGCTCAGTTTTACTTCTCTCTAATCTCTAAGTCCAGTTTTTGTTTTTTGCTGATCCATTATGTAGGCCAAGCTTGTCCTGGCTTTGACTGTAGCCAGGACAAATTCATAAATACTCTTAAAACATTATTGAGTCAGGAGAATAGGATCTGGAGACAGGGAGCTTAAGGGCCAATTTGTGCTGACTTCCTAAAAGAGAAAACACCAAGGTCTGGGGGCAGGGAATCTAAGGCCTATTCCTGCTGACTTCCCAAAGCTGCATCAAAAGGACAACACCTGCATCTGGAGGTGGGAAACCTAAGGCCAATTAACACCAACTTCCTAAAGTTGAACCTAAAGGAAAACCCCATCTCCCCAGTAGCAAAGGTTCAAAGGCTACTCTCCCTACAGCCCTCCACCTCCACCATGTCTCAAATGGAAAGGGAGAGTGCCTGCCGCCAATAGGGACCATCCCTTTGTCTGCATAGGGCACCAATTCACCTCAGCCTTTAACCACATACCTAATCCTTCATTGAGGTAGCTGATAAGAACCTCAAATGGGGTACCTACGGTCCAGAAAACTTTGTAACTGGGCCCTTGAGTCACTTGATCAGGCCCACTCCGACCTTGCGAAGTGCCTTTTCACTTTCATAAATTCCTACTTTTGCTGCTTTGTTCCTACATTTCATTCCCCTCTATTTTGTTTGTGCATTGTATTCAAGTCTTTGTTCAAAACGCCAAGGATCTGAACAACTCATGGTCAAGACCCTCCACCAGTAACATTATGAGATTTTCGGGGGACGTTTTTTTTTAGATCATCAGCTATCCTCAAAGTATTTTATGTGTGGCCTAAGACAATTCTTCCAATGGAGCCCAGGGAAACCAGAAGATTGGACACCCTTGATGTAGACTTTTGTGATACAGAGGTTGAGAATTGAATGTGTGTGCAATATACAAACACATACATGTGTATATGTATACAGATATCCACCTATATGTACACATGCCTGGTATATACAAGTGTGTCAGCACATATGTGTAACACGTGTGTGTTTCCATGTAAATCTTGGTATGTCTGTCTCTGAGAATCATGTGGCCTAGAGATTAGAGAGAATTTCTAGTGGAAAGATAAGAGGGATTTGAGGAGGTCCTAGAGTAATTGTGGAGTTTATGAATTAGAGAAACTGAATCACATGGGCCCCACACTATATTTGGTTTACAAAAACATGGGTTAACTTTCCCAAGCATGCTACATTTGTTTTACATCATTAGTTCATATAATTGGTGGGCGGGACATTAGGAATGGGAAAATTTCTTTTTAGAACCCAAACAA
This sequence comes from Saimiri boliviensis, assembly GCF_048565385.1. NCBI lineage: Eukaryota > Metazoa > Chordata > Mammalia > Primates > Cebidae > Saimiri > Saimiri boliviensis. Next base: position 49,719,521 of record NC_133456.1, read on the forward strand.
GTTGAAGTTGATTTTCTGAAAGCAGATTTCTGGCTGGGCATGGTGCCTCACTCCTATAATCCCAGCACTTTGGGAGGCCAAAGCAGGCAGATCATCTGTAGTCAGGAGTTTAAGACCAGCCTGACCAATGTGGTGAAACCCCCTCTCTACTAAAAATACAAAAAAAAAAAAAAAAAAAAAAAAAAGCAGGCGTGGTGGCATGCACTTGTAATCCCAGCTGCTGGGGAGGCTGAGGCAGGAGAATCTCTTGAACCTTGGAGGCGGAGGTTGCAGTGAGCTTAGATGGCACCACTGCACTCCAGCCTGGGTGACAGAGTGAGACTCCATCACAAACAAAAACAAATTTCTTTATTGACATTTCTAAAGATCAAGAGGAGACACCATTAGACTATTAGAGACAGGAAAGTGAAGCAACTTATACAACAGCTCCCTGCTTGTTGGGATTCATGAGAATATTTTCCTTTCTATCATGATCCCCATTCCAAAGGAAGGGGCAAAAGAGAAATGGGCTTTGAGACTAAACATTTGTGTTGGAAGTAAGCATGAAGATTCTAGATTAGGAAATCATTTTGCGTGGGTTGTCCTTGTGCTTTTGTTCCTGATTTGAATGTAATCTATAAAAGGAGCAATATGCCTTTTTTGTATATGTGTACATGCATCATTTACTCAGCATCTCAATCCTGATATTTTACCAGGTATTTTACCAGGAGTGGGATGTCAAGTAAACAATATTTTACCCCTAGGATGACATTGACTGCTTTCTAGTAGCAGGTCTGTGACCTGGTCCTAGACCTGAACACAGGGAATTTTGTTGAGTCATTAAAAGTAGAATTTATAGATCTTCACAAATTATTTATGTAAGAATTGATGATAAATTAGAAATTGTGATTTTTTTTGGTTTATGTAAACAGTGTGAAATCAGGAGAAAATTGCAGTGGATTGATTCTGTCTTTAGACTTTCCTCAAAAAGAATCTATACCTTATAAGTTTTGTATTTCCTTAAGTGGAAGTTTTGCTTTGAAGGGACACAATATAAATATTTAACAAAATGGGAAATAAAAATATTGAAGGAGTTTTTTCTTTATGTCAGAGAAAGAAAAAAAAAGTGTGTGCATACAAGCAATCCCAATTAAATTAACTGCCTTTGGAGAACTGTTTCTCTAAATATTTCAGGCAGGAGTAGTCTATAACAGCAGGAAGAAGAAACTCAATTGAGGGGTTCATGGCACTATCTAAAATGGGTGAGAAATCATTCTGTCAAACGAGACGATTGAAATTAAACACGTATCAAGATTACATGCTCCCCAGGAGAGTGGCTTACTCTAGCAAGCTGACTACCATGCAGGGTGTATGAGAGTAAACTGCTTATAATATTATCCTGTCACCAGGTAACTACAGTTGTAGTCAACATGCTAATAGCAACAAAGGGGTCTGTCTGCTGCATACTCAGAAGGAGCCAGCTGCCAGCCATCTGGATTCTTCATGTAAAGAATGATGTTCCCCTCCCAGCTCTTGAGAACACCAGTAAAATCTGGTGGACAGCAATTTAAGATCTGTGAAGTTCTTATATCCACTAGTGCTAATTGCCAAAAACAAAAATGGTGTGAAACATTGTAGGATATACAATAATTATATTTGGTCTTTGTATCTGGTTTCTAGCATAGAGCTCCTAAAACCCTTGGGATTTCCAGAGCGCTAAGAGTGTATCTTGTTATTCATGGTGAACACCTTTCAATTACACCTGAGTTTATGCCGATGCAATGACTCTTAATGGGCCTCCACATAACTGAGGTTGGGGGCTGATTGCCAGAGGGCCCCACCATATGATTAGAGGGTTGGAACTTTGGGTGCCCGTTTCCTTCACCTCCAGAGAAGCTGTAAGCGCCCTGCTGCCTAGACAGCCAATTTATCAAGACTGGAACTGCAATAGAAAAAGAGTAATTCACTTAGAGCCAGCTGTGCGGGGGACCAGAGTTTTGTTGTTACTCAAGTCAGTCTTCTGGAGCATTTGGGGATCAGAGCTTTTAAGGATAATTTGGTGAGGGGGCGGGGGACCAGTGAGCTGGAAGTGCTGATTGGTTGGATCAGAGACAAAATCATAGGTAGTTGAATTGAGTCAGTTCCTGAGTAGGGTCCACAAGGCCAGATGAGCCAGTTTATTGATCTAGGTGGTTCCAGCTGATCTGTCAAGGGCAGGGTCTGCAAAATAATCTCAACTACTTATCTCAGGTTTTACCATCGTGATGTTACCCCAGGAACAGTTTGGGGAGGATTAGAATCTTATAACCTCTGGCTGCATGACTCCTAAACCATAATTTCTCACCTTTTGGCTAATTTGTTGTCAAAGGCAGTCTAGTCCCCAGGAAAGAAGGATGTTTGTTTCAGAAAGAGCTGTTACCGTCTTTCTTTTAAACTGTAAAGGAAGTTCTCCCCAAAGTTAGATTGGCCTGTGCCCAGGAGTTAAAGACAGGTTAGAGGTGGGAAGCAAGATGGAGCTCATTAGGTCAGATCTTTTTCATTGTCTGTTATAATTTCTTTCTGAAGTGAGAATGGTTCTTTTTATTGGGATTTCTAAAAATTGAGATTGTAATTGGGTTAATGTAATGCATATATAAATAAAGAAAAATAATTTTCTTAGACTTCTAATCTCAGATGATATATACAAAGCCCTTTGAACAGTACCTGGCCCATTAGTGCTCAATAAATATTAGTTTTTCCAAAAACATCCTCCATTTCTACCCCACTAACACTCCCTGTTCCTTTGCCAAGGCGACATAGCCCAGCCAAGGTCAGTGACAAGAATGTGCTATTAACAAGACTATTCAGTCCTGACCCCGGAACTGCCCAACAGGTTTCAAGTGGTTTAAATCCCACAGAATCATTTTTCCCTTCTCTAGCTCCCAATTCTGTGCTCAAATATATCAGAGAACATTGAATACGTTCTGACAGCAAACAAGTCCATCACTTTTAATATCCAGCTTTTTGGTTTCAGCTTAATATGATCAAAAATATTTAAAAAGATATTCCTCAGGACCATTCTTCATGGACCTTGCAGTCACGCCTTCAAGGGCTATATCAGGTTGTTCCAGATTCCAGTACAGCCAGGCCTCTGGCTTTGTGGCTCCTGTTTATGGTGCAGTAGAAAATATCCATATCAATCACACAGGCAGGATGAGTTAGGGTAGGCCTAGAACATGCTGCATGGAGACTTTACCTTTTCAGCGTGTTATGAAACTGAACTGGGGTCCATTCACCTGGTGCAGCAAAGCCAAACACTGACATCAAGATTGCAGTGAGAGTGAAACCACCTTTGTAAAAATGGTAACAGTGAGAGAAATCTCACCTAACTTACACGGTTGGTTCTAACCTCACAAGCTAACTGCCTTTGTTAATGTTAAAACAAAGGTGATAATAGTCTTTTCCCAAAACTAACTCCTCTTTACTTGAGGACTGAAACTACCTCTGTAAGACTAAGGAAAGGCCACAATCTTAGGATTATGGGAAGGGCCTGAATTCTGCTAAGATGTAGGAATAGTTAAATAGTAACCAGCCATTGTTCACAGCTTGCCTTTCTGTAATCGATTACTGCTCAAGAGTCATATAGCTGGAGGTCACAAGATTTGTAACCTCTCCAGTTGCTCTTCAGATAACATCACTATTGTCAAAACCTAAGATTTATCTTTGAGATATTGTTCAGACTTTTAGATTCTTGACAACCTGCTGACTCAACCCAGATCCATGACTCAATCGAATATTTGGCACCGATCCAGAAACTGACTCAGCATGCAAAGACAGTCTGGATGCTCCTATGATTTCATCCCCAGCCAGTCAGTAGAACTCATTCCTTGTCCCGCTTCCCATCATAGTATTCTTAAAAAACCTAGCCTTTGAGCTTTCTGGGAGGCAGATTTGAAAATTATCTCCCATCCTTCTGTTTGGCTGGCCTGGCAAGTATTAAACTCTCTCTGCCACAAAACCTGCTGTTCTCAGTGGATTGACTTCTCTGGGCAGTGGGCAAGAAGAACCCATTAGGCTGTCACAAGAGAAAGCGAGGCACTTATTGCAGGGTGCCAGACAAGGAGACTTGGGCAGCTCATTCTTGAGACTTTAATTCCTCAGTGGCTCACAGGTAAAGGTTTTTATAGGTTGGGAGGCAGGAATTACAGGCAAAGTCATAAATCAGTAAGTGGAGGCTATACATTGGTTTGACTAAACAGGTGAGGCATCTTGAGTGGGGGGCAGGCAGAGGTGGAGGCAAAGGTTTTCTCCTGTGTGAATGGTGAAGGAGGCAAAGCTTTGTCTAAAACTGTGAATCAGAAGAAAAGAATTCTGATTTGTGTGTGGGTGTGACTCCTCCGGGCCCCAGGACCCTCAGGAAAAAATTTAAACAGAGTAGAGGTCAGAGTTCAGTCCCCAGTTCCCCCTTATCTGAGGTCTGTGTGCCAGCAGATCCGCTTGCTAGGGGTCCAGGCTTCTGAAAAAAAATACTCAGGGACGTGCATTAAGATGTCTTCAGCATCCATAGGGAGCAAAACATCCGACTCCAACTCCCTTGACTATTTTGACCTACTGTGACCTCACTGATCAAATTGCTCATTTACTTCTCAGGGCTAGCTAGGTGCCTGGAATTTTCCTTGAAGACACTCAGATTTGATCTTTATTTTCATTCCTGGGTTGGGGAGACAGTCCCCTAAGAGAGAAATAAAGAATAAGGTGACATAGGAACCACTTTCCCTGCAGGGCATCTATAGGTTCTCTATAGAACTTTAGGGTTCTCTAAAGGGACAGAACTAATAGGATAGATGAATATTAGAAGGGAACTTTATTAGGAGAACTGACTCACACAATCACAAGGTGAAGCCCCACAGTAAGCCATCGGCAAGCTGAGGAGCAAGGAATCCAGTCTCAATCCCAAAATCTCAAAAGTCAGGATGTCAATAGTGCAGCCTTTATCTGTGGCCAAAGGCCTGAGATGAGAGCCCCTGGCAAACCACTGCTATAATTTCAATAATTCAAAAGCTGAAGAGCTTGGAGTCTGATGTTCAAAGACAGGAAGCATCGGCACAGGAGAAAGATGGAGGCCGGAAGACTCAGCAAGTTTTCATTCCTGCTTTCATGCTGGCAGCTGATCAGATGGTGCCTACCCAGATTGAGGGTGGGTCTGCCTCTTCCAGTCCACTGACTCAAATGTTAATCTCCTTTTGGCAACATCTTCACAGACATACACAGAAACAATCCTTTGCATTCTTCAATCCAATCAAGTTGACACTCAGTATTAATCGTCACAGCACCTTCACAGAAAGATAAACCCACCCCTACCAGGAGGTACAGGGGTGGAGTGGGCTACTGCCTTCAAGCGGCGTGGGTTGAGGAGTGAGGGAAGCAAATTAACTCTCCCAATCTATTTCTGATGACTTCAGATACCTCACTTTCTACTCAGAGTACTAGTCTTCAAACTTTTTTTAAAGACCAGGACACATAGTTTTAAAACTAATAGCCTTACGACATGATAAAATTTAAAAATTAATGTTAATTATTTTAGTAATATTTCAAGTAAACATAAGAATAAATACAAAGTTAAAACCCATCAAACAAAACAGAATGCCACTCTGGTGACTATGACCCAGTGAATTGATTCCATGACCCATGTAGTGGGTATCCACCCCAATTGCAAGGAGATTGCTGAGTATCCAAATTTCTCCAATAGCAACTGCTCCTTCCTCAGCAAGAGGAAATACAGTAGGCTTCCATCTCTACAGCAGGCGATTTCTGTGTGTTTGTGTTTGTTCTCTCCCAGGAAGAGTTTAAGGTACCTGAGCTGTGTGAATTTATACCTTCGGGAGATACAGATGGCATCTTTCAGTAGAAGGCATTCATTTCTTTTCTTTTCTTTTTATTTGTTGTGGGGGGACAGAGTCTTGCTCCATTGCCCAGGTTAGAGTGCAATGGCATGATCTCAGCTTGCTGAAACCTCCCCTCCTGGGTTCAAGTAATTCTCCTGTCTCAGCCTCTCAAGTAACTGGGATTACATTCGCCTTCCACCACAACCAGCTAATTTTTGTATTTTTAGTAGAGAGGATTTCACCTTGTTGGTCAGGCTGGTCTTGAACTTTTGACCTCAGGTGATCCATCCACCTTGGCCTCCTAAAGTGCTGTAATTACAGGTGGGAGCCACTGTCCCCAGCCCATTCATTCCTTTTTAAAAATATCTATTTTAAGGAAGATTTCGTGGTCACCTGAGCTAATGCAGAAGGTGACAGGAGAGGACCTCACTCCACTTAGTCATTTCCTCCCTGTGCCCTCACCTGACTTCTCTGCACAGGGTGGAAATAACGTTGGGGAAGAAACCAAGCCAGAATTGTTTTAGTTCATTTGATTGCCCTTATCTTCTAATCAAAAGTTGAATGTATCTGGAAACCATTTGAATGTGAAAAACCTTCCTAATGAAGCCAAACTAGAGAAATGGATGAGAGCAAATCACTAAGGGTGAAAAAGCACTAGAAAGTTTTGAAAAGTTGTTACAGCCTGTTACAGTTCCCTGTGCTACACTCTTGAAAGACTATGAAAACTTCAAATACTGCCCTTTGACTGCACACTACACTACAGCTGCAGTGGCCTCGTGTTGAAAGTATAAAGCAAATACTGTGTTAAAAAACATTTCTCAGAGTTCTTTGCATTTCCCCAGTTTTAACCTATGTTTCCATTTTATCTGTAATTCCTCTGTTTTTATCATGACCTTTTATCTTTTTCTTGTGTCCTCCCTTCGCTGTCATTGCTTCGCCATCTCTGCTGTCTCTGGTTGCCTTGAGATGTTCGGGGCTGCTTGCTTGAATAGTATATTCCTTTGTTTTGTCTTTTTGTGGCTTGTGACCCTTTCTGCCTCTCAAAATTCACACCATGTATTGTGAATAATACAACAAGAAATATACCATAGAACAAACTCCTCCACTATGTCTTCCCCACCCTAAAAAACAGGTATGTAATCATATAACACTCATTTTTATTTCTTAAGATTTCATTCTAGTAAATTACACTTTTTTCCTTACAGGGCTACTTTAAAAAAATAATCAGCTGTTTTTTTTTTTTTTTTAATCGGTTTTGATGGTTTACAAAAAAGTTGAGCAAAAGTACAGAGTTCGAACACATTCTGTCACAGACCCCTCAGCCCATCTTCCAGTCCCCTATTATTAACAACTTACATTCGTGTGGTACATTTGTTAGAACTGATGAGTCAGTATTGATAAATTATTAATTAAAAACTGTGGATTACATTAGAGATCACTCTTTGCCTTGTAAATTCTATGAGTTTTGACACATGTATAACACGCACCCACTATTAGAAGATTGTACAGAGTAGTTTTACTGCCCTAAAATTTTATATTCTACCTATTCATCCTTCCCTCTCTCCCTCTCCTGGAGCCCTTAGCAACTACTCATCTTTTCAGAATGGTATCTTTCACTTAGCAAATATGCATTTAATCTTCCTCCATGTCTTTTTATGACTTGATAGCTAATTTTTTCTTAATGCTGAATAATATTCCATTGAATAGATGTACCACAGTTTGTAGGGCCTCTTCTGTCTGTCTGTGTCTGTCTGTCTGTCTGTCTGTGTCTGTCTTTCTCTCTTCCTATCTCTCTCTCTCTTTCTGTCTCTCTCTCTCTCTCTCTCTATCTTTTTCTTTCTTTCTTTTTGAGACAGGGTCTTGCTCCATCACCAGGCTGGAGTGTAGCAGCGAGATCACAGCTCAATGCAGGCTTGACCTCCCCGGCTCAAGCCATCTTCCCAACTCAGCCTCCAAAGTATCTGGGACTATAGGTATGCACCACCATCCCCAACTAATTTTTGTGTTTTTTTGTTTGTTTGTTTATTTGTTTTTTTAGAGATGGGGTCTCACTTTGTTGTCCAGGCTGGTCTCAAACTCTCAGGCTTAAGTGATCCATTCATCTTGGCCTCCCAAAGTGCTAGGCTTACAGGTGTGAGCCAACATACCCGGCCCATTAACATCTCTTTGGATTGCAAAATCTTAGCAATTCTGGCTTTCTTCAGCACAACCAAGAGATTTATTTTTTTATATGACAACTACAACATATATATCTTGATGCCTATGGAATTGCTCTGTTTTATCACAAATCAGAATTCTGTAAGTAACAACTAAGAACCATAAATGTATTGCTGTATTTCATCTTCTTTTCCCATCTGGTCTCACTTGAGGAGAATTTGAGCATCAACAATGTCCTAGGTATCCTAGAGGACAACCTGAATTAATGGCTGAGATCCTCATTTGGTGAGTACCATGCAAAGTTGAGAATATTCATCACAGGTTTCCTCCAGTATATTTCTCTTTAAGAAAAAAGATCAGACACATCATGAAACACTGCTGATTTCGTATTCATCTCTGGTATATTGATGTGTTGTATGCCTGCTGCCATTGTCCATTTATTAGGCACATGGTTTCCCCCATCAGCATGTGGCTGGATGGAATCTGGGTGAACCCTGTGGACCTGGCTGACCCCCTACCCCCACTTCAGTGACACTCACCAGCAGGTGACAAGATGGAGGCACTTCGGATGGTTCAATGAACCAAGTTTGTCCCTGGTTAACCCAGACAGAACTGTTTCAGTGAGTTCTGAAATAAAATTAAAAACACACCCTGGAAAGGGACATAGAGTGTAAATCCCTAGAGGACACTTTCTGTGTTGTCCATTTCAGCCTGTCTTCCTCAGAATCTAGTAGAGTGCCTTCCCTTGATGAAAACTCAGTGTGCACATTCAACTTACTAAAATAGGACACGGTTTTTGGCATGGTAGATATTTTTAAAATCGTATTTAAATAGAGGGTCTGATTTTTTAATCCAAGGTGGTCAATTTGGAATGGGAAACCTCAATTTAATCTCATTTTAGTGGAGATTTATTGAGCGCCTACCAGACTCTGGAAACTGGCAGGTGTATTAGAAGATGCTACCATGAATCAGAAATGGATTTCAGCCTCAGAAAGTTTACTGTTTTAGGAGGACTGGTTTGCTCATTAATAGTAGAAAAAAAATATGTTACAAGAAAGGAATCATTCACGTTAAAGGAGCAGGTGGGAGAGGTTAAGATGTCTGGATGAGATTGTCGTATATGGCAGGAGCACCTTGAAGATGAATCTCAGCATGTTTAGAACAAGACATCTGAAGGCTTAGGTGGTGAAAACTACGAAGGCAAGAACATGGGTGTTGCCCTCATCTCATGAGTATGTCTGGTTGTTAAATGTTGTCTCTTTTCGAGTTCTGTTTCCTATTCCACACCATCTGGAGTTTCTCTCACTGACTCTCTCCATGCGCCTCTTCCTTTTTTCTTCTTCCTTCTGTCTTTTTTTTTATTTTTATTGCATTTTAGGTTTTGGGGTACATGTGATGAACATGCAAGATTGTTGCATAGGTACACACATGGCAGTGTGCTTTGCTTCCTTCCGTCCCCTCACCTGTATCTGTCATTTCTCCCCATGCTATCTCTTCCCACCTCCCCACCACCCCGCCCCTCCCCCATTTCCCCCCAACGGATCCCAGTGTGTAATGCTCCCCTCCCTGTGTCCATGTGTTCTCATTGTTCAACACCCGCCTATGAGTGAGAATATACGGGGTTTGATTTTCTGCTCTTGTGTCAGTTTGCTGAGAATAATGGTTTCCAGGTTCATCCATGTCCCTACAAAGGACGTGAACTCATCATTTTTGATGGCTGCATAATATTCCATGGTGTATATGTACCACATTTTCCCTATCCAGTCTATCATCGTTGGGCATTTGGGTTGGTTCCAGGTCTTTGCTATTGTAAACAGTGCTGCAATGAACATTCGTGTGCACGTGTCCTTGTAGTAGAATGATTTATAATCCTTTGGATATATACCCAGTAATGGGATTGCTGGGTCAAATGGGATTTCTATTTTTAGGTCCTTGAGGAATCGCCACACTGTCTTCCACAATGGTTGAATTAATTTACATTCCCACCAACAGTGTAAAAGTGTTCCTATTTCTCCACATCCTCTCCAGCATCTGTTGTTTCCCGATTTTTTAATGATCGCCATTCTAACTGGTGTGAGATGGTATCTCAATGTGGTTTTGATTTGCATTTCTCTGATGACCAGTGATGATGAGCATTTTTTCATGTTTGTTGGCCTCCCGTATGTCTTCTTTTGTAAAGTATCTGTTCATATCCTTTGCGCTGTCTTTCTTCTCAAATTGTTCTCTTGAACTCAAGATTTGGTATGTGTTGCGTACTTTGAATGAATTTTTATGTTGTCCCTGCCTACTCTTTAAAGGTATGTGAAGTAGTTTGTATATCTCACAATATTGAATTATGTGTTTAATATCTATGAAGAGGTATCATGCTAAGCACTTTGAATCAGAAGCGTATCTCTGTTATTCACCTAGTGTCTTTAGTAGTGCCTGGGACTCAGTTGGTGATTCCAACAGCGAGCAAACCTGGAGTTTGTATCATTTATTAGTTCTGTGGCAATGGAAATTTTGCCTAGTTATTTTTTAATGTCTTATCTAAAACAAGGGGTAATAATGATATTTCAAAGTTCATTTTAGATTAAAAGAAATAAAAGATAGGAAAACACAATCATCGAGTGTTTGAAGTATTCTGTGTTGCCATTTGTTTGCATGGCAATCAAGAGCTCGTGAAAGAATGAAATTCTCCAGGCATGGGAGAGACACCATTCTACCTTTCCAGTTAATCTAGTTAGATATATTCTTGAGGTTCCTTCAAGGTGTATAATTCCACATTTCATGGCCATCTCATTTCGCCAAGCGCAAGCCATGTTTCTTATAAATCTTGTTTGGATTGACATTTCTAAATCTGTTCCATTTCTCTTGTACCACTCTCCCTCCCCACTGTGATGCACTGTAATACATCTTGAAAAAAGGTCAGCTCTGCCTTCCTAACTTGACACAGAGAGCAAGGTCCCACAGATTTATTTTTAAGTGGGTCGTTTATGCTTCATGTAGCTCAGTGCTACATAAATAATATCTGGAGAACTTTTCACATTTCAGCCCATTGGCAGGCCTGAATTCCACATACATTGTTAGAAACTCCTACAAACTGAATCTAAATGCTGCAGTCCTTGTAGGGGGCTAGATGGGTGACGTGGCAGGTCAGGAAAATGCTTACTTTTGAGTCATTTCCTCCAAACTCAAGACTGTGGGGAGCTGGCCTCAAGATGTCCTCTTGATCTCTGTGCATGGATTATAATCACAAATGCTTCAGAACGAAAGAAGCTGAGAGAAGAGGCAGGAAGGTTTGACATACCATAGTATGATCTCCAGGCCCTTAAAGGATTGTGGAAAGGAGGTTGGGATTTTTTTTTTAGGACACTCACTTTCCCAAGAACACATATGCATGGGCATGTAGTCACATGCAGACTTACATACTCCCACCAAAACCAAACAGCACGTGAAATGGACTGGTCACATTTGAGGAAAGTGGTCACTCAGGATCAGTGAAGGAGCAAAGGTGAATCCTCACTGAGAGTAACCTCCCTCATTTACTCTACCCTGCTCAGTTCCACAGCCTTTACTTAGCCTATTTTGGTTGTGGGAGGCAACCCTTTCTTTGGATGAAAGCACTGCTCTCACAACCCAGTTGAAGGATCCTAGGGTAGGCTGCCTTAGCCTTTATCTGTCAACAATGCAACAATAGATTACACCTTCCCTAAGTCAGTTAACTCTTCTCTTAACAATTCTCAGTGGTGGTGCTCTCACATGGGTTGGGGGCTCATCAGCTGTAGCAATAATAAGGCCAGGTAAGCAGTTGGGAATAATGTAATCTATCTCAGATTCCTGCAGGTTGACAGGATGGTGCCATTTGATAATTGCTGCCTTATGGAATGAGAGACCAGCTGTACATTTTATGGTACATAAATCAGGGCATTGGCAAGTGAACAGGTGGGCACAATGTAAGAGTGACAGATAAAATACAGGATTCCAAGTTAAATCTGAACTTGAGATAAACAAGTAATATTTTAGTATAAGTAGATCCCAAATAACCCAGACATATTGGAATTTTCTATAAACTGTCTCTGATATGTATATTGAGATACACACACACACACACACACACACACACACACACACACGAAGGTCCCGAAAAGTGCCTTTCTAGTGAGTACAAAGTGATAAAGGGTTGAATATCCATGTCATAGTCATAATTTCTAACTTTTAATTTTTATTTAATTTCAGTAGTTTTTGGGAAACAGGTGGTTTTTTGGTTACATGTATAAGTTCTTTAGTGGTGATTTCTGAGATTTTGGTGCACCCATCACCCGAGCGGCGTACACTGTACCAATAGGGTACCTCACCCCCTGCCAACTTTCCCCCAAGTCCCCGAAGTGCATTATATTATTCTTATGTCTTTGCATCCTCATAGCTTGGCTTCCATTAATAAGTGAGAACATATGATGTTTTGTTTTCCATTCCTGAGTTATTTCACTTTGAATAATAGCCTCCAACTCCTTCCAGGTTTCTGTAAAGGCCATTATTTTATTCTGTTTTATGTCTGAGTAGTATTCCATGGTTTATACATACCACATTTTATTTATGTACTTAAAACATTTTTTTATTTTATTTTATTTTATTTTTTGCTTAAGTAGTTTCATGCAGTACTTGGCCAAGAGGATCAATTTAAGTAGGGGTAGGAGAAAGCCCATGACTGACAGTCTTTTTATGTTACATGGAATTTGGGAAGTATTTCCAATGGAAACAGAAGGAAGGGTGAGGAAAAGTGTGTTGACATATAGAAACACCTTCACCGACAGAAAGGAAACACAATGATCATAGTTCCTACAGAGGAAACAATTGAAATTAGGCTAAAGAGAAAAGATAAGTAATTATTTTGATCTGTAAATGTTTTAAGTTATGCTTTAATTCCTAGATTTTGGAACATTTTTTCTTACAGTTATTCACCATGAGTACATTAAGTAAATTTTACTATTTCCTTTCAAATTCCTTTTTTGGAAAAACTGGCCAATAAGAAACATACTCTCATCAAGGTTTATTTTATTTGCCCTCTCCACACTTCATAAAATCTTTTCTAGCTATTTGCACCTGTTTTTTTTTTTTTTTTCTTTTTAAATGCGCACCACTTCTGCCCATAACCAGAACCAAGCAAGTATTTAATCATTTAATGCAGTTCTCTGTTGACTTCCCAGAGGGAAATACGGGCATTTTGAATGGAAATTCAGAGCAATGTCTCTGTTACCCTTGCCCCCCTCAGATTCCATTTCTCTCTAATTTATGCCTTTCTTCTCAGAAGGAGTTCATTGAGTTCATTGCCAATTCCCACTGTTTCATTACCAAATGTGAACTTCCCTTGGCACTAGGCTTTCTTTAGCATTTTTTCCTCAGGTGAGAGCATGAAATGTCTCAGTTAAATCGCCTGTGAGCAGAGATGGCACCAGATAGCAACCCAGGCGCTCTCCCACCTGCAGCTTCGGTGGGAAAGGATCAATCTAGCATATGAAAGCAGGCGCAGATAAATTGCTAAACACTGTAGTACAATGATGGCATACATCTCTGAAATGAGAATCTTCAAAATCAATAAGAATTGAAATTGAAAAAGGAAGAATTGTAGCTGTCAAAATGCAGGATGTCGGCAGGGTATTCAAGTTGAGGTCCATTTTGGCTTCTCTGGTGCCCAGGAGAATCATCTGTTAAGAAAAGTTGTCTCTAGGGTGACCTTTGTTATGTCTCTTTGAAAAACATTGTATCTCAGCTTAGGGACTGGATACTTCTTCCAAATCATAACTAACCTTATCCATCATGTCGTGTTAGGGGACATTCCCCCCAGCAAGGAAGGGAAGCCCAAAGAAGAATTAGAAGCCACTGTTTAGAGGCTCATGTGGGGATGGAGCTCGGGTATAGTGAGCCCACGTGGCCTGGAAGGACTTTACCTTTTTACCCAGTTTTATAATCTGCTCTATGATTTTCAGAAATTTGAAATTCTAAAAATCAGGGAATCTACTACCATCACAATAATAATAGCCATTATTTATTCAGTAATTATATGTGACTTCATTGTGCAAATCACCTGATACACATTCTTATATATGACAGTAATGGTGATAATACTGAAAATAACTAACTTCTCCAGTATATATTGATGGGCATTGTGCATTGGGTCACGAAAGCCTTATCCGCCCCTCTGAAGTATGTACCATTATGATCCCATTTTACAGATAAAGAAAGAAACTTAAGAGTGGTTCGATACCTTGCCCAGTGTCACACAGCTGGTCAGGGCTGGGCTAGACATGAATCTCACTCTGTCTGGTTTCAAATGTTTCCTCCTTTCCTCCCTTCAGTCATATTTTCCATCTGGGCATGTTAGCATTTCCGGCAGCTGACAGTTAGGCTGCCTTGGATGTTGGTTCTTTGGTCCATGACTCATTCTACCCTGCAGTTTCCCCACCCCAAATTGTAGGAAGTTCTTCCTCATGCCCGGCCTGCTTTCAACTGTAACTTCTTGGACATGTTTCTTTTTTTTTCTTTTTCTTTTTTTCTTTTCTTTTTTTTTTTTTTTTCCAAACTTAGAGCAAAGGAGCCATGGAATTCCCCCTTTGGCATTTGGAAATCTGTAAGATTTGTCATCATGTGATTTAGTATGTGTGTGTAGTTTTTTAAAACTAACATAAGCATTCACAAATTAACCACTGTACATGTGCCCTAAAAGCATGTTTTAAATCTCCTCCTCTTGCAATGATTCAAGACAAAAATTTGTTGCCTGAAAGGTCCACTGGGAGTGCAAGTAGCAACAGGGCACAGAGGAGAATGAACCTGTCACAAACCACGGGGACCAGAAACCCGTCCTGTCTCGCAGTTACAAGATGAAATTCAAAATATGAGACTCTACTTCCTGTATATCTCCATTTAAAAAAATGGATCTTTATTTTTCCAATCTTTTATTTTTAAAGAAAGATTGTGTTAAAGGGATATATCTGGGTATGTAGGTTACCTTAAGATGTAACCAATGAGCAGATTTGTTCAAGAGAAGAATTTTGCCTTTGAAAGCAAAATTCACAGACTAATTCTTCTAGCAAGCTGTTTTTTAAAAATGTGTATGTAATCATCGGCTTGAGGACCACGGGACTAAAGTCCATACACATTTATTTTTCATGAGCACAATGTTTGTCTTTCACAAAGAGGTTTCATCAGTAATAGTCTCTAAAGCAGTGTGCTTCAAACTGGAATATACGTATGAATCACCTGGGGATCTAGTTAAAATAGAGGTTCTCATTCCAGAGGTCCGAGGTGAGCCCCGAGACTGCATTTTTCCCAGGTGACATCAATGCAGATGATTAGGGTGACATACTTTTAGAAGCAAGACTCTAGTACAATACAGATTTTGCTACCATGAAGAACATATAAGGAATATTATTTATATACCAGATGCTAATTCATACACTTTTTAATAAATTGAACTGCTCTCTTTCCCTCCAAGATATGGTTGAATTAGTTACATAGAACTATATTCTCAATTCTTTTGGAATGCAAAGTAGACTTTAAGTTGGTAGTTGCTAACTCAATGTAAAACATCTAAAAAGTTTAGAAGTGGGTATCAACTTGTTTATAACTAACGAACGAGTCTGAGGCTAAATTCTCTAAGGCTGACACCAGGTGGCAAACATAAATGAGTATCTTATTTCAAAGAACCTTTTTACTATAGAATTTGAAAATAAAAGCTAAATTTGAAAGCAACTTCTATCCTTCTTCATTTTCCCAATTTCTTCCCCAAATACTTTCTAACTTTTCACTCAACTTCTCTCAGCCTCAGCCTACTATTAAGGAGACTAACCTAATCGTGGCACTTTACATTTAATATCTTGAGCAACATAATATTTAGCAATACCACCTAACGATGACAGTGCATTTTGGGGCTTCGCTGCTTTAAAAACAAACAGAAAAAAAGGTTTATAGAGGAGAAACCTGGCAAATACTACCTTGGCCAGGAGATAAAGTTTAGCATTGCTGGTGAGAAGTTTTATGGTTAGCACATACCACTTAATATGATATAACAAGAAAGGCACTCACGTTTGTGGCTTTCTTGCCAAAACTCATAACCCCAAGCTAATCACAAGAAAACCAGGAGACAAACCTGAATTGAGGGATATCTACAAAATACCTGACTGGTACTCCTCAAACTTGTCAAGGTTATTCAAAACATAAACTGAGAAACTCTCACAGACCAGAGGAGACTAAGGATATGTGAGGACTAAATACAATAAATTGCCCTGGATTGAGTCTTGGAACAGAAAAAGGACATCAGTGGAAAAATAGGTGAAATCTGAATCATGTCAGGAGTTTACTAAATATTGATTTCCTGCTTTTGACAAATGTGCATGGTACTGTAATGTGGTAACATTAGAGGAAACTCTACTGGGTGAGGGATATATAGGAATTTTCTGTACCACCTTTGCACTGTTTCTGTAAATCAAAAATGATACCAAAATAAAAACCTTATTTAAAATGATGTTGACATTAGAAAGGGAGTGGAAAGAAGAAATTTAAAGAATTACGAAAACATTCTTTTTGATAAGAATGCCTCATGGACATTTTTTTTTTTTCCTGTTTAAAGCATGTGTGTGTGGTATGTAGGAGTATGTATTTTGCTAGTCACATGCTGAGAAAAATAAAGTAATACAGAAAATCAAAGGCTACCACTGGTTCAAAAAGGTAGGCATAAGAACATATCAGTGGACATGGAAGGTGTCTTTGATAAAAAGACCTTAGTCATGAAAGTTAGCCCAGATGCTCAGCTGACACTCACCAAATTGCCTTGAAAGAAAGCATAGTCTAGAGGAACTGTTGAAAAATCTGGTCGAGTGACTGATCCCAAGTTGGATCCCAACAGAGGAAATTGGAGAGATCCATTAGGCAGACAAAGCTGTCCACTTCCTCGGAATTATCGACCGTGGCAATGCCCTTGCTCCCTACGCATGTGCCATCTTAGAAGCTCCCCTGCTGGAATCAAGTTAAGTGGAAACATCACAATCAATAAAAGACACTCTATTTTCCATTTGCTCATTGTTTTCTAAGGGCTTATTTTGTAACAGCACGAGGAGGATTCAATTCAATATCAATTCACCTTCTGGGTGGGGAAAGGACTCCAGATATTGACTTTCAGTGTCTGATAAAGTTTGTGACAAGGCTCAGTTTGCTAACATTCTGACCAAAGTGCAACCTCAGCCATGGAGGACCCAGGATAAGCAGATGTTCAGTGTCACTTCATGGTCCTGGAACCCTTTTCTAACTCAGGAACCAGTATCAGCTGAGCATCTTCTGGCTGGTGACCTGGCAATTGAGGACCCTGCTCACAGTTCCCAGTTGCCCCAAGTCATTCCGGTTTGGGTTTTCTTTTTTCCATACCAAATAGGATTAAAATGAGTGGTCATACAGCTCACCTGTTCATACCATTTGTTCACTCTCATGTCTAAAGATAAATGATACTGTTTTAAGCAGTTTGACATGAAGGTTAATCTTATGCATATTTTGTTTGTTTTTGGGGGTTTTTGAGTTTGTGATGGTGATGGCAATAGAGGTATTGATGACTGTTAAGCTCCGCTGACAAGTATCTTTCTACATTCTTTCTCCCTTCCTACCTATACCCAAGGAAAAAAAATGGAATTAACCTGAGATGTGGTTTCATGTATGCTTAATATGCACCGTAGATTGTTTCCAAGGGTTGCTGTGATCATTCGTCACACATGTATGCACCCGCCCTCTGCAATGTGACTTTTCTTTTCTTCTCATCAAGAGGTGGCATCTACTGTCCCCTCCTGGGACCTGGTTTGGGCTGGTGACTTGCGTTGGCTAATGAGGTATTAGGAAACAGGTTGCAAACTGAGGCTTGAAAAGTCTGTTTATTGGTGTTTGCCTTATCTTACTGCTGAGAAGCCTTCTGCCCTAGATGAACAAGCTTGTGCTAACCTCCTAGAGAATAAGGGGCCACAAGGGCAAAGTCCCTGGCTGTCTCAGCCATCCCAGTTAAGGCCCTGGGCATGGGAGAGAGTTCTTTGTTTGACGTCTGGCCCCATTCAGGCTAACTCAGACTGGAAGAACTATTGAACTGAGTCACAGAATCATGGGAAATAATAAATGGTATTCTGACAGTATGTTTAATACTGTGTTTTGGAGTAATGTGTTACATAGTAAAAGCTTACTCATACAGTATGTATTACTTGTTGGGATTGTTTACCATAGAATTGTGGTTATTTTTTTTTATCACACTCAACCTAAACCTTGAGAGTTTAAATCCTATTTCATGTACAGGCCAAGATCAAACATTTTGTCCTCAGAGATCTGCATCTATCTGTGAGCCATAATTAATCGTTTCTCTTTCAATGATTCCATGCTATTTTTGTATTTTACATGAGACACTTATGTCATACTTCATTGTGCCTTTATTCTCTGCGTCTGTGTTTTTCTCTCTAAACTACATGGTAAGGTGTACACATTTTTGGTGACTAGGACACTTACTTAAGTAGACACTGAAATATTTATTAAAATAAATTAAACGTACAGAAGTTTTAGGAAACTTTTTTTTCTATTAACCAACTTCTTTTTTCTGTGTGTGTGTGGAGTGGTGGGGGGGGCTTTGAATCCAACATATAAGATCCTCTTGAGTTTTGATCAACCTGAGAAATAAGAGGATAGTCAAAACTCAAGAGGATGCTATATGTTGGATTCAAACAGAAGAAATGGCAAAGGGAGTGTATTATGTCTATTCTATTAGCAAGAAAAGTAAGATTAGAGGACATAGTATACCTGTAAGCCAACCTGCTTTCTCATTCTCACTTCCAGACTTAAGCAAACCAACCCACCCCATTGTTAGCAGTGCTGCACTGGACTTTGTTTGAGTGGAGTCCTGAAGATCATCCTCCCTGTCCCTCCCCTGATGTAGCACTGACCCTGCCCTCTTCATGTCTCCATTATACATATGCCTATCTGGGTATTCATAACTCTTCCTGGCAATATTATTTACAGGTGAAGGCCTAGCACCCTAGTTTTCTATATACCTTGCACCCAGCAGAACTCCAGTTCTGAAGTTGCAGACACAGAGTTAGTACTTGGTGAATATTTGTTGAAAGACTAAGCTGTGTGATTCTGGAGATAGTTTATATCATCTTTCTCACTTAATTGGCATTAAAACCACCACACTTATTACACAGCAGCTTTTCTATGACACAGAATACTGCATGGACAGAAGGGAAAATCAAGCTCTATGTGACACATGGTATCTGGAGCATAGGATACTCATTTTAATAGGCACATCCTGACTTAAGGAGAACAGTTAGAACTCACTGCAATAATAAGGGATGATTAACATAGGCATTTGCCGCTTGTGCATTAACTTAACCTAATGATTACAATAGTTTCTTAATGATTTAAAGATAATGTGAACATGACGTGTTCTGAAAACTGAATAGGGATTTGGTTGACTTTTTGTACTTTGTATTTTCAGCAACTTTCATGGGTATGTAATAAACTGCCTGTGAAGATGTTTTTGTAAGAAATGTAGCTCTCAGATTCTAGTGGGGTATGTGATGCTTCTGAAACATACAGATTCCTGGTCTTCATCCCTCCCATCTTCTGATTCAGGAGGTCTGGCATGGAAACTGACATTCGGTATATACAGCCACCACCAAGTGGTTTGGATTCTAGAAGTGTATCCGCCACCTAACATGTAAGGATTCTTTTGGTTTCCAGGAACAGAGACCTCCTCAAGTCACTTGAGTTTAAAGGCCATCTTTCTTTTGGGAGGATTCAGAGATGCCGCAGGAATACAGGAAATACTACACAAGCAGAACTCTGCAAGGTTCAACACCAAAGCAGCTCCAGGGACTGACTGGACCCTCATCTATTATGGACTGAATGTTTGTTACCCCAAAATGTATATGTTGAGATCCTAACCCCAAGGTATTAGGAAGTGGCGACTTTGGGTGATAATTAAGTCATTCTGGAGGCTGGAAAGTCTAATCTCAGACTTCCCAGGCTCCGGAACTGTGAGAAATAAGTATTTGATGTTAAGCCACCCTGTCATAGTAATTCATTATAGCCACCCAAACTAAGACTCCTCTGTCTCTCTGGCTTTCTCTGATTCTTTCTGTACATCTAATCTCTTCTCACTCTGAACTGCTTTTCCTTAGGTCTTTAGGCCCTCAGAACTTGGGCACAGGCCACCCCCTTTGCGTCCCAACTCTTCCCTAAAGCTCTTATCATTACCTAGGAACTTACCAGTGCTGTTTTCCTGAGAGAGGATCTAATTGATCCGCTGGAGCCCTGGTCACAAGTTGAGGGCAGGAACAACTTCTGTGAGAACCATTCCTGGCTAGGCATCCGCTCCTGAGGCAGGCTGCTGGGGGTGAGAAAGAAGGTTCTAGAAAGCAGAGTGGCTGGGAGGCTGAGGGGCATAAGTGGAGTCTGTTACTGATACTTGTTGTAGCCTCTCATCATCTCAACCTCAGAATTTCTGACAGATAATAAGATAGGGAGACAATCCATCTTATTAATAGACCTTTACCTCAAGGAGTGTTCACCACAGGACAGCTCAATTGTGATACTGCTGTGGAGTGTGATGTCTTAATCATACCAAGACCCAACTGGGAAGTTCAAGATGTTTACAGATTGAGAAACTCTTAAAATCCAAGAGCTGGAAGATGAAGAGAACCTACTTAATTAGGAACATATTTTGATTCAGTTGAGTTAAACTTTGAGTGCTCATTATGTCTCGGTGCTCCTGGGAATTAGTTGTGTTAGGTGCCATCTTAGCCAGCCAGAGTTTTTCACGTTGCTTTTGGGTGATTGGGGTTTTTACTTATTAAAATTAGTTGGGAGTATGATTTACTTGATGGAAATTTACCTAGATCAACTCTTTTCACAGGTCAGAAGTAAAAAGAAAAAATCCTTTATATTCAGAATTCATGTCTTCGGCAAAATAATTTATTTTGAGTTTTCTATGGGTGTGCACACAAGTATGCAAATGTGCGATAAGAAAAAGTATAAATTTGGAGTCAAAAAACAAATATTTTCTTGAAACTCATAAACTGTCCGTAGGTTAGAAAGATTTTATTTTGGACATCACAGTGAAACTTGAGTAATTATCCGTGTTGGGTGTCTGTAAGTTTGACAGTGATGCCTTCAAAATATTTTGATATGCAACCTTTCTTCTTTTCTCTTTGTATTGTCAGACAACATGCCAGCTGTCAGATGGAGGGAAGCAAGAAACTTTGGCATCACTATTCCTGCCACCTTCACCGAGAAGGCCCTATAAATAGCATAATAGGATAAAACTGGCCACAGAGGGAGAGCAGCAGCTGGCACACGTTGTATCCAGAGCTGGAGGTGTAAATGAATTTCAGTGTCTCGTGTTACGAAACAACAATAAGATTACAGAAAATGAAGCTTTGTTATGAGAGAGCCCAATATTTGAAGTAAATAATAATGAGTCTTTCCATTATCAGGCTGCTTTTCTCTTTGAAAATGGTTACAAAGAAGAAAGGGCCCTGTTTTCAGAGCTGCCAATTTCCCGTCTTAACTCTCCGAAGAGTCTCTCTTGATCTCCCTCTTTTCAGAAGGGGGAGGTAATATTGATCTGAGCCAGGTGGTAGGTGGAGGGAATTAAGTCTATTGTGAACTTAAAATGTTACTATAAAATATATTTTGCTCTAATTATCAGAAAAGGAAATGATAGAGGACTTCATCTGGAATGTTCTTAATTGTTACCCTGTTTCTTGGCTGGCCTATTCCCTACTCATTGCTTGCTCTTTCAGATTTGTCACTTGAAGTGCCCATTTGTCCACTGAAGAGCCCATCTTCAGGTCAGGCCCTTTTTTCCTCTAACCCCAATGCTTCATCTCAAAGGAGCTCACCCTCCTCTGATCACCGAAAGCAGGTTCAGAAACACACGTATCACACAGAGCTCAGCATTTGTCTTGTCCTTAGTTATGTCTTATACTTCATGTTTCTAACCAGATTTTGAACTTCTTGAGACTATGGAAGACTTAGCCTCCAATTTGCTGTCATGGAGCACAGCATATTTCTAGACCCATAATGCTATCTTGTGACCAACCTAACCAGGGTACACTGAACCAGCATCAAAAGAGATAGTCCCAAGAAACTCAGGGCAGTGGCAAAAGTTTTGATCCCCTGACCTCGTTCCATCTGTCCTTACCTCCTGCCTCCTGTATCTTCTCAGCTCTCAACTCCAGTCTGCCACTCTAGTCCCACATTTACCTATCCTGCTTGGATGCAGTTTCAGTGACTCTAGTTTGACCAGTTCTACTCTTACCCAAGCCGTAGTTTTGCAAGACCCTCTGACTCCTGGACACTCTGGCTCCCAGTCCCTCTCAGTGACTTCTCTGCCTTAATCAGCCTCCAAGATCAGGAACTGGACCATAGATGCTCAATTGTAAAACTGCAGCTTTATCTCTTCTGATCAATCCAGCTTTGTGCCAGGATCACAGCTCCACATAATCTGACCTCCTCAACGTCTCTAGCCTTTTTTTCCAGTCTTCTGCCCCTCCCTTCACTTTATTCTAGCTTTTCCATGGCCATTCTGTCTGCCTGGAGTGCTTTTTTTCCTGCAGTGGATCACATGTCTGCCTCTTGCCCATCTTTTCAGGTCAGCCTCAAATATCCTCAAGTTGGCCTCACCCAGTTACTCTCTC
This sequence comes from Saimiri boliviensis, assembly GCF_048565385.1. NCBI lineage: Eukaryota > Metazoa > Chordata > Mammalia > Primates > Cebidae > Saimiri > Saimiri boliviensis. The sequence goes on from NC_133456.1 coordinate 49,742,217, forward strand.
AACCTTTTTTTATTGCCATCAAAGCATATATTACCATCTATAACTATCTTATTTATTTGTCAGTTTGTTTACCCTCAATCCCTTCCCATCAACAGAATGTAAGCTCCTTGAAAATAGCCTTGTTTATTTTTTCTATCACTGATGGAGCATTGAATATAGAAGATGCTTACTCCATGGATAGAGGGTTGTGTGGATGTGGAAGGAGTGAGAACACAATAAAACAGGGTTTTTAACTGATTTCTGCTTGTGTACTCTCTCTCTCCCCACTGCCTCCCTCCCTTCACCTCAGAGTCCATGACTTCCCTACTGCTAGATGGTTGGTACCTAATTGAACCCGCAATTGTCAACATCACAGATGCCAAGTTGTCTTGGTAAACGGTGATTGGAGATCCATGCCAAGTTTGCTTAATTAACTATATTTCCTCACATTTAAATAGGGTGGATAAATTTCTAGTTGAATATTTGCTGAATATACCATGTGGATGAGACAGTGGTGGTGTCTCTACTAACTGCTGGAGATGATATGCCACCACCAGCTGGAGTGAGCTCCATTTGCCCAGCCCTATTCAGTGTTCAGGGGGGTTCTGCTCTATGGTTCTAGATGATGTAAACAACACAGGCAACTGTGATGATCAAGTAGTATTACACCACTTTACAACAACAAAAAAACAAGGCTCAGATGCTCCATCACAGGGCTGTTAAAAACAAGAAGTGAATATACACTGTGGTTGTGAATTCCAATCTGGCATTTCCCACTGTACCCTCTCCTTCTGCTGGTCCTCTGTTCACTTTGTTCTGGTTTCTTCTTACTAACAGTCATAGTCAACCTCAATGAAATTTCCATGACCAACAGAGGAAGGCCTCCTGTAACAGCATATTCATGGGTCTTTAGTAAATCTTCTTAATAAACCTGTTCCCAGGAAGGCACCTGGAGGCAGTCTCCTTTCCTCATATTTTAAGGCAAGGGTCAGCTATTTTTTTCTGGTAAAGAGTCAGATAGAAATTTCAGGCTTTGCAGGCTCAGAAGCCCAATGGAGGATATTTTGTAGATTCTCATATGACAAGAGATAGAACCAATTTCCACAATTTTTTTTCTAGAATTTAAATATGTAAAATCTACTCTTAGCTTATGGGCCATATGAAAACAGCCAGATTTGGCCTGTGAGTTGTAGTTGGACACCCTCTACTTTAGGAGAAAAGCAGACATACTGTCCCAGGACTCCATTAGGCTGAGTTTCACTGTGAATATATGGATATGTACATGTATAATTATGTATAATTATATGTGTGTTTGTGTGTGTATATATCTGTAGAGGACATAATCCCAATACGTGCCCTGAGGTTTCCTGGACAACGTCAAATCTCACTGACCTTGCCTTCAACCAAGGACATGTGGTTCCTTTTCCCTGGAGATGCAGAGAGAATATGGGGTGTGACAGCCTCTGTGCTTGTGTCTTGACAGCCGTTCTCTGGAAAGTTGGAAGGGGCTATGTCTTTCACCTTGACCACAGGAGACTTATTCTCTCACTGGGACCTCCTTGGTCATGTGTGGCTTGTTAGATGGGCATCATCTTGCTGGGTATTTGCCATCCGGCCATTGAGTCTCTCTCACCTTCTCTACTTAAAGGTCCCTGCAGGAGGCCTTTCTGCTCATCCAGTCTTCCAACTCTCCTCAGGGACACGTCACTTACCTAAAATCCCACTAGTCTGACTGTCAGATTTCAGGTATCAATAAAACGTTGTGTTGAGAGTACTATTGTGTGGGTGAGACTATGAAGGCAGTTAGGATTAGGCTGATTGAGAGGGCTGTTTTTCTATATGTATGGACCTTGTTTTTTACTGAAGAGGGTGGTAATTATGATAGAGGTTTAAGAACTGCCTGACCATTTAATACTGGGTTGTTGGGTTATACCTTAAACTGTGTTTTGACTATAACATGTGGGTTTTCTTCTATGCAAAGTTCTTCCCTTTTTTTAAACTTTAAGTTCAGGAGTGCAAGTATAGGTTTGTTACATAGGTAAACTTGTGTTATAGAAGTTTATTGTACAGATTATTTCAACACCCAGGCATTAAGCCAAGTACCCATTAATTATTTTTCCTAATCTTCTTCCTCCTCCCATCCTTCACCCTCCAAAAGACCCCAGTGTGTTGTTCCTCTCTGTGTCCATGTGTTCTCATTATTTAGCTCCTACTTATAAGAGCATACAGTATTTGGTTTTCTCTTCCTGTGTTAGTTTCCTAAGGATAATGGCCTCCAGCTCTACCTATGTCCCTGCAAAGGATACTATCGTATTACTTTTTATGGCTGCATAGTGTTCTATGGTGCATGTGTACCTTTTTTTTTTAAATCCAGTCTATCATTGATGAGAATTCAGGTCGAGTTCATAATTTGCTATTGTGAATAGTGCTGCAACGAAATACACATGCATGTGTCTTTATAATAGAATGATCTATATTCCTTTGGATATGTGCCCAGTAAAGAGAATTACCATAAATGGTAGTTCTATCTTTAGGTCTTTAAGGAATCACTGCACTTTCTTCCACAATGGCTAAACTCATGTGCCCTTCCACCAACTAAGCATTCCTTTTTCTTCACAGCCTTGCCAGCATCTGTTGTGGTTTTTTTGTTTGTTTGTTTGTTTGTTTTTTACTTTTTAATTAATGGTAGCCATTCTGACTAGTGTTAGATGGTATTTCACTGTGGTTTTAATTTGCATTTCTCTAATTATCAGGGATGTTAAGCTTTTTTTCATTCGATTGTTGGCCACTTGTATGTTTTGTTTTGAAAAGTGTTCATATTATTTGCTTACTTTTTTATGGGGTTGTTTTTCTCTTGTAAATTTGTTTCTTTTTAGACACTGGTTATTAGATGTTTGTCAGATGCATAGTTTGTAAAAATTTTCTCCTCTGTAGGTTGTTTAGTTTGTTGATGGTGTCTTTTGCTGTGCAGAAGCTTTTTAGTTTAGTTAGATCCCATTTGTCAAGCTTTGCTTTTGTTGCAATTGTTTTTGATGTCATCATGAAATCTTTGCCTGTGCCTATGTTCTGAATGGTATTGCCTAAGTTGTCTTCCAGGATCTTTACAGTTTTGGGTTTTATATTTAAGTCTTTAATCCACCTTGAGTTAATTTTTGTATGTGGTATAAGAAAGGCATCCAGTTTCAATCTTCTGCATATGACTAGCCAGTTACCTCATCACCATTTATTGAGTAGGGAAATCTTACCCCATTGATTGTTTTTCTCAGGTTTGTTAAAGATAAGATAGTCGTAGATGTGCAGTCTTGTTTTTGGATTCTCTGTTCCATTGGTCTATTTGTCTGTTTTTGTACCAATACCATACTGTTTTGGTTACTGTAATCCTGTAGTATAGTCTGAGTTAAGGTAGCATGATGCCTCCAGTTTTCTGCTTTTTGCTTAGGATTGCCTTGGCTATTCGGGCTCGTTTTTGGTTCCATATACATTCAAAAATAGTTTTGTCTAATTCTGTGAAGAATGTCAATGGTAGTTTAATGGGAATAGCATTGAATCTATGAATTGCTTTGGGCAGTATGGCCATTTTAATGACATTGATTCTTCCTATCCATGAGCATGGTATGTTTTTCCATTTGTTTGTATCATCTCTGATTTCTTTGAGTAATGGTTTGTAGTTCTGTTTGTAGAGATCTTGCACTTCCCTAGTTAGCTGTATTCCTAGGTATTTTATTCTTTTTGTGACAACTGTGAATGGGAGCTCATTCATGATTTGGCTCTCGATTTGACTGTTGTTGATGTATAAGGATACTAGTGATTTTTGAACATTGATTTTTGTATTCTGAGATTTTTCTGAAGTTGTTCACAAACTTAAGAACCTTTTGGTCTGAGATGATGGGGTTTTCTTGATACAGGATTATGTCATCTGCAAACAGGGGTAGTTTGACTTACTCTCTTCCTTTTTGAATGCCTTTCTTTCTTTCTCTTGCCTGATTGCCCTGGCCAGAACTTCCAATACTATGTTGAATAGGAGTGTTAAGAGAGGGCATCCTTGTCTTGTGCCAGTTTTCAAGGGGAATGCTTTGCCTATTCAGTATGATGTTGGCTCTGGGTTTGTCATAAATGGCTCTTATTATTTTGAGGGATATTCCTTCAATACCTAGTTCATTGAGAGTTTTTAACATGAAGCAGCATTGAATTTTATTGAAAGCCTTTTCTGTATCTGTTGAGATAATCATGTGGTTTTTTAATTTAGTTCTTCTTATGTGATAAATTACATTTATTGACTTGTATATATTGCACCAACCTTGCCCTGGGGATGAAACCTACTTGATTGTAGTGAATAAGCTGTTTGATGTGCTGCTGGATTCAGTTTTCTAGTATTTTGTTGAGGATTTTTATATCAATGTTCCTCAAGGATATTGGCCTGAAATTTTCTTTTCTTTCTTTCTTTCTTTTTTTTTTTTTTTTTGTACTTTTGAAATATTTTGGTATTGGGATGATGCTGGCCTCATAGAATGAGTTAGGGAGGAATCCTTGCTCCTCAATTTTTTGAAATAGTTTCAGTAGGAATGCTACTATCTCTTCTTTGCACATTTTGTAGAATTCAGCTGTGAATCTGTCTGGTCTTGAACACCATGCAGAGTGAGAGAGAAAGCCACAAGTCCATCTCCTTTCCTGAAGCCAGCACTGGGCTGTGTGCTAGTCATTGGGGCTGCCCCCAAGTATTCCATTTCACCATCTCCTTCCCAGTACATGGAAGGTTACAGTTCCCTGCCACCTTGCAGCTGGGTGATCAGTCACCAGCTTTGGATGATAAAATGTGAGAGGAAGTGGTATGTGTCTTTTCTAGACAAAAGCATTCAGTGGCTAGAGCCACACTGAAGTGCTGCTTTTCACCCAGCTGTAGGGAACACAGAGGCACAGTGGAGTCTGGGTCTCTGAGTCACTAACAAAAGCAGAGCCCTCAACACAGGGCATGTAGTGTGAGTGAGAAGTATACCTGTGTGGTTGTAAGTCACTGCAATGTGGAGTTTTATTGTCACTGCATTGTAACCCAGCCCATCCTGACTGCTGTGATCTGGCTAGCCCAAATATAGGAGAGTTGAAAGATAAAATCTGTCAAGTTGCTTGACACTTTTAAAAATGGTTTCCAGTGAGGCTATTTCTGGATATTGTTGCTTCGTGTACCACACTTGTTGAGCTGGAGCAGTGGGCAGTTTTGTGTCTTTGAGTAGGACACCAAAAACCAAACCTCTGTCACCGAAAGGGAAAGCCATGCACTGAGTGAAGAACTCCAGACACTTGGGTGAATGTCATTCCTTTTCATGCTGCACATATTAAGTGTCTCTTGTATACAAGGCACTGTTAGAACCTCAGACAGCTTTGTCAGACATTTTCTGAAAGGAGAGCTGCAAGGATTCTCTTTGAATTCTGACTTGTTTTCTTTGCGGTCAGGCAATCAGCAAGGAGGACACCTAATTAGCAGCTGTTGCATCTTTGTGCAGACAATTTACAAATCTATTCTCCATAAGGTGAGAAGTTAATGAAAGGAGAATCCTGTGGTATAAGCCTGGAGAGGAAAGCCCTCCCCTTTCATCACGTTTGCTGGGCAGCTTCATTCCTTCAGTTTGCTGAACTTGGTCAGAAGAAGCCCCTCGCTGCTCACATGGCCCCGAGTTTATTTTGATCTCTTTGGATTGAAAACTTATTGCTGGTTTAGTGAGCCCTTTCTGCTAGCATGAGCAGGTAATGTGAAAAATCAAAACTGACAGCACATTTAAATCAAACCCCTAACCTAAATTGGGTATCTGTACATCTCATGGAACAATTTAAATCCCCAGATGAAAAAAAAACAAGGAAAATTACTGCAATTGCTGCAGCATGTGTACTGAAGGTAGAACCTTCCAACTGCTGAGAACCAAATGCCAGGCAAACCAGGTTGAGGTTGCAAGGAGGAAATAAAGTCACCATCCACTCAAGAAACCTAGAAAAGCCACAAAATAGAAAGGGAGAATGTCTTAGTTTAGTTCATCGCACACCTGCAGCCTCTATAGAATTTCCTATTCCAAGCAACATCACTAGGCAATTATATTTTTCTCTTCTTACTGAAAAATACACAGATTTATTCAATGAGTACTTTTCATAAATCTCCATGATACTGTTTTTTAGAGGAATCAGCAAATGAAAAACTCATCAATAGGTGGTTCCCGCAGCCCAGGTGTTTATAGTATACCCTGAGACAGGGCACCTGTGGCTTGCAGGGTCTTCCCTAGTTGTGTTCTGCCAAAGAACATGATGGGAAAGGAACTTCTGATTTTTGAATTATATATATCTCTTTGTGTCATGGGGGAGTAAAAATATGATAAAGATAGTAAAGAAGGGTTAGTCAGAAGCTATTCTGAGAAAGAGGAAAGAATAAAAATGTCCACATTGGCAGAACTTTAAATTTTGCCATACCTGTCCAGAATCACTACCTGAACCATAATATCAACACTTTTGGGGCAGGAACAGTCTGTGCATTAGAAACTGAGCATCTCCTTTTTGTTCATGTGAAGAGGTAAGGGAGTATCTGTTAATTAATCAGAATGAAGTATGTGGTTAAGCGCTCAGAGAATTGAGCACACTCTGTTGTGAGCAGTCTTGCTTCAGAAGGTGGGATTAGGGGAGTCTAGCTTCATGTGCAAAACATTGGGTATCTTCCAACAGGTGTACCTTAGTTCCTCCAGTGCCGATAAACAAGGCTTTTGGCCTCAGAAGTCTATAGTGGACATGGCTCTGAGTTCTCTTCACTTATTATTATACCACGAGCATAGTAACCAGTTCACAGACACTTCGAGCAGCTTCGACAGGTGCAACAACACAGCATCTTACTCAGCTGTGCATCGCATGCCTGCTGCCTTCGTTCTGTGCTTTCTCCAATGGCATGGCACAGGGTGACTGTCAGAGCTGCTTGGCAAGGTTGCAGGTGTAACCTGGAGGCTCAAGAATCAGTGTCTTTAGGGCAACCCTTGTCAAGGGCAGTGGAGAACCAGGGAATAAATGCTATCTCTTCTAATCTCCTAGATGGATGTTTCTAAGACACATTTCATAAGGACCCTTAGAAGGTCCTAGGGGAGTGAGCAGCTCAATTCACAGTGCCCAAGGAGCGCCAACCTGATGGCATGGCTTTGTGTTACATTACCCTTTCCTGTTCTCACAACCTCAGTCCCTCACTCCTGCTCTGGGAGTCCTTTGAACAAATAAACCACGTGAACACAAAATTTACCTCAAGCTTTCTTTTGAGAGAACCCTTCCTAAGACACATCCCATTCACAGCCCTCTCCTTCCTTCTGTAGAAGTGTGCAATTTTAGACTAAATTCAGTCTCACTGCTGTTGGGACATTATTAGTGAATATAAAAGATCCCACTCACTTTTCCATTTCCAAAATGGTTTTAGAACCAGAGGCCAGTGGACTGAAATGATCCCATTAAAATAGTCAATGACCTATTTTTTTCCTTTTGATATAGGAGAGGTTCTTTCAATGTGTGTTTCCAGCCTGCTGTATTGCTCCTTTGTGAGCCTCATTATAAAGCCTTGACCTTTAGGAAAGAAATTAAAGTATAGGGCCATTTCATGGTATTCGCCTTCATTTTCTATATGCTTTTTGATCTCTGTGAAGTATAAACAAGTCTGGGGAGAGCGCTGATGAGGCCAGTGTTGTGGCCTTGATCCCACAAGGCTGATTAGCCTTGCACGGCACAAAACCATCACATAGCCTGAAATTGCATCCTGACTTCTGATGGAACGTGGTGTAACTGTGTGCTCTTGGTCACTCGGGGTAGCAGATGACAACGCACATTTCACCCTCATTCCTGAACACCAAACGCAAGTGCTGTGACAGTGACTTGGAAGTGCGGTGTTGCGTGTGATGAGAAGAATACGTTTATGTAACAGACATTTTTAGGTGGCTGAGCAAGGCTCGGGTGAGACTCACGGAGGCAATGCCCTGGGGTTAGAAGCGCAAGGGCAGGATATCATTGGAACTGTTTATCACTTGAGACAGAAGACTTTGTGAGATGCTGGGAACAGAGAACCCGCAATGCTCAGGTGACCATGCGTGGTGCTGAGCGGAGGTGGGGCCAGGCTCTCCACTCTGCAAGACCCAGGATGAGAGATGTTGCTTCCATGTGAGGGGATGGCATGCTTGCCTCGACGCAAGTGTTAGTGTGTGTTGAGGAGGGCAGGGAGAAGGATAGGAGTATTGGTCTACTTAGCAGCATTTGGTAAACTGAGGTAGGAAAGGGGAGGAGGAAAAGAACAAAGATGTGGTGGCTCAAGAGGGTGAATGTAGTCAAAATAAATTGTACATTTTAAATAACTTAAAAAATATAATTGGATGTTTGTGGCATAAAGGATAAATGCTTGAAGGGATACCTCATTTTTTCATGATATGATTATTATGCATTGCATGCCTGTATTAAAATATCTCATGTATCCCATAAATACATACACCTATTATGTACCCACAACAATTAAAAATTTAAAATTTTTTTTAAAAGATGTGGCGACAACAGCACTTATTAGGTTCTCCTCAACACCAATGAGACTCAGCTGCACTAGCAGATGGACACACACACACACACACACACACACACCTTTGATCACCCTGGTTTAGGTGGGGGAAAACAGCAACTCATTGAGCTGCCAGATGACCCATTACCATTGGAAATACGGCTGCAGAGGCAGCTCATTTGGGGCAAGGAAGAAAGATTCAAAATAAATGCACCATAATCAAGCAGTGCCGTTTAATATATTCACAATGTTGGATAACTGTAATCTCTATCCATTTCTAAAACATTTCATCATCTATCCCCAAATGAGACCCCACAGGAATGGGGCTGTAAAGCCTGCCTACATTGATAATGTCATTTTTATAAGGGACAAATTTTATAAAGAGCAAGCTGTGTATCACCTTTGAATTTAATTTTTAAATGATGTCTTGATTATTTAGAATTGAAGGCACAATTTATCTTCAATGCAAAAAACTCAGAATTTTTGAAAATCACACACACAAAAAAACCCAAACACAATACAAAGAAGACACAGGCCACAGTTTGAACAAAATCACATGAAAATTTTTTGCTAAATGTACATGTTTTTCTCTGTCCACCATGTCCAGGTGGGATATGTGTCTGAGAATCCCCTGAAAGAATGTGAACAAGTGTGAGTTCTTCACTCTCCCACGAGCTTGTGCTAAGCCTCTTCCAGCATGTTTGAGGATTACTGGTTAAGCAGCAAGCATGGCTTAGAATCAGGTCAGACCAAAGTTAAAAATCTGAGCCCTGCTACTCACTACCTTCAATCAGATAAGTAAAAATTTTCTGAGCCTTGGTTTTCTCATCTGTAAAATTGGAATAGTATCTGCTTTATGAAGTTATGAAAATTAAATATGAATAAATTTAACTTCTTTACAAAGAGGCAAGAACAACAAAGGCAGAGATAAAGATGTTTGGGGTCCAGCTTGGTACAGCTGCCAGGCAAGTGACTTTCTCTGGCATTTCATACCCAGAGTGGGTTTGATTTAAATTCATGCTTCACAAATGGAGCAAAATTAACACATACTAAAAAGCCAGAATGCCAGACATATACTGCTAGGACTGCCTTCTCCTGCCAGAGGTAGTCTTCCAAGGCAGTGCAGGATCAATTTTGGTTCCAAGTGACGTTGTGGTGCACCAGCAAAGGTGGAGAAGTCAGGGAGCAGACTGATTGAAGCAGTGGAGGGCCATGTGCTCCTCATGTGACTGGCTCAGTAAACGCAGAGCTTTGGAAACAGGCCTTTCTAAGGCTGTTAAGAATATCAGCTCAACAGGCTGTTGGAGGTAGAGTTGCTGCTGGAGAGGGAGGACATCAATGCTTCTGCAGCTGAGAGGTGCTCACAGGACATGCCTTCCAATACTGGTTTTGTGCAGCAACTGAGGACTCATTTCATCAGCTGTCATCTAGGGATGGAGTGAAGTCTGGAATCCTATTAGCTTTGTTGGGTGACATGTCCAGCTTCGCCAGCTTGTAATTTGTTCTGCAACTTGTTGAACAACTATGCATTCAATGCTCTTGAAGGTGTTGACATCTGGAAATAAGCCATTCTCTGGGAGTGTCCTGTGCATCTGTCACGTCTCTGGAGATTTCATCCATCCAAGAAAGTATTCCATGGCCAGGAATGTTTGGGAAACACTGTATAGGACATTACTCTTGAAGAGTCCTGGGACAAATTAGCATTTAAAACCTCTGAGGTATTCCACAACAAAGGAAAAAGAAATAGTGAAAACCAAACTTGCTATTTCTCATGCTTATTTAAACACAAAATCTTTTTGCCATTTAATGCTTATAAACGGCTCCTAAAATCGGTGTTTCCTGCTGGTCCAGAGGAAATTTGTCACAAAAAGATATAAGCTTTCTAGACTGAGATTCATAAAACTATCCCAAAATCGTACTTCAATCCAAAGGCAGATTCACATACTGCCTTCGGAAACCTTGAGATCTGATTCTATTTTTAAAGTTTCTTAGAAGAGAGGTTGCAAACTGGGATGTTTCTCTAGCCAGACAGGCCAGGTAAATAGGAGAGGGTGATGGGTCGGGAGTTCATTTGTACCCATGTACAAATATGCTGAGTGTCCTAGTGAGCTGGAAACCTACAGCCCTCAGCTGCAGCCAGTGACTGCTGTGCAGGGGGTATATGGGTCAGATCAGTGAAAGCTTTAATTTTCATAGGACATGGAACCCTGTAATTTTTAGGCAGGAAATTTCACAACTTAAATGTGTTACTTCACATTTTTAAAGCACTGTGATGACCCAGCAAAAACAACAACAAGTGTGTGTTGAGACCAGCCCCATCTCATGAGCTACCAGGTTGTGACCTTGCCTGGGATGGGGTTGTGGTCTATTTTCAGATTAGTAAGACATAATAAAATGAAAGGATGTGTAAGTCTCTGAGGCAAATGCCGTGCCTGGATAAAGATGTTGGTGGCTCATGCCCTCCCATAGATTCGTGATGCTCTGCCTTCATCTTTTTTGATTCTGAGTCAGCAACATTGACTCAGCTGATGACGTCTTCCTCCCCAGTACATTTTCTTCAGTTAGCTTCCAAGCCTGTGCTCTTTCTTTGCTTCCTACCTTCTCCATCTCCTTTGAAGTTCTTCCTCTTTGCCCCAATGTCAGAAGGGTTAGAAAGCTCTAGGGCATACCCCTTGATCCTGTTTGTTTGTTTTTTTTTAATTTTAAGTTTGGGGGTCCATGTGTAAGTTCATTATGTAGCTAAACTTGTGTCATGAGGATTTGTTGTACAGATTATTTTGTTACCATCGTATTAAGAGTAGGGTCATTAGTATCCATTATTTTTCCTGATCCTCTCCCCACTCCTACCCTCCATCATCCAAAAGGCCACAACATGTGTTGTTCCTCTCTGTGTATTCATGTGTTGCCATTACATAGCTCCCACTTACAAAGGAGAACACGCAGTATTTGGTTTTCTGTTCCCGCATTAGTTTGCTAAGGATAATGGCCTCCAGCTCAATTCATGTTCCTGCAAAGGACATGATCTCATTCTTTTTTATGACTGCATAGTATTCCATGGCATATATGTACCACATTTTCTCTATCTAGCCTATTACTGATTGGCATTTAGGTTGATTTCATGTTTTTACTGTTGAGAATAGTGCGGCAATGAACATATGCAGATTTACTCATTTCCTTAGCGATCTCACATGGCTTCATAGTAGTAGATGCTATCTATATGGCAAGAGTGTACAGATTTATATTCCCAGCCCAAATCTCCTTCCTGAGCTCCAGGCTAGTATATCCAAGTTACTTGTCAACTCTCGTCTGAGATCTTAAATCCAAAAAAATCCAAAGTAAAACTCCCTGTCTTCCGACTCCGCTAAATATCCATACACAAACTTGCCTATCTTGATTAGGGTCTTGGCACTGGTGGTGATGGACAGTGTGGTGAATTTTGTCACTTCCTTCACATCTTAAATTAAATGTTCCCTTTCCAAGGAGGTCTACCCTGGCAACCCTGTTTTAAATTGTACACTCCAGATTGATATACCTTTTCCCATAGCACTTATCTTCTAACATACAACGTATTCTTATTTATGTTTATTTTTCAGCATCTTCCTCCCCACACTGGAATGTAAATACACCAGGGTGGAAATCTCCATCAGTTTTATTCGCTGTACACTTAGATTCAATATCAGGTACATAGCAGATACTCAATAAATATTTATTGAATGAATGAATGTCAGTTGTCACTTGGTTAAAAAAAAGAGAAAGTGTGCTTAAAGCTGGTCATAAAAGTTTAATGTTAATTGTCCACTAATTGCACTGAACCACAAACCATTGTTGTGTAAACAAAAAATGTCTTCACAATGTATTTGGTAGACAGAAAACATACTATAGTAGTGGCAGGTTTGAAGAAATAATATGTAAATGTGTTTATATTTACATATATATGTATTACATATATGTAATATGTAAATATAAACACATACAGCAGTTCCACATGTTGTTGCGTAGACCAAATATTCTAACGGATGTGACTGTTTAAGCATTCTACTAGCTTTCTGCTGGGTTTCCAATTTTAAAATTTAAAAGAAGCAAAAAAGCACTGCAGTCTCCTCCCTCAATGGAATAGCTCATTTCCCAGCATGTTGCTAGTCTCCAGTTTTGCCCCAAAGATAGTATTTTAAAAACTTTCACACTGAGTTCCTTTGTGTATCAAAGACAAAGTTATTATCAAAATGATTACTCGTGTTCTTTGTCATACAAAAAGGCATAAGAAATGTTTTTAATAATGCAAGCCATTAAAAAGTAGATGGGCTGAATTCATCATGCCTGTTTCTAACCCACTTTGGGAAAGGATTTTTCTACGCACAAAGGTGTAACTCCTTGATGCCTGCATGAGTCTTTCCCCCTAATCTGCAATATAGAGTTGAACATGTACTTCATTTACAGACTCAGAGCCAAAGCTGCAGCCTTTCGAGTTCTTTCCCTCAAGAAGAAAAGGGTTTTGAAGGAGATGCGTTCACTGCAAGGAACAACTTTCTTTGGTAACAATGGTTTTGGAGGAAAATAGAACTTGTGGGATTTCTTTAAAGGATAATTGATAATCTCATTCAAAATGGTTTAGGGTTAGGGCCATTGGACAGGTGAGATTTTGGGAGTTAAGATTCCCTTCATGACTGAAACCTTATTATCACTGGCTAGCTAAGAAATAGTGTGTGGGGAGCAGATACTTCATGCATGTGCTCCTGTCTTCCTATGCACTTAAGGTCATGAAGTTCTTCCTTGGGTATCACTAAGATTAAAGAATCCTTTTCCACTGAGTCTCACAATCTTTTTTCAACATGGTGCTCCAGGCAGCCACCAACAATCAGTTTGAGTTGGCATGTGAAATTACAGTGCAGGATAAAATAAGATGTTGTGTAAGAAAGTATTTGTAAAGGATAAACAACACCATCAGGTAGACCAACGCTCATTAAGTCTAGACTCAAGGCCAGATTTCATGTACCTCTGGTTGCTGCTGCTATCTTGCCAGCCCTTCTAAATTCTAAAATTTAGGTTCCTTCCCTGGCTTTTGACCAATGCCTGATGGCCCTCTCTGGGATGTCTCAAACCTTCATGCAAGTTTTTAGAACAGGAGATGTGGCCATAACATCCTCATCTTGGCATATCACCCCAGTATGTTTTGAGCACCCTGCCTATATACAACAAATATCTTCATTTTGACTGCCTTAAATTGTGACATGAGTTCCTTCTGAAGAAGCAGGCAGCCTGTAGCTTTAATTCCTTTTACAAATAACAGCCTTTGTTCTAGTCAAAAAAGAGTCCCAACCTGTAAGATCTGTAATGGGAGACAGGAGAGAAGGCCTAGGATGAGAATAGCTCCCCAGAGAGGAGAATATGTCATGACATTCTCAAACCCCAAACTTGTAATGCTTCTCTGCTGTTAGCAGAAAGTCGTGTTTCTTTTTCCCTTCTCATTTTCAGAAAACAAATGTGAAAGGATCAAAAGAAAGGATTTGCTTAGATGTTAGCGTGGCCTGATGAGGTCGGAATTAGCCTTTTTCTCTTTTCACTGAGAGAAGCGGAGACCGTCTTTGGAAATTATTTAAATTCATGTGCCTTCCAGGGAAGCTGTTTTATTTACCACTGTGTTTATTGTAGTGCCGGGGAGCTTGACTGTCATTCCAAGCTTTTGCTGTAATAACACTAGTATTGCCTGTGGCCATTAGATTAACAAAAGGAAAAATTAACTTTCCTCCAGCTGAAAATTAACACTTTAGATTAATTAAAAAGCAAATGCAATCAAGTCCTCTGGATTTTTTCTCTGAAGGTGCATTCTGCAGGGCCTCAAGACTGCAGTGAGTCTCCTTAGCTTATGGAGAGGGAAGAATAGAATGTTTTATCAGGATTAATTTATAATGTAATTTGTTCAAAGTGAATAGAATGGAAACCAGTGGGAGTCTAAAGTCTCTATTGCTCCGTGAAGAATGAATTGCCACTGCTGGTTGTCTTGAAGAAGGAGGAGGGAAATAAGGAAGTATACGTGGGCTACTTGGTGAGTTCTGGAGTTCAATCACATCCCAGGTGGCCTGCTTCCTGTGTGACCATGGGCAAGTAATTTAACCTCTCAAGAACTCTGCTGTCTCATCAGCAAAATGGGGATACATAACAGAACTCACACATCACAAAGCCCTTAGCACACAAGGAGCATTCATTCAACGGATAGTGGTCACCATTGTGCTCAGGCACTTAATGAGATCATCATTGATCATTACAAGCATAGATGCTATGGACAGAATTAGCCATTACTACTTAGACTTTGGGACCAGTACACACATTCCAACCCACTTGTTTCAATTATGCTTTGGGAAATGTAGTTTTGTTTAGAGGGAGCTGAGTTGACAAAGGGCATATCAAAACCTACATATTATATGATAGTAAATTTTCTTCCATACATTTTGCTTATTCTTTCCTTTGAAGATGCTTCAAAAATCTTGAGTGTTTCTTTTTTAAAAAAATATTCTTTCAGCTATAGATTTGGCTTCTTCAGGACCTTCTTGCATGGTGTTTAAACCTTGTGCTGTCTCATCCCAACCAGCCTTTGCTACCTTGTCCCGTGGACTGTGAAATACCCTAACCACACAGAAATTGTTGTCATTTTTCAAACTGGCCATGGATTTTCATACTCTCTGCTTTGGCTTATAAGATTTCCTCCATCCATGAAAACTTCCTTCTAAATCTGGAAAACTCTCGTGTATAGACCCATCTCAAGTATCTGTTTCTTTATAAAGTTTCCCCCTTATGTTAATCCTCATCCTGGTTTCATCCTCCTCCTGGTTCCATCCTTCTTTGCAGAAACAACTCATCTGTCCTTATACTCTTCATTTTAATTTTGTGTATGATAATAACAGTTTCACTAAGGTACAGTCATGCACAGCATTATGACATTTTGGTTTATAATGGACTGCACCTTTTTTATATTTAGATACACAGATACTTATCGTGTGGCAATTGCCTACAGTATTCAGAACAGTGACATCGTCTACAGGTTTGTGGCCTAGAAGCAGTGGGCTATACTACATAGCCTAGGTGTGCAGTAGGCTATATCATCTAGTTTTGTGATGTTTGTAATTTTATGATGTTTGTACAACAAATTTACCTAATGATGCATTTCTCAATGTATTCCTTCATTAAGCAGTATATCACTGTAGGTATTCATTTATGGAACAAAATTATTTTCTACAATTTCTAGAGCATTACCATGTGTCTGGCATTGTAGGAAAAATAGACTTGTCTTTTCTCATTTAAGCTTTTCATTAACTTAACTGTGATTTTCCCCATTTGGCAAATGAGGAATCCAAGGCTCAGACACTTACCACGGTCCCATAACCAGTATGTAGTAGACCAGATGCTAGAACATGGGCCAGCTTGTCTTTAAAGTCCATGTCCTAATACATAGACTATTGTTCCCACCCATTGCCAGGATAAATTCCATTTTGTTATGATTTATGTTCCTGCCTGTCCCTGTTTTTTGAATTGTAAGCCCTCTGAGGTCCAAGACCGTGGCTCGTTTGTCATTCTAATCCCCGGGCCCAGCAGAGTGTTTGCTATCCAGTGAGCACCCAGTACCTGTTAGAAGGACTGGATTCGTGCCTGCATGGGCAGGTAGAGATGAATGCTGAGGACAGCGGCTCCCAACTTTCTGAAATATGACAGTCCCATAAATGACATCAGATTGTGTGCCTCCTCTGACAATGACTAATGATTCTCAGTCTCCTTGAGCACATTAAGACACGATTACATTCTGTTAGCTCAGCTCTCCTGCCTTTTAAATTAGAGTGGTGAGCACAGTTTCTTTGCTCCAGTCACGTTTTGCTGCAGCAGATTCCATTCAACCTCCTGACACCAATTTGTGTGCTATTTCAGCATTTAGTATGAAGACAGGAAAATGGTATTCCTGCCTGTGTCCTCCAGGCAGACGGACTGCTTTAAGGCTTCGCCATGTGATTTGCACTTTCTCCTAGTCTAGTCTACTCAATTGAAATTCTCCTCCCGAAATTCACTCATTAAACTCTCCCATGATCCATCAATATGAAACTGATTATCACAGTGTTGTCTTTTACCATTATTAATCTTTGGAGATTGATGCTGTCTGGTGCTTCTGACTGACTTGCATGATTTTGGCTATTAATCTTTATCTCAATCAAATTATTTACTGTTTTAAGTTGGAAGGTCTTGCTGCTCCTGAGATTGAATTGTATCTTATGGCTTCACAGTAAAAGCTATTTTTTAAAAATTCCACAAAGGTTTCGGTTTGCACACAAAGTCTACTTCCAAAAATTCCTGAACACTGTTATTTTCCTGAGCCCTTTCCAAACACTATAGTCTCTGCCCATTTTTGTTCTTTCTCCATCTTCACGGGGACAATTAAATGTGGTACCTGAGAAGTGACCTTCAGATGTGGAATTCGTGGAAGATGACAGTGGCAGCCATCAGGGTGCTCTTTGCAGACCTCTTACTCTAAATGTCATAACTGAGAGGGTCCCAGCCACAGCAACTTGGAATCCATCATGGGTTTGCACCAAGACCACACCTTCTACCAACTACTCCTTGCAAATAACTGAGATGTGTCACAGTTATCCTAAGTTATTTTAAGTCTAAGACAGGCCCATTCCTGGAAGATAACATACTTATTTGTCCATGAATTTGGGCTCGCTCTCATGCCTGCTGACAAAGGTACCCACTCTAAATTCTCTCCTCTCTGGTTCACTTGGGGTCAGATTTCAGCATGAACTGATTGCCCTCTCTAGTCTGCCCCAGTTTCCTCCCAATGATCCAGACTAACAAGACTCCCTTCCCGTCTTTGACCAGATCCAGACCTGGCTACACAAGGAGAATTTAATTTGAAAGGGAAATGGTATTGGAGAGGTGGGAAAAATAGGCAAATCAAAAACCAGTATTCTATGGAGAAGAAAATTGAACCATTGAAATTACTAGTGGAATGAAAGGAAATAGCAGTTTCTAAGACAGGGCATGTGGCATTTCTTATTTTATTAAGCTCACTTTGTTTAAAATTTGATATATTTTTTAGGATGTATTCATATACTTCTCAGATAGTTGGGGATCAAAGGCAGTAAAAGACATGCAAATACAATAAAACAGGGAGGGCATAATGTTGTACTCTGCATTATCCTACAGATAATCACGTGTTTTGGATTCTGTAACTCAAAAGTAGGTTTTAAAAATTTAAGATATATAGACTATTTACAGGCTTATGTGATAATAATAGAGATATAAAGAAAAGGAGATGATGTTCATTAAGAAGACTGAGTTTCTAGAGAGAACTAACCCCAATTGATGATAATTTTAGATAATGAATTGTTAGGAGAGCTGATACTTACTTTTTCTCCCTCTACTTTCTTTTGGGGGTTTAGGGGCTGGGCAATAATAATTTCAATAAATTGACTGCACTTTGATAGGTACATGCAAATGCATGTTGTCAAAACTTTAGTTTTCAAACTAAAACAATTTTTACTGAAAAAAATGAGTATCTGAAAACAAGAGATTAACAGACTAATAGTATTCACAGTGATGACTTAGATATATAAATCTTCAAATTTACACATGGTGCTTTCACACAGTTGTCACAGTTACCCTGCTCTGTGTGATTCATCCCTCTTACGAGTGCCTCAAAGTGGAAAATGTGAAATCAGCTCCCCATTTTACGAATGGGAAAATTGAGACCCAGAGAAGTTGTAACTCACACAAAAGCAAGTGTCTTGCAGGTGGTGCGAAAACCACCTGGAACTCCGCAGCTGTGGCTGTTACTTCACCTGCTGTTCTTGCTATGACCCTCTCAGGACCGAGTGTGGCAGGCAGGCATCATAGATTCAGACAGATCTGTAATATGTGATCTGGGGAAACTGAGGACTTGTTGAGTCTTGGTTTCCTTGCCTTTTCTCTCTTTTCTTGAGGTACAGCATGTGAGAGCACAGACAGCAGGATCCCAGGAGAGCCAAATGAAGAGCAGACCTTTTTGCTGTGGTGGCAAAGCAATAACACACTGATTTCAAATATTTACCCCAAATTCCCTCCCCAATGAGTAGACTGTCTTTGTGTTTTTTAAGGGTCTATGAATATCCCCAGTAAACATGAATTCAACGAATATTTATGAAGCAACTTCTCCTTGATAAGCATTGGGCTAAATGTTGTGGATAAATACGTAAGAGGCTGCCAGCATCTCTAGAGCTCATAGTGAGATAAAACATTTCTCAAACCATCTTCCTCAGTCACCTGGGGAGCAAGTGAAAAGCACAGATTCATGGAACGCATACCAGTCTGACTGAGTCAGAATCACTGAAGGTGATGGTGGGAGTCGGAGGGAGCAGAAATGTATATTTTGGAAACATAGACCAGCTGGTTTGCTCTAATTCACAACCACACAGTTCAAAACCACCATACTGTCCTGTTTCCCCTATTTAGATAACTTGCATTACAGTAATTACTTAAACTGATTATTGGGGATGGATGGTTGTGACCTGACAGGAGAGAAGTAACTCAACAAGGAAAGAAGTCACAATATATAGTTCCTTACATGCAAGTGTGAGTTTTATCTTCTTCACCTGCACTGCCTGTTAGAGGACTGGCTGACTGAAAGGTTATTCTGACAGAGCCTAGCCTGATAGGGGGAAAACTTGGAACCTAGTCTCAAATCAGCTATTAATTTACCCTGCTCTCTGGTTCATCTTGTCATTTGTACAGCTAGGCAGGATGGGTTGGGTGAGTGCAATATGCCCTTCCTGTGAATATGCAGAACCCAGCAAATAACTTGTACCACTGGAAGTTGAAGGTTGGTGCTGATGAGTAGTTGAGTCGTGTTTCATGTCTAGAAAGCCAAACCTCATAGAATGACCTCAGAATGACAAAAATGAATAAAATTCAAGATACTCCCCTACTGGCCAGTTAGATATATAGAAAGGGAAGTTAAGAAAGAGTGCAATCCAAGTTGTCTTCCAAGAAGTGTGGATTTTATGGAATTGTCTGTTATTTCAAGCATATTTATGGAGTATCTGTTCGATGTTTACGTCAGGCACTGTGCCAGGTCTTAGAACTGTTTGGGGATGGATCCTATTAGCATAATTCTGCAGGTAAGCCCAAATTACTCATTACGTAACACGCTGGTATTCTCTCCTCCTTCCCAGAGGAGAACACTGTTCCTTTTCTGCTTAGAAAGAGACGGTTGGACTAAGTGGAGTGGTGTCAGGGAGCATCAGTTGAGCTCTTCTCTGCATGAAGCCCACACCTTCAAACGTAGAACTCACTTCCCATCAGAGGAGCCACGTGTATATGGATTCAAACTAAAAGCTTTCTATCATATTGCCTTTTAACATTTCTTGCTGCTTTTAGAAAGGGGAGAGAGAATCAGATTGGGTGACAGTACTTCTAACAGAGTCTTTACTTTTGATGGTTTCTGAAGGAAAAATCATTGTACATGCTCGCTATGAAATGCTTTCTGTCTTGGAATGTCGGTTTGCTTTTTTTTAGTCACAGGGAGTCATTTACAGTACTGTGTTCCCGGGGTCTGGAGCGGGTGGACCAGGGGTTCCAAGATCATTTGGCATGGCCTCTGCCACATGCCGAAAATTAGGAAGGATGGTGCCCAGGCAACACCGTACTATAGGGAAGTTCCATAGTGGTTCTAATTCTAACTGGGCTTGCATATGAGCAAATAACTAATCAGTCGGTTAATGCTAGGTTGATTCTCTGTCCAGCTATCCAGAATCCTCTTGCCACACCTCCACTCAGTCCCTGGGAGAGTTTGATCAACTTTGCTTTGTTTCCAAATTCTCTTTCACAGTGAACAAAGAACACATTTATGAATACTCATTACAAAGTCATTTCTGACACTCTGGGAATAAAGCTTAGAAAATACAGGAAAGCACAAAGAATAATAAAAACACTATTCCTCCTTTCATCTTTCTATAACAGATATTTTACAAATGATGTGTTTTCTTTTTTCTGAATCAGGGATCTTATTGCACATACTGTGCTGTAATTACTTTTCACTCAATGGTATATCTGAAACATTCCCCCCACCTTTAAATCCTTTACAATAGGAGTTTTAGAGCTGCACGTTATTCTATTGTATTGATGTGCCATAGTCTACAGAACCATGTCCTACTGTTAGAAGTTTAGAGGGTTTTTTTCCCCCTTCTAACGTTTGTCTATTATATAGAGACTGTCCTTTCATTCCATTCTTTTTGCACATCTGTGATTTTTTTCCCCTCCTAGGATAAAATTTTCAAAGTGGAATTGCTGGGTTAATCAGGACTTTTAAAGTTTTATGGGCTTGAATCATTGACAATTGTTTGAGGAGACCATTGGATTAAACCCTGTGTACTGCAGATGGAGTGGGTGACGGATTCTAATCTTTAGTGATTTGTTAGGTCAAAATGGGTGTCTAATTGTTATAAAAATTTTTATTGTTTTCATAGCTTGGGATTTTCAAGTGTTTTACTCTTAGGCTCACTGAGTTTTTGTGTGTTTCCCCTTATTTTTATTTATTACTGTTTTGTGGTGTTCATGGTAATTAAAGTATCTTTTCTTATAAACTCATAGAATAAATTGTTCACAGGCTTTTTGTTTGACTTTGGTATTTAACAATGAGATTTTCATTTCATTTTTATGATGACAAATATTTCTCAAATCTTTTCCAGAGTCTTTCTTTTTGATTCCTTCATCCTGAGAGTGAGTAAATATGCTCCTATACTCTTTTAGTTCTTACAAGATTCAATGTTTAAAAACATGTTAATTCCCCTAAAACATACTTTGATATATTAGAGAAGTAGGTATTTAACATTTTGTCAGGAGGGGTCTAAGGACCATTTATGAAATATCTCTTTTACTGATTTACATGTCCCCTTATGTCTGTATTGAGTACGTACATATTTTAAGGTTTAATTCATTTTCTATTTTTTTCTGCCTGTCTACTTTCAGGTCAATGCAATCATTTTCGTTACTATGACTTTTAAATAGTTTTTAACCTCAAACACTTGATATTTCCTTGGGTGTTTTTCTTTTGATTTTGAGATTATTTCTTAATTTCTACTTTTATTTCTGCTTTTTAATGTGTGACTTCTCCTCCGATTATATAGGTGAATGATTATTATAGATGTTCCCAGAGTGCTTAGGCTTTCCTTCCCAGCTGAGTAACCCTCATACTGTCCTAACTCATATCATGTCAGGCTTCAGTTTCAGGCCAGGAGCTTCTATTGAGGGCCAGTTAATACATGTTAATATGAAACATGAGTAATTGCTAATTATTTCTCTTACCCTTTTTCAAAAAATCCTCTCCATTCTCGCTGTACTTCTAGCCTTCTCTCTCTTCCTGATTCTACCACATTTGTCTCCCAACCTGTACAGTTAAATAGCTCGGACTCTTGGGAGAACTGTACTTTCTTGAGTTGGATTGTATTTCTTTTTTTATCCTGTGGGAATTGGAAAATACCCATGTGTTCTCAAACTTTCTCTAAAGACCCAAAAGATATAAATGTGAGCAATAATCTCAAACCATAATTTGCCATGCAGTTCCATTTGATCTCAGCAGAGAGAAAGAAACACTGTTCTCCTAGGTCCACTTCCCTGAGGAGTGGCCCAGTGATCTGTGCTAGAAACCACCATCTCCTTGACTACAGGGGTCATGTACAAAGAAAACATATTTCTTTTCAGCTTTCCTCCACAAGTTGAAAGATAGGTTTTACATTAGAATCTAATGTAACACTGTTGGGGGCCTTTAATAAATTAAAAAGTCAGCAAATAGGATTTGCAAGTAAGTTTTCCATCCCTTTAGTTTCACATTATTCCCTGACATTTGACTTTTCAGCGTCCCAAAGTGTCTCTCGCTGTTGGGTTTTTCCTAGATGCTGTGAGTTAATGTAGAAATGATCTAAGAAGCAATCTGACATCGTGGTTAGCAGCAGGGTTGGTAAACTTGTTCTGTAAAAGGCAGGTAATAAACTGTTTTTGCTTTATGAGTCATACTCACTGTTGCAAGTACCCAGCTGTCAGTAGTGAAAAATAATGATAGACAATATGTAAATAAATGAGTATGGCTCTGTTTCTGCAGAACTTTTTACTGACATAGGTGAGGGGCTGCATTTGGCTCACAGGATGTAGTTTGGTGCTCCCCGATTAAGACTGCAGGTTTTGCAGCCAGCTTGCCGATTCTGGCTCTTTTCCTCACTTCCTAGATCCACAATGTTAGGTAAGCTTCTTAGCCTCCCTGTGCCATAGCACTAAGGTATCCGTAGAATGAGGATAATTATAGAATTTACTGTAAACAGTCATTATGAGGCTTGAATCAATTAATGCAAATAAAGCTCCCTAGAATTTATGTGCCAGGAACATAATAAGCCCTTAACTAAGTGTTAAATGTTGTTTTCACTAGAGACCAGTATACATCACAGATCATTGATAAATTCGTCATGGGAAGAACATTTTTGGCTAGTTTTAAATATGTTATTAATAAACCCTTTCCTTTATCTTAATTTCTATTGTTTAGACCTTGGGTCCCCTCCCGCCCTCCCGGCATAACACCTTTAGATAAAATGTGAATGAAAAAGTCTAACTGCTGCTTGCTGTTGTTTTATTTCCCAAAGAGAAAATCGCGGTGGCAACAGCAGTCTTCCCCAGATACTTTGTAACACAGAAAACAAGGTCTGCTTGTTAGGGCTACAGAGAAGAATCCCATGCGTTTCTTTTCACATGGTTTGCCAGTCAAGATCTATTTACTCCATGGCTTCTTGGCTAATTATTTACAGCATGGCACTGATTGAGCTGTTAATAAAGTGTGAAGGTGCCTTGCAGATATAGTCTCAGCCTTAAAGAAGCAAATCTGTGTTGCAAACTGCAAACTGCCGTGTCCTCCGATCTCCCCAATATTCTGGTGATAGCATCTCCAATTGTAAAATTAATCAAACTTCTCTCAGTGACAGAAAAGTTAATTTAAAATTTTTGTCACAATTACCGAGAGTGTTATTGCAGCTTCTGACTTGTAATTAATTTCTCCTTCCTTTTCTCCATCACTGGGTTAGACTCCTTTGTAATAGTGATAAATGAAATAGCTGCCTGACCTTTTTTTTATTTAAAATAAATTACTTTACAAGAAAAAAAAATTACCTCCAGGTAATCAACACCTTCAGATAAACGGGAACATGGGATATAAGTTACTCTATTGTTTCTCTCTTTCTCCCTTTTCAATTTGTGTGTCTTCAGTGATTGAAGTGACAAATGGTGAAAGGGTAAAGTGAGTCTACTTTTATGGCTGTGTTCCCATGTGGAGCTAATTGAGGTTGTGGTGCTAGTTTTTATGAGTACTGGGGAACACCAGCAAAATCAGAATTTCATACTAAAGAGAAATTGAAAATTAGAATTAAAGATCACCTCAAGGGAGAGAGAGGAAGCAAAATGTTACCTTTACTTACACAATAACTGGGAAGTTTATCTCTCAGTGTGAACCTGTCCCTTGCTCTTCCAAGTGTGGGCTGCCTACCAGCCACATTGATAATACGTGCGAACTTGCTAGAAATGCAGAATCTCAGGCCCTGCCACCCCAGCCACACTAAATCAGTTGAGACCCTCCTGCAATTTATATACATACTTGAGTTTGGAAAACACTGGAGTCCAGGCTTAGAGTTGGAATGTCTGTAGAGGCAGTTCCAAGTGAGGCTTGTAAGCAAATAGCAACGCTCATGGCATACCACCACTTGTGCGAAGAGTAAGAGATCCGCGGTGCATATTTGAAATTCAGAACATGCACAAGGGATGAAAAAGGATACTTAGACGTAGGAATTGCTTTTCTAGTGCCGCTGCAAGAGTGCCAGATTTGGTACAACTATCAGAATTGTCAGCTTTTGAAGGGCAGGAACTGTTCAGCTGTATCACAGTAGGAGGTCACCAAACATCTGACTGAGTGAGCAGAAAGGGTAATGGAATCGACTAGACTCCATGGTAAAAATCCAGAGCTCTTGGTTGAAAGATGCAAAACGCTTTTGTAGAGCAAGTGGGTTTGTTTAGCTAGAGTAATTGTGGCAGAATGAATGAGGATTTCCTGCCTCTTGAAATTGAATGATGGGGAATGAAAGAACATTTCCTGGCTGAGGTACGTGCTAGAGACTAAGAACAACATGTAGGTATAGCAATGCTTATTGGGGACCTATGACAGGCCAGCCCTGTGCTAGACAGTAGAATAGTCATGAAACCTTATGGCCTCCATCCTGGAGCAACTCACAGAGTCTGAGACATGGGGGGGCAACTGACTTAGTTTCTTTCTGGGACATGCTTTATCACTTCCTTTGAAATACATGACTTTTCTCATTAATTCAACATTTAAGCTCTGTATTTAGCTTAAATGTTTACCTCCAGATCTCAGCAGAAGTAAAGCTAATGAACAGTAGTGCAGTCCTGAACCACGTTCATATAAATTGGGACAGATTGAGTGGGAGTTCACGACGTTCCTAGAAGTGTGCTTGTTTGTCATGTTGCTATTAATAATCAAAGTAGTTTAAAATGCTGGCTTTTAAAACCCCATCCTCAGCAGAGAGTTTTGTGAATAAGGATTACATGCGCAATGTTTTTCTAGGGGAAACAAGACTGGCTTGGGATTTATGTTGTGAAACCCTCTGTCAAAATTAATTAAGTGAATCGTGTAATTAAAATTTATGCATCTTGATGGCCCCCAATGGCTTGTTTCTTAATATGGGATTAGTTCTGAAACATATGAAATAGCAACGAAAAGACTAAATGGCCTTTTTTGAGATAAAACTTAAAGCAGCTAAAAACCATATTTGATTTAAGTATATCTTAATGGCAGTTTTGATTAGTGTGGGATCCTTCCCTCCTTTCAGTTTTATCGTATTATGTGTAAATCCTCAGATGGGGGTCTCTAGAGACAAACGTATTGTTTTAAAAACTGAGCCACATCACAAACAAACTTATTACAGGTGGCAAGTCTGGCAAGAGATAATTACCAGCCCCTAGGTTCACACGGAGGCACGCGCCTGCAGATTGGGTTCCTCTGGCCCTTGATAAACAGAGTTATCACTAAAATACACATGCTGGTGAATATATTATTTCATTCACCAAATGGAGATTTCAAATGACTTTGTAACACGCCAAATTAGGTTAATTATCTTATAAGAGTGTTTTGGAAAAATTCTAAATGTGCTGTAATAAGGCTGCAGAGGCCCTGGTATGAACCCGCCTTTAAACAACCATTTATTTAAAACTTCACTGACGTTTATCTCCTGCTTTCCTTATTTCTCCCTGCCTTGAAGGGCACCCAGGGAGCGTTCCTTGTGGCACCGTTTTTTTCCCCTACAGCCCAGTGCTGTTTTCACAGAGACCAAGGTCCTATCAGAGTTTTTCTCCTTTTACCTCTTCCGTGGTGACCCACCACCTAGTCCTGGGAGCTGTTCTGAGCCAGGACTGCATACATTTTGGCTTCTTAAGAATTGCTACCCATTTGTCATCTTAATACTTTGATAAAGACATCTCTGTTCAGCAGGGAGCCTCATAAGGGCAGAAGTGTTACCGGTGGAGGGTTTTGACGGCGAGCTGTCTAGATCCTTGACATTTGGAATGAAGAATTGAACAAAATGCACAAAGTAGCAGAGGAATGAAATGCAGAAATGGAGCAGCAAACACAGGAATGTATGAAAGCGAGAACACTCAGGGTGGGAGTGAGCCCCAGCAAGCAGCTCAGGATCCACAGTTTTCTGGGCTTTAAGGACCCCATTTGAGGTTATCAGTTACCCATTATCTGGATGAAGGATTCGGCCTGTGGCTAATAAAAGGCTGAGGTGAATTGGTGCCCTATGCAGATGAAGGCATGGTCCCTGCTGGCCTGCGGCCAATCCAAGGCACTCTACTCTCCTCTTCTATCTGAGCCAAGGTGGAGGAGAAGGGCTGCAGGGAGAGTCCTTTGATCCTCTGCTACTGTGCTGGGGAAATGGGGTTTTCCTTTAGGTTGAGCTTTAGGAAGTTGGCGTCAATTGGCCTTAGGTTTCCTGCCTCAGGAGCAGGGTTGTGTTTATCAGAGATTCCAAGCATAGGGGGCATGCTTGGGAAGCAGGCCTGAATAGTACCTGTCCAATGAATGAATTGAAGATGGTGAAATCTATCCTGTCACCAAAATGTAGCTGGCTCTCCGAGCTGGTGGAATGAGTGAATTCTGTGACTTCTCAGCTTAGAATTCCCTGACTGTCCTTTCTATAGGATAGAGGCAGAGCTCTCTCACATCACCTTCAAGGTTCTCCTGGGCTCCTTTCATGTCACTTCCCTTCCCATCTTAGATTCTTAGGTTTAACCACACTGGGATTTTCAGGACCTTGAAAGCATCCAGTCCCTTGGCGATTAGATTTCCAATATATTTTTTTCCTTAACCTGACATAACCACCTAACTTCCCTCAATACCCTTTACTTCATTTGCTGGTTAATGCCTTCTTTGCTGGTTTATTTGCTTTGATATTATGCCTCTGGGAAGACTCTCAGAGCTCCCAAGACTGATTCAGGCCCCTATCTTTTGCTATAACATATCACACCTGCTCTGCACCCCACATTACTTAGTATTTTCAGCTTCTAGACTGTGAAATCATTTAGGACAGACATTGCATCTGTCTCATTTACTGTTTGATTCCCAGCCCCTAGCAGAGTATCCTGCACACAGAAGGCACTCAATTTGTGTTGAAAGAATAAGTCACCCCTGCTTTGTTGTAAGATAAGCAGATTATCAACAACGCAGAGAATAAGCCTTCAGATATAATGACCTCACTAAGAGTGAAAGATAAATGCTGGAAGAACCCTCCTGACAAAGGCTTGAGATATGTATGCATTGGAGATCCTGCCATTGCAGCAGCTGAGAAACATCTCTGTCCTGTGGGAGCAGCACTGTGTCCCCAGGTGCTGCCTGGAGGACTAGATGTTGGGTATGTCAGGGCTCCAGGCTTTTTGAGATAAACAGAACGCTAGTACCTAAAGGGTCAGGGTTCTTTGACATCTGCAAAATCTTAGAATTAAATGAAAAATCATTTGTGTGAGTGGCAGAGGTTGCCCATCTATCTCGAATATCTCCCCACCCTTCCTCTTCCATTCCCCAGGAAACAGAATTTCAGTTTTACCTGTTTACCTCCCGTTACTTTTTTCCCCCCTGAGATACAGTCTTGCTGTGTAGCCCAGTCTGGAGTGTAGTGGCATGATCTCAGCTCACTGCAACCTCTGCCTCCTGGGTTCAAGTAATTATTGTGCCTCAGCCTCCTGAGTAGGTGGGATTACAGGCATGTGCCACCACACCCAGCTAATTTTTGTGTTTTTAGTAGAGACAGGGTTTCACCATTTGGCCAGCCTGGTCTCGAATGCCTGGCCTCGGGCAATCCACCCCACCTCAACCTCTCAAAGTGTCTCCTTGCTTTTTATATAGCAAAAGGTGCAAGGAATTACCTAAATTGCTCTGTTGTTGAGAGACTCTGAATGCTTTAATCTCAGATATCTTAGAGTATATAGAATATTTCATTTTGCCCTTGGCTTTACTACCAGAAAATTTTTTGCTGGATACACGGGAGAACTTACGTCAATCAATGTATCCAGGAACATCTCTAAGTTTGTAGATTTGCCTGGAAAACAAGAAAATGTAGCAATTGCTGGCATTTTCTAGGCATATCTTATGTTCTAAAGACATCTGCATTCAGCAGGGAGCCTCACGAGGGTGGAAGCAAGGTCTTATTCACAGATGAGCAAGGTGTTGTTCATCAGAGAATCCTAGCACATGCTTGGGAAGCAGGCTTCAATAGTATGTGTCTGTTGAATGTATGGAAGATGGTAAAGTCCATTCTGTCACCAAAATTGACTTGGCACTGAGTTGATGATTTTAGGGCTATCTGGAGGTTTTAGAACTGAACTTTGTTCTTCACTGTGCACAATGAAGAAACACAATGCCCTGAAGCTGTAGAGTGAGCTGTGACACTGGACCAAAGGACCTTTCAACACTGATTTTAATGATGTAGAGTTTAAACTTTTCCTTCTTCTGACAAGATCTGCTCTGTAAATCACTGATTTTGTAGGCCAAAAGTGGATGTGGTTCAGTGGGACTTGATATGTCTCAGACTATCAGCCATCACTGTGGAGTGTTTCTGTTCCTTGCTGACCTTGACAAGGCTTTTTTTTTTTTTTTTTTTTTTTTTCTGTTTGAGTGTTAAGTAACTTTGCTAGAAAGTTTGACTAGTTATTCAGGTAGACAAATGAACAGTATTTATGAGCACTAAACAGGATGAAAAAAAATTTTCCAAACACTGGAGAAAAGTATTGAAAATGTCAATGTTTAGGCTTGAAAAAGTATCATTAACTTCATGAAAGCAGAAATCCCACAGGTAATACAATTTTCTAGGTACTATGAAGTGACAGTAGAATTTATTGATTAAAGTAGAACCAATAAGTAGTGTTTCACTGCATGTAAATTTCTCATAAGATCATTTAAGGTAACTACTGTAGTAAATAGGAGATCCAAACTGAGATTACTTTTACAGTCAGAGTAATTGGAATTTTTTTTTAATTTTTCTGAATACGTAATAGTTGTACAGATTTATGGGGTACATGTGATATTTTGATGCAAGCACATGATGTGTACTGATCCAATCAAGGTAATCAGAATACACATCACTCTAATCATCCATCATCAGCCCAAATTGGGAATGTTCCAAATACGCTTCTCCAGCCATTCTGAAATATACAGTAAATTAGGGTTAGCTATAGTTGCACTGTTGTGCCATGAGATAGTGTTCTGATGCAAAATATTTATGTGAAATATTGTATTTATATGTGCAAAAATATGTATTTCCAAACATTATTTAATACAGGCAAAAATCCTCAAAAGTTATAAGAATCCTGAAAATGTCTAATAGAGTTGATAGAAAAATATGGAAACCTCCCAGGACCGGAAGTGAACGAAAAGAAGGATCCATAGGAGAAATGAGAGAAGCCAGTGCCCTGTTTGGGTACTGGATGATCACAAAGAACTCAAAACTGTGTGGATTTTCCAATTTGCCCCCAGCAGCAGGACAGTCTGTGTGGCCCTTTTATCTTGGGAGCTTCTTGGTAAAAGCTGGTCCTGTGAAGGTGCTGGGATCACTTCTGATGCCTAATTCCTGAGAAACAGCAAAGTAGGAACAGCGTGTTCCAAACTCCCATGAGAGAGCTCATTTTCTTGTGTAATGACGCCCAGGAGGGTTGGCTGGCCTCATCTCTGGACATTTCCATCATGCATGCTATAGAGGGCCTGAAGAACACTGCTGGAGGGGGCCATTCTGAAAGAAGTTTCTCTCTATCCTATCTGAGACACCAGGAGAGGATGGAGAAGTGCGTGGACCTCGGAAAGTTCTCTGCCACAGGATAAACCTGCTCTTGTACTTCAGACACACCTGCACAGCCACCCTACCTGTGCTGTCGTTCTCAGCAGTTCACCTCCTTGTTCTGGGATTCCACGCAGGTACTCTGAACACTCTTCAGGTAATAGCAGAACCCAGAATGAAAAGAAGATAAGCTGGCCTTGGAGAAAAGAAAATCTTGACAAGACTTTTGTGCCTGCATGCTACCGGATGATATTGATAATTTTCATTTAATTACATTTTCCTGCAGGTCAACAATGTGTCAGGCTCAGAGGACATAGCTAAGTCTCTTACCCTGAGGGATTCAGAAAATGCACAGAGAAAAGCACAATCAAATGCACAAGTCTCCTCTTATCCTCCGTTTCCCTTTCTGCAGTTTCACTTACCTGCAATCAATGGTGCTCCAAAAATACTGTGTTGAAAACTTCAGAAATAAATAATTTTTAAGTTTTAAGTTGTGTGCCATTCTGAGTAGTGTGATTAAATATTGTGCCATCACACTCTGTCCCGCCTGGGACAGGAATCGTACCTCTGTCTAGCGTCTCCACACTGTCTATGCTACCTGCCTGTTGGTCACTTTGTACTGTCTCGGTTATTAGATTAACTGTCCTGGTATCACTGCACATATGTTCAAGTAACCCTAATATGACTTCATAATGTATCCGAAGTGCATTTATGTATAGGAAAAGACACAATGTGTGTTGGGTGCTGTACTTTCTGAGGTTTCAGATATATGCTTAGGGGTCTTGGAATGTATTCCCTGAGGATAAGCAGGGACGACTGGACCTAGCTGTGCACTGAACTAAGTGCTGTGAAGGAGAGAGGCAGGAAGTAGTGATAAAATGGGGAAACTAATTACCAAGGATCATTAGAAATGGACTCTTTGAAGGGATTATATTTATGCAAAACCTAAGAGATGAAAGAAACCCAAGGGGGGACAGTTGTTTCAAGCAGAGGAAACAATGTATACAAAAGACCTAGAGGTGAGAAAAGCTTGGCAAGTTCTAGAAACTGATCACAGAACACAGTGGCTGGAGAGTGGAGAATGAGGGGTGGGAGAATGAGTGAAGAATCATATGAGATAATGGAGAAGGCAAACTGGCTAATGGAAAACTGTATGGATATTGCTATATTTTCAAGGTCATTGGGAAGTCACTGAAATGTTTTAGGCAGACACAATTTCACTGATAATTTTAAAAGCTTCCTCTGGCTGGTGTGTCAAGGTTAAATTGAACTGTAAACTGCAAAACCTTGCAGAAAGAAATTAAAAAGACATAAATAAGTGCAAAAATATATTGTGTTGATGGAGTGGAAGGCTTAATAATGTTAAGATGACAATGTTACCCAAAATGATCTACAAATTTAATACCAGTCCTATCAAAATGCCAGTTTTTTGCAGAAATTAAAGTGATACTAAAATTTATGTGATGCAAATTAAAGTGATACAAAATTTATAGCCAAAACAATGTTGAAAAAGAAGAAAAAAGTTTGAGGACTCACACTTTCTGATTTCAAAACTTACTACAAAGCTGCAATAATCAAAACAGTGTGATACTAGCATAAGGACAGGTTCATACATACATACTCACATACACAAACATACACATACAGGTCAAACATCAGAAATTCTAAATGCTACAAAATTGAAACTTTTTGAGTGCTAACATGACACTAACAGACATGCTCATTGGAGCATTTTGGATTTTCAGATTAGGGCTGTTCAACTGATAAGTATCATGTAAATATCCCAAAATGTGAAACACTTCTGTTCCCAAGTATTTTGGATAAGGAATAAACCCTAGCATATATGATTAAGTACATCAAAGCTGTCCAATGGGGGAAATCATCTTTTCAACAAATGGTGCTAAGAAAACTGGATATCCACATGCAAAAGTATGAAGTTTAATACTTACCTTGTGATACACAAAAATTTACTCAATATAGAATGAAGACCTAAATGTAAGAGATAAGACTATAAAACTCCTAGAAAAAAACATAAGAGAAAATTTCCTGCCGTTGAACTTGGCAATAATTTTTGGATATGACACTAAAACTACAGGCAACAAATCAAAGACAGGTAACTTGGACTTCATCAAAGTAAAAACTTTTGTGTATCCAAGGACACTATCAAGAGAGTGGAAAGATAACTACAGAATGGAGAAAATATGTGTAAATTATCTCTCTGATAAGGTGTTAATATTCCAAATATATTAAAAACTCCTGCAGTTCAACAACAACAAAACAAAGCCAATCCAATAAATGGGCAAAGGACTTGAACAAACATTTCTCAAAAGAAGATCTGTAAGTAGCCAATAAGCACAAGAGAGGATGCTCAATGTCACTATTCATTAGGAAAATGCAAATAGAAATAGTAAGATACTCCTTCAAATTCATTAGAAAGCTACTAACTGGCTATTAGAAAACAAAGGGAAGCAACAACAAAACCTGCAAAATAACAGGTGTTGGTGAGAAAGTGGAGAAATTGGAGACCTTGTGCATTACTGTTGGGAATGTAAAATTGTGCAGCTGTTGTGGAAAACAGGATGGCAATTCCTCAAAAAGTTAAACATAGATTACTATATGATCCAGCAATTTTATTTCTAGGTATATACCTGAAGGAATAGGAAACAGAGACTCAAAAGATTCTTGTACACCAATGTTTATAGCAGTATTATTTACAACAGCCGAAAGGTGAAAACAACTCAAATGTCCTCCAACAGATGAATAGATGAGCAAATTGTGGTACATACCTACAGTGGAATAGTATCCAGCCTTAAAAAAGAAAGGAAATGAAGATACATGCCACAACATCTGGAAAACCTTATGCTAAGTCAAACCAGACACTAAAGGACAGATATGGTATGGTTCCACTTATATACGGTACCTAGAATAGGCAAATGTATAGAGACAGAAAATAGTAACGGGGGAGGGGGTACAGCTACTCTTTGTTTAATGGCTACAAAGCTTCAGTTTCAGAAGACAAAGTTCTGGAAATGAGTACTTGTGATGTACAACATTGCGGATGTACTTAATGACATTAAACTATATGAATAAAATAGTAAATTGTTATGTGTATTTTATCAAATGAAAAAAAATTGGATTAGGAGAGAAAAAGAATATAAATGGGAGTAGCAGCAAGAAATACCCTCATGCAGGAGCTAAAGGAAGAGATGATAATACCTTGGATTAGAGTGTGGACAGTGGAAATGAAAAAATAGGTTTCTGTGGGTGGGTGAGTGTGATTTGTAGGGATGGAATATCACCCATAGAGGTTGTGTTCTATTTCCCCCTTAAGCTAAAATAACAGTCCCTCTTACTGAAAGTCCCTCTTACTTTGAGAAAATTACATAACCTTCTTTTGGCCCTGGAAGTTCTCATGACACGGTACCTTCATTTCATAGGGTTAACTCTCACTCCTACTTTGATTTACCATTTCCTTTGGCACGCCGAATATAGAGGTTTCCGGGAATTCATCATGTGTGCCTTTTCTTTAAGAATGTGTAAAGAAACATTTTGATTTTAATATCAGGAGGCAAGTCACCATGTGAGTATTTGGATTACAATGGCTCAAGTACTTATAGAGATTTTCCTAATTTAGGTAAAAAGTTTATTAGATGTTAAGTTTCCTTAATTTACTTTATTATAGTAAGTTATATATTTAATTTGTACTTTTATCCTTTGGGCAGCCCTTACATCCTTGGTTTACCCATCTGATGCCAGGAAAACCAGTTGGTATCTACCATTAATATCAAGGGTCTCTGACTCTATGGACTTACTTGCGAACAAATCCACCCAAGTTCTCAGCAAACATTTATTTTTGAGAAGGCAAGTTAGCATATAAGATGCAAATTTTTAGGTAGTATTTGCATTGTCAATTATCCATTGAAAAGGAGCATTATTTTGTATCATCAAAGAATGAGAAAATAGCTTCTCTTTCTTATCAGCTCATCTCTCAGATTTTTATGAAGAAAATTATATTTGAAAGCCCACTGCAGAGGTTCCAGCAAATGGTCACAATTTCCTAAAGTGATAGCTTTTCTCTCTGTGCCAAGAGAAGAGTCACAGTGGATGTTGTGGAGGTTCATTTTGGAAAGTGTTTTGCTTTCAAAGCTTGTTCATTAAAGCACAGAGAAATACTGTAATGGCTCCTGTGTGCAGATTGGACCCCGCTTTATGGAGCAGAACAGCTGTGTTGGTATTACAGCAGGCAGCAATGCAGTGCTTAGGCGTGTGATTAACTGAGCTGAGAATCATGGGCTGTGGAGGTAGCCTCTGCAGGGCTGAGAGGCTGAGCCTACTGAGTACCATAACTAGTGACCAACCTCAGAAAGAGGGCCAGATGTGTTAGTAGGGACCCCAGTCCACAGATACCGGGTTTCAGCATAAGGAATACAATCCCTTTCAAAGGTGGTGAAAAGCAAGAGGGGGAGGAGACAGGATCTTTTGAAAAAGATTTTACAGTCATTTTCTTTTTCACTTTTATAATAAAGCAATCTTCCTAACATTTCATGAACTTATGGGGAAAATATTCTACTCTTGGAAAAATAACAGTGGCAGTTGCAGTGAGCTCCCAATAAATGTTAACTCATGTGCCAAGAATTGTGATAAGGGTCAGTTATGGACTGAATTGTATTCCCTTAAGGTTCATACTTTGAAGCCTTAATGCCCAATGTGACTACATCTGTAGATAAGAATTTTTAGGAGGTAATTAAGGCTAAATGAGGTCCTAAGGGCGAACTCTAATCCAAAGGACTGGTATCCCTAAAGGGAGAGAAAGAAACATAAGATGTCTGTGTCTGTCTGTCTGCCTGCCTGCCTCTCTGCCCCCCTCTCTCTCTCTCTCTCTCTCTGTCCTCTTCTCTCCCCCACTAGTCCCCCACATACAAGGGTAGCTGTTTACAAGTCAAGAAGAGAGGCTTCATTAGACATAAACTCGAGGGCACCTCAATTATGGACTTCTAGCCACGAGAACTTTGAGAAAATAGATTTTTGTTGTTTAAGCTACCCAGTCTGTGGTATTTTGTTTCGGCAGGCCAAGCAGATGGATAGAAGGTCCTAGAAAACTTATCCAATCTAATCCTCATAACTGACTTATAAGGCAGGTTTTCATTTTTAGATGAGGACCATCAGATGCTCAGATAGGCTAGGTAAATTAATAAGTATGCAGTTCTTCTTGCTCCTGGACGGCTTCTACTCTGAAATACTGTGAGTCGTAATTTTCACCAAAGAAAATAGAGACATTATTTTCTTGTGTTAAATGGCTTGTTTTCTGTCATGATGTTGAAGGTGGTGTTTTACCTTCCCTCTATCACCATCACCCAGCAAGACATCCAGCACAGGGTAGGTCTTCATAACTTTATTGAATATAAGACGTAGAAGCACTAAAAATAAAAATGAATGTGAAGAGATTTGGATAATCAACCATTTAATTGTATTAATAATTATTTCCTTCTACTTAAAGAAAACATTGCCAAGATAGAAAATCTGGCTGCATATTATAAGTAATTGACTAACTATATCCACAGGAGAAAATATGATTCTTCAGCAATTCATTATGAAGAAAAGATACAAAAAGATAACCTGGCAGTACTGATGGTTTCAGAGAGGAAAGTGACCATTGGTATATTCTGCAACTAAGAAAAGGAAACTCATCTATATCAGCAATGTGTTCCATGGGCAATTGTATTCACTTAACTCTAGAATTGAGCTGTAGAATTCAGAAATCTTTTGGTCCAAGTTATTAGGTATTTTTACTTCCTGGTGACAGAGTAATGGATCCTAAATCCTTGGAAATAAACAATGCCTCTAGGAGACATTGTTCTAACTCTTCCATCTTAAAGAGGGTTGGCCATTCCCTAAAGAGGACGTAAAAGAGACTATTCTATGCCTTTCTTCTTAGCTCTGGAAGAAATTGTTCTCAAGTCAAAAGCATATGTACACGTTCTTGTTTTCCTTTGACATATGGTCACTGAAGGGGATAAATTATTCTTATCTCCTTAGGCATTGGTAAAAGATGAGAGAGCTACACACATTAAAAAGAATTATCAGTCTTTAAGACCAAATTCGCTGAGGTGTCCCTCTTTCCCAGCACACATGGTAGCTGTATTAGTCTGTTTTCATACTGCTATAAGGAACTGCCTGAGACTGGGTAATTTCTAAAGGGAAGAGGTTTAATTAACTCAGAGTTCAGCATGTTTCCAGAGATTTCAGGGAACTTACAATCATGACAGATAGCAAAGGGGAAGCAGGCATCTTTACAAGGCAGCAGGAAGGAGAAGTGCCCAGTGAAGAGGGAAGAGCCCTTTGTAAAACCATTAGATCTCCTGAGAACTCACTCACTATCAATAGAACAACATGGGGGAAACTTCCCCATGATTAAGTTATCTCCACTGGTCTCTCCCTTGACACATGGGAATTATGGGGATTATGGGGATTACAATTCAAGATGAGATTTGGGTGGGGACAGAAAGCCTAACCATATCAGTAGGTGACCACTGAGAGTTGTTAAATGAAAAGAAGAGCTCTAAAGTGATTTTTGGTCCTAGGTAAACTGGACTTCAGAAATCCTGATATGTGACCATGCAAAATGAGCAAACACAATCATCTTTTGGAAGTTGACGCTATTGCCCGTAGGTGTTTCGTTTAAGTAAGCAAACACCAAGCCTCTCTCACCTCCAGAGAGGCTATGGCTAGGAAACCTAAAGCATGAATATTAGGCCGTAAGTTATCAAAGGCAGCATATTTACCTATCTAATAAAACAACAGGATCCACCTTATAGAATTGTAATGCAACATGAGTTTTTTAAGATTCATTTCTTATGGGTAGAGAAATCTCTTTCTTCACTTTTTCTTCCAATTAAAAATCTCTTACTCCTTTCTCTGCCTTCAAAGTAAGACTTGAGTTTTAGAATCCTAGAGCTGGAAGGAAGCCAGAAGAAATCAGAATCCAACCCACTCATTTTACAAATGAGGGAAATCTGATTAACTGATTTGTCCAAGGTCACATATCTATTAATGCCAAACTCAGAACTGAAACCCAGATATCCTGATTCCCAGGAAATCGGAACTTTCCCTCCAGGCTTGTAAAGGTGTAATTGCCTCCATCATTTGAAATTGAGATATGTCTAGTACTACTGGGTTCAGTCTCCTCTCAAGATGGATGTGTAATTGTCTAAGTCATCATCTGTTATCCTGCCAGATTCAACACAATACTCAGTGGGAAACCAGTTCTAATTTAAGTCAGAGCAAACGATGTTTTTTTTTTTTTTTTTTTTTTTCTCTTGCAGGGCATGACAAGTTTCAGAAATAATGAGCTCTGCACACTGGACTTCTCTTTGGCTTGGTATTGTGCATTAGAATCATTCTTACTAATATCCTCTAAGGAGCTGAAGGGTTACATGGGTTTTTAGAGGCATGTTTTATTATTAGGATCATTCATATCAGTTATGCATAAGCAAATACCAATAGAAATAGGAATTTGCAGTGTGTGGTGTGTGTAACTGAATGTGGAGTGGTGTACTGAGGTTTGAGATCATATTAAAGTGCAAACCTTGTTTTCATGTAAACCCTCTCTGGCCTGAGGCGCTTTTCTCATTACAACCCTCCCTGCTGCAATTTCCTGCCATAAAGGGAATTTCTGCTCATTGAAAAATATCAAAAAGTAGATAGTTTATTAATGCCAACTATTTGAGCAGCCAGTTGAAATGGAGGGATGGAAACAAATGCTCCTGCAGTTTCTTCCATCCATGGAAAGAGGCATAGTCCCTTGTGTTATCTAAGCCCCACACTGCCACACAAACACCACTACCCCTTCCTGAACACTTTCCCTTCTATGTCTGCTGTGTGACCTCAATAATGTTTCCTGACCCTTTGGAGGTATAGACTCTATAGACTCTCTGCGTCATCTGACAAAAGCACACGGACCTGTTCCTCTCAGCCCCAATGCACATAGTTAAACACACCCAGTTCTGGTAATAATTTTAGGGAGGGCTTAATGACCCTATGGAGTCTTTAAGGGGCCTTAAGAAATCCTTGTTAATGTTCTTTCTTTTTCTTATAATCTAGAACTCGTAAGCTGTAGGGAAATCATCTTTGATTTCTTATTTGAGGTTTAAGCCATGAACACTGGTTGACATCTGACAATAGCCCCCAGCAAATGAAATGAATTTCTCATCAAACATTGTTTTAATGCGTACTACATATATCATGCCAGACAACCTGGGAGTATCTGAGATGCCCTTAAGCCGAAGCATACAGTTTAGGTGGGGACAAAGTGAAGCTCATGTAAAACGGTTGATTGAGCACAAAATGGTAAGCCCTACTCTGTAGCTTTCAGAAGACAAAATAATCTCATTGGGTCAGAGCAATCAAGAAAAGTCTTTGCAAGGGTGGGAGAAAACAAGCTATCACTTGAAGCATAAATGAGCCTTAGGTAGGTGGAGGAAAGATACAAAGTTGAGGAAGGATATTTTGAGCAGGGGAGCAATGTATGAGCAATGCTGTTGGAGAGAATGTCAACTCAAATGAGCAAGAATGTGGACAGCAATGAGTGTATGTAGCACATTTTTCCTGTTTGTAAGCATCATCTGACAGATGGTCAAAGATGGTGGTTCTATAGGTCTGCTTCTGATGAGGATGCATGATTATATAACCAGTTACCCTAAACTGGCCCCAGTTTGGAATTACAAATACATACGTCATTTATAGAATGATGTTTTGTATTCTCAGCTAAAAGATAAGTTCATTTTAACATTTTCTCTGCAATTCAATTCAATTCAATATAATTTTGGGGGTATCAGCAAACCTGATATGTCTTTTAAGCTGTGCTTCAATTTATCTTTTCATTTTTTTATACTTTTTTCTGTGATTAATAACAAAATTTGACTTTTGAATGTATATACCAATGTATTTGCATATCCATGTACATGCATGTATGTGCAAAAATATTTGTTGATAAATAGGACAGGAGTCTGAAAGTCTTATTCTGAAGTGTTGGCAGCAGTCACCTTTGAGGACTAGGATTTGAAGATGGTGATGGTTAAGAGGGGAACTTTAATCAACATACTTCTGTATTGTTTGAACTCTGTATAATAAGCAGGTATTGCTTTTATAATTAAAGAAAAAGAGAAAAAAAGGGAAGAAATTAAATTTGACATCCCTACACGTAATATGAGGCCCTTTCATCCTTTTGAAGGTGTGAAACAACAATTGTGCCTCCAGGGAAATTTATTTTATCAGAACCTGTATAATTTTTTAATCATGTAATGAAGCAGCTTGTCCTGGATTTCCAGTAGGCTTGCTTTGTTTAAGTATGAAGATCTCTGCTAATAATTGATGGTAACTGGAAGTGCTGTTTGTTAGACCGGCATCTCATCCCCACTCTGAATGCACATGTGCTGGTTGATGTTAGTTTCCCTCACTTTCTGTAAAATTTGGACTTTTGTAACTTATGTGCTGGTTTTTTCATAATCTCCTTTCTCCTCCATCCTGTGACCGGGATTGTTTCCCACACAGTGCCCTAGGGCCACAGGATGAGCTAACGAACCGTGACTTTTTTGTACCTGGCAGAGCTCCAACCTTCCTTGTGGTTCTAATTATTCTAACATCTTACCCCAGAATTTGATGCAAGTTCTTGATTTTATGTGAGCTAACCAGCTGCACAGAAATTGCCCCTCAGTGTGTGTCAGGGGTGTAGTGTACCTACATCCATAGATGGGAAGTACAAAGGGCTGACTAATTCAAGTATTATTACAGACATTCATGGGAATAAAATATTTTAAGTTATTTGCTATAACATCATGGTGCAAAACAGCGAGTAAATTGAATGTCCAGTCTTTTGATGATGGTGTAAAATCACACATTTAATGAGAAGCGAAAATGGTGAGAGAACACACAAACACTTCAAGATGCTGCTTGAAGAAGGCAGGGATAGGGATGATTTTTATTTTATCAATATTAAATTGCTTCATGAAGTAAAAATGATGAGAATAGACTAACCATATGTATTTCAGGGTTAGTGTGATAACTGATAATAATATAGTGGAGTATGCAGAATGTTCAACAGCATGGCCTCTGGAGTTTCAAATTCTGGCTCCTTCACTTATGAGCTGTGTGACCTTGGGCAAGTTACTTAACCTCTCTGCACTTGAGTTTCCACACAGATAAAATGAAGTTAGTAGCAATAATTACCTTATAGAACTAAGGGGTTTAAAAGAGCTCATGTTTACACAGCATTTAGAGTGGTGCCTGATATACAGAAGGTGTAATAAAAAATATAAATTAATAAATATAGGAAGCATATATTGAATTCTTCATGCTTGCCAGACACTGAGCTGAGCCGGTTACAGGGTTCTAGTTTATGCCCCAGAGCCCTGTAAGAAGTCTTATAATTGTTCCCATTTCATAGAGGAGGACAATAAAGCTCAGAGAGATTGAGCAATGTTCCCAGGATGGCTGTAAAAGGAGAATTTAAATATGGGCAATCAGGCCCCAGACCCCCTGCTTCCAACTATTATCATCTACCAAGACAGGAAGAAAAGAGTTAAGGAAATCTCACCCAAGCCCAGCATCTAATCCATGATTTAAATTATTGTCGGTTTTATGGGTGTGGGGTTCCTTTCTTGGGTGATGAAAAAGTTCTGTAACTAGACAGCAGGCAAAGTTGCACAAAAAAGTGAAGGTACTTAATGCCACTGAATGGCACATTTGAAAATGGTTAAAATGGTAAATATGTTATATGTATTTTGCCACAGGAATAAAAATTAATTGTAAGTACAAGGTCAAGTAGTCCCTTCCTAAAGAATGGTGTTATATGTTGACTGTCAATCTTTGTAGCCAACTGCTGCAATCAGGGTGTACTAAGGTAACAGCCCGTTTTTTTCTTGAGGTTGACCTGTCTTTCTGAAACAGGTATTCTAGATTTATTTTTTAAAGCATTTGATGCAGATCCTGGGTGTGATGAAATCTCCCTTTGGCAAGCACAGAGAAACTGTCCCTCCTGTAAATTGAGAGGCATAATTTTATTTTCTTCCCTGATGATAAACTTCCTTGCATATTTTAAATGCTAAAATGAGAGAGCAGAAAAGCAGAGGGTCCAGGAGGGATTTTGTTTCTAGTGAGCAATAATTTTACAAGATTAAGGCAATGTGAAGCGAAATGAAATTTAGGAGAAATACTAAGAAATACAGATTACGCATAATCTGTTTTTAATTTTGGTGTTTATTGAAGTCTTTGAAGAGCCCATTGACTAGTTGCTGGATTTTTAAAAATTGTGTTTTTGAAATGATTCATAGTTGCTTAGCACTAAAGCTTTAGAAAAATTTAATCCTTTAGTGAAGAGGGGCTAACATTTGACAGTATGCTATGGTCATGTTGGTTTAATTATCAAAGAGAACAAAATTGTTGATTACTTAATGAATTAATAGAAACAAAGAGACATTAAGGGCAGTATTGGCTAGGGGTTGAGTCTTTAAGAGCTAGTTTGTTTTGGTTTGTTTGACAACATTTAACCCCAAACCTGGAGAACAGACTGA
Organism: Saimiri boliviensis; assembly: GCF_048565385.1. Lineage (NCBI taxonomy): Eukaryota > Metazoa > Chordata > Mammalia > Primates > Cebidae > Saimiri > Saimiri boliviensis. The sequence continues at coordinate 49,783,694 of NC_133456.1, forward strand.
ATCATGGAATTTACGTCTACACTATGAATCACAACATTTTAAGAGAGAAAGGTGTGCCCTGTTTCCTTATTTGGGCCATGAAGATGAGGGTGAAGGTGTCTGTTTTATTTAAAGAACTGGTGTTATTCACAAATACCTTGAGATAGTTAAATTCTATTTCATGATAAATTAATGCAAATGCAGTGTGCAAAAATAGATTTGGATACATTATCTAAAATGTGCAGCACTATTACTGACAAAAGAAAAGGTCAAAACAATGAAACAGAGTCTTGTTGCTACACATGCCTGGTCATGGAGTCACGGGCTTCATCTAACACTCCAGGAAATTGTATACCAGAACCTCACTCTCACCCTCCAAACTGTATTTTATTCCTTAATAACTTAACAGAGGAAAGTAATGGGATGATGTTATCAGCTACTCCATTCTCTGGTTTCAAGGAATTGTTTGGTACCTGGGAGACCTGATACTGCTTTTGTTGAATTTCAGAATGGTAGGTTGGCTGGAGATGCCAGGTAGTCCCAAGGATTTAAGGTCACAACATCCTACTCTGTAAAGATCATCAAGCCAAGAATGAATAGATGTTCTCCATTTAAAGACTTGGTGGTATTTATAGCGTTCCTTCTTATAACATTTAGTTAGGTCAATTTGGTAATCTTGGAAATGGGGACTAGTGAAACTAAACATTTAATTTTTTTCAGTGAAGGATTTGAAATAAGGCTCTTTAGAGACTGTTGTTGCTTTTGTTATATTTAGCCTTAGTAGACTTAGAAACATGAAAACCTTAATTTTGTATAATAAAGTTGATTTGTATCCTAAAACAAGAAGTATCCTGGCACTGCCATCATAAATTAAGCATCACTGTTTTTATAGCTTGTGAAAGAGAAAATGAGCTTGTGCAGAGGTGAGCTCCAGAGGACAATTTCTTGAGAATAGTATGTGGCCTCCTCCCTTTCTTGTCTCCTTTTCTTGAAGCTGCCATTCATTTCAGAATTGAAGAACTGAAGTACACAGGGAAGTATGGAAGGTTTCCAGGCCAGATTTTAATACTTGTTTTATTATATTTTCTAGATTTGTGAGAGGAAGACATGATAGCAGATCCGGCTGCCACGCTGCTTGGATGGCCTTGGAGTCAGGTAAGTACCAAATGACCTTTCTTTACGTTTACTGATAGTGAAACTGAGAATCCAGTCCTTCCAAGATTGGAGGATGTAGGCTATGAAACAGTCCCTGCTGAAGAGTGTTTACTATTTTATTTATTGTGAAAAACATACATTAGAAATTGAGTTCTTATTTTTACTTATTTGGCTTCATTCATTCCTGAGATGATAAATGTTCTGTTTATGGAATAAGATTTTATGCTTTTGGAGGTTTGAATCATTGACTCCTCAATGTTGCAAGATGAATTGCCTCTCAAGATTTCCCTGGTATTAGTGTGATCTGGATCTTAATCTTACAGTCTGGATTGGTTACATTGGTTGAAGATACCAATCTCTGCTGGCAACATGGTACCATAAGCCATAGTCTGCCATTAGTCATGCCTTAGTAATATTAGGACTTGTGATGTCTGTTCAAATAGTGTAAGATACACAGGCAGTAGAATTTTACTGCATCTTTTATCATAGATATTGGGAATGGTGTTCATTAAAAGGTAAAATATATCACATCTTTAGTCCTGTCTTCCGTCTTGGTAAAGGATACTTGATGTTAAAGATTCTCTCGATCCCAAAGCATTTTGTCAATGTTAATATGGAATAAAGTGTTTCTTATTAAGGTAGGATGGAGAAACTTATTAGGCAAAATCCTGTAAGATGAAAAAGAAGACAGGAATATGTCTTATCCAAGAAAACAAAACTGTGTCCTAGGGCTGAACTTGGGCTGTCATTTTCTTGCTGCGGATTTTTGTTATTACTACTTCAGGATAAGATGTTACTTAGGGGGCCGGGCGCGGTGGCTCAAGCCTGTAATCCCAGCACTTTGGGAGGCCGAGGCGGGTGGATCACGAGGTCGAGAGATCGAGACCATCCTGGTCAACATGGTGAAACCCCGTCTCTACTAAAAATACAAAAAATTAGCTGGGCATGGTGGCACGTGCCTGTAATCCCAGCTACTCAGGAGGCTGAGGCAGGAGAATTACCTGAACCCAGGAAGTGGAGGTTGCGGTGAGCCGAGATCGCGCCATTGCACTCCAGCCTGGGTAACAGGAGCGAAACTCCGTCTCAAAAAAAAAAAAAAAAAAAAAAAGGATGTTACTTAGGACCTGGGTCTGAAGTGATTGTTTAGTGTTTTTCCGAGGGAGTGCAATGGACGTTCAAAAACTAATTTCTCCGTGAGCCCTAGGTCCTTGATATGTGGTCTCAGTGCCTTGGATTTTTCCGTTGTTTTTTGAGAAAAAGCTTTCCATTAAAAAAGTGGTTAGATGCCAAGGCCAGTGGATTACTTGAGTCCAGAGGTTCTAGACCAGCACGGGCAACATAGTGAAACTCCATCTCTATTACATTTTTTTTAATTTAAAAAAATAATTAGTTTGACTCTCCACTCAATCACACAAGTGATTTTCTTTGAGTTAGCCACTGCACTTCAGTATACAATGTAAGTGTTTTTTGCAACTTGCCCATTTTGTCACATAGGTTATTAAGAAGGTTTATACTTAAGGACCAAGATTTAGTCTAGTGATTTTTTTTAAAACTCATTCACCAAAGATATTCTTAAATGTAATTTCCTCCTCCTCCTTCCCCTCCTTCTCTCCCTCTCTCTTTCTGTGTGTGTGTTGGGGGGGGGGGTGTGGGGTGTGTGTGTGTGTGTGTGTGTGTGTGTGAGAGAGAGAGAGAGAGAGAGAGAGAGAGAGAGATTGCCTTGATTTGTGCTAAGCCACTTAGCAGTTTTACTGTGATTATTTTAGCATCAAAATGTAAAGGCCAACAAAGTGAAAAGGCAATAATTTCTTAGGTTTAGCATGACAATTGTTCTTTGATTTATTGGTTTCCCTAAAAGGCTCCTTGGACTCCACTCTCCAACTTCTGGCAGGGTTCTGTGGGCCATACTTCGAGAATGGCTCCAGAATAATGCTTCGTTCTGGACAGCAATCTTTTACAAAGTTTTTTTTTTAACCTTCTTATTTTCTTTTGTTATTAACTCTAAACTTAACTAAGTCATCAGCTGTCCTTTGACTCCCATTCTAAGTACTTTATCTGTGTGAAATATTTATCTCTAAGTGAATTGCTCAGCAGACATTCACAGGGAAAAATAAGTTAAGACTGAGATTTTCTGAGAAGAAAAATATTAAAGCACATTGATCCAAACCTTTAGTGACTGGGTAATATTATTGTGATCTAATCACAGTGGCAGTATGTTCCCCAAACGTCAAAGCGAACAGCTTCATAATTTTCACACTGTGCTGTGTGACAGATGGCAAAAACTGTTTTGATTTTCCCCAATATCTGAGGAGCAGCATGCGGAGCCTGTGCCTCCCACTCTGCTCTCCCTCTCTGTCAGCTCCGGTCGGCCTGACAGCACACCGATTTCTATCTCTGTGATCTGTTCTTTGGATGACGATGTTTTCAATAGCTACTAGTATAAAAATAAAATGTGCGGGTCCCATCAAATAAACTAATTAAGGCTTAGAAAGTGTCAAAATCCAAAAGCCAGTAGGAACAGATTAGGCACTGAGTATGAGAGTCACACAGACCTGACAACTAATGTGTTACCATGGCAACAGGAGAATCAATATCCCTCAACTGGGCAGATAGTTGACAGTAATTTTTGCTAGGTCAGAGAATTGGGAAGAGCGAAAACCACCTTCTGCTATGCAAAGAATTGCTCTCTCCATTTTAAGCAAAAAGCCTCTGAAGGATTTGTGATCCAGTTCCGACCAAGTCTAGGAGAAGCTGATACTCGTGGTATTGGAGAAGGCCCTCACCATGTACAAGGGAAGCCGCTGAATCTGTGTTTTCTATGATGCACTCGTTACCTTTCCTCAAATCAGGTGTAAAGACATGTCTGTCTTATGCTGTAAAATGCATGCCAAATGCATGACTGAAAGGTGGCTCATTTGATCTTTTTCTCCTGTTTATGATTAACCATAAAAATGAAGAATTCCGGTGTATGATCTTCAGGACTGTCCTGTCACATAGGAAATTAGTATCATTCTGGATGTGTTGGTCACATATGCTTTGAACACCCAGTCATGGCTACCGCAGAGATTTGGTTAAACCTTGCTTTGTGCTTTTTGGAAGTTTGTCGTTTAGCAGAAAAGAAACCTCAATGTTAGCATCTGTTTTTCCAAACATACTTCTCAGGCACAGCAGATTCCAGACGTGGTGGACATATAATAATATCTGATCCAGTAGAAAAAGAGATTTAATATCAAACTCATTTAAAGAAAAGCAATTCTTTCCACAGTGCATAACAGAACAAATGATAAATTGCAAAACAAAGAGGAGAAATACTATTTTCTATCAGGAGTCTTTACTCTGTAGGCCCATAGGTCTCTTTCTCCCTTCCTCCCTCTCTCTCGTTCCCTCTCCCTTCCTCTCTCACTCCCCCTCCCCGCTTTTTCCTTTCTTTTCTTTCTTTCCTTCTTTCTTTCCTCCAACATAAACTTAATGAAACTGTTTTGAAACACTGCCTAAAAGTCACTGTACAACTTAGTTGGATAAAGTTCCGTAATGTCTTTCCTGTAATGGTTCTTGATGGTCCTCTCTTACTAAGTGCCATGATATGATATTATGTTGAAATTAAAATACGGGCATGCAATTTTAATACAAGGGCATTAACAGAAATGTCATTCCTAACAAATGAGGCATTGGGAAATCTGCCCTGTAGCCAGAGAACCATGCTCATTTTTGCCTTTTGCTATAACTTGTAAAAACAAACCTCATGATGTAAATGCCTGTGGGTTGGATTTCCAGTTGAGAGGCAGGCGACAGGCTTCAGTGGGGGAATGGAGAGAGGTAGTTTTTTGTTTGTTTGTTTCAGACAAAGGATTCCTGGCCTGGGGCGGTCCAGCTGCAGCTGCTGTCAATATTGAGGCAATGAGACTATTTTTCTAACTAGATCAAAACAGAAAATTCTGCCTGTGATTCATTATATCAGAATGGAGAAGGGAGAGGATAAAGAGAGGAAAGAAAGGAGAGAGAGGAAAGAGGGAGGAAAAAGTGGAAGAAAAGAAAGGCATGATTGTTAATCCTCCTGAAAATTATTTGCGGGGTTGCCACGTTCAAGTTAGAATAAACTCTATCTGTACCACATTTTCCCTATCCAGTCTATCATCGTTGGGCATTTGGGTTGGTTCCAGGTCTTTTCTATTGTAAACAGTGCTGCAATGAACATTCGTGTGCACGTGTCCTTGTAGTAGAATGATTTATAATCCTTTGGATATATACCCAGTAATGGGATTGCTGGGTCAAATGGGATTTCTATTTTTAGGTCCTTGAGGAATCGCCACACTGTCTTCCACAATGGTTGAATTAATTTACATTCCCACCAACAGTGTAAAAGTGTTCCTATTTCTCCACATCCTCTCCAGCATCTGTTGTTTCCCGATTTTTTAATGATCGCCATTCTTACTGGTGTGAGATTGTATCTCAATGTGGTTTTGATTTGCATTTCTCTGATGACCAGTGATGATGAGCATTTTTTCATATGTTTGTTGGCCTCCTGTATGTCTTCTTTTGTAAAGTATCTGTTCATATCTTTCGCCCATTTTTGAATGGGCTTGTTTGTTTTTTTCTTGTAGATCTGCTTTAGTTCTTTGTAAATTCTGGATATCAGCCCCTTGTCAGATGGGTAGGCTGCAAAAATTTTTTCCCATTCTGTTGGTTGCCAATTCACTCTACTGACTGTTTCTTTTGCCGTGCAGAAGCTGTGGAGTTTGATTAGGAAAAACGATGAGTTCACGTCCTTTGTAGGGACATGGATGAACCTGGAAACCATCATTCTCAGCAAACTGACACAAGAGCAGAAAATCAAACACCATATATTCTCACTCATAGGCAGGTGTTGAACAGTGAGAACACATGGACACAGGGAGGGGAGCACTACACACTGGGGTCCGTTGGGGGGAAATGGGGGAGGGGCGGGGGGGGTGGGGAGGTGGGAAGAGATAGCATGGGGAGAAATGACAGATACAGGTGAGGGGACGGAAGGCAGCAAACCACACTGCCATGTGTGTACCTATGCAACAATCTTGCATGTTCATCACATGTACCCCAAAACCTAAAATGCAATTAAAAAAAAAAAAAAGAATAAACTCTATCTGGATCTGTTTCTAAGATAGGAGCCTAAAGGAATGTGAAAATAGGGCAATGAGTCTCTGCTGTAGAAGTGAGAGGAGGTGGTGGGACCCGGGTTTTTTGAGAGCGAGAACTGCAAACCTCAAGTGTGACTGAATCCAGATCAGGCTGACAAGGAGTGCTTGGTTTCTTACTTGCTGATTACATCATGTGCTATTTTTTCCATCCTTGGAATTTTCATGATGGTATTGCTTTGAGAACAAGACTTTGGGGTCAACGAGCTGGCTGTTGCTGTTGGTATCTAGGTAAAGGCAACCCTGGCTAGTGTTGCTTTTTTTTTTTCTCTCCTGTGCTCTCATTCTAGCCGGCTTTGGTGGTTGGACAGGGTTAGGGTCTGAGCCTTCCCTGGGCCTGTTCTCCTAGTCTGCTGATATTGACTCCTTGCCTGGGCTGCTCTGTCGGGATAACTTGAGTGTATGGTGGGGAAAGTCCTTTTATTCTACAACCTGCCTTTGCCCACACATTCACTTTTACTTTTTCAGTGGAGCACATCAGCACAATAAATGGGAAAAGAAAATCAGAAAAATAAATAAACCTGGGTACTGAACAGAATGGCTCTTGGTATTTACCTGTGTTCAGGAAATATTTGCGAAGTGCCTTCTCCGCGGCTGTGCCAGGCCCCTGGAGATGAACATATTGAGCTGGCAGGCACAGCCTCTACCCTCAAAGGCCGCAGCCATTGAATCCATGAGAAGACACTGATCCTGGCATTTTGATATTTTGTTTAAATATACATTTGGGATGTAGCTTAAGTTATTGCCTATTTTACTCTTTTTAAAGATGTTTGAGTAGTGTGTGTATGCAACAATCATGTAGAAAGATGTTTGCCTATTCCATTGGAAATGTGGCCCAATTTATCTGGTTATATAACATATACCATCAGTTTCACATATCACTCAGAAGAAATATTATTTAGGTTAATTATGGTAATTTCTAGGCTGCATGGGCATGATGGAGGGGTCAAGTAGCTCACAAAATTACCGAACTTGGGCTCAGGGTAGCACCTCCTCTTTGAGTCAGATTAGCTCTTTCAGAATCATTGCGTATCTTTCTGAGGATTAAGAGGATTGTTCTAAATCTACACTCTGCAATATGGCAGTAATGGCTATTTACATCTTAATTTAAATGAATGAAAATGTAATTGAATTTAAAATTTAGTTCTTCATTGGCACGAGCCACATTGAAGTGTTCAGGAGCCACCTATGGATAGTGACTATCATATTGAGCAGCATAGAATATGGGACATTTCCATCATTCCAGAAAGTTCCATCGGACAGTGCTATTCTAGAATACCTTCATTCATGCAGCCGACCTTTCCTGGGCATCTCCTATGTCCTAGGCATTGTCCTGGTGAAACTAAGGCACAGTCCCTGCCTCCGTGGGCATTCGGCTCAGCATAGAAGCAGATATTTATAAGTAGGACAACCAGAGGATGTGGTATCATCCATGCAGGACAACAGTGGGTTGCTGAGACAGGCTGTAGGGCAGCTAAGCTGCTTGGATTATTGGGTGGGGAGAAAGGGTCCTTCTGAGGAGCTGACTTTGAGCTGAACTCTGATGCATGAGGAGGAGCCAGACCTGTGAAAGCTGGAAAAATAGTGTTTGGGGCACAGGGAACACTGAAGTGGAAAAGAACCGGGCTTTTCCATAGCCCCTCCTCAGGCACAGAACTCTTAGGGCTGTGGAGTGGTGGCAACGGAGAGATTGGCATTCCTTCACCTCAGTCACTGCTGTGCCACCCTCCCACGGATGCTCGGCTTTCTTTGCAATTGGGCTCTCTTCCAATTCATATTATAACATTTACTCATCTGTGACAGTAGGCTTATCCCCTGGCCTCAGAATGAAGCTAAGAGAAGCCGAAAAGAGTGCATTTAGTGCCTATGAAAGGTACTTATGTTTCAGGGACCTGGCACACTCTGTCTGACTGTGGCTAACGGGGCTGTGGAGGCTTCTCGTGCTCATGTTTGTGATTGTCTTTCTTTGCAACAATTTCTTCCCATTTCAGGCCTTACTGAAGCCTCTCTAGGATGGTAGGTGTCCATTCCCAAGCCATTTCCTGGTCTCTCAGCAGAGCTCTAAAAGCTGTTAGAGCTCTGCTTGGCTGAGTTCATCTCCCAGGTTCAAAGCACTGGGGCCTTTGACTCTGGGAAGTGTTCATACCTCCTGTAGGCTGACCTCCCAGTATTCCCAGGAGCCTGCTGTGGAGACCTCCTTCTCCTTTGGCAGGTGCAACAGGCCACAGCTCACATTGGCACTGAACAACAGCCTGTGTTCAGTGATCTGATCTCCCTGTGATCTCCAGAAACCCTGGGGAGCAGCAGGACTTAGCAAAATACCTGCCGCATCCATCTCATATAGAACATCAATAACAGCAATCCTTGGAAAATGAGGCTTAAGCAATTATATCTTTTTCTCTTTTACTATGAGAGCAGTCTAAGAACTGGGGCTTTGGCTATTGCTTCCTGAGGAAATCGTGCAGTGATGAAATTAATGATGCATTAAAACAGGTACATAAAAATGTCACAGTGTTGAAGACAGAGTAAACAGGAAGATCCTTCAGAAAAAAAGGTCTCCAGTTATCAGAAAAGTTATCTGAAAAAGAAATCCTAACCGAGCAATAAAATACTCCCTGAGCATCCTGTGAAGATGAGTCTTTCTCACTGTTCTTTTTTGCATTCCAGATGCGTAATTGAAATCTAACTAAAAAACATGGAAAAGCAGAGTGTTGCTGCAAGTAATTGATTAATTGCACTGCCTTCTATGTTGTATGTCTCTAACAGACAGATATATCATTTGTATTTAGGTTTACGCTCTTGTTGATATCAAATATAATTTTCAGTGGGAGATAGTTAAATAACCTTCCGAAATTGTGTTTTATGATAAGGAAAACAAATGTTATTTAAGGAGATGATTCTTTTCTTCTTAAAAGCATGTTACATAACCAACCACAAAATAATTCTTCTCTCTGTGCTTACCCTGACAGCAGTGTGGATGAGATTGCTGGTGGCATGGGGTGGGCAGTCTGATGAGACTCCAGTCATTTCACAAGCTGATGTTGGTTGACAGGTCTTCAGGACAGAATTTACAATCAGACAAATATTTAAGATGCTTCATTAGTAGAATAAGGGGAAGACAGATATAGAAAGGAACTACGTTGTGGACGGGTGTTATTTTCGGAGTAGCTTTGTTGAAATGAGGAGAAGATGATGGATATGATGGATGGGAAAGCTAGTCAAGACAATTTGTTTGGATTTGGCATTCTTTGTAAGGGAATCGTGTGTTTGTGTGTGTGTGTGTGTACACACAGACATGCATGTATAACAAGGGTGTTCATTACTTGAGAACCAAAGGGTTTGGCTACCTATAAACAGAGACAACATGACCCCAAGGGAAGTAAACTCTGCAGCCAGTTGCTTTGTCTGTATGAAACCAATTATTTTTCCCTTCAATTTGATTGACTTTTTTATTGGACTGGATTGTATCATATTTGCCTTGATTAACTGGAGCTCATAATAATGCATTTAAAATCTGTAGTGATATACTCACCACCTATATTTACTTTGTAAATATGTGAAAAAAAATCCACAGTTATGAGATTAACAACATGGAGGAGCCTAGCACAAATGTGTTTTTATTCTGAATAGATCAGGAAACTTATTTAAAGGTAATGTAAAATTAAAATGTATTGAGTGAAATTGTCTTCACCATGAGTCACCTTACTTATTGAGATCAAGGTGGCTTCTCTGTGTTTCTTGAGGACATGTTTTCCTTTTGTGTATATTTGAGTATTTAGAGGAGACTTGGCCCATAAGGGAATATGAAAACATAATATTAGCTTTGTTCAGTAGTTAATAAAGCCATTGGGTATTAGTAATAATTTTCTGGGCCCTATGACTTTTCATAAAAACATGAGCGCTTCCTATTTCACCACTCCAACCCCCAACCTTGGCAACTTTTTAGTTTTTAATAATTCTTCTATAGAAATTTGAGAAGAAGTTATACCTTCTTCCAAATGTGACCTTATGTGGAAACTGGATACGCCATTGTAGATGTAATTGATTAAACTGGGGCCATACTTTATTAGGGTGTGCCCAAATTCAGTATGACTGAGTCCTTACGAGAAGAGAAAATTTGGACACACACACGCACGTGTGCACACACACACTGCCATGTGAAGATGAAGGCAGTGATGAGGGTAGAGCTTCTACAAGCTACCAGCTTCTCTTCACGTCCTCAGAGGAAACCAGCCCTTCCAACGCCTTCATCTCAGCCTTGTAGCCTCCAGAACTATGGGACAACAAATTTCTGTTCAAGCGCCCAGTGTGTGGCACTTTGTTACAGCAGCCCTAGTAAACTCATACAGATTACAAATAGAAAAACACAAAACTTTTTACCATTTTTTAAAATCACCACTGCTTTTTACCATTTTCACTTGCTGGTGGTATGTTACCAGAGTGGGAGAGGAACACTTACCAACAAACCTGGTGCTGGCAGTCTTTGGCTTTTTACCAACATCGCCATAGAAAGGCAGAGTTATTAAAGGATCTGCGATCACGAGGTAATTCAGCTCTTGACGTTGATGGATGGAACTTGGCTTTTCCTCTCTGCCAAGGCTGCTGACTGGATAGATGTTTTATTCATGAGGCCTGGGACAGGAAGGGATGCCAAAGGCTTAAGAATATTTTAAGAAACTCTTTGAGATGTCAGGCAAGTCATCAGGAGGTGTTAAGCAAGGAAGCTGAGGTGCTACATCAACCCAGCTGGACAATAAACCACATGCAAAGGCTGGAAGCAGTGACTGTGGTCTTGGGAAGCCACTCCATTTTCTTTGCTCATTTTGTGTCTTGTATGGATGCTTCCCCCATGATCACAATTCAGAGAAGCAGGAGTTCTGACTATGGTTTGAGGGTGTTCCTGTCTCATGCAGAATCCAAGGTAACACAGTATGGAGGAGACCCATAGTCCCTGAAGTCCTACCTATCTATGGATTGAGATTCAGAATCGTTCTCTTGCATTGGCAACTGCCTCCGCTTAGGGAGTCATTTAAATGACAGCATGTAGCTTCAGCTTCAAGTCTCAGGAGGCCCATTAGCTCCACATTTTCATTACCTATTAGCAAAATGATATTTCAAATTATTTAGCACAGCAGATTATTTTCTGCTGTGAGGAGAAAGGGCAGTTTAAGTGTAGACCAGTTGCCAATGTGACTCTTGTTTTTTCTATATAAAAAGAAAAGTCTTTTATACAATAGTGGTTTCTAATAAAAAATGTTTGCACTGATTCGGGCATCCATAATGATGGGAATTCTGAGTATAGGTAATGAATTATAATGAAAGTGCTCCTTGATTCTCTATCATGGCCAGAGGATTTAAATTTTTTATAATATCTATTAATACACTTCAAAAATTACTTGGAATCACATAAAAGAACCAAGAATAAAGTGTGGCTGGTGCATAGTTGTCAATCTAAGCCTCTTTTAATTGCCGAGCAAACATGCACCTAAGTCCAAGTGAGTCTTTCAAATTATATAACTCTAATGAAAATATACCAGGTTAAAATGAAGAATTAAAATAGAAACCTCATCACTGGATGAAAAACAGGCAAGTTCTAAGTATCCCATTGTCCTTTATGTTTGAAGAGTTTCAGTGTTAAAGACCCTAAGAATTTTCCCATGAGTCCTGGTTAGAAAAAAGTAATCAAAGAACAGAAACTGACAGCGACAGCCACTCTGAGACATGCTGTCAAGATACATCAAAATATGCCACGATATTCTCCCCTTTCTATCTGTCAAAGCCATTGATTATTTTCAATAAAGAAAGCCAGTGACAATTGCTGGAATTGTAGAATTCAGCATGCGAACTAGGTGATGCCTGTCACTCTCCTCTAAATAGACAAGAAGAAATTTACTCACCGCATCAGAAGCATATTTTTGAAAGAATATTTAAATGTGGTTTCATAAAGAATAAAAATAAAAGACAGAAAAATGAAATCTCTATTAGAGGCCATGACCCTCTTTCCTGAGCTTATTAGAGTTTTCCATGAAACTGCTTATTTTATGTCCCTCTCCCAAGATAAAATAAAGCAAAAATAAATTTAGAAAGCAATTTAAAGCCATTTCCTACTTCTTGGTTAGGTAAGACATACTTGGGTACCTTAGAGTTTTCATATAATCAGTGACTGCCAGGGCCTCCTATCAGTGCAGTTGCTGGTCACTTAGGTCACAGGAATAATTAAAGGTTTGGGTCATATGGGAACAATTGGGTAACTTGCATGTTGTGCAATCATAAATTCGTTGGTCATCTGGTATCCCAAGAGAAGAACAGAATCCAAAAGAGGCTTCCTGAAGCCATAAAGAATGACTAACACAGAGAAACCCTTGTTAGCAGCAGTAGTACCCCACTTTCAGGGGTAGCAGGGATGTGGTCCCGAATCTGGGTATAGTGACATGACACAGGGGTGCAGGCTGAAGGTTAAGAGCAGTGTAATTCAAGTCCAGATTCCACCTGCCTGGCTTCCATTCATTCAAAGCCTAGCTCGTCAGGCCTTCGCTGTAATTCTTGATGAGTTCCCCAACATCCTATTCATGAATACCTATTCTGCTTCTATCAGCCAGAGTCTAGTTTTTGTTTTATTTATTTCTTGCAACTAAGAAAACTGACTGATGAAATATGACTTCATTTTGCTTGCAAAACCTCAGAGGGCTCAAAATGTACTCAGGTTAGAGCAAAGCTGTTAACTAGAACCTACCATGTTCATGTAGGGTGGCACTTGGCTGTTTTTGTCCGTATTGAGTTCTATCACCCCAGTGTGCTCAGTCAACACCGGAGAAAAATGAAAGAAGTTTATTCACTGTAATACAAAATTCCTAGTAATAACAGCAGCAGATACAGCCAACATTTGAGGTCTTAGCTGTGCCAGGCACTATAAGCATACTACAAGCTTATATCGATTTTTAAATTTAATCACCCCAGCCATCCTAAGCCAAAAATACTGTTGTTGTTATCACACCATTTAAACAGAAACTGAGGCACACAGGGGTTATGTAACTTGCTAAGTAGGACATAGCTTGGAATTAGTGATTCAGGTTTAAATAAAAGAGGTGTCTGACTCAGAACTTGTGATCATAACCTTGCATACACTTAATTGTTCTACTTCTGGTTTTTCAAAAGCCATACAGTTTAAAATAGTCCTAATAAAACCTTAAGAAAAAATAAACTTGCAAGTTGTTTTTACTGAATCATGCGTAAGACAATTCCTGGAACAGGCCATCACTTCATAGGTTTAAGTATGAATTTGAAAGGAGACATATTGGGTTGTTTCAATTCTTTTTATGATAAAAAGGAAGGGAATGATTTGGAGGTGTCAGGGGGACAGGATTGGGAAAATAGGTATGGTTACATTTTTTAAATACTTAGGTCTACAAATTATATTAGCTATTGCCACCTAAAGTTATCTCTGCAGCCACCTAGAACCATATTCCGAATATTATGTTTTTCTGAGATACGTGTGTTGATTTCAGATTTTAAAAAAGCAACAAAAAAGACACTGGAGCTATTTGTGTAGTACACCGTGCTTCCCTCCAACTTGCAAAACTCAGTGTCCCAAATCTGCTGTTAGCCACATGCATGAGCAGCTATGATGTTTTTAATACATAAACAATAATTTTTCTACTTGAAATTCTTAGTAATAACCCCTTTTAAGAGTACAATTTAAAGCTCTTCAGGAAAAAGATGCAAAGGATTAACAATGTTTAAATGGAGAGTAAGTCTATTAAAACATTGGTTTGCATGCTCTGATGGGCATTTTCAAAGACTCTCCTAATGCTTGCTTAGGACAAATGCTATTTATTTATAAAATGTTAAACATGTTGTAAAATTATAACATAGAAGCCTTGAAGATTGTCTATCCTCAAGCTAAGCAAAAACTTTTTCTTAAAGTGCCCTTAAAATATTAAAAAAAAAAATCTCTTATGGAAATGTCAGGAAAAGTTCCCTGAGGAAAAACCAGCTTATACTCTGAGAAAGACTAAATGTGAAACACGCTTATTTCTTAAACATACGGTACACATATAGTTAAATCTACAATCTTATATGTAATATATAAAATGAAATATATAAGAAAGTAAAATATATATATCTATACATTTACTTAATATGTGTAAATACAGAATAAAATATTCAAGTTAAATTTGGTTCAATTATAGTAGATTATAACTGGTTTATATTCTTGTTTGTTGCTTTTCTCTTGCTGTAACTAGTTCTGCTCTTGGATCACATTACACCATTAAATCTTTTGCTAGTTTGAAAAAAGTATTGCTTCCAGCTGCTGCTGCAAAAGAAAACTGAAGAGACCTTCTCAACTGTTATGAAAAGAGCTATCAAACGGGCTCCGTTAATAAGAATTCCCTTTTCTGTACTTGCATTTGCATGTTGTTGTTTTAAGGTTAGCAAAGGCAAATCCCTAAAAGGCTAATAGAATACAGCGATAATCCATGATTATCACTAATACACAAATGCCTGTGTGTGTGTGTGTGTTAAGGAGAGCTGACTGATTTGCTTCTGTGAGTGCTGTTATGTCAGTCTTACATTTTCTCCCTTGTGTCTGTTATGCCTTCCTTCATTGTGCTACGGAAATTAGACAGCTTTCTGTTCTACTTTTACCTGGAAAGAAAAAAATGGGTAAAGAAGTTTCAACTTAAGTATTTTAGATTTAAATATATCAGGCTTGAAAGAAAAGTGTTCATAAAGAAAAGAACTAAAACTTTGCACAACTGGACATAATTCTGTAGAATTTGTTGTTCCAGAAATAGTAAAAGAAAATTTAAGTGAATGTCCTACAAAAAAAAGTAAATACCTGGAAGATGGATCTACAATGAGATTCTGAGAAACTCTGAGCTAATTAGGGAACTTGACTTCGGGGATGCAAACTACAGTCCTCATCAGAAAAAGAATAATTCACTGGACAGACCATTAGTCTGACTTGATTTTCCTTCATTTATTCATAAAATATTTATTGAATGTCTACTATATGCCAGGCTTTGTGTTTGACAGTTACTGTGTGTGATAAATGATATGCCATTTTCCCTGGCTGAATGGAGATTAAATTTGTTGGGTGAGAGTGAATATGATATTATGTGCTGAATGTAATAGCAAGGTAAATAGAGGGTGCTGGTCTAAAGGATCTGGGAAAGTTTCCAGGAAGATGGAATTAAGTTGGGGTTTAAGGGAATAAGAAATCAGTAGGAAAATTAGGGACGTGGCTAAGCATGTTCCTTCTATACCAAGAGGGTTCATGTGCAAGAGCCCGGAGGTCAGAGAGACCCTAGGACTCCCAAAGATGCAAAGAAATTTCATACAACTGTAGCGGGTTCAGGAGTAATGCACTAGATGCCATTTACAGTGAAGTACTGAGAACTGTGAAAACATACTGAGCCTTGGCCCATAAACAAAGGGCTTCCATAACCAATGATGGAGGGCAGAAACAAGCGAAATGAGGTCAAGCAGCTGGGCTAGAGCCCAAGATCAAAGGAGAAACAGCCTGCATGCTAATGGCTAGTAACTTCAACCAAGGCAGATGAACTACACATCAAAGAGATGGATATACTATAGTGGACAAAGGAAGGCCAGCAGTGATAGACAGTGTTTTAGAAAATAGTGAAGAGTGTTTTGAAGTAGCATTCATTCAGAAGTAGGTCTCAACAGGCTGACATAGTTGATGATGATGAACATGGAAAAAGTACATTATTTTGAAGACGAATGGGGGTGAGTGTGGGTAAAATATGACTTTCCTTTTGGAGGAAATTAGGTAGGTCTTATAGACAGCCTTTTGTCAGTTTTCCAACAGTTTCTACTCCACATAAATTTAGGAGCCATGGTTAGATACTCAGTACTGTGTCTTCTACATTAATAAAGGCTACTTATTTTTAGAAAGATAAGTTCTTTTAAAAAAATTAAAATATTTCAACAGTACTAAGAGACTGGTGAATTACATAGCAAACACTCATGTGGCTTTTTCCCAGCTTTATTAAATATGATTTCTACCAAATTTTCATGAGATATTTCTAAGAAATAAAACATTACAGATATGTTACATTTCCATGTATACCACTCTCCAATTCCATTTCTCTCTTGCCTTCCAGAGGGAAAAGTTATCCTGAATTTGGAGTTTATCACTTCTATGTATGTATATTTTTTACTACATATGTATCCTTAAAGAATATAAATAATTAGCATTTTAAAATAACTGTGTATAAATGACATTGTACTATATATGTATCATTCATCATTCTCTTTTGTTCAGTATGACATTTTTGAGAGTTATCCATATTGACACAGGAAGCTCTAGTTGATATTTTTGAGCTGATCAGTAGTCTATTCCATTAGTATACCATATTTTAAAGACACTTATGTTGCTAGACATTTACATTGTTTTATAAATTTTTACCTTTACAAATAATGCTTGAATTAATTTCTCATCTTGTGAAAATGAGCAAGTATGGCTTGGGTATGTGTTGGGTATCTGTAAGTAGACATGAAATTGGAATTGCTAGGTCACAGGAATCCCCATGTCCAATTTTACTAACATTTTACTGCTTTCCAAAGTGGTCTTATCAGTTTACACTCCCACCAGCTGCGTACAGGGATATTACTCCATATCTTTTTCAGCACATAGTATTGACAGACATTTAAATTTGTGTCAGTCTAATGAGTATGAAATGGTGCATCAGTCAGAGTCCAGCTGGGACACTCTTGGTCTTTCAACAGAGGAAATTTAACACAGGTAATTGATTAGACAGATGACAGAATAGCTGAGAAACCAAAATAGATAGTGAAGCAACATTCACAATAGCAGGAGGCCACTCTCAACCGTAGGGCTCCAGGACCAATGGAGGAGGTGGTGTTAACAGAGATCAGAAACTAGGCTCATCTGTCTGAAATTAACACCAAGGGGGATGCAGGAGGTGAGGTGGGAGCTGGACACACTAGGCCTCCAGAGGCTCATGCAGGCTCCCAGAGGTCCTGAAAGAAGCAAAGTGGAAAGGGGAGGAATGCCTCCCTTCTCCCTCTTCCTGTTGTCCAGACCTCCTGCAGTGCCTTCCACTGGCCAAACTTACCTGGAAGCTTGAAATAGTTACATGTGGTATGAACAAGGGCAGCAGAAGAGAGGGAAATCAATGTGAAAGGAGTTGATTGGAACAAATGGCACTGCATGGTAGTTTTCAGTTGCATGTCTCTGATTTAGAGCAAACATTTTTCCATGTGTTTGCCATTTTGTTTCCTTGCCTATGAATTGTTATTGATTTGTATTTATACATATTTTTCCTGTTGGTTGTCTGTTTCTAATTTGTTTTAGAGGTTCATTATATATCCTAGATATTAATCTTTGTCAGTTATATGTAGCGTTAATGTTACTCATAATCTGGCTAATTTTTCCTTTTGTTTATAGCCTCTTTTGTGATAGAGAAGTTTGAAATCGAATATACAAATTTGGTCTTTACTTTTAAGCTCAATACTTGTGTTTTAGTCAAGAAAATCCTTCCACATTCTAAGTCATATTTCTTTATATTGTCTGTTACAAATTCTAGTTTAACTTTTCATATTTACGTCTTTAATGCACTGGGGTTTATTTTGTTTATGTTGTGATACAGATATCTTTAAAAAACTTCTTCCCAAAAGACGGTCACCTATTCCAGACTATTTTTAATACTCTATTTTTTTAAATTGCAACCCTTGTCATATATTCAGTGTCTGTGTGTGTTGGTTCCTTCTCATGTGAAGCTATTTCTAGAATCTCTACTATGTGTCATTGGTCTAGTTTATACCCATGAGCAACATGCTGTCTTAATTAATATAGCATTAAAATAAAATCTGACTCCCAGCAAGACCCTCACGTTGTCTTACTCCAAACTTGAGCAGGCTATTCCAGATTTGTCAATGCTCTGTATACATTTTAGAATAATTTTATGAAGTTCCATAATAAAACTAAGGTTTTAATTTATGTTTTGGTGAACATATAGATGAATATGAACAAAGTTGTCATTTTTATAATTGGATCTTGCCATTAACATGGCGTATATGTGTGTGTAACTCATTTTGATAGAAAACGTTTTATATAGATTTTATAATTTCCTCCATAAAATTATTACATACATTTGTTTTTTATCTCAACATGTTATAGTTTGGCTTATCATTACAAGTGGCATTTTTACTGAGTTGTTGCTAGTGCATAAGAGCGTGGAGAATTCTCATGTACTTAACTTCTATCTAGAAAACTTGCCAAAATATTTTATTAGTTCTAACTTTGTAGATTCCTTTGGATTGCCATGAAAACAAAATCATATCCCATGTGACTTAGGGTAGATTTATTTCTTCCTTCCCAGCCTTTATGCCTTTCACTTATTTTTTATGTCTTTACCACACTGGCCTGAATCTATGGAACAGATGTTGAGACAGCTATTTGTTCTTAGCTTTAAAAGGTATTCTAATATTCCACCACTAAAGATGGTTTTTGCTCTAGGGCTTTTGTTAATTTCTTTTTCCAGGTGAAGGAAGGTCACTTTTCTTCTTCGTTGCTAAAAGTGTCAAAAAATTGAATTAAATAATCGGTGTTAATTGCATTAGGTTCTTTTCCTGCACTTACTGATATGATCTCATGGCTTTTCTCAAACAGTACTTTGAAGACTAATGCTCTGCCTGAGTAAAATCTGAACTTGAAAAACATAAAAATCAATACTGCATATTTTCTTTGGACATAGATAGATGTAAAAGCATTTTTTAAAGAGCTGTGAGACAATGTACAAAAGTGATTATAGGTGGCACTTTTGGAGGAAGGGAGAGAAATGCAAAGAAGTTGGATGGAGAGAGAAGTGATGATGGTAGAAGAAGAGCACTTGGCTTTCTCCGTGATGTTCTAATACTTTTTTAAAAGGCGAGCTGTGTTCGCATTCAACTTTCATCATTGTTTTAACAAGGTATATATAGAAAAAAGCAAATGTATTAAATTAATGAAGATAAATTTTGAGTAACAGAAATATGAACGAGTGCCATTCTTTTCTTTGTACTTTTCTGTAACTATTTTCCAAAAACAACCAAAAAAGCCAGTTAGAAAGTATTATTCACCTTATTAGTGACATATAGTTTAAGTTTGGTTCAAAATTTTAAATGTGAAGTAAGAAAGGTGGAAGTGTGAACTTGGTTTCTTTATATACGTCATCAGTCAACTAAAAGTCATGTATTTTAAGTACCTAACTGAGTATGTTTGGGCAAGATAATTACATAGACCCATCATTTAATAGTATGGATAGAAAATATAGACAACCTTTCCAAAGAAGCATTTAAGCCAACATGTCAATCTAAAGTGAAATATTGCTATCACATGCAGACCAATAGCAATGGTGTTTCTTGGTTGTGGGCAATATAGACACCAATTCCTATTTGTTTCATATAATTAAACAGTATACTGTACTTCTCTCTGGGAAGGTCTCATTTTCTCTAACTTTCATGTTTTTCTCTGTTTAAGACCTGGTCACTCAATGATCAAGCTTTTACCTCATGTATGAAGTAAGACTAAAATGAAACATAAAAATGAGTACCTAGTTCTGGATCGTCCATCTGGCTGACAGACTGACAGTGTGAGCCTGGGCTTAGGGAACCAGCAGAACAGACACTCATGCACGCGTGCGCACGTGCGCACACACACACACACGTGCATATATATGTGTGTATATACATAGACAGTTTTAAACAAGAAATTTCAAATAGAAAGAATGCAAATAATCATAGGAAACTCAGTTGGGCATATGTTTTCTTTATGCTCTTAATTTTGAATTACATGGTAGGTTTGGGTGGATGAGGAGAATGAGTACCACATTCCTTCTAATGCTTTAGGCAGCTAACCACTTAAATTGGTCCTGTGAACACATCTGCCAGGAGCTTTGAGATAGAATTTTTGTGTGTTCATATAGGTGACTCAACCAGGCATGATGTACGTAAATTAAAGACTGGGTACATGATGTACATAAATTAAAGACTCAGGAGGGGTGTGTGTGTGTGGGGGGCGGAGGAGAGAGAGAGAGAGAGAGAGAGAGAGAGAGAGAGAGAGAGAGAGAGAGAAATATGTATTTATTCTTGAACAAAGTATAAAAAAAAAAAAGTCGAACCCTCTCTGATGAAATACCAAACAGCTTCAAAGAAACAAAAAATCCCAAATGGGTAATAGATAGATTAGCCTATGAAGGAGAAAAATAACAATGAAGAACTAGACCCAGAGCATTTGGGATCTAGAGGGACAAGCCTGAAGGGGTGAAGGAGGACACAGAGGCAAGGGGAAGAGAGAAGTGAAGTCTGGAAGAAGAAGCCAAGAGTGTCCTCTCTGAGTATTTCTCCCCTGACGTTCGTATTGGCATCTCTGAGCTTGTTCGTCCTTCTTAAACTTCCTCCTTTAATGATGTTTTTCAACACTGATCATCCTGATATGGTCAGAATAAGTCAAAGAGGGAGAGAGACTGAAGATTGGGATATTAGTGACTCAAAATATTGGATGTCTTGGAAATCTTGGATATAAAGAAGGTGAGCAAATAGGCTTTATTGTGTGTCTGAATATGCAGAGAACATGGAGGTATGCTTTGTACACTTTGTTATGTTATGTTGTTTGAAGTTACAAAGAGAAAGGAATTGGAAATTGTTAGGCTTTAATAATGTTGGGGAAGAACATTTTATTGAAATGGTTCTGAAGAAATCAGAGATGCAGATTTATCTTAGCTAAATATCAAGAAGATAGTATTTTTCAAATACCAGCAATGGCTACTTATGTGATTTATAAAGATCAAATCAGGTGCCTAAGGTTTAGGCTTTGGAGCCAGATTTGAATGCAAGTTCCACTATATTCTGGCTCATTATAACTTGCACAAGTTGCTTAACCACCCTGAACTTCAGTTTTCTCATCTGTAAAATAAGATAATGATAGCTCGCTAATGAAGTTTTCTATGATGAATAAATGATACAATGTAGTGAAACTTAGCATGGTGCCTTATGCAGGGCAAAGTACAGTAAATGGCGATGGTGTAGAGGTGGTGTTATTCAACACTGAGTTTATCAACAGTATATTGTGTGTGTGTGTAAGAGTGGTATTGTAAATCAGTTGCATATACAAAAAGCCAAATTCAGTAGCTTAGTGCTGGTGTATTTTTCTCATGTCCAGGGAGATATCCTAGGGCTTGTGTGGTTGATGAGTAAATCCTCAAGCACTTAGGCTCCTTCTAGCTTCCTGTTCTGCAATCCTTAGCAAATGACCCTTACCTTCACAGTCTCAAGATCCTCTTGCCCCTTCAGGAATCTCACCCCTGCTCCCCAGAAGACCAGGGCCAGCAGAGTCTGTCCTTTTTCACCAGGCAAATGATGCTTTCCTAGAAGCTCCACCCAGTGGGCTTCTTCTAGCACCTCATTTGCTGGAATTCAGTCACGTGAGCATCCCTCGTACAAAGAAGCCTGAAATACTAGTTTTTAGATAGTCCTGCCCCCAAGCAAAGTTGTGGTTCTGGTAGTAAGAAAAGAAGGGAGGATAGATATTGAGCGAGCAGTGTCTGCCATAGTTTGGCATTAAGAATTGCTGCCTGCATGTCTAAAGCCTTTAGAAGAGGCAGGAGAGGAGAGCGGGAAAGGGAAAGAAGACATTGCATTCAGCCTGGTTTAATAGAGGAGCTATTATGGCATGGCAACCCCCAGTATCTCTTTAGGAGAAAGCAACGTTGAATACTAGGCAAGACTTGTTACTTGTTCTGAATATTCTCCCGCCATAGAGGGTGGCATAGTGTTCTGGTTAAGAACATAGCATAGAAATCGAGCAGTCATGACTTGGAATTCCGGCCCTGATCCCAGTTGAACGTGTGACTTTGGGTAAGTTATTTACTCTCTCTAAAATGTACAGTCCTATGACAGCAGAGCTTAGTTTTGTCCCTGCTGTAGCCCCACCAGGAGAGTCCTTTCCTATCATTCAATATTAGTTGCATGGATAAATGGGCAGATGAATAAATGGGCAGATGAATAAATGAACTTCTCAGAACCCTGGATTCCTCAGCAGTATAAGGAATTAATAAAGACCAACTTTTTTTTTTTTTTTTTTTTTTTTTGGTGACAGAGTTTTGCTCTGTCACCCAGGCCAGAGTGCTATGGTGCAATCTCGGCTCACTGCAACCTCCATCTCCTAGGTTCAAGCGATTCTCCTGCCTCAACCTGCCGATTAGCTGGGATTACAGGCATGTACCACCATACCCAGCTAATTTTGTATTTTGATTTATTTATTTATTTTATTTTTTAAAAATTTATTTATTATACTTTAAGTTCTGGGGTACACGTGCAAAATGTGCAGGTTTGTTACATGCCATGAGTGGTTTGTTGCATCCATCACCCTGTCATCTACATTAGGTATTTCTCCTAAAATAGAGACTGGGTTTCTCCATGTTGGTCAGGCTGGTTTAGAACTCCCTACCTCAGGTGACCTGCCAGCCTTGGCCTCCAAAAGAGCTGGGATTACAGGCATGAGCCACCGTGCCTGGCCTAATAAAGACCATCTTTAGAGGTCACCAGGAAGACATTAAATGAAATAATACATAATTTCACTAGGAGCTTCCCTGCAGTTCCCTGAACCTGAGAGCTTCTTTGGACCATTTCTGAGGACCTCTTTAGGCAGCTATTCATGTCCAAGTCTGTTTCTTAGATAAACCACACTATTATGGTGACATTTAAGTTTGCCAATGTACTCAAAGCAACTATCTGTGTGGCGGATCCCTACAATTTATTGGATGGATATGTGAAAGTATGTGTGCCTGTATTTATACACACATATGCAATGGTGACTTTATTTTGAATAAAAGTTTGCTGAGCTTTCAATATCAGCTATTTCAGAGCAGGCTTGCTGCTAATTAAGGGTTAGCACACTAAATTAATGGTAAATTAATACTCATTTCTGTGCTAGTACAGGAGAAAGGCAGGAAAATTAGCTAAATTAGATTCGAGTAATAACATCCATCATGGCCAAGAATAATGGTGTCTAAAAGGATTTTCTGTGAAACTCTGAGTATGAGGGCCATTCATAAACTCAAAAACTCTGATGTCCTTATTTAGTTATTTGCAGTGGATGAGTCTTTACAAAATAGTGGTTTAAATGAAAATCCCCCTCGGTAGCAGGTGCTAAGCACTTACAACATTTAACATTGGTCGGCTTACAAGGTTTATGAGAATATTCTGAATTAAGGCTCAGAATGACTTCATGCTGACAAAGTGGAAATTACCGAATTGGAGTACAATGCAAGCAAATCCTACACTAGCAACCCATCAAAAGCCAAATCACTTTCTAGCATTCCTAGGCTAGTTTATGATAATCCCTGATCATCTACTCTTTCCTGTTACAGAGTAGGGTCTTCACCCCAATGCCACGGACTGAGGTATCTTTTTTGGAAAAAGAAGTACTTGCTCATGCTTTCTAATTTGAATTGTTTATCAATTGGGTGTAACCATGTCACTCATGCCCATTTAAAATGTGCTCTCCTATGACAAGACCTTCAGCACCAACACAATGCAAAAGTAATTGCAACAAGCAACTCAAGAGAATGATCCACTTCCATATGGGAGATGATACCTTACAGGGAATATTCTTCTACGTTGTGTCATTGTGAAGAGACTTAATTTCCAACCCCATAAAATAGTGCCCACCTGTTCCTCTGAGCTCAGTGGTTCATGAGACCCTCTCCAGCCAACTCTGATGTTTGAGTCTGTGGTTCCCATTGAGTGTCTGCTTTGTATTTCTGCCCTGGCCATTCACTTTGCTCCAGCTTATAACAGGAATATTGACTGACCATTGACTGGGTCTAGGCAGGCAGACTTTGCAGTAATTATGAATGAAAGATGTCAGTGGCAAAGCATCTCATTCCAGATATTTCTACACATAGTCGATACTGGCTTTCGTAAGCGTGACTGAGCTCCAAATGGCTTGCAGTCATAAGGGAATGACCAATTGAATAGCTATTATTTCATCCACTTGATGCTGTGCTTTTTGTGCAAAGGAAAGAGGAATGCAGAAGCATGCACATTTTACACCAACCTGGTTCTTGCTTTCAATAGCTGCTGCAAAATATTAGCTATTTTCCCTAGGAAGCCAGCTCCTGGGGAGAGGATATAGATTGCCAGTGGAAAACCATGTTAATTTTCAATAGAGGTTACAAAAAAATAGAAATTCCTATCCAAACTTAATCACTTTTACTTCCACAGAAAGATGAGTATTTATTTCCCAGAGTCTCTTGAATCTGCTTTAGCAGTAAAATAAGGAATATGGCTAACAAAATAATTCAGATTAAAACATTGTATATTCTTGGATTTGTGCAAGATGCCTGGGTCTGGACAAAGACAAAAGTCAAAGCTTCCATATGATGAGCTTCCTGGCCACTATGAAGTCTAATCCACTTTCAAACAGAGGAGGTCTCTCCTTACAGTCTAGGTGCCACTGTCTGTCAAAACCACTTTACATTTTTATGATTACTATTCAAATATTTACAGAGATTTTATTACTTGCCCACAATTATCTTGATGAGAAGAGCTTAATCATTTTAACAGATAGTGAAAGCATTGACTCAGTACCTTCGAAAGTAATGTCCAGAAGATGCCAGATTTGAGAAGCAGATTTGGGAGGAAGGCAATTCATACCAGGCAGGTAAAATTGCCCCAAGAGCACACAGCTAATAATAGGCAAAACTAGAAACTGACCCCAGAGCTGATACTTCCCATCGCTATGCTCTATAGTCTCTCCACTAGCAAAACTAACAGCAGTGAGATTAGTCCATAGTCGCAGCAGCATAGGAGTAGAAATAGCAACTACAGTAGCATCCACCATTGTTTACTGAGTTCTATGAACCAGATATTGAGGTTTCATCCTAAGCATTTTCATGGGTTATCCTTTTTTTTTTTTAATTACCAAAGCAACCCTATGAAAATGCTATTATCCTCATTTTACAGAAGAGGAAATTGAAGCTCAGAAAAGTTAGATCTTCTCAGATAAGAGAAGTTAGGTATCTGAGCTGGGATTTCAACATAAGAGTCAGACTTTTTCACTTGTTTCCTAAATGAAACCCTATCCTTACTCCCTAGAGAAAAGGAGAAAGGAGACTTCTTTGAACATGGGCGTATTTGAATCTTGGAATGATAGAAAAGTCAGATTTCTGATCAGGTTTTGTTTGCCCTCTCCATTCAGGAGAGTGCTGAAGTCAGGAACTGTGTGAGCCCGTCCAAAATGAGCATGGGGTTTCTAGACTCCTCAGGCAGGACCTTGAACCACAGAAATAAAAGGATGATGACGGATTGAAGCATACACTTCAGCAAGGCACTGTGCTGGGTTCTGTAAGGCAACTGTCTTCTGTGATGCAACCCTGTGATGTCAGTGTTGAAACATGCTACAGATGAAGTAGAGTAATTTATGACTCAGTGATGCTAAGTAACCATGTTTTCTCCCAGTGAGTGATAAACAAGAGGCAAGATGATTCGTAGGTCTGTCTGACTCTAGAGTCTGCAGTACTGGGAATAAACTCTGGAAAGGGGACATCACCCGTTTGTGATCCTGCTCCCCACTGCACAGCTGAGCCTGCATCTCGACTGTGTCATTCCAGTCTTTGCTGTTAACAAAACCCATTTGTTAGGTATCTCAGAAAGTTGCAGTTGAGGTGTTGGCCAGGACTGAAGTCACGGCAGAAAACTCAACTAGGGAAGGATCTTCTTTCAAGTTCAGTCAGCGTCTTGGTAAAATTCAATCTCACTGATTGACACAGGGTCTCATTTCATTGCTAGCTGTCAGCCAGAGGTGACCCTCTGTTTCTTGACTTGTGACCCTCTGCACAAGGCAGTTCACAATGCAGAAGCTTGTTTCATTCATGCATGCAAGGAAAAGAGACTACTAGCATGATGGAAGTTAAAATCTTACGTAACATAATTATGGAAGTGGCATCCTATCGCCTTTGCCATATTCTGTTGATTAGAAGCAAGTACTGTCCAGGACTAATTGAGAGGGAATTACACAAATTAGTTCCGGAAGACAGGGTTCACTGGGGCCATCTTGGGGTCTGTCCAACACAAGGGCCCACGGCTGAGTTCTGCAGTGTTTGGGAGTGGAACACTGCACAATACCTTCCCTCGAAGGGGGGCTTTGGAACAGACTTTTTGAGTGGCTGCTATGGAAGTACTTCTACATTTACAGAACGCGACCCAGGGAATCCAGCAAAATGCCATTTCCTTAATTAAACAGATTAACCAGTAAACCGAATTGCATGGTGGACTTTAACAAGGCTAACGTAGCCCATGTGGTTCTCAGTGGAAGGCCTCCCCAGTCTCTTCTCTTCCCTTTCTCTGCTGACCCCACTTCCTCTGCCATTTTCTTTTTATTCTGTGGCTCCTTGAATTTTTCTTCCCATATTTTTCTGTACCAAGATGATAGTTGTGTGTGTGTATGAAATGTTCATTTTAACTATAAAGGCTTGGTAATAAGTGTACAATCAGGTTGGCATCAGCCTCGGATGCAAAAATCCTTTTCAACTCACTATATCTTGAAAGGATTTGCAAGCCTGGGCACCTAGATATTGTAATGCATCATTGTTCACTAGATGAACATCGGGACAGAAATTAAAGTAGAAGCAGGGGGCGGTAGCAGCTTTGGCCCCAAAATCAGCCAAGATGAAGGAGGATCAAGTGAAACCGACAACTTGGGGTTGGAGGGGAGGGTCCAAGTGCTAAGCCTCTGGCCTTCTCACAGTTGCATGGGATGACAAGCCATGGCTAAAGGTGCCATGAGGCCTTCTCAGGAAAGAATTAAGAAGTAAGTCAAGCGTAAGGTGTTAGTCCCTAATGCAGTGCAGCAGATAGGACCCAGCAGGGAAAGCAGACCCTCTCAGAGCAGTGAGAAATGAGGAGCTGGCAGAACGCATGCCCCAAGAATCACAGAGGCTTGGGCACCTCTCTGAATCTCGCGATGTAACCACGTGGCACTTAGAGAGATCCTTCTCTTTGAAACTGAAAGGTAAAAGGCCTGAGAATCAGGTGCTCAGACCACAGAAGCAGAGTAGAGGTCAGATCCACTGAATCTCAGAACTGGAGGGAACTTTTAAAGAGCCTGTATATTTAGTACCCTAATGTGGCAGATGAAGAAACTCAAATTCAGACAGGCAATGGACTTACATGAGGCCGCATAGATGAAGACGAACATGGGGATGTTTGAATCTTGGAATGATAGATTGCCCTCTTCACCTGTCCATTTGCTTCTTTTAAGCAAGTATCCCAAAGTGCTGCTGCATAAGCAGCTCCACCAACCGGGAAAGGGAGAAGCTAGTGTTTTGTTTTGAGTTGGTGTTGTAAATAGGTTGCATGGTAGAGTGTGCTAGCTATTCCATCAAATCTCCCAGTGACCTTCCCTCTGAGAGATTTACACACCTCTGTCCCACTTAACTCAGGTAATCCATGTGACTTGTTTTGACCAATGCAGTGTGAGTGTATTAAGCTATTCTTGCATTGCTATAAGGCAGTACCTAAGAGTGGGTAATTTTTAAGACAAGAAATTTAACTGGCTCACAGTTAGGAAGGATTGCAGCATCTGCTTCGGGGGAGGTGTCAGGAAGTTTCCAATGATGGCTGAAGGTAAAGAGGGTACAGACATATATGGCAGGGGCAGGAGCAAGAAAGAGAAGAAAAAGCTATGACATACTTTTAAATGACCAGTGCTCATGAGAACTCACTATCGTGAGGGCAGCACCAAGGGGCTAGTGCTAAACCATGAGAAATCCTCCTCATGATCCAATCACCTCCCACAAGGTCCCTACCTCCAACATTGGGGATTAAATTTCAACAAGAGATTTGGGAAGGGACACATATCCAAACTATAGGAGTGGGTTGAAGTAAAGTGTGTCACTTCAGAGTCTTTTTCTCTGCCGTGAGAAAGGCGAGTGTTCGGGTTAGAGGCTGCCTCTCAGCCTGGATCCCAGAGTGAAGGTGATATGGGCAGAGCCATAGCCCACTACTGACGGACATGCAATGCGAGGTACTCAGCTTATTCTGACTGTCAGTACCCCATGATCTGGCCTACCCTGAGAGACTTGACGTGGTGGGCGGGCTCTATACACTCGCACATATGTTACAGTCACCTTTCCCCAGGTCCATGATCTGTCTCCAGGTTGTCTCCTTTCCCTGTGTGACCAGCTCTGTGAATGACATCCCTCACTCAAGAAACCTGGGATCATCCTGGCCACCACTCTGTGTTCCAACCAGGTCACCAAGTGCTGCATCACTTCCCATACCCTGTATCCGCCCTTGTTCACGCTGCTCATCGCTGCCTCAGCTGCCAAACAGGCTGCTTTGACTCCAGCCTTACCCTTCCCTCTTCAATCCAGTCCCTGTAGGTGGCCAGAGAGAGCCAAGCCCACTAGAAGGTCTTTAAGAGGGTTGCTTACTGCAAGATCAGCCTGAATGTGGCCTACGAAGTTCTTCCAGCATTAGCATCCATCTGTCTCTCACTGTGTTCCTATCAGGATGCATTTCCTCTGCCTTGTCCAGTTTCTTTCTCTTTCTGTCCCTATTTTAATTTAAAAGGCTATTTTTCTGCATGAAAACTCCACCTCCTGCCTGCACCACTCAGCAACCAGTCATCCTCTTCCTCTCCTGTCTGTGCACCCCTCATTCACTTGCCTAACTCCAAGTCATTATTGGGACCTCAGTTTGGAGTCACCTTGTCTAGGAAGCTTTCCCAGACCACCTGAGTATATGCTGGGAGTAAGTCCTCTGGCTCACAGCACCACCCTGTCCTGCCCCCTGCAGCTCTATACTAGGCTGCACTTCAATTGACAGGTGACTCTTCCCCAGTAGACTCTACTCACCACCAGGTCCCCCATGCCTTGCAAACCAGTTTCTGGCACATGGTAGCTGCCCCTTGAACATTTGCTGCTTAATGTTGGTTTTTCATCTCAAAGGCAAAAGAAAACAATGCCCAGACATGGGAACAAAAGACCTTGTCCTAAAACCAAAGATTCTTTTGAATGCAAAATGTTATATTTCATGTGAAGAAAACATGCAGCTGTTGGAAAGAACTAGAACCCACAAAAGTACATGAAATGAGCGACATATATCATTAAACATGGGTCATGGGTCTTTTTCCTGAGTGTGCATAAAATCACAAATTTTTCATTGAGAAGTAAATATTTAACAACAGATGAAAAAGTGACCATGCACACTGGGAGAGATTAGCTAGGAGTGTGAGGTGAGGAGGGGCAGGTGGGGAATGAGATCCTGCTGCATTCTGTGGACCCAGGCGGGGCTGCATGAGGTGTGGGTGTGCATGAGAACAGTGTTTTATTTGTAAAGATACTTTCTCAAGAGATTGTTCATTAGGGATTCCAACCTTTTCCTTTCTGTTTTCTGCTGAAAACATGACCTGATTCTGGGGACGGAGTTTGGAGAGTGTTCAGATCTAAGTGTCAGTAGCGTTGAAGAGGGCAGGGGTTGGGAGGTACAAAACTGTCCTACAAGCTTTATAGTTGATGAACGAGTCTGCATAGTTGTAGTCGATCTGCTGGGTAGAGAAACTGGTGTGGGTAATGTTTTTCATTCCAATGGCTCTGAAGCAGTGATTCTTGGTGTGCATTTGAATTGTGGGTCTGTTTCTGCCACCAGAGCATCCCCACTTGTGATTGGTCCAGAGAGTAAGGCAGCTAGGGAACACTGAGCCTGAATCTACCCAAATTCCTCAAATAGGAGGTGGAGTTGCCATTCTCTAACTCTGAACAATCACATGCCTCTGCATCGTACTGATGATAAGCATCTACTTGGACAAGTCTACCAGATTTAAAAACCTTCATTCGTAGGAAGATAGGCAGGTAGATGTCTTAGTTTGCTTTTTATTACTATAGCAGAATACCTGAGGCTACATAATTTACAAAGAGAAGAGGTTTATTAGGCTCACAGTTCTGGAGGATGGAAGTTCCAGATTTGGCACCTATATCTAGTGAGGGCCTCAAGCTGCTTCTACTCATGGCAGAAAGTGTGCAAAGAGATTACACAGCGAGAGAGAAAAACCAAGGAAACCAGACTCTATAACAACCCATTCTCTTGGGAAGTAGTCCATTCCAAAGAACTCACTAAGCTCATGGGAGAGCATTAATCAATTCATAAGGGCTCTACCTCCATGACCCAGGCACCTCCCACTACCCCCCACCTGCCAACACTGCCACATTAGATATCAGATTTTAACATGAGTGTTGGTAGGGCAAACCACACCAAGACAGACAGACAGACAGGCTGACTGGTAGACAGATGGCTGGCTGGATGGAATGGATTAATGGGTGGATATAGCTATGCAGAGAGATGTGATAGAACAAAGAACACTTTATCAGAAGTACAAGTAGGGGAATATGTTATTTTACAACCCTTGTTTGCAACTTATTATAAGTCAACATTCTGGTTAGGTGGCATGTCATAATTGCAAAACAGAAGGTCTAAATAGGAAGTTCTACCAAAGATTTGATTAACCTGTAAAACATCTTTAATTGTTCAGTAAAATCAACAAGTGATTAATATATCATTTAGAATGAGGTGTCACAAAGGGTAGCTTGATAAACTTAAAACCCCTTTGTCTAGGCTTAAGAGAATTTCTCAAGAAACAAGCGAGCTCATTTCTCCTGTGATAACCCTATTTCTCTCCACTTATAAAATGACATAAGCTGCATAATGAGCAGATTAGGCACAGAATCACCAACAAAGTACTGCACCTGCTAAAGCAATTAGCCCTGTGTACTTTCCTCCTGGGAGAAGCAGACACAGGTTACATGCACAATGCAAGGGCAGCACCTGAGCTAAGTGGGCTGCTTTGTCCGTAACAACATGTTTGTGGTTTGGCTGATTTTAGAGAGCATGAAGGAAGGGGTAGAACGGTTATGGTTCTTTCCCCAGAACTGGTGGTCCTTTCTTCATAACTATATAGACACGCCTAATATGGCAACCTGAACACGTTGCTTCTGTGTGAAACACCTCTCTCCTGCTTCTTTAGGGCATCATTTTTTCCCCACTCCAACTATGCAATTCTCCTAAGAGCTGCTAACCATAGTACTCAGCCTCGGGAATGGGCACAAGATTGAGGCGGGCAAGTCATAGTAGGCTCAGACCATGAGTCAAGCCAATTAAAATTCTCTGGAAATTTTTAACCTCCCCAGCTTCCCTGATCCTTGCCTTTCTGAGACTTGGCCGATCAAAGGGTCCAGATCTGTATGCTTCCCCCAGCATTCTCTCAGTAAGTACTTATGTTTTCAGGCTGTCTGATCTAGTTTTTGTCATTGGCAAAGAAATGAGTCCTAAATAGCTTTTCTTCTTTCACAGTCAGTTACCTAATGAGTAGGTAATGAATACCTACATCACAAATGCATAAGGCCCCACATTTGCCCTAAAAGAATGCATGCTTTGTGGGGAAGACTGAAAAAGACACCAGTGGCATAATTTGGTTAGGAGGGTGATGTGACATGAAGACATTTGTCAAAACATGGAAACAGTTTTTGTGTCCTGCATGCATTAGGTATTTGTCCTAATGCTCTTCCTTCCTTTGTCCCCAACCTCCTGATAGGTCCTGGTATATGATGTTCCCCTCCCTGTATCCGTGCCTTTTCATTGTTCGGTTGTCAACCCCCACTTATGAACATGTGGTGTTTGGTTTTCTGTTCCTGTGTTAGTTTGCTGAGAATGTTGGCTTCCAGCTTCATCCATGTCCCTGCAAAGGACATGATCTCATTCTTTTTTACAACTGCATAGTATTCCATAGTGTATATGTGCTACATTTCCTGTATCCAGTTTATCATTGATGGGCATTTGGATTGGTTTCAAATCTTTGCTATTGTAAATAGTGCTGCAGTAAATATATGTGTTCATGTGTCTTTATAGCAGAATGATTTATAATCCTTTGGGTATATACCCAGTAATGGGATTGCTGGGTCAAACGGTATTTCTGGTTCTAGATTGTTAAGGAATCGCAACATCATCTTCCACAATAGTTGAACTAATTTACACTCCCACCAACAGTGTAAAAGCATTCCTATTTTTCCACAGCCTCGCCAGCATCTGTTGTTTCCTGACTTTTTAATAATCGCCATCCTAACTGGTGTGAGATGGTATCTCATTGCAGTTTTGATTTGCATTTCTCTAATGACCAGTAATTTTTTGATTTGCATTTCTCTAATGACACTAAGTTTTCTTAAAATGATTCTTAGGTTAAATACTTTCCTCGTATTCCACAGTGTGAATTGATGTTTTTAATTAAACTATTTTAATATTTTTAAGCTTTCTCAGTCAAAAAAGTATAGAAAACATCAAGTTAAACCAGAGTAAGGAGAATTCTTTGCTGCAGAACTTTGGAGTATCATAGAGACAAATTGAGTATGCAGGGATTCCCAAAGTTCCTGAAGCAAATGCATTTTTCTTGCAGTGTTTGGTCAAATTCAGAGATGCAGTGTTGATTTGAATACAGTTTGGGGTCTCCACTTGATCATTATGAGCTTCTCAGTACTTACTGAAAGAATGCTGGGACAGCACACAGGTCTGGTCATCCTGAGCAGCCACATCTCAGAAAGGCAAGGATCAGAGAAGCTGGGGAGGTTTGATGGTTCAAATATTATCTGGTTTCTGGACGCCTCTGTTTCTAGCTGTTTCTTACTTCTGTATTAGGGTTCTTTAGAGGACAGAACTAATAGGAGAGATGTATATATAAGCTCTCCACTCAATCATTATGAGCTTCCCAGTTGGCCCAGGCTAAGATCCTGGCAGAAGTAGGCGTGGGAGAAGCTCTGGATTAGCTGAATTTCAATGGTCCTCTCTCTGCTACCATTGTGGGGAGTACACCAGAGCAAATCTTCCTTCTTGCTGGGATTAAGCAGCATGATAAGCCCTCAAAAGGAGTTCCTACGTTACAGTATGAAGAGCCGTTGTACTTTCTGTAAGCCAAAGGTGGCACTACACAATGAGCAATAGATGTCCTCTATATGGATGTTTAGAGGCATGAGCCATAGAGGGATGGCAAAAGCTCCCACTCTTCTTTACTTCCTTTGAACCTTAAGAAAATTCCATAGAAGTCTGCATTATGATTTTCCCCTTTTCATCACAAATACTTTTATATTGCTTCAACGACAGCACCCTGCTAGGAGACCGCTGCAGAGGGGAAGGCTGAGGCTAAATGCCACTGATGGGTGGACAGGGGAGCTTCCTGTTGGCTCCCACATCCTCCTCTAACGGCTCGATGGACATTTGAGAGTTGGAATTTGGGAAGTAGAGGAACTTCTGTATCTTCACCTTGATACTGCAGCATCAGAAAAGTCACTGGAACGCAGCCTCCACTTTTAAGGAAGTGGAAGCCCAAGTTTTCCATTTATTCTCTGGTTCAGTGTCTCGGTTTGGTACATATTTATGCTTTTGCTGCTTATTGATTTGACCAATGTGAATCACTCTTTGGCAAACAGGGCTGCGTTAATGCGTTAAAAGCTCATTATGAGGATAATGGACACAAAGTAAAAAGGAATCAAATGATGGGAGTATAAAAGGTTTTTCCCTAGACAGCTGAAAATAAGTTGAAAACAAATTCAATTAAAAAAACATTCAGCTTTTTTTATTTCTTCTGTGGTGTGATTCCTCTAAAGGAAGTGCCCAAAGCTAACACAGCACTTAGAAGGGCTACCCCGTCCTGCCCCAGCCCGACCTGGGAAGACCAGTGAAGAACACGCACCCAGAGGGGGCTGTGCTCTCAAGCCACGTGTTTCTGCCTCCCACAGATATCTCTGTGTCTGTTTGCCATATCTCTTTTCGCTTTCTTTTGGTCAAAACTCAGAAAACCCCTCAAAGCAAAGCAAGCTTCCCAACATGGAATACCCTTCCTGTATCTCAGCCTTATGCCCCGAGTTGAAATCCGGGTCTATCCCTACCCCAACCTTTGCCGCTGCTTTACTGCCACAGGCACAGTCAGGCTGCCTCTACCCACAGGGATTTTCAAGGAAGCTGTAGGAGTCATGCAGTTTTTCCTTTCTTTTGTCTTTTCTTCCTTCCTTCCTTCCTTCCTTCCTTCCTTCCTTCCTTCCTTCCTTCCTTCCTTTTTTTTTTTTGAGACAGAGTCTCGCTCTGTCACCAGGCACAATGCTCAATTGCAGTGGCACAGTCTTGGCTCACTGCAACCTCCGCCTCCCGGGTTCAAGCAATTCTCCTGCCTCAGCCTCCCGAGTAGCTGAGACTACAGGTGTGTGCCACCACGCCCAGCTAATTTTTTTGTATGTTTTGGTAGAGACGGGGTTTCACCATGCTGGCAAGGATGGTTTTGATCTTGCGGACCTTGTGATCCGCCCACCTTGGCCTCCCAAAGTGCTGGGATTACAGGCGTCAGCCACTGCGCCCACCTTTCCTTCCTTTTCTCATTTACTTTTTTACTCTATTGTTTTCATTATGAAAGTCGTACTCCCTCTTTTAACAAGGCAAAGGATGGAGAGGTGTATTTT
The DNA here is from genome assembly GCF_048565385.1 of Saimiri boliviensis. Lineage (NCBI taxonomy): Eukaryota > Metazoa > Chordata > Mammalia > Primates > Cebidae > Saimiri > Saimiri boliviensis. The sequence goes on from NC_133456.1 coordinate 49,818,519, forward strand.
ATAAGCTCATTTTTCTTTCCTTCCCTCTAATCACTGCTGCCCTTCCAAAGGGAACCAAGGGTAGTAGCCAGGTGTGCATTGCCAGCCTGCACATTTCCTTTCCCCCGCTTTCCTATATCCAAAGGAAAGCTTTTTCCCATCTCAGAGCTCTCCAGTTCTATCTTTAAAATGTTTTTCAAAGCACTGCATTTCTTCCCCTCTTGGTTATGTCTAGTCCTAGTCATTGTCACCTGTTAGGTGTATTTATTTCCTAGGGCTGCTGGAACAGAGGACTGCAAACTGGGGGGCTTAAAGCAATGGGAATTTATATCTCGTCATTCTAGAAATCTGAAAATCAAAGTGTCGCTAGGGCCAGGCTCCCTCTGAACCTGCAGGGGAGTCCTCCCTTGCCTCTTCCTGACTTCTGGTAGATTCTGACGTCCTTGGCCTTCCCTGGCTTGCAGCTGCAGCGTGCCACACTCTGTCTTTATGTCATCTGAGGTTGTCCCTCTGTCAAGGCAGGCCTGTCTTCACAGGCTTGCTTTTCAATAAGGATACCAGGCATTTGTTGGACCCTACTCCAATGTTAAGATGACCTCCTCTTAACATATTATATCTGCAGTGACCCTATTTCCAAATAAGGTCACATTCCAAGGGGTACAGGGTTACGGCTTCAACACATTGTGGGGTTGGGGGAGGAGGGGACACAATTAGACCTATAGCACAAGGCTAGAGTGCACTGGCCTCTTACTTCGCAAAGTAGAGCCTGCCTGGCAGCCAGAAGAGTTCCTTCAATTTCAGGGAGCTCCAGGCACTCCTCTCCTTAAAGCCCACCCCTACAAGGCTTCCGTTGTACCTCAGGTGAAATCCAAGCTCCTGAGGCAGTTGACAAGGCTCTTTAAAGTGGATCCCGCTCAGCTGTGCTGGTCAAAGCCTTTACCTGTGACCCCTCAACCTTCATTCCCCGCCTCGCCATCCTCCCTCACCCTCCCACATTCTTTGCTGAGTTAGCCCTGCTCCTCCATCACATCGCTTTCAATGGTCCTCCTGACCCCTCCAAAATCATGCTCATGTGCAGCCCTTTTTTACTCTCTCATTCTCCTACGTGCTTCTCTCACCTTTACTGACGTCATCATCAGGGTGTTTGTTTAATGTCTGTCTTACACAGGGTTGACGAACTATGGCTAATGAGCCAAATGTGGCCCGTGGTCTGTTTTTGAAAAACCCTTGATGAGAATGGTTTTTACAGTTTTAAGGGTTGTTAAAAACAAATATACAAAAAATACAAAGAAAATATGCTTCAGAGACTGCATGTGGCCTGCAAATCCTTAAATATTTATGCTCTGGCTCTTTATAGAAATGTGTGATGATCCCTGGTCTTACCCACCGTCAACTTCCCTGGGAGCCAGTATCTTGTCTGTTTTGTTTGCTGCCGTGTCTGGAAAACCTTGCAAGGGGTCTGGCACTTACTAAGGTCCTTGCTAGATATATGGTGGTGAAGTGAATGAGTTATTCAATGAAAGGTTGGTTCTCAGTGACTGTTGAGCTAGGAGAAACCAATCCTTTCATAACAGCCAGAGAGACTTCTCTGGTCATATGCATGGATTTTTATAATCTGACAATTCAGTCATTTAATAAACAGTGAGGACCAGTGATGTTTTAGACATTGGTCGAATCACCAGGGAGGGAGACTGATTGAGCTCTTCTCCTGGGAAACTCATCTAGAGGGGAAGAGATGCAAAATGTGATGAAGGATTTTAGCCAGGGCATCACTTGTTAAAGAAAAATTTTAACAGTGGATTTCTGAAGGTAGAGTTCCTCCTTGGTCATCGGGAGGAGAACAAGGGGATGCTGTCATCTAATTTTATATTATCAGCACACTAACACTTTTCCCCTAGAGACAAGTTCTTCTCAGATGTGCTGGTTGTTGCTTTGCCTCTGGTCCAAACAGGACCATCTCTCAGGAGTCAGTCTCACTTTGTTGTCCTCAAAGTGCAGGTACTTGTGAAAACAAAACAAAACAAAACAAAATAAAACAAAACTCTAAGCACCCTCAACTCCAGCCTAAATGAGAAAACTGGTTGTCCTGTGCAAACCATGGAAGCGCTTGAGGAAAGAACCGGAGGCCACAGCCCCTGGTGGACAGGTGATATGCCCTTCCTTGTCCAGCCACCATTTTTCACCACAAGGCATGTCCTTATGGCTGTCATTTAAAATTCCACCTCAGCTTTTATTTTTTCCAGGTTGCTGCAGTTTTAATGCCTATTTTCAGAAGCCGGATGAATCTGAGATACACAATCTGCCAGTTGACCTAGCTTCTTAGAATTCAGTGATTCGTTTCAAAATCTCTCCCTGTGAATCTTAAGAAATCAAGCTTAAGGATAGCGTTAAGTGGTACAGAAGGTCTTTGTTCTTCCCACTTTGAGCTAAATTAGAATCAGTTTGTCTTGGACTTATTCTGAGCCTTTCGACTGGAACTTACCAAAATCTTTCATTTCCTAACAGTATTTTCTATCAAGGGAACTCCTTGAGAGGTGGCTTTTGTCCTCCAAATGGGCAGTAGCCTTATGACACAGCTGGAAGTGCCCTTCTTCCCCCAGCTGTCCCTGCAGCTCTCAGCTTGAAAGCCATCCCATTCCTGGAGGCCTTCCTCAGCACCAGCAGCTAGAAATGCCTGCTTTTGAGGCTCCCAGGCCCCCCGCAAAATGAAAAGCCAAATTTGTCTATCACAATAGAAAATGAAATGGAACTCATTCACTGACTCACAAGAAGATGGAGAATTCATTAAAAGAGCATGTAGCATAGAACCTGAGTCCTGCACTGTGGTAGTGAGGTCCTGGCACAGGATCTGTCAGAGCCATGAATGTGGTATCTTTCAGTCTGTAAGTTGCTCCCCTGAACCTTTGTAAGGCTCCACAGCATTGGGAATGACAGCCCCTTCGAAATGAGAGGCCTGGCCAAACATTGAACGCCTGGCTCAAATCCTTGGTTCTTCTCTGTGCTCAGTGGGCCTTTTTCCCAATGTTCTCCAGCACAGTGCTGTTAATTTCTTTTAAAGCATATCTTCCCATTTGCAACTATTTTACTGACTTTACCTGTTTGCGTTCTGTGGCCTTCCCTTGCCCCTACTAGAATGTAAGCTCCATGAGGGTGGGGTGTGTGTAGCATGTAGTCGTCTCCTCGTCTCCCCAGCACCCTCAGTGCCTGGCTTCTTGTAGACCCTGTGAGAGTGACAGTGCCATGTGCAGGGCCTGTCGGTGGCGGGGCTGGGTGGCTGCGAGCAGTCCACCACACCCGAGGCCGTGGAAGGTGGTCTACCAGTCCTGCTGTGTTGGGCAGTGGTTTAACACCAAGGCCAACCCCCAGTCTGGCAATTGAACTATTTCATGCTGTTTCTCAGCCGTGCCCCTCCTCAGCTCCACCAGCTGCTGGGGCCTGTGGTTGAGCAAAGCTTATTCAGTTTCAATAATATATATAAATAAATAGGAAGACTAAGTAAATACGTAAGTCTTTTGCTCCTTGGTCTTTGTTTTCCTGTTGGTCTCTCTCTCTTTCATGTTCTCATAATACTGTACTGACCCATCCCTGATTCTCCCTGGGTTCCTCTTTTCCCAGAATCTCCTTCTTTCTCTCTAGTCATCACTCATCTGTGATCTCTCAAGTTAGGTCCCTGTTGTCAGTACCAGAGAGCCTCTGCTTGTGATCGTGAGACTCCATCATGTCAATGACCTCTCATTCTATTGCATTACAGAAGTCCACCCTTATCTTCAGCTGAATATTCCCAGACCCCCGGTGGATGCCTGAGACTATGACTAGTACAAAACCCTGTATACCTGTATATACTGTGTTGTTTCCTATACATACATGTTTAAATTAGGCAGAGTAAGAGATTAATGAGAACAATCATAAAAATAGAACAATTACAACAATATGCCAGCATCACTACTCTTATGCTTTGGGGCTTTTAATAAATAAAATACAAATTTCTTGAACACAAGCACACAGTACCTTGGTAGTCAGGCTGATAAACAAGCTCACTGCCAAGTGACTAACCGGCAGGAAGTGTATGTAGACAGTGCAGACACACTGGACAGACGGAGGATTCGTGTCTCAGACAAGACAAAGCAAGATGATGTGAGGTTTCATCACACTCAGAGCAGCATGCAATTTAAAATTTATGACTTGTTTATTATTCTGGAATTCTCCATTTAAAATCTTCTGACCCTAGTTGACTTTGGGTAACTGGAACCATGAACATGAAATTGTGTATAAGGAGTACTACTGTATTTGATCTTTCAATGTTAAATCAAGTATTTAGATCAAACATAGGGATTGGAAATGTGAATTGTGGAGCCAGGCAGCCTGGGTTCAAGTCCCAGCTCTACCAGTGGCAAGCTAGAAATCCTTGTGTAAGCTGCTGGTACTGTCTATGCCTCAGTTTCCTCACCTGTAAAATAATTATAGTATCTTCCTCAGAGAATTGATGTAAGGATTAAGTGCCTTAATCCATAAAAACTCATGCGACAATACCTGGCACATGGTAGGCACCCAGCATGGGTCAGCTTCTGCATCGTCCACACATTTATGCATTTGGCTGAGAAAGTCTTCTAGAGGCCTCTTCCTAGGTGCTGAGAGCCTTCTATTGTGTGTGAGGCCTTCTCTGTGTGGTAATATGTGTTTAAAATAGGGACTTGACCAGAGCTGCTCACTGCCCAGGAGAGGTGGAGCCCAGCACAGCGAGCCCTGGGGTTGGCCAGCATCTCTGATCACCCAGGTAGCCCTACTCACTCTGATCAGTGCAGGTAGCCCCTTGGTCAATTCCTGGTGGGCTACATTGTCTTACGTGGCTGAGGCCCTGGGGCAAGGAAGGGAAATGGCCAAGGAGACCCGGAGCCTGTGATTGCCCGAGCCCCAAGCAGAAGCCAAAAGGCAGTGGGCTTTGATGTGCCGCCAGGCCAGGAATGGGGAAAAACGCCAAGGAACAGAGTGATTGGCACCTCAGGCCTGCTCTCTGAATTATCATCTGCTTCTAGAGTGGCAAAGGCAGGTATCCTGAGACACAGGCAGGGCCAGATGCCACACCTGCAGCAGCATGGCAGACGGATTCAAGCTGTGACCCTTCAGAGACTGCAATGATGGCTGAGCTCTCCATGCCCCTTGGATCTCAAACCACCAGGCTGGTGACTCTCAGCTGTCCTGCTGCTTTTACCACCCCGGTAGGTTACCGTCTGTAGGCAGCCTCTCCCGAGCAGTTCTCCGGAGCGGCCAGCAGATGGCGGAGTTTCTCCTGTGTACCAGCCAGAGGCTTTCAACTGGCGTAGCGATTCCGCGGCTGAGAACCAGGGAGAAAAAGTACTCGTGACACTTTGAATATAAAGTGTAGCAGGCAGAATACCTCGGAGACCACAAATGGGGGGAGCCTTTTAATTTTTTTTTAATTTTTCAGACAAAAGATGAAATATGCATTAGAATTTACGAAACACTTTTATATTCATTATCTCACCGTAAAAAGGGAAAAGATGAAAATCTGTTTTAACCCCCTTTTGGAAAATAGGTAGGCTGCAGCTGAGCGCTCCATCTGCACGACTGTTAGATTGTCAGTTGGATCAATCGGTGTTAGATTATGTGACAGTACTGTTATTGCTGTAATGATACTGATAATGAGAATAACAGAAATAACAGCACCTATTTATTAAATGCCACTATGGACAAGCATTATATTGTTTGATCCATAGAATAACATGATACATGGATACCTAGTGATCGTACTGTTGAATCTTGAGACTATAGCAGTAGCCTTGTGCTTATCTTCCCAGGAGTAACTCAGCACCACCAGCAAAAGCCACCAAGAGTTAACTCACAGCAGGATTCCTCCTCTCATACAAAAACGTGCCAACCTGTCCTTTTTGCTTAGAATTTAATTCTGCTACCATTTTCCTATGTCCTGGTTAGCCGAACATACTGTATGTTAAATTAGTAATAACAGCAACAACCATAACAGCTATTCAATGCGTACTATGTGCCACGTGTTATTCTGAGAAAATCTTAAAACGTCACAGCAGCACGACTGGGTAGGAACTTCTAATCACCACTTTACTGATGAGGGAAATAAAGTCCAGAGAGGTTTGGTAGTGCTTCTAAAGTCACCCAGCTAGCAAACAGCAGTTAACTCCAGGGCTGGTAATTTGTCACCAAGTTAATGGCCCTCGTGCCTTAATTGCCGGAATGAATTTTCCACTGTATATTCCTTGGTTTCATGGAAGCCTTGTCATTAGTCTGAGATTCTGCTGGTAAGAGCATTTTCTCGATGTTCCGTTCCTTGCCTCTATGGAGTATTTTTTTCTTTTTTTTTTTTTTCTTTTTTTTTTTTTTTTTTTTTTTTTGGTGAGTTTTGCCACTGAGCTTGTGTCCATGATAATTCTAAACCAAAGATACAGTCCCAGTTGGTGAGTACAGATTGGTGTTAGGGACACACTCCATATCCCAAGATAACCCTGTATTTCTAAATTATTGGAGGGATTTGACTGTTTGGCAGAGCAAATGGGCATGCAAGATGTTCGTCTCAGCAGAGTTATTTTACGTCTTTTTTGAGTGTGTCTCTTTTCTCTGGCTCAGAATCAAAGGGCGCTGTAGAATGACTATACCTAACCGTAATTTATTATATATTTTGGATAGCTAGAAGAGAGGCTTTTGAATATCCCCAACATAAAAAAAATGATCGATGCTTGAGTTGATGTATGTGAATTACCCTGATTTGACCACTATACATTGTACATATCGTAACCTCGTGATGTACCCAATAAGTATGTACAATTATTATGTATCAATTAAAAATAAAATAAAAAGAAGCAAAGGGCACTTTGTTTCCTTCCTCAGCAGGTGTCTCATGGCCAGCTCTGGCCGGGAGTGTCACAATTCTGAAGGCTTAACTTAGATCTCTCTCTGTCGTTCTCTCCCCATCTCCCCTCTTCCTTTTGTCCCTACTCCACGTACCTTCCTCTGTTATGTGCTCTATTTCCAGACACAGTTTTGGGTACCCCATTTGGATGAGAAAATACAGGTTAGATGTACATATCGGCTTCCTGCTTGCTGTCAAACTTTATAACATTTGGATTTCAGAAGTGCCTCCTGGGCATATAGGGTGGATTTTTGCCAGAAAGGCTTATTTTCAGGCCTCGTGAAAACCTCTATCAGGTGAAGACAGCTGTCTCTTAACAACTCAAGTAATAGTGCCTGAGGCCTGGTTAGAAATCCTGTTACCTCTGCAAATGGGACTATGGCTGGTCTCTGGGTTCGCCGGGCTCAGCCTTCACATCCCAATTCCTAAAAGTCTCAATTCCCAGGGCTCAGGTAGATCACTTCCTTCCTTTCTGCTTCCAGAGTAAGAATGTTCTGTGCCCAGAAAGACGTCCTGTTTTACGGGCTATCCTCCAAGTCAGGAGCTGCCATCAGTACCCAGAGGGTAGTAGTGCCAGCTGCAGAATGCATTTCGGGGCTTGAGGGGGCTTGAGGCAGGACAGGCTGGAGGCCTGCTTCTTGCAGTCAATTTACCAGGAGAATGTTTTCAGAGTGGGGTCTGTGGAATGCTATTGGCTACCACACGTACATAGGCATACACACATATGTGCAATCTCTCTCCCTCTCTCTCTCTCTCTCTCTCTCTCTCTCTCTCTCTCTCACACACACACACACACACACACACACACACACATTCACACACACACTCACACTGGTTTAACTACTATACACAATGGTTCCCTGGCTGAGCAACCCCAGGAACATTGGATTAAACTTTTTTCTCTCAGAGGTCTTAATTCTAAAAAAGAGTCACAGCTTCGAGGGTTTTCTATGTATTTTTTACACTAAGCAGTCTCTTTTGGAAGACCATGTCATGGGGCTGGTCATCTGTGGAACATTCTTTTGGAAACTCCACACTTGAGATATAGTTGTAAATACCAGTCCTTGTCTCAAGGTAGAAAAGCACCTCTTTGCCAAACACCCAGCTCAGCCCTTGAGGAGAGAGGCAGCAGGAGGTGGCGGTGCTGTGTGTCACTCCCGCTGGAATGAGCAATACACAGGCAGGATCAGGCCCCTGCATCAACAACCCGTTGCTCTCTCTTGTGTGCTTCTCAATGTGGGCTTCAGTCCCCACACTCCATGTTTTTCCTAGGGGTCCACAAGTTCACTCTGTGAGTCATTGTCACTCACCCTCAGGGTAGCTTTTGGGGCCAGCCATATCTTCTGAGAGTTCTCATTTTGGCTGAGCTCCTGGGCTCTTCCACCAGCATCCAGGTCTCCATGAGTGCCCAGATGCAGCTCTCGTAATGAAACTGATACCTAAAACTGGGAAACCTCCAGAGTACCAGTCTGGCACTGCCAGCACCACGCCATGGTGTTCCTCCCAGAGCAGGGCAGGACTGACACTGGGGACGTGACTGGGATTGAATATCAGACACCATGACTTCCTTGGCATGCCCTTGCCGATGCCTCTCTATCCTCAGGCCACTTCAGGCCCTGCGGACCACATACTTTTTGCCTCCCCACAAATCGTTCATATAACAAAGTCCCGTATATAATATAATATAATATAATAGGGCTACAAAAAGTCAAAAGTAGCAGTCTGTTTTGAGGTCTTTTTAGAAGCAGTAGATTTGGGGATTGGGTTGGGGAGGCCTCTAGCATCTTAGCCCAGCATCTTGAGTCAGTGGATGTTACCACCCTGTGACTGTTGTTAACCTGGCCATTCCTACGTCTGCCCTGATAGAGAAACTGTAGGACTCTCATCCCTGTCATCCTACAGTGAGGTAAATGCAGAGATCCTGCACTGAGGTGAAGCCCGTCCAGGATCCCGACACAAGGTTACCAGCAAGAGCATGGCAGCCCAGGGGAGAGTGGAGATGGTGTCCCTCTGTGCCAAATGGATCAGAATGTTCAATACACATAGCACAGATTAAAGGGTCCAGTCACATCTTGAGTCAGGATTTCAGGAAATGAACAGAGGTCGTAAGTCCCTCAAAAACCACGCTAGACATAAAAACAAAATGCAATAATTTATCCTAGACTGGAACCTTTTTTAAGAGGAAAATACTGGCCAAAGAGCATTATCCTAATGACTGTCAAAATTAGAAAGTACACTGTACACTAGATAAAAATAGTACATCAAAGTTAAATTTCCTGAATATGATGACTGTACTGTGGTAACATAAGAGAACATCTTTATTCTGAAGATGCATGCCTTGAAGTATTACGAGGTGAAAAGACATAAAGAATGCAACCTACTCTCAGTGGTTCATAAAAAATACTAATACGTGTCCACAAGATAAATGGTTTAAAAATTCATGAATCTGGATGAAGAATACATGATTTTTTGAGTATTTATTTGTCACATTTTTCTGTAAGTTTGAACATATATCAAAATATTATCCAAAGGGATAGTTGTTTAAAGATGAGTTTCATCTCTGAGATGTAAAACATGCAAAAATATGTCCCAAAACCAAGACCTGCAGAAATCGAGTTGGACGTTTGCCCTGGTCTCCTTAGCCCAGGAGTCCCAGTGCTCCATGAAGTCACTCCCCGGAGCTGGATGAAAAGCCAGGCATCCTGAACAGGTCCTTGGTGAGAGACCTTAACCTTTTCTCCCTTTAGAGGAGTTGATGGCCAGATGCAGGGAATTCTGGCTGAAGGTAGATCCATAAAGGCAAAGATTGTACGACACTACTTTGGTGAGAGCTGGGGAGTCTATTTGCTTCACCTAACAAGGTCTGCATGTTTTTATGAATGCTAACCTTATTGCAAAGTATATGAACACCAACCTGGCCTTCATAGATCCTCAGAGCCCATGATAATGACTCAAAGGCATGCTGCAAAGTAAAATGACCAGATTCTATGACCATTGGCTGCCTCCTAATTAGAAATTGGTCATCCAGATATTTCCCCCAGTGGTGCCTCTGACCTGCACCCAGAAAGATCTGTGAGCTGCTGTCCCCATCACTGAACTCTCCCAGCATTTAGTGCCTCACCACTGGGCGGAAACTTCAAGTCCTTAGGATCCATCTTGAGGACTCTATCAAGGCTGCTTCTGTGTACTCCTAAGGTTTACAGTGGCAGGTGTGCAGGAGTGTGAGGGGCACCATGCAATGGTGAAACAAGCCTCTCTTCCACAGCCTGTCACATTTTGTCACTCAGACCTCAAGGCCACCCTGTTCATTGGGAGTCTCCCCATTCATCCTAGGAACTGCATTTCTGCTTTGAGCTAAAATGTTGCCAAGCCTCACATATAAAACAAATCAATACACAAATCAAAACGAAACGGAAAAAAGGATTCTGTCTGCCTGTCACCCCTCTGACTGTACAATCTCAAACTCAGTGCATGGTACCGGCTGAGAGACAAACCTAGCACTTTCTACTTCCTCCCCTAGTGCCTCCCCAACCGAGATTTTTCTTTGTCGCCGTATATGAAACAAAAACCTGCTCTGCGTGTTAGTGGATTTAAACAGCTCTCAGGAGATGATGATAGAATAGAAATATTACCAGAAGTTGTCATTGTTCCAACTAAGTGAGCACCTTTTTTGTGTCTGGCTCGGTGCTGAGTGCTTTAGGTGACTTATTCAGTACTGCTAATCATTAAGTTCTGTGTCATCCCCATCTTTCTGATGAAGTAACCAGGAAGTTAAATAATGTGCTCAAGATTTCACAGTTAGCAAAAAGTGGAACCTGAAGAATGGTCCAGACACATCTGACTCCAAAGTCCATATTCTTCACACACTATATGATTTTGCTTCCCTCACTAAAAACTACAGAATTGGCAGGGCGGGTGGGGTGCGTGTGCTGGGTATTCTTTTCTAGTGTTTGGACCCTATCGAAGGCTGGCCTGCCCAAAATGACCTGTTCCCCAGAATTTCTACAGGGAGAGGCTATAAAACCTTTATGGGTCATGTTTACCTAACTAATGACTGTTAACAATATTAAAGCTGAAACTTTAGAAATGAGTCAACTTTCAATAATCCGATGAAAGCCAGAAACATACCTAACTCATTCTGTATTTGATGTTGGGATACACTGAGTATGTTGGAAATGACAGACTCCTCTATTTTGTCGGTTCTGGCTGATAAGACAAGAGTTTGTCTTCTCTGGCTTCCCGAGTCAAAGAAAACCAAGGTAGCTCAGAAGCATGTTGCGTCACCAACAAAATTTCATCTGAGAGTGAATATCTATAACAGAAAACCCAGAATGTGAATTATTCAAAATTAGACAATACAGATTGCTCATGCTTCTTGTTAAATAGATTGCAGGTAAGGAACTTGTTGCTTCTCTGTGCAGTTGAGTTCCTTATCCATGCCCAAAAGTACAGGTAAAATTTATGTTCAGATAGATGCTCATTTATCCTCTGTTTTGTATCCATAATCTACACTTGTCTTAATTTCCTCTCAATTATGCTGAGGCATTAACTAATACTGACTAACTACAACCCCAAATAATTATTGCTATCTGTTCCCTTTGTAAATATAACTCCAGCACAGAGCTAGAAGAATAATGGCATATTTACAGAAGGCAGCTAATTAAACTGCATTCCAATTGCTTTCACTTTGCCAAGAGGAGCCACTTTCATAGCAAAAATTGGGTGGATGCTTGCATGCTTACCAGAAACAACTTGAGGTAACATAATTCAGGGTTCCGGAGGCAGAAATCAGTGCAAGACAAATAGACACAAGCAATAGAAATCCCATTAAGGAAGATATGAATATCTTTGTACTGTAACCCAACCATTAAAAGGGGGTATAATTTTGGTGGATTTATTTAAAGAATAGTATATATTTCATTGTTTCCTAATGGGAGTAATTGCAAGGAACTCTTAGGCAATCCTTGAAGCACATTTTTATCTCCTGTTTGAATCTTTCTTTTCTAGTTTGTGAAACTACCTCACCATCTTTAGCCTCAACATTTCTAAAGGTTCTAACAGATCTGAGCATTGTTAAGCCCAATACCCAACATTGTGAAAGTCCAAACACCCACCCTCACCCCTTCTTCTCCATCTGCTCCTCATTTATTTCAGGAATTTGGTCTTAAGCACAACATGATCTTTCCTATAGATATGGATGCTTCTGTGGTGTGATTTCTGGAATTTCACTGAACTCATTAGCAACAGTCACACGAATGCAATTTCCTCTGACAAAGTTAGGTTGGAAAGCATGTCTTCAGTTTGCCTTCTCTTCCCCGTTTATAGGTTGTTCCAACTCAAACCAAATGAAAACCTTCCTGAAATAACAACAGAAAATAAACCCACACCTTGTGTTGTAAAGATGCCAAATCATTTCTTGTATCAGTCTGTTTTCACACTGCTGTTAAAGACATACCTGAGAAGGGGTAATTTATAAAGATAAAGAGGGTTAATGGACTCACAGTTCCATGTGGGTGAGGAGGGCTCACAATCGTGGTAGAAGGCTAAATTAGACATGTTTTACATGGTGGCAGGCAAGAGAGAATGAGAGCCAAGTGAAAGAGAAAACCCCTTATAAAATCATCAGATCTTCTGAGACTTATTCACTACCATGAGAATAGTATGAGGGGATTCACCCTCCTGATTCAATTATCTCCCACTGGGTCCCTCCCACAACACATGGGAATTTTCAAGATGAGATTTGGGTGGAGACACAGCCAAACCATATCCCATCTCTAAAGGAAGAATGCGTCTTCCTTATCCTAGCTTCAGGAGAGAAACTCAGAAACGTTTTAGTGCATAGATATCTGGACTACTTAAACAGTATTTTCAGCTGCGACGCTTCACTGTATTTCTGGATGCTGTGCTGAGTTTTCCTCCTGCCTGTATGTAATTTCTGAATTTGTTTCTATCTACTGGAAGTAGTGATTTGGCAGGCATCAGCACTTTTTCCATGTTTAATTAATTTCTCTAATTTTGTGGTAAATGAGAATAATGGGACTTAATTTTGCTATTTATGTAAAATTGATTGGTAATTATGGGGAGCACAGGAGATTTGGTTTTACAAACAAAAATTAAGTGACCTCTCTCTCATGGTTCCTTGGCATGCCTCATTCACTCATCAGGGAAAAGCAGAAATGGCAGCAGAGCAGATGCTGGAGGGAGACAAGGGCAGGTTTTGACTTTTGCAGAAGTTGAAATATGAAAATGTGCAGGGTGTTGTTGAAAAGTCCAGATGAGCTCAAGCCAGAATCATTCAAAAGATGATGTATATAGAACAGAAATCTGTTTAACTGTTTTTTATTATCTCATATTTGTCATGGTTTGATCATCTTAATTTCAATATATTCCTGTCTTTTGTGCTCTGACCAAACCAGGGGATGCGTGGCAGAAAGACCTCTTCCTAGAGGTGCTTTATGTTAAGGGAAGTTCTCATAAGATGTGGTCTCAAGACAGAAGGTTTTTATGATTATTAACTTCTCTCTTTTGAAACTGGATGTAGCTCCAGAATGATCTCTAATTCTTGGTAAATGATACTTGCATTGTTAAAACTAGTTGGTTATAGGTTGATATTTAGACCTAAATGATGTCTAAATCTCTGTATCTGTCTCTATAAGTGCCTCTGTACACACACACCACACATACAGACACAGACACACACACACACACACGCACACACACACACACACACACACACATACACACACAGAAATTTTGCTTTCAATCCAAGGAGTCTTGGATTAGAAGACAATATATATGAAAACTATTATCATTCCCAAGTATTAAGATTTAGTTATTATCATGATGGAATTTATTGTTAAAGAAATGTGGCCAAGTGCAGCAGCTCAAACCTATAATCCCAGCTCTTTGGAAGGCCAAGGCAGGTGGATCACCTAGATCAGGAGTTCGAGACCAGCCTGGAAAACATGGTAAAACCCTGTCTCTACTAAAAATACAAAAATACAAAAATTACCTGTGCATGGTGGCAGGCATCTGTAGTTCCAGCTACTTCAGAGGCTGAGGCAGGAAAATTGCATGAACCTGGTAGGCAAAGGTTGCAGCCAGCCAAGATTGCATCATTACACTCCAGCCTGGGTGACAATAGAGAAATTCTGCCTCAAAAAAAAAATCATTTTGAATAATTTTGTTTTCCTTCTCTTTGGCACCATCAAAATCCAGTTCCTTGATGGGCAACATTCAGTCTTCTGGCTAAATGATAAGTGATTCCGGTAGGATTGTCATAAAGTAAAAGAGACCAATCACGCACCATTGCCCTGTCAATAGCATGGCATAGACACTCTCAGGTGAAATCAAAGAGACATTACATCCTGGAAGCTGATGTCCAACTTTAGAGACCTGATAAAATGAATTCATGTGATTTAGCAACACAGAGCTACAGAAAGTCATTGATAATATCTCCATTAGTTGATACTTATTACTTACATATTATAAAATGTTTATTTTAGGATCCCAGAAATTAATAGCTGAAATTTTCAAAACTATTACTTAGAAATAATAAGAAACAATTACTTTGAAAGAAGATGTATTTATCTCAGCACCACCTTAATGTGGATCAGATTTTACCTTATAATGGAATAGACAGGACTATCTGGCATTATTAATATTTATTTTCCCCCAAGATAATTTTTTCTCCAGTAAAGTAATTAACTTGATCTGTGCCTTGTAAGTCAATGCAGTGTTTCGGAAAGATTCACATTTAAGAAAGCTTCTGCCTTGGCTGAAAACAAGAGCAGAGTGCCCAGAACATAAACACTAGCAACAGGCTATGCTTGGGTTGTTAATTTCCCAGCTGTGATCCATTTAGAATCAGATCACCAGGGATCAGACTCAGCATTCTAAGTGTCTTACAACGTTCCATCCATTGAGGTTTAAGGTGGAAAATAGAGTTGAGACAACAAAGAGGCCTAAGGGATCAATCGCAAATATCACTGCATAATGAAAAATATTTTCCTAATATTTTATTGATTCTACACCTGTGGTCTCCTAAAACAATTTTGATAATGTTAAAACTCAGAGGCCCATACTGCCTTCCTGGAAAAGAGATTCAAAATACCCAGGCAAAAACCCAAATTCATTCTTTTGGATTTATTTTCTTTTAAAAACCTATTTTCTGGTAAATCAAATCAGATAATCCTTTCTGCTTGTTAAAACTATTAAATCAGGAGGTTTGGGAATAGTAGCAACAGTGGCAGCAACAGGTTTGCATCCTCCTGAATCTTCACATAGAATCAGACAGCAGACTACTCAGTAAACCAAAGCTCGTGGTTTCAGAACAAAGCAAAATGACAGGGTTTATACCTCAAATATCAAAATGCAAGCCAGTATCAGCATTTGTCTAACAGAAAGCAGAGGAAAGCAATGGGCATCTGACAGACCCAAAAAGAGGAAAACCCCAAAAAAGCCAACAGACACTACCTGAAATGCAGGGCAGGACAATTTTAAAGTGGCAGCAAAAACAGGGAAGGATTTCACTGCATCTTATAACAGAGGAGTGTCTCTCAAGTCTTGAGGAGCTGGGGCAGTCTTATCTGCATGAACTCTCAACTCTGACTTCCCAAGGTTCATCCAGGACAGGACTCTGCACCAAGGAGCGACTGTTGAGAGATGAATCAAAATTTAACAGGACAGAACAATAGATACAACAGAAGACAAAGTCTGGATAAAAATAGGAGAGGGACAGATACAAAGAATCTCAAACACAGGCCACCATATTTTTAATACTATGTGAAAACAACTGAAAGGGGAGTTCTATTAAGTAAAAGAAATCTTCTCTGAGCCAAGCTTTCTTCTAAAAGTTCAAGGAGAGTAATTTTACATAGATATAAGTGAAAGAAAAGTATCTAGGTCAAATCCCATACAAAATTGTCATGACAAAGAAAGAGAATAAGTGGTAGAAGATATCCTTATAAATGATGAAAACATGCCAGAGATATATACTCAAAAAACAAAGGTAAAATATTGGGACATTCTATTTTAAAAACAATCTAAAATACATTGAGAAAATAATATAAGATATGAAAAAAAATCAAAATTAGAAATATTCAAATTAGGTGACAGAGCTCAAGGAAGAAATTAAAATAAAAAGAAAAATCATTTAAAAATAATGGGTAAACTAAAAAGAACAAAGGAGTAAATAAACATAATGTAATGCCTTTAAAAAAAGAAGATAAAAAGGGGGAAATTTTTTTAAATTAAAAAGAAATGAAGAGGTAAAAAGAATTCACATGAAATTGACATATATTGAAGAGGCAAAGAAGATCCAGTATATAGATAATGGGAGTTTGTGAGAAAGAAAACTGAAGCAAGGAAGCAGAGCAAACACTGAAAATATAATTAGGACTTTTATTCTTGAGTTAAAAATTTTCGAAGGGCATATTATGAAAGAGATTTTTCAGTATCAACCAACAGTAAGATATATCCCAATAAAATGTCTAAACTGTTTTTTTTTTAATAAATAGAAAATAACATTTGGGCATACTAACAAAGAAAACCCTTGACTTACATGGGAAAGAATATCAAAGTTTCTCAGATTATTTGACAGCAATGTTTTACTTCAGAAGAAAATGGAATAAAGAAGACATGAGGAAAGAATCATCATCCACCAAAATTGACCTTTCAGTGTTATTGGCACAAACAGTCATTAGTATCCAAATTGGAGAGGAAAGTCACATTAGCCTGGTTTGCAGATGACATGGTCTTATACCTAAAAAACTAAAGACTCCACAAACAAAAAACCTGTTAGAACTGAAAAACAAATTCAATAAAGTTGCAGGATACAAAATCAACATACAAAAATCAGTAATATTTATATATAATAATAGCAAACAATCTGAAAATAAAATCAAGGAAGAAATCTCATTTAAAATAGCTACAAAATTATGAAATAACTAGCAATCAATCTAAACAAAGAAGCTAAAGATCTACAATAGGAAAAACAGAAAACTCTGGTGAAAGAAATTGAAGAGGACACAAAAAAGCAGAAAGATATTCCATGCTCATGGATTGATATAATTAATATTGTTGAAATAATGATACTACCAAAAGCAATTTACATATTCACTGCCATCCCTAACAAAATACCAGTGACATTTGTAACAGATACAGGGAAAAAAATCATAAAATTTATATAGAACCCCAAAAGACTCTGAATAGCCAAAGCAATGCTGAACAAAAAGAACAAAGCTGTAGGGATCATACTACCTGACATCAAAATTTACTATAAAGCTATCGTAACCAAGACAGCATGGTACTGGCATAAAAATAGACACATAGACCAATGCAACAGAATAGAAAACCTATATAAATCCACATTTACAGCGCATTCATCTTTGACAAAGGAGCCAAGAACATATAATGGAGAAAGGGCAGTCGTTTCAATAAATAGGGGTAGGAAAACTGGATAACTATTATGTAGAAGAAGGAAAATATATATCATAAACAAAAACTGAATCAATAGATTAAAGACTTAAAGCTAAGACCTGAAACTATGAAAGTACTAGAAGTAAACATTCCAGAAATGTTCCAGGCCACTAGTCTGGGCAAAGATTTTTTGTGTAAGACCTCAAAAGCACAGGCAACCAAATTAAAAAATAAGCTGGTACTCAAGCTCAAAAGATTCTACACAGCAAAGGAAACAATCAAAAAAGAAAAGCAACAACTCACAGAATGGGAGAGAGTATTTGCAAACTAAGCATTCGACAAGGGATTAATGATCAGAGGGGTTCAAACAACTCAATAACAAAAGGAACAATCTAACTTAAAAATGAGAAAAAGATATAAACAGACATTTATCAAAAGAATACATATAAATGGCCAACAGGTATGCAAAAAAATGTTCATCTCTAGTTGTCAAATAAATGCAAATCAAAACCACATTCAGATCTCATCTCACCCCCCTTATAATGACTTGTGTCAAGAAGACAGGGAATAACAGATTCTGGTGAGGATGTGGAGAAAGGGGAACCCTCATACACTGTTGGTGGGAGTATAAAACAGTAAGTGCAGCCATTGTAGAGAACAGAGTGGAAGTTTCTCAACACACCAAACATAGAAATACCATATGATCCAGCAATTCCACTACTGAAGAAAAGAAAAAGTGAATATATTGAAGCGCTACCTGCACTTCCATGTTACAGCACTGTTCACAATAACCAAAATCAACCTATGTAAGTGCCCATCAGTGGACAAATGAATAAAGATGATGATATATATACACACAATGAAGTATTGTTCAACCGTAAAAAGAAACAAAATCCTGTCATGTGTGGCAACATAGATGGAACCAGAGGCCATGATAAGCCAAGCGCAGGAAAATAAATATTGCATGTTCTCATTCATATGTGGAAACTTAAAAAAATGGATCTTATGAAGGTAGAGATTAGATTGGTACTTATCAGAGGCTAGGAAAGGTAAAGGGAAGTGGGGAGATGAAAGGGAAAAAATAAGAATATAAATGTATTTATTACCACCCAACTTTACACTTAAAAATGGTAACAGGACAGGCATGGTGGCTCATACCTATAATCCCCACACTTTGGAAGGCCGAGGCAAATGGATAGCTTGAGCTCAAGAGTTCAAAACAAGCCTGAATCACTCACTGCACTCCACCCTGGGCAGCAGAGTGAGACTCTGTCTTTAAAAATAAAATTTAGAAAAAAGGTAGCAATGGTAAATGTTATTGTGTATTTTGCCACAATCTAAAAAATTAATTTAAAGGAAAAAATAAACATAAATTGAAATGTAAGATTTCAGGGCTTATCTTTCCCATTATCTTTTTTTTTTTTGGGGGGGGGGGTCAAGGAATCTAGTAGAGAATCATCTTCAGATTACCAAAATGACTAGAGACCTCTGGCAATAGGCACTAAATGTGTTGTTACAGTACTTGTGTGTCTATGACTAAGAAGAGAAAAAATCTGGTAAGTAATACTTGTATGATTTGAGAATGCTGACATAGTACCACAATAAAATGAGGAGGAAGATGGGAGAACATTTGTAAAAAATATTCTGTTATCAGGAATCATTGTTGATGTCTTTAGTATTGTTATTCTAAGACTCATGAATGTATGTAAGTATAATAGGAAAATTAAAATTCTTAAACTCCCTAATTTGAATTAAAAATATCATTAATTCATGATGCATTTAGACATTGAGCATGAATGACTACTAACATCAAAAAAGAGCAAAAAGGAAGACATGATGTGTCTCCAGGTGAAACAACCCACTGCCACCATTAGTCTTGCCAAAAGCATCAAACTTGAGTGTCATTAAGCCTCTTGATCCAGTTGTCAGTTTGCAAGAAATACCAAGGAAAGAGGCTCATGTTGACTCATCCGTGTATGCAACCAATAAAATCCAGACAGTGGGAGACTCTACATGTCAAATGGCACAGGCTCTTCAACAAATACATAACAATGGGAAAAAATGATTGGAGGAAAAAAAAAAAGGTATTCTCAATGAGAATACCTTCTTTACCTTGCATTTATATTGGAAGAATAGTAGAAGAATTTAAGATTTACCTTAAAACTCCTGAAATTACTTAAACACTTGGTTGTATGATAGGAAAACACAGGGAAGATTTGAGGATTCAACTCATGACGGTGACAGAAACAGCTATTATGTATGGAAAGTCTGCCACGTATCTGTTACTAGAATAAGAACCTTCAATGTATTATCTCTAATCTTTATAACAATTCTGTGAAATAGTAAATATTATCCACATTTTACAGTTGAGGAAACAGAAGCACTGACAGGTTAAGTAAATTTCACAAGATACTTAATTAATACATGGCTGAGTCATTGGGCTAACCCAGGCCTATGGACTTCATAGCTCATAATTTTTAACTACATTGTGTAAAAAATTAACTTTAAAATGTGTATTAAGAAGCCTATGTTGTAACCTTAATGCTATCATTTGGGAACTTAAAAAGGTTGTGTTAATAAATCTTCTGTTACAGTTCAGACATAAAGCTAAAAAGAATGGTGTGGGATTTAGTATTAGCCAAATGGTATTGGCATCTAATCATCAGCATATCAGAGAGAATTTATATTGGACATTAATTTTTGGCTCAGTAGAGATGTCATATTTTTGAACTCTTATTCTATGCTTTGAGAATTGTCAAGCACTGCTTCTAAACATCTTATCACTTTCAATCTTATCTTGCATCTCTCATTTTATGGAAATTTTGTTTAGCTACATACTTAAAATCTTGGTTTCTGATAGAATCAGAACAAGATTTTGATGATGCCCCTGAAGGCAAAGTGAGGAAACCATTAAACTGTTATTAGTATTCTGTAACTGATCCCTTATACTATGGAGCTAAGCTTCTTGAAGAAAATAACTTCTGAGATGCTGTCCCAATGTAACTGGGTTCTCTGCTTAGCGCAGCCCAAATATTTCATGCATGGTAAACATGTCTCCAAAATGACACTGATTTTAGGGAATTTCTCATTTTGATGAGGCAGCACATACATGGCAATCCATTTCATCTTATGATTATCTTTATTCAGATGCCACCATGGGAAGCAGCATGATTTTAGTGCAGTTTGGACCACCCCAGAGATCTCTGGAGTGGATTGCAATAATAATATTTCAGTTTTCTGTAAGGCCAAGAGTTTCATCAGCAAAACCGTTCTCTTTCTTCCTATTTCTTTTCCTGTCTGACTCATTCTCACTCAGCTTAAAGTCCATCTTGAAATGGTGTTAAATCTAATACCGCTCTCAGATTTCATCAATCTTTGAAGTTGGCCAGGGCTACATAGAGTAAAAAGGCAAGCAAAAATGGGGCTCTATAAATTAGAGATTGGAAAATACCTATTAGAACACCAAGATTCTCACAAAACTTTCCCCTCCAATATACAGGCTTGAAATTGAACTGGTTTTCTCCTCTGACATGCCTCAAGGAATTTTAAAGCTTCCTTTGTAGTGGTTTGTAATTCCTCTTGCAACCCCTGCTCACATGACCTCCATTTCTTTATTTCTGATTTTTTAAATGAAGGTGGTAATTTTGCTGCTTTAAACATTTACCAGGATTCCATACTTCCCCATAATCTGCATGTTGTTGATTTAGTCCCTGTGCTGGAGATTTCAGGATGCTGTCAAATTGATGTAAATAAACTTGGACCCCTGCCAAGGAATATAGAGAGCCACTGAGCAGCATTTCACATGGAAGGTCAGTGAATTTTTAACAATATAGAGAAAAAAAATTAGCCATGGGTATGTTTCAGATCCAGGAAAGATGAGGCCAGAGAAAACCATCTTCCTTCTCTTAGAAGACCCTGTGGAAGAGGAGGATTTTTAGGAATTGTTTAAATGATTGATGAGATACTACCAACTTCACAAGGACTCTGTGTTGTTGAATAAAATACTTTCAAATCACTCAGATATTACTAGAAGAGATACTACACAAATATACAACCAGATCTAAAAGTGGCCCTTTAACTTTGACCATCGACTTACTTTTTAAATAATCTAATCTCCTCTTCTCAAAGTTGAAGTGTTCATATTTGCACTTTGACATAAGGAGTATCCAATTGTGGTTGATATCGGCAATAATGTTAAGAATGACATAAGATCCATAGGATCGCTGAAAAAGGTAAGGGATTTGCATAGTGAAGTGTCTTTGGGATTGATTAGGACTGTTTTGCATGGCTTGGTAAAGATGAAATGTCATCTCTCTTTTCTTCAGACAAGATTTGGTTATCTCTTTTGGTTTTATTTTGAGATGGAATCTCACTCACTCTGTTGCCCAGGCTGGAGTTCAGTGGCACAATCTCAGCTCACTGCAACCTCCATTCCTGGGTTCAAGTGATTATCCTGCCTCAGCCTCCCAAGTAGCTGGGATTACAGGCATGCACCCCTATGCCCGGCTAATTTTTGTATTTTTAGAAGAGACAGGGACCTACTCTCAGGACCAAATTAGGACCATAATAAAAAAAATTTATGAAGCATAATCATATTCTCTTTTACTATAAACTTTCAGACTATAATTTTTTATAGTGGTCTGGTCTTCCTAATTATATTTGAAATTCTGACTTTTATTTCTCTTTCAATTCTTAGGGGAAACTGATTTAATTAGTTATCAAAATCTTTTGATCTTCAGTAAATACTCATGTTGGTAGTTTATAAACTAAAAATAAGAAAAACAACAGGAACCTCTGAAAGATTGAATAAAACTTTCTAATTCTAGACCTAACATTTGTTGAATGAGTTGGATAAGTCACTTAACATCTCTATGCTTCATTTCCCCTTCTGTCCAAAATCTAACAAATCTCTCTCCACTTATTTCCCCAAATGCCAACGGATAGAGAAATGAACAGGTGGGTGCATGAGTGATACATGGATGGATGCATGGTTGGGTGTGTGGACTGATACACACGTTGGGTACATGGATGGTAGCCTGGGTGAGTGTATTAATGGGTGCAGGGTTGGGTACATGAATGGATTCATGGATTGAAACCTGGTTGAAAGGAAAGATAGAAGGACCTACAAAATAAAATATTTTTATTAAATTAATTCAACAGAAGAATGAACTGAAAAAACTGATAAAATTCATAGAAATGTCTGTTTACCACTGAAAGGAACTATAGTGCCTAAAATATTTTTTAAATAATATCAAAAAATGTATTCATGCCAAGCTCCATGTTAGATAGTGTTTCAAATGTTTTCTTTGGTAAGAGGCCTCTGTGTTTTATATGGCAGACACGTTATAGCAGGAGTCCTCCATTTGTATAATAAGACGTTTGCAATCCACAGAAACAACCTCCTGCTATTTATCTTATGGTCCAGTCCAGTTCATTGCTGGGTCTGTAAAGAGAGGTACTGAACATCAGTTTGAAAGGTTCTTCAGAGCACCCAGAGTCCCCTGATATAGGGAAAGCTAACCAGGGGAGCCATTGTTGTGTTAATTTGTTTTGTTAGATTAATGATTCTTCTGTTAATATTTAACCTTTTGTCAAATTGTGATGCGTAAGGTTGTACATCTAGATCAATACAAATGAATAATGAGACAGGCATATTTTTTTCATCTCATTTATTTTCCTGCTAGAACACAACAGCATTTTATTGACAGTGTGTTTCAAATGGTCCATTATTAATTAAACTTAGAGAATGACATATCCTTTCAACACGTGAAAAGAAACACCAATGTTCCCCACCTTGATCTTTCCTGAGGACTTGAAATAGTAAAGACGTCTCTTAGGACCATGGATGGAGGGGAGAGTGAGGTATGCTTCATGGAGTGTTTGCAGATTGGGCACTATGTATTATGCCCGAGGTGCAGCTCTGAAAGCTTCTGTGTGTTTTTATGGTTAGAATGTTATTGGCAATGACGGTAAATAAGAAATGCAAGAGTAGCTGAGAATTTCTTCAAATGGCATGGTTTAAAATTACTAGATCTCCCAGAATAGAAAAGAATCATGAAGTACAGGTTTCCTCAATCCCTCACAATACCGTTTTGCCAGTTTTACATTTTAAAAGCATCCTCATTTATCCATTCTCTCAATAAAATCTGTCAGGGAAAAGTCCTCATTCCACACAATGCAGTAATAAGAGCGGCAGCTTCACAG
Organism: Saimiri boliviensis; assembly: GCF_048565385.1. Taxonomy (NCBI): domain Eukaryota; kingdom Metazoa; phylum Chordata; class Mammalia; order Primates; family Cebidae; genus Saimiri; species Saimiri boliviensis. Next base: position 49,842,019 of record NC_133456.1, read on the forward strand.
TCACGTAGGGGTTCTGCGAAGACTTTTCTGCTTTCAAATTCACATTTCTCATCAGGGCTCTGAAGCCTCTGCTTTGTATGTGTCTGACTATGTGCCTCTCTGTGTGTCTCCCTTGCTTCTCTCCTGTACATCTGCTGCTGTCTTCTCCTGCTCTGTCGCCTGGACCTCTCAGCCTCTGTCCAAATGACACAAGGATGCTCTACTCTCTCCACGTTCACATGCCACTGACAGCCACATACAGGGACTGATGAGAAAATTTTGATTCTAAATACACAGAAGAAAGAAACTGTTTGGCCCTGCTTGGGCCAGATGGTCCAACATGGCTGTACATCACCCACCTCCATGGGTGTGGAAGAGGGGTGATTGTGGGAGGAAGGAAATAATCATGACCTAGGCAGACCATCCAAGATGTGTCTACTATAATTAGATACCCCCTAAAGGTATGCTGAATGGAAAGAAAGTCAAGGAATTGAAATAAATAATGTCTATTTAATTGTAAATTGTACTTTCTTCTTGAGGGCATGTAAATTTAAGAAATAGAATAATTATAACAGCATTTTCATAAATTAAGTAGTATTAGGCTTAACCTGTGTCACGGCTGGGTACCCAACACAGCAGGGGTTTAATAAAGGCTTGTTAACTGTCTAGAACTCTGTTGAATTTAATTTAACTTGATTTAGCATTTCCTATATGCAAAGTGCTTGACAACAATTTCATTTCCTGATATTTGCAGTCTTCCTGAGAATCTGAAATGCTATTTCTCATTTTATAAATGTGGAGCTATAATTGTCCAGAGAGACTCATTTCTTTGTGGGAGGAGGGTGGAAATAGTGGTAAGGACACCAAATTAGGTCCGGATCTTGGCTCCTCTGCTCACTAGTTTTGTGACGTTGGTCAAGTTGCATAATCCCCTTGAGCTTCATTTCCATCTCTTAAGCTGATATAATAGAAGTTACCAAGCCAAGGTTTCATGAGGATTAATTGACAGCTTGAGACACAGAAGGTGCTCAGTATGTTAGCTCTTAATAATTGCAATAGTTATTGTACAAAATTTTACTGCAGGTTAGGCAACAATTTATTTCTTAAAGAACAATCCCAGGAATGCTGTAACACAAATTGGCTTAAGAGCTTGTGCTGTTGTTTGCCTGATAGCTCCCTGTAACTGATATGCTCAGGTTACAGGCTCAAGTATATGTGTTTTGTTCTCTGCATTACACACACAGTTCATCCCTTCTCTTGTGTGTTGGTCTGTTGGATCCTTCTCTTCAAGAGACAGACCAAGCTCTGACATATTGACTTGAAGGGCAAGTAAGTATCTTGCTGCTCTTTCCTAAATAAGAGAGAGCAAAGATAAAGGGCAGGTGATATACTTTGGCTGTGTCCCCACCCAAATCTCATCTTGTTGCTCCCATAATTCCCACTTGTTGTGGGAAGGACCTGCCTGGTGGGACATGATTGAATCATGGTGGTGGTGTTGGGGTGGGGGTGGGAGCTCTTTCCCATACTGTTCTCATGATAGTCAATGGATCTCTCAAGATCTGATGGTTTTATAAGTGGGAATTTCCCTGCGCAAGTTCTTTTCTTTTATTTTATTTATTTTTTGGAGATGGAGTCTCGCTCTGTAATCCAGGCTGGAGTGCAGTGGTGTGATCTTGGCTCACTGCAACTTCTGCCTTCTGGGTTCAAACAATTCTTCTGCCTCATCCTTCTGAGTAGCTGGGACTAGAGGCATGTGCCACCACACTTAACTAATTTTTCTATTTTTAGTAGAGACAGAATTTCACCAGGTTGGCCAGGTTGGTCTCAAGCTCCTGACCTCATGGTCCACCTGCCTCAGCCTCCCAAAGTGCAGGGATCACAGGTGTGAGACACCACACCCAGCCAACAATCTTTCTTTTTGGCTGTTGCCATCCACATAAGATGTGACTTGCTCTTCCTGATCTTCTGCCTTGATTGTGAGGCTTCCCCAGCCATGTGGAACAGTAAGTCTAATAAACTTCTTTATTTTGTAAATTGCCCAGGATTGGGTATGTCTTTATCAGCAGTGTGAAAATGGACTATTATAGAGAAGCCATGCATATTGTCCAAGCAGAGCATAGGAGCATTGTGTGAGCACAGGAACAGGTTCAAAACAAGGCTGAGCACTGAGAGAGGGCTCAGGCCTCTGTTTAAAAATGACACAGGGCACCTGGGAGAAGCTGCCAGGGGAAGGGACTAGGGTTTGGTGGCGGGAGGGGCTAGCATTCAAGGCATCATGCTGGAGCAGAGGTCATTATTATGCAAATGTGCTATTTGACTTAACAGTGATCAGAAGCATTTATATGCTAATTATATCATATGCTAATTATTAGAATATTGGTTATGTGTTCATTGGCTCTCTTACTGCTAATTGGAAAAACTCAAAGTTGTCCTAGTAATGTGGCTCATGGTACTGTCTTCAGAGCAGCTAAGTTTAATCAGACATAGTACCAGTGTTGGTACATTCATGTACCATTGTATCATAAGATACAATCCTTATGATTTCATTATAAATCATGGCTGCAGAGCTATCTTGAAATCATCTGAATACCATGTAGACACTCGTTGATCACTTCATTTATTCCCCCAACTTTGTTGAGCAGGCTCCAGTGAAACCCAGATTATCTGTACCCTACAGTCTAGAGGGAGAAATAGCTGCATGCACCATATATGCACATGATGAATGTTTTAGGCCGCTTAAACTTGCTTCTCACAGATTTGGAAAGTGAAAAGAGTAGTGTAAAAAATAATAATAATACAGGACAGTTGGGAGATACACCCATGTGTCTTTTATCTATGCTATCAGGGCTAAAAACTCTTGACTGAGCTATAGGGGATCAACAGATAGCCAAAGTATCAACCAGAGAATCAAGTTCAGCCTGAATTCAACTCATTAGGATTCTAGGTCAGCCTTCAAGCAGGAAGCCTGAACTCACAGGTCAGTGGAAATAGACAGGGTTTGATGCAAGTGACCCTGACCATCAAAACCTGACTGCTTCTGTCATTGAGATTGGCAATGTGGGAGGAAAGGGCGATGATGTACCTACAAGCTGGGATTATATGAAAGCAGCTGATGGTTGCAATCTCAAGTCAGAAGGAAATAAATGTGTTCTATGAGGGTCTGGCATTCACAGGAAATTTCCGTCTTGGGAGAGAGTTGCCAATCTAAGACTCTCAAATCTGACAGGGTTGGCATAGTTAAGTCCTAGATGAGAGTTCATGGTCAAACACTTTCTTTACAGTGTAAAGCCATGTTTTAAAGGGAATTAGCAGCACTGAACAGTGCCCTTGTGATTTCTTGTGCTGGGGAAAATGATAATTGAAACAAAACATTGCCATTTTACAAATTCTGTATTTATTCATCTCATCAGTCAATATCTTGCAAGCACCCATCATGTAAGAGACCACTAAAAAGCTCTGAATTACAGCAATGCAAGGTAAAGTTGATGCCCTTCCTCAAGAAGAGAAATACTGGACTAGCAAGAACATAGCAGAAGAGATGCATTCACTGTGTACCCTGTTCCCAGGCATGAGAGAGCACCAGCAGGTGTGATATCTGATGAGGGCCTGCTTCTGATTCTCATGGTGTCTCCAGGGATGCAAGGGTAAGAGCAGCTTCTGGCATACTTTATAAGGTCACTAATCCCATTGAGGAGGACTCTTCCCTCATGTCCTAATAACTTTTTTTTTTTTTTTTTTGAGACAGAGTCTCACTGTGTTGCCCAGACTGGAGTGCAGTGGTGTGATCTAAGCTGACTGCAACCTCTGCCTCCTGGGTTCAAGCGATTCTCCTTTCTCAGCCTCCGAAGTAGCTGGGATTACAGGTGTGCACCACCACACCCAGCTATAGTTTGTATTTTTAATAGAGACAGGGTTTTGCCATGTTGACCAGGCTAGCCTTGAATTCCTGACCTCAGATGATCTACCCACCTTGGCCTCCCAAAGTGCTGGGATTGCAGTCATGAACCACTCCACCTGGCCCCCAAATCACTTCTGAAAGACCCATTTCCAAATACCCTCACATTGGGAATTAGTTATCAACATATGAATTTTCCAGGGACACAAACATTCAGTCTAGAGCAGCTCCTTAAGCTATGATCAATACATTTTATTCCTCAGGCTGTCACTTCCCCTTCAGCCCTCGGGCTTTTGCAATCCTATCTACATGGCCTCTCACTTTGATTTCCTTAGTCATTTCTGGTAGGCTACTGGGAAGGAGTCAAAATGGCTCTAGGTCAGCCTTCTACTTTCAGCCCCACATAATCCACATCTTATTCCTAGAAAAGACACGCTTTTGTTAACTCAACATATTCTGAAAATGGAGACCAATCCCGTGCTGCCATCTCTATTTAATGCCCACCTACTCAACTGCTCAAGCAAGAGTCAGATTCTATTCTACCAGGTTCTTGGCTGTAGAAAATACATGTCAGGTTCTCCTTTGAAGTGCTTCTAGACCCAAGCCTCAGTCCCTCTCCAAGGAAGGTGGGTGAGGATTTGTAGCATGCCAACAGCTCTCACCAAAAATACCCTCTTCTGGTTGCCTAACCACCCAGTCCCTTTGTAGCCTCATTAGAGACAAGGGATTCAAAAGTCAGGAAATCATGTTCTAGACAAGTTCTCTGTAAATTTTGCTCATGGTACCTCCTCTGGAATTTGGTCTGTCTCAAATCTTGATGCCTCAACAAAAACTTCCGATGTAACATTCTCCTACGTAGATTTGGTAGCACACTGCTGCATGTTTGGGAGAACCAGGCAGAAAAGAAAGGAATGTCCTCTGCAGTCCTTGATAATGAAAAATTGATATTGGTAGAGAGATAGGGCAGAGGGGAATTCACTGGCAGAACTTAGGAAGAGTCTAAAGGAGGAAGAGAAATGAAACAGAGAAGGGAGAAACCATAAAAAATGTAGACTTTCAATGGAGCATCTGAGAAACACTTGTTGACAAGATGGGTCACTGCTCTGGTTTGAAGTCATAATTGATCAAGGAAATATGCCCAGTTAGAGTCTTTGTCTCCATCCCAGGGCTGCTGTTTTAGTTTCACGGAAGTAGCTCAGTGATTCCTGAGAACATACAGTTTACGAAATAGCCTTTAGGTTTGTGAGAACACAACTGAACTGTGGATTCCTTAGTGGTCAGACAGATCATTAGTTCCCTCCATTCCCAAATGGCTCTATTTGTCTTACATTATAAACCAGCTCATTGAAGAACAGAAGGCTTCTGCCAGGCTTAACAATCAACTCAGCCACTGGAAAGCACTGTTGTTTTGCTTCTGGATTTTTAGTTTTTTCCCTTTATTGGCATAAAATTTGGGGGCCTCCCTTAGGAAACCATCCAGGTGAAGCTCAGTCATTTGTGTCTGAAATGAGATGTCTATTGGGATCATTGCAATGTGGTCACAGAACACACCATGAACCCACTGCAGTCTCATCCAGGGCAGTGACAAGGAGTTATGTGTACCTGTGATTCCTCGTATGGAAAGCATAGCAGATGCCCACACTGTAACTCTCCAGATTGGGTCTGCTGAATAGATTTTGTAAGTGTCAAGACTTCAGTGGTGAAAAGTTTGGCATTCTCATTTACCAATTGCATTATTCAGAAAACCATGGCTAATGTGGATGAAATATGGAAGGCCAATTTTAATCCACCTCCCAAAGCTGTCTCATTGACTGGGACATTCTAACTGTCTTTATTCAATGCTTGCTCCTTAGCGCCACTGTTTTAGCTCCCTACATATTTTCTTCCTCACATAGTGAATACATTTGGGGTATTTTTCCAAGTCACCAGCACCCCTGCTTTAACTGACCTCACTATCAAAATCTAACCCATCTCCTTCCCCAGGAGCCATTCTGTTAAATGTAAGCCTATGCCCCAGTCTTAATCAAATTAGACCAAGCTTGGGTAACATCCTACAAGCCGGACCAATCAGAATTCCTTCCTTCTAAATTCAGAATTGAGATAAACAGATATCAGGGAGATTATCTCCGTGGGTTTGGAACCCTGCTGAAGCCTGAAACAAAGCAAGACAACCTACAGGGAGAGCAGGGAGTGGTGTGGATTCATAAAGAAAGAGAGATAAGGGAGGGAGAGAAAGCTGAGTTCCTGGCAACATCCAGTGCCCAATCGCAACCTTTCCTGAGACCTGGCTGCACTCCTGGTCTTCCTTTCGTTTCCATGTGAGACGACAGCATGATCTGGTTTGTCCAGTTCAATTATAATGGTGCTCCCTTCCCCTGATTTAAAGTCCACAGGCACACTATTTCTATAGGACTTCAATTTTAGTCTTAAGAGAAACTCGCTTTAGCCTAAATTATCTCAAGTTGGGTTCTCTTGCATTAGGACCAATGCGTACTGCAGCTTTAACATTTTAGAGAGTTAGCACTATTTTGCCGATGAGAAAACTGAGGCTCTGGGAAGTTAGGCAAGTTACCCAAGGTCAAACATATAATAAATGATGAAGCTGAGGATTTGAACCAGATCCAACCACCTCTAAAGCCCATGCCAGTTTTCACTGGACTTTAGTGTTTCTCAAGGACACCAACTTTAGTTGTTTCTATAGTCAACAGCAATTTTGCCTGTCTCAAAGCCTCTAAAGACAGATTGGGTGTCCAAAAAAAAAAAGAATCCCAAACTCTTCTGATTAAATATCTGCTTTCCAATTGCTCTTTGAAATATGAGATAGAAAATGGCAATACTGATGAGGATGAAATGAACTCGGCGCAAGCCTGAGCTGAATTTGGGAAAGATGATTAGTGGATTAAGTGCTGGTGAAAAACAAAGAAGTTGTTTGCCTTTTTCCTACTGTCTGTGTGTCATTGAAAAGGTGGACATATTCCCACCTGATAGGACTCTAATTAAAAGGATAATAATCTGAATGCAACAGAGGGACCATGAATTAAAGTGTGTGTGTTCTCTGTACTGCTCTGGTTTCATTAGCCACTGGACCACATCTTTTTCTATTATGCATCGGGGATCATTACATAGAGTGTCAGTGAAGGCAGCCACTGCTGAGACTATCAGGCCCATTAGACACTGATTCTTAAACATTTTTTTCTCCCCAATCAAGTAAAGTCATGGCTTTCAGAAACGAGTCATTATTATATATGTTTTTAATTAACCTTAACTGGGTGCCAGCTTTTTTCATCTAGGTCAGCTTTGACCCAATGAATGTGGCTAGATTTCTTTTCTTCAGGGATGACATGGCTCTGGTTAGTATTGCAAAGAGGTTTTTGAACTAGACTTGCCCAACCCAGAATAATTTTCTCTCAGGGATCCAGCCCAAACTCCCACCAAAAGGAATCTCACTTTCTTGTAACCACTACCATGTGCTAAATCCATCTACCTTTTGTGATATATTCATCACTGGCAAAAATCGGGGACGGTGGAAACTTAAAAACACTACGCCAATAGGACTGGCTGTTGGCATGCTTTTCCAAGTAAAGTGCTTATACTTTCCTCTGCCTTTCTATCCTCTTAATGGCAAAGGATGTGGTGCTAATTTTATTGGTCAGCAATCGGAAGAGATCAATAGCGAACAGAGGTGCCAATTTGTAGGGGAGGTGTTATTTTTAAACAGCCTGCCAAACTCTAGAATTAAATTGAGGCTTTAAGGGCAAAGAATGGACAAACCACATCTAGTAACACTTCATTCTTTCCGGTTTCCCATATTTTATCATTGTCTTGTTTCCTAAACGTAAGTTGCTCTGGCTGCTTTCAGAGAAGAATAGGGGAAGGGTGGGAGAGGGGTAAAGGAGAGATGGAAGGGGGAGAGAAGGAAAGAGTGTGAAAAGCTGCATGTATTATCAGGGCCCAGAGGATGACATAATCCCAACCAGTAACTTCAAATTGCTGGCAGTGTCTGTACTGCTGACTTTGTTTCTGGCTGGTCCCCCGGGGGAAGATTATTGACTGCAAATTTGTCATTTCACTATAACTCTCCAGCTAATATAAATAAAATTTCAACATTTGCTCAACACTGCACCCAAAGACACAAACAGAGAAAAGACAGCATCCAACGTCTGGGGTAATTTCTCCTCAGTCAGATCCCTTTCCCAAGACAGTTGCTCAATGTTGCTGTTGTACACGTCTGACCTTAGGAAAGAGGCCCCAGATCCGTTGAGCATTCTCTGTATTCATAGGATGTGCCCTGGATGTGGACTAAATGATGCTGGGGGTGGGGGAGAGGGTTTGGTTCTGAGGACAACAGTATAGAGTAAGTGAGATGATTCCTGGTCTTCCAGTCTGTAGGTCGAAGTGCCCTATCACTGTGGGGAACCATGTATGAAGGGAGAGGCCACCGGGGCAAGTGGGAGAGGCACCGGTATTTTCAGAACATTCCTTTACATTTTAATTTGGAGGAAAATGCATCTCTTTTGTGTTCTCACTACTAGATTACCCTGAGGAGGAATAGTCATTTTTTTTTAACTTTTAAGTTCAAGGGTACAAGTAAGAAGTGCAGGTTTGTTACATAGGTAAACGTTTGTCATGCAGTTTTGTACAGATTATTCCATCACCCAGGTATTAAGCCTGGTGCCCATCAGTTGTTTTTCCTGATCCTCTCCCTCCTCCAAATCTCCACACTTTGATAGGCCCCAGGGTGTTTCGTACCCCTCAATGTGTCCATGTATTCTCACCATTAGCTCCCACTTACAAGTGAGAACATGCAGTATTTGGTTTTCTGTTCCCTTGTTAGTTTGCTAAGGATAGTGGCCTCCAGCTGCATCTATGTCCCTGAAAAGGACATGACATCGTTCTTAGTTTTTTTAAAACAACTATTAAAATGGAAATGGGAGGCAAATCCTGCTTAGCCCAGATTTGAAAGGAAAGAGCAAAAGAGTAAACCATGCACAGTAAGTAATTTCCAGATGATTCTTTCTCTTCAGCTTGAGATATTTCCATGAGGTGAGAGTCACACATTCTCATATATATTTACACCCAAATTACTGTACCAACATTTAGATCTTTCCCAAGTAACAGTGTGAAACCAGCAGCCTCAGAAGTATTTATAACTGAGACGCATGATTGGTGGCAGAATTGTTTTATAAAGTACTATGCCTATCATTTTCAATTGCTGACTTAAGGTGGACGATCTGTATAAAAATATAAATTATTTGTGTTAAGGAAATGGTGATTAAATATGGGCTTTGTGTGTTCATTATTAATCTTTCCATTTAAATGCAAATTTTCATTTCAATTCCTACCTGAAAATACTCACATCTAATAAGAAACAAGTTTGATTTTCTGATTATTTCAGACAAAGTCTTTGGAATATGCATTTTCTTGTCATGGGAAAGAGTGGGTTCTATTTACGTTTTTCAAGTGTATTTTGAAAACCCAGCCAACCAAATATCACTTGCAACTCAAACATGAAAGTTATTTGGTTGGCTGAGAGACATCTGGATGAATGGGTGTGTATGCTTGAGAGACCGGTGTCGAAGTGGATATCCACTCTCTCGGTGATTCCCAGGTCATGGATTACTGGGGATCTTGGAGTTAGTGCTGGTGTTTGAAAACCCTGGTATTCACCAAACATTATCTCAATAGTCAAACAAGTAAATATATCTTGCCTATGTATTTTAATGGTAATTATTAGTATTACATAGCAAGAGGTACATTAAACTCTAAACTAGATTCATTCATCTGATCCTCACAATAACTCATTGACATAGCCATTATTATTATTTTTTTTGAGATGGTGTTTCGCTCTTGCTACCCAGGCTGGAGTGCAATGGCACAATCTCCGCTCACCGCAACCTCCACCTCCTGGGTTCAGGCAATTCTCCTGCCTCAGCCTCCTGAGTAGCTGGGATTACAGGCATGCACCACCATGCCCAGCTAATTTTTTGTATTCTTAGTAGAGACAGGGTTTCACTATGTTGACCAGGATGGTCTCGATCTCTTGAACTCATGATCCACCCGCCTCGGCCTCCCAAGCCATTATTTTAATACTCATTTTATAGATAAAGAGGTGAGACCCAGAGAGATCAGGAACTGGTGTAAGTTTATATGGATGTTAAATAAAGGATAGGTTGACCCCAAAACGTGTGAATTCACCTGTAGACCATATGGCCTTCTGAGATTAAATGTGATTTAAAGGCATTTCTGATTAATTGTTTTTCAAAATCAATGTTAAAAAAAAAATATGGTCCTCAAGCATGAGAAGGCTAAGAGCCCATGCTCTTATTTAATCAGGACCTATGGTTAATCAGGTTGGTTGTTGTCAGCTGAATTCTGCCTAAAACTAGGCGATCAAGAGAGCTGGGCAAAAGGGCCACCAAGGGTGTGCAGTTCATTCATGAACTAATTTACCTGCCACTCAGAGGAAACGACACACCTTTAGATCAGGTGCTCAGGTATTCATCAAAAGGATAAAGGAAAGAGACAACTACGAATAAGCCACTCTGTAAATATAGCTTTTCTGTTTCTTACAGATGGCCAGGTCAAGATGAGCCAAAGGAAAACAAAAATTAGAAGGTGAAGTACACAGGAGGCTGAGGCAGGTGGATCACTTGAGGCCAGGAGTTTGACACCAGCCTGGCCAACATGGTGAAAACCTATCTCTACTTAAAAATATATATATATATATATATATATATTGGGCATGGTGGCAGGCGCCTATAGTCTCAGCTACTTAGGAAGCTGAGGCAGGAGAATTGCTTGAACCCAGGAAGTGGAGGTTGCAGTGAGCCAAGATTACGCCACTGCACTCCAGCCTGTGTGAGAGAGCAAGACTCATCTCAAAAGGAAAAAAAAAAAAAAAATGGAAAGTAATTTCAAGAATGTGAAGTACAGACCAAGATAGAAAATGCAGTTGCCAAGGGATGCTTCCTCCTTTAGTAATATAGGGGAAAGAAATACTTCTGTAGGCTGCTGCCCTGGAAAAAAAAAAAAAATGTTAGTACCATAGAATCATCTAGCAATGTCCTGTTATGTTACTTAGCTCTTATTCTATCAAATACTGTGAGCAACTTCACAGACTTGTGGGAAGGCTAAGTTAGCCAACCTCCACCTAGTAAGTCCTTTAGCGCAGTAACTGATGGTTGCCCTTGACACTGCTACCGGACCCCTACCCCACCCTCACGCCCCACCAGCACAGTGTAAATGCAATGAGGAGAAAGAGGAAAATGCAACTACTGTTTTTTCTTTTCTGACTACAATGAGACATTTCTTGTGGCTCTAAGAAGCTAGGAATACTCTGTGGTCTTTAGGAGAGCCATTTAGTGGCTGCAGAATCAGCTGTTAAAACAAGAAGAGTCCTGCCTGCTGTGCCCCACCTGTGCTCCAGAGATCACTCTGGTCTCTGACCTCTTCAGTCTTCCCTGTTTTTATTTGGTGGTTGGTCCATGCCCCGCCCTGCTCTGAGCATTACCAACCCCTAAGTGAGAGCTGGGAGGGGGTCAGCCTCTGAAAACCAAGATAATTGTAAAGGTTAAAGTAGTTCACGGCATTATAATTAACTGCTGTATTAGGTGTTTTACAATCCTGACACCACCACAGAGAGAAACTGTTTAATCAGAATTGAAAGCACCTTGGAATTAATCCATTTTCATGGTGGAAATTGCAGTGAAGGTATGAAATCAGGCCCAGGCGGGAGAGCTAGCACATTTTCCTCACAGGTTGCATGCTACTCACTGTTTTTCCTGCAGCTGGTTAGAATTTTACCACCTAGAACTTTCTATGCTGCGCAGCAACTTTTTGTTACTACAGTAAAATCCATTTATCAACCTTACCTGGAGTCAGGCTTCTCCACACGATTTCCCCTATCAGAATTCTGTAAGCCACAACTTGCCTACAAAAACAGTGTAGCATGTGGCCAGCTCAATCTAGAGTGAGGCTTATGGCACCCAGTACCGACCCTGTTGCATCCACTCTGATCCCTCCAGCAAAGAACTGAGGATCATCTGTCCCCACTCCCCCGGCTAGCACACCTGACTGAACAACAAGAAGGAGGGGCTGGCCATATTCCAAGGGTGGCTGAACTCTGAGTTACAGCTTTCTGCCCTGTGATTCCATCTATAGGGCCCATAGCAGAACACCTGCCACAAAATTGACAGTCCCCAAGTGGTTAATCTTTTACAGGTGCCATCATTTTGCTGCTGGGCTGGGACAAGTCACTTACCTGCTCAAACACCTCACTTCATTACAAAAATAACCTTGTGAGACTTTCGTAAGAAACAGAAGTAACAGAGATAGGATGCCTAGAACATGGTATGTGCCTGAAATTGAATGAGCAGCATCGTGCAATGGAGAGTGCTCACAGGTGTCTGCTGGTATTATTGCAACAACTATTTTGATAAACTTTATCTTAGAAATGGAATAAAGAAGATCCTCTGGATTGAATAAATGCATTGAATAACTGTGCTCAGACAAATGTATTTGCTGATTTCCAAGCCTCTGAGTTTTTGCACAGGCAAACTAATTAATAAATTAGGTTTAATAAAAGAAACCTCAAAAGATATATCATGTAAGTCATACCTTAGTGCTTATTTTAAGAATAGAGTATTTTGTCCTTGATGGTGACTACCTAGCTGGGAACCCATTTGGACAGGTTGTACCCATTCTGCAAACAATCGATTTCTGCCTGTCACTGCCCAGCTGATGGACAGTTTAAAAATTGTTTCTAGTACCTACGAATTGCAGAGCTAACTATGCAAATGCTCTACTGTCTCCTAATAAGAAACAATGAGGTCTGCATTGCAATCAGGTCTGCAGGGTGGCCAGGTAATCTATTTGTACAGCGTGTCTGGCCCTATCTGTGATGGTGTTTATTTTTAGCTCTACACGGTTTCTAGCACCATCCCTCCTTTGGAGGCCGACAGCCTGTTTGAGGGACCTTAAACAAGCTGTTAAAGCAAGAAATTGCTGAAAGTAGGGGCAGCCGAGAAGGTGATTAGAGCAGGGATCACCTTAGGTGTCCAAGATAGAAAGGCAGCTTCAACAGAGTGTCAAGCAAGTTGGCCAACAAACTTTCAATAGCCAGCCCCAGTGGCAGTCGCCTGGAGCTTTAAGGAAACAATGCCTGAGAGGACCTGAGAGTGTGAGAGCCCCTGAGTACAAAGGATGGCACTGGGCAGGTGAGTTCTCACAAATGGCAGGAAGCTAGACTCCTGAGCTCAGACTGCAAATGCCACAGGCAGAAGCAGGAAGAGAAACCCTGGGTCGATGACAGTTCCACAGGGCCAGCTGGTTGGTGCCTGTTTGGGCTAATTCAGGGCAGCAGGAGGTCTGTGCTTAAGGTCACATTCATAATTGCGATAGCGTCAGAAGGTGACAACATCCAGAGAGTCCCTAGACACCTGCAGGGACAAAGCTCCAAGGTTATAGAAGTCAGCAATGACAGATCTCAGAGCAAGTTAAGTCCCACAGGGTCAAATTCAGCAATGAAGGAAAAACAGGCTGAGGACATTGCCTTTCTAAGTGGTGCCAAGTACACTGAGTGCCCCAGATAAATATTAAATAGCAGTGGTGACATCATATCACATCAAGTGCGTCGTTAAGACTCAGTAAGTCTGGTTGAACCAGCTCAGTGTGACCATCAGCAGAGGGCCTGACCCCAAGGATTTTTAGTGTGGGAGGGGAAGATGGGAAGCAGAACAGCAAACATCAGACACTGTAAGAGCAGCTGCATCTCTCAGGCCTGCCAGACCCATAGGAGAGTTCATGGCCACAAGCAGTGGTCAGCAGGCTCCCTGCCTGGGTGTTTTTATTTACAGCAGACACAAAAGGTGCAAGTAGTTTCACAGAGTACCCAGGAGAGGCAAAGGAGATGAGAGGCCTTCTTTGCCAAGGTTTACAATCATGTATGGTTCTTTGACTGGGGGGCACTGAAAGCCTTAAAGGCAACGGAGAAGCAAGTGGGGAGTTGGCTGCTCAAGAACATCACAGTGAAAGAACTACCCTGCTGGTAGATGCTGCAGAAAGTATTCTCAGCTAACAGTGGGGTTTTGAGGAGTTGCAGAAACAGAACATTGGCCTCTGAACATAGTGGAGCATTTTCCTTGTGAGTTTCTTAGATTCTACTTTGTATGCCCAATCTTTAGGTGGTAGGGTGTCCGTCAGGAGGTAGAATGATTTGCCCAGGTCTTGCGGCCAATCTGGCTGAACCCTGTCAAGTCTCTTAGCTGATGGTGAAAGGTTTTGGACCTCTAACTCTAAATAAGTGACATAACTGAACATCGGGTCGCTGAAAACTGGGGGTCAGTTGTGGGAAGAGCATGGACTCTGGAATCATAGTGAACTTGGACTCAAACAACAGCTTCGCGTTTACTAGCTTTGGGACCTTGACAGAGTCGTTTAGCCTCTGAGTCTCAGGCTTCGTGTGTATAACGTGGAGAAAATACTGCCAGCTTTGTCGAGCTAAGGCAGAATGTGTGTCAAGCACTTAGTACAGACTCTGGCAGAGTTGCCGTTCAATTAACTGCATTTATCAATCCATGTTAATTATAATGAAAACCAACAGGGAATTAGAACCAACGTAGCTATCTCTCACATCAGAACCTACAATGCAGACTGTGTCTGAAGGTGCTTAAAATTATGGCAACTATTTAAGTCTGTATTGTGGATAATTCTCTATGTATGTTAGAAGGGAATGCCATTATCTTCTAAATATTTACAGGTCAATCCATTACATGAAAGGATAAGAGAAAATAAAAGATTCTAGGCCAACGAAAAGAACTGTGTAGGGGTAGGTGCTTTTTTAACCAAAGTGGGAATGTGGACAGGGAAAACTAAATGAGAACAATAGAGACAGTAAAGATATGATACTTCCAGCTCTGAGAAATAAGAATTGGAGGGGAAAGTGGATTCCAGCACCTGGGATAGGTCAGAAGGGACAAGAATAGAAACAACTTGCAGAGATCTGAGAGTCAGCAGCTACCGCAAAGATGGAGATGAGTCTCCAGAGACATCCAGCCTCCACCTGCCGCCTCACAGCACGATCTCCTGTGAAGTAGGAATCACCGGCACTACTAGAACAACAAGCCAATGCAGGCAACCAACCAGCATCCATCTGCTCAAGCTGGAAGCAGGAGACACGGGGAACACACAGGCTATTAAATGTAAATAATCCATATCATCATAAATACTTTATATGACTGCGTGCAGAGAAGGTACCATATTTCATACCCTCACTGCAAATCTAAATATTTTATTGTTGCCAATTTTGCCATTGACCTTAGCTACAGTGAGGTATTTGTTGAGGTTGACATTATTTGGTTATATCACCAATGATCGTTCCTGCCAGCAAGTGACCTGATCGTCTCTCCTGAGGAAATAATTGCCACCCATTGGCAGATACTTGACTCTGCTGGGTTTCTTTGCATTTAAATGATTCTGAGAGATGCACAAGTATGTGTACATATTAAGAAGAGGGTTACTTTTAGAGTGAAGAAACTTGAGGAAACTATTATTCAGGACATGGCTTTCTGTGCTTTATTCAAATGAATAAAAGGAAATACAATTCTGAATGGGGGGCCTTGAAAGGATTTCTATTTTTGTGTAAAAGGAGTGTGAATTG
Organism: Saimiri boliviensis; assembly: GCF_048565385.1. Taxonomy (NCBI): domain Eukaryota; kingdom Metazoa; phylum Chordata; class Mammalia; order Primates; family Cebidae; genus Saimiri; species Saimiri boliviensis. The sequence goes on from NC_133456.1 coordinate 49,857,549, forward strand.
ATACACAAAATGTGGTATATCTGTATGATGGAATAGTATCTGTGACAAAAAGAAACACAACACTAATATATGCTACAACATGAATGAACTTCAAAAACATTATGCTAAGTGGAAAAAGCCAGACCAAAAATAAGAACATGTATTATATGATTCCATTTATATGGAATGTCCAAAATAGGCAAATTCATAGAGACAGAAAGTCAGTCCCAAAGCAGGAGAGTCTCAACAAGAATCTGAATCCCAACCTTGCCTAATCCCAGGGTGGAGAAGGGGAGCAATTACTTATGTGCATGGGGGTTTCTTTCTGGGATAACAGAAATGTTCTAAAATCAGATTGGGGTGATAGTTGGACAACTCTATAATTGTAACAAAAAATACTGTAAGGTGCACTTAAAATAGATGAGTTTTATGGAATATAAGTTATATTCCAAGCTGTTAACATGGCAAAAGGAGTATGACTTTTGCTAGATGCTACTGGAAGACTTCTTTGGAAAAAAGATAGGAATTTAATTTTGAAGTCTCACAAAATGGTAATAAAAAGGGGGAAATTGGGACTGGATGGCTAAACGATGGACTCTGTTCCTTATGGTTACAGGAACATTCTTCATCGCCTGACAAAGGTGTGACCACAGTTCCCACCAGGTTGCTCAGTTCATATCTGGATACATATCCTTGTATGTGCTGAGACAGATACCCCAGGTAAAGTGGGAGAGAACAAAACTGGATCAGACCAGTCTCATAGGGTGGGGAGGAGAGGCATTAATAGCACCAAAAAGAAAAGAATACTGGATCACAGGTGGCGCAGTCCGAAGGCAAGAGGGTCTCACCAGGAGTCAAAAGCACAAATTGAGTGTAAGCCAGAGAGAGTTGTAATACAAGTAGCTTTCTAGTTCTGGTAGCAGCAGAGAGCAGAGGTGGCGGGGGTCATTGCACAGCACAGTAAGATGTGCCACATGCTGCATCCTCCTGTCAGCATGATATCCTGCCAGAAGCTGCAATGCAGCTTATTATTCATAAATGGGATTAGGAACAACACTTGGGTATTTTTCCCCATCTGTCTAATTAAATGGTAAGTCCCAAAAGGCAGAGACCAACTTGAGCTCCAGCTTGTGCTCTCAGCGTCGTTTTTGGTTCTGGATAAATAGCAAACAATAGTCTTGGAAGAAAATACTAGTGTTTTCCACAGGGCCTTTGTAGGTGACATAAAAAGAAACCCTTTGAATGGAGTTGCAGAAGCTTCTCATGGTTTACTTATTTCTTAGCAAGAGGCTCACTCTTCCTTGTCCATCACATTTTTTCCTACATAGTAAACCAAGCCGACTGAGGATTGTAAATGAAATAGCTTCATGTTGGAGTATAACCATGTAAGGCCTTAGATGAGAACTAGTTCTTGTTAAAACTAAGAAGCAACTGAGGAGTCAGTGCCTCACATCAGTTCCTCTAGAAAGGGTTGGTCCAACTCAACCCAACACCTAGAGAGGTGCTGTCCAATAGAACTTTCTGTGATGATGGATGGGCCCTTTGATATAGAAGACATGTGTAGTTAGTAGCTACCATACTGGACAACACAGCACTACAAGCTCTTTAGTACAGAAGATTCCAAAGCTTTTTGACAATATGCACCAAAGTTTATTCTTAGATAATAGTCACAAATTGACATTAGAAATAATAATCATGTTGATTTGTCAATTCAACAAGTGTTTGCTGTGGACTTTCTAAGCGCCAGGCTCTGCTCTAGACTATGGAGCTATCTCTGTAAAAAAAATAATAATAATACAATAAAAAACTGGCAAGGCCCTTGATTTCAACAAGTTTATAATCTAATGTGTAGAAACAAGTAAGAAGTAAGAAGCAAATAACGGCCTGATTATAAATAATAATCAGTGTTTGCAAGGAAGCCCAGGGAGTGTTGAGATGGAGATGGAGCTGCTTTCAAGGGAGAAGGCCAGGAATGTCTAACCAAGGAGGTGTGATGGAGGCTTCAGTTGGAGAAGTGGGTTAGAAGGATTGTTTTAGGCAGAGGGAATGCCATAGCAAGAAACTCCAGGTGGGAAAGAGCTTAATATGTCTGAGGAACTAAATTAAGGCCAGTGCAGCTGGAACACAATGGGCGAAAGGAGAGGGGAACAAGATCATGTTGATAGGTTGGGCAGAAGTCAGTCATATTGACTCTATGCCCAGTACATCAGAAAGTCTTGGGAGGGTTTCAAGAAGAATGACATCAACAAGATATACTGTGAAAGTTTACTCTGACTGCAAAATGGAGAGTGACTGGGAGAGGGGCAGGGGAGAGCATGGGGTCACCAGTTAGGAGGCTGCTATTGTCAAAAAGTGAAAGGCAGGCAATGGTGCTGTAATGTACATGAGCTTAGCCATGAAGATGATGGGAGGGGGCTGGATCTGAGAAATGATTTAGGATGAGTGATAGAACTGATCGATTGGACATGAGAGCAAGAAGATGGAGAACTCAGAAATAATTCTCAGGTTTCCAGGCTGAGAAACTGGTAGACTGTGGCCTCATTGGCACTATTGGGAATGGAATGCAGATCTCTCTTCCCACTATGAAGTATGTTGACTTTGCATGCCCACAATTTTTTTTTCCTGATCATGGAAGGTTGGTAATAACAGAGACTGAACAGGACCATCCCTTTTAGCACTGATGCATTTCTGTTTCCAGACCTATCACAAAGTATTTTTTGCTTCTGAGCAAAGAATGAGCTTGAAAAAAATTTTAACTCTAAAATCCATCGTATTATAGAACTAGAAACTTCTAGAGGGTTTGCTTCATTGGTTCCCAATTTTCAGAAATGTGGGACCCCTCTGGAACAGTGAAGTTCACTTCTCTCTATCATAGTAATAGAACTGTCTGTCTACTTTATTTAAATGAGATACAGGCTGGAAGAAAGATGCTAAACACACAGCCTCTGTGGAATTAGATTAAATTTTCAATTTTACCTGCCAAGATTATGAAAACAGTCTGACCCACAGGGCTGAGGTAGTTGCAGCAATTACCACCCTACAAAGAATTAGGAAAATAGTGGGACTTTTGCAAAATCATTGCCTTAGGCTTTGTATCACCAGCTTTCAAACCATGTCCCAGAAAGATGTAAGTACTTAAATTTTGGGGACTGTTCACAGAAATCATACTTTCCTATGTCTTGACTACCACTTCACCTCACCATGCAGAGGTGAAGGGAGAGTCTGCACCCAGGTTGAGTAATATTTTTCTCGTCCTGAATCCTGCACAGCCTATCTCCCTTTTCTGTGCCTGATAGAACACTTACCATGGATATGGCAGGGACTGTACCAACCACTTTCATACATTATTTCACTTAATCATCACAAAATTTCATGAAATAGGCGTTCTTTTTTATGTTATTAACAGATGAGGATATTAAGACTTTAAGTGTTAAAGAATAACCATTGTATTTTTGGTATCTATTGATCAAGAAATACATGGTGACAAAAGTGCTAAAAATTTTAGTGATTTTTAGATAAATTTGTATTTCATTTATTCCAACAGTCTCTATCTTCTTGGGAAATTCATCACCATGTCATTCATTTAATATTTAAACAGTATATAAAATGTTATGGGTTTGAGGCTTCTTGCAATTAATTATTAGGGCCTCCCCATCCCCGACCAGGGGTCCTTGGGTCATGATTGACATCTGATCAAACCCAAGCCACTTATTCTAGATTAGAAAATTGGACTTTGAAGAGGACAATCAACTTGGCCAAGGGCATAGAACTTGCTGATAACAGAATGGAGGCATAGACCTGGTCCTTCTATCTTTCTGTTCACAATCTTTGCCACTATAGCTTATTCTCTTATAAGGTGAAGACACTAGGAACAAAGATGATTAAAGCAGGACTGGCTGGAGAGTTGTAAATGCTGTGAGGAAGAGTTGCTGGAGAGCTCTGCAGAGAAGGATCATGAGGCCCAATCTGTACTTACTGGAAAACAGTGCAGTGATTGATTAATAATGTCTACTGTGAGTTCATGTTTGGGAGTTAAGTCACATTTGCTAGGTATTTGAATGTGACTAGGTCAAGTCTTTGTGTCTTTTAGGTGGCTTTAAGCTAGTTATCCTCATGGCATGGAGCTGTGCTCCATTTTCTTCATGGCTGTCTGGCCATAAAAGGCATAAGAAGCCTGGCATAGTGGTATGCACCTGTAGTCCCAGCTATATGGGAAGCTGAGGCCAGAGGATGGCTGGAGGGCAGGAGTTCGAGGCTGCAGTGTGCTATGACCGCACCTACGAATAGCCACTACTCTCCAGCCTGGGCAACATAGCAAGACCTTGTCTCTAGAAAAATAATTGTTTTTTAAATTGGATTTTTTTTAAAGTCTTTAGAAAAGAGCAACAGAGTTACACTAGCTCTGGGTCGTGAAGGAAAATTCCCATCTCCTTTCCATCTTACCAGCCTATGATACTTCGCTGTAATCAGGTACAACTAAAAAATTCTAAGCAGTTAAAAAATTCTGAGCACTGTATAAAAAAACCTTCCTTGACAAGGTAACAGAGATTATGCTGAATTGTGAAAAATTTGGATCATGATAATTGGGGGTGTAGCCCTTAACATTTATTCAAAAATTTAAGTTGATCAACTAAAAAAGTAGCATTTCAATGTTTCTCTGCTCCCATTTACCTTCAAGCTAGCAATTGCCCTTACATCTGAATACACAGTTGAGTTTGGAAGTAGCATTAGAAAACAGGATTTCCAGTAGGAAGCCTGAGTCCACAGACAGGGGTATTGGCCAGAAATGTAAGGGCAAACTAATCCATTTACTTTTAGTGGAGTTTAGCCTATAATCTTCACGTAAGCATACAGGTACCTCAGAAAAAGAGAAAAAACTTGTTTAAAAAAATTGATTATGTTACCACCCAAAAAGAGAAAACCAGCAGTTGGGTTTTGGAGGGCTAAAATCTGTTTCTGTCAGCATAGGAACTACCATCACGGAGCCATGAAAGAAATGAAAATCAAGGTGAAAGTTAAGTACTTTTTTCCGATGACCTGGTGTAATGATTAAAATGCTGAATTACTTTTTTAAAAAAGATTTTTCCACTGGAAGAAAGAATGCCAGAGCCCTCCCCGTGACTCAACCTCTGCTCCCTTCTTTCCAAATGACTGTGAGAGAAAATAAAATGGAATATATATTTAAATATTTTTTCTTGGTAAACAATTTGATCTCTTTTATCTGAAGGTTTTGCCAATGTTTTCATCAGTTCCCTCAGAGATGGCTTTCCATCTCTGAGATGTGATTCCACTTTCTCTTTGAACAAAAATAAATTGGGTTTCTTTGCAGTGAAAAATGAAGGCTTGCTAAAAGCACTGACTTCAAAATACTGCTTACCGTACATTTAGAGAGAGCATATTGAAAAAATAGTGCTCGTGCCGCCTTTGCCGAGAAGCCCACTTTGGCTTACATTAAGCTGCCAGCATCTTCTGGAAAAAAAAACTTGGTGATGTGCTCAGCTAGCGGCAGTGCTGGTATTTTCCCTTGACTCTGTTTCTCTTTCATTTACTTGTGCCTCCATTAGCAATTTATTTTTAATTCTGCATTCTATGGAAAAAGCATATTGCTGGAAAACAAGCACATCTTACATGCATATGCCTGACATTTTAAAAAATGAATGTAACACACTCCATGCTCAAAATAAACAAGCTGTTTTTCCCTTTCCCCACACAATATTTATGAACCTCCAGGAGATTGCTAATGCATTTGCCACCGCCAGTACACTAGTCCTTGCCGTGTAACTCCTTTGTTCTTTTGAAAGAACTGTGTCCCTGGCTCCCGGGGTCCCACCCTGATTGCCCAGGTTCAGGAGTCACTGGCCATCAGGTAGGAGACCCTCTCCTGGTGACCTGCTGGATTCAGAACAGCAATATTTCAGTTAACCCATGAAAGTTATTGGAGCTTGCATATTTCCAGTGAACAGTTGTGTTGACTTTGTTTGATAGTATTAATCTGCTTCCTCTGTGTTCTGCCCATTGAAGAATAGTTAAAATCACCAGGCATATCTGAGATGAGTCCCTATTCCATTATTCTCTGAAACTCTGGGCAAGAAACTTTTCTGAGCCTTAACTTATCCGTATTTAAAATTTCTACCAAAATAAATGCATACACACACACCTGTATTAAAAGATTATTGTAGGGATTAATGAGAAAATACTTGTAGAGTGCTTAGCTCAGGGCTAGACTTGCTAATAATTATTATTTGCTAAACCAATGATTAGATAATATTATTGATGTTTATAAACAGCTTTGCATTTTACAAAGCTACTATCCTGAGCAGCATCGAAAAAGCAATTGGTGTCCACATTAATATTGTTTTTCTTTAAATATCATTTTGATACTACAAATGAATTACCTGGGCTAGATGTTTTAGCTTATTCTAAAATAGATTCACTGTAACTGATCCTATTTCCTCCAGGGTCCCTACCTACTGGGCAGTCATGATGTTCTAAAGATGGCCACTGCTATAGACATTAACTTCTGTGGTTCGAATGTCCCCTCTAAAACAAATGTTGAAATGTAATTGCTGGTGTAACAGTATTTAAGAGGTGATTAGGCAATGAGGGCTCTGCTTTCATTAATGGATTAATGCTTCTATCATGGAGTGGGATTCTGATAAAAAGGATGAATTCAGCCCAATTTCCTTTCTCTGCCTCCTGTGCTTGCTTGCCCTTCTACTATGTTTTAATGCAGTAAGCAAGGTTTCACCAGATGCTCATGCGAAGCTCTTGGACTCCCCAGCCTCCAGAACTGTGAGAAATCAATGTCTTTTCTTACAAATTACCCAATCTGTGTTACCTTGATATAGCAGCAGAAAACTAAGACATTAACTTTGGATGGAGTCTTAGGAACTCAAGCCACTGTAGCAAAAGATTTTCTTTCAGTAATTAAAACAAAAAAACCTGCCAAGCAAAATTTTTATTTACTTAGCTTGGATTAACTTGAAGTACATTCTCAAATTAAGTGCTAGTATTTCTTCAATTCTAGAAAAGTATAAGCCTTATCTTTTTTAAAAATGCTTTTCCCTACGTTCTTTTTTGGAGCGTCTGTGAAATACAGGTCTGGACTTTTTCCTCTGTCCCAGTTGTTTCTCTGTCTGTATTGAATTCTGAATGCTTTCCTCAAATTCAGTTAGCCAGTATTTATTTTTTAGGTGTAGCTGATAGTTGTTCAACATGCTGATTGAGGTCTTAAACTTAATGATTACAGTCATCTTTTCATATACACAGAAGATTGGTTCTAGGACTCTCTTATATACCAAAATTCATGCCTACTCAAGTCCCACATTTGGCCCTTTGGAAGCTTCATACACAAAATGTCAGCCTGCCATATAAGTGGATTTCTCATCCTACCGACATTGCATTTTTTGTCTGCATTTGGTTGCAAAAAATCTGCATATAACCAGAAATATGCAATTCAAATTCATGTTGTTCAAAGGTCAGCTGTATATAACCTATTGCCAATTATTTTGCTCTCTTTTAAATTTTTATGATTTTTAAAAAATAATATCCTGTTCTTTCACTAGGGTTTCTACAACATCTTTATCTTTGATGCTTTTGAGCACAATGATTTTATACTTTCAATTAAACTATTATCTCCAGTTCTTGAGATACTAATTTTCTTGTTATATCAGCTGGTTCTCCCTCATGGTTCTCTGTTTTCTTGGGCAGATCATCTTATTTTTAAAAATTAGGCTTATCACCCCCATTGGAGATGGGGGATGAGAACTTCTTTGCAAGTTCTTTATGTCCTGGATTATAAAAATATTCCTATAGACCAGTTAAACACTTGATTCTCCTATACTTTTCTATATTTATGTTTATGTTCATTTCTCAGCTTAAGATCCTCATTCCTTTGTTAATTTGGGCCCCATGTCTGATCATGGGATTTAATCTGTGGGTTTGCTGTCTTTGTGTGAAACTATTTCTCTACCTGTAACTGCCTTATAGTTTTATATGGTGCAATTTTAGGTCAACAGAGGAATTTTCTGGTCTTTCACTCATAGAAAGAATAATATTTGAAGGCTCCAATATTTTTATTGTGGGCTTACTTCTAGCTTCCAGCCTCTCATTATACAAAAGGTCACCATGTCATCATGTCTATTTAGATTTTGTGGCCCTCTTTGTTTCTAGACAGCTGGGGATTACCTCTCCCTTGCAAGCTCTAATATGCATATAATTGCTTTGTTGTTTTTATGTTTCACCCTTCCATTCTTTGTGTTTTTAATGGGAGTATCGGTTCAGTGCACTGGGTTGACCTAAGCATCTTTTCTTAGAGAGCCTTTCTCACTACTGTATATCACCTAGGCCGCCTGGTGATAACTCAGCAAAATTGTCGACTCAAAGCACTGAGACCAGAACCAATTTAATGCCTTGATTACAACTCTGGACCTTTTGGTGAAGCAACATCAAAGTGATGCTGCCCATTTTATTTAATGAGTTGTCTTGAATTCTAGGTTTGTTTTGTGGAAAACTCTAGATGTTTGATCATTTAAAAATACAGAAAGCAGTTTCTCACAAGGATGACTTCCTACCTGAAGAATAAACTGGAAGACATTTCTTTCTACAAACCAGCTCTGGATGATCTCAACATCTAAAATAATTTAAAAAGTTATTTTCCCCCTAATCTAATCAGCACTTCAAGTCAGTGATGGTGTTTTTAGCAATAAATAGATTATCTCACTGCTGGCTTAATGTTTTCAGAGAGTATCTAGGTGATGTATAAATTATGAAATTGCTATGAAAACTTTGGCGATGAGGGCCTAACCCCTTTCTTATTGATGAGGTGATATTCAGGCATTTTGAAAGTTCTTAATCTATAGAAATAAATTTGAGCTGTAGAAATGTTCTGTTGGAACAAAAATAAAATAATTCAAACTCTTTTTCTCTCTCTTTTTTTTGGGGGGGCGGGGGACGGAGTTTCGCTCTTGTTACCCAGGCTGGAGTGCAATGGCGCGATCTCGGCTCACCGCAACCTCCGCATCCTGGGTTCAAGCAATTCTCCTGCCTCAGCCTCCTGAGTAGCTGGGACTACAGGCTTGTGCCACCATGCCCAGCTGATTTTTTGTATTTTTAGTAGAGACGGGGTTTTACCATGTCGACCAGGATGGTCTCGATCTCTCGACCTTGTGATCCACCCGCCTCGGCCTCCCAAAGTGCTGGGATTACAGGCTTGAGCCACCGTGCCCGGCTTTTTTTCTCTCTTAAGAAAAATTCCTCATGACCTGAAATAGCCACATTTCCCTATGGTAGAGCTCGCATGAAGGTCAAGAGTTAGAACCTGAAAGATGGTATGGGAGTAGTGAGGCAGGTAGAGAAAGAAAGATTGCTTTAGGCCTTTTGTTTCACTGATAAAACAATAGGGTCAGGACTAGAGTAAAGCAAATGAGATCCTTACCTTGGGCACAAAATGTACAGCAAGTCTAGGAAACTCAGTAATTATGATCTTATTTTAAAGTAATATTAAAAGTATGTTAATTCACTTGATTTAATCATTCCATTATGTATACATATATCAAAATATCACATTGTGCTTTATAAAGGTATAATTATGATTTATCAGTTAAATAGTATTAATAAAAATACATTTAAAATTAATAAAGCAATATTTTAAAAAACAAATTGGCAAACTATGAGCCATGGACTGTCACTTCCTTGGGTAAATAAGATTTTACAAGAACCAGGGCCAGCTCATGGTAAGTTGAATGAGACAGGGTTGTCCAAATGCAGGGTCAGTGAGGCATAACAGTTGTCCCTTATTGTGTGTGAGAACTGGTTCCAGGAACCCTACAGATACCAAAATCCTCTGATGCTCAAATCCCTTACATGAAATGGCATAGTATTTGCACATAATCTACCCACATGCTTGTGTATGCTTTAAATCACCTCTACATTACTTGTAATACCTAATACAACATAAATTCTGTATAAATAGTGGTTAGATTATAATTTTTAAATTTCTTTCTTGCTGTATTGTTAATTTTTTTTTCTAAATATGTTCAATGTATAGTTGGTTGAGACACTTGTAGATATGGAGGGCCAACTGTGCTGTCCCTATTTAAAATTCGACATTTTGTTCATCGATGGATTTTTATATTACTTTTGATTTTTTAAGTCCTTGCCTTAAAGTATAATTTATCTTGACTCCCTTAAATTTTGTGCCCAAGAGGAGTGCCTCACTTAGGTCACCCCGTCCCTAGCCCTGAGATGGGAAGATATCACAGGGAAATGGTGATTTCTGAGCTGTTTCAGTTGCATAGCTAGTTATACAAGCAACATAACAACATCCTAGATGTATGATCTTCATCAGTGTGTTTAAATCTCGGTTTTCCTACCATGGGATGGTGTCAGTACAAGTACTTACTTTGCAGGTTTATATGAGGAATAATTGTAGACTGCTCAGCACCATGCCCGGCATATTGGCTCAGTAAGTGTCTTAGTCCAGTCAGATTGCAGTAACAAACTACCATACACTGTGTGGCTTATGTACAATAGAATTTGATTTTCTTACAGTTCTAGAGGCTAGAAGTCCAAAATGAAGGCACCAGCAGATTCGGTGTCAGGAGAGAACCCACTTCCTTGTTCATAGATCACATTGTCTTGCAGTGTCCTCATATGACAGAAGGGTCTAGGCAGCTTTCAAGAGCTTCTTTTATACGGGGAATAATTCCATTCATGAGGTATCTTTCTGCATGACCAATCACCTCTCAAAGATCCCACCTCCAAATGCCATCACGGTGGAGATTAGATTTCAACATGTGAATTGGTGGGGTAGGGTGGGGGGCAAATGTTTAGTCTCTGGCAGTAAGCATAAGTTAGTAGCAGCAACAATAGAAATGAAAGATAAGTTTTATAAACTCTAAGCAAGACCAGATTGATTAGGGCCTTGATTGTTTAAGAATTTTTTTTATGGTAAATAAAATATGCATAACATAAAAGTTATCATTTTAACCATTTTAAAGTGTACAGTTCTGTGATGTAAGTACATTCACATTGTTCTGCAGTCATCACCACCATCCAGCTCCAGAACTTGCAAAGATTTCAAACTCTATCCAGGAAGCTTTTAAAGGACTATTGGAGACTGTAGATGAGGAAGCTGGCCTAAAGAAGCATGTGGTTACAGTGAGTCTGAGAAGAGAATCTAAACGATACAGAGGAAGACACGAGGCAGGGAACAGGAGGGCTTCCTGAGTAGGAGGTGGTAGGCTTTGAGTAGAAGTGACAAAAGGAGCAAGGAAGAAAAACAGAAAATGGGAACCTCATTTGACAAGGAGGAAAGAATCAAATGGGTGAGGTGACATTTTGAAACAGAGTACAGTTAACTGAAAAGTTCCATTAGGCATCCAAACTGTAGAGCTGGAGGTCAGACAGCTGCTTCTCTTGCAAGGTGGCGTGTTGCCATCAGCTCCTGCTGGCAGAGCCAATTCTTCAATTTTCAGAAATATGAGCCTATTGTTAAACATTGCCATAATTAAAAATTAAATTACACTTAAATTATATTAGAAACAAAGGATATAACTGCACACCCATCACTCCTTAATTACTTTACTACATTTCACTATTATCTCTGTTTTTGAAGTTATTTAAATCGATCCCATCTGTATAGTAAAATACCACATAACGGCGTACCACCGCCCATATCTTCCCACTTCCACATTCATTGGCATCCTATTGGTAAATTGAAACTGGCCGAGGTGGGAGTATTTACACCAGGAAATTGGCACGGGCTTCAAATTAGGGCTTGATTCTTTGTTGTCTAAGACAATGTTAATAATGCGGATTACACTAAAAAGTGTGTTGCATCTGTAGCTATTATACTATTATACTAAAACTGTATGTTAAATCAAGGTTGAATGGCTAAGAATAATGAGTTCAGCAAAAAGGGAAAGCATTCTGAGACAATCAGTTGGAACTTACAGAATATTGTATATTTTGTTATTTATAACACATGATATATGTCCTTCGTATCAGTAAAATTTGTAACAAACATATATTTGTATAAATGCATATTTCTGGAGAGTCAATTGTTGAACATTTACTAGTACAGCATTGACCATACTCTTCTCTGATAAAGAGTTTTAGTGTATAACATGTGTTTATTATTATAACCACCTTAAAGCTATCTTTGAAAAAGACAAATTGACTCGTTTCCTAGTCAGAATGAAAACCTGGACACATCCTCTACCTAATAAACACTGTAATGGTTTTTCTGTAGGCAAATCACAGCAATTCCAACATTACTTTTTCACTATAATCACTAGCTATAGTCAGCATTTTTTGAGCACCACATTTTTTGAGCACCTATATCAGGCCCTATGCAATGTGTTTTATTCATATTTCAATCCTCGCTCCCCTATGCAAAGTAGATCCTCATGTTATCCCCATTTTATAGATGTAAAGACTGATGTTGTATACTTAGTAAGTGGTAAGGTGGGATTTGAATGCAGATCTTTCTGACCTCTTCATTGTGATACCTTCTCTACTATATTGTCTCCAACTGTTTATATGGAGGTAAAACCTTCACTTCAAAAAACATCAGATATTCCAGGCAATAATTATTGACCCCCTACTCTGTTCACTATGCTGTGCTGAGTAATCACAGTAAATTTCTCGGAAACTCTCCTGAGACATATACAAAGTGGCCTCTGACTCCCAGGAATTCATTCTGTTCACAAAGATGCTTATGTAATCGAGTGTCCGCATGTCATCACCAGCAAGTCTGCTTCTGTGGTCAGAAGACTGACTTCCCAAACAAGCTTCACTCAGCTTATCCTGGTTGACTTTTACTTACTGCAAGGCCCAGACCCTCTTTTCTCAAGTCTCTTATACTGATCTCCTAAATCTCCCTTAAAGAATTCGCATGTTTCTCCTTCAACTCAGTGCTTTCTAAGGGAGTTAAATCATGATGCAGAAATCAAGCCGTTAGGTACCTCCAGCCAGGAGGTCCTTGCTAGCTGCACAATTACACTTAGTTACAGAGCCTTTGAGAAGTCTCCTGTCAACATTTTGTGTTGCCGTGTATGCTGTCAGCTGATGCACCTGAGATAGGGCCAAAATGAGAAATTTCAAGGGCTGTTGAGCACTATCGTTTTCCAGGTGGATCACTACAAAAGCATTTGATGATGGAGTCTTGGAATGCTAGATACACTGGAAGAAATTTTTGGCACTTGATGGTCCTAAAACTTCCCCTTTCCCCAAAATTCCAAAGCAAGCCCAAATTCCCAAATGCTGGGAGGTCATTCAAGGATTCTGGTTCTCTCCCCCTGTTTTCTCTTTCTTCTTGTCTCTGCCTGCCAAGATAATTCCTTGCCTCTGCTTCAAACTAGGCCACTAATTACGAGAGAAGTCAGAAATAACATTGATACACATCTGTGATGCCAACAGAAGCTCAGATGAAGCAGGGCAGGAAGGTGTGCTAAAGACAGAAAAGAGATCCTTCTGTTCACCAGTGGCTGAAAAATAAAGATTCTAGAACATGAAAAAAACATAAATAAGCCAAATAGAAATAAACATCTATGTTTGTATAACTAATGATGTACACATATAATAGCATTAATTTTTTTGTGTCTCCAGAGAAAAAGAGGGAGGGGAATCTGCAAACAGGAGTGCCCACTATTTAAATGTCCGCGTGGATGTTTCCTTTGTTTGGAATTATATAAATAGAGGCCGATGCTTGTCTTCAAGTGGTCTACAGCCTACATTTCCAAAAACGGAAAGTAAGGTCTGTTTATGCAAGTTGTAAGATCACCAATAGTCATTATTTTTCTGTTCACCAACATCTTTGTGCCAGGCATGGAATAAGTGCTCTGAGCACATGATCCCGTTCACTCTCCTTATCAACACCTTTAGGAGGGCAGTGATCACTTTACATTACAGGATGCTAATGGTGAGGTAGCCCAAGCTGTTTGCCCAATGTTATGGAGCTGGCACGAGGTAAGGCTGGGATTTGAGTCCAGGTCTGTCTAATTCCGGGCCCTGGGCACTTAGCCTTTCTGCTAGGGCTGAGAAAGGTGCCTAGAGACCACACAGACCCAGATTCAAATGCAAAGCCTCCTCTGTTGCGTCCTATGTTACTCTAGTGTGGTAGTGGTGGTGGTGATTTACTTTGCCTTCTTGAGCCTCACTTTTCTTCACTGAAATGGAACCTAGCATATTGTGACAATGGAAAACAAGGTGAGTAAGGAGCTTAAAACAAGATCTGGGCTGGGCAAGGTGGCTCACACCTATAAAACCAACACTTTGGGAGGCTGAGTGGGGCAGATCACGAGGTCAGGAGTTCAAGACCAGCCTGGATAACATGGTGAAACCCCATCTCTACTAAAAATATAAAAATTAGCAGGGCATGATGGCACATGCCTGTAATCCTAGCTACTAGGGAGGCTGAGGCAGAAGAATTGCTTGAACTCAGGAAGTGGAGGTTGCAGTGAGCCGGCTTCATGCCATTGCACTCCAGCCTGTGTGATAGAACAAGACTCTGTCTCAAAAAAAAAAAGAAAAAAATAACTGGCAGAGAGCTGATGTTCAGTAACTAGTAATTGTGATTTGTATAACATTCTGTTGTGAAATGGTGCCTGATCTTCAATAGGCAAACTTTATACATAAGTAAAGAGAGTTATTATTTACAAGAACCCATTTCATCTGACATCCATTTGTTATTCATTTGTTTAGCCATTCAACAAATCTTAAGCATCTACTCTGGCATGAGGCGTTTTCCTTAGTGCTTTATGTGTTGCTGAAAAAAGTAATGATGACAATCACCTAAAAACTACACCATGCAGTCGATGTGAAGTCTGAACCTTCACAAGTTCAACTTTTCACACCTTCTTTTGTATTTCAGCCACTGGGCTAGGCTCGAGGATGGACTGAAGGCACTTTCTGCCATGTCAGGGATCAGTGTTTCATGGTCTGGCTAGAGGCAGCAGGCAGCACCGCAAGGAATATTGACATAATGTTTGAAGGAAAGGGAGAGATTGCATACACACAAGACTTCACCTTGGAGATAACTTTTGAAGATGTTTGGGGGGTGAGAGGAGGCGTGACGGGCCTAGGGAACAATGAGAAACCCAGCCTGGTTGAAGCATCAGGTGCAAGGCAGCGTGGGGGTGGAGTGTCCATTTACCCTTTGGAATACAGTCTTCCTGTTGGCATGGCAACTGCTACAAAATAAATTCAAGGTGGTATTTCAAACGATGCCTCCGAGAATGGCCAGGAGTCATTTAAATTGCTTGTTTGTTATGTGTAAGAATTTGCCTAACCTCCAACCTGCAACTGTAGCTTGGCAATCTTTTGTTTATTGCGATGATGTGCTTTCTTGCATCACTGTCTTTCTTAAACCTCTTTTTTTTAATTTGTTTTTATTCTGCCTATCTAGAAAATATACCAGGCATTGTGTTGATTTTCCCAGACTCCCTTGAGATCCTGCAGGCCCTTCATCTCTTCCTATGATAGAAATGCTGCCAGGGTGATGTTTACCATCTCATTTTTCACCCTGGGATCCCTGCCCTGAGCTATGGTGGGCATCACAGTGTGCTCAGCCAGCCACGTTCCTTATTTTCAAGGAATTTTTGGAATTTGGGCTGCTCATAGGAGCGCAGGAGCACCAGATACATTGCCCGTTCTAAGCTGGGGAATGATAGACTTGGTGCTCACACGAGGAATGGCTACCATATACACAGCTGCCCTGCAAAGTAACACCACATGCCTGCCAACCCCAGCTGACTCTTAAGTATAGAATAAAAAAAGAATTCATGACAAAACAAATAATTTAGGGTGCCTTTTCCCATTTGAGATTCTAAAGAAACAAACAAAAGTCCTGGCTTCTTAGATCAGTGGTAAATTTGCCAAAGCAAAATAAATGTCTTAATATCCTCTTGTTCCTGCTTCTCCTAAGTGTGTGTGTGTGTGTGTGTGTGTGTGTGTGTGTGTGTGTGTGTGTGTGAAAGGAAGACAGAGACAGACAGATGGGGACCGGGGAGGCTGGAGGGAAGGAGTGTGGCTTCAGCTTGTGCCAGGAGAGTTTATCTGTCTACCTTTCTACGGAAACTGCTTATAAAATCCTTAGGCATAAAAAGAACCTTTCACATGTAGACTTCTTGGGAATTCAATTCACACTCTTCTCTTCTTTCTTTTTCACTGTTTCTTTTGAACTTGAGGGAAAAAAATTTCCTGTACCGTTTACCTCCCTTGCTCTCAGATAATGATGGAAAGAGAGCTAAGGTGCTTAAATGTCAAGGTTTGTAAAATTGACAAACTGGCCCCACTAGGTTTGTGGTTTGAGTGATGGGTCTCCATCAGGTTTGGTGACAACGATAGAGAAGGAGTCGAAGCTGGTAATACGCAGATGCTGCGTTGGCCATTCCACTGTTTCAGTCATCGTTCTGAGAGCTATGCGTGTGTTAATTTGCTTAATCCTCCCAAGGATCGAGCATACCAAAGCAGTTTAAAACCAGTGCAGTTTAAAACCAATGCAGTTTGGTTTTAAAGTGTTTCAGGAGTCAGGTCCCTTCTCTGGGCTCCCCAAGGACTTACTCCTGCTGACCCAGAAGAGGTTAGCTTTATCATCCCCTTCCAGTTTATACATTCTACCTAAATTTCCACAATACTTTTGGAGAATTGCAGGCATTAGATCAGCAGTCTTGACATCACTTGGGAATTTGCTAATTAGGTTTTACCTCTTGACCTTACAAGGTGATGGTGTTATGATTGATGCTATTGTAATATCACCTTATCATTTTGCAGATGAGGACACTAATATCTGAAAGGTAAGTGTTGTGCCCGAGTCCTCATAGCTAAGAAGCATGAGAACTTAAATTTGAATCTTTGCAGTTCGACAATAGACTATGGTTTTCAACCAAGGGCCGTTTGTCCCCCACCCCACAAGACAATTGACCATGTCTGGAGAGATTTTAAATTGTCACTACTTGGTGGGGTACTGCTCCTGACTTCCAGTGGGTAGAGATGAGGGATACTGCTTGATCATGAGCCCCATAATCAAGAATTAACCCAAAATGTGATGATTGCCGAGGCTGAGAAGCCCTCCTCTGCAGATAGTATGTCTTACAGTTTTGGTGCTGATCAGACAGCACATTTCTGGGGCCGAGTATAGGCAAGCCAGAGATATTGCCTACGGCAAACGCAACTGAAATGAGGAGAGGCCAGGCTTTGCCAGTGTGCATTTGTGAGCAGACACACTCCTGAAAGGGCTGAGGGTACCTTATGGTTCTGTTTCTTTGCTGGGATGGCAGCATCTGATAACCAGATATAAAACTTGAGAAGAAATGTTTAAGCTGTGATAGTCTGATGCCCAGCTGGCCGGCTGAGCCACCCTACTTCTGTGTTTTCTTGTGCAAAGAGCAAGGTTCTACCGAATGACCTTAGGCTTGGCTTCTGAGTGAGACTGGCAGAGAGCTCCTAGCATTTTGCCTGAGCCATCACAGAGTACCTGGGTTTGGAATCTTAACCACATGGCAAAGTTATTTTCATTCCCCTTGCTCTCACCTGCCCCCACTGAAATCTTCCGTAGGAGAAATGTTCTAATTTGGGCTCATTAGAAAATGTAGTTCCTAATTTTGCAAGAATCATCTGTAAGAGAAGGGTGACATTTGAAATCCTTTGCTGGATCATTTAAAATACATTGAAGAGGGTTTTTTTTTTTTTTTTTTTTTTTAAGCATCATCAATGCAGTTTGGTTTTACAGTGTTTCAGGAGTCAGGTCCCCTCTCTGGGCTCCCCAAGGACTTACTCCTGCTGACCCAGAAGAGGTAAGCTTTATCATCCCCTTCCAGTTTATACATTCCACTGAAATTTCCACAATACTTTTGGAGAATTGCAGGCGTTAGATCAGCAGTCTTGACATCACTTGGGAATTTGCTAATTATCTCAGGTTGTACCCCAGATCTCCTGAATCAGAATCTGTATTTTAACAAGATTCCCAAGTTACTCATATATACTAGTCTATAAAGTTTTGATTTTTACTCTAAAAATTGTTCTCTAGGAACTCTGAGTCCAAATGGGTGGCACATTTCCTCTCTTGGAATCTGATTCCAGATTTTTATAATGTGGATGTTCTACCTGCTGAGCTCCAAGGCCCTGATGCAGCTCAAAAATGCTGTGATGGTCCAGACTTCTGAAACCCAATGGTTCCCAAACAATCCTACCAATACAGTTAGGCAGGGATGCTTGAGCTGCTCTACCAGTGATATTTCATACACTCTTAGTTGACCACCAGGCTCTTTTCCTGACCTCACCCACTAAGAAAGAAGATTTCCTGTTAACAGCCACTCTCTTCTGGCTGTAACAGGTTGTCACTTATTTGATCTGACTTCTTCCATCACTCAGCACTTCTCAGTCCAATTGCCATGTCTCTCAGGGCATGTGAGTTAATCTACTTCTCGGTCCTCTGCTTTCATTGAGACTGACATCATCTCAACCTACTCTTAAAAGTGATACTAATTTTTTAGGTTGATATCCAGTTTCAAAAAAATTCATTCCAAGGTGCATGAACACTTGCATCCATTCATCTGAATGTACACAAACATTTTAAGATCACCATAGCATGACGTTTATTCCCCTAACCTCTCTATTTAGCTAGAAGGCCGTAGGCTCTGCCTGTTCCCACCAAACAGGTGGCATTGTCATACAGATCTCAACCAGAAAGGGCTGCTACCCTGGTGAAACAATGGCCTCATTGAAGAGGTATAAAGTTTCACCAAAAATGGGATTACAAAAGCAAATGTCAACAGGGGCCATAAGCAAAGGGGGTGGGGCCTATTGCCACAGGACCTGGGAGACTGTTGACTCCAGGGGAGGGTGGGAAGACAGCAGGTGCAGATTCCAGATGGTTTTTCCAGGAGGAAGGGCATGTCCAGGGCCTTGACATGATCTGATCTTTTTCAAAAGGAGTCTGAAATCTGGCTTGTGACATCTTCCTGTCTTTAAAATATCAGTGATAATTCAATTTCCTTTCCTAAAAACACTGAGTAAGCAAAACGAAACACGACTGCAGGCTGAAGTTAAATATCAGTCTCCCGGACTGAAGCATGGGTCGGGACAAATCAGCCTTCACGTCTTGACTGAGCCTAGAGCTCCAGCACCTTGTGTTTTTTACAGTTCAGTTTCTGGATCTACAGTGGCAGAATTGTACAAAATGACCATATGCCGCTCCTAGTCCCTGCCCAGGACAGCCAAAACTCAAATTCTGTGGATGATGCCTGGGAATTTGTCCATTGTGCTTCTGAGGGTAGAGAAATGTGATTCTTATAAAGCCAGGTGATATGTAAAATCCAAAGCGATGTAAGAACATAACCTCACTGTAGTGCCCTAGAATCTACTAAAGAAAATATGATTATTACATATGAAGTGGTACATTAAAAAACCATAATGATGACAGTGTATGTATAGAATCTGGCCCAGGACTGGGGATCACACAGATCAGCTGCCTTAAGCACTAGGCAATGACCAGTTTCCTTGAAGGGGAATGACCATTTAGCTTGGAGATTAGCCTTCAAGGACCAGTCTTGTGCCAATTGAATGTCTAAGCAGTCATATAGATGCGGTTTGAATACCCAAATGCCTTAGGTGCCAGGCAGGTATGTGAAAGAGGGAAGCAGGCCAGTGTGAGCTGGAGTGGGACTTGGAGTAGGCTAAGCAAAATGGGAACGTTCCCGGTCCTGCTAGAAGGGGCAACTAATTATCCAGAAAAAAATAATTAGTAGAGACCTAAACTAGGTATATTAAACAAAATATAGCTGTGAACTGCTAATTGACAACTATTTAGATTAATTTTATTAGAGGCTCAGAGGTAGAGAACTAAGTCTGCTTTTAGCTTGCTGCTATTTGAACAGGTCACATCCACCTTGCAGGTTCTTAGATTCTTTATATGTCAAATGACAAAGATGGCCCAGATGCAGAAAAGCTCTAGCAACCTTGTTCTTTCTGTCCTACGGGCAGTGGTGTTAGGTAGTAGGCCTCCCACTGAGCTGTGGCCAATAAAGAGAGCACCAGTGACAATAGCAGAATAATGACCAATGTTGATGGAGTTGTTGCAGTGTGTAAGACATTGGGCTGGGTGGTTTTTCTTTTAGAAAAAGAGAACAAGAGAGGAAAACAGGCATGCGAGAACAAGCATGATGTGTGCACAGACAAAAGGAAGCTAGAGAAATAGAGCTGAGTTTCTCTTTGGTTAATGCTCTGTCAGTGAAAATCAATCATTTTTTTCTAATGACTATTCAATCTTGCAATTAATGGGCAAAAGTAATTCATGTATTCATTAAACACATTTATTAAATACCTGTTATATGCTAGTGATTGGTAAGTGTTAACTTGTCTCAGACCAATCCCCATTGGCCTTCCAAAAAGAGGCATTGCCTGTGTCTTAGTCTGTTTTCTGTTGCTATAAGAGAATACCAAAAACTGGGTAATTTTTTAAAAAATAGATGTTTTTTGTCTCGTGATCCTGGAGGCTGGGAAGTTCAAGATCAAGGGGTTGCATCTTGTGAGGCCCTTCTTAATGCACCGTCGCATGTTGGAAGGGCAAAGAGAGGATGAGAGGCCAAAGGGAACCAAACACATCCTTTTATATGGAGCCTGTTTCAGCAATAACTAACCCACTCCTGCAATAATGGTATTAATCCATTCATGAGAGCAAAGCCCTCATAACTAATCACCACTTAAAGGTCTCATCTCTCAACATTGTTGCTTTGGCGATTAAATTTCCAACAGGGAAACTTTGGGACACACATTCCAGTCATGGCAGCCTCCAATACTCTGTAGAAACTGGCCACTACCTAGTGCTTTAAGAATCAATCCTGCTTCATCCCAAGTTTTGGATAGCAACCCTTGCTGACAGTGTCACCCCATTATGCCAAGTAAGAGACTGTCTCTTCTTCATCCAGGAACTACGAAGTGACAAATTCTGTCTCAAGCTTTTCTTCTTATAGATCTGCAACTGTAAGGCTGGAAACCCAACTTCCAGATCAGGGAATGGGCTGTAAACACTGAGGCAGTTGGAGGGACTGGCACTGAGACTCTGACGTACCTATTGCTACTGTATCCTGGCCCCAGATTATGCCACGGTAGGGGCAAGTGCTTCCCTAACTATTTGACTTTAAATGAAAAAACAAAAACAAAAACATTTTTTCCTCCTCCATTTTCACACATTACTAACCACAGCACTTCTGATATCATGTATGTGTTTTGGAAGGAGGGGTTCCCCACACACCAGGCAGTTCTCCAGTAGACACCAACTATGTGTCCTGTAACTCAATTCTGACACTTTCTACGGGGAGATAGCATCAGATTCCACAGGTTGTGGGCTCATTCCCAAACAACTGTCTCCCACTTCAGCTGCCAATAAAAAGTACTAGGTTGTCACCTAAACTTCTGATTGACCATTTATAAATTAGCGTTTCTCATAACCCCTTTTTCAGGTTCAATTAATTTGTTGGGATGGCTTAGTGAACTCAGAGAAACACTTTACTTGGGTTTAGTGGCTTATTAATTAAGGACACAGTAAAGGATACAGATATGAATAGCCAGATTGAAGAGATATGTTGGACAAATTATATGAGAAGGGGCATGGAACTTCCATGCCCACTCTGGATAAACTTCTCTCCAGAAGCTTCCAGATGCTCAGCTTTCTGGAAGCTTCCTGTTATTTTGGGATTTCACTGAGGCTTTGTTAAGTAGGCATGACTGATCAAACCATTGGCTATTGGTGATCAGCTCAACCTTCAGTTCTCTCCCCCCCCCAGAGGTCAGGGTTTGGGGCTGAAAATTCCAACCTTCTAATAACATGGTTGGTTCCCCTAGCAACCAGCCCCCATCTGAGGATATCCAGGAGCCAACCAAGAGTCGTCTCATTAGAACAAAAGATGGTCCTATCACCTAGGAACTGCTAAGAGATTTTGGAGCTCTGTATTAGATGCTTCCTATCACTCTGAAATTACAAAGGTGGTCTTAAGAGCCCTGCATTCGGAACTGGGGTCAAAGACCCAATACCAGAACAAAAGATTCTCCTGGTATCCCTATATATGAGGGTTTTAGGAGCTGTGTCTTAGTAACTGGGTCAGGAATCAAATACGTATTTCTTATTATATCACAAGACCACAGCAGCTTAAAAGCCACACAGCCTGAAAGTGTGCTTAATACAATAGGGAGGGAACTTTTTAATTTAATTTAAACCCTCCTACTGGGGTCTGAGCTCTAAATTGCTATGGCTGTGAGTGCTGCTCCAGAATGCAATGGGCAATGAGTATCTATGTACATGTTTCTGCCCTCCCTGTCCATGAATGTTCCCCAATGAACGCTGCTCAAGCCAGTCTTGTGTATCTGAGCTTGGCCATCTGAGCTTGCTTGCCTGACTGCCAAGTGCTAGAACTGCAACAGAGAACAAGTTAGACAAAGTCCCTGCCCACCTGAGGTTTACATTCCAGTGGAGAGACTGAAAATATGCTAGTGAGCAAAGAAGCACGCAGCAGACTGCAGGTGATTGTAGGGTGTGAGAGAGACTCATCAAGGCTGGGAGGAAGAGGCTTTCCAAATACCATGGTCAGGAGAGACCTCTCTGCTCAGGGGGTAAATGAGACCAGAATGAATGTAGGGATGTGAGCCACAGGCACTAGGGAGAAAGAAGAATACTAGAGGAGGGGAACAGTGCCTGCAAACATATGCTATCTGTGTGTAGCATATGATGGGTGGTTTCTAGCTGGAAATGAGGACTGGGGGTCATTTCTTCATTTCTCAAATACTTTGACCAATTATTGTGTGCAAGGTGCTGGTGACACTGCTATGATAACCCACAGGCCCTGCCCTCAAGGAGGTTACCCTCTGGTTAGGAGTTGACGTATATATAAGGAGTAGAGGAGTGAGGCAAAGAAGTGAAGAGGCAATCACATTGCAAAGTGGCCAGTGCTAAGATGGGACAGAGAGAGTTGTGGGAACAGTGGATACCAGGGAGGAGCTACTGAGGAGGTGGGAGCTTCCAGACAGGTTAATTCATCCTCATGATCAGTATAGCTTCAACAAACAGCAATGCTTTTACTGTTCAATTTTAGTATATCATAAAGCTGAATGTTTTTTTTTTCAAAGTTCATGTCCATCCTACATTTGAGACATTCAGACATCCTTTATTTTTAGATTAAGATGTTAT
The DNA here is from genome assembly GCF_048565385.1 of Saimiri boliviensis. Taxonomy (NCBI): domain Eukaryota; kingdom Metazoa; phylum Chordata; class Mammalia; order Primates; family Cebidae; genus Saimiri; species Saimiri boliviensis. The sequence continues at coordinate 49,880,713 of NC_133456.1, forward strand.
AGTTGATGATTTTATTACCTTTCACATGTAAAACAAAATGCTCAATACAAGAGGGAGGGAACTTTTTAATTCTATGAGACTGAAATTTAAACATCCAAGAGCCACTGCTCCAGCCAAATGCCCTTCCAATTCTGTCTTTATTAAAGGAAGCTTGTATTTATTGAGCACTTACTACATACAAGACACTTGTCTAAGTACTTCTGTGTGCTTTTTGGATCTTCAAGCTAATCTGTGAAGAAGGGTAAATTATCCCCGTTTTATAGATGAGGAAAACGAGGCACAGAGAGGTGAGGAAACTTGCTCAAGGTTATGTAACTAGTAAGCATCAGAACTGAGATTTGATAGGCAAATTCTAGAACTCATGTTCTTATTTTCCTCTTCCCCACAGAAAACAACTAGCAACTTTTGGAATATTAGAACTCAAAGCTTTGACTGTCATGTACATGTATAACTCCTGTCCTTTCTCCCTTCCCCAGTACTGGCTTTGGAAACTCTTGGATAAAAATTACCCTAGAACCAAAGAGAATGAGGAACCCATAGATAGGCAAAGATTCTTGGAAATTCCCCTAGGAATAAAAACGCTCTGCCAGCAAGCTCACTGTGCATATTTACTGCTCCGCGTATGTGTCCCAGTTGGGCCAACTTCTGTTCTTGGCTGTTTGAATATATCCTGGCAGCTCAGAGGTGTCATTTCTCCAAATGCCGCATTCCTGCTGAGCCCACGGATGAATTGCGCAATTTCGGGTGAGCACTTCTTTAAACCCTAGCAGGGCTTGTAGTTTCCTTCCTCCTACTTTCTCTGCAGGCTCTGCATGGAAGATTGAGGGCTGAGTGGATGCTGGGGCCAGGGGTATAGAAGGTGAGGTGCTGGGCTGGAGAGACGGAGAAAGGCAGAAGACGGAGAGGCGTGTGAGACAGCATAAGCTGCCCAGGCAAATGTCAGAGTCCCGCTTTGAGAATTGAGATCATATTTAATTTCCTGGAGTTTTCATTCATTCATGCATCCACTTGTAAACATATTTTTGCATTATCTGCCTTGTGCCAGATACAGTTTGGGAGTGGGGAACAGAAATAAGGGGACGGTAGAATCTCAGCTGTTAGGAAGGCAAGTCTATCTTACGATGGGCATACATAATATGGGGACAGGTTTAACACCATCACGGAAACCAGGGACATCTTCTTGGGGGGCACATGGAATTGAGCAGAAGTATGAAGGCAGAAATGGGTTAATTCAATAAAGAGGAGAGGAAAGACTGTGACAGAGGTAGCAGCCTGTGAAAAGTTTCTGGGATAGGCAGGAGGCTACCTGTGTATATGAAGAACATGAAAGCAACCAATCTTCTCCCCACTCCATTTATGAGTTCTGACTGCATGTGTGGCCCAGGTTTTGAGCTGTATAGCTTCATGATAAAGCTTGCCAGGATTTCAGATTTTCACACACAAAAACGGATTTTAAGAAACTAAATAATTTTTCCACAGCCACACAACTAGTGCACAGTGGCATGGAAATTCAAGTCCAGTTTGTGTGAGTCCAAAGAAGGGCTTCTTGATCACCACTTTATACTGTTTTTCTAGAAATCCCTCATCATTCACAGAGACCTGCATACCTTATGAATACTTCTGTCCTGGTTCTAACATTGGGACTGTGAGTAGACTGATTTCCTGTGGAATAAATAGAAAGTAAAGATAGAAAATAAAGTCACAATAGCTAAAACTGTGGAAGTGATACAGTTATCCATTGAGGAATAATTGGATAAATTGTGGTGGATACATGCAATGGAATATTATTCTGTCTTTAAAAAAAAAAAGAAAATTCTGACACATGCTGCAACATGGATAACTTTGGGGACATTATGCTATGTGAAATAAACCAGCCACAAAAAGACAAATACTTTATGATTCCCTTTGTGTGAGAAATCTAGAATAGTCAAATTCAATACAGACAGGTGGTTTCCAGGGGTTGCAGGGAGGTAAAGACAGGGAATTATCTAATAGGTATAGAGTTTTAGTTTTGGAACATGAAAGGAGTTCTGGAGATTGGGTGCACAGTAATGTGAATGTACTGTCACAAAGTACATAAAAGTGTTTCAGTCAGCAACAAACTGCATATACAAAGTTGATCTCATAAGATTATAATACCATATGTATACTGTATCTTTTCTGTATTCAGACATGCTTAGATACACGATGCTATTGTGTCACAGTTGCCTACAGTATTCAGTATAGCAACATGCTATGGAGGTTTGCAGCCTAGGAGCAGTAGACCATCCCATCTAGCGTAGGTGTATAGTAAGCTCTACCATCTAGACTTGTGTAAGTGCACTCTGAGGTTCACACAATGATGAAATCGCCTAACAGTACATATCCCCATGTTATGACACATGACTGTACTTAAGATTGCTGGACTCTACACTTCAAGATGGTTAATATGGTGAACCGGGCATGATGGCTTATGCTTGTTAGTACTTTGGGAGGCCGAGGCAGGCAGATCACTTGAGGCCGGGAGTTTGAGACCAGCCGGGCCAAAATGGTGAGGCCCCATCTCTGCTAAAAATACAAAAATTAGCTGGACATGGTGGCACATGCCTGTAGTCCCAACTACTCAGGAGGCTGAGGCAGGAGAATCGCTTGAACCCAGGAGGTGGAGGTTGCCGCGAGACAAGATCATAGAGCCTGGGTGACAGAGTGAGACCTTGTCTCAAAAAAAGAAAAGTGAATATGATACTTGTCATGTGTATTTTATAGGTAAAAATGTTTAAGGAAAAAAAGAGATTTTTAAATCATGCATAATTTCATCTAGAAATAACCACTGTTTTAAAAAATCAGCATGTATAATCTTTTAGACATGTTCTATGTAAATGACACATGGGAGTCTTTATACATTTGCACATAATGGGATCACATGATACATAGACTTTGGTAGCCCATTTATTTCCCATTATTTAGTATATCAGAGACTTAGTTCCAGGTGGGCAAATACACATTCACATTATTATTAAAGACAGTATAGTAGTCCCCATTAATCAATATCCAGGATGTGCAGCATGGTTCACAATTATAAATAACATCATAATCAACACACTTGAGCTCAGCCCCGTCATCCGATTATTACCTTGAGATGCAGTCCCAAATTGGAATTGCTTTGTTGAAGATTTTGTTATTTGTGAGCCTCTTAAGACCCTCTTCAGATGGCCCTTTAAAAAAGGTTGTACCACATTATATTCTTTCCAAGAGTTGTCCTTCTGCCTGGACCCTCAACCTTTCATGTTTGATGTAAGCTTTACAATGTATCAGTGGTAAGATCCCGGCCAAAGGGGCCTCATTTGTCCCAGATGGATATGGTGCTTATTCCATAGGCTGAGGAAGAAGTAAATGATGGAATTCTCATACATGGCTGACAGCATCTAGCAGGGGCTCAGTATGCCTTCACTGTGCCCTCATTACCTTCTCCTCATTCCCCAGGAATCAGAGCTTTTCAAGAGCAAGAACACCACACCCAGCTCTGGTGTAACCTGGTGTCTGTTGAACAGATCAGAACAGAACATCTGTGAGCAGATCAGAACAGAGCAACTGATGTGTGTATGTTTGTGGAAGGCCTTAGAAAGAGAATTAAGAGAAAAGCTTGTTTCCTGAATCTGAGGGAAATGGAAATAAGAAGCATAGTCTGAGGATAAATGGACATCTGTGCCTTGCTCACTTTTACTTCCAGGTGTGTAAGCCTTTTAATCCTGCTTTTAAATAATTTTTAATTTGCAACAAAAGGCACCTGACTGGGCAGGCTGGCAAGCATCCCCAAAGTGGGCACAGGGGGTTCATTATTCCCAACTCCCTTATGGGGCCAACCAGCCTGTGTCACTGCAGTAGAGGGACTTTCCTGATCAATCTGAAATAAGGAATGGGCCCAGCATGGACGTTCATGGGCAAACTCTTTTCCTCTGACAATGAAAGTCAGGATCTGAGCAGACCTGCAGTGCGAGTCCATCTGGGAAAGGCAGCTGGTGGGATTCACAAGCAGCCAGCCAGATATTCTGAGGGGCTTTTGCCTGAGGCTCTGAGGATCACGCTGCAGGTGGGGTTGGGGATGTGTGATGCCAGGCTCTTGGCACAGCATCCCAATACCCTCTCAGGAAAGCTGTCCTTTCAATCGTCTCTCTCTCTCTCTCTCTCTCGAAAAGCATTTGATTTCATGAAGCTTCTTTTCATCCAGAAACCGTCCTGGAGTTACTGACTCTGAGATACAGACTTGGCAATCGCAGTCAGGCAGGGACTCATCTATGCTTATTTAATGGTATTTTTTGTTCTACAGAGACTCAGAGACTTCCAGAGGCAGTGAAGGCAGGAGGCAGGGTAAGGCTTGAAGAACTTGAGAGATTAGCACTTTTCAGAAGTTCCAGCATTTGATGAATGGGTATACTGAGGTCTAGAGAGAAGGAGCCTAGCCAAGGACAGACAATAATTAGCCTGGATTTTAAGTGTCTCTCTCCCTCCTTTCCCTCCTTCCTTTCTTTCTTACCTAGCATTTTGGTCTCTTTGCATGTCAGGCATTGTACCAAATGCTTTACTCCATTAATCTTTCCAACCACCCATGTAGTAGATTTTATTATTAGTGCCCTTTCACAGATGAGGAATGTGAGGTTCAGAGAAGCAAAATTATATGCCCAAGGTCTCACAACTAGTACATTGTAAAATTATTTCCTTTCTCTCCATAGAGGCTCTATAGCCTTGATGGCAGCGGAGCAGATTTTTATTCTCATGAAGAATCCTGAGGAAACAGCCCTCTTCAAGAAAGCAAAGTCAGCAGTCAGCCTGGGCATAGCAGAGCCAAACACAGTCAGGAAGTCCTGCCTCATGGGCATCAGCCAGCCATAGGCAGACCTGCTTGGCTACATAGCACAGTCCTTGCAGCCCCAGCAGGAGTCTCACATGTAATTATTGAAGGGCTCATGGGAACCCAGGGAGCAGGGGGCAGAGCATGAGATTGACACCAGGGACTCTAGAATCAAATAAAATTCCAACTGGGCCACTCTGGAGGAATATCTTGGCATATGTTTTGTAATATCCCTGATTTTTGTTTTCTTTATCTCCAAATAAGAATCATAACAGAACTTAGCTTATAGGTTCATGAGAGAATTTAAATAAAGTGGTCTATACAAAATAACATGCATGGGGAACTTAGAAGGGATTCTGCAAATGGTATTTTCTTCTAAAAGTATCATCATTATCATCATCATCAACATCACCATAACAATCATCATCACCATCATCATCATGAAAGACCATGTAGCAATGAGCTTTTGACATATTCACACCATTAGGAAATCAGAGCAGGCCTGCAGCCTAGGGGCCAGGATGGCATCTCTGCAATGTTGGTGGCCTGTATTGGTGGCAGATCAGCAACAAAGAAGACCTCACAGAAAATTTTTCGTATATATATTTCTTTATCCTTTTCAGCTAGAACAATTTCTGAGTCATCGTAGCTGCTTATATTAAATATTTTCTGATTAATTGGATGAATGAATGAGTGAATAAATAAATGAAAGAACTGACTACTCTCTGGCCTGGTTCAAAGGTTATTTTGCTCTACTAACTACTTTTGGAATAGGAAATGACAAACTACTCAAGAGCAACCTGAGATTCAAATCTGAAAACCCAAATACCCAAATAATATGAATACTTAATAGTAATCATTGCAATGTGTTGCAAGCTATGCCTATGTATTGATGGTATAGTAAACACTTAATGTGAATTACCTCATGATACTCAACATCTGTGAGGTAGGCATTATTTTTATTATCCCCATTTTACAGATGGGTAAAATGAGGTTTGGTGAGGGCAAGCAGCAGTTCAAGATCAGCAGCCAAAGCAGCAGCAGATCCTGGATTGGTCCTTGGGTCTGTCTAATTCCAGGGCCTGGGCTTTAAAGTACTACCCTCTTTAACCTCTCCCAGTCTTCACTAAGGATCAAATGAAACCCTAACCTCAACTTCACTCTTTTCAGAGCAAAAAGATATATTTTGGGAAAGATAACCATGTAATAGTGGGTATCCATGGACAAATGGAGAGTCAAACAAAGATAACTTCTCAGTCTTCTGACATCTATAGCACCTCCTCCCTGGCCAATTACAGGCCACCCTTGGCATGCACAGCACACCTTTACTACCTGCACCAGCTCACTTATCAGTGTGTCTGTTCAGTGTCCCATTTCCTCCAATTTCCTCTGTACCTAGTTCTCCCAAGCAACCAGTTTGAGCTAAGGCATCAAAAGCATTATTTTCCAGACAATTCATCCTATCTCTGGTGCTCATTGAGAGAAGGAAGACCAGACCTGAGGCCCAGGGCTCCCAGCTTCCCACCCGTATTTTAAACAGAACAGCCTAGCTTCTAACTGATCTTGGTCTACCAGTCTGGTTCCTGCACTACATTTGGGCAAAGGGTTCTGTGAAGCAAATAAACAAGTAAATAAATAAACTTTAAAACTGCTGGTTTAATGTAATCCGCAACTCAAGTCATCAAAAAAATACTTTTTGGTGCCTGTTCTATGTTTTTTATCAATATCTAGGATTTCAGGGCAAGGAAAGTCCTTGCCCTCATGGCTCTCATATTCAAGTAGGGAGACAGGAATTAAACTAACAAACATGTTGATATAGAGATAAATGAGAACAATAATAGTATGAGTTAAACAGAGAGTTAAAATCAGGCAATATACTTTACATGGTACGGCTGAATGATGGCCTTCAAAAGGATATTTAAGTTCTGACCCCTGGAATCTGTGCATATTACCTTATATGGCAGCAAGATATCATTAAGGATCTTGGAAGAAGGAGACTATTCCAGATTGTGCTGGTGAGCCCTAAATGCAATCACATGCATCCTTTTAAGACAGGGGCAGATCTGGGAGCTCACATCAGCAAGATGGCTGCTAGAGTTGCCTGGCATTTGTCCTCCCCACCAAAAGGGACAAAGACAATAAATAAACAACTATAGTTTGACCAGAGTGACTGAGGAAGTATGTTGGAGAGCACCAAAGGAGTGGCAAAATCCTTGTGGAACATGGACTCCCAAAATAGCACCACAGAAAAGGAGCGAATTATCTTACATCTACCACATTGTTTCCCCCCTTGGGATCAGTGTGGAGACATGGGGGATTTCTTCTTTCAGGGAAAAGGTAAGCTGGAGGCCTCTAGCAGTTCTCATAGCCACTACAGATGCCAGTGGTCTTTGCTATAGGAGCATCCCCAGTCTTCACGGGCTCTGAATCCAGTTAATAAAGTTGCTAGGAGTTCATGCAGATGCATTGCCCCAGAGTAGGAGCCTAGATGATGCACCGCCCCCCACCAACCCTATGAGCTAGGCTGCTACAGCATGGTGCCATCTTGAAACCAGACCCACTGCCACAATGTGTCCTGACCTGGGTGCCAGCACTGTTGCTCTCTCCATTCTTGAGACCCTGCCATCATTTCATCATATTCATACGAGTACATACACCGCCATGATCCTGGTTATGTGAAGCCTAGGCCCAGTGGAATGGCAAGATCCTGGTGTCCAAACCTATGTGATACAATCACTCCTAAAAAACTAGCAGATCTGCACAGTGGGGAAGCTACTGAACAGCTGGCCATCCCACCCTGCCCATGTGTTCCTGTGACAAGCCTGACCGCCATCTCAGTGGTGGTCCCATCTCCCCAGACACATTGCTGCACAGCCAGCCTGCCTGCCAGCCATGTCTGAACATGCCTGACTTGAAAACCAAGCCAGTGCCCCTGCCCTCAGTAAGACCATGCCATTGCCATCACAAACTTCCACAGCCTTTGGCACTGAAGCAATAGCAGACATTGCTGATGAAGATTACAGCTAAACAAACTACACGAAGACCATGCTAATGAGCTACTCAGAACCAAAGCCCATGTTCCACCCCTGAGAACCTAGCTACAGAAAAAATCTCTCTGTATAAAAACTACTCCATAAAATTAGAAAAAGCTAGTTTTCCACAAGATGTGCAGACATCAATGTAGGGATATAAGAAACATTAGACAGCAAGGAAACATGACACCTCCAAAGAAACACAATAAATCTCCAGTAGCAGACTCCAAAGAAAATAATATTTACAAAATGCCTCATAAAAAAACTCAAAATAATGCTCTTCAGAAAACTCAATGAGATATAAACAAATATAAATAAATTCAATGAAATAAGAATTATGATTTGAATGAGAAATGCAACAAAGAGATAAGAACCAAACAGAAATCTTGGAGCTGGAGAATTCAGTGAATGAAATAAAAGATACAACTAAGAACTTTAATGTAAGACTAGATCCATCAGAAGGAAGACATCCTGAACTTAAAGACAGGTCTTTTGAAGCAAACTATTCAGAGCAGAATTAGAAAATAAGAATTTAAGAAATAAAGCATACAGGTCTTACGGGACACTATTAAGCAAACAAATACTTACATTATGAGGGTGTCAGAGGGAGATTGGATCAAGAAAAGCCGAAAACCTATTTAACAAAATAATAGCTGAAAATTTACCAGTCTTAAGAGAGATATGAACATCTAGGTCCAGCAGGATCAAAAGTCCCCAATTATATTAAATTAAAAAACATTTAAAACTCCCTAAGGCATATTATAATTAATTTATCAGAAGTCAAAGTCAAAGAGAGAACTCTAAAAGCTACAGAAGGAAACCATCAAACTACATAGAAGGGAATCTCTATTAGTTTAACAGCAGATTTTTCAGCAGAAACTTCGCAGGCCAGGAGAGAATGGAATGATATAGTCAAAATGCTGAAAGAGTGTAGCACTGCTGACATTTTGGGATCTCATTTCTGGTCTCTAGCATTGTGAGAGAATAAATTTCTCTGTATAAGCCACCCATCTTGTGGTAATTTGTTATTGCAGCACCAGGAAACTAATATGCATGGCTACTTTAGACTAAATGGTCAGGAAAACCTTTTCAGATGCAGTAATGCTGAGGCTGATACATGAATGGTAAGAGGGAACCTCCTTAGGAAGATCCAGGGGAAGAATACTGCAGGCAGAGGGAACAAACAGTGCAAAGACACTGAGGCAGGAACAAACTTGGCTTGTCTAAGAAGGAAAATTAGTGGAGTAAGAATATAATGTGAAAGGAAGAGACTTATGGGAGATTGAAGTCAAAGGTACAAGAAAGAAAAATATATAAAATTTCAAAAAGCCAGGGTAAGGAGTTCAGATTGTTTTCGAAGTATGAGGGGGTACCATTACAGGATTTATAGAAGAGGTTGATGTGTATCCTTTACATTTTTTAAAACGTACTCTGGCTGCTGTGTGAAGTTTGGACTGAGAGGGGCATGAATTCTGTAGGGAGGTCAGTAAGGATGTTATAATAGGGTCCAGATAGAAGATATTCCTGATTTGCACTAAAGTAGTGGTCGAAGAGAAAGAAAAGAGATAGTAGATGGTTTTGGAATAGATTATGGAGTAAACTCAATGAAAATTGTTTCTGGATTGGATGTGGTTGTGTGGGTAAGTGAAGGAAAATTTGGCTTGAACCACTGGAAAGATAATAGTGCTGTTCACTTGAATAAGGAAGGAATATGTTGGGAAAGAAAACCAAGAAGGCTTTTCTTAGCCATATTAAGTTTGAGATACATATGGACTTCCAAATCTAGGCTTAAGGGATACATCTAGATTTGGAGATACAGAATGTGAGAGCTATTGACATATAGATATTTAAAGTACAGGACTTGGTGAGATCACTAGGGGGATGGGAGGAATTTACAGAGAGAGGTAAAAGGAACCCAAAACGTCATCCTGTGGTACAAACACCGTAAGATCAGACAAAGGAAGAGCCAGCAGGGGAATCTGAGACAGACAGTGAGAGGAAACCATTGCAAATGTGATGTCTCAGAAGCCAAGAGAAGGAAGGATGCCTAAAGAGGGAGTCATTAAGCATATCAAAATAAGTTCTTCTTGCCAGGTAACTTATATGCATTTTCAATGGGCAGTCAGTGTCTTAGCTCTAGGCCAACAGGTTTTCTTTCAACTGCCATCTCATATTATTGGCAGTGGCTCCCTAGAGTTCTCTGATGAAAAGGATCCCAGTGCCTTGCCTGAGTTTGGCAGGAAAACCTGCTATGATCAGTTGGTGATCCCTGTATGTAAAGTTGGGCAAGAGTTCTTGTGCTCTATGACCCTGCCTAACCCAATGGGAAGACATGAGTTATGGTTATTTCAGGGGCTTTAGTAGGTTACAAGGAGCTAAACCGTGGCTAAGGCAGCCCATCAAATCGCATTCTCAGAGCTGAATCCATCTTCATGGATCCATTGCCCTACCCTGCAGTGGATACAGGATTAGATGCAGGACTGCCTCTGGAAGAAGCAGATACAAAGAGACAGAGACAAAACATAGGGGCTATAATTTAAGCAAACACCAATGAGGCATCAAGGTTTTGGAGTCTAACAAGTAGATTCAACTCTCAACTCTGCCAGTTACTATGAGGATGTGGGTAAGTTTATCCAACTGTCCTTAGTCTCATTTCTTTACATGCTAAGTGATATTAATGGAATTGTGAAGCCATAGAAACATGAGAGGCTAAGACTCCCAGGAACTCTGAAGATCTGTTTCTTGTTTCTTGAGGCTTCAGGATAACTCTTGGGATCTGTTTCTTGAGGTCCAGGGTGACCTGGAAGCCATAGATACATAAGGGTAAGACTCCTGGGAACTCTAAAAATCTATTTCTTGAGGGTTTGGGATAACTCTTGGGATCTGTTTCTTGAGGATCCAGGGTGACACCTTTAATTTAGTACACTATGACATAGAGGTCTATACCTCTAAGGCTGTCACATCCTCTTTATGGAGTGTCTTACCCATGATAAGTTATTAATAAATGATCAAATAAATTTGCATAACAATGATACTGATTTTGTGCTGCGAAGACACTGTATAATCAGAATTGGTTGAATGGCAATTGCATATTAAAGGTTTAACAAGTTACAACAACAAAATGTATGTAACTACAATTTTTCCATGCTCCCAGCTCTTGAGGAGAATGCCATGTGGTCACAGCCCAGCTATTGGATCTTTGCTTAACAGATGAGAGTAATAAGTAGGAAGGCTGAGTTGAAGGAAGTAAGCAAAGGAAAAGTAGATTTCTCTGCACAAGTAAGCATATGGGTCAATCTACTTGGGGATAAAACTATTTAGGAAGCTGGAGGAAGAGATTAAGGAGAAGGAGAAAGTGAAAGATGTGGTAAGTATGAGCTGAACTTCTTGAAGATAGGAGAGAAAATTGAACAACTGTCATGAAGAAAGGGACTTTAGGAAAAGGGATATGTGTCTATAAAGCTCTTTAAGGAACTTGCCATGTTGCATAGTATAAATCTTCCTTCTTACCTCTTGAAGAGGCATTCAGTAAAATATGTACATTGCTTTTGTTTTGTTTTCTCTGGGGGAGCTTTTTGGGTTTTGCTTTTGGTTTTTGTTTGTTTATTTTTTGAGAGACAGAGTGGTAGTATTCTGTCACCTAGGCAAGAGTCCAGTGGAATGATCATAGCTCACCATAGCCTCAAACTCTTGGGCTCAAGCCATCCTCCCACCTCAGCTTCTGGAGTAGCTGAGACTACCACATGGTGGTGCACACACCACGGGCCCACCTAAGTATTATTACCATTACTATTATTTGCAGAGATAGGGGCTTGCTTTGCTGCCCAAGCTGACCTTGAACTCCTGGTCTTAAGCCATTCTGCCATCTTGGCCTCCCAAAGTGTTGGGGTTACAGGCATGAGCCAGGGCACCCATTCATCCATTGCTATTCAAGACACTTCAGAGTGTGTGCATGTGTGTTTAGTAGCTTTGTACTAAGGCTGGCCTCAAGGTGGCCCTGTTTTATTTGGGTCACATTGGCAACAAAGCGCCTTCATACTCATCTTCTAATTTGACCTCCATGTTACATATCTGTGATAAAACCTCATCAGATTTTAGTTTATCCAAAAAAGGAGAGTCTTGCCTGTGTTATTGAGTTAACAAAGAGCAGAGCTGTAAGGAAAATCCAAGTCTTCTGACTCTCAGGCGTGTGTGCTTTTTCTTCCCTCTCTCCCTCTCACTCCCTCCCATTCTTTCTGCCTTTCTCTCATTCCCTTTCTCTTGTTCCTCCTCCTCTCCCACCACCCTATTCTCTCTCTCAATATATTGATGTTAGCAATGAACACATGCTTAAGACATTCCCTAACCCACCTTCAAGCTTTTCTTGGAAAAGTTTGTAGTCCAAAGCAGTGTCTGCCAGCAAACAAGAAGGCCCGTGTGTGGTGTTAAAAATGTGAAGACCCCAGAGGGCTTACATTTTCAGCTTTTAGAGCAAAGGCTCATGAGTAGCAGCCCGTATGGTGGTATATGGATCTCGGTACTTTGCCTCCCGCGTGCCAAGGATCCAGACTGCTTTGGGATTTGAGAACTCGCCTGGGCCAAGCAGAGTTTTTAATAACCAGGAGACAGGAGGCCATCTGACAGGTTTCTGTGCTGCCACTTCACATTGGATCACACACTCGGGCCTGAACGAGTGGCCAGCTGAAGTTCCCTAGGGCTTTGTTCCTGCTTGCTTCCTCCTTCCTTGGGCTGCTGATAGAACCCATTTGTGTATAGTTTGGCTAAGAAAAATCCTGTTGCTTTCCAAGTGGATGCTTTGTTTGTTTCTGTTACAAAACATCTGAAAAATCAGCATTTCCCACTCAGCATCGAGCCAAAATTGACTGCTGTCTCTATATAATAAAGCAGCATGTTTTGCTGCTCTCTTCTAATTGGAAGACAGAAAGTCTCAACGGATAGAAAGAACGTGTTTATTGATCCAACTTCATCCCAGAAACTGGACTGCACCGCAGGGAATGAGTAGAGAGAAAGACAGAGCGGGCTGACTTTAAATACTTTGCAAATACTCCTTAGCAGTATTAATGAGCAGCAGACTGTGAGGTGCGTTACAACCTCATATGATGAAGTAAATGAAGTCAGGGCATACTGTTTTGTAATGAACTAAAGATTCAGTGGTAAGTGGAAATGCTCATTTCCTGAGTTGCCCATCGTCTTCTCTTGCTGATCTGGAAATACACTGCTTCCCAAAATGCAGAGATAATAAGGCTCTTATGAATGCAGGAACGAGTCTGTTATGCTTGCAGGGGAAAACAGATATTCTTCTATGCAGTCTCTAAAGAAGCAGGAGAGAGGTAGAATTTAAGGTGGCACAGCTGGGCAGAAGCCAAGAAGAGACCTACCTGCTCCTGGCCCTTGGCACAGGTCTGAATCACTTCTGTTTTTTCCTTATCCTATCCTGCTCCCTACTTTACTCAACCTCTCTGCTCATTGTAGCAAAGAAGGCCTGCAATTGGCTGGCCCTCACCTGCAGGGTCCCTCTGTGGTCCCTTGATCATTTCCCAGCCCAGAAGGATCTTGCAAAGGTTCAGCAATGTGCTGCTAATGAATATAGAGAGTCAACCCTTTGGCAGAACCTACTGCTGTCTTGTCTGGCAACCTGTGGAAAGCAGAGGGCACACCTGCTGCTTGCTTGGATTCTGGCCTTGGGGGCCTAAAGCTCCCCTCGCCTGTTACAGATGCCTTTTTATTTGCTGTGCCTGGCACCATCAAGTTGTAATCCTTGCACAACAACCCCCCCACAATGGGGGGGCTCCTCCAGCTGCAAAGCAATCACTGCAAGATCTGATCCTCACTCTCACCCAGAACACAGGCAACCTTGATTGACCCTGAACTTCAGAGCCACCATTAAGGGGCTTCTTTTCCTTTAGGAAGCTGTCCGTGCTTCCTGACAACAATGGGGAGAGCCAAGAATCTGAGGAAATTTGAGAGAAAGAGAAAGTAAAAACAGCATGAGGCATGGAAAGCTTTGATTCTGGCAGATCTAGGCTCCAATACCAGTTACACTGCTTGTTAGAGGCACAGTGGGCAAGTCCACCTATCCTGCCTTAGCCTCGGGTCCTCAGCCCTAAAATGCAGGTGATCATGATTCCTAACACTGAGTGAATGGACGCTTAACTCGTACACCCCATTAAAAAGCCTTTGAGCATAAAACCTGATGTAGATAGACCACATGTTGACGTAAATTCCTTCCATCCACCCCCTCACCACCAGTTTTTGATCACTGAGCACTTACTAGGCATTCTATAAATATCTGAAGGATTAAAAAAAAGATGATTTGCATGAATCAATGAATGTGTAATTTAAGGTCACTGAAAAATCAGGCTAACTGTTGTGATGGATTTAGCACTGAAATAAAAATTAGATGATCTGGTTTTGATTTCTCTGTTACTTAGCTGAAGGAACTGCAGGGGATGTTTAATTATGAAAATATTTACTAAACTTTATTTTTTTCTCATTATGTTCTTCATCATAGCAAAATATATATAACAAAATTTACCATTTTAATTTTTTTCTTTTTTTTATTATTATTATTTTTTTTTATTGCATTCCAGGTTGCAAACTGACACAAGAGCAGAAAATTTTTTTCTTTTTTGAAATGGAGTCTCACTCTGTCGCCAGGCTGGAGTGCAGTGGTGCAATCTCGGCTCACTGCAACCTCCACCTCCTGGGTTCAAGCGATTCTCCCACCTCAGCCTCCCAAGTAGCTGGGACTACAGGCGTTCCCCACCACACCCAGCTAATTTTTGTATTTTTAGTAGAGACAGGGTTTTACCATGTTGGCCAGGATGGTCTCCATCTCTTGACCTTGTGATCCTCCTGCCTCAGCCTCCCAAAGTGCTGGGATTACAGGCATGAGCCACCAAGCCTGGCCCATTTTAATCATCTTTAAGCATATAATTCAGTGGTATTAGGTACATTTACAAACTATCAGCACTTTCTATTTTCAAAACTTTCTCATCCACCCAAATAGAATCTGAGTCCATTAAGCAGTAACTCACCACTTCTTCCTCCCCCAGGTCCGTGATAACCTCTATTTTATTTTATGTCTTTATGAATGTACTGTTCTAGATATTTTTATAAATATCTAGGCGTCATTTAACATTTATTCTTTTGTGTCTGGTGTATTTCACTTATCATAATGTTTTCAAGGTCCATCCTTGTTTTAGCATGTTTCAGAACCTTATTTCTTTTTATGGCTGAATAATATTCCATTGCATAGTCGTGCCACATTTTGTTTATCCACTCATCTGTTGATGACACTTGGGTTGTATTCACCTTTTGGCAATTGTGAATAATGCTGCAGTGAACGTTGGGCATACAAATACCTGAGTCTCTACTTTTAGTTATTTTGACTATATACCTAGTAATAAAATATCTGTGTCATTGTTTAGCTTTTTGAAGAATCATCATTTTTTTTTCCACAGTGGATGCACTATTTTAAATTCCCACCAGTACTGTACATCAGTTCCAATTACTCCACATTCTAGTCAACATCATATTGTGTGTGTGTGTGTGTGTGTGTGTGTGTGTGTGTGTGTGTGTTTTATTTTAGCCATCATAGTAGGTGTAAAGTGCTATCTCATTGGAGTTTTGATTTGCATTTCCCTAATGAGTAGTAATGATACTAAACTATCTTGTGTGTTTATTGGCCATTTGTCTATGTTCTTTGGGGAAACACCTGTTCACATCTTTTGTGCATTTTTTTTTAAATAAGATCATCTTGTTATTGTTGAGTTACAGGAATTCTTTATATATTCTGAATATTAAACTCTTCATCAGTCATTAGATGTATGTTCTAATTTGGTTCCCAACTGCAAATATTTTCCCCGTTCTATAGGTTGTCTTTTCACTTGATTTAGCTTTATTTTTAATTAAAAATTACAAACACACATAGATAAGCATGACTTAAAATTATGGGTGTGATTCCTTAGTTCAAGTGCCAGAATCAGCTTTGTAACTACTCATCGGTACCTTCCAATGTAATGTAGCATTAAAGGGCGGGAAACTTGTCAGCAAAAGAGGTGTGTGACTTGATTGAATCTTATTTCTGTACTCCACTAGCTTCCAGGAAGCAATAGGTATTTGCTTTTGCAAATATTTTGTTATACTAAGTATTAGCCTAAAGTGATTAGACCCAGCCTTAAACTTACCATAGAGCCATACAATGTCTTTCAAGATCTGCCTTATTTCCTTAGTTCAGCAGTGGAAGGAGAGAGTAAAGCGACCCAATTAGATAGATTTCTAACAGGGCTGAAATCCAAATAACCAGACAGCAGAGAGAATATCCTGACTTCCAAAAATGGCCTATCTTTGTGTAGAGCTTCATGTTTATTTGAATACATGTTGCAGAATCCCAAGGGAGCATCTCTTAAGATTTGTATAATCTCTGAGTCAACTATCAAGCAGGAATTCTCCCCTCCTCACTTTGGTAAGAGGCAATGGGCTCAGCCCTCTCTGGGAAATGTTTAGGGAAGAACAGGGGAACTCGGAAGCCTGGAAGCGGGAGGGAAAGGACATGGGAACAGTTTTGTCCTCATAGTACCCTTCATCCCCACTCTGAACCCTTTGTACCTAAAGAAGAAATGGTCAGAAATGGGAAAAGGAGAAAAACAAGTATAGAATTTTTAAAAAGTCAACTGTATTAGCTGTAAGGTGAGGCAGTCTTACCACCAAAGTAGAGAGCATGTACTCTCTGAATATTGTCAGATCCGCAGGCACAAGAAACAAAGCTGAGGCTTTGCGGTCCCCAGTGACAGCCCAGCCAAAGGAAGGGGTGAGGGCCCCTGCCGTAACCTGCAGCAGAGAAAAACAGCATAGCTCAGCACTTTTTTAGCCCAGACTGGGGCTGGGTGGTGCAAAAGAAAAGACTAACTCTTCTCACCAGGTGGCTTCATAGAAACAGACCAAGGGCAGTTAGATGCTTCGAAGTCCAAGAGGTAAGTTCAAGAATATTTCTGCGAAGTGCTGAAAAAGAGGCTCGGCTTAGCATGAGACCCTGGACCAGGTGCTTTGAGGTGTTGGTAGCCAGAGGAAGCTTACTCCCAGAAAGGACCAGAGGCCACTTGCAATAAAAAATATGTATGTATTTCTTATCTGCAGAAACAAAAGAAATTTAAGGACTGGCCTGAGAGTCCAGCTGGTGATCTACTGGTACCAAAAAAGAAAAAAAAAGAAAAAAAAAAGAGAGAGTGAGAGAGGAGAGAGACAGAGAGAGAAAGATAAGGATGAGATGGTGATAGAAGAGAGGCATTGGCTTCCAGCCCTCTAGCCAATGGGATGCCAGTCTCTTTGCCCAAATGTGATGCCAGGGGCTGCCTACATGATACGTTCTGAGTGCCAGATGACAGCAGAAGTAGCATGCTCTAATTTTTGTTTGTTTGTTTGTTCCCTACCCCTCTACCTTGCCAGATACCCATGAAGGGAGCTCTCTCTTAGGCCATGAACAACCAAGACTAATAGAATATCTTTGGCAAAAGCGGTTGGCAGAAATCACTGCCATCTCAAGCATCAGACTCTCAGCAGGGACCCAGTTTCCTTGTTATAGAAGCAAAATGTTGGCAGGCCACGTAGTGAAAAAAGACTTGGGAAAAACATATACTTCTTGACGGGAAAAAAAAAATCCCTAGTTGAGCCATATTGTTTATGTTTGGAAGTATCTTTCTGTTTGAATTTGGTTTCCAATTGGAAAACATCTGAGATGTTGCTCTTCCTGCAAGAAACATAGGGATAATGAGAACTGCTCCATGCACACAGGGTAACTTGATGGGGACCAGGAAAACACATAGTCACTCTGCTCATGCCTGATTTATCTTCCTCTGACACTGGCACCGGGGTGAGAGGGTGGGCGGAGTGTGTAAAGACCTCTGAAGTCATTTATTCTCCAGGCACTGTGTCAGCAGCATGTCTTTCAGGTCTTTTGAGCCCTGATGAGGGCATGGGTCTCTTAGCCAAGTCAGCACATCGTCCTCTTCCCAGCGAAGAGCACCACATTCCTATATGACACCTAGAATTAGCCATGAGGCAGCATAGGACAGTAGTTAGTGGCCCAGGCTCTGAAGGCAAACTTCTGCGGTGTCTTGATTTCCTTGTGTCCTGACAGCATAGCCGAGTTGTCAAATAGTGGAGGCTCAGAGCTAGGGTATCTGAGTTTGAATCCTTCGTTTAATAACTGTGTGACCCACAGACAAAACTGAATTCCTCACTCTAGATGACATGTTTCTCCTTCACAAAAAAAAAAAAAAAGAAAAAAAGAAAAGAAAGAAAGAAATCATAGTATTACCTACCTTAAAGGGTAGTTGGAAGCCTCAGATGAGCTACTCCATGGAACGTGCTGGAACTGGCACACTGGCTGCCCTCTTTCTTCCCAGCCTTGCCTTGTGCTCACTTAACCTGTCTCCCTGCACTCAGGCCGCTCCTACTTTCCTTCAGGTTTTGCAACAAACTGGGATTTTTTTTTTCCTGCTCAAGGACCTTTTCTTGGGCTGTTCCCTTCCCCAACCCTCAACTCCACATTTGCCTTCAGCCCTTAACTCCCGTGTCACCTGCAGGGTGGGTTTTCATGCTCCCTAAAGAGGACCAGGAACACTGTAGCACCATGCCTTTCCCTTTATACCTTTTATTACCCTCTTAATATTTTAATTTGTTGATAGGTTAACACATACTAGATGTTAAAATGTAAACTCGCTTCATTACCTTTATATCCTCAGCATTTAGTAAATTGCACGTATTAGGCTTTTGTTGACTGAACAAGCAAATGAATAAATAAATGGAGAAATGCATGATGCCCTTGAGCTGACTGTCATTTCATGGGCCTTCTGCCTTCCTGCCTAAGAATGAGAATTGTATTTTCACAAACCTAAGCCTGAGTCTGCTCTGATTTTTTGGAAAGACAAGTGTTAGTAATGATGGCGCTTTAGCATTAGGAACAAGGCACTATTGACAATCGGAGATACAGAATGTGCAGGTGTTTGTGAACCTGCAAGTAATAAAAGGTAGTCTAGAATTTGAAGAGGGATGGGTTGGAGTAACTAAGAATATGGGCTCATGAGTCAGTCTGCCTGGGCTGGAATCAGTTCCAGCCTCACTCACTGTGTGATCTTGGGTAAAATCTGTGCCTTGACTCTGTGCTCATTTATAAAACCCTTCATAAGGTTATTGTGAAGATAAAACAACATTATATACACAAAGTACCTTGTATATAATAAGTCCTCTCCTCCATAGTGCTAGTAATTACTTTTAAAATTCAGATATTATTTTTCAGACATTGGAACTAAATTCTTGGGACAGAAAGAAAATCTTCCTTTTCTGAATTCTGGTCTCCTTTACTATGTCAGGTTCCCAACTCTATCTAAGTAGAAATGTAATCAACAGAGCCATTTAAATTTATATGTGCTCAAGATATATTGACTGATGTTAATCCAAGTGTTTATGATCACTTAAGGTATGTTTACATTAGCCACTAGAAGAAATGTAAAATGCACACGGTACATTTGAAAGGGCAGACTTTTTTTTTCAGCCACACAGGAGAGTATGCACATAAAAATTCAGCAAGGTGCATGCATGTGGGGCCTCAAGTACATTGTTGAAATGCATACATGTATTTTCATACAGTGCATTTCACTCCGGGGGTTGCACAACCATGTCCATATAACTCATAATCTACCTGGACATTTAGCTAAAGACTGAATGTGTCAAACTATAAAAAAAAGTGTTGTTTTCTTTCTGCCAGTACCAACAGTTCTTCAGTCTATTATCAGTTAAATTATCCTCCATTGCCCCTTCACCACCATCTCTGTTTCCTACAGGGAACATCTTCATCTACCCAATTTTCTAATGATCACTATGCAGTCCAAAGAGTAGGCTCCTCGCCAGCCTCTACCCTCCCAGGAACCCCGCCAGCACTGTGCTTGTTTGTAAGAGGAGACTGAAGGGTAGCCGGTGCTGTTCTTGCCGACTAATTGCACCCCAGAATTGCCTGAGCCAAAAGAGTATCTGGAGGTGCCTGGGAAGACTAATGCTCATTAGAGTTGTGAGTATTCCATATTGGCCTGCCATTGGTGGTGCATGATAAGCAAAGTTTTTGATTAATTGCTTAATATGCTACATTTATGTATGGATTAAATTCTTTGGCTTGGGAAGGCACTTTGATAGAGAAATTACTCAGCATTTTCAAAGTCATTTACTCAAAACATAGGTACCATGTGTCAACTATGTCCAGGGACTGCTCTAGGCTCTGATCATACAGTAATGACTAAGTCTGATCTCTGCTCCTAAGGGGCTTACACTCTAAAGGGGGGCTGGGAATAATAACTGAAATAAACAAGCCAACAGATAATTTCAGGTTACATGCTAAGCACTCAAATAAACTGGACCATACATGGAGAATTGCTAAGGCTAGGAGTAACTACATTGGGTCATGAGGCCCATTTGGCAGGAAGAAGCCAGTAATAGAAGAACCTGGAGAAAGAAGGTTCTAAGCAGAGGAAGAGCAGGTTCAAAGGCCCTGAAGACAAAAGTCAACTTGGCCCTCTGAGAGAAACCAGGAAGCTGCCACTGTGGCTGATGTGTGATGAACATGAAGGAGGCCGCTGTGGGTCATATCATGCAGACCCTCATTGGCCTCATTCAAGACTGGATTTGACCATAAGGGAAGAGGAAATGCTGTGGGTTTTGAAACTTTTAGCAGATCACTCTGGCTGCTGTAGTATCCTGACAATGGAAACTCATACTCAGGCCCATTTCTTTGTCATGGATCCTCTTCTGAAAGTATGACATAAAAATGTACAGTCTTTCCCCTTACTTTGGAATAATTATTTGGTGCCCTAATATTACTCAGTCACTATAAAGACCATGTGCTTATGCTTTCAAAGCTGTTGGGCTTTTCTCGCCTAGCTTTAGAAATATATTTGACTTCCTTTATCATTTGAAAGGCCCCTTAGAGGTGGGGTAAGCCCTCTAATTCTAAGGGAATTTGAGTTTTCTCCTAAGTGTCAAGTATAGAAAATAGGAAACTGCTACAAGCAGAGAAAGGAAGACCTACCTAAAATAGATAGTGACTGCAAAGGCATTTTTCAGCTAGTTCATCCTCGTAGTTCTTAGCAGAAAAGAATCAAACAAATGTAAAATTGTAATAGGATGGACCCTGATTTTTCTCTTTGGAGCCTGGGGAGAATTGGCCAAGAAATGAAGCTTCTAAAAACTTTTAAGAACAGTTTCTCATTAGTGAGTATATCCAGATGCGTAGTCTCCAGCAGGCTCTAAAGTGACGACAGTTGCCTTGCTTGGCTGGTCCACCACTGTGCCGGGCACTTAGCAGGGGCTCTAAACATCTGCAGAGACTGGATGCATTTCTACTGAATACCTACTACAGTAAGCACTTTGGCAGGAAATGGTTGAAAAGGCTTTTGCCCTTGAGTATTTGGGAAAGCAGAATACATCCCACTTCTGCTCAAGTGATGAGCAGTTCCTGGGAAGTCAATGAAGAGCCTTAGAGGATATAGTCAAAGAAAATAGTAGGAGAGGAGTCCATAGTTAAGGCTAAAATTCAGACATATGGCTTTGGAGAAGTGTTGAGTGATCACAGGATCCAGGTGTAACCTCACAGTAGGTGACAGAGAGCAAATAGAAGAGGGGTTATTGGAGATGAGGATGTGAGAACCTGAGAGGCAGGGATGCAGGTAGGTTGCCACATAAAAAGCATTATCTGGGTGGAAGAGGCAGTCCATGGGTCAGATGCCCACATCTCTGATGAATGAGAAGGAGTGACCAGAAGACAAGTACATGGCAGTGAAAAAGTCAGCATGGAGTGAGAGTGTGTCATGGTTCAGCGGCACAAATCTAAAAGGACCACAGCTTTCTGAAGCTTCTATTGGATTGATCTGTTTGCTAGTGTTTCCGCTAGACTATAATCTCCTTGAGAACAAGGACGTTTGTGATACCCGCTGTCAATGTCCCATGCCAGAAATGTGGTAGGCATTCAGTACATACTGCTGTAATTTACAAAGGGACCCCTTTCTGGCATTCTGTTTGAAATACTCCTTCACAATTCACATCCTCTTGGTCAACCCTAGCAGTGATGTTTTCCCATTCCTGTGTTTTCTCGTGTGTTTATCTCACTAAGTTCCACTTTCCTCAGCCTTTGCAATTGTTTATTCATTTATTTTTATCTCAGCTCCACAGCAGGGGCACCTGGGAACAGGGCTACTATCACAGTTGTCTCTGTAGTCCTTATGCTGAGCCGACTTACAGGTATTTAGTAGGTGCTAAATACCTTTGGTAAAACATAAAATGAAAGGTTTATTTTAATGGTATCTGCATGCTTCTCATCTTCTGAATTTGAAAAAAAATCAGCTGACTTAAGAGTTTTGCTCCAAGAGAAAACGTAGTGCACCCATACTAGAAAAGTTCAATTAGCATAATAGGTAAAAAGATGTTTGGTAAGTCACAAGATGCTCTGAAAGTGCACAACAGTCTTACTTATTGGTGTTGTCCTTATCTGGAGTGTGACCTGATCAGAGGGCATGCACTGCTTGGCTATTAAGAGACAGGGAGATCTGAGGGAGCATATAGGAGTGATAAATGCAATAAAAAGATGGTGGTGGAAGTCGTGAGAGGGCGTTGATGAGGACAAGTAGGGAAAGGTGGCAGGAATGTGAGCGAGGACTAAGCTATACTCACTGTTCATGGAGAGTGAACTGAAGGGTGTCCTCCAATAATGGTTGAAAGCCAGGGTTCATATTGAGTAAATAAGGTTTTTCAAGGTGCTACCAAGAAGTGAATGAGCCACTGAGATCAAATCTGACTGGTGTCAGTCTCAAGAAGCTCAACTGCTTGCCACGGAGAAGACATGCTCACTCTTTCTCTGCTAGAGTAAACTCTGCTATGTAAACATCCAACTAAGTGTATCAGGCAACCAGAAGTCAGGCCAAGAAATTGTGCAATACTCAGGGTGGGAGGGCCTCTTGACCATAGAAGCAGTGTGATTTCACACTAAAATGACTCCCCTCCAATTCCCATTCCCATTTGGGAACTTGCAGGTCCAGTTAAGTCAGAGCCCACCTGGCTTTTACTGGCTTCCTTCAAAATTATGTACAAAGGCTCAGCAGAGATCATCATAAGCCCATTCTCACTCTAAGAAATATGCCACCTTCTTTCATTCAGTTAATGAACATGCCCTAAACACCCAGTAATAACCAAACGTTGGAACTGTTTGGTTTCTTGTCTTCAAGGAGGAGATAGGGGAGACAGAGACACCAACGAGTCTAACACAGCGTGATGGGGCAGCATCACACTGTGATCACACCAAACGCTGTCTTAACCAAATGGTGGGTAAACAGTGTGGGGTGTAAAATGACCGTTGCACTCTAGCCTGAGTGACAGAGTAAGACTTTGGGAAAAAAAAAAGTTCCAAGTGATAATCCACACCAAATGCTGGTAGTTTTGCATTTTGACCTTGGACAGAGTTAGGCCTAGGTTTCACAGCTCCCCTCCACCCTTTAGCTGGGTGATCTCAGGTAATTCAAACACCCTCTCAAAGCCTCCAGCATGTCCTCTACAAAGTGATGATAATAATTGCCCTTATAAGGAGTCCATAAAATAATGTATATGAAAGAATTAGCCCAGTGTTTAGTAATAGTAAATATTCACCAAACCTATGTGCTTCTCTTCCTCTCCATTTATTACTCCTATTACTGCTCCCATCCCTCCTGTAATTGTTTGGATCACTCCTTTACCACTGCTACTACATAGAGGCAGAAACCAAGTAGAGGAGAGAGCTTAGAGGATGGAAAGAGAATTCTTAAAAGGCTTTGGGATAAGGAAATAGTAATTTCAGGTTTCAAAGCAAGAACAGAGTTTCACTAGGAAGAAAGGAATTTGGAGATCACTCTGGGCAGAATAATCAGGAGAAGCAAGGGCACTACAGTTGGGAATTACACAGAATGTCTGGGGACAGTGTAGAGTCTAGTGTGGCTCAGATGAAAGCACATGCCTTTGTTGATGGGGGCTCCTAGAAGCAAACTTGTTCATGAAACCATGACAGTGAAGACTCCTAGAATCCAAGGGAGGGCAGGGTATCAAGGAGGTGCAGCTAGACATGATGGCTCATGCCTATAATCCCAGCACTTTGGGAGGCTGAGGTGGGCAGATTGCTCAAACCCGGGAACTTGAGATCAGCCTGGGAAACATGGCTAAGCCGATCTCTACGAAATACACAAAAATTAGCCTGGTGTGATGGTGTGCACCTGTAGTCTCAGCTACTTGGGAGGCTAAGGTGGGAGGATCTCTTGAGCCCAGGAGGTCAAGGTTGCAGTGAGCTGTAACATGCCACTGGACTTCAGTCTGAGTGATAGAGAGACCTCATCTCAAAAAAAAAAAAAAAAAAAAAAGATACAAGTTGTCATCCACACTAAGTGCTGCTGCTGGGTAAATCGTGTCAGGTGTCAGAATGACCACAGAATTTAGCAATGTGGGGAGGATCAACAGTAACTTTGGCTTAGGTAATTTTAATAGATGTCACTTTTTAATTTAGTCTAAAATAAATATGTAAACTTTTCACCTTGGTAGTCATCATCTCTTTGTCTCTTCACCCCACATCCACTAACATTTGAAAAATATTTATTTGATTCCATATTCATGCTTGCATTTTGGAATACCAGAGACGAAGCAAGGGCCTCACATAGACATGAATGAACTCATAGCTAGTGAACATCCCCTTTCCCTTCTGACAATTCAGAACACCTTCCAAAAGTCCAATTCATTTATTGCTGTTGCTAATTCATTCATTCATTCATCTATCTTCACACCTACCCATCTAACCATTGGCTTGTTTTTCCATTCATCTTATCATCCAACATGTATTTATCAGATGTCTTCCCTACACAATATAACCTCCTCAAACTCCTGCTTTGGCACACTCCACACAGGCAAACCTTATTAAATCAGTAGCCTTAAAGTTTGATACTTTAAGAAATAAATATATTCTCAAAAAGTAACCTGTGAATTGATTTTCCATAAATTGAATCATTTCAAATGATCCAGGAGAGCTCACTACAAGAATCCTGTGACAGATCTCTGGCAAAGTAGAAAATACTCAAATAATGTGAAATATCATTAGTCTTAAATTTATTTATTGATGAATCTAGATATTGGGTCCTCTACTCTCTGCTTCCCCTAGGTGTGCCAGATGCTTAGCTGTGTTAGGAAAAACAATTTCTACCAGAAAAACATCATTCAGGATGAGGCTTTCACATTTATGTCATGCATTTTTGAATGGGCCAACAACACTGGTATCAGCTTCTTAAAGCAAGCCAATGAAGGAAATGAATATGGCTTTCACAATTTTATAAATCTGGAAGCCCAAGGCCAGGAGATGCAATTTAGTTCCAGTGGTGCCACTGACAGCATGAATGAACTCTAAATCACAACCTCTGGATCCTGGCAGCAGCCAGAACCATAATGGATAATGCTAGAACATTTGGGTATATGAAAGTTAACTTCATTTACTTATAAAGGCGGCAGTGTGTGCTGCTAGTTGTAACTCAGGAGTTCAAAGTTTAATACTGAAGAAAGAGACTAGCCAGGAGAAGGATCAATTAAAGGATTTTTGAGACATTAAAGAAATTTCTAAAATATTTATTCTGGGTTCAGATGTCAGACCATCACATAAACAAAATATTAATATAGTCCACAGATAGATGTTATATTTTGTGTATTTTAGACTTCTCATTGCTGATATGTAATGGAATATAATCAGAATTTTCATATGGGAATATTTAGAGACAAAACCTCTTTGCTGTGCTTCCATGTATACCCACAGAAAAATTATGAGAAAAACAAAGTTATATCCCTAGGAGTCTTTGGAGAATGTATTGATTGATTAATAATCGTAAAATGGTGTTACTGGTTGGGCAATAATAGAATATGGCTTATATATCTTTCAATGTTATATATCAAAATATTATACTCCAGGTTTTCTGCCCATTAGGGATAGAAAGCAATCCAGCCTGGGATGAGGGAAGAACTTGGCATCTTTAATAAATAATTAGAATGTTTCACAATTAAGTGGCTCTTCATGGTTTGTAAAGACTTAGAACCATATTATTGTATAAACCTTCATAGCAACCTGTGGTTGGTTAGTTATTACCATCATCATTTCATAAATAAATCTAAAGCACATGGAAGCTGGATAATCCACCCAAGGTCACAGAATAATAAGCAGAGAGCTGCCAGGACAACTGTCCTCTTTTCCAGTATCTAAAACGGGAGCTAATTTCTGGAGGGTGGGAGGAATGTCACAATGCATTTTTCTTTCCTTCTTTTTTTTTTTTTTTTTTTTTTTTTTTTTTGTAAGTGATGGAGTCTTGCTCGGTCGCCGAGGCTGGAGTGCAGTGGTGAGATCACAGCTCAATGCAGCTTCAAACTCCAAGGCTCAAGAAACGCCCCCACCTCAGTGTCTGCAATAGCTGGAACTCCAGGGGCACACCACCAAGTCTGGTTAATTTTTATGTTTTCTGTAGAGGTGGGGTCTCACTATGTTGCCCAGGCTGGTCCCATAGTCCTGGCCTCAAGCAGTCTGCCCTCCTCAGCCTCTCAAAGTGTTCAGATTACAGGCGTGAGCCACCACACCTGACCTGTTCTGTCTTTCAAAGGCAGTCACATGGGCTACAGTCCTGCAGCTCCAGCTCAACCTGGAATATCACTTCTGGGAACCACTTAGATCTGTTTGTGCTTTAGAGGATGAGCACTACTTCATTTAGACACAGAATCTTTCCACCAAATTTAAAAGTCGATTGGAAAGAGTAAAACCACAGGATTGACAAATCTGGAAACCTGCTGTTGCTTCTCTGGGTACTGAACCTGGTGACTGAAGCCTTGTCAGCATCGTCTCTTGGCGATTAGCTCAACTGTTAGCTGCTTTATTTCATTCGTGCTCATTTAGTAGTGAAGATTGGAGTGAGCAGTAGATGCATTTTAAATGAGAGTAACGTGAGGCTGGGTTTTCTTTTCTTTTTTCTTTTCTTTTCTTTTTTTTTTTTTTTTTTTTTTTTTTTTTTGAGACGGAGTTTCGCTCTTGTTACCCAGGCTGGAGTGCAATGGCGCGATCTCGGCTCACCGCAACCTCCACCTCCTGGGTTCAGGCAATTCTCCTGCCTCAGCCTCCTGAGTAGCTGGGATTACAGGCACACACCACCATTCCCGGCTACTTTTTTTGTATTTTTAGTAGAGACGGGGTTTCACTATGTTGACCAGGATGGTCTCGATCTCTTGACCTCGTGATCCACCCGCGTTGGCTTCCCAAAGTGCTGGGATTACAGGCATGAGCCACTGGGTTTTCATTTTTATTTGAAGTCCAAGGCAAGTTTAGAGTAGTGAAATTACAATTGGCACAGACCTCTTGCCAGCTGAAGCAAACACATTTTTCCCAGTTACAAAGAGGCACTAACTATCTAAAAGGAGCAGAACAGTATTTCAAGGGCAGGATTCACCATGATTAGCCACACTGGCCTCCTTCCTATATCTTGAATGCACTAAGTTCTTTCCCACTCAGGGCCTTTTGTCAGTGGTTCTGTCTTTCTGGAGCATTCCACCCCTGGAACTTAGGACTGGCTCCTTGTCAGGCAGATCTGGACTGAAATGTCACTTTCTCTAAGAAAACTTCACTGTCCTAGTAATTGAAAAGCTGCTTTAGATTACTAGTCATATTTATAAATCATATCATGCTTAGCTATACTGTCATCTCTTTACTAGGCTCAGGTCTATAATAAAGCAAAGACCTAGTCTATCTTGTTCTTCACTGTATCCCCAGGACCTAGTTTAGTGCCTGCATATAGTGGGTGCTTAATAAATATTTGTTGAATGAAGGGAGGGCCTTGAAAGCGTGGGCCAAACCCATCCTTTTTGATTGTCTGATATAGTAATTCACGAGCTGTTATTATGTAACAAACTACCCCAAAACCCAGTGGCTTGAAACAACAATCATTTCTCATTGCTCCTGAAATCTGCAGGTTGGCTGAAAGTTGGCTCATCTAGGTTGGGCTCAGCTGGGGAGGCTCTGCTGATGGCTGGGCTAGCTCACACATCTGCAGGTCAGCTGGGGGTTGGCTGATTGAGCCTGAGCTCAGCTGATATGGCTCCAGGTCCCCTTCATGAGTCTGTCATCTTCCTTGGACTGGAAGGGTACCCCAAGGGCATGTTTTTCTCAAAGTGACGGTAGGGGCACAAGAGAACAAATAGTCCGAATGAGGACCCTCATGGCCTAAGCTCAGAACTGGCCCAATGGTACCTCTGCACACAGGCCATTGACTAAAGCAAGTCATATGGCCAATCCAAAGTCAAGGGACAGGGAAGTGTACTCTGCCCATGATAAGACTATTGGAAAGGTACAGATGAAGGGAGGGTTGAAGAATTAGGTCCAATGTGGCAACTCACCACACCTGAGGATACAAAATCGCACAATGCATAAATCAAAAAAAGAGCCAGAACATGAGTGTGCTTGGTAGAAAATGCAATCTCCTCATTTTCACTGAGATTTACTGGTGTCAAACTCATTGTGTGACATCTCTCTATAGATCTCTTTCCTTTTTCTCTCTCTCTTACTATATGTGCTTTTTTTCTGAATTTTGTTTTTTCTTTTCTTCTTTCTTAACATTTTTATATCTTCCCTTAAATAAGAGGGTTTTTTATATTTAGTGGTATTTATTGTATATTTTTAAATTCCTTATTACAAAATTTAAGAGATGAGTGAAATAGTTACACTAACTTTAGCCTCTATTTATTTAATGTAGTCTTGCAGGATTTTTCTATAGGTTATTTATGCTTTATATAAAACTGCCTCTTCATCTTGCACAAATACGCACACCTTAAATAAAATGCCTTTCTTCTTCCATACATTGTTGATGAGGATACTAACTGTAAGCCCTCTGTGATGGGCACTTTGGCAATATATGGCAAAATTAAAAACACATGTGCCATTTAACGCAAGCACTCCTATTCCAAAAATATATCCAACATGTGTGTTCATGTGTTTAAAGGTGTTCATTGCAACACTGTTTATATTGAAAAAATCTATAAAGACTTTAAATATCCTTTAATATGGTGCTGATTAAATAAAGTATGGCACATATATACAGTGAGAGATCATGTAGTTATTTAAAAGAATGAGCTAGTTCTCCAGCTCAGATCAATCAGCTGGAGTCCAGGAGAGAGATTATGTAGCAAAAGCTTAGCTTCCAGGGGCCCAAGCCATGGTGTGTGTGTGTGTGTGTGTGTGTGTGTGTGTGTGTGTGTGTGTGTGTGTATTTACTCTACTTCAGCCTTTAGCTAGATAGGAATAGAAACTGGGCAACTCACTTGTCAAAACTTGCCATTCTTTAGAACAGGCATCCCCAAACTTTTACACAGGGGGCCAGTTCACTGTCCCTCAGACCGTTGGAGGGCCGCCACATACTGTGTGCTCCTCTCACTGACCACCAATGAAAGAGGTGCCCCTTCCTGAAGTGCAGCGGGGGGCCGGATAAATGGCCTCAGGGGGCCACATGCGGCCCGCGGGCCGTAGTTTAGGGACGCCTGCTTTAGAAGATCAGATGGACATTAATAGGCCTTCATGAATGCATACTTGAATTCCTTTTAATTACATTCATTCTTTAGTATAGACTTGGTGAAGTAAGAGGTCATTGGAAAAATCTATCCCTTGCCTCTATCCAAGTCACATGACAATAAAAGAGAGTGACTTCATTTCTTTAAAAAAAAGTTATGCAAACAATTTATTTTTATTTTTTGTTATACTTTAAGATTTGGGGTACATGTGCAAAGCATGAAGGTTTGTTATATAGGTATACATGTGCCATGGTGGTTCACTGCATCCATCCCCCTGTCATCTGCATTAGGTATTTCTCCTACTACTGTTACCCCTCTGCAATCCCCCCACCCCCTGGTACCCCTCCCTTAGCTACCCCACGCCCTGACAGGCCCCAGTGTGTGATGTTCCCCTCCCTGTGTCCATATGTTGTCATTGTTAACATCCACTTATTAGTGAGAACATGCAGTGTTTGGTTTTCTGTTCTTGTATCCATTTGCTGAGAATGATGGTTTCCAGCTTCATCCATGTCCCTGCAAAGGACATGAACTCATCCTCTTTTATGTCTGCATAGTATTCCATGGTGTATAAGTGTCACATTTTCCTTCTCTGTCTATCTTTGATGGGCATTTGGGTTGGTTCCAAGTCATTGCTATTGTAAACAGTGCTGCAGTGAACATACGTGTGCATGTGCCTATATAACAGAATGTTTTATAATCCTTTGGGTATATACCCCATAATGGGATTGCTGCATCAAATGGCATTTCTATTTCTAGATCCTTGAGGAATGACCACATCATCTTCTGCAATGGTTGCACTAATTTACACTCCCACCAACAGTGTAAAAGCGTTCCTATTTCTCCACATCCTCTCCAGCATCTCTTGTTTCCAGATTTTTTAATGATCACCATTCTAACTGGCATGAGACGGTATCTCAATGTGGTTTTGATTTGCATTTCTCCAATGGCCAGTGATGATGAGCTTTTTTTCATATGTTTGTTGACTGCATAAATGTCTTCTTTTGAAAAGTGTCTGTTCATATCCTTTGCCCACTCTTTGATGGGGTTGTTTGCTTTTTTTTTCTTTTTTTTTGTAAATTTGTTTAAGTTCCTTATAGATTCTGGATATTAGCCCTTTGTCAGATGGGTAGATTGCAAAAATTTTTTCCCATTCTGTTGGTTGCCGATTCACTCTATTGATAGTTTCTTTTGCGTACAGAAGCTCTTAATTTTAATTAGATCCCATTTGTCTATTTTGGCTTTTGTTGTCATTGCTTTTGGTGTTTTAGTCAAGAAGTCCTTGCCTATGCCTATGTCCCCAGTGGTATAAAAGAATGTTTTGTTACTTTATTATTGTTTTTTATTTGGGAGACTATACATTACACAGCAATTCATGTGCACCTTCTAGATATCACACAGATATCTGTGGTATGAACTTGATATTTTGGAATACCTTTACCTAGGATAGATTTTTAGACATTTGAAGGGTTCTATTACTTTGCAGGTTTGGGGACAGTGAGGAAGATTGGCATTTTTAATGAATTATATGCATGATGGCCTAATTCCTCTTCTTGACTGAGAACTCTTTGGGGTCAAAAGTCAATCTATCAAGGATTGCATCCAGAATATACTAAACACTCAACTGATCAAATGGTAAATTAAGTGGTCCCTTTAACACCTCACCTTTTATCCACAGTTGAAAGTTATGGCTATGTTCTGAGAATGGCTGGGTTTTCCCTTAAGAAAACTGGCTTGAGAAAAATCCAAGGTTATAAAACTAGTTATTTCAACCAGCACTGCCCAAGTATGTTGCAAATTACATATAAAATTTTAAATATTCTAGTAGCTACACTAAGCAGGATAAAAAGAAACTGAAAATTAATTTTAGTAATATATTTATTCTAGAATGTTCAAAATATTATTCATGTAATCAATATAAAAATATGAACGAGATATTTTGAAAACTTTCTGGTGTATATTTTATTCCAAAACATCTCTATTGGGATAAGTTTCATTTCAGGTACTCTAGGCACCTGTGGCTAGTGGGAACCATATTGGACTGTGTATATTTAATAGTTGATTGATTACATTTAAAACATTACTCATAAGAAGATCCTTCTAAATCAAGTGTTCTAACAGAGCATTTAAAATCTGGCTGGTCATGGTGTCTCACACCTGTAATCCCAGCACTTTGGGAGGCCGAGCAGGTGGATCACCTGAAGTTAGGAGTTCAAGACCAGCCTGACGAACATGGTGAAACTCTGTCTCTACTAAAAATACAAAAATTACCTGGGCATGGTGGTAGGTACCTGTAATTCCAGATACTTGGGAGGCTGAGACAGAAGAATCACTTGAACCTGGGAGGTGGACGTTGCAGTGAGCTGAGATTGGACCATTGCACTCCAGCCTAGGTGACAGAGCAATAACACTCTGTCTCAAAAAATAATTAATTAATTAAAATAAATCCAATTCATGGCCAGACACAGTGGCTCACATCTGTAACCCCAGAGCTTTGGGAGACTGAGGCAGGAGAACTCCCTGAGCAAGGAGTTTGAGGCCGCAGTGAACTATGACTGTGCCATTGCCTTTTGGCCTGGGCAACACAGCAAGACTTTGTTTCAAAGCAAACAAATAGATAAATAAATAAAATACAATTCAAGTTAAAAAGGTGAAATTTCCATGTTCTTTAGGAATGAATTTGTTTCACACAGAGAGATCAACTTACAGTGGAGTGATTGTGAGACACATGTAAATTCTCATATGCAGCATGCATTACTGCTAACCAAGTCACCTCAGAAAGAAAAATAGTGCAAATAAAGTTCAGTAACTACACAGCATGTATATTGAACACCTTGATTATGGAAAAATAGTGCATTTAAGAGCAAAGTAAGGGCAAGCACAGTGGTTCAGGTCTGTCATCCCAGTACTTTGGGAAGCTGAGTCAGGGGCATCACTTGAGTTTAGGAGTTAGAACCAGCTTAGGCAACACAGCAAGACCCATCTCTACTAAAAATTTAAAAAATATATATAGCTGGCTGTGGTGGCAGGTAGTTATAGTCCCAACGACTCAAGAGGCTGGGACAGGAAGGTCAATTGAACTCAGGAGATGGCAGCTGCAATAAGCAGGGATCGTGCCACTGCTGGGTTACAGAGTGACACCTTGTCTCAAAAAAAAAAAAAAAAAAAAAAAAAAGAAAGAAAGAAAAGAAAAGAACAAGTTGGAGACATGAAGGGAGACCTTAAAATCTTTGCAGCCTGTGCACTTGAGAAGAGTCTAGAGCTGCATCCCCCCGAGTCCCGTACTGGGTAGCTTCTCTGCCATGTTTCACTCACTTCAAGACAGAAACGAGAAACTTCAAGAGCTATTGAACATGGGCAGGATTTTCACAGGGAAGCTGCTCAGAGTGATGTAACATAGGTGTTGTGGGAATCATGATGCATTGGGAAAAGTCTCTGCTCCCAGCAGCCTCAGACTCCACCTGCTCAGGGATGGCAGTAGGCAGCGCTGGTGCAGGTGAAAGGCAGTTGGTGAGACCACGTGAAGCCTCCAGGGTCTCATCCTGCAGTGGACTTTTCCCTGCCAGGCAGTAGCATGGGGAGAACTTAGACTTGGAGCCAGAGTCAGCTCCTGATTCCTACCTTGACAGTTCTTTTACTGTGGGACCTTAACCCAGCCATTGAAACTCTCCACTTTTAGGTGCATTATCTCTAAAATGAGAGAAATGGGTTACATCATCCCCAAACCCTTTGCTGTTTCCCAGATTCTGTGATTCCAGGTGAACTGTGTTAGTGTGTGCAGGCATCTGAATGTGTGCGAGGGGCATCCAGGTATTAGCTTGTGATACAGTAAAAAAGCAATTAAATAAAAGGCAAAAAATCCACAAACCTGTCTCAGTTTAGGGATGACATAGGTTCATGAAGGCTCAGAGAAATTGAAATTCATTTTTGTTGTTTTAAAAATGTATACTAGTATTACATGAATACTTTCTGATTGAGGCCATGCGTAAACATAATGAAAGTTTTCCTTCAACTTTTTCTGCTCCAATTCTGTTCCCCAGAGGTAACCACTGTCATTATTTTGGGGTATATTTTTCCAAGCCCCTTTCTGTGCATGTATACCACATATTTAGATACTACATAGGTGTCTTATTTTTAACATAAATGGCATCATGTTATATGTGCTATTCTGCAACCTGCTTTTTTCACCAATAATATATCTTGGAGATCTTTATTTCAGTATGTATAGGTCCACTTCATTCTTTTGAACAGACTTCATAGAATGAATGTACCACGATTTAAGCATTCCTCTAAATGATAAGTATTTAGGCTGGTTCCAGTTTTTCACTATTGCAATGCCGCTAGGAATGACATAGGATCCCATTTTCATTCACCTGTGCAAGTGTTTCCAAAGATAAGAGTCCAAGAAAAAGGACTGCTGAGTCAAAAGCCCTGTCCTCTTTTAATTTGGACAAATACTGCTAAATTAACTTTTATGAAAGCTGCATCCACTTATGCTCTCACCAACTGTATATTCAAAGGCCAGTTTCTCCCCATAATAACCAATAGACTATTATTAATGTTTTAAACATTTTTGCTAATCTTATTTTTTTAAATTTACAATTTTTCAGCTTCTAGAGAGCTTGAGATCTCTTCAAATACTTATTGGACTTTTGCATTCTTTTCTGTGCAAATCTCTTCAGGATTTTGAATACTTCATTTGTCTATTCCTGATTGATTCACAAAAACACTATATATATATCCTGGATATTAATGCTTTGTCTTTTGAATAGCTTATATAAATTTTTCTCAGTTTTATTAGTTTTTTAACTTCATGACATATTGTGTTATATATAAACCTTTAATCTTTACATGTTTCCTTGTTTAGTTTTTCCTTAGAACAAGATTATTTTTCAATGATACTTTCCAACTTTTGATTCTATAGTATTAGAAGGTGAACTTATGTGTACTGCTGTGTATATTACATTGGTATCAAATAGTTTTCAAAGATGATTGGACAAACATGCATTATTATCGATCTTCTCTGAGGATTTTTTATGGGTGAAGATTTACTGTTCTTTGCATTTCTACCAGGTCCTCCATGGGACACACCTCATGGTTCAGCTGCTCTAGAACAGAGCAAGCTAGCACACAGATGCGCCAACCTGTCACTGGTTAAAAGAAGTTCTCTTGTTTATTCTTCAGCAGTGATGGCAGCTGCATTTAGAGCAGCTCCTCACCTCTAAGCAGTGAGTCTGGTTCTCTGACCTTTTGTCTTCATAGGTAGAACACACAAACTTTCATCTTCCCAAATATTGTTTTCTCCCTTCCTTCCTCCGATCCATCTATACTACCTACCTTCCCTTCCTTTCTTCTGCATTTTTCCCTTCCCTTGCTTGCCTTCTTTTCTCTCTCTTATGTGCATATTTAATGAGCATCCACAGTGTGTTAGGAGCTGTTCCAGGTGCTCTGGGGCCACAACGATGAACATTGCAGCCAAGCCCCCACCTGCATGCAGCTCATTTTCCATATCATTCATGCTGTTCATTTCATCAGACTCTGAATAGCTCACACTTATATATACCCCAGGTGAGGTGAAAGGCATGGATTTGAGAATTGGGAGACACAGATATAAATCCTGGCTCTTCCTCTTATCTACGTGATCTGGTCAAGTTGCTTCATCTCTTCCTGAGTCTCAGTTTCCTCCTCTATAAAATGAGATTAATTGCATCTACCACATAAAATTGCCCTAAGGGTTGACTGGATAAAGGATATCAAGAATTTAACTCCATGTTAAAATTTAATAAGTACAATTAGTAAGTGGCAGGCACTACTCACGTAATTTCCCTTTATCTTCACAAGCAATCTGCAGCTGATGGCTGACTGAAAATGATTGATTCCAATTTTCCAGATAAAGAAACTAAGCCTTGGTGCAATCACAGCCACGATGTAGCCCTCCCAGGGCCTGGGGAGAGAGCTGTGATTGCCTTTTCTGGTTCGCCCAGACCAATCTTGGAGTTCTGTCGTGTCTGGGCACCACCTATGCTGCTGTATATTCAATACTCTCTTTTAAGTTGACTTATCCTTAAACTTTAATTTAATATGAGTAAATGGCCATAATATCTGTGTAAAATATGAGTTTGAAATACGGGTTATGGTTTATCTCATACACATGAAAAGAAATACTCAACCGTGAACATTTTAGAACAGGAATGTGGGCCCCACCTAGAAATTCTAATGTGATAATGATGATATCTGGCCTGTATGTGGAGAAAGACATCATTGAACTACTCAGCCCTTATACTACATAATGATGCCTCAAGATCTACACCTAAACCAAAATGCCATGACTGGGGTGGAATTCCTTTTGGCTCATGAAGACCTGATGCTTCAGTCCTACAGCTTCAGTGGAAGCACTCTATGGGCCATCCCAAATGCAGTTTTGTGAAATGGCAGGGCAACCCGCATTATCCAGTGGTCCCTGACATCAATAAATACAATGAAGCTAGTTCCGTTTAATTTAAATTGCAGTTTACACATAAATATGCTGACCGAGTGTGAAAGGAAGAGAAGCTGTGTGTAGACTCAAAGAATGGGGATGGCACTCACAACCCATGGAACTATTGGAGTCATTGATTGTAGCCAGTGAATCTGCAGGTATTAGTGCCACAGTAAGAATATTTTGGAGGAATTAGGCTACAGTGGGAATATTTTGTCCAGTTCTAGATGGCACAGTCATAAAGACACTGCTCTCCTTAGGAGATGAGAGGGGAGTAATGAATGTGGCTAAGGGTGAGGAGGAAAAATAAACTGTATCTTATAAGGCAAAGGTGTCCAATCTTTTGGCTTCCCTAGGCCACATTGGAAGAATTGTTTTGAGCCACATATAAAATACACTAACATTAATGATAGCTGATGAGGCAAAAAGAAAATCACAAGAAGAATCTCATAATGTTTTAAGAATGTTTACAGATTTTTGTTGGGCCACATTCAGAGCTGTCCTGGGGCTGCATAGAGCCTGTGGGCTACGGGTTGGACAAGCTTGCTGTGAGGAATGCCTTGAGGGAATATTGTAAGAGGCCTTAGACTTGATACTCTGGGATGTTCCGGGTGGCTTAATTCAGCTCTCAGTTAGGGGTGGTTAGAAGCAGGGTTCCTCCTTTTTCTTCCCACAGCACACTGGGCTTCTCTCTATCATGGCATTTTCCATGCTCCATTATATCTTCCAAAGTGTTTATTCATATTCCTCAACAATGATTTATTGAGGACCTACTATGTGCTGTTCCTCATGTTATGCTCTAGAAATACAGAGAGAAAAAAAGAGACAAGGTTCCTGTGGACTAGTACCAGATGGTCTGGTAGACCTTCCAGTATGCCTCATCCATGGTGAATAGGTCACTTTTATATAACATACAGTATATAATTTTGCATAATATATAGTCTGTTACATCCCATAATATTTAGTATGTTATATCCTATAACATATAGTATGCTATATCCTATATATCATATATGATATATAATAAAGCACATTTAACATGTCACAAAGCCCTATATCAAGATCTTAAATCATATTATATTACTTCATGATAGCCCAAAGAGGTAAGTACTGTTAATCCCTATTTTACAGATGAAAAACATTGAGGTTCAGAGAAATTAACCTACCTACTGATCACACAGCTAACAAGTGACACAGATAGGATTCAAATCTACTTCTGAAGCAATTGTTTAATACATGGATTGTTGAAATTAGAAGAGCCTGCTGTGGAAAACATGGACTAAGCAGTGTGCGGGCTACTATGAAAGGTTGTGAGCCCTTCACCCACCCTGAGAAGCAGAGCTGGATGAGATGTTTCAGACATGATAGAACTGTAAGTCATTGGCTAGAAGAATCTGAAGACTCTTCCCTTTACAAATCCCTCAGATTTGGTGTTAATTTCCGGAAGATGCCGCCCTCTGCTCTCTCAGGGTGCTGCTGATGGGTATTTAGACCATCCCTGAGAAAGAAGCTTCCTGGGCTGCTGCATGGCATAAAAGCAGCCCCCAAGAGGCACTTTCTTCCAACTTCAGGGAGAAGCAGCAGATGCTGGAGGAAAGAAAAGAAACCTTGAGCCCAAGAGAACTTGAAAGGCCAGGATTGAATTTTTCTTTTACTTATCACATTCAAAGTCCCCTTTCTCTTCCTGCCTCTGCTCCAATGGGCTTTTGAGGGAAGGACGTTCTGCCTTTTCATGCCCAACTGGACTGATTAGAAAGCTTTGCAAATCTGGAATGTGAATGTGGCTGCAGACAATGGGAAGAGAAATCTTTTTATTCCCTCTCTTGCTTTCCCCCTGGCAGCAGGACAGGCTCCGTAAGAGTCCTTGCTGAGGTAATGACATGGAGCATAATTAAAGAATAATTAAAACACTGCAGATCATTTTGTCACCTCTGCCTGTTAACTCCCCGGAGCCGAGTCGGGGTCCTGCCCTGCCTTGTGAGCGAGCAGCGCTGCTCCTGAGCATGTAGCTGGGGAGACAGGAGGTCACCTGGGCACACAGGGCTTGTCCAGCTGCACACTCAGCTAGCTTCATGCAGGCCCTGACAGGCCCTCTTGGTAGCCTGAGAGGTGGCAGACCTCAGAGAAAGAAATTGCAACTGCTCCAGGCCAGGCTCTTTAAATGAGCCTATCTTATTCAGATTAATTCATTTCTCCATCCACTTACGTCAAACCCAGTTACTGCGCCAGGTATGTGTACAAAATAAGCCTATCAAATACTTGTTTGCAAAATAACGAAAACCACTCATGTTTCCATGGAGAAGGTTTCTATGCTTTGAAACTTGATCCTTGACTCAAATCTGACTTGAGTCTCTGATTTAATTCTTCTCCTACCCATTCCCCCGCCATCACCACTTTCTGCTGTGTTTGAGCTTCCTCGTTCTTTATCAATGGTTTCTGAATACATATAGTAAAAAAAAAAAAAAAAAAAAAAAAAAAAAAAAAAAAGCCTGAAGTGTGAGCTGGAGCTGCTGCTGTGTGTCCCTGGGTACATTAGAAAAATGCATCTCTGTCTTTAGTTGCAGGAAGTCCTGTGCCAAGATCCATGGCTTGGCAGACAGAGAAAGTATGGAACTTCAAACTTAACCCCATTTAAGCAGAAAGCCTTGTCCAGGGAGGGCTAGCCACTGAGCCTGGGGCTTCAGTCATCAAAAACCTTGATTCTGCAATAAGTATGTGCAGTAGAACCGACAGAGAATAAGTCCTGAGTCCCCATATTCTCCATTAAGAACAAGACTGTGTTCTCTCATTGGTGGTGTAGGCTTGGAGATTCCTAAGAAGGTAATTCATTGCAATGGTTTTCAAACTAGCCTTTGAGGAGCCTTTTTATTGCAAAGAGGAATCTCAGAGGCATGAATAAGGATGAGATAGGAGACCAAGAACATACCTTTTTAATCGGACAGCTCAGTCTTTATATTTAACAGGACATTGGACTCTGGCATGAAATTGTGTTTAAAAAGTGACAGAGGCAGGGGATCCCGAGGCTAGAAAAATGGATTGAAAACAATTAGTCTATACTTCAGAACAAGGGCTCAAGTCAATGGGAGCGTTGTGCATATGAGTTATTTGTGTTTAGGGAAGGCATGTCTGTCCTTACTGCTTCTATTGAATCAGGCACAGAGCAGTATATTATTCACTATTGTACTTGCTGGTCATGATAGTCAGCTTTAGGTTTTCAGGTGTTTCTAGGTGTCTCCAGATGGGAAAGAAGAAAGGTTTCTGGATGCCCCAAGTGTTTTATACATCCCACAGTGGTTTTAGGATTTTGATTTTATGTAGCAGCTGGCCCTTCATCTGGTGTTCATCCAGTGGACCTCGTCATAAGCAAGAAGGAGGTGCGAGGGGGCACACTGATACCATCCTCTGAATCAGGGATGGACTGACTCTACTGCTTGTTACTGCTGTGTGAGATGTACTGCCCATTCCAGCCAATAAAACTTAATCACTGTCAACTATCCCAATGGCTGGGAAGTAGCGTTCACTGCATACGTGCTTGTCTTCACATGGCAAGTGTCCCAGAACAAATGGATTGCCGAAGGCTTTCAAAAGTAAAGGAAGGGTCCTGGGTCACTCCTGAGGTGATGAAGCTTCCAGTGGAGCCAGCAGGGCAACTCAAATGGGCTCTGTTTTCTTAGACAATTGAATTTCACTCCCAGTTCTGAGCACCCAATCTAATTGCCTATGATATGTGACTATCTCAAGAGAAGACCTAGGCTCTGGTAGGGTGACCTCCTTGCCCCCGCTGCTGCTACTCAGCCTCAGGACATCCCCCTTAGCCTTAATCATTTAGCCCATGAAAAGTCTCTTGGGGAAAAGCCTGATGAGTGTCTGGAGAGTCTGGGAGATGAAG
Organism: Saimiri boliviensis; assembly: GCF_048565385.1. Taxonomy (NCBI): domain Eukaryota; kingdom Metazoa; phylum Chordata; class Mammalia; order Primates; family Cebidae; genus Saimiri; species Saimiri boliviensis. The sequence continues at coordinate 49,920,570 of NC_133456.1, forward strand.
GCCAGCTTGTGGCTCATGCCATGTACTTCTGTACAGATTGTCCTGTGCAGAGGCCATCCTTGGAGCATAACTCAGGCATATGCAGTGCTATCTGATTTGCATCTGACAAAAATCACCATAATGTCTTACTTATTTAATGGTTGATCAGGTGTCTATGACACCTTTAGACTTACTTTCTTATGAACTCTTGGATACAGAGAAACTTATTTTGCATAGCTTGAGGTAACTGTAGTCCAGGAGAAAAACATAGAAAAGGGAGAAAAAGAAGGGAAGAAGAAGGCAGTTAATTGGGGCATGACCGCGTGACCCCCTAAGTATATGTTTCCTTGTCTCTGCTAGAAATAATAATAATAGTAATGTCACAACTACTATTTATTATTTACTGTTAAGGTATTTTGTAGGATGCTTTAAAAGCACTCTCTTGACTAATCTACTCATTTATTCATTCAGCAAGCTTTGAGTCTATCACATTCTGGCTACTCTGCTAGAGTCTGGAGTATAATACTGTGTAAAAATACTGACAGTTCTACCTTCGTGAAGGTCACCCTCCTGTGATGGAAAATGATGATCAAATGATTCCTCAAATACAAGCAAAATTGCAAATAAGGAAAAATTTCTTGCAAGGGGGGACAAGATAGAAATGGCACCTCAAGAGGGGATTTCACCCAGTCATGAGATTATAGAAAGCTTCCCCAAGGAGTATAATTGAGCTGGGATTCAAGTGATGAAATAGACATAAACTTGAAAAGATGATAAGCACTTGCTGGTTTTGTGGGTACACAGTTTATTAAACAACAACTGGGTAGATACGGAGGTACTGAAAGAGGTGTGGGGTGAGACACACTGAATATGCTGAGGATTCAGAAGTGGAGCATCCTCTTCCAGATGGAGGAACTGGGGAGTTGTCTTGCTGAAGGAAGCATTGAAAAGGGTCTTGATTGCAACAAGAGGGAGTGTCTGCCCCTGCGTGAAGCTCAGGTCTGGCCCTGGACACTACAGTGGGGTGGTGGGTGAGAAAGTCTGTGTGGTGGTTTCAGGGGGCTGTAAGAAAACCGAATTTCTGAACAGGGCAGATGTGTCTGTCCATCATCGACAGCAAGGGTACCAGGGCAGTCTGTGCCTACTTGGCAGTCTTGGCACATGTCACCTGAAGACATCTGTCTGCTTCTGTTCCCATCCCAAATGTCACTCTGCTAGAAGTGGCCTTACCTTCTGCCAGGGAACACTGAGGAGGGAGAAGGGGCCAGCTTCCCTTTGACTTCTGCCTAGAACACTGTCAATATTAATTTAATTAGCATTTGTGTAATTATGACTTAATCATTTCCAAGTCTAATTTATTTTAATTTCATGTATGCTGATTTAATAATCAAAGGATTTGTTGATACTTTTGGTTCCATTCAAAACATGATGTAGTTATCATTCATTTAAACCTGTAATTTCCATCCCTCTCCAGAAAGACCTTGGAGTGTAAAGTGATATGGAAAATTGGGATGGTCCATCTTATTTATAATTTTCCTAATAGGTTTTTCTTTTGTTTTGTTTGTAAGTTATCAAAGAGAACCCATTGTTGCTGAAGCAGTTGTAAAAATGGATGAATTTGCTGTGAGCTTTTCTACCTCACTCAGTTTTGAAGTGAGTTTCAGAATAGATTTCAGATATTAAGGTTTTAGGCTCCCAATGTAGTCAGGGACCTGAAAGCAGGATAATGTCATTATTAAGAGCACAGTCTTTGAAATCAAGCAGCCCAAGTTTGACATTGTAGACCGGGAAGGGTAAGTGGGTGGGAGGAGGGTGAAGGACAAAAAATTATTTAATGGGCACGAGGTACATTATTTGGGTGGTGGTTACAATAAAAGCCCAGACTTCACCACTAGGCAATGCATCCATGTAAGAAAACTGCACTTGAACTCCTCAACCCATTTCCCATTTACAAAGTGTAGTTGACTGTCAGTGCACTTTTCTCCTAGCAAACAAGAAATGGGTTAAATTTGTACAAATAAATATGTATTCCATAACTGTGTGACCTTAGGCAGGTTAAAGAATCCCAATAAATTTCTTTTTTTTTCACTCATTGTTTTTTTCATCCATAAAATGTGGAAAATCATGTGACCTTATGGATTTGTTTGGCACTTACTGATCCATTTGTTATGCCTTGAATGCTCTAAGGAAATAAATAAAATAGAGATAAGTAAAGGTTCAGTTAACATTCACTCAACCTTTTTGAGTGGCTACTGTCTTTCTAGTCAGTGTTTTTGTTTTGTTTTGGGTTTTTTTTTGTTTCTTTTTTTACATTCAAAATTCAGGAAATACTTATTCAGTTTTATGCATCCTCACTTTGCAGTTAATTTGTGGCAGGCATGAAACCAGATGCAAGAGATACTAGAAATAAGTAGGACACACACATTGCTCTCACTCTCAGTCCAGAAGAAAGACGTGTACACACACACATAGCAGCAACACAATAAGCCAAGTGCAGTGATCGAGTCCAGTGTTGGCACTGTGTCCTAAAGGAGCTCAAGGAAGCTGTGACACTGAGCAGGAAGAGGCATTGAGGAAGGCTTTGAGGTAGCATTTACATCAGACCTAGGGGGTAAGTAGGAATTGCTATTCCACATGGAACAGAAAGCAAATGCAAAGGCTAGCTCAGCACTGATGTGCTTCTGAAAAGTGCTCAGAAACCTTGGGCCTCTCAGATCCTTAGCAACTGTCAAAGAAAAGACTGTGCCAAATCAGCCTATTGGAGGTGTTTGCTCTTGGCTTAGAGAGTTTGTTCAAGAGTCCCCATGACAATAGATGTCACACTCAATTCCTAAAGTCCTTGTCCTTATTGATTTCCCATCCATTCAGAGGCAAGTATACTCATGGAGATTTACAGCGACCAATAGCGACAGCCTGAGGAAGCTTCCCACAGGAGCTGGCCCATTTCCAAAATGTTTCCTGTTCATTCCTTCACAAGACAGTTTTTTTGAGATATCTTGGACTAGTCTCTAGGGGTCTCATATCAACCAGGGTATAAGCATTTTATATTAGGTAAATTAAAATCTTGATTCTCTGCATGGTTTTAACAATTACCTATCTTTTTCTTGACAATCTGTATATATTTATTAGCAGATTCAGTTACATCATAGAATCCAGCCTTGACCAGGGACCCAGAAAAGTCCAAATGGACTGTTCCTTCCTGTTCTCTTCTTCCTCTCTCAGGTGCTTCCTCACCCCACTTTTCTATCCCCAGTGCTTTCTTTGCCAGCATATGTGATCATCATTTTGATAATGCCAGGATCAAGAGATTGCCAACAAATTTTGAGGAACGACAATATTAAGTATTGTTAGGGATATGAGATAACATGTACCCTCCTATAATGCCAATGGAAGTAAACGTGGTACAACCCCAGGAGAATACTTTAGCTCTACGTATCAAACACCATAATCTAATTCCATGTGACAAGGTACTACCACTTCTAGGAGTGTCTCTTAAGTAAAGCTTTAGCTTTAAGGTTTAAACTTAACTTTATCTTAATTTTAACTTAAATCTTTATCTTATGCTGGGTGTAGTGTTTCATGCCTATAATCCCAGCACTTTGGGAGGCTGAGGCAGGTAGATCATTTGAGCTCAGGAGGTTGAGACCAGCTTAGGCAACATGGCGACAGTCCATCTCTACCAAAAATATAAAATCATCCAGGTGTAGTGGCATGCACCATGGTCCTAGCTGCTTGGGCTGAGGTGGGAAGACTGTTTGAACCTGGGAGGTTAACATTGCAGTGAGCCCAGATCATACCACTGCACTCTAGCCTGGGCAACAAAGCAAGATCCAATGTCATAAATAGGTAGGTAGGTAGGTAGATACGTAGATAGATAGATAGATAGATAGATAGACAGATAGAGATTTGCATATCTATTTAACTATAGATAGGATTTGGCCCTCATTGATTGAAATAATAAAAAAATTAAAGAAGAAGCCCCTATTAGCATGAATTATTACAAATTACAGTATCACAGAAAAGAAAATATTGGCCTATATTACTGAATAATTTTTTCATTACATTGAAAAAAGTGCATGTCATACTGGTAAGTAACAAAAGCAGGTTATAAAACTATATGCCGCCAGGCGCGGTGGCTCAAGCCTGTAATCCCAGCACTTTGGGAGGCCGAGGCGGGTGGATCACGAGGTCAAGAGATCGAGACCATCCTGGTCAACATGGTGAAACCCTGTCTCTACTAAAAATACAAAAATTAGCTGGGCATGGTGGCGTGTGCCTGTAATCCCAGCTATTCAGGAGGCTGAGGCAGGAGAATTGCCTGAACCCAGGAGGCGGAGGTTGCGGTGAGCCGAGATCGCGCCGTTGCACTCCAGCCTGGGCAACGAGAGCGAAACTCCGTCTCAAAAAAAAAAAAAAAAAAAAAATAGAACTTTCCTACATTTTTTTTTTTTTTTTTTGAGATGGAGTTTCGCTCTCGTTACCCAGGCTGGAGTGCAATGGCGTGATCTCGGCTCACCGCAACCTCCGCCTCCTGGGTTCAGGCAATTCTCCTGCCTCAGCCTCCTGAGTAGCTGGGATTACAGGCACGTGCCACCATGCCCAGCTAATTTTTTTTTTTTTTTTGTATTTTTAGTAGAGACGGGATTTCACCATGTTGACCAGGATGGTCTCGATCTCTTGACCTCGTGATCCACCCGCCTCGGCCTCCCAAAGTGCTGAGATTACAGGCTTGAGCCACCGCGCCCGGCCTCCTACTTTTTATAATAGATTTAGATAAAACATATACAAGATATATTCATACTTTTTTTCCATCTCTATGCTTTTTAAGATGTCTTTTTTAACAAGCAAATATTAATACCAAAAGAAAATAAGACAATTTCCTTAAAAAAAAAATACATGCTTACCTCCAGTCAAATCTGGCATTGGTCTTACTGAATAAGTGCTCTAGAAGCTATCTTTATCATTGCTTCTCAGCATAGAGTCAGGACTCCAGATCTGTCTTCAGAATTCTGAATGGATGGCCTCCTCTAGAGAGTGACTAGTCTTTTCCCCAGGAAATATGTAAATAATTCCCTTCTCTCTACTACTGGTGAGGCAGGTGCTTAGTAGACCCTTGAGAAACTGGACCTGGGAGCTGGGGGTAATGGTTTTTATTTTTCCATTTTTTCTAGGTATATTTTTCATGTCTAAAAGATGGCCTTATATTCTGATCATTTGACATCAATTTTTATCACATGCATGTATTGTCTGATAAGTGGCATGTGGCTTCTGGTGATTTAAATAAATTATTGTTCTACTGTAATTCCTTCACAGTTGCCCACATCTAGATTTTAATATCTTCAACTTGCAGGTAGAAAGAAAAAAAAAAAAATCTCTTTAAAGAAGCAGCCACTGCTTCTTTCTGCTGCAATTCATTTTGTAGCCCAGAGCTTAATCTAATCTTCCTTCCACATGATCCCTTGAACTTTTGGAACTTCAGATCTGTATTAGAAAAGGAATTATAAGAACAGTCATATGTTCAGCTCTTATTAGGCTTTGCTGTAATCTCTTTATACTGAAGAAAGAAGAGGAAGGCTTTTCTTATGTTACTGTTGTTCCTGTGTAATATCCTCTCTTGTGGATTCATAATTAAGGCAATAATTTGCATTAATAAGCCTTTTTTCTACCAGTTTATAACTTACCAGGTGATTTTATACTTATTACCTCATCTGATCCTTATCATCACTCTTGAGTATGATAGTATCATTATTGCCTTTCTATAGTCAAGGAAACTAAAGCATAGAGAGGTTATCTGCTCAAGTATAGTATCAGGGCTCATTTGATTGCAAAGTGAGAAGCACACAAATCCAATTACTTTAAGAAAAAGTGGGAATTTATTAACTTGTATAACTATAATGTCCAAGGGTAGGACCAGCTTCAGGCACAGATGGATTCAGGTGCTCCAATGATATTGTCAGATTCACCCACTATCTCTGGGCTCTGTTTTGTCTATGTTGGTTTTTTCCCTAGTAGATTCTTCCCAAATAGTGTCTAGATGGCCACCTATGGCTCCAGTATATGTCCTAGCAGTTTAACAACCCCAAAAGAAAAACTTCTATTTCCCAATTAACTTTACCCAAATTCCCAAGACTGTCTGCTTCCTTTGCCCACTGCACCTGTCATTAGGAAATAGAATGTTCTGATTAGCAGGCCTTGGGGTAGAGTGAGGTCAGCCCTACCACATGATCTGAACTGAGAGTAGGGGAATGGGGTTATTTAAAATGAAATATGGTGCTGTGTTTGCAGAAGGAAACATGAACAGGAGGCAGATTGGAGTGCCAGCTCTCTGCCATACCAAGTCAGGTAGCTAACAAGTGGTAGCCAAGGCTGCAACACATTTGCTGATGCTCCTCTCAGAATGCTGGAACATGACATCCAAACTCTAGGAGTCTTCACAGGAAATCTGAAGAAACACTAGAAGCCACAGCCTCCGCAGAGATTCTCAAATCATGCTCTCTGATCCCCAACCCTTAGCGTTTTGACCACTAGAGTATTTGAATTAAACATTATCCTCAGAATTAATATATACATACACACACACACACACACACACACACACACACACACACATACATACATAATGGCTTATTAACATGACCACTTTCCAAACACATATGTATAGCTATGATTAGTAAAATATAAATTCATTTTAAAACATCACTGAATTCACAGTGGTTTTTAGTCTTTATGTACACGCTTAATATATATTAAAAGGTTATTATCCTCTGTGCAGCATTTTCAGACAATTTTCCTCATTAGAAGAGCATCTTTAAACCCAAATTACTTAGGAAGTCTTGGAATATTGAAAGACCTCCAAGACAAGGGTTAGAAACTCATATCTGACACTATTTCTAGGGACAAAATCTTTCTTGGACTTCAGTTTCCTGCTCTGTACTCTGAGGATAGATTGTCCTGCCCACAAAGCTCGTAGTGAGGTTCATATGGGGGAATGTTACTGGAACTCTTAAAAAATATATATTTTAACTTCTAAAACATCACTGGTATTTTCTTTTTCCTTCACTCTGTGCTCAAGGATGTTGCTCGTAATGTGTTCTATAAACCACTAATGGCCCATGATGCAAAATGTGCTTGTCTATTTCTAATATAATTGTGCAGATCAATGAAGGTCTGTCCTCTTCTATGATGAGCAGCAGGCTTATAGATTTTTTTTTAAGACAGCCTTCTACAAGGGTGTATATTCCAGGAAGCATATTTTATCTTTCTCATGCCTCAAACACCCTAGAGACTATAGAAAATACTCAACCATTCAAAATTTCTGTTTAATTTTCTACTGAAGTCTAACACTGAGAAAAGTACATGTATTCAAAATACGCATCAGAGAAATCTTTTAAAACTTAACACACTGGTACAACCAGCACCCAGATCAAGAAAGAGAGCATTAACAGTTCTCCATAAGCATATTTTGTGGCCCATTTTCAGTTCATACCATCACCCAAAGATAACCATTACCCTGACTTCTAATAGCACAATTGTTTCACCTGTTCTTTAAAAAAATACACATTAATGAACTCGTCTTGTATCTGGTATCTCTCTCTATATATTGCATTTGAAAGATTCATCCGTTTGGTTGTGGAAAGTGACAAATTATTCATTGCCATTTAGTATTCCGGGGTGTGTGTGTCTCTGTGTGTGTGTACATATATATCAATATTTATCCTGTCCACGAGTATTTGTCTGGGGCTGTTCCTAATAGTGCTACTATCAACATTCTCTATAGATCTTTAGGTGAACCCATGTGTGCAATTCTATTGAGTCTCAGTGAATACAGTTCAGCTTTAGGAGATACTGCTGAAAGTTTTCTAAAGCAGTTGCAATGGTTTATGCTCCCACCAGCAGTGTCAGAAAGTTTTGTTTCTCTATGGGCTTACTGATATTTGTTATGTTCTGTCTCTTAGGTTTCAGCCCTTCTAGTGGATTTGCATTGCTTTAATTTACAATGTGCATTGTTTTAATTTGCACTTCCCTTATAAAAAAATGAAGTTGCAGGAACTTTTCATATGTTTATTGGATATTTGGACATTCTCTTTGGTGGGCACTTGTTCAACTAATCTGCTTATTATTTTTAATTCTTTTTATTTGGATTTCTACCTTCTGGTTTTTTTTTTTTTGAGATGGAGTCTCACACTGTCGCCCAGGCTGGAGTACAATGGCGCAATTTCAGCTCACTGCAATCTCCACCTCCTTGGTTCAAGTGATTCTCCTATCTCAGCCTCCTGAGTAGCTAGGATTACAGGCACATGCTACCACACCTGGCTAATTTTTTGTATTTTAGTAGAGATGGGGTTTCACCACATTGCTCAGGCTGTTCTTGAACTCTTGAGCTCAGACAATCCACTCACCTTGGCCTCCCAAAGTGCTAGGATTACAGGCATGAGCCACTGCACTTGACCTATCTTCTTACTAGTTTGTGAGAAGCAGTCAACCATTTGCTGTGCCTGTTTAGTTGAATACTTTTTTTAAAGTTTCTATATTTAAAAAATATATGAAATCCATTAAATGTCTTCCAACAACAATGTAATGTTATTAATTTTCAATTCTTTGAACAGAACATCTATTTAGCACCTTATAATTAAAGAACACCAACTATTAAATATCCAATGATGGATAAAACAAACATGGCCCCCATCCATATGGCAGTTACCATTAGACAATAAACAAATACATATGTAATTGAAAACCATGGCCAATTACAAAGTTCCATGAAGGATTCTAACAGAGTGGAAAGATTGAACAGAGGGCATCTTTTCAGTTCCAAAGACTTGTATGCTCTTTAATCTGAGACTTGAAGGCCAAGAAAGATTCAATGTAAAAGGGAGGATGGATGCTTCAGGCAGATAGAATATCATGTGCTATTCCCCAAGGTGAGAAAACGTTTTTTATGCTCTAAAACTTGAAAGGAGGTCATGTGTCTAGAGCAGGGGTTGGCAAACTTTTTCTGTGAAGGGCCAAATAAGAAATATTTTAAGCCTTCCAGGCCAGATGGTCTCTGTTGCAACCAGCTACTCAACTCTGCTGTCATAGCATGAAAGCAGCTATAGACAATATGTAGACAAATAGGCATGGCTGTGTTCCAGTAAAACTTTATTTACAAAACAGGCTGTGGGCCAAATTTGGTCCATATATCATAATTTGCCAATACCCAGTCTGGATCATAGAGAATAATGTCAGCCTCTTGACTGAACCAGCTCAATAGGCTCCTTCCAGTTTTTGCTCTTACTCCTCTATACAGTATCCAGAACAAATGTTTTAAAGTCCTCACTAAGATAATGATGTTCTTCTCTGATTAGAGCTTTCCAGAAGCTTCCTGTTACATAGACTAAAATCTAAAGCTGAGATGACTCAGGCTAGATGATGTGGGATTTCTCAGCTATTGGGAATAGCCTGGATTTCAGAGTGAGACAATAAACTTTCCTTTATATCTTTGTGCTTGAGATCTGGTGATGGCTGTGGGCAGGGAAGAAAAGGAGAGAATATGAGATGGTCACCAGCTGCTCTTCAGCTGAAAATAATCTCTTCCTTTTCTGAAATCTGATACTTGCCTTACTTTGTGCACTTATCATGTACCCCCTGTTGCATATTAATACACAAAGCTCTCTACTTGCTCTTTTGTTTGATCCGGCCTGGCATCCATGGTCTAGTAGCAGATGTGTGAGATTTGATGAGTGGATGAATTAATGAATTGATGAATATGAATTGTACTCTACTGCTTCACTCACAGTAAGTAGGTGAATAAGGGAATGAATAAATTAGATTTTAGAGAAGAAAGCAGTACCAAAGAAGATCCTGGAGTTTTATTTTAGGAATAGGTGTGTCATCATCAGAAATTGGGAAGTCAGTGAGAGGTCCTGGTTTGTCAGGTACCAGACATGATGAGTCTCTAGTATGGAGCATCAGCGGTGCCCAAGGGATGGGTAAAAATGAGTTCTGGAGCTGGGGGAAGAGAGCTTGGTTGGACCTAGAGATGTGGAATAAGGTTAAAGATTTAAAGCTAAAATGGATTAGATGCTCGGATTCAGAGATAAACACAGTCCAAGGACAAAAAGTATGTTGAGAGGAAGGATGAGAAAAATAGAAAACTTTCCATCAATGGCAAAATTGTATTTTTAGTAAAGGTGGGTTTTCATGATGTTGGCCAGGCTGGTCTTGAACTCCTGACCTCAGGTGATCCACCTGCCTCAGCCTCCCAAAGTGCTGGGATTACAGGCATGAGCCACTGTGCCCAGCTGCAAAATTGAATAAGTACAAGATTTCTAGATTTCCAAGTAATAACGTTACTCAGTAGGAATGAAGGTCGGAATAGCCCCCAAGGTCAATGCTATACTTATGCATTGACTTTGGCATAAAGTTCTAATAGGGAGAAGGCACTACTCTAGACTCCTAACAAGATATTCATTTTTTTAAATAGAACATTAACCATCTTTTTTTTTTTTTATCACAATGCTATATTATGAAAGAGCAAAAAATAACATATTCTTAAAAACTATATTTGGAATCAGGTACAGCTTGGGTTCAAGTGCTGACCCTATCACTCACTAGCTATTTGACCCTGGGCAACTATCTTTAACTTCTCTGAGTTTCAGTTTCTATATCCTTAAAGTGAAATGGTAATAGTACTTCTTCAGAAAATGGTTGTAAGGACTAAATTAGATGATGTATATAAAAGACCCTGCCACCTGCAGGACACAAAGAAATAGATGTTAGCGATTAGGGCTTTAAAAAGTCTTCATCATCATGGCAGTGAGCCCTGTCTCTGGAAGTTCTTGATTACAGCAGACCAAACAGCATAAAGGTGTGGGCTATGCATGGAGCTGAGAAGCGTGGGCTCTTAATCTAATCTCTCGATTTACCCACATGCAAATGGGGGAAATAATAGCACTTCCTTTCCTAGAATTAAAGAGTTAACACACGGCTTTTAACATAGTGCCTCTCACACAAATAAGTTATCAATAAATATCATTTTGTAATGTCATTATTGTTATTACTCTCATTGGGTATGTAGTGATTTTAAAGCAAGACACAATGCAAATTGTATCTAGTTTCTATTTGAGGTCACCTTGGAAATACATCAAAAGAATAATCATAAAATTCAGTATCCCGAGGTCAGCAAATTTATTTCTGATATCTGTTCTTAGAAGTCTGTAATTCTGTCCAACTCAAGGCAGTATTAGTAGGAAATTGTAGTGGATCTTTTGCCCCATGAAGGAGCTCCCTTGTCTGTGCCTCAGTTATCATCTTCTCCATCTGTGAAACCCATTCTCATTTTCTTACTCTCCTCTCCTCCCCTCTCCTCCACCCCCAACCTCACTCAGTGGAGAGAGCTGCCTTAGACTCTGTGGAAAAAATTGGACAATGACCCACAGGGTGATTGTTCATGACAGAGCTGAGGATTCCACATAAAAAGCAGGGAGCTTGCAGGGCATTACAGGAGCAGAGCAGGACTCAAAGGCCCAGATGCAACACTGATTATTGAGGGGCCACAGAAATGAGCCCCCAGCATTGAGAGCATTATTAGAAAAAAAAAATATCCCAGAGTGGGGAAGGTTTTAAAGATGATCTCAACACAGGTGTAAATGAACAATAGCAGAGGAGCAACCTAGAAAGATGTCATAAAAGAATTTCTACATCCTACCTAGGAGTGAACTACAAAGCCAGTTTGGTAAATTGGACCACTGAGGCATCTCAACTGCAATGGCAAAGCTCGCTAACAGCACCAGCTCCAATCTACCTCTGCTGCTTTCTGGCTGTGAGGCTTCTCTGTGCCTCAGTTTTCTCACATGCAAAATGGAAATCATAATAGGACCTGTGTCCTAGGATTATTAGTGGACTGTATATATGAAAAGCATGTAGCAGAGAGCCTGGCACATGTGTTCACTATCACTGTCATTGCCATCACTGCATCATTACTACAAGGGAAATGTCTGAAGTCAGTGGTGGCTTTGGTTCCAGAAGAGGCAAGTGACAGTGTAAAGAAGACTTGGGAAGACAGAATAGTATTGGCTTAGAGCAGGGGTGTTGAGGTCAGGAAGAGCTGTGCTCAGATCCCACTTCTCACACTTAGTTGGATGACCTTGAACAAGTAATCTGCCACTCAATGGTACGGTTTCCTCATCTAAAAACTGGGATCAGTAATCATACCCATCTAATGCTATTCAGAGGATTAAATGACATAAAGCATGAAAAGCACTTAGCACAGTGCCTATGCATACCAAGTGATCCATAAATAATAGACATTATTAAAATTGTCACCTAAAACATTATTCACAGCTGTAACTCAAGCTCTACATGGAGAGGCAGAGATCTGGGGCTGAGCAGGGGTCCTGGGAATCTGAGCCTGCAGCATCAGATACAGAAGAGGAAACATTTGGAAATGGCTGGTCCCACAGTGCAGTGGTTTTTAACCATTGCCTCTCCTGCAAAAGGGTCTTGGCCTCTACTTTCTGGTCTGTCAGAAAATCAGTAGATAAAATGAATGTCACTCTGATGGCTAATTAGGAGGGCTATGTGTTTGCAAATTATCACTAGACTTAGGGAGGAAGAGGAAAGGAGAGACCTGGGAACACACATTGAGCTTTCAGGCTCATGTTATTCCCTGGAGCCAACCAGGAGGAAGTGGTATTCTTTAAGGAATGTCTTAGTCTCTATCTTCGGGGTGACTATACTCACATTCCCTTGTGATCCTCACAAAATACATTGTCTTCATTGCTGGAAAAAAAGATTCAGAAGGGAATTAATAAACAAGCCAAAGAAAATTTTCATCTGCCTTTTAATTATAGAAGAGTGATTGCTATGCTAATCATAATCAGCATCAAGGTCAAAAGTTTCCACCTCTCTGGAATGAACATTTAGAAAACAGATTAACTGGAATACCAATGCTATTTATGAACTTCCAGCTCACATGGATTTGAAACAGAATGCTGTATCTTTTAAGTGTCTTTTAAGAGGAGCCATATAATGCTAATACATTAATTGAATAAATCTCACTTCACAAACCTGCTAATGCCAAGGGCAGAGGGGAACCATTAGGAGGCCCATGATTCGGTGTGATTGCTTAGACAGCTAAGGTAAAGGCTGGTAATTTGTTGTTTAAGTAGGATCTTGCTTTATCTCTGGCAAGTGTCACTACAGGATGTGTTGAAAGTGCTTAGGTCTCTGGTTAATGTGGGTGATGAAATATAAATGCATTTGGAGAATACTAATTCATTTTTATTTCCTCGTGGGCATTGATGTCTACAATAAAAATAAAATATCTCTTTAAAATCTATGACTTTATCAAATTAAAGCCCTACCTCACACCATTTACAAAAATAGATTGCAATTCTAAAACAACAAAGTTTGTGTTATACGTATAATGGAATATTATTCAGACATAAAAAAAAAAATGAAGGACTACATGCTACAACTTGAATTGACCTTGAAAGCATTATGATAGTGAACAAAGTCAGATACAAAATGACACATGTATTGTATAATTTGTTTTATATGTAATATTCAGTGTAAATAAATCCATAGAGATAGAAGATGCCAAGGGTTGGGGTGAGGAAGGAGTGAGGAATGACTGCTAATGGACACTGGGTCTCCTTTACATTGTAGCATTTTTATTGTAGCATTGTTGATGGTAATAAAATAACCAGAAACAGCATGAATGCCCATCAGTTGGGGAATAGTTAAAAAAATCATTCTATTTGTGCCTTGGAATATTACGTAACTATTAAACAGAATATGTTAGAAACATAGCTACCGGCCCAGTGCAATGGCTCGTGCCTTTAATCCCAACACTTTTGGAGGCCAAAGCTGACAGATTACCTGAGGTCAGGAGTTTGAGACAAGCCTAGCTACCATGGTAAAACCCCATCTCTACTAAAAATAAAAAATTAAATTAAATTAAATTAAATTTAAAAAGCTAGATGCAGTGGCACATGCCTTTAGTCCCAGCTACTCAGAAGGCTGAGGCAGCAGAATCAATTGAACTCGGGAGGCTGAGGTTGCAGAGAGCTGAGATTGTGCTACTGCATTCCAGCCTGGGCAACGGAGTGAGACTCCATCTCAAAAAAAAAAAAGAAAGAAAAAAATTAGCTAGATGTAGTGGCATGTACCTATAATCCTAGCTCCTTGGAAGGCTGAGGTGGAAGGATCACGTAAGCACAGGAGTTCCGTGTTACAGTGAGCTATGATCACATTACGGCATTCCAGCCTTGGTGATAGAGTAAGACCTTGTCTCAAAGAAGAATTAAAATTAAAAATTAAATAATAAAATTATATATATATATATGTGTGTGTGTGTGTGTGTATATAAAAGAAACATAGTTACTGATATGAAAAGGTGATCATGTTACATTAAATTTAAAAGAAGAAAGCACACTCAGCGGTTGATATTGGTTACTTCAAGGGGTTAGAATTGTACCTATTAGAGGGAGAGTGTTGATTAACTTTTATTATACCTCTCTTTAAATTCATTTGGTGAATATATATTATTATTATTATTTCTAGATGGAGTCTTGCTCTGTCGCCCAGGCTGGAGTGCAGTGGTGTGATCTCGGCTTACTGCAACCTCCGCCTCCTGCATTCAAGCAATTCTCTTGCCTCAGCCGCCTGAGTAAATGGGATTACAGGCATAGGCCACCATTCCTGGCTATTTTTTGTTATTTTTAGTAGAGGTAGGACTTCGCCATGTTGGCCAGGCTGGTTTCAAACTCCTGACCTCATGATCTACCTGCCTCAGCCTCTCAAAGTGCCGGGATCATAGGCATGAACCACCATACCTGGCCATATATTATTATTTTTTTTTTTTTCTAGTGAGGTAAAGGTGGTGAGGGCTCTGTTAGATTAAGAAAGTTCCTCTTCAAACTATACTACAAGGCTACAGTAATTCAAACAGCATGGTGCTGGGACCAAAATAGAGAGGTAGACCAATGGAACAGAACAGAGGCCTCAGAGGCAATGCCACACATCTACAACGATCTGATCTTTGACAAACAGGATAAAAACAAACAATGGGAAAAGGATTCCCTGTTTAATAAATGGTGTTGGGAAAACTAGCCATGTGCATAAGGCAAAAACTGGACCCATTGCTGACACTTTATGCTAAAATTAACTCCAGATGGATTAAAGACTTAATCTTCAAATTAAGTCAAGAAGGCAAGATTAGAAGAAAAAGGGTGAAAAGAAACGAACAAAGCCTCCAAGAATATGGGACCATGCGAAAAGTCCCAATCCATGTCTAATCAGTGTACCCGAATGTGACAGAGAGAACGAATCCAAACTGGAAAATACTCCTCAGGCTACCATCCAGGGGAACTTCCCCAACCTAGCAAGGCAGGCCAACATTCAAGTCAGATTCACCAGGAAATATTATTTTTGTAATTTAAAACAGTTAATTCAAGTTTTAAATAAATAAGCAATAACTCATTTATACGTTCCATAATTATTTACATATTCTAGACACTGTTTAAAGGCCAACATCCACTTGTGCTAACTTAGGGTTTCTTTATAACATATAAGAATTATAAATATTACATTTTACCTGGCATTTATTTTTAGGCCCTCAGAAAGAAAGGCTCAAATCCAAATTAAGAAACTGAGACTCAGAGACTTTCTGATTTAGCTGAGGTCTCCGAGATCACCTTGCCCCACACCTGAGCAGATGCTGAAGTCCTTACTTCCATATCCAGGATCTACTTGGATGCGTTCCATCCAGAGGAGCTTCTTTTTTCTCTAGACAGCCGATTCCATATCCACATAGCTCTACTCTCCTGTAAACTGTTTCTTCATGTGGAGTCAGACCTTCCTGCCCAGGGGTCCCCATTGCAGAAGCACCTTAGAACATAGGATTTGCATTCAGGGAGGCCCGGGCTTGTGCCCTAGCTCCATTACTTACCACATTGTGACCTTCTGCAGGTTCTTCACCACTCTGTGCCTCCGTGTCCTCACAGTTAGAAGAAGGTCATATGTCCTCACTGAGGTAGTCATGGGGAGTAAAGTGGATGCTAGCCAAAATGCCTAGCAGACAGCTTGGCACATTGTAAGAATTTAGCCAACGGAGGTTGCTATGATTAGTTCTAAGGTCACAAGAAGACGGCTTCTGTTTGTCCTAACACATGGAACGGGACTAGTACTTTTCTATCCATTCAATACTTTACTCATTCACTTATTTATTCATCTATTCAATAAATATCCATTGCCTATGAAGCCCTGTCTAGTCAGGCCACCCCCTCTACCCTCCATTTCCCCTAATCTCCCCACTAATTCTGTTACCTTGCCTTCTAACCTTGTCCTCTTCTTCCTCATGCCCTTTTTGTCACAGCCTCCTCTGTGCACACTGACTGGTATAAGACAGCGATCAAATACTGCTGGCTTTCAAATGCACACTGTCTTCTTGGCTGTTCCTCAAACACGTGGAGCATATACCTGTCAGAGGACCTTTGCTCTTACTGTGTGTTCTTTCTGGAGTATTCTTCTCACCATTCTCTCACATCATTCAGATATCTACTCCCATGTTGCCCAACAAGAGAAGCCGTCCTAGACCACAGCCGTCTTTTTACCATTCCCAGTCCTCCCTGCTCTGCTTTATTTTTCTTCAAAGCACTGGCATTAGTCTATTTCTTTATTGTCTGTTTCCTCCAATTAGAATGTCAGCCTCACAGTAACAAACTCTTTTCTCTCCTTTGTATCCCCAATGTCTAGAGAATAACCTGACACATAGTAGGTGCTCCATAAGTAATGGTGAATATTTTAACAAACATATATCAGTGCTTACTGTGAGCCAGGTGTGCTGATTCAGAGGTGCTTTCTGCTTCAGTTATAACAATCTTGTCCCAACACAGCATGGCTTTAACAAGCCAGCTAGCAGACTGTCATAGTAAATGTTGTTTATGTACAAGGCGTCTTTATGCTGAGGGTAATAAAACAGCCCTACAGCGCCAAAATCTTCAAGTTGAGTGACTGGTTAACTGTTAGATCATAAATAATTCGCACTGGCAAGAAATATTCTCACTTTAGTGTGTGGCAGTATGTTGTTACTTCTCTGGATTCTGTCTGATACATTAGAATATTATAGACTAAAAAGCAATCCTAAAGGGACTGTGGTCTGGCAGTGTACGTCTGAGACAAAGGAAGGAGGACCCTAAAACATAGGCGTTGTGGGGAGAAGGCCCTGGCCAAGTTCATGAGCTGCTTTCACTGTGCATCTGTAAAGGCGATAGCATTCCATCACTGCCGTACTAGTCAGGGTATGTATGAGTCCATTCCCTCATTGCTGCAAGGAAATATCTGAGACTGCGTAATTTATAAAGGGAAGAGGTTTAATTGGCTCACAGTTCTGCAGGCTGTATAGGAAGCATGATGCCAGCATCTGCTCAGCTTCTGTGGAGGCCTCAGGAAACGTACAGTCATGGCAGAGGGTGAAGTGGGAGCGAGCCATCTCACATGGCGGAAGCAGAAGCAAGAGAGAAGGTGGAGCGTACTAAACACTTTTAAACAACTGGATCTCGTGAGAACTTACTCACTGTCACCAGGCAGTTCCTAAGGAGGATGGTGTTAAACCATTCATGAGAAACTACTCCCATGATCCAGTCACCTCCCACCAAGCCCTATGTCCAACACTGGGAATTACAATTGGACATGAGGTTTGGGTGAGAACACAGACCCACACCATGTCAGTGTGCGCTGTAGAGGCTATGAAGAAAAGGGCAGTCATCGTGCCTGTTCTCCAGACCTGGGAAGTGGCTCTCTGTTCAGCCCTGCTGACACTTGTGGTTATATCTTTACACCAAGACTAATGATACAGACAGTGACTATTTGGTACAGGCAGTATTTTCAGCAGTTCAGAGTTAGATCAAGACAAATCTGGTTTTGAATCCATGTTCTGCTGATTTTTAGCTGTGTTACCTCAGGCAAGTTCATTGACCTTTCTGAGACTCAGTTTCTACAACTCTAAAATGGGATTTTAAAAAGTTATGATTTCACCTCTTACTAAAGATTAAACACAACGTTGCATATAAACCATTTGGCAAAATTCCTGTCACATGACAAGGGCCAATTATCATAGTCGTGGGTGTTCAAATGAGCCTTAACATCTGATTTCAGAATCCCCTCCAGATCCTAAATTGACAGTAGCTCAGATGTCTTGTAAGACAACACAAGACATATATGAGACTGTTTCTCTGAATTCCGAAAATAAGAAAAAAGAAGGGTCATTGAGACAGTTTCCAGGAATATACTTATGGAGTGAAGAATCCCTGTGGAATAAAATATGGGTTGCTGATATTCCCAGTCATTATATATCAACCAGTTAAATTATAGTTTCAACCATGCCAATGCAGTGATTCACGGTTATAGATGGATATACTATAGCAAGAGACCAGCCTAGGGGTTGGGGAATTGGATTCCAGCCCCATTCTGCCACTGTATGGCCTTGGGAGCTCCCTTACACTCTGGAGTCTTGGTTTCTCAATTGTACATTAAGAACATGTCATTCAGATGTTTCTGTTTTAAGTATCCTTGGAATACTAAGTACCCCAGACCCAATTTTATTAGACACAGCTCTGTCATCTAAATCCTTGTAACAAATACATCTACAACATATAGTATAATCATTGAGGATTTGTATTAAAATCAGATGTAGCAAATGACAGCAAGCGAGAAAGCTAGAATTTTCTAGTTCATCTCTTATCCACCTCTGGGGAATCAATTGTTATCTTAAAGGTGGAATCATTTGAAAACTCCTGCAGCTGTATATAGGTGCTGATTATGTTCTTATGTTTACTCATAGAGTAAATAACAACACAGCAACCACATAGGTGATTCTTAAACTCTAATTTATAGTAGAAGATTTGCTTTTTATAGTTGATGATATAAATATGCATTTTCTAGTTCATGGGTATATAAGGAATTTGTAATAATATTTTAGCAATCCATAATGTTTCTTTTACCTGAGAAACTAACCTCTCCGTCCCTGCCTGGAAAATAAAGGTGACAATAATGGCTATTTAAGACATTGAACATCAAATTAGGTCACATCCCTGAAACTACCTGCCAAGCTGTGTCACAGGAGCGTTAGTTGCTGAAATGGCCTGGGGGCAGGTAGTAACACAGATATTTTGAAGTATCAGAACTGCACCCCAGATCTGCTGCTAGGATAGACGAGAGGCCTGGATGGCTCCCACTATGAAAACCCTGATGGAGGAGAACAGTGAAGGGAGGGGGCTGGTGGCCTGAACAGTAGAATTGGGAAAGGGAGGTAATGTGTGAACACTGCTCTCAAGAACCTAAAGGGCTGGCCAAGTGGAAGGGGGTTCTGTTTCTAGGGCTAGGTATTTGGAGATCTGGGGAGAGTGTTGAGGTATGGGGGAACCTTCATGAATCCAGTCCAAAACCTGAATATATGGCTCCAGGAATCCTGTACAAATATATCCCCATGATAAGTTTCTTTCCCTATGCCCTGCAGAAACCCCATTTCAAATCACAGACCTGGTCACATGCCAAGAGGGCATCTTAGCCAGGGCCTCTATAGGTGGCTATACCTTAGAGGGCCACTGAGGGAAGTACCGTAATTGCAGCAAAGACAGGCCGGGGCTGAGAACCTGGACACATGGACATCACTCTGATGGGGTCAGTCCCCAGAGGGCTCTAGACAATGTCTTGGCAACTTTTCTGCTATGAGTTCAAATCCTACTTCTTTCTTACCCTGTTACATTGAGACGTGATTTGTAACATACAAGAGTGGTGGGAAAACGAGTTGCTCTGCATTTTGGAGAAAGCTAGAGGCAGAGATATCATTCAGCAATGAGGGTGAGGCTTCTCAGACTGTCCTCAGTTCAAGATCAAGCAGAGTCTGATGTTTATAAACATTCTTATAAATGGAGATTGTTATATGCTTTCTGAAATGGTGTAAAAGTAATATAAGATACTTTAGGAAAGTGTATAAGAAAGTAATATTATATTCCTCTGAAATGGTGAACAAACTTCGGAGGGTCATAGCATAGCAAGAATTGAGCTCCTGAGATTAAGCAAGTCCTCATCTTCTCTGGACAGTATTATTGGCAGCTACATGTTGCTTTGGCATACACCTACCCCTCCTCCTTCCTAATGTGAGAGTGTGTGTGTGTGTGTGTGTGTGTGTGTGTGTGTGTGTGTGTGTATTTAGGTGAGGTGTCTCTGTCTATCTACAGCCCAACAAAAACTCTGTACTGACTCTATGGGTCGGCATGAAAATAAAATGAAACCATGAATGTGAAGCATTTAGCACAATCTCTGGAATATATTAAGTGTTTAATTAATGGACATTTTTGTCATTGTCGGTTCATCTGGTAAGATTTGCCAGGAGGGGAGAATGAGTTGCCTGAGGATGGAGCAGCTCAGTTAGGAGTCTGATTCCTCCCTCATTATCTAAACCCTCCAGGGCAGGGAACACTGATTACTTTGGTGTCCACTTTGTCTAGAGTGAGGCTCAAGTTCCCAGGTTTTCTTTCTTTCCCCAACCTATGGCCACTCTCAGGCCTAAAAGATATTCAGCAGACTCGGGGTTTGTGGAAGAGCTGGGCAGAGGCACCCCCGCCCCAACATATACAGTCTCAAATAGAAAACCTCCCCTTCACCCTAGTACTGGCTCTACCCCATGTGTTTTACCACTTGACACCTTTTTCCAGAAACGAACATGTCTTTTTCATCATCACATGACTTCAGAGATTCCTTTTATCCTTGAAGGTCTGCATGCCTGACACCAAGTGTTGTTACCTCCTGCCATTATCTTTTAGTTGTACTGAAAAATGGAGAACCAGAATGAAGGCCCGTGAGTTTCTTGCTAGCCTATCAGGATCCTCTTTCTTCTTCACCTGAACTGACAATATAAAAGGTTTTGCCCTTGTCACCATTTCCCGGGTAGGTCTCTGACAGCAGTATCTTGTTCCCTGGCTACCACAATGGGAGGTGACAAGGACATTTTCCTGGTAGTGCAGGTCATAGCTGAGCAGGAGCTGACATGGAGTACACACAGACCCCAGACAGGTCTACTTCTGGGCAACAGCTACCAGGCCCGTCAAACTCATAGGAAATCTCTTCCTTCACCTCTCTTCTACATCAGTCAAGTCAAATTTAGTTAAAAGCAACAGATCCCAAATCTGGCTGGCCTATTAAAAAGAGAAGTACTGCCTGGAAGAAGATGAAGACAACTGAGAGTATGGAGAAGGATGAATAGCCCAGCCTCAGAAGGGACAGTCTGGGACAGGCAGAGAAGTGTGTTCGCAGAAGGGCCAGCACTGGGGTGTATCTGGCCGACACTGTACATGGACCAAGATTCCCTGGAGATAGACTGATGGGCCCAGTGAGGTCACAAACCCACTGGGAAGTGGAGTAATTCCCCAGAAGAAATCTACATATTGTCGCCAAAGAGGCAGTGAAGGGTGTAGGCAGAAAAGACGATGATGCCCACTAATAAGACAGCACCCAGCCTCCTCTGAGGTTCCCTAGAGCAGTTCAGCTCACCCTCTAGATGAGGTTGACTGAGACCGCGGAAGGAATACTCTTCAATGCTGCCATCCCTCTCAGAAGGTAGAGGTGGTCCATGGAGCCTGACCTGCCCATCCTGAACTATCTTTCGAGAGCTGTGTTCAAATGGCCGTCTAATCAATTTCTTTTTCTTTGTTTTTTTGAGATGGAATTTCAGTCTTGTTGCCCAGGCTGGAGTGCAGTGGCATGATTTTGGCTCACTGCAACCTCCACCTCACTCCCAGCTTCAAGTAGTTCTCCTGCCTCAGCATCCTGTGTAGCTGGGACTGCAGGTATGTACCACCATACCTGGCTAATTTTTGCATTTTTAGTAGAGGTGAGGTTTCACCATGTTGGTCAGGCTGATATTCAAGTCCTGACTTCAGATAACCCACCCGCCTCGGCCTCCCAAAGTGCTGGGATTACAGGCATGAGCTACTGTGTCCCGCCCCCCATCTAATCAATTTCTGCCTGTTTCACAAACACTTGCACAAGCCCAGTTTTAGATCTCTTGCCATTGTTCATTTATTTCTGTTTAACCACAGTCTCTTCAGATGCAGAATATAAACCTCCACATAAAGCATGATTTTCAGCATCAGGTGGATTAAGTGAAAGGAATCCCATGTTAGGGTCCCACCTCTCACCTGAGCCTCAGTTTTCTGGCCTGTAAAGTAGGAATGGTCATTTCCTGTGGCCCACCTATGACCTCACAGGGAAGGGGAAAAAATGAGTCTTCTTGAAAATTCTTTACAAAGTGTTGACTGGGATGTGGAGAGAAAACCCGATTGATATCTAAGAACCACAGTAAACATGTTGATGTTTCATCAAATGACAGGCCATCAGGGAAAGTACTGGGGGCAAAGGAGTATTCAGGATAAGTCACACATACCTGAAAATTAAATTTCAAGAATGCTTGAGAGATTCAAGGAAAGACTGGTTAACAGAGGAGTAGAGGGCCACAAAAGAAGAAATACTAAAGAGCTATAGCTATCAGATGTCTTTCATTTATTCATTTATTTACTGAATAAACCAAGCACCTGTTACTTGGCAGACATAGTGCTGAATACCGGAGACACAGAGATGAATAAAACATACCTCCCTCGTTACAAGTCCTAATGGTCCAGGAGGAAATTTGGGCAATATGTCCCAAGCAAACATTTTTAGGGTTTGTTAAAATAGAGGCAGTCATCTTGATGCCTTTTTTAAGAAACTAGGGGAACAGAAAGAGGTGATGCATAGTATTGAGTTGCCTGCTGTCTTAGTCCCTGTGCTTTTCTGTCTGTAGACTGCTGAAGCAGGACCTGAGCTTGCTCTCTAGAGAAGGATCCCATAGGGACTCTCATTCACTAGGAATTACCAAGTTTCTACAAAGTCAGGGGGAAGTCATTCCAACTATAGAAGCAGAATGAAAATTTGCATTTTCTTCTCTGTGACATGAAACAAAAGCAACCTAACCTTTTGAATCCAGTGTAAATTCAACACCTACATGCAGTATCTAGTTACAGTGCAGTAGATTATGTATAATGTATGAGCTAGTGGTCTTCTTTAATTAAACCAGTATTTTCTAGGTTTGGACTTATATATCTGTCTATTGAAAGAAAGCAAATGGAAGCTCAGGCTAGTCTTCTCCAAGCCCTAACCTATTTTTAGTGGAGAGGACTCAAATAAATGATTATTTTAATTTCCATGTTGTTAGAAAAACACTTGGGGTCATTACATATTTATTCACAGTTAACAACTGACAATTATTGTAATTTTTCAGCTATTTCATGTCAGTCATTTCATTTCTGAAAATGACTCCAGTTGCCTCTATAATTCTTTTGATTATGCCATTCTCTAAGAATAGAGATGATTGATTATTCTATTCTTTAACCAACTGAAACCATGGCAAGCTATGCCATATATGTGCCCTTATAATCTCTAGCCTAATGAAAAGTGTAATTAATCCAAGAGGGGATATTGGATTAGCCAATCCAAGTGAGTGTCTCAAGACTGATTTAGAAAACTTTTAAGAAGTGTATATGTGTGTGTGTGCATGTGTCTGTGTATGTGTACTTGTTTAATCAGAGAGATTTGAACCAAGTAAAGAATCTCTTGACAGTGTTAAACCATCTAATAAATTATAGCAAGTTGTCTTCTGCAGCTTCCTGTGAGTGATATGAGCACATGGACAGTAGAATTGAGCCTATGGGATGTGAATGTGATAACAGGGCTTCTAACAGTACGATGCTTGTGAATGCAACATTTTAAATATTAATAGAGTATTTAATTACCTTTGGCCCTCTTCCTTTCTTAGTCTCCCCTTTCCTAACCTTCAATGGGTAACTATTATGACAAAATGTAGACTGTTCCAGAAAAGATTGAAAGTAATAATAAAAACTGTTTTTAAAAAAACAACAAAGTAACACCTTGATACTCCAAATTCAGAAATGGAATTTTTTTTTATTTAAAATTAGTTAACCTTGTTATATTTGACTATAATTTCATCACAAATAATCACCCCAGTTGATGCTTTCTGTGTTCTTCAATCGATTGCAAGTGAAATCTCACTTAAAATTTTAAGCACATGTCAAAGTTCATCAACCTGAAGAGAGAGAGAGTGTGGTCTCATTTCAAGTTAATAAAATTTGGTTTTAATCGGCATCATAGATGTCCTGATTTGCTGGTTCAGTCACTTTATGTAGGTAATGGAAGCCCAAGGACTCCAATCTAAAGCAAATCCAACCTGACAGTTTCTACCATATTTTACTTTCATGTTTAAAGCCCCCAAATAATATCCTTTACATTTCAGCAAAAACAATTCTCATGGGAAACCTTGCTATGTATGGATAAAGACAGTTGACCTTTCTGGGATATTCACTCTCAATATTTGAGCAACCAACATGTAACACAAAAATATCCTCAGCTAGCCCACTATCATCCCCTGAAAATTTCCCTCAAGAGATTCCCCAGGTCATAAAGGGAGACAGCACTGCTGAAATTCAGTAAAGAGAAAGCTCCATGGGCCTCTTAGGCTCAGCAACTTAAAAACATTGCTATTTCCTCCCACCACAGGTGAGCAAAGCCCAGCAGTTCTCCATCTTGAGCAGGATAGGACGGTGATATGAATCAAGCATTATTACTAGCTAGGCATATTTACAGCCTGTCAACATTCTATCATGTATAAGGAGGTCACCCATTCCCAAATCCATTAGCCGTGTGGCCAGTGTGTCCCACAAATGGAGATGCAATAAAAATTTTTAGTAGGAAAATAAAAGTCAGATCCTGGGGTGTTTCAGAGAAGCCATAAGTGGTGTGAACCTTTGTGATGTGCCCTGCAGAGTCTTAGCCTGACTTTCCTATGGCAGACTAACAGTCTATTGCTCAGAGATCTCTCAGCTACTGTTGACTTTTCTAGATAAATTAATAGAAATGAAGTCATTTCACATCCTTGTTTGTCCAGATCCCAGACCAAAGTTTGGGATTCAGACCAGAATTTTAAAGGCTATTCTTGTTTCTGAGGTTGCCTTAAGTCTGATTTGAAGAGAGGTAACATGCTATATAGCCTGGTCCCGAACCTCTACCAGGGAATGTAAGACAGATCGTAACATGCAATTTATGTTCTCATAATGGGATATTTCTGTAAAAGATATGATAATGCGGAAGAGTCTTACGAGTGACCATGGGGCTGAAACCAAGCTTTGCCACTTTCTAATTGCAGGACTAGGGTCTTGGCTTCCTCTCCATAAGATAATTCAGTGAGATGCTATGGAAGGATGGGGTAGGACATGTGAGGTGGCTGTTCATGCCATCAGAGGAAGAAGAGCTGCGGTTGTGCTGGGCTAGGAGCCAGAAGACCTAGACTATACTTTGGCCCCCAGAAAACTTGTTCTGGGTCTCCAGAGGCTGCTTCTCTCTGTACTTTTTCTTCATTTTCAAAATGAGAGGCTGGGACCAGGCAACTCTGTGTATCTGGTGACTGATAACTCTGGTACTCTGTATATTCATCCTGCCTGAACACTTTAAAAGTTTCCGAATCTAGGATGTTTTACAGAGGGATGGGATGGCAGTGGAGCACCGGTTTTGGAATCAATCAGATCTAAGTTTAAGTTCAGGCATCACTATTTTTAGCAATACGAAATGGAGGTGATGATGCCTTCTCATAAGGCTGATGTGGGGGTAAAACTTAAGTTAATAATGGCAAAAAGCTTAGCTTAAGATGCTTGTATTCATTTCCTGTGGCTGACATAAATTACCACATGCGTAGTGGCTTAAAACAACACACATTTATCACCTCACAGTTCTGTAGGTTAGAAGTCTGACAGGGGTCTCACTGAGCTCGAATGAAAGTGTCGGCAGGGCTGCATTCCCATTTGGAAGCTGTTATGGGCTGACTTCTGTCCTTAAAGTTCATATATCCCTAATCCCCAGTACCACCGAATATGGCTGTATTTGGAGATAGTATCTTTATAGAGGTAATTAAGTTAAAAGGAGGCCATTAGGGTGGGCCCCAATGCAATCCGACTGGCGCCCTGTATAAGAAGAAAAAATACACTCAGAGAGCCACCAGGGATAATCGTGGACAGAGGAAGACCACGTGAGGACACGGTGAGAAGGCGCCGTCTGCGAGCCGACAAGCAGCCCTGCTGATGTCTTGCTGTGGGACTTCTGGCCTCCGTTACTGGGAGTGAACACTTCTGCTGTTTAAGCCACCACTGGTGGCATTTCTAATGGCAATGTTAGGAAACCAAGGTAGAACCTCTGGGAGGGAATGCCTTCCTTCCCTTCCAAACCTCTAGAGGCCGCTTACGTTCCTTGGTTTGTGGTCCTCTTGCTTCACCTTCAAAGCCAGCAACAGAGAAGGTCCAGTTATTCTCACAGAGCATCACCCTGGCCACCTCTTCCACCTCTTCCTACCTTTTAAGGACCCTTGAGATTACACCAGGCCCACCTGGATCCTTTGGGCTCCCCTCCCCACTTTCCTGCTTTATGATTGGCTGATTGGCATCTTCAATTTCATCTGTGACCATAATTCTCTCCTGCCATGTAACATTACATATGCATGGCTTGGGGGTTAGAATGTGGATATCTTTGTTTGGGATGGGAGGAGATTATTGTGCCTATCACAATGTGTAGTGAATTTTAGCTGGTATGTGAAATAGGATGTTTGTACTACCTTAGCTTCCTGGCAGCAACGCTGGGATAGAAATGAATAAACAAAAAAATAAATTTCACTGAGTGGAGGCTGGGGAACTGTGCTTATTCTACAGTTTGTCTTTGCTTCCTCCAATACAGCACAAGGTCCTGCTGGCACAGGCTTATGCTGGTGCACAGAATAAGTGATGTTCCCATGAGTTGAAGCTTCAGCATTTTGATTTAGCTGATATTTCTAGCAAATGTTTGACCTTGCACTATTTATGTAGGGGTTTTCTGGTCTTCTTAGAATGGTAATGCAGGGCAAGATTAGTCATGCCATTTCTAACGGATCTGCTGCCTTCCCCTTTAGAAAGGAAAGTTTCAGGGTTTGTGGGAGAACAAAGACGGTGTGGTTTCCGCTGCAAGTTTGGCCTCAGTATGGTTAGAGAAACAAAAAGCTCACAGTACAGAAATCCTATAGCTGTATCCCTCAAATGTATCTTTCAGGCATAAATGATAGAAACCTGATTAAAAGTAGCTTCAACGGAAATGGAAATTTATTAGTTTACACAGCTACAAAATCTTGGCGTGGATCTAGCTCTGAATTCGGCCAGATCTGGGATATTCAACAAAGTCCTAAGGATCGGGGGTCCCTACCCGCTTTTCCCTGTTCCTTGCCTTTCTCTGCATTGGCCTCATTCCAAGGAAGGCCCTCTCAATTCAGTGGGCCTGGCAAATCAGGGCTTAGATCAGGCTTACAGCCAGCATGCCACATGCAAAGATAACTCTTCCTTCCCCAAAGTCCAAGTAGAAGTCGCAGGATGTCTTTCCTGGATCAGCGTAGGTCATGAGTCCATCCGCCAACCAATCACTCTAGCCAGAGAGACACAAGGCAAAGATTGACCAGGCTGAGATCAACGCCACCCCAGAGCTGTAGGCACTGGAGGAGGCATCAGCTCCATCTCACACACGTGGATGGAGAATGAATAGTTGTTCTTGAGGAAAATCAAGGTAATATTTCTAGAAAAGGGGGCAATGGATACATGGAATAGAAAAATAACCAATGTCTACACTCAAATGAGGTGTTTGGCTTTTTTAAAATGTTACTTTGGAAAATTGAGATTTTTTTTTTTTTTTTTTTTTTTTTTCTGAGATGGAGTCTTGCTCTGTTGCCCAGACTGGAGTACAGTGGCGCGAACTTGGTTCACTGCAACCTCCACCTCCTAGGTTCAAGCAATTTTCCTGCCTCAGCCTCCTGAGTAGCTGTGATTTTAGGCTCTCACCACCATGCCCAGCTAATTTTTTTTTGTATTTTTAGTAGAGACAGGGTTTCACTATGTTGGCCAGGCTGGTCTCGAACTCCTGACTTTGTGATTCTCCCACTTCAGCCTCCCAAAGTACTGGGATTACAGGTGTGAGTCACTGCACCCAGCCTGGAGCTTCATGTTTAAATCTTCTGTCTTATTTGGGCATTAAACAGCCCCTACTGGATGCTGAATAGGACTGCCCAGAAATTTAAGGATAACAAGGTAAACGACACACAATCATTGATGGATATGAAATCATGTTTATTAATCACACAGGAAACAGGCAAAGGGTACCCTAGGAGGAGGTTTCAGCCTCTGTTGAGAGTGAAGTAAGGGTCATGGGAAGGCGGGATCAGGGCTTCTGGTTTTACAGAGTTCAGGGGCTGGGGCTGGGGTGCGGGTTCCCACGCACAAGCTGGGATCTGAGTGGTTTGCACTTCACTGCAAGCACAAAGAGACAGCACATCTGGGCTTCCCCGATTACTTGCCCAGATTGTGGGCAGGTCGGAAAGCGGCTTAAGAGAATCAGGCTTGGAAGTTACTAGCAGTCAGACCCCAAAACGGAGTCAAACCCTTGACATCTTTTTACTCTAGTTTAGGGAAAAAGCCCATAGAAGCTAAGGGTTCAAACTCTTGCCTACCCTGAACAAGCCTTGCCTCTCAGCATTTGTTTCTGATTGATGTTGAAAAGGGATCCAGGGGGACATCCTCCAGGCTACCTCCTGTTGACCAATCTCGTGACACATGCAGGAAACAGATATGCTTTGCACACGTGGGTTTCAATTGGCAAGCAGTGGCAATACATCTTTTTTCTTCGGAGGAAAATGGTTATCATGGAGGCAGTGCAATAGATGTTGTTGAGTTCGGTGTCTATGCATGAGGCACGGTGCTGAGGCTGATGTTAAAACGAAGATAGATTAAGCATAATGTTCCCATCCACAGGAGCAGGTGACATAGTGTATGAGATAAGGGCCTGACTTGTAAGAGAGGACATGTCATGAGTGGGTCCCAAAGATCAAATACAAGAGGTACAGGAGGTGTATTTAGATGTTATTTCAGACTGAGAGGACATATTACTACCAGAGGATGCTTTACAAAGGTGATGTTTGAAATGAGTCTTGACAAAATAGTGTATTAGTCCATTTTATTTATTTATTTATTTTTGAGACGGAGTCTTGCTCTGTCGCCAGGCTGGAGTGCAGTGGTGCAATCTCAGCTCACTGCAACCTCCACCTCCTGGGTTCAAGCGATTCTTCCACCTCACCCTCCTGACTACCTGGGACCACAGGCACGTGCCACCATGCCTGGCTAATTTTTTTTGTATTTTTAGTAGAGAGGGGGTTTCACCAATGTTGGCCAGGATGGTCTCGATCTCGTGATCTCATGATCTGCCCACCTCAGCCTCCCACCTGCTGGGATTACAGGTGTGAGCCATGCACCCAGCCTGTTAGTCCATTTTAATACTGCTACAAAGACCTTACCTGAGACTGGGTAATTTATAAAGAAAAAGAGATTTAATGGACTCATAGTTCCACATGGCTGGGGAGGTCTCATAATCATGGTGGAAGGTGAAGGAGGAACAAGGGAACTGCTCTTTATAAAACCATCCGATGTCATGAAACTTATTCACTAGAAAGAGAACAGCATGGGAAAAACCTGCCCCCGTGATTCATTTACCTCCCACCAGGTACCCTATAACACATGGGGATCATGGGAGCTACAGTTCAAGATGAGATTAGGATGAGGACACAGCCAAACCATATCAAGCAGTAGTATATTTATGGTCAGGGACTGAATGTATAGACAAGGCAAGGCTAAACACAATATCAAACAATGCCAAAAAGAACAAATTACTGTTATACTTCACAACCTGATTGAGTAACAGACATCAAGTGAAAGAGGCCAGATACAAAACAGATACCATATGATTCTGTTCCTGCGACTCCAAGAACGGGCAAAAGTAATCAGTGAAAATAAGCGTAAGGCTAATGATGACCTCAAGGTAGAGAAGAGTACTTATGGGAAGGAGTCTAAGGAGCTGTAAATGTTCTCATCTTGATTTAAGGGATGGTTGAAGGGGTTCAAAATATAAACATTCATAAACTGTACCTTTAAGATTTATCTATTTGCCACATGTACATTTTACCTAAATGAAAGAAAAAGGGCGAAAAGGAATAAGCATAATAGTAAAATTAATGTTTCCATGCATGGGATAGGCTGAATCTTGGCTCCTAAGAGATGTCTATGTCCGCATCCCTGGAACCTATAAATATGTTCCCTTACATGGCATAAGAGATGTTAGAGATTATGGCTGAGAATCTTGAAGTAAGGAGATTAGCCTGAGTGATTCAGGTGGGCCTGATGCAATCACCACAGGCATCGTAAGAGGGAGGTGGGAGAGTCAAAGGTGGAAGACAGAGATGGAATGACAGAGCAGAGGTTGGAGTGATGTCCTTTGAAGACAGAAAAGGGGGCATCAGTCAAGCAACAAAGGTGGCCTCTGAAAGCTGGAAAAGACAAGGAAACTGATTCTCTTCTGGAACCTCTAGAAGGAAAGATGGGCTGCCAACACCTTGACTTCAGCCTGGTGAAACCGATTTCAGACTTCTGACCTCCAAAGCTGAAAGATAATAAATTTGTGCAGTGTTACACCAACTTTGTGGCAATTTGTTACAGCAGCCGTAGGAAACTAATATAGTGCATATTATTTGCCAAGGACAGAATTAAACTCTTATGATATGGTTAATCTCAATTCATCTTCATAAGTGCCCTTTGACTGAAGCTATTATCATTATTCATCCTCCTTTTATAAAGCAGGAAACTGAGACAGGTCAAGTGCCACCCCGAAGCAGGGAAAATAGTGAAGCTATGATTTGGGTCCAGACTCTAGCACTCAAGGTCTTCATCACTCAGCTTGCCCCCGCCAAGCAGAAAGGGCAGCTGGAGCTCAGCCTCGGACGGCACGGTCTGGAAGAAACTAGAGTCCAGGCCGTGGCTTGTTCTGCCTGCAGAGCACTCTGCCTGGCCTCCTCCCGGGCCCGTGACTGTGAGGAAGTGGTGTGGACTGAGAGGTTGCTGAAATAGCTTTGGTGACAGGCGACTTGCCACAGTGCCCTGTTGAGCATTGAAATATTTCACTTGTGCTCAGTGGAAATCACATTTCAAGAAGATGTGTTAGGTTCACTGAAATGAAACATAATTCTCTCCCTTGGATGTACTATACCGAGCTGCTGCTGTTGCTGAGTGTATGTGCATACGTGCAAGGTGGTGGTAGTGAGGGAGTTATACCAAGCTGTTGGCTCTGTCTCCCCTATTCTTTGGGGCTCTAGCAGACTCATCTTTATTTACCCAATGGTAGTCAGAAGGTTGTACAACTAACCTTCACAGAGAATTCTGTCAACTATCAGAAGAGACAGACCTGTGGCATTGGTTTCCTGAGCTCCACATTCAACTTTACTGGGAACAGGACCCTACCTGCCCAAATAACAGAGGGACATGCACATATTTCTCTAATCCTTGTGGGTGGTTCTCCCAGTGGGCAGCTCTGCTCTCTGTTTTTCCTTTGGCCACAGAAGCACACGGGTTAAAACTAAGGGCTTTGGAGACTCTCAGAAAAGCAGCTCTACCTCCTACAAGCTGGGTAACCTTGGCAGGTCACAGACCTTCAATACATATTGAATATCTGAAGGAAGATGTTTCATTATCCCAAACCCAGAATGTCAGATCTTTCAAGAACCTCAGAGACCATCTAGTCCAATTTCCACATTTTATAGGTGGAGAAATTAGATCAAGAAAAGAGGCAAGTAGGCAAATGGCCAAGAGAGAACTGAGTGGCTAATTCAATTGTGGGGATAACTGTCCTATGTAAGGTTAGCTGATAATGGGGAAAAAAAATGCAGTACCATCAGAAGCATTTCTGGTAGACTATTAAGATCTATGATATGGTAATCATTTGAACAACTACAGTTATTAGTCTTATTTGTAGACACAGTGTTCAATTATGCAGACCACTCTAGTGCATCAGTCCCAGGGAACTTTCTTAGCCATCAGTGCAGAGAGACAATTTTAAATGAATATAGACAGCATTTCCCCAGACTTACTCATGATACCCAGGAGACCAACTACCCATGAAAAATCAGTTCACTACAAGAGGAAGCATGGGGATTTAAAGCACTTCTTATTCCATGGTAGTCAAATAATTGTTTGAAAAAATAATTTTACCTTCTTGTATTCAGGGCTATCCAAAAGGCTATATGCAAATCTCAAAAAAAAAAAAAAAAAAGCAGAGAGGTTAGTTTTTGTCTTTGTCCTAGAGAATATCCCTACATAGCAAAATCAAGTAGTCATTGTCCATGAATCCTTCCTGATGCTCACAAACTGGTTTTATGTATTTATTGGCAACACGAAGAGAAATAGACTTAAAATAACATTATAAAAAGACCACAACACATTGCACACACATACTCAATTCAGTAACTGTGATGTACAGAAACTCCTCTGGAAACCTTAGAACTTTAACTATTAGGTCGAGTTTCAAACACCTGCCAGTATTGGAGCAATAAACTATTTTTGCCCAAATTCATATTCTCTCTCTTTTTCCTTCCTTCCTTCTTTTTTCTTTTCTTTCTTTCTCCTTTTTCTTTTCTCTCTCTCTCTTTCTCTCTTTCTTTCACTGTGTTGTCCCTCATTTCTGCCATGACTTGTGAATAAGTCAGGGCCCTCTGGGGAATTTGAAATAAAACCACTGCCTCTTGGAAGCTTGTCAAAGTCTAAAGAGGTTTGACCACAGCAAAAACTAAATAAGGCATCCTACCTGAAACTTGGGGAAATTTTTTCAAAGTGGTTCCCACAAAACTGACTCAAGTGGTGCAGAGGAGTGGGGAATGGGAGGGTGGGTTAGCCTTTCGGCTGGACAAGAGGTACTCTGTTGATGAGTATGGCTCCAATAGAAGTCCAGAAGGCAAAGCTCTGGATTTGCCTTTGTGTTTTGGCTTAAAGGGTTTTCAGCTACCTGGGCTCAAAGACTGGAATGATGAGCTTTCCATGCCCATGCACTCAGCTGCTGAAAAAGGAATGCAGCAAGAACAAGAAAATTAGGAGAAACCTTTTCTTCAGGCTTCAGCCTTTTCTTAGCCTAGAAAGAATTTCATTCAGCAGAGCTTAGCAAAGAGTCCATGAATGGGACCTCTGGGATGCCCCTTGAAATAGATTTAGATATTCACACATGGCCTGTCCTTTGGATAAGCCCACAAATAGATTTTAGAACCACCGTCACCATAAATATCATGTCTTTTTATACCCTTACGTTCTCTGTCCATCAGCCTCTTTTTCTGGCATGCTGATTGCAAATCCTTAAGGTTTTCTTAGTAAGTGAAGAATGGTGGATAGGATGCTTCCCATTGCCCAGGAAGTTGTGTGCTTTATTGACATACTACTTAGTTTGAAAGCATCAGTTGAGTTTTCAGTCCTGGGGAAAAGGCATGGGAATACTTGTTATTCTAAGGACTTTTTAAAAATTTAGTCTTGCAGTTGTTCTGTCCTTTAGGAAAAGTCTTGTGCTCAAAGTCTGCCTCCTACTTAATGTATGAAGGCAGCTGTGGGATAATGGATAAGAATGTTTCACTGCTATTAGAATGGAAAAGAATGCTATACTGCTGTTAGATTGTGAGTTTTTCACTTATTTATTTATTACATATTCTTACACAGAATTGCTCTATGCCGCTTTCCTAGGTCTGGGGATATAGAATAAATATGAGAGTCATCCAGAGGGCTGTGGAGGAGACTCACTTCAGTGAGCAGAGGAATCTTTTCAGAAGAGTTAGAATTTCAGCTGAGACCCAAACCTTGAGAGACAACCACCTAAGACAAGAATCAGGAACATTCCAGGCAGAGGAAAATAGCCAATGTAAAGGT
This sequence comes from Saimiri boliviensis, assembly GCF_048565385.1. Classification (NCBI taxonomy): domain Eukaryota; kingdom Metazoa; phylum Chordata; class Mammalia; order Primates; family Cebidae; genus Saimiri; species Saimiri boliviensis. The sequence continues at coordinate 49,954,424 of NC_133456.1, forward strand.
ACTGGGGCAGGAAAGAGCTTATTGTATTTGAGACATAAAATGGAAAAGCAATAAAATAAAAGAGAAATGTGGCAAGGAAAGAAGAAAATGAGACTTAAAGAAGTGGCGGGTGCTAGGTACTAGAAATGCTTATATGCCATAGACGGGCATATGGGTTTTATTCAATGTATAGTAGGAAAATCATTAAAAGGTTTGAAGTAAGAAAATGATGAGCTGTATCTGACACCTTTCAGTAAGAATCTGGCTAAGATGTGGAGGACAAATGTAAGAAAACAAGAATGAAAAATGAGAGAAGGAGTGAAGAGGTTGCTACCAAGTCCAGCAAGAAATGATGGTGGTTTGGCCCAGGGGTGGTGCTAGAGAAGCAAGAACAGAGAGATGGATGGAGAGAGAAAGGGGTGGTCCCTGAATCTGGAGATACACAGGATAGATGGTAGATTTGGTGTGGGAGGAATCCCTATATGTTAGCACAGTGGATGGGATAGGTACTCAAAAGTTTTCTTGGAAGTGAACTAAATTTGAAGTTTTGGTTGAATTTCAACTTTTGCCCTTTATACACCTGTGGACAAATCCTTAACCTCTCTCAGTGAAGGTTGAAAGGCATGTTAGATCTCCAAGTCCTTTGTAAGTAGGTATCTTAGTCCATTTTCTGCTGCCATCACAGAATTGGATCATTTCTAAAGAACAGAAATTTACTTGGCTCATGGTTCTGAAGACTGAGAAGTTCAAGGGCATGGTACTGACACCTGGTGAGAGTTATCCCTTGGAGAAAGGGTAGAAGGTAGAAGCAGGCACAGGAGACAGAGAGGAAAGTAGGCCGAACTTACCCTTTTATAAAGATCCCACTCCCATGATAATGGCATTAACTTCATTCGAAAGGACAGAGCCCTTGTGACCTAATCACCTTTTAAAGGTCCTACCTCTTATATATTATTTAGGTGGCAATTAAATTTCAATATGAGTTTTGGCAAAAACAGTCACTCCAGAGCAATGGCCAACCACCCAGATGGAGAGGTCATCATGAGGATGGACATTTCTGGAGATGTCAGTGTCCATATTGGTTTTACCAGGGATTCTTAGTATTCACTGAGCAGGGCCTGGGCAGGTGACCAGGAAAACGTTGCATTTTATTTCTGCCTCCACCCTGACTTTGAGCTGAACTCCCCATGCACCCTTCACAGGGCAGAAAAGCGCTAACTCTCCTTGACCTTCTGTGAGTGACTCTGGATGAGTTTGTCCAGAAACTTGTCAGTTCAGATGCTCATTTGGCTGATGGACAAGAAGCTTGTGGGAACCAGGCTGCTACCACAGACCCATCTCAGGAAAATCAAAGAGCAGCCAGGGGGCTTTTAGAGGCTTATTCATCATAGAGAGCATTTGGGTATATGGTTAATTATATGCTTTATTACGGATGCTAATTTGTGCTGGAAGCTGATACAGTGTGTGTTAGCATTTAGCTTTAGTTAATGAAGTTGGGTTAAGCATTCAATATATCACCGAGCTCACAATTTCTCCTGTTGGCTAGAACAACATAGTGTGGAAAACTGAGGGGTGATTGTGTTGGGGAAGAGAAAACATTCACATAGTGAGTTTCTTCCCTGTAACTCTAGAATGTCTTCAGTACTGCATTGTGCTCGCACCATTTTAATGTGACATAATTTTTAGTGGATAAAACCCTGGGCATGTGTTAAAAAAGAAGTATTGTTGTGATTACTTATTAGCATAATCAGAAAAAGCCCCTGGGTGGGCTTCAATGAGGCCAACTGGAGCCCCGTGGTTTCTTTTTTAAAAGTCATCATATTTTAAGAAGAAGAAAAGGATGCTGGCATAAAAATACATTCAGTGTGTTTCACTCAGCTCAGTACCTAAGTTAATTCATCGCTGATAACTTTAAAATACAGAGGATAAACAAACTTATGTTTGACCTTGGCAATAAAGAAAATCATCTATTTGCTCTGCTCCCATTGGTGTTAAGAGAAGCTATGCATGTAAATCCCTGACACATCAATGAAATAATAAACTCCTGGGTGAGCCATTTATTTTCTCTTTCATAGCTACCTTTCATGTTGGGTTAAAAGAAGGGTGAGAAAACCAATGTCCTCTATAAAAACAACTTAGGTTAACTCTGATTCTTAGGCATTCTTCCTTAGAGCCCATATCCAGAGACTGGGAACCCAGAGGGTCTGACAGGGAAGGAATTGAGCTGCCCACATGGGGGCCACCACCAGAGACCCAAGCCTTGCAGAAACCCTGATTTGATAGCCTGCCTGAGTCTGTTTGCCTCCCTCCCTCCCTTCCCCAAGCGAGGTTTCAGTTGTACCTTTCTGTCCTCTACTGGGAATTCAAACAAGCTCAGCTGCTTTGTGATGTGTTATAGTCTTGATGGATCAAGTAAGGGGCTACTTCTCCTTGAGTACTTACTTTATTAAGTACTTACTGTATTAAGTACTCCATTTTCATACTGCTAGAAATAAATATCCGAGACTGTGTAATTCATAAAGAAAAAGATGTTTAATGGACTCACAGGTTCACATGCCTAGGTAGGCCCCACAGTCATGGTGTAAGGTAAAGGAGGAGCAAAGGCATGTCTCACATGGTGGCAGGCAAGAGAACATGTGCAGGGGACTGCCCTTTATAAAACCAATACTTGTGAGACTTTTTCACAATAACTCGTGAGGCTTATTCACTATCATGAGAACAGCACGGGAAAACACACCCCCATGATTCAGTTTCCTCCCACTGGGTCCCTCCTCTGACACACGGGGATTATGGGAGCTATGATTCAAGATGAGATTTGGGTGGGGACATAGCCAAACCATATCACTTACTAAGTGCCAACCACTGTGCTAGGCATTTGAAGGCAGTATCTCATTCAATCCTCACAAGAGACTTAGTGAAGCCAGTGTTCCTAGGACTCCTGAATTGCAGATAAGAAAAATTGAAGGCACAGAGCTGATAAGGGGAAGTGACTGTTAACTTACACCAATTCCAGAGTTTAATGTTCTGAATGAAGAGCTGGCAAACTTTTCCTCTGAAGGGCACAGAATACGTATTTTTGCCTTGCTAGTTATTATGGTGTTTGTCGAAATAACTCACCACTGTTGTTGTATAGGAGAAGACAGCTACAGACAAAATACAAATAACATGTTCCACTAAAAATATACTTACAAAAAGGGCGTGTAACCAGATATGGCTGTCAGGCCCTAGTTTGCTGAACTCTGTTGCTAAACGGTTATCCTTTTCACCTCCCCGGGCTCTTTGGTAAAGAGCTGGGGCTTTGGAGTCTGACAGAGCTAGGTTCACATTCAGTCTCTGCTACCCACTCTCTCTGCTCTGTTCGAGAAATCTCTTAATCTCTGGGAGCTTGGTTAGTTTTTTTTTCCATCTGTGAAATTGGCAGAAGGCCAACCGAACATGGTAGTTGTGAAAATCAAATGCAAAACCACGTGTGAAGTATGGAATACAGGGTTCAGCACCGGGATAGCTGTTGAACTGTGGACTCTAGCTCTTGAGAGGTGGTCTAACAAGGGTGCTCCTGCCTCTGGGAAGAGAGCATCAGCGTAGGCCTGTCTTCAGTGGCTGAGCAGCCCCAGATCAGGCAGAGGAAGGTTCCGAGTCTATGCAGACTTCAGCTTTAGTCTTCAGTGTTCAGTCCTTGTTTCTGCCTCCATAAGAATACCTTGCTATCAGGGAACCAAAGTCAGGAGCTTACAATGGAAATTCAGGCCCCTGAGAACCCAGTGTACATGAGCTCTAACATTAAAGCACAAAGGAGGAAACCAAGACATTTTAAAAAATGCTTTTAGAGATGGTAAGAGACACAAAGAATCCCTCATCGTTTTATACTTGTAAAGAGACCCCTGCTGGATTCCCAGGTATAATGTGCAGTAAAAAGCTATAGGGTTACCACAAGGCATTTGGTTCCATTGACTCACTTCCTTTTTTTCCCCACAGCCTCTGGCATAAAAACGCAAACCAGAGAGACACTTTAGAATCAGCTTCTGCAGTGCTTTTTCTGTCTATCAGCTGCTGACAGGAGAAATACAAAGATGGTGACATGATACAATTGCTGTTAATATCTAAACTTCTGATATGCTCATCCTAGAAGAACGACAGTCATCAGCTCTCTGTTCATGGCTCCCCAGAGCACAGAACACTAGGCAATTAAATGACAGAATTACTTTGAAATAATGTTAATGGTGCTGATGAGAACGTGAAGGACAGGCAGGCTGGAGTCTTAGCACAGACTCAGGCAGGCAGAGTAAGTAGGGTTGGGTGTGGTAGATTGTTATGTTTAACAATAGTGTTATGCACATTTATCTCTTTTCCTTTACTGAGACAAGCAAAGAATGATTCATTCCTTTCTCTCCTGTCATTTGCTTAGTAGACTAAACCCCAAAAAAACATTTACATATTATTTCACATAACTGAAAAATCCAGAGGTGTATGGTCCTCAGGTATGGCTGGATCCAGGAGCTCAAACCATGTTGTCAGGACTTACTGTCTCTCTCTGTGTCTTTCTGTCTCTCTCTATGTATCTCCCTCACTTCTGGAATAAATGGAAAAAAGTAGAAAGCCCCAAGGGCAATAAAATCTTATAATTAAGGTATACAGTTAGGTGAGGGTGGTCAGAGAAATTTGCAGACTAAGGAAGTGTTTGGGTTTGAAACTATAGCCTCTAAGGAGAGATCTGAGGCAGTGTGTTTTGACCTGTGCCTTCTGAGCACTTAGAGAAGAGCTTTCTGGGATTGGTTGCCATGAGGCAGTTTCCTGGGCTTCATCTCAGACCTACAGAATGTGATTCCCAGGAAAAGGCCTTTAGCTATGCATTTTTTGGTAAGTTTCCTCCAAATCTTGTACACACTTACACTTGGAACAGTCTTAGTTGTAGCAGCCTTTCATTCTATACAATTAATAAATGTAATCTGTAGGGTGGATACTTAAAAAAAAAATCAGAACACTGACTCTGGAAGGCTGTGGGATCCTCCTACTCTCCAGGTTCCTTGAGTAACATACACAGGCACTCTTGACTACAGGTGAATTCTGCTGTAGGCAGAGAGCCTCCCTGGGACCCTAAAAGGAGACAGTATTTTCTTTTTCATGCGACAGTGCAGAAAGCATGGAAATCTTCTGAAAATCCCATCTCTAGCTGGCTTTTTCTCTGGATGATTTGCTTAGAGAAAAGAGCCTGGCAGATACTAAGGCCCCAGGACATTTCCATGAGCTCCTTTCATCCATCATTCTCGTCTTGGAAAGCGAAAGTGCAATGCTCCTAATTCATGTGCTTCTCAATCAATCTCCCTGCTATGCTAGATCCGAACATGGGATCTGTAGTCTACAGAGAGATAGCTGGGTCATCATTCTTGCTCTGCCCCTTACAAACTGAGTGACCTTGAACAAGGTATTTAACACCTCTGAGTCTTAGTTTTCTCCTAAGCAGCACCTGTCTCACTAGGTGGTGGATGCAAATTAAGAGAGAATGCATTAGAGGCCTTTAGCATAATGTCTGGCATCTAGTAAGTGCTCAATAAATACCAGCTACTATGATTTGGTTAGTTCTATTAGTACTTAATCTGTAATGTGCACAGAGAGAAGAAATAAGATTTTAATATAAGAAGGCTATCAGCCTCTCACATCCTTTGCAAACGAACGTTGGGTCAATAGTGCTGTGGAGAAAGGTTTGGCTTCTATTAGTTTCTCTGTTGGCTTTAATTAAATATAATTACACAGAAGGGATAATGAATACTTAGTTCATTTCCGTCAGGGTCTCAGCAGAGCTTGGTAGTTAAGACCATGACCTTTGGTGCAAGACAGACTTGGGTGTGAGCCTGGCTCTGTCACTAGTTCTGATTTGGGGCGAGTTACTGAACCTCTCCAACCTCAATTTACTAGTCTATAAAATTAGAAGACTAATAGGATTCATATCATTGTGTTCCTGTGAGGGTTAATTAATTGTTGGAGGTAAACTATATGGCATACTGTCTGCTCAGTGGAGAATGCCCTACCACCACCACCTCATCGTCTACACAGATCCTTGTCTACCGAGCAATCTGTGCTGTTCTTATACTTTACAAAACGACAATTCAGTTGGGTGTGTCTTTTTTGCCCATTTAAAATGGATGTGCAATATGTTGTAAAATTTCTTACTCTGTATACTAATTATATCACCAAGGAGGGGCTCTACCCAGCTAGAAAGGAGAAGCTTGGGTTAGAAGAATGGAAGTAGGGGGATTTAATGCCTTTCTAAAGTTACTGAAGACTATGAATAGTCTGGAATCCTTAGAGTTGAGGGTGAAGACTGAATTATGAAACTCTCTTTGCTGGATTTATTTATCTTCCTTCTCTTTGTCTCCTTTCTTTCTCTCCCCTTCTCTTCTCTTTTCTTTCTTTAGATGGAGATGGAGATGGAGACATAGCGATCCCTCACTGCCCTTGAAATTGGGCCGAACCTTTTTTTCTCTATAGTGGATGCTGGTAAAACACAAAAGTGCCCATTTGTTTCTTCCTGCTTATTCATTCTTGCAACAAAATAACAGGAGGATGGAGGGAGGCATTATCAAAGGCATTTCTGTTCAAAGGAAAAACTCCTCAATGATCACTATTACCATTAGAAGTCCCTTTTGCTTCTTTGACAGCATAATCACTTTTCTCTCCTTGATTTTTGACTGTATCCCTGAGGCAGCCGAACATGAGATAGTTTTCCCTTTTTCAAGATGTGTCTGATGCACAGAATGCAGCAGAGGAAGCTCACGATGGCCCTGGAGCATGGCCAGGGCCTGGCCAGGCCATGCACAGCTGGGTCTGTGTTGCCCCTGGTGGGAGGGGTATCACTACTGGGGCACAGGAGGACTTTGGGAGGACCATGGACAAAGCATCCAAAAAACCAGCAGATCACAAGGTGAGAAGTTATTCCCTTTCCACTTCTCTCTCCAGCCTCAAGAGCAGGATTCTGTCTGGTGTTATGGTATTTTAACGCCTCTCTAACACTTACTAATGTCCCTCTGTAATAAAGCGAGAAGGCAAGCCTCTGAATTGGGCTTTCAGCAGGCAACATTACCCAGCTAGAATTTAATAAATTTTTTTCATGGTATTCTTCCTTACAGTTAGCATCTACAATTATTACAAGGGACACTGGTTTTCTATTTGCTGCAGTAATTGTGAGTTTCCTTTTCACTGAAAATGTAAAAAAAATGAAAAGAAAAGATAAATAAATAACATAGGTATTAGGTAGATACGGCAAAAGTGTTGAAGGTTGGGAAGACTGAGGAGGACTGACATTTGGGAAAACTGCCCTTGGTACAATGACAGACCTTTCCTCTTTTGGGCTTATTTCCAAAGTAGATCTACCTTCCCTTGAAGCCAGATGTTTAGATGCATTAGTTTGTGAGATTCTCTATGAATGCTCAAAGACAAGCTCTCCAAAGGGAAAAGGAGGGTGCTAGGGAACATTTTAGCTTTAGTCTTCAGTCCTTAGTTAGCTTTATGGGAGAAAGAGGCCCACCGAGATGGGACTTTGGAGTTTGGTCAACTTGGGTTTGCATCTCAGCCAGAAAGGTGCCATTGTGGATTCCTGATTTATATCATCTGGATTCAAATGAAAGCTCTGACACCTACTAACTGGGGAACCAAGGGAAAGGAACACATCTTTCATGCTGTAATTTTCCTATCTGTAAAATGGGATAATAATATAATTTACTTATAGGGTTGCTGTGAAGATTGAATAAGTGAATAATATAGACAGACTGCTTAGAAAAAATGCCCAGAACATAATCTCATGGGAAGTGCTCAATAAATATTAGGTGCCATCATTATTGTTGTTGTTGTCATCACCATCATCCACCACCACCACCACCTTGCGTGACATTCTCCCTGAGTCTCACATTCCTTGTTTGTAAAGACAGGTTGGTACTACCTGCCTCAAAATGTCATTGGTACGTGAAGCTGATGCGCAATAAATGCGAGCTCCATTCACTTCCCTTAAAAATGTAAGACAGGTAAGGTGATGCAAACTCCCAAGGCTATGAATCTCTAGCCGTTGTACCTTACTCAACTGTGAATGAAGCACCACCACAATGAGGTTTATGAGTGGAGGCGCCTAGACACACCTATGCATGGAGTTACTGGTGACGCTTGTTATCTAGTTGTGAAGCAGACATGCCAGTTGTGGGAGGCAGACGTGAATGTCAGTTGTTCAAAGTGGCACTTTTGCCTTATAAGGAGGTTCAGTGACCAATCAAGCCCTATTTAGAGGACAATTTTGAGTAACCCATAACCATATTCCAGCTGGAGCATGGGTGAGTTCCTTTTCCCTGGAGATAGACACATTAAAGTCTTTAGCAGCTAAGACCAATTTTAAACCCATGCTACTTCTCTTGGCTGAAGTTAGTACCATTTTATTAAGTTGGTAGTGAGCTGTAGCTGCCCCACTTTCCTATTGTTCATCTACTATCGATCTAAACTAATCACTTAATTAGCCCAGACAAGAAGGCTTCTGCAGTGTTAAATAACTCTAAAAACCTACTGGAGATGCTTGAGTGGCCTGATTGGATTTAACTTGCAGTTCATTACTTCTAGACTAAGATATGTTAAATACAGGGCCTGAAAAACAAGCTGGATTCTGCATTGAGAACAAATTTTATTTACTTAAAAAAAAAAATCCTTTAGGCCAGTGGTTTTCAAAGTGTGGGCCCTGACCCACCAGCGTCAGTGTTAGCTGGGAACTTGTCCATCCCTGGACCCACTACAGACCTACTGAATCTGAAACTTGGGAAGTAGGGCCTTGCAATCAGTTTTAACAAGTATTTAAACATCAGTATCTTGGTGATACTGATGGAGGCAAAGGCATAAGAACCACTGTTTTAGAGCATCTCGCAAAGTTATGGCCTTATTTATTCTTTCTGGCAGCGAGAAGAGAAAGAATTTAAAAAGAAAATGAGTGAGGGGCGAGAAAGAAAATTAGAAAAGCAGGAGACCTGAGCAACTTGGATGGGAAGTTCATTTACTGAAGTGTGACCCTGGACCAACAGCATGGGACCCTTTTAGAATCTGGGAGCACTATTTGAAATCCATCCTTAGGAACCAGTCATACCAAAGGGAGGTGTTCACCGCAAGCCAGGGCAACAGGAAAAAAAATAGAGAGAGCAAAATCCTGCTGTAATGTCAGAAAACAAGAGGATAGTGGGACATTTGCAAGGAGAACTAAAGAGTCCAGGAAAGTCTTATTAGCTCCAGGCCTTCTCTGAGATGGGCACACAGAATGTATCCAACAAATGCTTACTGAACTGACAAAGACTGAGATATATTGAGATATAGAGAAACTAAATTGAGTTTCCCCAGCTAATTCTAATCTGAGAAAGTAGGTATGTTTATTGGGCCTGGTCTGTAGGGAAAAACAAGAGTTAGCCCACAGGACATCTGCTATACTCACTCTTCCTGCCTTTTGAGAAAAAGCTTGGTGTAGGGAAAAGGCCCAGGAGTTGATATATAGACAGGCGTTCTTAATAGTGTCTGAACTTAAGCAAGTTACAAACTCTCTAAGCTTTAGTTTCCTTGTCTATAGAAGGAGAATAACAGTTACTTATAGATGATTTTGCTCAGCACTGAGCACCAGCACCTAGTACATACAGTATTTGGCATACAATCAGTGTTGCATGAATATTGGTTAAATAAAATTTTTTAAAGGGAGGAAGAAAAGAAGGAAACGTCAATTGTTGGAAGACTTATTTAAAATAATGCTTTGAAAATTCTTTTTATAATGACTGGTACAGATATTCTTCAGTAGTATCCAGTATTCTGATGGTGAAGAGGCAAGAAAGAAAATTAGAAAAGTAATTAGTAAGACTATAGAGTCTGTTCTAGGCACTGAGAAGATGTTTTTCTAAATCTGTTCTTCTTCCTCATCATACAATGTGAACAGATTTAGAAAAACATCTTCTCAGTGCCTAGAATAGACTCTATGGTCTTACTAAACCTAGGCCTGCTCGTTCCATTCCTCCACAGTTAGTTACTGCTCTTCCCATTCCTCCACAGTTACTCTGTTCAGGCTGCTATAACAAAATACTGTAAACTGGGTGGCTTATAAACAGCAGGAAATTATTTCTCACGGTTCTGGAGGCTGAGAATCCCAAGATCATGGTGCCGGTAGATTACCTGTCAGGTGAGCACCTGTTTCCTGGTTCATAGACAGTGCCTTCTCACTGTGTCCTCACATGGTGGAAGGGGCAAGGCCAGCTGCTGGGCCTCTTCTATAAGATGGGCCTGCCATCCCGTCTTATCACCTCCCAAAGGCCCTCGCTCCTCTTAATACTCTCATTGGTGATTAGGTTTTAACATAGGAATTACGGAGGGGAAACAAACAGACCTTAGCAGTTTCTCTATTTTCCAGTTACGCCTTAAGGGCCACCTCACTGCTGTTCCATGCACAGTAGGTAATAAAGATATTTTCAGGGCCGAAATGAACTACATGGATGTGACCGTGATTGAGGGTTGTCGGTCGTAGTCACAGTCGTCCCTAGTAGGAGTGATCTAGTTTTTATTCCTACAACTGAGAAGTTATATATGAATTATTTTACATTGTTTTATTTCCAGGTTAGGTAATCATTAACCCATTGATTAACACTTTTGCTTCAGGGTAAAAGTAAACATTTTTAGAAACAGCTTCCATCTGCCCCACCCACCCAGCCCCACCCCCACCATATGTTGTTATACAAATGCCATTGGTTGCATTCACTTACATGACTAAAGGGATGTTTTCACCTTGAGAATATTTGGATATCCCTTGCTTTTCTTTAACCATTCCTCCCCCTTTCTCTTTGTACATCAGTACAAAGGAGCAACTTGCCAACTTAATAGACCAGGAGAGAAATTGGGAATGGTAAATTTGCTGAGAGTCCATGGTTACCAATTCCTTTCCAAAGAACATGGGTTTTAGGGTTACACCTGAGTTCAAACCTCAGATCTACCTATTACCAACTTTGTGACCTTGAGCAAGTTGCTAAATCTTTCTAAGTGTAAGTTTCCATCTACATTGTATGGGGATCTTGTATGAATTAAATAACATTTACAAATGTATCTACAACAAATATTCAACAAAAGTTCATTTCCTTCTTACCAGCATGTTGAGCCAACATATTCAATGGATAGAGACTCCCAGAAGAAGTAGGTACATGACCAAACCTTAGTCTGGTGGTTGGATTCAGGGAAGAATTAATGGGAGAGGTTTCTGTTCAGTAAAACTCACAGCTCCTGGTCATCATCTGAAAGAATCGGTGGGGGTTTAAAAGTATCGTTCTATAACTTTGTGTCAACTGTGGTGAAAGCAATGATGGGAAAGGTCCTGTAAAGCTCCTTGCCAAAAAATAGAGGATGATTCTTTTCCACCGTGTGGATTTTGGTGACAGGCATAACAGTAAAGATAGGAATGAGCAGAGAGGTGAAAAGTGAGAGCACAAGGATAAATAGGAGACTCTTCTTTGGACTGTTGTCAGTACAAGGTAGGAGTAGCTGCCATGCTGCTTCTGTCTGACTAGCACAACAGACCTGTGCTAATGGAAATGGATGTGCAAACACACATCCAGTTACCCACTGCTGACCATAAAATTAGCAACTCTCCAGCCCTTGTGCAAAAAAGAAACAGGTTAGTGGGTATTAGTGCCCAAGAGGAAATCAGAGAGAAGAAGGATTCTGCCAGGGACATTGTTCTGAATTAAGCATTGTTTTTCATTGCTTTTGGTATTTTCTCCATGCAGACCAGACTCACTTTAGCAAATAGAGTAATTGTTGGCTTTTCCCATATTCGTATCATTAGGCTTTGTTTAGTTCTTGAAACTGTTACAGGAAAGGGGTCCTAATCCAGACCCCAAGAGAGGGTTCTTGGATCTCGCACAAGAAAGAATTCAGGGCGAGTTCAGAAAGTGAAAGCAGGTTTATTAGGAAAGCAAAGGAATCAAGAATGGCTGCTCCATAGACAGAGCAGCCCCAAGAGCTGCTGGCTGCCCATTTTTATGGTTATTTCTTGATGAGATGGTAAACAAGGTGTGGATTATTCGTGCCTCCCCTTTTTAGGCAACATAGGGTACCTTCTTGACAGTGTCATGGCATTTGTAAACTGTCATGTTACTGGTGGGAGAGCAGCAGTGAGGACAACCAGAGATCACCCTCATCACCATCTTGGTTTTGGTGAATTTTAGCCGGCTTCTTTAACACAACCTGTTTTTAACAGCAAGGTCTTTATAACCTGTATCTTGTGCTCACCTCCAATCTCATCCTGTAACTTAGAGAGCCTTAAGCATCTGGGAATGCAGCCCAGTAGGTTTCAGCCTTATTTTACCCTATGTAATAATGAGCTCTTACTCAAGGTGGAGTTGCTCTGGTTCACATATCTCTGAAAAAAAAACATCTCCTAAAAGATTCTAGAAACAGTTCGTGTTTACAATGGCCTTATGGGGTCAGCATGGAAATAAAGTGCTTTAGGCTGGCGTTCCCCGCCTGCAGCCTCCGCAGCCTCCAAACCATGCCAGAATTATCAGAAGAGGCTGAAATGAGAAAACCCATGGATTGATAGGTAGAAATGAAGCTCTCGCAGAGTTTTAGTTGCATAGACAAAATGGAAAAAAAGAAAACCTGCAAGCAGGCTTTTGCAGTATGATTCAACTAACTGTTCCATGTGGCCAAGCGATTATTCATGTCTTCCATTCAAAGCCAAACAGTAAATGCACAATTATCCCTGGAGGCAGGGGCCAGGCATTCTGGTGACATTTGCCCTTATGACCTGAGACAGGATCAGTGTTTGGCATCCTGAGTATAAGAAGAATTGTTACTTTCAGGGCTCTTCTCTGGGTCACAAATCAGTAAGCCTCTAGCGGAGGGAAGATTACCAGGACTTACCCTCTTCTTTCACTAGCATTTTCTCTACTGAGCACATTTTGTTCAGACTGCAGTGCTTTCTGTCTTCAGCTAAGAGAGAAACAGCTTAGACCAGGCTTGGGAACTAGTGGGCTTTCCAGTCTCAAGGAAGCAGCAACAATCATTCCGCAATAACCAGGGCTTTGGCAAAGACGTATAGTAAGATTTTAAACAAGATACCATTGAGTTCTACTCAGCGTATTGTCTTACAGCAGATCAAAACCATCCAATGCCAAATGCCTGAAGTAGCTGGTTGAATGGTGGCTCTCAAAAATGATATGTCTGCCTCAAATCCCTGAAATCTGTGAATGTGACATTATTTGGAAAAGAGGAGTTTGCAGATATAATGAAGTAAAAGATATTGAGATCACCAGCCTGGATTATTCAAGTGGGCCCTGAATCCAATGACAAGCCTTTTTATAAGAGTCACCCAGAGGAGAGAGACATGGAGTGAGGGGAAGGAAAGTGAAAGCAGACAGAGACCAGCAAGATTCCAGGGAATGCCAAGGATCATCAGCCCCCAGCAGCAGGCATGAGGCATGGAATGGGTGCTGCCCCAGAACCTCTGGAGGGAGCATGACCTTGCTGGATTTTGGATTTCTGTTCTCCAGAACTGTGAGAGAATAAACTTCCATTTATGGTCATTTGCTACAGGCAGACACAGGAAACTGATACACCACATGTTGGTGATGGTACCGGGGTCTGGGAATGGCCCATAAGCCTAAAGAGATTCTCAAAGAGGTTTTGGGTGAAGAAAAACCCTGGTTTTCTTCTGAAGAGCTTTTCAAAGCTCTTCAGAATGAGCTTTGCTTTAAGGCCAGGATACCTTAGGGTCCGGTATCTTAGGCCAGGCCTAAAACAATTTCCACTCATAAAATGGGAACATAGGGAGAAAGTTATTTAATCTTATTTTGCAAGAAAATGAGAAAATTCCTTGGTAGTATAGTAGTATAGTGACCCAGCTCCAAATCCAGGAGAGCATGGAAATGCATCTCAGGGCTCTGCCCCCACCCTCCCTGTTGGAGGCTTAGCTTCCGGGCCTCAATTATTGCTATCAGTAAAATGAGTGTGATGAGGAACTGGGCTACCTGGGACTATAAGTTTGTAGCAGTGATAGATGTGTTTTATTTTCCTGTGTAAACGCTAATCCCCACATTCATTCATATAACAGAGGAAAGAAAGAGCCCACTGCCGTCATCTTTGACCATTGTGGGCAAGGGACATGCTTCCTAGCATTCCTTACACTCCTGCCACTCACACAGCTCAATCCAAAAGGTCCCATCACTGCATTACATGCTTGTTTTGTTCCTGAAGCTGATTTTGCCATTTCAAGCTCTCTGAGCTTTGCTTCTCTGCACTGAGGCAGGAGAAGAATATAACCAAGGAAAGGCTGTACATTTCTCATTCTATTATATTACCTACCAAAATGGAAACTCTAAATCTTAGCCTCCACAATCCTTTGGTTTATAGGAAGCACACTAATGCTAAGAGATCCACTTCCTGAGTTGTGCCTTTCAGATGTTGTAAGATATCAGTCTTTAAGTTAGCACAGGTTAAATATATTAACTACCATTTTATTTCCATCCAGGCCAAGGGACAGTTTAGGAACGGTTCTATTCCAAGTACATAGCCAAGGAAGTGTGGAAAGGCTGTTGATGCCATTGTTTTGAAGTTAGCCTGTCAGTCATCATGATTGAAACATAACCCCAGTGGCTTCCACAAGTGTAATAAAATGCTTTGCAAAAGGTTGCAGAATTGCAGGATGTAATAAAGTCTGCTTAGCTTCATTTCCAATGCTACAAAGTTCTAGAGAACGAGACCCATTTCCTTATGCTTTCGGATTTGTTCAAGTTACTTTCATGCCTGGAAATGACGGAACATAAAAACAGACATTTAGTTAGAACCAGTAGTATCTTCTGAGTCATGGCAATAAAGAAAATATAAGTTTGTTTACTGCTAATCTGTTAGATTGCCATTAGCACTTTACAAGAGGCCCTGTTGATAGGGACAAGTTACATAAAATAGATGGATTGCAGCCCTGCCGATGCCTGCAGTCACTCTCTGGATTCTCATATTTACTGTGGCCTCTGCCTACTGCCCTTGTCACCAGAGGTCAGTGGCATGGTCTCTTAAGAAAGTTTGTTGTAGACACCAAGCTTACCTAGAAACAAGCCAATTCAGGTCTGTATTAATTAGATGAAAACAGGTTCCCAAACACCCACTGTCAGAATTCCCTGCTGACCACTGGTTAAAAACAGATTTCTGGGCTCTGTCTCCTACCTGGTGACTTAGTAGGTCTGAATAAAGGCCCAGGAATCTGTGTTTCTTAACAGGTTCTCCACATGAATCTGAGGTGCTCAGTCCCTAGGTTGGAGGAACTGCGGAGGTGCTGTGCAGGAGGCAGAATGAGCTTTGCTTTAAGGCCAGGATACCTTAGGGTCCGGTATCTTAGGTCAGGCCTAAAGCAATTTCCACTCATAAAATGGAAGCAGAGGGAGAAAGTCCTTTAATCTTATTTTGCAAGAAAATGAGAAAATTCCTTGGTGGTATGGTAGTATAGTGGCCCAGTTCCAAATCCAGAAGAGCATGGAAATGCATCTCAGGGCTCTGCCCCCCCCACACCCCCGTTGGAGGCTTAGCTTCCGGGCCTCAATTATTGTTATCAGTAAAATGAGTGTGATGAGGAACTGGGCTACCTGGGACTATAAGTTTGTAGGACATTGAGAGCAGAGTATAATAGGAAAGAGAAAATTAAATAGGAGGGAAAGAAAAATGAGGACTTCCTAGCCTATATTTTATAAAGTTTGGGAAAGTTTGCCAAAAAGGGTGCTACGAAATGTTTGGGGTAGCTACTGAGGACTAAGCTCTGATTTTTTAAATCTTGCCCACATTCCTACCTAACAGGTCTGGGAAGTCATGCCCTACAAACCACAAATTCTCATCAGATGGGTTTTATGTAATCCTATATATTGTGACTGACTTTCCAATATGACTCTGGCATCACATTATGTGATAAACAAGAAAATCAAAATATTTTACCTCAAAACATGTTTCTTTGCCATATCTTGTGGCCCTGTAAGGCCATCCTTTGTGGGGGAAAATGTGCATCTGTACAGAACCTCTGGTAACGTAGCTAGATCTTTTTCTTCCAGGCCCTCTCAATCTTAAGGAGATTAACTGAGAGTCTAGCACCCTTTAAAGGTCTGAATAGGAACATTTGTCATCTGTTTTCTCTAAGGGCAGCCACTATAAGACTTAGTCTTCACAGTCTTGTATTTTAACCTCAACATTTCCTTTCTATTAATCCAAGGTCTTTAGACAAACTCAACCAATTGCCAACCAGAAAATGTTTAAATTTACCTATAGCCTGGAGGCTTTCCCCCACAACCCCCCTGCCAATTGTCCCGCCTTTCTGGACCAAACCAATGTATTTCTCAAAAGTATTCAATTGATATCTCGTGCCTCCCTGAAATATATAAAACCAAGCTACACCCCAGCCACCATGCACATATATTCTCAGGGCCCCCTGAGGGCTATGTCTTGGGCCATGATCACTCATACCTGGCTCAGAATAAATCCTTTTTAATATTTTGCAGTTTGACTCTTTTTGTTAACACTACCTTGGGTGTGCCACATGAGGAGATTTTTGAGAAACATTATTGAGAAACACAAATGAACTTCCCCTACATTGTTTTCAAGAGATTTCAGTGAAGATTTACATTGCTTTTCAATCACTGTTTGCTGTTTGTAGCTTTGAGTGCAGTGCTACAGGCACAGACCTGGGAAGCGGAGCAGTGAAGACCCAGTTCCCTGCTCATTTTCGTTCAGAACCCAAGGTGAGCCCATTCAAACCCACCTTGGTGAGGACAAACTAGCACCCACTTCAGCCTATCATACATGGAGATTTTTCTGTGCCTAGTACTATACTTTTCTTACGAATTAGTAACAAAGTCAGAGGTCAAAAGGCAGGGGATCCCTTTGGAATTCTAGCTGGTCCCTTGAGGGATCCAGAACACAGAGGCCAAATCACTTCTGCTTCTAACCTGTATCAGGAGGCCTCACATCTGAGCTCAGGATACCCACTTCTGCTTCTAACCTGTATCAGGAGGCCTCACATCTGAGCTCAGGATACCTTCCTGGCAGCCCCACTGAGGTCTGTGAGTGAGGGCTAGAGAGTGGGGTATATGTGCCAGTCAGTTTGCTCCCCCGGAGAAGGGGACCTTTCTCATTCCTATATGGCACTGGGATGATCTGCTGTTCTGCCAGTGCCACCCACCTTGTCTGGAGAGACAGGTCATCTTCTGATCATTCATCATGGCCCTTGTCCTTGAACAATTATTGACTTTGAGTCAGAAGCGCCTGTGTAGGCCTGAAAATGGATATGCCCTTTCTTTTCCTCCTCCTCGCTTGTCTTGGGCAGATTTATGTCTTAGGAAAAGTTTCTCTCTGTTCTATTTTTGGTCTTCTGAACGCTGTGGCCCCGTGTTCCTTCCCACCCTGACTCTGTCCAGCACCAACCCTGTAATTTCTGCATCCCTGTGGATGCCTCTGTCTGTGCTGAGGAGGCCTCTATCAGTCTCCTTGCGATGCTTCTGTGGCTCCTGTCTTTCACAGCTTTGGCCTGCTTCTGAAAGCTCTGCCTTCAGCCGTTTCATTTCCCCAACCAACCTGGAAGCTTGTGGGAAGCAGAGTCTGCCTTTCATGACCAAGTTTACGGGGCGAGCATGGCAGACTTTGAGGAGTAAAGGTTTGAGTCTGAAGTCTAGCTGCATCATTTACCAGCTGTGTGTCTCTAGGCAATGCGAACACACCTTGCGGGGGCCGTCGAGAGAACTAGATGGATTAATACACATACAGCACTGAAGGCCGCGCCTAGCACATTATTATGCTCACTGAATGACAGCCTCTGTTACTATCATCGTCACGAATTCTTCGTGTTGCATTGCCAGCAAGACTCATGAGTGTTAAAGCAAGTGAAAAGTCAGTAGTCGGCGACACGGTAGGATTCTGCCTCAATACTGGAGATGGTGCATCTGGGCAGTGCATGTGTCTTCCCATCTTCTAGTTTGATTCCTCATACAATGTGTCCTTCATGTAGCTGGTTTCCTTCTACACCACCTCTGGAATAAACAGTGGTGCTGTTCAGAGTTATCTGGGCATCGCAATGAAAGGATTTACTGAAATGCAATTAAGGCTCTAAGGAGGTACAAAGAGGGCCCTGAAAACAGGTGATTAGCTGTCTCCTCAAGGAGCTTTCAACCCGTTTTGGGAAATACTTCACACAGAGTGAAGCAAGGTAGTAGATAATCAGGTGTCAGGTGAGAGTCTAGAACAAGCGGGCTTCTGGAGTTCAGGGGACAAAGAGGGCAGGAGCCCGAAATGCCAAAAGTTTGATCTCTATGAACATGTATGTTTTGCAACTTTCAATTATTTCTAAGTTCCTAATAACAATCTACTAGTGTAGTAGATTAACTGCCCCTCTATCTCCATCCCTAAGAGCATGCTTGAGAAATAATAGGTAGCAAGTACTACAAAACTACTATCAGGGGTTTGTTTTATAGAGTAGTGAATGATGGCAGAAGGGTGAGCCCTATTGCTGTGGACAGTAGAGGAGATTTTTGGAGAGGGCAGCTTTGAATTTGGAAGAAAAATGAATATGTCTGATAGAGGAACTTTAGGTTTTGTGTAAGATTTGCTGTGGGTTGTGGGCTATAACTTTCTCATCCATCTCTGCCTGAAACCTACAGGAAAGTCTTTGAAGTTGGTTTGTGTTTTATTGTATGACTTAGTGGACACAGAGTAAAAGCAGAAGTACCAAAGAGGTCCCAGCTTGCATTGGAACTGAACCACACTGACTTCTCCTTGAACCTGCAGGTGTCATCTGGCCCTATCCTGTCCTTCCCCACCACCTCTGTGCGCATTCAAGCCAACACTCACCTTTCTACTAAGTGCGTAGATGAAGATGACTCCCACCTGTCACTCCCTTCCCCTAGATTTCCACAGACCTACAGGAAGAGAGCCTCTTCTGCTTTGAAGCTAAGAAAATAGATCAATGTCTGTGTCTTCTGTAGGTGATCCTGGATGGGAGCTGCCCATCCTCAATCTAACTTGATAGGGTGAGAGAGGAAGTGTTGGGACCACAAAAGCTCAGCAGACCTTTGCCTTCCTCCTGTTGCTTTGAGGTAGTGCTTCTCACCTTGCCTGCTTATTGGAATCACCTGGGGAGGTTAAAAGAAAATGCCAGGCTGCCATCCTGCCCCCAGAGCTTCTGAGCTAACTGGTCGGGAGTGTGGCCTGAGCCTCTGGAGGGGAATCATTGACTGTGAGGGTGATGAGCTACAAGCCTATCTCCCCTTTGACCCTGGCACAAAATATGCTCCCAATACAATGCCCCAAGTGCTCCAAACAATTCAGATGCAGTAGGTTTCAGCTGCAAATACTCAGTTCTACTAAGGTTTTCTGTCGTTAGTACTCTTAGCAGAACCATGTGAATAGGACAATTGTCCTTTGAGGATGTTGCTCCTTGCCCATGATGATTAATGATATGGCCTGTTTTGAGTCCATGCAAGGATTGACACAGATATGGCTTTAAAATGAAGTCACCACACTCACTAATAAAGCAGTCTGGAGACTCAAACATAAAATTCATTTCTAACAACTCTCTTCTTTTAAAAATACCTCTTGTTCATTTCTAGCAGACTAGAGATACAGGCTGAGGCAGCCACAGAAAGTCATTCTGCTCACACCAAAAACAAGGTGAGCAATTTTCCAAGGGCAGGCACCCCTGACCTCTGCTTTTCAGCTTTTTCTTAATAAACTGGTCTGAGAAATTGGACCACAGAAGCTGCTGGTGGCAATCTCTTACAGCAAGTGGGTAAAGGGAAGCTGAGGGAGAAGCAGCAAGGATCGGAGAGCCACTCAGATGGGTATCTCTGAGGCGATGCAATTATACTTCCATCTAGAGATAAGAAGGGGTTACCTCCACGTGCAGGAGCCCAAAACTCAGCAGTGTGCCGTTGGACTCAGAATAACAGAGCAACTGCCCAGTGAGCTTTGTAACTTAAAACTATTCCTCCATGGCACGTTGTACATGATAATTGATAACACAACTTCCCGCAATGAGAAAGTGAATCAACTTCCCGTTAAACCGAGTCTGTTTCCCAATCCAGTGTGCTTGCCTCCTTGAGGGCACAGAATGGAGAAAACAGCATTGGACACCATGTGGCCAGGCCTCTCGGGAGGGGAGGTGCAGACAGACATCTGTTCTGTGGTGAGGTGGGGGTTCACCGGTAGCTGTGGTCACTCTATAGCAACCAGACTCAGCCTTGTCTGTTTTCCCTTTGAAGGGATTAAACTCAACATGAAGAACAGCAAATGTAAGAAAAGATTATCCCAAAGCTTGTGCTTGTGCGTGAGTGACCGCAGCCTCCAGGGCTTACTACCTCCTGGCAAATGAAACTGCTGATACTTTGGTGCAGAACCAGGCAAACCCACCCCTGGAAAACTTCCACTACTACTGGGGCATCCCTTTGCTGCCCGCTTGAAGCCGGCAAAGCATCTGTCTTCTGCGTTTCCTGCAATTACATCCACTTCCTGTGCCTGTGTCTAACCAGGACCGCGCCCTTGAAAACTTTCTCCTCCTGATGGGGCTTAAGAAGGATGAGCTTTATTTGTCTCTAAATCTTCAGCTGACATTACTCCTCTCTGCAACACAGTTGAAATGAAAAAGGATTACTTTATATTTACTTGCATTTTTTATGAGAAAAACTAATTTTCAGAAGGAAGTCCCTACCCTGTGAAACACTTTCCCTTCCTTCAAACCCTCTGAAGGGGCAAAAGCAAACCTAAAAGGAATACATGCTTTGTCATTTCCTTTCTCTGACAGCTGCTTCTTATCATGTTTTTGAGGGTGACCTTCCTTCAGCATATTCCTTAGCTCTAAGTTGTACTCTCCTTTTATAATAGAATTTAGAGCCAAGCATGGAGCAGGCTACCTTTGATATTTAATGGCTCTGTGAGTTTGCTGAATGTGTTATTTAATTAATGGCACTTGGGTTTGGAGTGTGTACAACTCTGTAGTTGAATAAAAGGCATATTTGCTGAAGAATTACAGACATATACTCAAGGATAGTAACACTGGGAATTCATCAGGGTTCAACACATTTAACAGCCTAATGGGGTTATTGTTTTTTCTTCACCATCATTTCGACTGAATTGGTATAATTCTGTTCTTGTGCCTTTTATATAAGCTCATACTACCATCTGAGGAAATCTGTAGGCTACTGGATAAAAGTCTATTACCTGGAGCAGGACCTTTCATAAAAACAAAAGGATGAAACCTTTAATACTATATTTTGAGTATAAAATTGATGGCCAGATAAGTTATAGTCTACTTCAGTTCCTCACAAATAGGCTAACCTGAATTATGTTCAAGTTCTCCTTGGGACCAAAAGATCATGGGTTGAAACCACACAGTTGAAAGCTAGTAAGAACAGAGAGTATCTCACACGATCTTGCTTTCCCTGAGACTCCAGTCTTAGAATGAAATGTGTATTGTGGCAAGACAGACATGCACATATACAAATGCCTTCTAAATATCCTGTACAGAGCCATCAACAGGTGAATCTCTATGGACTTGTCTCTGTGCTCAGTAAGAGACTGAAAATATAAAAGGTCTGGTATTAAGGTGCGTTATTTCTAGGCTTTGTCATTCTGTGTGTCTGGGCACATTTTATACCCTCTCTGGGCCACAGTTGTTCCTTTGCCAAGCAATAGGTTGAACCACGTGCTCTTTAAACTCCTTTCCAACCCAAAGAGGCTCAAAATCTCTAATTTTTCCCATGAGGGACACGAAGCCCACTATCCCTGTGACAGGAGAGTTAGTTGACTGCTTACTTTGGGGACCTGAGGTTTATTTTTTCCCAGAAGGACCCTATGAGTTTATGAAGAGCCATATCAATGTGCCCTGCAAGAGGGCTAGAAGGCGAGCCCATTCTCTAAACCCCAGCCAGATGGTCCAGAAGATAAGAACTACAGCTAGGGGCCTGCTTTCTTACCTCCCACTGGAGACCCCACTGACAGAAGACACTGGTTAAAGCATAGAAGGGGGAAAAAAAGTACTCCTGTAGACTGGGCACCTAAGGAAGGCCTGTCTGAGCAGGTGACATTCAGTTAAATCCTGAATGGAAGAAGAAAAGAAGGGTGGACACTCCAGGCAGAAGGTGACTAGAAGTACAAAGGCCCTGAGATGGGCCATGTTTGATGTGATTCAGTAATAGCAAGGTAGCCAGAAGGCTAGAACCAAGAACCTGAGGGATTTCCATGGGAGATGAAACTCGGCTTGATTCTAAGTCCTTTACCGTGGTGTGCAAGGTGTCATGTAATCAGGCCCTGGCTGACTCCCCATAGTGTGGAGGTAGAGCATAATATGGCTTCCCATTTGAAAGGATTGTAATCTTAACCCATTTTCTATTTTAACATGTTCATTCTCTTGTGTGATCTTGGGTGAGTTCGAGGGTATAGATATATATTTTAAGAGTCACAGTCAACAGCTGATGTATAATGTTCTATATAACTAAGTTATATATTTAGCCACAGTATCATAAAGTCTTGCCCAGAACCAAGAGTTACTAGGTTTTCTAAAGATGTTTTTCTTTTACTGCTACTATTGTTGTAAACTTTTATTTTCCATTGAGTCTTTTTCTTCAAAAGGATTAAAGAAATTAAAATTAACCACACACAAGATCTCCCACCTTAAAATTTAAAAAGTGCCCTGGGGCCGGGGACAGTGGCTTAAGCCTGTAATCCCAGCACTTTGGGAGGCCGAGGTGGGTGGATTGCAAGGTCAAGAGATCGAGACCATCCTGGTCAACATGGTGAAACCCCGTCTCTACTAAAAATACAAAAAATCAGCTGGGCATGGTGGCGCGTGACTGTAATCCCAGCTACTCAGGAGGCTGAGGCAGGAAAATTGCCTGAACACAGGAGGCGGAGGTTGCGGTGAGCCGAGATCGCGCCATTGCACTCCAGCCTGGGTAACAAGAGCAAAACTCCATCTCAAAAAAAAAAAAAAAAAAAAAAGTGCCCTGATAGATAGATTTTTGAGAGTAGGGTAATAAAGCAAAACGTTGATAAGGGTATCAAAGAGAAATGCTGATACACTACATGAGGCATGTTTCTTATTCTAAACTCATGACTCCAGAATCTGCAGGAACCACAAGAGATTGGCTGAGAAGTCAGGGGCAGAGTTCTAACAGCAGCCCAGGGCTCCATAGTGCCAAGATGGGCCATCTGCCTGTTAGAAGGGAAAGCTTCTGTTTCCCTTAGTGATGACTCTGGCTTATCATTTCTAATTTAACAGAAAAAAATGATTCAAGCAGTATCATGCATTTCTACATCTTCAAAGCAATACGACACCATCAATTTGCAGCTCAGAGTGCCAACAGTTCTAAACTTTTTGTGAGCTTCATGGGAGCAAGATGTGGAGCTTTAGCAGGGGAAAATTGGTAAGAACATCTAATTACATTCAAAGTCATTTTTGCCTGTCTTAAAGGAGTGAAAATGATCTGCCGGTTTTTATAGACCTTCTTGACCTAAAGATATCTGCTGGCGGAAAGAGAATCCTCAATTGGGTTCTTTTAATGCTTTAATTATTACATGATCTATCATCTTACGCACTGACTTGCACACTTTGAAAAATCTTTTAAATATGCATTACAATTGATTGGCTAATCCCAGACCTTAGGGTGGCTCTTGGAGGGCATGTAATTGTGTGTGTGGGCACAGGGGGTTAGACAGGGATGACACAGAGTCAACCACTTCGTAGTGGGATAAGGTAAGAAATCAATTTGGTCACAGGTATAGTTGACATTGTACTGTCAACTTGCACAGAACTCGGTCACACACCTGCTTGTTCTCAAATCAGTATTGTTTCACCTTCACCATCGGCTCTTGTAAGGCAAGGATGAACTTCGCTTAGTGTGTCTAAGACAGTGTTTGGCTTTTCCTGCCTTAAACTTCTCTAAATGATGAGCAAGATGACTTACAGGAGCCTCAACTCGACCTTACCCTAGTTGAGGGCTTCTCTCTGTGTTCATACAATAAATGGTAGGAAAGAACTCTGATCGGATAAACTGGAGTCACATGCCCAGAACTGTGGGTTGTGGATGGGATTGGAAGCTCCAATTTCAAATTTCTACTACATTCCATCCTGTACTCTGCTTGGATCTCTCAATGATTTTTCAAATGTTCTGAAATCTGAGAACTAATTGCAAACTCTTGGTGAAAACCCCCTGTCTCTAGAGGAAGTGCTCATTGAAAGGTCTTGAATGAAGCCCTTGGGAATTCTCGCTGATCACAAGAGTACAGTATCTAATGTATTACAGTCCAAGATTGATTAGCTGTGATTCACTCCTGCTCATGGGATGCAGTTTCAGCTTTCAGACAAATATATAGTCTGTAACTGCTGCTGCATAAGGAAACAAGGAATAGCTCTGTTTTCTGTTAGGAGCAAGGACCAGGTCCTATCCAGTCGTCACAATCACTTCTAGCAGGTGGTTGTGACAACTGGATAAAGTGATCTAAAGCACAAGAATCATCAAATGCTGGCTCTTTTCCTGAAGTTAATGCAGAAGCCAGAGTAAGGTATACGTTGCAGCCCAGATGCATTGGACAATTCTTGCCTTCGGTTAGCTAGAGCTTATGCAAGAGGTGATGTTTCCAAATAGAGAGCCACCATTTTTAGTGCAAAGTAAGTGTGGGCTCCAGAGGTAGACTGCCTGAATTTGAACCCTGACTCTCAAAGTATGACCTGCAAGACCTTGAGCAGGCACGTCACACAGCTGCTGTAAGTCTCAGTTTTCACATCTGAAAGCCAGGGCAGTAGTAGAGGGCTGTTGTGGGGTTTAATTGAGTGAAGTCTGTAAAGTACTTGCTATAGCTTGCCCATGGTAAGCTCTTCATAAGTGATATTATTAAGAATTATTAGTAATAAAGCATCTTCTCTGTGGTGACCTCCATCGCTTACTTCCTGGAATAACCATTTGTTTGGCCAGAGTGCCCTCTTACAGTCAGGGAGGATGGTCAGCAGTGTGTCTGTAAAGATTATATGCAGCAATTACTCTTTTTTTGTTTACGCCTATTATGGAATACTTGAATATTCAGCCAACAAGGAGATGTCAATCTCCTTCTTCCTTTTCTTCCTTTTATATTTTTTGCATAATTAAAAATTTTTCATTTATTGGATTTGTTTGTCCTTTGGCTGGTGAAATATAACACACATACAGAAACATGCAGGAAATATGTATATGGCTTACAGAAGTAATATAAAGCCAACACATGGCAAGGAACAGAACATTCCCAACCCTTCCACTTTCCCGCCCCATTCACTCCATGTTCCCTTTCCAAATCATGGTTCCCTTCTTTCCTCCCCTGCAAAGGTAACTACTGCCTGACTTTTATGGTGAGTGCTTCCTTTCTTTCCTTATACTTTTACCTTCTAAATGAATATATCTCTAAGCACTATGATTGAATTTTGCCTGTTTTTGAACTTTACGTAACTGCAATCACACAGTATGTGTTCCCTTGTATGTTTCTGTTGTTCCACATTCTTGCAAACACTGATATTGTCAGTCCTTTTACACTGTGACTATTCTCCTGGGTGTGTAGTGGTATTTTACTGTGTTTAAGCTTATATTTCTCTGATGACTAAAGATTATTGGCCATTTCCATATCCATTTTTTTTGTGAAGTGCCTGTTCAAGTCCTTGTGTATCTTCTATTGGGCTGCTGACTTTTTCTTATTAAATAGTAAGATTTTTTTTTCTTCCTTGTTCTTTTTATATTGTCTTCTGGACACTGGTCCTTTGTTGATTATATATGTGGCAAGTACCTTCCCCACTGTACTTTTTCTCCTCTCTCTCTCAATGGTGTATTTCGACAAACAGAAGTTCTTCTTTTGAATGCAGTCCAATATATCAGGGTTTTTGTTGTTGTTGTTGTTGTTGTTGTTTTTCAGTAGTGCCTTTTGTGTCCTGTTTCGAAAGTCTTTCCCTATAGGAAGATTATGAAGATATCGTCTTATAATACTTCAAAGGCTTTAAACTTGTACACTTCACTCTTTGAATTATAATCTGCCCGGAACTGTCTTTTGCATGTGGTGTGAGGTAGGGTTTTGTTTCATTAGTTTTCTACATGGGCATCCAATTTTCCAAGAACTATCTATTGAAAAGATTCTCCGTTTCTCATGGCTCTGTGGTGTCATTTTTTATCATAAATCAAGTGTCCATATATCCCTGGATCTGCTTATGTGTCCTCCATTTTGTTCTGTCTGTCTATTTATCTTTGTACCAATACCACGCTCTTCACTCTTACAGCCTTGTAGTAAGTCTTGATATCCTGTAGAGTGAGCCCATCCAATCCTTCTCATCTTGTTTTTATTTATTATTTATTTTTTTTAAGTCTTTGGCTACATTTCCATGCACATTTTAGAATCAACTTGTCGATTTTTACCAAAACCTGTGGGAATTTCGATCTGAGTTGCTATGGGTTTATGGTCAATTTGAGGAAAATGGAATCTTTATATTAATAAAATTCAGTCATTTATCTCTCCATTTGTTTAATTTCTCCTTCATGACTCTTAATATTTTATATTTTTTTGTGTAGAAGCTTACATATCTTTATTCCTAGGTATCTGATTTTTTGTTAAAAGCAAACTTTAAAACTTTTCATTTTCTAACTATTGTAGCTGATAGAGAAATTTAAGACAGATATATATATATATACACACACACACACACACACATACATACATACACACACATGCATACACACACAAACACACACCCTTAGATTCAGAGGCCTTGCTAAGTTTACCGATTAATTCTACTTGTTTCTCAATAGGTTCTTTTGGGTTTTCTGTATACATCATATTGCCTACAAATAATGACAGTTTTATTCCGTTCTTTCGAATTCTTCTACCTTTTGTTTATTGTTCTCACCTCTCTACATTCACTAGGACTTCAAGTATATTGTGAAATAGAAATGTTAATAGTGAATATTCTTACCTCACTTACAATCTCGGATGCATAGTATTCATTTCATTCCTAAGTATAAACTCCCCTCTACTTGTAGTTTTCCTAGAATGTTTAAATTTATTAAGTTAGATGTGTAATTTGATCAATAATTGTATCTGCATCTACAAAGATGGCCCTATCATTTTCTCCTTTATTAATCCAGGGAAAGACATCATTTGAAAGTCTAATGTGAAATCAAAGTTGTGTTAGTTATGATTTCTTATCCTTTTCACAAATGGTATGTGTGTGTGCAGGCACAATCTGTCTATCATCTATCTGATATCTTTTAGAACTTTGGCATTTGTGTTTCCAAGTGCATTTAGTCTGTAGATTTTCATTCTGTAATGTTCTTGCAAAGTTCATTTGCATGTAAATCATACAACAAACTGGACAATGAAAGTATTTCTTATTCACCCCCCCACCTTTGGCAGAATTTGAATAAGATTTTTATTTCTCAAGTATGTAGTAGAATTCACCAGTAAAGCTATCTGGGTCTAACAATTTATTTGCGTGAAGGATTTTATTTCAGACTGTTTTCTTTTATCAGAATCAAATTATTCAGATTTTCTTTTTCTCTTTTTCACCGTGTATCAGTTTGGGCTAACTGTATTTTTGAGAAGCTTTTCTATTTAATTCAAATTTTCAAACATATTGCTCTAACATTATTCCTTTTTAATGATTTGTCCTTAGTATCTATACAGAAGTTTGTCTTATTCTTTTCAACATGGGTTTTTGTGCCTTCCCTCTTTCAAAGACCCTACATTTGGCTTCATTGATCCTTTCAATTGCATCTGTGTTTTCTATTTCATTACATTCTGATCGTTATTTTCTTCCTCTAAATTTTGTGGTTCTCTTTTTAATTTCTCCCGAAAGATGTTTAGCACATTAACTTACTTTTAAATATTTTTTAATTTTAATTTTGAATTGTTGTGGGTACATAGTAGGTGAATATATTTATGGGACACATGAGGTTTTTTGTTTTGTTTTGTTTTGTTTTTTTTTTGACACGGAGTTTCACTGTTGTTACCCAGGCTAGAGTGCAATGGCGCGATCTCGGCTCACTGCAACCTCCGCCTCCTGGGTTCAGGCAATTCTCCTGCCTCAGCCTTCTGAGTCGCTAGGATTACAGGCACGTGCCATCATGCCCAGCTAATTTTTTTTGTATTTTTAGTAGAGGCAGGGTTTCACCAAGTTGACCAGGATGGTCTCAATCTCTTGACCTTGTGATCCACCTGCCTCAGCCTCCCAAAGTGCTGGGATTACAGGCTTGAGCCACCGTGCCTGGCCACATGAGGTGTTTTGACAGAGGCATGCAATGTGAAATAAACACCTCATAAAGAATGGGGCAGCACATTAACTTTTGACTTTTCTTGAATAAGTGCATTCAAGTCATAATTAAAAGTAAATTACCCTGGAAACACACCTTCAGTTGCATCACCAAGTTTGAGTTTTCTTCAATCAGTTCAAAACAGTTTCCAATTTCCACTTGATTTCTTCTTGTTTAGTGCAGTGGTGCAATCTCAGCTCACTGCTGCCTCGATCTCCCAGGCTCAAGCCATCCTCCCACCTCAGCCCCACAAGGCGCTGGGACCACAGGTGTATACCGCCATGCATGGCTAATTTTTGTATTTTTTATAGAAATGGCATTTTGTCATGCTGCCCAGACTGGTCTCAAACTCCTGAGCTCAGGCAATCCGCCTGCCTCGGCCTCCCAAAGTGCTAGGATTACAGACATAAGCCACCACACCTGGCCCTTAGAATGCTTTAAGTCTGATGGTGACAAAGTCTCAGAAAATTCATGTATCTTATCTTCATTCATGAAATCATTCATTCATATTAACTGGGTATGAAAAACTAATTTGTAGTTCTTTTGGCTCTTAGAAATATCATCCCATGGTCTTTTGATTTTCATTTTGTTGTTGCTTTTGGTCTAATTATGACTTCTTTGAAAAGTCAGTGATTTTTTTCCCTTCTTAAGTTTTCTCTGTGTTTTTGCTTTTCTGCAGTTTTATTGTGATATGTCTAAGCATGGATTCTTCACCCATACTTTGATTTTGCTGTGTTTTGGATTTTTGGATTGGTAGCTTTTCCTAGTTCTGAAAAATTGTCAGCCATCATCTCTTTAAATTTAACTTCCACTGGAACTGTTTTCTCCTCATGGAAATATGAATACATGTCTATTAGACTTTCTCCCTGTATTTTATGTCTTGTGTCTTCTTTTCTACTTTTTCCTCCACTCTACTTCTTCGTGGTTCAGTCTGGTATTTTCATATGGCTCATCTTTGAGTTCACTAATTCTCTTTTTGGCTGTTAATAATGTGCTGCTAAATTCATTCATTGGGCTACTGTAATTCAGTTCTAGAATTTTTACTTGGTTCTTTTTCTCATGATCTGTGTCTTTTATGTAATAAATTCTAGCTCTCTACTAAAATTTAAAAAAAAAAATCTTGTCTTTTCTCTCCCTAAATATAGTTATTTTAACATCCAATTCCCAAGTAACTTGTGATTCTGATCTTGTTTGGATCCATTTCTGTCTTAAGCAGCTTGAGCTGCCATGACAAAATATCATAGACTGGGTAGCTTAAACAATGGAGACTTATTTCTCATAGCCCTGGAAGCTGAAAAGTCCAACATCAAAGTGTCAGCAAGGTAGGTTCATTCTGAGGCCTCTCTTCTTGGCTTGTAGATAGCCACCATCTTGCTGTGTGCTCACTTGACCCCTTCTTTGGATATGCATAAATCGAAATCTGATGTCTATTCTTATCATTGCACCTATCCCACTATGGGGGCCCCACCCTCGTGACCTTGTCTAAATCTAGTTACCTCCTGAATGGCGACCTCCTAATACCATCACATGGGGGTTAGAGCTTTAATAAATGAATTGTGGAAGGACACAACATTCAGTTCACAACCGTTTGGTCTCATCACATACCGTCTGTGTTTGTGTGTGGGGGGAGGGCAGTGTGGCATTGGGGGTGACAAGCACCTGCATATGTACTAGGCATTCTATTTGGAAACAAATGCCAGAAATAATTTCAGGTCTTGGTCGGTGTTATTTTATTCCACAGAGGATTTTCTGGCTTCTGCCAGGAGTTTAATGGACTAGCGATTTGAGATCATCTTAATTCAATTTCCAGTTGAGAGTTTCTCAACTGCCCAGATGATTTGAAGTTGGGCTGTAGTTGGTGTAAGGGCTCACTGTTATTCCAAGGGTATAACTTTCCCAGATCTTTGAATTCCTACCCAGGTGTGAAGAACTCTACTAAAACTGACTTTATTGCTTTATCTCCACCTGCTTCTCTGAGACTCACAAATGCCCTCAATGGAAAAGCAATCTCAAACACGGGGCTCACTTCCGTGGAATTGTGTCATCCCTTGGTTCTTGGTCCTGTAATCTTTTGCTACCTTCCTACTTCTAACAAAATTTTTTAAAAACTCTGTACAGCTTTTCTAGTTGAACACAGTGGGAGGATTCAAACTATTTGGCCTTTAGTCATGGAAGCAGAAGACACACTTTTTCTTTTTCAGTGGTCTGAAAACATCCTGCCCTACAGATTTAATTCTTTAGTTATAGCTTAATTTCTCATGACCTGAGTATCCCTATAATAAATATATCGTCTTCAAAATATACTAGAAATCACAGAAGAATGAATCTACACTATTGGCCTACTGGTTTCCTGTTCCATTGTTTTGTGTTTTCCTTATAATAACCCTAGGATATAAGTAAAATGCTTTCTCTATCATTGTAACTCAGAGATAAGAAAAGTGAGACAAAAAAGAGTGACATGTCCAAGTTCAGAGAGTGAGTGTAGTGGCAATTGTTGATGGGGATTCACTTTCAATTATTTAAAGATGTCTCCACTGTGAATACTAATCAAACTGACAAGATAATTCAGATGCCATTCTTAGGAGACTCAGAGTGTCTTTACATACTTTTTGTGGTAGATATGCTTGGTGCTTAGGACAAGGGATTGAAAAACAGGTTTCTTGTTGGGAGAGAGAGAGAGGTGCCAGGGACATAATTTTCACAAAACTATAATGCTCATTTTATCAGTC
This sequence comes from Saimiri boliviensis, assembly GCF_048565385.1. Taxonomy (NCBI): domain Eukaryota; kingdom Metazoa; phylum Chordata; class Mammalia; order Primates; family Cebidae; genus Saimiri; species Saimiri boliviensis. The sequence continues at coordinate 49,985,454 of NC_133456.1, forward strand.
TTTTGTTTTCAAAGTGCATTTTAAAAAGTTCTGTGTAAAACACAAGACAAACATTTGCTCTGGAGGACGCATTACCTGCCACTTGACTTTTTCTTTCCAGTCTGTATTATTTACATGAACCTCTAGTAGAGGGAGTAAATCTGTGATAGGGTTGCAAAATGATTATACTAAACCAAAATAGCTTGGTCAGTGCAGTGAGAGCTGAGGAGATAAAAAGAGGAGGTGGCAGACATTTGTCCCCCGAAAGAGCTGGAGATCAGACAGGAAAAGTTTATTCTCGGGACAGCTTCCTTAGCACTCTCTTCCCCAGTCTTTGCACAGTTCCTGCCCTCTCCAAAAAGCATGTTCTCTCTTAATTACCCATGTAGGAGAAAAGAAGGAAAAACGGGTATCTGGAGGAAGAAAAAATGGCACATTACATATATCTGGGCTGGGGTCTAATCTTATCCCCCTTATACCACTGGGACAAGTGATGACATTTTAATAAAATATTCCCTCCTTAGCTCTACCCTTTTTCTCATTGTTGGGAGGACTTTAGTTTAATAGATAAGATACTCACAATCTCAATTGCCCACCACTCATCATGAATTTGAGGTGGTAGAATACACTGAACTGCTTCTTGAATAATCAGAGAAGTATTAAAACCAGGAGCAGAATCTAGAGCTGACTTTGCTAGTATACCCTGAATTGATGATCCAGGTTAAGTACATACATAATAAGTGACTGATGCCTCAACAAGTCAAAATGATGTAGCACTTATTATGTAAGAAGTGGCTGAGGGACAGCCAGGCACAGTGGCTCAAGCCTGTAATCCCAGCACTTTGGGAGGCCGAGGCGGGTGGATCACGAGGTCGAGAGATCGAGACCATCCTGGTCAACTTGGTGAAACCCCGTCTCTACTAAGAATACAAAAAATCAGCTGGGCATGGTGGCGCATGCCTGTAATCCCAGCTACTCAGGAGGCTGAGGCAGGAGAATTGCTTGAACCCAGGAGGCGGAGGTTGCGGTGAGCCGAGATCGCGCCATTACACTCCAGCTTGGGTAACAAGCGCAAAACTCTGTCTCAAAAAAAAAAAAAAAAAAAAAAAAAAAAAAAAAATGGCTGAGGGACATGTTAGGCACAGAATTAAGTGAACTGCATAAATATTAGCTATTATTAAGCAATGGGGGTCAAAGGTTATGAATGTGAATTTTCATAGCCTTTCTTCATATTAACCTTTCAAACCCTCTAGAAGAGTCTTCTTTCTTACCTTCCTTTCTGGCAGAGACAGACAAAAGAGCAATACTGAAAGGAGTACACTCCATACAGTGGAGAAAAGCAATCAGAAAAAGCAAAAAATGTCTTAGGAGAAGAAAGGTTTAGAAAGTTTTTGCTATACAAGTGTATGCAGATTACTATGCAGTTATCCGTTTCTGGAGATGAGGATGACAATGATGATGTGATAATGGCAGGCTGTATTTTATTGTATTACCATTTAATCATATTACCATTTCGCAAGATGCAAGCAAAGCCTGAAACTCTTAAAAAATTATCTTTGGCTGCTTAGACTACATTTTTCTGAAAAGGACTCTGTGCTGATGGATCATGTAGTTTCAAGATTCGCATGTGTTAAAATTACTTCAGGATGCTAGTCATTTTTCAGTTACCAGTAGAAATAAATCTCAAAGGAAGAGTTCTGCAGATTCTTGAGCCGTCAGTGGCCTGTAGGAAATATTCTACCTGAACAACTGGGTATGTGTTGGAGAAAGTTGGGTCTTGTTAAAACATTTTAAAAATAATTAAGTCCAAAATCTATTTTGGATCCATGGGGTAGACTGTCTCATAGAGTGTTTCTAAAGAGAGGTTTTTAAAGTGTAGTCGGATGGTCAATCTTCTGAGTTGTGACATAAATCATTTAATGAGACATTTGGTTTGATGGTTTGTAAAGTTGCCATGATTCTGTAGTTTATTATTAGCAATTTAGGCACAGAGAGTTGGTTTATATTTATCTAATCCAGATAATAAAGGATTTAGTTTCCTGTCACTAAAACCAGATTCTAGAAATGTCATCTAAACAGAAGGAGGGGAGAGGCAGCCCCATCCGGCAGAAACTGGACTGGAGAAGAAGGGAAAAACAAACTGAAATCTCCCTTCTGGCTTCTTTTAAAACAATGGGTCATTTGTAAGGCAAAGAGCTTTTGAACATACTAAAGTGTCTTTAGACTTAAGAGAAGTATCTTCTCTTGTACCTGTATCCTAAAGAAAATCTATTTTCATAACAATTTGGAAACAGCTGAAATAGTTTCATAATTGTTATGAAACTTGGGGACGGCTGAAACATTTACATTGGTATTGAGCTCCTCACTTGGGGATCATCTAGTGGGTTTAAGATTAAGTTGGTCACAGTGCTGAATTTAAAATCCACCTTTCCCCCAAGAAAATATGAGAGTACTATGATCATTTTCCTGGGCCTTTCTCATTAGAGGCTGCTGTGCTGACAGTGGAACATCTCTGAGGTGGTTGAGATTTGGGGTAGATTTCAAAAGGTAACAATTTACAGACCAGAACATGTGCTAAATAGACAAACCTGTCCTTTCTCAACCACCATGACTGTCCACAATTATGATATAAGGGTGATCCAGTGGCTGAAATTACGGTGATTTTTCAAAAACTCCAGTGTCAAAATTTTGCCTTGATAGTACATCTGTAACTACTAATAATGTTGTTTTGGGCTGACTCAGTTGCTTTGAAATTGCATGGCCCCATTATGAGTAAAGGAGAGGCAACCAATTATCTATAAAATAACAACGTGCACAGAGGAGAGCTTGATGAATTACAAGTGAGCTCTGCTGACACAACAGGGTGTGGAAACCCGCCCTGCTCTGACTTTCCATCAGAATTAGGGGTGATGCTTGCATGTTTTACAAACAACATACCCCCTCAATTCTAATGTGGAATGGGAGAGGGGAGCATGGGAAGATGGCAAAATCTTCCCCCACTAGTCACTAGGACACATGCCACTGCTTTAAAATTAAGTAGAAAACCTGCTTGGGTGTATAGAGGCAGCAAATCCAAGTATCAATACCTGCATAAAGAATTACCATCCTGCAGGAAGAAGGCAGTGTTAGATAAGAAATGCAGGTCTCCTGTCAACTAATGTGATTTAGAACATAGACTAAAAGAGCCATTGCAAATCTCTTATCCCGGAACTCAGTCCAGTGTGTAGGGAGCCAATGCATAAATTCACCTATGCAGAGAGCAGACGCTGAATTCCTGGAACCAAAGGACTGCAAACCTCATCAAGGATCTGTCAGGTGGTGAGTGAGTCAACTGCAGTTTCATTCAGCAGCCCTTGGGCTGTTGAGCTCCTTGTGCATGGTGAAGGCAATATCTGTTTCTTACTATTGCTCAAGAAACTGCAATTCAAAGTCATTTTCTGCTAGGCAAAGGATACAGAGAGCAGCTAAAACACCAAAATCTCCTGCTTATATGGGGTTATGTGGGAAGATAAAGAGAATTCTTCTGCACCGCTAATCTAATGTTGGTGTTCTGATGGGTTTAAAAGGCTGAGGAGATAGTATATAGCTTCAAAATGTTTGCCTCTGTTGTCCTAATGGCACTCTTACTATGCTGAGGATTAATTATTTATATGTAAAGAAGATATAGAACATAATACTTATCAAGGAGTTGCTAGGTATATTAGTTTGTTCTCACGGTAATAATAACAACATACCCAAGACTGGGTAATTTGAAAAGGAAAAAGGTTTAATGGACTCACAGTCATGAAGGAAGGCAAAGGAGGAGCAAAGGCATGTCTTACATGGCAGCAGGCAAGACAGCATATGCAGGGGAACTGCCCTTTATAAAACCAACAGATCTTGTGAGATGTATTCACTATCATGAGAACAGCATGGGAAAGACCCTCCCCCATGATTCAGTTACCTTCCACTGGGTCCCTCTCGTGGGGACTATGGGAGTTACAATTCAAGATGAGATTTGGGTGGGGACACAGCCAAATCATATAACTAGGTACGTTTACCCCAAATATTAAGTCAAGAACGGTTTCTGGTGTTATAGTCCCTTTTCTTATATAGGGCATCTCTGGATATAGGTGTTCACATTTTTCTCTGCAACCTGTTGGTTTTAAAGATAGACTATTGGCAAGCAAAATGTCAAGGGCAAGCAGTGAGATTTGACCCATCAGTCCTTGGGAAGCTGACTCTTTGGTTTTCCCCCATGTTCCTTGTCTTCTTGATATGCCTGGGGGGGAAAAAAGTAGTACTGGCTTAGGGTTGGAGCAGGTCTAGAGGTAGCTTGCTCTGGGCTAAGATCTGGCCTCTACTGCTGTTTCTCCAAAATTGGGAGTCATATTCCTGTTTAAGATAATCTTAAGTGATCTACATTGAATCTCTGACTGAGTTATTCTCTTTAATCCTTCTGAATATGCCAAATGGAGAGTTTCTGTTTGGTGCTAGAATTAAATGCCTCTCTAATGGTGGCTAGCCTCACTTTTTAACAGAGAGACTGAATCCCAGTCCTAGTAGCTAAGGCAAGCAACTATGCAGAGTTGGAAATCATCAGCATCATCTTTCTCTGTTTATGTTTATGCTTAACTTCTAATTACAAGTAGTACTTGTTTTTCATTGAGGCTAAGATATAAAGTTTAAGATAAATATACTAAAATTTAAAAAGGGAATCAAGTAAATAATGCTCTAGGTGGTCCACAAAGATAAGAAAAATCATGACAAAACAGGAATGAATGCAATTTGGGAAACACTGTATGTGCCCAAGGTCATGTTCATTTAGGTTTGTTGTCAGATGGTAAAGGAAAGAAAGAGGGAGGGCAGCCTAGGCAGGAACCATCATGATCTGAAAAACTTGCAGGTAGAAGGAAGTTGGTTGAGGAATCCAGGCCCATTTTAGTTTCTGCTACCTGACTATAGTGTGACCGGGGAGGCAGGTGCTGGACAGGGTTGTATTAATGGGACAGGTAAGAAAGTCCAGCAGGGGAGGAGGTAGGAGGTCCTCAAGGCAAATATAGGCCAGCAGGTAAGACGAAGAGACTAAACAGAATATTTGGAGGGTACAAGAAGAGGTGGGAGGGAGAAGGAAGTGGCTAGAGAGGTGAGCTCTTTTATCAAGAAGGTCAGGACACAGACTAAGAGAATGGCCTTTAGGGTGGGACTACCTGGGTTCAAATCTGATCTTTGCTATTTACCATTGGCCTTGAACTAATACTTAACATCCCTAAGTCTTAGTTTTCTCATCACTTGCAAGGCAGGATAATAAGGGTCTACATCTTGTAGACTACATTCTCAACAAGTGTTGGCCACTGTTATCAATTCCAGGGCTGAGCCCTATTTTGTCTGCCTCTGTGTACGCTGAGAATTGTGTGGTTTTGCAGAGTGAGCACCATGAATTTCTTTAACTAACTTGCTGCTGAGAGAATAATCAATCACCAAAGCTGAGGAAGGCCAAGTCTATCTGAACGTCAGATGAACAATTTTTAAAGTCTAGCTATGTCTAAATGTTTCATAATTACCCTAATAACAAATGTCAGGGGTTTCCTGAACCACTTGATAAATATGTAGACACATTTTTTTTTGAAAAGGGAAGGGATAAGTATCAGAGAAGCAGTGGACCAATCCAATGACTGAATTTCCTTTAAAAAAGTAACTATAACAGGTTTGTTGACTAATGCATGGCAAGTCAATACACCAAGACACAGGGTTGCAGCAGAGAAGGAAGTTTAATCACAAGGCTGCTGAATAAGGAGATGGGAGGAAACCTCAAATCTGCCTATCTGAGCAGTTTAGACCTAGGTATTTAAAAGGGTTTGGAGTGACTGAGGTTGGGGCTCACTGGTTGAAGAATGCAGGATGAAGTCACAGGATGGGGAGATGTAGAAACTGCATTCTCATGCTGATTCAGTTCCTCTTGGGGGTGGGCTTCAAAGTGGTTGGCATTAGCCCTTTTGATGGCATTCAGGATCTGAAAAACATCGTAAGCAATTTTTAAATAAAAGCCTTCTAACGTCAGAAGTCTTCTGTGTAGGAACACTGAGGAGGCAAATGGTCAGCATCTGGTGCTCCATGACTTTTGGCTATGAAGAAGGGGGCCAAAGTGCAGCCTGATTAATGCTTAATTACAACTGTATTTCTGTCTAGAACCCAGCATGTAATTGTTAACCCTGTGAGGATGGTTTCAATAGAATGTTTCCTTTGTCCTTAAAGGCAAATATATTTAGTCCTATTATACTATAGGTAATGATGACACTCTTGGTAAAATCTTAGGTCCCTAAGTTGTTTGCCACCTTGCAACCTATATTATCCATCCGGTCTTAGTTACTACATCTGACTGCTGGGTGATTTGTTTGGTCTGTACACAAGAACTCATACAAGTATGTTACTCAAAAATCCACAAGCACTATGGCAATAGTTTGTGTAACAAGTTAGGGTAAATATCTTTCTGGTAAGATGTACAAAGGAAGTCAATTTCCCTGGAAGACACGAGATGTCAGGCCTCCAGGCAAGACAGAAGCAAAAAACTGACAAAGCAAAGCCTACAGAAAACGTGGGTAATAAGTCTGAATCTTCTCAAAGTGTCTAGAAAATGCATTCTAAGACAAAATCCTACAATGCAGCAAGCCTTAGGAAAAAGCCTAAAACTTTCTAGCCTCTACCTGAAAATACCCACTGCCTAGGAAACTCAGGAGAAAAAATTCAGCCTAGGAGGTCAAGTCTGAGGTATTGCCACCCCACTGAAATTTGAACAGGGCACTCTAAAATGACATCCTGGCCCTTCATAAGAGGAATAGAAAGAGGTTTGTAGTCACGCCCATAGGCCTATATTCTTAGGTAAACCAGCTGGATCCTGATAAAATGAGAGAAAGATGACAGTGGAAAAGGTTAACAATAAAATATGAAAGACAGCTTCTGCTCTAGCACTTCCCATATCCCCCCAGGCAACTGAGTGCAGAGCAGAGGAAGCTATGACACGGGAGAATGAAATAAGCTTTCTAGAATGCAAGGATCTGAGTGTAAGACCATTATTAGAACAACAATAAGGGGAAAGGTAGTCTGGGTCTTTAAGTAATTAGAACACTCTCTAAGATGGCTGGGGAGAGAAAGGCCAAGAAATGCACATATATTTAAAACTATCTAATAAAGACTTCTGTTTCAAAGTGAAATCAGAATACGATGAATGTGTTTTCCAGCTTTAAAACTCATGATCACTAAGTGGCTGATAAAATTTTATGCAATTCGGTTCACTAATTTTGTTTTTAATTGGTATCTGATCTACTTCTGCAACTTATAATAAGATGAACATATTTACTCACAGGCCAGATGAAAAATTGCCTAATTCTAATTTGGAATCATCTTATCTTATTCTAAAAAGGAAAAAAGAAACTATTTAAAGGAAAGGATCTGTAACTGGGGTCTATGGGTTTATTAACAGGTTTGCCAGGAAAAATACAAGATACCAGTTACATTTGAATCTGAGATAAACAAGTACTTTTTTTAGTTTAGATATATGCCAGTTTTTGCATGGCAACCCTGTATTTATAAACAAATTTCAGAGAGATAGCTACATTTATATCTCTCTTTAATGCTTTGCTAATTGATTGACTGAATGAGACGGATTCTTGCTCTGTCGTGGAGGCTGGAGTGTAGTGGCCCCATCTCAGCTCACTACAACTTCCACCTCATGGGTTCAAGCAATTCTCCTGCCTCAGCTTCCTGAGTAGCTTCCATTACAGCCGTGAGCCACTGCTCCGGAACATCTTTAACGATTTTTGTTTACAGACCAAACAAAGGCATCACCTTCAGTCATTCCAGCAGTCAACTATGGAAACTGATACTACGAGAGATAGTATAGGTTGTGAGATAGATCTAGCCCCTTAGACATTGTATAAAAATTTGGGGTAGAAGCATTTTGACAAGGAAATTGGTTATAGTTATCTTTCTACCAGAGTCTTAAACCTATGAGCTCTTAACAGTTAGCCATCATTAATGCAAAGATTAATTCCATCAATCCCTGACTTTTCCCTGTGGCCTGAGCTTCCCAGCAGCTGAACATAAAGGGAAACATGAAGGGCGATTTACCAAATAGCAACTGAAGAGAGGAGTCCTCCCAGTGAAAGCAGAAGAGTTTGCCCCGGGGGTGTGGTAGAGAGGCAGAGAAACAAGGTTTACAGGGCCTTGCAGACTGACTTGAACCTGAGGGCCAGATCACACCCTTAAGTGGGGAGGTTGACCTTTTAAACAAGAAGTTTTGCATGACAAAATGTCAGCTTTGTGAACTTTGGATTCCCAGGAGCATCACTACAGGAGAGAGTGGAGAAAGGTGGTGGTGGGCTGAGGGTGCTGGCTTGGAAGGGAGTGAAGAGAGGCAGGAGAGTCGGAAGAGACTGGGAGACTGGGAATATAATACTCAAGGGCCATGGTTTTCTCCCCTCCAGCTTTTTGTCCTTTGTAGCCACCACCCCAGGATATTGGTGAAGGTGTTTTTGTGCATCCCCATTCTGAGAGTGCAACCCCTTTCCTGAGGGCCCTGGGAGGGTCTGGGTAATGAGTAAATGCAGTCTTTACCTGCGTCACTGAAAGTAGACCCGCAGAGCTGCAGCTTCTGCTGCCATTTCCTCCTCTGATCTCCAAGAGGCCGGGGAGTCCTCCTCTTCCTTGTCGTGTTTCTGGAGCTTTGGAGAAACAAATGGAAGAAGCTCTTTCATGGGCCCTTGGGATCTCCTTGAACAAATATCAGGAGGTTGGGAGAGACTGAACAAAATTTGCAAATTAGAGGTCAGTAGGTGTATCTTTTAATTGCTTCAGTTGCCAAAACTTGCAAATGGAGAGGTTTTACAAAAGAATCCACATTTGAATTAATCATTGGCTGCATTATAATCATCTATTGAGGCTGACAGCCATGATGATCAGATATAGATCTGTGTCCTTGCCCACATCCCATGTCAAATTAGAAGCCCCATTGTTGGAGGTGGGCCTGGGGGCAAGTGATTGGACCACCTAGGCAGAATTCTCCACTGGGGCTGTTCTCTTGATAGTGAGTGAGTTATTGGGGGATCTTATTGCTTAAAAGTGTATAGCACCTCCCTCTACTCTCACTTCCTCCTGCTCCAGCCATGTAAGATGTGCCTGCTTTCCCTTCTGCCATGACTGGAAGTTTCCTGAGGCCTCCCCAGCCATGCTTTCTGTACAGCCTGAGAAACCAATTAAACTGCTTTTCCTTTTAAATTACCCGGCCTCGGGTAGTTCCTTACAGCAGCGCAAGAATGGACTAATACTGGTGGTCACAGATTGGGATGACGTGAGGGAATGGGGTGCACATGCCATCCCCATAATCTCTACTGCTGTTCTAATTTTCTTATGTTTCATAGGCATCATTCATTTATTTTACTTCCTGGATTTTGAAGGCATGGAGTTTGCCACCAACACATAATCTCTCTTTCAAGGTGGCCTGTGGTTTGCCTCCTACTTTTTTCGGTTTAGACTTTCTTACATGAGCTCTAAGCAGTTTTGTTCAGCAAACAAAATTTATGATAACACAGTGGTCATGAGAACTGAGTAAGTAATAAGAATTTCCACTAAAAGAGGCTTCAAGTAGGGAAACAGTAAAGAGATTAAATGAGAAAACAACTTACAAAAAAATTAACAATTGGTCTTAAAATTAACACTTGAATCATTTTAAACTCCTCCTCAGATTACAGGTATATTTATCTTAAAAAATTGTCTGTATGTCTCAGATTTACATATAGAGTGGATAAAATTTCAATTCTGTCAGAGAGGACGTTCTCAGAACTGTCTTCCTTAGAAGAGCTCAATTTTCTCCCTTAATCTCCTAGTACGATTCAATTTCATTAACTAAATTTATGGTTCCTGCGTGTGGCTCTATACATTGTAAAATGCTGCAGGTTATCCATTCATTCTTCATGGGAATGTGCAGTGTAGTATTTTGTGTTAAAAGTCATTTGAGATTGAGACAAACAATTTAACAGCACCAATGATAGCTAGCATTGATGATATGAAAGGCGTGCATTATCTTTTTTAATCCTGACAATGACTCATGAAGCTGATGCTATTCAACCCCATGTTATTGTGGAGGAAACTGAGTTCTAAGGAAGTTCATACTCTGGTCCAAGGATCACCCAGCTACACAGCGTTAGGTGCCAGAATTATCCCCAACACCTTTTGCCTTTTTATTTATCCTGAAGGATCTACAGTGTCCCTAAAGACAATCCCACAGATACTGTCCCTCTCCATTTTGCAAAGGGTTGACTTAACAGATTAAAATACAGACTTTTTAAAAGCTGATCCTTTAAAAATAATCTTGCCAACTCAGCAAAAAGTCTTTCAACAAAATAATGACGTTTGCCATCTCAAGCCCCAAAGTCTAAATCTAACCTAGAGGCCCCTGTTCTGGCAGCTCATAGCAGATGGAGAAATTTCCCCATTTATTTCAGCTCAGTGTTGGTACAGAAGGCAAAACAGTGAGGGTACCATAGCCTTGCACTCCAGCTGAGCTATATTTCCACTCTGGGTAAGTCTGAGCCTAAATGAGGCTCATTAGCATATAACCGGGCCACAGATACGTTTATGAGGGTCATGGATCTTCCCTTCTGAATTTGGCTGCCAGCACACTGGTTTTAAATTTTGCCATGTAGATTTAATTCTCCTTAGGAAGAAAACCACATTAAGAAGTCATTTCCTTCCCTGCAGAGGCAAACATGCTGCAGTTGCTACAGGCAAGTCAAAAGGGATTGCTATTCTTCTAGTCAAGAACTAATTTTCATTTTGATACTACCTTGAGGTCTGTTATAAATCCATCTTGTAACAATTTGATAGGATGACAAAGAGACGTGCAAAGCCCAGGAAATATGGCCTTCCCACTTCTGCTACTGCCATGGGAAGACACAGAAATCAAGCATTAAGTGGTCTCATCAACAGAGATCACGCCAGATGAATCCAAATAATTTCGAGCCTGTGAATGTTAATGCATTCCTGATTATTAGGCGACCGTCTGTTATTGTCATATGCCTTACAGATGGTAACATTGTGCCAACCCTTAGAAGTTGTTTATGGGAAGTAGGAAATAATAAATAAAACAAAAACTCATCATCTTTGCAAAAACTCTGTTGTACATAGCTTTTAAAAGTTACTAGATTTCTCTCTTAAAAGCCCCAGATGGAAGCATGTAGTTCTGTTTAGAACGGTGGTGCTCAACCCTGGTTGCCCACTGTAATCACCTAGGAAGCTTTAAAAAATAAAACCCACCCCAGAGCTTCTGATTTAATTGGTCTGGGGTAGGCTGGGTTTGGGAATTTAAAACCAAGGTTCTCAGTCAGTTCTAAGGTGCACTTACTGTTGAGAATCACTGCTTGTGGGAGAAGGGTGTAGACAGAGCCCACATACATATAGAAATAATAAATTTGCCTTTAAGCACATTGCTTGTGATCCTGTCAACAGTATAACTGCTGCCCTTTGCAAACCTTGCTCTGGAACTGCTTTTCTTCTGTTTATGCTCTATCCACAGGATGTCTGGGCTACAAGGCTTGTCTTCGCAACACTAAGATGCGGATGCAGTTCAGGAGCATTTGAATGGATTTGTAATCTCTGCAGAAATAGGGAGTCTGGGAAAGGCCCTCGTGGGCAAGACTTGTGTCCTAGAAGATCCACTCAGGTAACTTGAAGATTAAAAATGATACAGTTTGGAGTAAAGTTCTATTTCCCTAAAGCAATCTAAGAACCTGGTGGCTGCAACTTCTTGCCTGGCTAACAGAAAGAAAGCTCTAATGATTTTATACAGTAGTTTATCCAAAAGACACTATTTGCCGTGGGTGAACTTTAATGGAGGAGTTTCACTTCTAATAAGCCTTCCAGATTACTTTGGCTGTCCACAGGGGAGGGCAGTGACTACTTGTTAACACACCAGACATTTGCTCTGTCCCTGTAATGCCAGGGGCCAGACGTAGCACTGGAACACTGAACCAGACTCCTTTATTGTTCTCCTGAGGCACACGGGGAGGGAGGGTAGACACCAAATGGCCGATTCTTAGTGAGATGGGATTACCAAATGGAAAGGGTGCTGGATAGAGCTACCCTCACTGCAAAGGCTTTTGAGTATCATCTTGGTTTCACAAAGAAACTTATGATAAAGAGTGATGGAGGGAGAGAGGTTATCTGTGGATCATCCAAAAATGACTCTCCAAGAAGGCGAGAGTTAGGTCTGAGCTTGAACAATGAGAAGAACAAGTTCCTTTAACCTCTTTCAGCGTCAGTTTTCCCCTATGTAAAATGGGAGTAGGAAAAAGAGTTGTGAGCAGTGCCATGCCTGACACATAGTAAGTGGTATTTAATATTCCCTGCTGCTGCTGTGACTACTACTGTCATTAGCATTATTTTTAGGCTAAATAACACTGACCTAATGACAACGAGCACTAAAAACTTTACAGAGGTTGTTTTTAGGAGTAAAAGTATTTTGCATCTCCATAGTTCTCCAATGATCTGTATCTTTTGGACCTAACTACTTTGTAGAAGGATTAAAAGTTATGATTAGAATTCAGATCCAAAGCAACTAATTGAGACACCCAAATCTTGGGAGGAAATGTAGCTTGTTAGAGTTATCATAAGAAGTGAAGGTATTAATCAAGGTTTCTCACAGTAAAAGCTAAGGTCCTATGATAAAAGAATGCAGTGGAGGTCAAAGGCAGTCAATACCCCAGGAGTACGTCTGCCAGATATGGTAAATAAAAATACAGGACACTCAGTGACTTGTTTTAGGATAAGGATGTCTCATACAGTATTGAGATATCCTTATACTAAACAATTATTTGTTGTTTACCTGAAATACAAATTTAACTGGGCTTCTTGTATTTTATTTGACAACTCGCCCTAGCAGACCCCATAAAAAGGTATCACAGGAAGATCCTGGCTTGCATTTGGTTAACTAGGTTGTTCCCAAAGTTGCCTGGCTGTGAATCCTGGAAAAAACAGAGGAGACCATGTGCAGGAAGATAACATTCAAAGCCATTATGTACTCCAAGGCTTATTATTACTGCCTGGAATGCAGCATAAATCAACCTGCACTATTTTAATTCCTTAGTTCACCAGTTCTAAGGTACATACTCTTTCATATTTTAACATCTTTGAAATCAAAACATGTTCTATAACCAAGAGTGTGTCATAATTTAATTGGCAGTGTTTTCCTTTCTTAGTAGTACGTAAAATAACACTTCCAACTGGCTGTGTCTGGGATTCAGCGCACTATAGTTCTCCACCTCTCCTTTCTGCAGGTAAGTCACGTAAGTTAAATGTGACTCTGCTTGCTCTAAAAACGCTCAACACCAAGGCTGATGTCATACATCTTGGTTTCCTTCTGATACAACAATAGTCAAAACTGTTTTCACAGATGGAACGTGCATGCCCAAGTGACAAAGTTTGCAAAAATTTGAACCAAAGTCGTTTTCACATTCAACAGATTAAAGTCTGTGCTGGCTTCTCCAAGCAAATTCTATTTCTGCATACCTTTGAAAAGAGATTTTTTTTTAAACTGCCTCTGCAGTCATCCCACTTTATCTGTTTGAAATGGTTTTTGGGGAAGGTAGTGTTAACAGGATTTCTGATGGAAGAACTGATATGTGTCGATATTGACATTGTGCTCCTTCCTGTGCACTGAGTGTGTTATCACAAGGTATATGGGGTAATGATTAATTCCCCGCCGTATTGCTCAAACTGCCTTGGCTATTGACATTTTTAGAGCTCCGTAATGGAATGCAGTAGGAGGAATGATTCACAATAATTTAAATGTTTTTTTCTGAATTTGGAACTAACCTGGAGTAAAATGCCAAATTGCCTTCAAAAGGGGGAAAACTAATTTAATGCTCTTCTTACAGAAGCAAACGGCTGAATATAAACTTGGATGTTTTTATAAAATAACATATTTCATTATTATCACTTTTATAAAACAACACACAGAAGCAGAGAGCTTAAATAAACCATTTCTTATGGGTTGATGGGTCTGTTTACACAGGAGTTTATATAAAGTCTCGAAAGGAAAATAACTATTTTTTTAGATCTGATTCTCTGTTATTACCTTCTGTTCAACCAAGATTGGATGAGCACATGACAAGTTCCAGGCTCTGTTCTAGGTCTTATGAAAGATACAAAGATAAATAAGCCCAAGATCTTTGCCTCTTCAGGCTCACCACACAATAGGGCAGACAGATTCATGCATACATAATTTAATACTAGTCAAACTGGCCTACGTACTGAACTAGAAGTTCCATCATCAAAGTGTTCTTGGAATGTCTGGCGCTGGGGGAGAGTAAATAATTCTTGCTGGAATTGGGGTCTGAGATTGACTTTTAAAAATCAAGGACTTGTACTGGGCTTAAAAGATGGTAATGAGATTTTGAAGAAAGGGTAATTCTGGCTAATGGGAACAGCTTCATTAAAGACATGATATGTGTGCCAGTTCCCTAGCAAGGCAACTTGTACCTGTGGTCAGCTTCACCAGCTAACTCCAGCACTGTTTCCTGATGAATCCTGGTCTGGCTTCCAGGCAACTAAAACATGTATCAGAGTTCTCAAGAGAGCTGAAATTCAGTTGCCACTTTGAGAATCCTTAACATTCCATTGTTTAAAGATGGGATATGCACGCCGGGATTCTAAAAAATGATCTCTGGTCCTACAAACGCAAAGCTGCAAACAGCTTTGAATCTTGAGAGAAACTTATTCTCTTTTCAATGATCTTTCAGTCCATCTGACTGTTGAAGAATAAAGTCTCAGTGGTACTAGTATGTCCTTGATAAGGCACCAACAGGACCTCTAAGAGACAGAGAAGAGCCATCCAGGCTCTAGCTAGAATATAGTAAGATTGTTTTGTTTAGATCATATTTATTTTTAGGGGTATCTCTAATTTATGGCAAGTCAAGCCTCCTTTTAAAGTATATTTAAGTTAAAAATAAGAATCAATTTTAGAAATATATGAAATGGTGCAAAAATATGGCATGAACAGCTTGAGAAATGGCGCTTGGGGAGGGAAGTATGACTGAGGTGGGAAAAGGCGACTCCGGATGTAAGGGTGGTGCACTGGCCTTTGACATTTGCAGATGGCAGTTTCTACTTCATTTTTTTATTGTAAGAGCTCCATCAAAAAATGGTATAGTGATTTGCAGGGACGGTAGAACTTCTTTGGGTAGGGCAGGTTTTAAAGGAAGGCTCCACTGAAGAGGTAGCATGTAAGCTGAGGTGTGAATAATGAGTATTTAAGAAAAGGGGGCAGGAAACGGAGTCTTTCAAGCAGAAAGAACAGCAGGTGCAGACCTTAAAGGAAGTGTGGTGGTTGGGTAACAGGCTGGACGATTGAGAGGGAGACTTGCGGGGGATGGCGGATCACTTGTACCTTGCGGGCAGGGCTGAGCAGTTTGGATTTTGGTTTTGGTGCTAGGAAAGGATCAGAGGCAAGGAAGTAAAAGGACTAGAATAATTGCTCATAAAGAATGTCCCGGAAGGAGAATGAATTAAAGGGAGAAAGTGATGGGAGCAATCAGAAGAGAAAGTCTGGGAGTGGGGGCAGCAAGGATGAGGAGAGGGGGCTCATTTGCCCCACAGGCTAGTTAGTATCCTGGCCTCTAAGTGAGAGGACTTGGCCCTTCCCTAGAGATGGACCTTTCCATCTGGCAGCTTTCTCCCTGGTGCTCGTCTGTAAAGCACGCACAGTTCCTGGCTCCCCTGCTCTGAACCAGTGTGAAAGTCACTCCATTCACGCCCAATATCCATTCTGCCTCTCTTCTATCATTCACTTCTTAAAGTCCTCAAAAAGCCTTCCTGGACCATTCTGATTGGCATTGAGTCACAGCATGATTCTGGATGCTTTCACCCTTCTAGCACCTCCCTGCCCCTATTCTTTCAGTACATGTTTCCTGCCAGACACAGAGCTCCCCTTCTCTATGTGCTGTTTACTGAGCAGACTGGCACCCGCATTGAACTTACTTGGTGGCCTAAGAATCATCCATTGCTTTCACATGAGGCAGAAAATGGTCTTGGACCATAAACCTCTGCCTGCCACTTGTGCTACCTTAGAACACTGAAGTTCTTTGAATATTAATCAGTATAAAAAATATGTTCATTGCCTCCCTTCTCTATGTGAGGGATCCTGTGAGCTGCAGCCTTGGACGGAGCAGTAGATTGTGAGAGGACTATGTGCAAACAAATCACCTTCAGGTCCCTCTATTCACTGTGAAAGTTCCAAAGCCCAATTCTTCCTCCTTTTCTGAAGAGAAATTCAGGTAATCAATGGAGCATTAATCGTATGATTAGTTGCCAAAGCTTTGACTTAAGTATAACTCGCATGAGTAAAAGCAAGCTTTTTTAGTGGTGCCTGTGGGGCCAAAATGCTGAAATAAGCTCTTATATTAATTAGTGGCATCCCATTTTCAAGGAGTACAGAGTGTTGATGTTTAAGAATTTGTAACCCCCAAATGTATGTATTAACTAGAAAATCACCGTGCTGGAAAATAATTATGCCAAACCACTGTACTATAACAGAACCCAATTGCTTATCCAATTATACATTGAAGTATCACATTGTCAAGCCGACTGCCAAAGCAGCAAATGAAACTTTGCTAGCATCATAATTTGGACCAGATATTACTCCACTAACTGCACTGTGAATGGTCTTTGGAGCATGTTGTGTTCCCTATAAAACCTCCACGAACCAAGGTGGGCATTTCAGGTTTGCTGGAGTACACCCCTGCCATTAAAAAAAAAATCACTGGAGTTGATTAGACATGAAAGTTCACAGTCCACTGAAAGCTTGTTAGGAGCATCTCAGCAAAGAGCAACTGCAGCTCCAGGTCCTGAGCTGAGTTGATTTCAATTAAGACATCAAAGGAGTCACTTCCTGTCAGGGATACCATCAGTAATTCTATTCTCAAATGTGTATCTGAGAAAACCCCAGACAGTGCCTCCTGGATCAGCAATACTGCTCCCTGACTGGCCACCATTTACAGCCTTTTTTTTTTTTTTTTTTTTTTTGAGACAAGGTCTCACTCTGTCCGGAGTGCAGTGGCCAGCTCACTGCAACCTCTCACACAGCCTCAACCTCCCAGGCTCAAGCGATCCAGCCACCCCTGCCTCCTAAAGTGCTGGAATTATAGACATGTGCCACTGTGCTCGGCTTAGAACTTTCTTACAACACAACATCAGGACAGCTGAAGAACAGGAGCCTGGAGCTGGGCTGTGAGGAGCTTCAAAGGGCTTGTTAGAGATTCACCACATTTGATAATCATTGGCATAGAGAGAGTAAAGGGTAAACATAACTTATTTCTAAGACACCCCATTGCTATGATTTTCTCCTCAACCTATAGCATGAGCCTCACATTTGTAAGGGATCAGAACAATCTTGCCCAAGAGCTGGGTCTGACGTGTCAGACGAAAATCCCACTGTAGCAAGAGTCTGATTCCAAGGGTTCAGAAGAGAAATCATTTGTACTCACCCAGTAGTTGTTTTTCAAATAATAATAAGCCCTAAACAATATCAAACTTGGTAAAAATGAAATCTGCCTGAATAATCCCCACATTGTGAAATCACAGTAACATCCATCTTCGTACCCTCTCAGCTTGCAGTATCTGGTACCAGTACAGGAATCACCATTCTTTCCCTAGTGGATGCCGGGAACCATGGATAATACTGAACCCTATGTACGCTCTGTTTTTTCCTACATGTACATACCTATGATAAAGTTAAGTGTATAAATCAGGTGCAGTAAGAGATTAAGAATAAAATAATAGAATAATTATAACAATGCACTGTTCACAATTGTACAAACAGAAGATCCCTGCTTGCTGAGGATCTTAGTAATTTCTTTCTTTTTTCTTTTTTATATGGAGTCTTGGTCTGTTGTCCAGGATGGAATGCAGTGGCATGATCTCGGCTCACTGCAACATTTGCCTCCTGGGCTCAAACGATTCTCCTGCCTCAGCCTTCTCAGTAGCTGGGACTACAGGTGTGTGTCACCATACCCAGCTCATTTTTGTAGAGACAGGGTTTCACCATGTTGGCCAGGCTGGTCTTGAATTCCTGATCTCATGATCTGCCCACCTTGACCTCCCAAAGTGCTGGGATTACAGGTGTAAGCCACTGCACCCAGCCAGCAATTTCATCATATATTTCCTTATTAGTCACAAATGTTCATTTTTTTTCTCTTAAAACAAGCACCTTATATCTTTTTGGTATATCTGAATTGCCAGAATCACTACGCTTGTGCTTTGGGGCTATTAAAATGAAAGGTTACTTGGGCATAAGCACTGTGATTCCATGACAATCAACCTGGTAACAGAGATGGCTACTCAATTGCTAGCAGGCAAGTAGGGTAGACAAAATGGCTATGCCGGACAAAGGGAGGATTCACATCCTGGGCAGAACAGAGGGGGACAGCGTATGACTTTATCACACTACTCAGAACAGTATGTAATGAAAACGTATGAATTGTCTATTTCTAGAATTTTTCATTTAGGAGTTTCAGACTGTAGTGAACTGTGAAAAGTGAAACTGCAGATAAGCATGGACTACTGCAGGAGGTCTTCAAGAAGCACTGGTCAGATACATCACTAAATCACACTTTTCCTCCCAATGTATTGGCTATGCTAGCTCATCATCCCCATTTTCCAGATAAAACAAGGAACTTAAATCACCCAACCAATGTCACAGGGATAATTCAGAGCAGTATTTGTTTGGATGAGACACACAAATACTGGATCTACTAGGACTCAGACATGCGGCAAACTGTACATCTCATGCACACAAATTTGCTGTATATTTAGTGCCCTTCTGATCCACTCTATAAATTCCTGGGAAATTTTCTTTTTGTTAATATAGTTGAAAACATGGGTGGTAAAGCAGCATAGAAAGCAAAACTAACATTGTAAACAGGGATCAACCTCCAAGCCCAGAGGACCCTGCCTGAGGGGAAAATTGCATTTCAGGGCAGTTCTCAGGAAATAATCACTGATCACCAGCCCCTCACCCCAAGCGCCATCATATCTGAACCCTTCTGGTTTTTCCATGGGTAGAAAACCAATGAGGCAAAAGGGACTACCAGTTTGATTTCCTCAGGCCTCCTGTCTCCGAAAACATGCTCGCCGAGAAATGAAAGAAAACTCCTTCTGAAAGGGAGGTTTGTGATGAAGCAAACTTCACAGAAGGAAGCATTTACTCAAAAAGCAATTTCCTTGGCCAGTCATGTTCTGTAAACCTTTCCCCCTCCCCGACTGGTATTTCAGATATTGGTGTTTAAGCAAGAATGTTCTTTAATCCTAGAGTGATGTCAACTCACAGTGCTCAGAACGAGGAATGGAAAGAGGCATAAGGCCAATTTCTGTTTTTGCTGGAATCTCCTGAACATTTCATTTCCTATTTGCTTCTGCTACATATGGCTTCTTTTTTCAAAGGTACCTTGAAGAGTCTTTGGAAGTGCAGGCAAGGAAATTCTCTTCAAGGAGAAAGGAAAATCTGCACTGCAAGATGCTCTGCAAACACACCAAGAGAGGGATGCAAGCACGCAGCACACAACCAACAATGCACAACCTCACAATCCTTCTCAACACAACGTGGCAGGCAGCAGCAACTGGGTTGTCAAGGTAAAACCTATTTGAAGAAGCCAATCCAGCTGGGGGCTTTGCACAGTCCAGATCCCCAAGCATTTAAAGCTTGTTTCTCTGCAGAACTCATTCAATTATTCAAAAACTATGAACATGTATACCCTATGTGGGCACAGTGTATTTCACAGTGTAATGGTCAGCAAGCTGGACACGGTATTGCTCTTGGGAGGCTTATATTCTGGGAGAGAAGACAGGCAATTAGCAAGTAATCATCTATCACTACCATGACAGGGAATAAAAGAGCGAGCTACCTGAGACAATATGGTCAGAAAAGACTGCTCTGAGGAAAGGCCAGCCAGTTGAGGAGTGGCAAGCATAAATATCCCAAGGGAAGAAGAAGGCATCTGTAGGCTCTGTGCACTGGCTTAAGCCAAGTGAATAAGTTCCCACATAGAAGGTAGAAGATGAGGTGGAGAAGTGGGCAAATCTCCCTTCCCTTTCACACTGGAGGCACAAGGGCTAGAAGATGAGAGACACTCAATGATTCATACACTGACATCACTCTTTTCAAGCATCTACTTTGTGCTAGGCTCAGAAGACTATTAATCAGGCGAAGCTGTAATAAATCCAGACTCAGCAAGCTGAAGGTAGAAAGGCCTGCCCAGAACAGCTGGACCAAGCACTGCCTCCGAATGTGGGCAGTGACACTTTGGGGCTCAATGTTTACTTCTGGGCCTCTCATGCACCCTAACATCGGCACTGCTTATAGTAAACTTTTCCCAGAAAAGCATGTGAGCAGCAAGTTATTTGCACATGTGGTGATTACCATGGAGCAGCAAGGATGCAGGCTGACCTCGCAGACTTCTTTCTGAATGTGCACCATATGTTTGGCAGAGCTAAAAGAGCTATCCCAGCACCATCTAGCCAGGTGCCTGGCACTGGATCTCATAAGCTGGCAGATGAAAAATGACTAATATAAAAATCTATATTCTAAGGGTACTCACCAGTCCACTGGATTGGTCACGATTCCTTCTTTCTACAATAGGATCTTTCTGCCTCTGCTTACAAAACTGCACCCTCTGAAGCTGCTACTCAACTGTTGGAAGTTACATACCCTGTGCAGCCTACAAATCCATTAATTTCTGATGGAGCTGTTCCAGTGCCCTTCAAAGAACCTGGCCCATGTGAGTTGCACAAACAAATTAGGAGCCAACCTTTCCCAAATGCCTCCCTCTATTTCATTTAAAAACCCTCTTTAATGAAGACATAAAGCCTTGAATACAGCTGAAACACTGTGCTTACCATGCATGACAGCAGATTGTCACACAGGATTTCAAATGCTTTTTTTTTTCTAACCAGAATAGTTGAAAGAAACTGAGATTTCCTTGAGTTCAACTAACTGTTCATTTTATATGCCCTATAATTGACCATAATCCAGAAGTGAGAATAGGCAACAGAGATGTAAGGCAATCGCAAATACACACACACACACACACACACACACACACACACACACACACACACAGCTTTAGCACAGTGAAAAATTAAAATGCAATGCCAGGCTTGTGAGTATTTTGAAGGCTCAGGCTAGGAAAGCAATACCCTCACCTTTCTCAGCTGCCTACCTGCATCTAACCTTCCAATTGTTGATGCCTGAGATGCTCAAGATGTACTGGAGAAAGAGCCATGCCTGAGAGATACATACAGCTGAAATATTGCTGTTGAGGTTTATAACTTCATGAATGGAAAACCTAAAAAATCACTTACAGGTCCTCATCTTTTAATTAATATCACCTCAGCACTACTTAAGGGTTTAAAGGAGTTTCATTGGTTGGTTTTTAAAGGACAAAGATAAAATGCTTTGAAATAACTCATTATAATTTTAGGTATCTATATAAAGGTCCAGACACAAATATTTGAAAATGGCCTGTTCCTAGAATCAGGGTTTGACACAGATCTTTAAAACTTTCTAGCCCAAACAACGATGTGACATTTGTATCCCTTTGGCCATATTACTTCCAAGCCTTTAGTGCTCCAGGAAAAACGATCTTACCGCAGCACTGCTAGATTTAGGTGGGGATCAAAATCACCAATGTTTGAAAATGATATTTTTATATTAACTTGATTGAGAGTTGGAACTTGGACTTACACTGAGACAGTCTGATCCTTCATTGACAAGCTATGCTGAGAAATCATTCTGTGGGCTAAAGAGGATATGGACTCCCAAGAGTCCTCTGGGGCATTGCTGGTGAGAAGATATACCTGAATAACCTCTTTTGAAAACAGTTTAGCACTGCCTTCTAAAGTTGACATTCACAATACTCCACAATCCAGCAATATTACTCCCAGGTATATATTCAAGAAAACTTCTCATGTGTACAAGAAGATAGGCATGAGAGTGTTCAAAGAAGCTCTGATTAGTAGAGAGAGAACCTGGTAATGATCAACGTCCTGTCAGAGAGCAGATGATTCAACTGTGATATGTTCACATAATTAAATACTATGGCTCAAGCAAAACAAATGTTTGAGAGTGACACACAGCTCATAGGGAAAAATCTTAATATATTATTAATTTTAAAAATGTCCCTAAAGACAGTAAAAATATATGCATTTTAGGAATCCATAGAGATGCCTAAAACTATATGAAAAGACACAAAACTGTGGTGACCATGGGATTCTGGATGCTGGATGACTCCATGTGAGAAGACAAGGGGACTTTTTTTGCGTGGGACTATCATATTGTTAGATGTGGGATAGTAGTAAAATCATAGCTTTTGTTCTGGGCAATAGGTTTGCAGATACTCATTAATCATCATTAAATGTAACTACTTGCATAGAAAATCAGGCTATGATGAAAAACAAACAAAAATGACCATCCTTGAGAAGCACGGAAGATTACAACATAGGATGACTGCAAATTTCCTTAGAATAGAAATCTAGCTCCCATTCCAAGATGTTCACAGAACTCGCAACATAGTAGCATTTGCCATATAAAAGCACTGAAGCTATTAATTGGATTCCAGATGTCTGAAACTGATGTATCCCTTCACTGAATCCCAACTAGAATCTATTTGGGGTATAGCGCTTCACACAGGTTGCTGTTCTTAATTAAAACTTCTCTGCCTTAAGAGCTTTATGTCTGTGAGACAGTCATCCAAATG
The DNA here is from genome assembly GCF_048565385.1 of Saimiri boliviensis. Taxonomy (NCBI): domain Eukaryota; kingdom Metazoa; phylum Chordata; class Mammalia; order Primates; family Cebidae; genus Saimiri; species Saimiri boliviensis. The sequence continues at coordinate 50,008,211 of NC_133456.1, forward strand.
TTCTCCTCTCCATAAATGTGCTCTTAGGTTTTATCTCCACAGCAAAATGCTTGCCTAGATTTTAATAAACATGTCTGCCATAGTAATATAAATTTCACATGCTTTCCACAAGTCATAATCTCTTTAGTCCTTTTGTTTATGTTGATTCCCACACCAAGAAGGCTGTTTTGAAGGTTTTGCAGCTCTGTCTCCATTTCTTCTGCCTATCATTGGGGAATGAAACAACATACTGATTGCTATTTGGGTAGGAAACGCAGATAAGGCGTTGAAAGAAGTAACTAATTTCTAAGCAATTTTGCTCCTTTCTCTCTCTTTGATTTTGGCAATAAGTGACCCCAGTTCATTGACATTGGAGTGAAGCCTGGTAGCCAATGTATTGCTTCAAAATCTGTGAGTGTTCCTAATTGGTTATCAGACTGTGTCTACCAGATGCCAAAATTAAATTTCTTTTAAATCAAGAAAACTGATTTTCAGGCATCCCAGAGGCAAAACAACTCCCTGATTAACTGTTCTTTCACATTGCAAATGGTTATATGGGCCTTGAGAGAGAACTCATCTGCTTACAAGAGAAGTCAGATTCTGGACGCCAAAATGCAGATAAACCACAAGGAACAAATACTCTTCCATGAAAAATGGAGAGCTGGGCTGGTCATGGTGGCTCACACCTGTAATCACAGCACTTTGGGAAGCGGAGGCAGGCGGATCACCTGAGGTCAGTTCAAGACTAACCTGACCAACATGGCAAAACTCCATCTCTACCAAAAATGCAAAAAGTAGCTAGGCATGGTGGTGGACGCCTATAATTCCAGCTACTCGGGAGGCTGAGGCAGGAGAATTGCTTGAACCCGGAAGGTGGAGGTTGCAGTGAGTCGAGATCATGCCATTGCACTCCAGATTGGGCAACAGAGTGAGACTCCATCTCAAAATAAGATAAAATAAAAATGGAGAGCTGTTTCTGGCTGAAGGAGAGCTGCCCTCAGTCCAATGCTGGGGAACTTTTTGCTCCGGGAAAGTGGAAACATCAAAGGATTGGAGCCCAACATTAATGATGGCATAATTATGTGGCTGTTGTTAACGGTTGTTTTTAATGGAGCTCTATCTACTGAGTGCTTGCTCTCTGCCTGGCACTGTGCTAAGTGCCAGGGGCAAACATGATTTCATTTACTCTTCATAAGAGTACCTACCCCGCCATGGTCCTGTCATTTCCGTTTTCAGATGAGAAAGTTAAGGCTTAGAGAGGTGATCTCATAGTTAGTAGGCAGTTGGGACTCCAGGGTTCCACTCCCTTTCTCTGTATTCCCGCTACTCTTATAACAATATGTAACATTTGCTAAGTAATACAGACTAAATTGAGGATCTAACTTAAAGCGCTTTTTCATACAGAATCTTATATGATGAACTCTGGGGTAGGTAGAGCCACAATATTATTGTCCCCATTTTATAGAGAATGGAACAGAGGACCAGGGAGATTAAGTGAATTTCTGGAGTCTTCTGCCATATTGGACTAAAAGGCTCAGCATTGCTCTACTAAAAAGGTCCCTCAATTAAATATAACAAGGTGGCCTGCTTCTAGTCTCTGAATTGGAACATCACAACTGACAAAGCTCATATTGTGGGTTCTCTTATTTAAAAAGCAGAAATTCTAGGTAATGGTCCAGTGCAATTTTAACCCCATCTCCAAATCCTTGATCATCAAATGCTCTGGTCCTGAGTTACGGGTCCTGGACATGGTTTCCTCGGCACCGTAGTTAGGTCCTTACCATCTTACCCTCCTCTCTCAACCCTTTGTCCTGTCTGTTTTCATCTCATGTAAGTAGGAGTTAGTCTTTAAACCACCTGCCTTGTGTCTCACTACCAGCCCTTTGCACATACTATTTGCAACCCATAATTAATGACAGTTTCATGGTTTCCTCTCCAGATCCCCCAAAGCTGGACTTAGGTTGCCCTCCAAGGTGGTTCCATTTCAGGACACTTACTGTACATACCTTCGAATTTATCTATCCTCCCTCTAAATTATAGGTTTCATGGGGGCAAAATCATGTCTTTTCTAAGTAGCCAATCTTTGTTTGACTTCCCAGATATCAGTATTTTATGGTTCATTCTATTACCTTAACAATGACCTTTTAAAACCAAAGCTAGGCACATAGGAGAGGCTCACTAAATACTTCTCACCCAAATAAACCAAGCACAGTAAATATTCAGAAGGATGACACAGTTATACCCATCCTCAGTCCTCAAAGAAGGGTTTAATTATGTTATCTAAACCATATGATATACTAGTAAGGCAGTCTTCAGGCATAATAAACTTACAAAGAATCAGGTAGACAGCCTAACCTTGAGTAACTCCAGTCTCTGCCCCGGATCCCACAGAACGATATACTTCCCTCTTTTAGGGAAAGCTGGAAAGAAAACCACTCCGCCAGCAGAAGGGCAAACGAAAGGTATGCTTGTGCCTACACAGAGGTTGGCATCCGACCTTCATTTGTGACCCATAGTTAACGACAGTTTCATTATTTCAGAGGCTAGAAAATCACCATGGAAGCTGACCTCTGGCTGTCTCACAGCTAATCAACTTTTGAGGGAAAAGCTTGAGAGAAAACAAATGACAGGTCGGAGCCCCAGGCTGTGGTCTGGAGTGTGATTTGGGTGGTCTGCCAACCAGTGAGAATGCATGGTCACATGCCCTCTCTGTGCTGGCCCCATCATGATACCTGCTCACCCTCCATTGAGTAAGGTGGGAACCTGCATCCCACCCTATAGAAGGCTTGGCTGGATGCCTGCTGGTTTCTACAAGTTCCTTCTCATTGTGTGCACTCTTCTACGTGGCTTCTTAATTGTGCATGTGCACAGCTGTGTCGAATGGAGTTGCTTTTGCCTCTGCTCAGCACGTATTACGTTTTTAATCAGTATATATAATTACTTACCGAAAGCTGCCAGGCCAGATTTTCTGAGCATTAGTCTAATTAACTTAAGCTTGATAATTATGTTTCAGATACCATAGCAGTACACACGGAATCGGCAGACTTTGCCACCCGCTTATTTGATTCCAATAACAGGTTTTCTCAGACACTGGACTAGTTCTGATTTTTTTTTTTTTGGAAAAAAAAAAAAGGCCATCTGGTAATTATTTTGGTTTCAAAATTTCCCCTCAGATAAAATCATTCTGCTATTTAGGATAGCTTTTCAAATGATTAACACAGATTGAACTGTTATAGTATGTTTCTGTGTGTTTTTACACATACAAGTCTGTTTTTACTAATATAAACTCAAACTGAGGAAAATGAATGTGTAAGGAATTCTGATGATCTAATGACAAAACTGTCCATGTTTCAACTGTTCTGTATGTTGCCTTGTCCATTTCAATTTGGGTTGATGAAAAATGAGAAAAGCAAAACTAAACTAAACACAACACAAAAAAATACCCAGATTTATAAGGGAGAAAGGTCAGCTTCTTGTTCAATGAAGGCATGATAAATTCCCACACTAATAAGGCCCAATTCACCTAGCCTTACCATGTGCCAACCACTGCAAAAAGCCCTTTTTTATGGGCTATCTCATCTAATCATCCTAACAACCCTATGTGGTAGTGATTACTAGGGGGTGAACTGCATCCTCCTGAAATATATGTTGAAGCCCCACTCCTCAGTATCTCAGAATGCAACTTTGTTTGGAAATAGGGTCTTTGTAGAGGTAATCAGGTTAAAATAAGGGCATTAGCGTGGGCCTTAATCTGATATGACTGGTGTCCTTATACAAAGGTAAAATTTGGACCCAGCAGCAGCCATGCACACAAGGAGATTAAGTGAAAATGAAGGCAAAGATTGGGGTGACAGATCTCTAAGCCATGGAATGCCAAAGATCATCAGCAAACTCCCAGCAGTGAGGTGAAGACACTGAACACATTCCCCCTTAAAGCCCTCGGAAGGGACCACCTCTGCTGACACCTTCACTTTGGGCTGGTAGTTGCCAGAACTGTAAGGCAACAAATTTCTATTGTGTAAACCACCCGCCCCAGGTTGTGGTACTTCATCATGGCAGTCCTGGCACTCTAATACCTATATTACCACTACTCCTCATTTCACAGATAGCAAGGCTTGGAACAGCTATGTGATGTGTCCAAGTCTGCACAGCTGTCAAGTGTTAGGGCAGGAGTCCGCAGCCAGGCCTTTCTGACTCCCATGCTCAACCCTTGAGCTCACCCATGCTTGTGCCACTCTGCTTTTCTGCCCAGGAGGCTGAAAGAATCAATACAATGAATCCCAGAAGTGGGTGAGGCACTATGAACATTGTAATGCTTCTAAGGCAAGAGTCAAGCTTAGGTGGTGGCTGTTGCCACATTTGCACATAGCCTCTTTTATTTGAAACATAAAATGACTACTTGAAATCCCTGCATTCTAGTTTTAGAGGGCAACCACATAAAATTTAAATTTTCATAGGGTGAGAGTAGCGGGTTTATTTTGTTCTCATGTAAGAAAATAATGGGCCAAAAGTACCACTTACCGATTACGAAAGACAACAAATATCAGAGCATAACTCAATGAATAGAATTGCAGAAGGAAGAACAGGTGGGCTTTCCCAAGATGTCATAATAGACGGAAAGAGAGAAAGAGAACAAACCTGCTCTATAAAGGCCAATGACATGAAATGATAATCATTCTGGGGAAAAGATACAACCTTGGTCCAGGAGGAAAAGCATGGGAATATGATAAAAAAAAAAAAAAAAAAAAAAGAAAAAAGACAATTCTTAAAGAATGTCTCCTGCAATAGATCCAACAGAAACCCTGACACCAGATAAAGGAGGGAGCTCAGGTTCATTGAGGGCCTATTACATTTGGGGTAAGTTTGAGGGTAAAACCAACCACCTCAAATAACCTTGTGAAGTAGAAACTATCACCTTCCACTTTGCAGATGGAGAAATAAAGTTCTAAGCAGTCAAATAATTAGCTCAAGGTCAGCTACTCCTTGGTCCAGCAGATCACTGGAAATGCTGACGTGGAAGAACGGCACAAAGCTTTGTCCTAGGGAATACGACTTTCCTTCTTCAGACCATTAATGTCTCTATGTCTGCGGGGACGTGCACAAGCTCACACGTAAGACCCAGACTTCTCATGATTAAAAAATTTCACAAATTACCTCTAAGTTGCTCTAAAACAGGAGTACTTATCATTTTCAGGCATGTCAGCACTTTGAGAATCTGATCAAAGCTATGTACGACTCCTTTCCCTAGAAAAATATGTGCACACACATACATGCATACACTTTACTTAAAATTTCCAGAATGTTTGTACACCCTCAGGGATCCATGAGTCACAGCTTTCAAACCCGCAAAGGATACATCTGCCTCCCAGGAGCCCAGCAACTTTATGACACTACTAGAACACGGAATGCGCGCTGGCACAACCTTGATCAGGACAGTTCGCCTCCACAATCACTGGCTTGTATCTCCATGTTGGCACACCCACCTGCACCGCTGTTGGGGAGCTCTGCTGTGCCTCATTGATTTCCATTCACTTACCTATGTTCCCGGCCCCACATAATGCAGGTAGAAACTGAATGTTAAGTGAATTTGGAATTAGAAGACCTGGACTTGAGCTCTAGCACTCCCTCTGGGTCACATTGTTTCATCTCCTTGAATCTCACTTTTATCACCCACACTATTAAGCAGAAATCACCTTGGTTTGCCTCACCTTTACTGACGGATTGCTGGGAGGAACATCCGCAGCGATGCAGGAGGAAGTCATTTAGAATAGTAACTGTGAACACTGACTGTGTGTAAACACTGTTCTAAACACTTTACATTTATTCATTCATCTTTATGACCGTCTTATCAGGGTGGCCGTGTTAGTATCCCCACTTCAGATGTGAGGAAGCTGAGCACAGAGAGGTCTGGGAACTGGCCCAGGTAGGCACAGGGCTGGGATGCAAATGCAGGCAGGCTGGAGCCAAGGCCAGCCCTCCTGACCACTGTGCATAGTGCCTCCTTGGGACAGGCAGTGCCATAAATATGTCAAATTATCCTAACGAGAAGGCAAAAGAACGCTATGGGCTTCTAGTAACATTAGTGGAACTTGGAGGTGTGGGCTTTGCAGGGCTTTAGATTTAGACCACCCAGAAGAGCTGTATTATATCTAACTGCAACTAGCTCATGCATCCACAACTGCAAATTCAGCCCTGTGGTAGCCAGCAAATATCCCCGGAGAAAATCAGCAGCCTCATGTAGGAATCATAGGGCCAGGGCCCCCTCTCAAAAAAGCTCATTCACATGTACTTACTTTGACTGCCGTAATGAACACATTTGTCGGCTTTCCGGCTTGTGGTTTACCTGCCTGTGACCTCAAAGCTCATATGATACCACACGGTCTCTTTTTCCTACTTTAAACAATGCTCATCTTCCTCCTTTGAATTATTTGTTTGAGAGTTTCCACCTTAAAGTCTTCAAGGGGTCAACAATTCAGATGGATCTCGGTGGAAATCTTATTCTGTAAGGCCCCTGTCTTCTCAGGCAGCCAAAGCACAGTAGTTGACAAACAGGCTGGGAACAGAGCCATGATCAGGCTTCAAGTCCTGCCTGCCCAGAGCTCACAGCCCTGGTGGGTGACCCGGAGCCTAAGCAGGCACCTGCAAAAAGCCTGTAAAGTTCTGTGATGAGGAAAATATGGGCAACTGTGGGAGTCACAGGAAGAGGGTACCTAATCCAGCATGGGGGAGAGGGAGACCCTAGAGGGTCTAAAAAGCTGTGTATCTTCTCTTTGTATTGTCACAAAAATCTAGGAGTCCTGATGAGCTCAATGTTAAGTGTTTGCATGCTATGACTCACTTCATTGAAAACATTTTAAAAATCCTGCTTAGAGCATCTTCCCCCACCGTTCCCTTACCTAGCTCCTTCTCACCCTCTGGGTCTCAGCTTCAATATAACTCCCTCTTTTCTTGAAGCCTTCCTGGAGCACCCTACACCGCCTGCCACCTCCTGTGCCATCGTCTTCCTGCGCTTCCTTCCCAGGTGGCAGTCTTCACCTTGCTGTCTCAAGTGTGGACCGCAGACCGGTATCACCTGACGGCTTGTTAGAAAAGCAGAACTGAAGGCCCCATCCCAAATGATTCCTTGGTACTTTAAAGCTGCCCGGCCCAGGACCTTAGTCATCAGCCTCATGTGACTCTCAGACCCTCATAACATGGCTTGTCTGAACTGAGAGGTGCTGCTGGTATAAAATACATACTGGATTTAGGAGACAGTGTGAAAAAGTGTAAAATATCTCAATAATTATTTTGTTAGTTGCCTGCTAAAATAATATATTTTGGATTAAATATTACAACTAATCTTTTTTTTTTAATATGGCTACTATAAAACTGAACATCACATGTGTGGTTCCCATTATGTTTACGTTAGACAGGGTTGCCCTACAATGTGAGAGGTGCTGGCCTAGGGTATTAATCAACAACAGGCCCTGGCAGACGTCAGCCAATGGGTCAAAAATGGCCAGGTGCCTGATTTTGGTAAAGCAGCTTTTATTGGAACACAGTCACACTCGCTCATTTACTCGTTTCTGGCTGCTTTCGGGCTACAACCACAGAGTTGAGGATTTGCAACAAAAACTGAATAGCCTGCAGAGCTTAAAATATTTACCATCTGGCCGATTTTGAGAAAGTATGTAGACCCCAGTCAAGAGCATTCATTCCCAAATTGGATTGATTGGCTTAAAATCACGTCTCTACCACTATTCAGTGTGTGAGGTTCAGCAAGTTACCTTACTGGTCTGTACCTCAATGTCTGTATCTGAAAACAGAGGATGAGAATACATACCTTATACAGTCATTATGAAGATTAAAGGAGTTGATATATGTGAACTTCTTTAAATAGCGCCTCACACATAGTAGGTTCTCAGTAAATGTTAGCCACCATTACTATTACTGCTAGCAGTTATCACAAATTGTAATGATACATTTTGGCTTTGTTATCTTTTTTTCTTGTCTCCCTGTCAAACTCAAGACCCTAGGAGAGTGTCATCATTTTCTGTATTGTTCCAGCTGTTTAAACACAGTGAAACAACTCACAGTTGAGATTCAGTACATATTTGTTGCATGAATGAAGTGCAGAGGAGGGAAGTAATTTTCCTAAGTTTACATGGCCAGAAAAGTGGCCAGAACTTAAAGTGGTTCTATCTGCCAAATTCAAACTCTTAACTTCTCGTGCTACACTAGGTGTGATCTATAGACAGGCGACATCAGCATCACTTGGGAATTTGTTAGAAATGCAGGAGCTGGCCGGGCGTGGTGGCTCATGCCTGTAATCCCAGCACTTAGGGAGGCCGAGGCAGGCGGATCACAAGGTCAAGAGATTGAGGCCATCCTGGCCAACAATGGTGAAACCCCGTCTCTGCTAAATATATATAAATTATATATATTATATATATATAAATATATAAATTATATATATAAATATATATAAATTATATAAAAATATATAAATTAGCTGGGTGTTGTGGCACACACCTGTAGTCCCAACTACTTGGGAGGCTGAAGCAGGAGAATTGCTTAAACCCAGGAGGTAGAGGTTGCAGTGAGCTGAGATCGTGCCACTGCACTCCAGCCTGGCAACAAAGCGAGAGTCTGCCTCAAAAAAAAAAAAAAAAGCTAGAGCTTAGGCTCCATCTCAGACCAACTGAACTGAAAACTCTATTTTAATAAGATCGCCAAGAAATTCATAGGCACGTTAAGGTTGCAGAAGCACTGCTTTGGGCTATAATTCCCAGTTTAGACTCCGGTGCCTATTTATTCAACGAGCAATTAATTGAGCATCAGTCATTCCACGGAGCCTTCTGTCTGGACCCCCTAATTCCAGAGCTGATGATTTCTATTCATCCAGATCAGAGCCTGGGGGTATTTAGGGTCTGCAGGGAACGGCAGCGGGCTGTCACAAGTGCCCTTTCTCCTACCAGGTTCAAACCACTGCAATGCTGGAGTGACCTCTCTGCACGGAAATCTGCTTAACATTCCCTACCCGCCTCTAGTGACCGGGCCACAGGCTCCGGCAGATGCAGAGGGTCTGAAAATCTACTTGTAAATAATTTTCCTCTAGGTGCCTACCTCCGTGAATTGGTTCCCCTGTGCATTTTATACATCAGTGGTTGTACCACCCAAACACGCAATCCATTCCCAAGTTTAATAGCTCGGGCACCTTCCAGCTTGATTTTATAAATGAAAGCAAATCATCTCTCACTCATGTTATAAACCAATTAAAATTCTCCTCACATGTTTTACAAAACCTGTTACCTGTCCCAAAGGTCCTTAGCTCTTTTCTTAGCAACTGTCCCTTATGTGGCCCCTATGTGAGGATGAGGGTGTTTAAAATTAGCAGGAAATCTTAGAATGGTTTCCCATTTTTCACAGCCAGAAGTTTCCAATTGTGGTCATCAGATGAACACTTTAAATTAGAAAAAGACTGATTAGCATAATCCTTAAAGGTCTGAACTCTAAACTCACAGATGGCCTCTGAGAGGATTGATGGTTCAGAAAGGAGATTAGGATAAATCTAATTAGGTAGGGGGTGTTCTCATTTCTCAAGTGGTGAGAGGTGGAGAAGTGACGGATGGACAGATGGAGATAATGAAGCCCCATTAAAGTCTTTCTGATTCTCATTCTCCATGATGGAGCACATTATCCCATTAATGTTTCTGTGAGCTAACACAGCCAAAGTTTGGCGCCGTGACCTCGAAAATGAATTTGAATTGCCTGCCCAGCTCCTTACTTGTGTCCACAGGATTTAAATGAGCCTGAAAAAACTGTATTCCTGCTGAAAAGCCCATCCCTGCAGCATGGGGTTTGGGCATGGGCCTTCCTCCTGGCTGGTTTCTAACAGCACTCAGGCCAGAGCCTCATAGCTTTTCTACTCCAGGGTTCTACAACTTGAATCTCCTCTGAAATGGGCTATGGCTGGCATGTCTTTGCAGTGTACTGAGACAGACTGCTGCTGTTTTCCTCAGTGGAGGTGACAGCTACGCTTGCTTACAAGCATATCCTTATTAGGGACCTGAGGGCAGGGTCCAAACTCAAAAAGCAGCAAGTCAGGCCCATGACTCAGTCACAGAAATGTGACATTAATAATACAGGACATTGCACAGGCTATGTGCAAAATAAGGGCGTGACTGGCTCCACCAGCTCTGAGAACAGTGAGACAGTCATGGGCCATCCAGGAAACAGCAGGGAAAGTAGAGAGACTCCTTGGCATTTGAAAAAAGACCCATGTGTCCCCTGATGACAGCAGCCTCCTAAATGGTCCCCTTGCTTCTATTCTTGAGTCCCTATAGTCCAGTGTCATTTAAAAGCATAAGTCAAATCAAATGATTCTCTCCTTCAATAATAATCAGAGCTGACATGTATTGAGCACTACTTATGTGTGCTCAGCACTGATCTAAGCACATTGCATATATTATTTCATTTAATTTTCACAACAGCCCTGTGTGGTACTAGTATCACTCCTTTATTACCTATGAGAATATTAAGGCAAAAAGAGGTTAACTGGCCCAATAAGCAGCAGAATTTGTTGACAGGCTCAAGTTTCTTGACTTCAGAACTCAGATTCTTTTTTTGTTGTTGTTGAGATGGGGTCTCCTCTGTTGCCAGGTTGGAGGGCAGTTGTGCGATCTCAGCTCACTACAACCTCCACCTCCTGGGTTCAAGCGATTCTCCTGCCTCAGCCTCCTGAGTAGCTGGGGTTATGGGTACACGCCACCACACCTGGCGAATTTTGTATTTTTAGTACAGACTGGGTTTCACCACATTGACCAGGATGGTCTTGATCTCCTGACCTTATGATCCACCTGCCTAAGCCTCCCAAAGTGCTGGTATTACTGGCGTGAGCCACCGTGCCCAGCTAGAACTCAGATTCTTAATCTATAACTCCTATTGTGTGTTCATTCCATGCCCTCCCACCACACATGGATAAAATCTAAACTCTCTGACCTCATTTTGTTCCAATCTCTCCCATGCTCACTGTGCTTTCATCACATTCTCCAAGAACTCCAAGCCTGGTCCACTTCTAGGCCCCTTGCCCTTGTAGCAGCCTCTGTCTGCTTAGAAAGGATTTCCCTTCTCCCATATCCACCTTCGAAATGTCAGAGTGGCCCAGGCTTGATTCTCAATTAAGGAACTTACTTCTATTGCTCCTCCCAACCAGGTGGTCTCATGCAAGGCCATGGCTTTCAGTACTATCTCCCAGATTTATGTGTCTAGCCTGGAACGTTTAATGAGCTCCAACCATGCATGTTCAATAGCTCATCTGATCTTTCCTCTTGCATATGTAGTGGGCACCTCATAGTTATCATCACCCCAAGAGAACCCCTGACTTGTCACTTTTGTCCTCTACTTCAGTTTTTAAAGTAAACAGCGCTATCATCCAGCTAGTAACTCAAGCCAAAAACCAGCAATTCTTCTTAGCTTCTGAGCCTTCACACCCAATTCCATGAACAAAATCTACCTGCTTCCAAGGCACGTCCCAAAGAGCCTGTTTCTCTCCACCTCCACTATATCATTTCTGACATAAACCACTGTGATAATTTTTCTTACACTTTTACCTCTCTTTAATCCAGCCAGAGTGACCCTTTTAAAAGTTAGATCAAGTCTAATACCTTCTAACTCAAATCTCATGCCAGGCCCTGAAGACCTCTAGGCCCCTGCCTGCCTCTTTAACCACATCTCCTCTGCTTGTTCACCAATGGCTCAGGCACACGGGTCCCCCTTCTCTTTCCTGAACATGCCACGCTCATCCCAGATGTATGGCTTTTGCAATCACTATGCACTCCACTTAGAGAACTGTCTGCCCCAGGTTTCCCCAGGTTTACAGCTTCTCATTTAGTGATCAGTTGAAATGTTACCTCCTTGGTGAGGCCTTTTCTAACCCCTCTATCCAAATTCATACTGCCTAAATACCTTCTTTATCATACCATATTTCATTTCCTTCTCACTCTCTGAGACGGTTGTATGTTTAATTGTTTTTGTCTGTCTCTCCTACTAGAGTAATCCCTTTGGAGGCCAGGGCCTGGTCTGGCTTGTTCACCACCCTCTCCCGCAGTGCCTGTAACTTGATCAGGGATCAGTAAGTATCTACTAAACGAAGAACGTCATTTATTTAGTAGCTCACAAAGTGCGAATGTACGAAGTAAGACTGAAGACAGATGATAAAGCTGGGACTCCAGTCCTACAGTCAGTGGGAGGAGAATGGATAAAGAATAAAAGGGAAGGGAACTTGCAGAGAGTAGGAAGTTGTCTTAAATCTTCCATTTTTTGAGTGACCATTACCCAGGAGGACCTGGTAATACAGAGGTGAACAAAACCACAATGTCCCCTGGCCTCATAAAGCTTGTATTGTAGCATGTAGTTTAAATCTTTATTCCCCATTTTAGGATAGAGCAGGGGTAAGCAAATGTTTTACTGTAAAGGACCAGAGAGTAACTATTTCTGGCTCTTCGGGCCATATGGTCTATGCCACAAACACTCTGCCACCCTAGTGAGAAAGGAGCCAGAGACCATACACAGACATGGCTGTGTTACTATAAAACTTATTTACAAAGACAAGCAGCAGGTCCAACTTGGCATGTGGGCCACAACTGGACAACCCCTGAGACAGAGCCTTCTTATATGGGAAGTTCTTTAGGCCTGTCATGTACAGAAACAGGCTTTGAATCATAAGAACCTTAAGGGTCCTGTGGAGAAAATTATAAGTTTATTATTTACCTTAGGTTCTTCTTAAAGCACTTATAAAATAGTAAGTAGACCTGGAGCTGTTGACGTGGGGTTCCTGCTAGTCTTTTGTTTACTCCTTCCCACGGGTCAACTAGCTTCAGTATGAAACCTCACAGTTACATGGAGTTGAATATACTTAACTTGACAAAGACTAATTCAAAGTGGCTAATGCCTATACCAGATGGTGGATCTGCCCTTACTCCACTGTTAGAAGGGAAGAGAATGGGCACTACTGATTACTTGTACTTATTTAAGGTTAAGCTAATAGCTTGGCATTACCCTGACTTCAGCCAGGGAAGAAAACCACATCCAAGTTTGCAGACTCCATGAAACATTGGCCATTTATTTGTTGGCTCATTAGCTTGGACATAAAGGCTTTCTAGAAAGAGATGCCATGATTAGGTGCCATTGTGACTCTGGGGGTGCTTTTGGAAATAACCATTGTGATCAGAAATGTAAATATTATTAAGGAAAGAGAGAGAGTTGTTCTGGACACATACCAAGAGGCAGCTTCCAGGAAACTGAGGCCAACAGTATCAAACCTTCATGTACATAAGCCATTGCTGGGCTTTGTCCACAGGTTGACTTTGTGGTGGCTGTCTGCTTAGTTTCCAGGGAGCCTTCAATGAGAATTCTGAGCTGAGATGATTTATCTTGTGTGCTACATTAGCTCCATTTGCCATCAACATAAATAAGGCTTTAGTTATGTGAGGCAAGCATAAAGGGTATGTATGTCTTCCCTTCATGAAAACATCATTTTTTCAAAACACCAGTTTCTTCCAGATACAGGCTAAGTTACACTACCCAAATATGTAGTCACCTGTAATACAGAACAACAAAAGGCCGTGAAACACTGATCTGAGCATACGAGGTAAACCTTGCTTCCAGATCAAGAAGTCCTCAAGTCAGTGTCTCTCCCCATGGGACCAGGGCTCTACCTTTTCTTCCTTTACCTCCTTTTCAACTTGAAATGCAGTGAACAACAGGGTCAGTCCAGTGCCTTGCTATACTCTCAGCACTGAGCAGTGTTCAATAAACACATGAGGGATGAACAAATGGTGAGGAAACTCCCATCCCATGAGAGGAGAAGGATTCCAAAGTGCGTGACCACACAGACATGTAGGTAATGTCTACCTCTTTGGGAAACAGAGTAAAATGGACTTTTGTGAAACAACCTCTAGGCAGAGGGTGGGTGAAAGCCACGAGCATAGCCTGCCTCTCAGTAGTTCCACGAAAGTCCATTTTACCCTTCTTCCCCTTGAAATGGACACTACCTGTGGGTCCCTGTGTGTGGCTGTCTCCTACCATGTCACAGGTTTTCTCAGGATCCCGGAAAAGTATTTTTGGTCAATCTTTCATATACACTCTTATCTCCTCAAATGGAGACACCATCACTGGCATTGAAATGCAAAGGTGAAAACTCACCAAGACACACTGTAGGTAAAGTTGCAGCTCAGCTTAGAGTTTGATATGTAACGGCCCAATAAATGATAGCGATTGGTATTAGGATTGCTTTGTTCTTGTTACAGATGAAGAAGTAGAATGTCAGTGATTTTCAGTGATCAGTCCAAGCTACAAAATGTGTTGCAACTGGGACTTGTACTCCACGTGTCTGGTTCCTTCCCTATGCACAGGAAGGAATCAGGGGAGCACACTGGCTCCATCTTCCTCCATTCTGCCTTCTTAGCTTTAGTCCCTGGAGTTCCAGGTTGGTATGGACTGAATGTGTGAGCCCCAGCAACTCTCCCCAAATTCATACTTTTAACACCACAATCGAGTTAAGATATTTGCTAGTAGGGCCTTCGGGGAGGTAATTAGGGTTAGATGAGGTCATGAGGGCAGAACTCCGGGATGGGTTTGTGCCCTTGTAAAAACATGAAGGACCAGAGCACTTTCTCTCCACCACATGAGGATACCTCAAGAAGCTGAACCAGAAGAAGGGTCCTCACCAACACCCTGACCATGTTAGTACCCTGATCTTGGACTTCCAGCCTCCAGAGTCACGAGAAGTAAATGTCTGTGTTTAAACCATTTAGTTTATACTCTCTTACAGCAGCTCAATCTAAGACATTGAAAGATACCTCAAGATGGCTACAAATTCTCCTCTAAGTGCTTCAGAGAGGATTAGAAGATAAATTACATACCTATTTTATTTTCTATGCTAGGCCTCGATGATATAAATATGATTCTTTGTATTATCAACTAGAATAAAGATCCCTCTCTTAAAGAAAGTCCTCCTTACCAGAACCTTCTTACTGAACCAATGCTGATGTTGGTTAAGCCAATTTCCCTCAGAAAAAGGCATGTAGGATCCTAAAGGCATTGGTGGGCTACATTTCCTGCACTGTGAGCAAGGCCTGACCTGGAATGACCTATAACATCACCCCTGCCATGGGTCCCAAACACACAGCCAAAGGTCTTCAAAACATATGGGTATCCATAGCAAATAAGAGCATTGCTAAGCACATGATTAATAAGCCAGAAAGGCTATGGCACTTGACAGACAGATGAGGCATTTCAGAAAGATAAGTCAAAGTGCACTGTGAGCTGAGTGCATCCCTCAGCCTGCTTAGCTGTGCTACTTGGTTCATAAACCAGGGATTAAGTCCATTTTCATTTCAATGTTTTATTTCACCTTTAAGCAACCCCTCAAGTTTCCAGAAGAATTCTGTTTGACCTTTAGCTAAAGTTCAACCTCTACCAAGTTATGAATTTTGGATGGTCCCTAGATGATCACTTAAGACAGATTTCACTATAATTCAAAGAAAAGATAATCCCTTGACCCAAGAGTTCACAAAGGAAGGATTCCCAGTGGTCCCAGAGATGGCAAAAGTTAGGGATTTCAACCTGCTAATGCATTTTAGTGGTATTTTCATTGAGCAACATTGATCGCCAATGTCAGCCTGGATGCATTTGCTGGGTATTGAAACCAGGACATTTCTTTACCTCTGCTTGGTCCCAAGTGAAGATTAGCTTAGTGCCTCCTTGAATCCTAGGCCCTAGAAAAAAGTTGCAGCCCACGGGATGGGGTAACCTTTGCAAGTTGCCATTCGCTTCTGAAGTTATGATAGCAATGCTGAACCCATCAGTGAGACTCTGGAGCCCAAGCCAAGTAGGAGCTCTTTGCTATGAGCACATGTGCTCTAGATTTGCATCTGTCTAACAACTAGCTTTCAGGAGGCCTCTCAAAGATGTCTCAGGAAGGAACACTCAGAGAGAAAATGTGAAGGGGGGCAATGGACAGAGACAGAGACTCTTCCAATATATAGTGAAGAACAGACCTTTGAAGTTATTGACTTGCTACACAACCTGACTTAGCTACCAGATCTGTCTGATTCTTAAAGAAGTCTAGGAAAATGCTCTCAATTTATGTTTCAAATTCCTGACTTTCAGGTGATCCACCCATCTCAGCCTCCCAAAGTGTTGGGATTACAGGCGTGAGCCACTGTGCCCGGCCATCAATTTATATTTAATCAGAGTTTTATCCTTTGAATTTTGGATTTTGTAATTATCTATTAGGTTGTTGTGAGGCTATGATAGTTATTTTTGTCCACAAAAGTGAAAATGGAGCTGCCAGTTGACACGAAAGTCAATCGTTTCTATCTACAGCCTCTACTCGTTAAATGAAGAGAAACACAATGCTTATTTCACTCCTGAATCAGAACAGGATGTCTGCACATGCCATTTCTCTAACTTCCCAAATGCTGCAGGAACACCTCGGCCCAGCTCTCTCAGTATCTCAGTGGGCCTGAAGCATGTTCATTTAAGAGTAAGGGCTCACAGCTCTCTGCACACAGTTCAATACCACGATGCATCAGATTTGGTTTCTTCCATTCTCTTTCTTATTGATCAGCATACCTCAGGCTATTAGTTTTATTAATTAAATGATAATTTTGGGTAGTGAGTATACAAGGAGATAAATGTCTCACAAACAGACTCCAAGCTTGCAGGCAGGAGGCATGCAGTGATGTACAAAGTGTTTATCTTTCTGGCATCTTTTTCCCCCAGGAAAAAAGTAATCATCGCTACCATCTTCTAAAAACAGAGATGCTTGTTTTCTGGGCAGGCTTGGAAACTAGCCAAGACAGCACGAAGATTGCTAGAATTTCAGCACACACCTGCTGTGGTACCACGGAGCTCGTGACCTGCCCTTGCAGATGTACCTTGTCTCCCCATGAAAGTCACCTCAAAGTGTCTGCTATCCAGTAAAGCCCTAGGTGTCTGGGAGGTGGGGGGCCAGTCTGGAGCTGCTGCCTCTTCTGTTGGCTGCCTGACTCTGATCCCAGAATACCCAGAGGGATTTGTGTTTCTCCATTCCCATCCTCCTTGCCCCAACTCACACACACCTGTAACAGCACACAGGTTATTAAAGCAAATAATAGTGTCCCGATAGAAGCACCTGCCATACCATGGCCCTCTCTCTCTCTCTGTCCTCGCCAGACACTTTCTGACATTTCCATCATTCTGACAGGGTTTCTCAACCTCAGTCTCTATTGAGGTTTTGGGTCAGTGATTCTTCGCTGGGAGAGGTGGTCCTGTGCACTGCAGGACGCTTGGCAGCATCCCTGGTCTTCGTCCACTTGATGTGACTAGCACACACCTCCCCATCCACAAACATCTCCAGAAATTGCCAGATATCCTCTGGGGGAACCGATTTGCCACAACCCCCACACCCCACCAGTGAAAAACCAATGTCTTAGGACAAGTGGAAAGTGATGGGAGAAACTGAAACCTCCTCAACCCTTTGGTTCCTGTGAGGTACCACACGGGACTACATCATTGTCCCTTCTCCTTGGTTTGCAGACTTTATTTCTGAGTTATATGAATGAACTAGAAACCTTAAATAGGAAGCCGGAAGAGAAGCTGGGGAGGAGAGCGAGGACTGAGCTGAAAGATGATACTGACTATTGGTACTTATTAACATAGGCAGTTGCTTCAGGATTCTTGGCCAAAAAATGATACAAGAATGATTGGACTGATCTCCTCTTTATAGGGTAAAGGTCTATGAGTCATATAATTCAGAAAACATTTTTGCGCACCTATTATATTCCTCATCCAATCAATCAACAGATTTGACAGATTCTTCCTCTCTCCCTCCCCACAGCCATTCTTCCAGGTCTTGCCCCTATTTTCTTCTTCCCGGATTCCCCCAAGAGCCTATTCTCTACCTTCTACCAGACTTGTTTCTCATTATCCATTCCCTCACTGCAGGTGAGTGGTCTTTTTGAAATGTAAATCAGATGGTGCTAGCCAGCCATCTGCTAGTCTCCCTGGCTTTCCATTCTTTTAGGACAAAATCTCAATGAAATACAATGCAGCCACAAAAAAGAATGAGTTCATGAATGATTTCATGTCCTTCCAGGGACATGGGATGAAGCTGGAAACTATCATTCTCAGCAAATTAACACAAGAACAGAAAACCAAACACCACATGTTCTCACTCATAAGTGGGAGATGAACAATGAGAACACATGGATACAGGGAGGGAAGCATCACACACCGGGGGGTCTGTCCGGGGCTAGGGGAAAGAAAGCATTAGGAGAAATACCTAAGGTAGATGATGGGTTGATGGGTGCTGCAAGCCTTATACCACGTGTATACCTATGTAACAAAACTGCACGGTCTGCACATGTATCCCAAAACTGTGTGTGTGTGTGTGTGTGTGTGTGTGTGTGTGTATGTGTGTGTCTGTGTGTGTATATATATATATAAAGTTTATACACACACATACTTTATACTTACTTTATATATATATATATATATATATATATATATATATATATAATCGCAACTCCTTAACAAGGAGTGCAAAACTATGCATTGCCTTTGTTATTTCATTACTTACAATGGTGTGGTCCAACTCCACTGGACCAGTCTTGCCTGGTTCCTCCCAGAGTGTGAGACACAAACCACCACTGTGTACATAGGCACAGAAGGTGGCTTTAGGTCAAACACACTCATGACCTTAAGAATGTTGAATCCCATAGTGATTCTTGAGGTTCAACATTCTTTTTCTCCCTTGAGCTCTCTCATAGAGAATGTCTAGTTTGGTGCTCCTTTGTCCTTCCTGCACCAAGGCTTGCTGGTCAACCTTCTTGTGTTAGAACAGAACAAGTCTCAGGCTCCAACACATAATTTAGCTGGCATTTAATAACACTCTTTCATTTTGTATTGTGCTTACTTTTATAGTTACCTTTTGTATTAGTCTGTTCTAGCACTACTATAAAGAAATACCTGAAACTGGGTAATTTATAAAGAAAAGAGGTTTAATTGACCCACAGTTCTGCCAGCAGTACAGGAAGCATGATACTGGCATCTACTCCTGGGGAGGCCGCAGGAAGCTTCCAGTCATGGTGGAAGGTGAAGTAGAAGCAGGCAGGTCACATGGCTAGAGCAACAAGAGAGAGTGGGGAGGTGCTGCACATTTTTTAACCACCAGATCTCAGGAGAACTCATTCACTATCACGAGTACAACATCAAGGGGATTCATGAGAAATCTGCCCCCATGACCCAATCACCTACCTTCAACACTGGGTATTACAATTCAACATGAGATTTTGTGGGGACATAGAGCCAAACCATATCACCTTCTATGTATGACATATTATAAATGTTTCCAGTATAACATTCCAGAAGTGATTAGTGATATCATCTTTCCTTTTTTCTTAAGATAGCCATTCATTCTGTCTCCCAGGCTAGAGTGCAATCGCATGATCTCTGCTCGCTGCAACCTCTGCCTCCAGGTTTTAAGCAATTCTCCTGCCTCAATCTCCCGAGTAACTGGGTTTACAGGCGTGCACCACCATACTCAGCTAATTTTTGTATTTTTGGTAGAGATAGGGTTTTACCATGTTGGCCAGGCTGGTCTTGAACTCCTGACCTCAAATGATCCACTCATCTTAGCCTCCCAAAGTGCTGGGATTCCAAGCCTGAGCCACCACACCCAGCGGCATCTTTCCTTTTTCAATGAATGTATTCAGGTAGAAAAAGAAAGTTCATTTGAAGAATCATAAATAGTAGTAGAAGTAGTTCCTAGACATGGCAAATACCAGGATGAATGCTTGATATTTGGGAAAGAAGGAGTTATTTAAATTTGCACCATGCTCTCATATTCCAGACATCCTTTAGCCAGGCTAAGAAGGTGTAGTGGGCATGAGTAGGAGGCATTGGACTGTTCCTTGTAATCCCTCATACAATCGTTGGAGTTTGATGTAGATGTCACCCCACCAAAATCTGAGTCAGCCCCACTCACGTGCTCCCTCAACACCTTCAGCATCCCTCTTAGATGCTCTGTCATGGCACCTGTGATCTCTGAGATCATGCCTGTCGTGTTCACTGTTGTTTCTGAAGCATCTGGCATGTAGCATGGCAGAGACAAGACATCAGGTAAATATATCTTGGTTTGATGGACGAAATGGGGGGAAGGAGAGAAACATATCATCCTTTTCAGCCAGGTCTGGGCCACAGCAAAAGTGAAATGCAGAATGAGATGCCTAGATAAACCATGCCAATAAAGATGCTGACCCACCTCCTCCTGAACAACAGAGACAGAAGAGTTACTAATGTGAATTACTTGGGGTGCAGCTTCCACCTCCCTTTCCACTTGAAGTGTCAAAAATTGACCCCCACTGGCTAATGAAAAAACACACAGAAGCCGGCAAGACACGAGCTTGCTTGTCCCTTCTCTTTCTTTCTACCTGGAGCTTTACCTTTACAAATTTGTAGCACTTGAAGGTATGTTTCCCCAGCCATTTCTAGATCGTAACAATTCCTTTCTTCCTACTGCAAAATCTGAAACTTAGCCTGAAGCACTCTCTTGCCAGGGAGAGAACTGTGTCAGACATGTGACGCGTGATAAAATACTATGGTAATGTGGAATAATGCTTTGAAATGTTGCCAGGGTGAGCATGCATGCAGAATGATGGAAATTGCCTGCAAATACAAATGGTTGCTCTGTGGCTCATCTGTAACCTCAATACAGGAGAGCGGAGATATTCTTTTCCCTCCTTTGCAATTTGCACAGCCTCTTGTTGGAAACTATGGAGATTACGCCATTGAAAGTAACTGCCATGTTTACTCAACACACAATTTTTACTAATACAGTCTCCCCATGTAGTCATCTGTCTTGTGAGGTTCCCTCAATACTCCAGCTGTTCCTGTGGCTGCTGTTGTGAACACCTCACTGAAGAAATCAGGGCGCCAAACCCAAATACTTTATGAGAGGGTGTGTAGGCCATTTTTGCATTGGTGAAAATGATATCCACTTTCTCCCTTAGAAACAAAGGCTGCACAACTGAATGGGATTCAATGCACCCCTACCCCAGTCTCAGTGGTGAATTCAATGGGAATTATCAGAGGGCTGGTCTGCAGAACTAGAAGAGGCAAAACTGTTAGGTGTTTACTATGTGTCGGGTATTTTGCCTTCCTTTAGGTATACCTCATAACATGCTATATCATAAATAATATCATCCTCATTTTAGTGTTGAAAAACTGAGAGTCAGAAAGGTTAACTAATTTGCTCAATATCTCCCAGCTAATAAGTGACCCAGCCAGGATTTAGTATCAGGTCTGTATGACTCTAAATCTTGAATTATTTCCATGAAAAATGATGTTAAACTAAAGCCAGCATTTTTCTCTTTGAGTTGTGGTTAAACTTTCATTATCTGTGGCCTTTAAGCATTATTTGTTGGTTTTCACATACCCATAACTATCAGGATATACAAACTAAAGGGAAGTTATGTTCTCATGAAGAGCCGGTAGCCTAAATGTGAAATTTCTCATGTACATCAGAAGCCCAAGGGGCTAAAGAAGCCAAAAAGGAAACACACTTCAAAGGGCATCTGCCTCTCGATGAAAAGCAAAATGGCATTTTCTTTTTCTACAAAAGGAACAAGAAAATTCATTCACCAATTTCTTGATTAGCTCAATTGTTCTAAGAAGATAATAGTTACTAAGGATTAGGTACTTACTACATGCCAGGAATCAAGGGAAGCACTTTGCAAGAAGGATCACATAATATTTATAACCTAATGGTATAGGCACTACTATTAGTCCTGAGGGACTATGTTAACTTCTCTTTCCGGGTCCACAAGAGGCGTGGTTTCCAAGGCAAGAACTTCCCAGCACCATACCTCTATCCAACCCCACCCAGTAGCCCAGAGTTCTTTGTCTAACTTTCCCACACACGGGAAGGTAGACAGCCCAGGTGAGCTTCCTTTGTTTAAAAAGACCACCAAAAGCCTTGGAAGGAGGGGCTCTATTGCAAGCCAGACAGCCAGTGCAGCATCAGAGTCGAAGATCAATCACTCCAGAGGAAGTTTGGAAAAGCTTCTCTCACTGGACGAGAACTTGAATGGGGTGGGAGTAACTCCGGGGTTAAATTCCCCCTACTTTCTTGATAGGGATTTCCCTCTCTGGGATCCCCTTCCACGGCAGCATGGGAGCCTTCTCTCTCTCATTATTTGTACAGACTCCATCTCTGGATCTCCTCCCACAACAGCGTGGGAGCTCTCTCGCTCTCTCTTTCTTTGTTTAATAAATCGCTTTCTGCAAAACTCTTTGGGTCCAACATTTACTTGAATGAGCCCACCACACCTCCAGGGCCTCTTCCCCCTTTCCTGGGGCAGGGGGGGGCAAGAACCTGGGACACCCAGTTACAGTCCCATTGGACAAATGGGAAAACTGAGGTTTAGAGCTTATATATCCTGCCAAGGTCACTCAGTTCAGTTGGGACTCAAACCTAGACTTCTCTGGCTCTGCAGCCATATTCTTACCGGCTGTTACCTCGTTTCCTGCCCTTTCTAGCTACCATCTATGTGCTTGATAAATAAGGGAATCTTTTTACCCTAGAGTGAAAATCAGAGATTCTGAGGAAGTGGCATAGTGTTCTAGGAAGTGCCCTCCTTTAAGAACAAAGTAGGCTGGTTTCTCACTGCCAATCAAAGTGTGGCATTGGCCCCTCTCGGGCTCACCTTTCTAGTCAGCAAATTGACGGTAGCGGACACAAGGTGTAAGGACCCTTCCTGCCCTAACGTTCTGTAATTCTATTAACCACATTTTCCCCTTTCCCATCATTTCTCCTGGGCTTTGATTTTTACTTTTTCATGGCCAACAGAAGTCACACACACCAAAGGCGAGGCTGCCCTCCTCTAGTGAGCTGTGATCATTTGAACAGCCTGCCTCAATCGAATCATCCTGACAGCTATCCCTACGGCTGGCCAGTCAACTCCCAAGAGCTTCCTGGAAAGGCAGATGCAGTATCCAGGGCAGAAAGTGCTACCCCTGTCATCTCACCTCCTCTCTGGGCTCCAGCCCCATGGCCTTTTTTTTAAGGTCATCAGACTGGCTCCCTGCCATCCTTGCCCCTGTGCACAAGCTCCTCCTCTGCCTGGAACACATTTTCTTCCCTGTCTCCTGTGGTTAGGGGCCAGACAGTTTTCCCTAAAGAGGTCTAAAGGCAGGCTACAATCCTCATTCTAGATCGTCCCTTTCCTATACAGTACTTCTCTGAATTGACCCCTATTTATTCAGCTGGATCAGTGTCTTAGTCTTTCACTATACTCACCCTTGTGTTTCTGCACCCAGCCCAGGGTCTGGCTCATAGGAATGTCTCAAAACCTGTCGGCAGAAGAATCTGCACACTAACCTGCTACCCACATCTGTGTTCTCTTATTCACGAGGTACAAGAAAGGAAGAGGGCAGGCCAATTTATGGTGGGGTTACAAGGCTAGGTCTCCTCTCCACCCACCAAGCAATGTCTCAGAACCATGTTCTTTGCTGAGTTCGTTTTTATGTTTTTTTCCCCATTTCCAAACAGCAAGGAATCTTACAGATCAGTGCCTGAGACCAATGAGACTTACGAATGTTAAGAAGATTATGCACATAAATGTACCAACTATGACAGCCCCACTAAGAAGAATAGTAATATTACACTGCGTGCTAGTTTATCAACCTTTGCAACTTAAAGAATTCACAGCCAATTTAATTAAAAATATAACAGCTCTGAAAGCTGCTAAAATGACTATGACAACAATCCATCATTTTGTAATAGTGCTGGAGATCCATTAGGGACTTCGCACTGGATGCCAACTTTTTTAAGCCCAGATAGTAGGGGCACTTCATTCTGCACAATTAATGTCACTGCACTTAAAATATTGACTATCTATAAAGAAGAAAATACCAAACATCTTTATAACCCACATTTTTTATGGTCAAAACTTGCTTAGAAAGGTGCTTGGAATTTATTTGTTACAAGCTGCACATTTCACATTCAGAAAATTAAAACGGTTTCTACTGACTAACTCATTTAATCATTTAGTTGATTTAATGAAAAACAGTATTCATTTTTCTCTTGGTTGCTAAGATTAATACTTTCTGTTCATTAGCAATCAAATATTGCAGGAAGGTTTATATCTTATTCTCACTTAACTCATTGCCTTTTATTTTAAAAAATTCTAATAGAATTTAAATGGTATCTTTTAAATCACTTGGGAATTCTTCTCTTAGTAACTCGTTTTGTCTTGTGGAAGACACATGGCTAGACTGTGACACTGAGACATTGAGGTTTGACTTCTTTTTCTAGTCTTTGTGGGGGATGCATGTATAGGGAGGAAAGGGAGTGGAGACTTTAGAAAAATTATTAATCTAGTTTCCAGGGCCCCTAACTCATTAATACATCAGTGACATTGTAGCATCCCTCGGAATTCTGTTAAGAATGGCCCTTTGATTTATTAATGGGATTTTATGAGCTACCTGGGAACGTGAACCCATTTAAAATGTTAACTATAAGCATCTGGCTTTCATTGAATAGAGAATTGAAGCCACCACAAAAAAGTGACTCTTGCACAAACATGGTACTCCTCTCCCATCACTCCCAAAGCTTCCCACTGTAAGTGCCACTTCATCACAGTAGTGCCATTTGCAGTTGTAGTCTCATCTCTGTTATCCACTGCCATTTTCAGGAGTGTATAAACGAGCAGGGAAATTCCTCTATCCTGGAAATGCCTCTAAGGAGGGATTCTACAATGGAATCTTTTCATGACAAGCTTGGTTACAAAACAGTATAATTATTAATGTAAATTGTTGAATAATAGGGCCAGTAGTTTAAAAGCAGCATTACCAGATTTTCCTTGCTCCCATACCAAAAAGCATTTTCTTGAATCCCAAATGCTTCATAGGAGGAAATAATAAAAGGCAGGTGATAGCATTTTGTACCGAGCATAGATACAATGGTTTAAGTACACTGGGCATAAAAAGACACAGTGTACTGAGTCAGGAGCACTAAGAGGTAGAGGGAAAATTAACCATTTGGGAAGTAGGAAAAAGATGCATTTTAAGGTGGCATGCAATGAGCCAGCCAGCTAATCATAGTAAGAGCAGCTTCCCTAACTTTTACTTTCTGTTTTAACTTGTTCATTGCTTCTGTCTCTCTGTCTGTCTCTTTCTCTCTCTCTCTCTCTCTCTCTCTCTCTCTCTCTCTCTGTGTGTGTGTGTGTGTGTGTAAATCATCTGTCTTCCTCATTGAATTATTGTTATTGATTGATTGTAGGAGGAGAAAACCAGAATTTTCCTTTCCATTTTAGAGTTAGGAAAACTGAAGCACAGGCATCAGTGTGCTGTAATTCTAGTATAGTGCTCTTCTCCTTTTATGCACTTAGGAAAAGGAAAATTTGTGCAATTATTTAATATTTTGTCTCCCCAACACTGTAATATCTATGAGAGCCAAATCAATACCTGTCTGGTTCATCATGATAGTCCCAGTACTAACATTGTCCCTGCTATGTGGTTTGTAGGTGCTAAGTAAACTTTTTTTTTTTGAATGAATGTATATTATTTTCTGAGATCATTCCTATTGGAGCATTAGCAAAACAGGACTAAACTCTATCATATTCCTGTACTATTGTTGAATTTCTATTCACCCCTCAGGACGCTGATGAAATGTCAGCATCTTTGGGAAGCCTTTCTGAATTCTCCCTGACCTTGCCTGGGCTCCATTTATACTTTGTACTTAGCTCTGCTGTGTGTTATTTCTTTTGCTTCCTTCTCTTCATGGACCCACTCTTTCATGTGGGGAATTATCCTTTCCTTATGCTTTGGATGGGGTTGACTTCATTTCTAACTGGCCTTGGAGTGGGTTCATAATCCAGATCTGGCCTCTCAGAGAACTCCATCTCTCTGGCCATGATTATTAGCTCAGCAATGAGCATGCAGCTTAACTTGGGCCAGTGTGTTCTGTGCAAAGTTTTATAAGCATTACTGGGACGTAAAAAAAAAATAAAATAAAAAAAAGCCCATGATCTTTCCAGCATAAACTAGCAGGATGTGAGCCTCTGGCTATTGGTGTTCCCATTACCTTCCCAGAGGAGAGGCTGCCTGAAAGAAGCAGAAACACACAAAGCCCCTAATGACACTGCTTGTGCCCCTGGATCCAGCCACGCCTGAATCAACAATACCATTAGACTTTTCAGTTACATGAGCTAATAAACTCATTCTCCTTCCCTTAAGGCAGGTTGAGTTGGGTTTCTGTAACTTGCAAAGGATTTCTGATTTCTCTGTGTTGCAGTCTATTGAGCATGTACTCCATGAAACGTGGGTGATTCATTTCAGTATTCCCAATGCTGAGCACAAGCCTTGTCCTCAGTAAAAGCTTGTTGAATAAAAAAATAAAAATTAAAAAAAAAATGGCGCAATTCTAGGGCAAGAACATTCCCAACCAGGTGTTTTGGGGATAACCTTGTCAATAAGGGATATGTATCTTTTGGATCAAACTCTCATAGAAGAAGGAAGACATAAAGATACCCAGAAAGTGGGGGCACCACGGTCAACTGGAAGAGAGAAAACGGCCTTCAGCCAATCAGGGAGGGGCCTTACAGCAGCTCAGATAAGACAGTGGGAGCTGTGCAGCCCCAAAATGGATTTCCCATGACTAGGTTTTAATCATCACCACAGTATTCTGTGTCAAAGGGAATGAACAATCCCAGGTGCTTTGGAAATGTCAAATTGTTCGTGAGTCCCTTAGAGCTTTGTTTCTCCTTTGAACCCCATGGATGACTTAGGGCCTCAGAACAGGTAAACCATCTCCGTTTCAGCTGGCAATTGAGGGCCTCTCAAAGTCTGCCTAGAAAAGAATGTCTTCTACTACAGGAAGGAACAGATGATGTAAAATTTTGATTTTTTTAACCTACAGTTTGGTCCTATCTGGCAAAACAATTGAAGAAACATGACTTTCCAATCTATTTGGAAGGTGAGGATTCCAAGTACAACGTTGCTGTGATTTGAAAACTGTGACAATCTATACTAATGCGAAGCTTAGGAATCACCCAGACCTGGGTTTAAATTCTAGATTTGCCACATTTTTTTTTTTGGGGGGGGGGGTTGGGGGAGTGAGAGACCCTGAGCAGATCATGTGTATGACCCCTAGTGTTCTCACGTGTAAAGCAGGACTATACTGCCTCACAAAGATTTGGTGAAGATTAAAGGAAATAATAGATGTTAAATGCTTAGCAAGAATCTAGTATATAGTAAGAGCTCAACATATATTAGCTGCCATTGTGGTGACAACAATCATGATAATTTCAAGCTTTTATATCGTTTTGTATTGCTGGATGCTTTATTATGTATGAATTAACATCTCAAACGTATTTGCCCATCTCTCATTATTTCTGTATATGTTGTTCACCCAATCATCATATCAAATTCCTGTTCCTGTAGTTTGGTGGTTCTCATTTTTTGGGGGAGTTATGAACCTCCTTGAAAATCTGATGAAATCTGTGTGATGTGCCACTCTCTGGAGCTCCAACAGCCCCTCACGGGTTCCACCTGACCACACTGTACCTCTCTCCGCCTGCAGTGTGGCTGCTTGTTTATTCCTTTTTCCAGGCTCTGGGAGGTCAGGGACTGCATCTGCCCAGATCATCATTTTCTTTCCCTTGCTTAGCTCTGTGCCTGGCAGAGAATAGGTGTTTGATATTCACTGAACGCATAAATGAAAATTCAAAGCCTTCCCCTGACCCCTTAAAAATTTACCTACACTCAAGCTTTTGCATCTAATTTCCGACCCTGTCGGGAGACTCGAGGTAAGAACCTATTTTAATGACCACCTATTGTAGGTCATTAAAAATGCAGTAGGGAAATTTTCAGGCCAAATAATGAAGCCACTTCTATTTCAGGCCAACTAATGAAGCAGCCTTACTACAGGCCAGAAGCAAAGTGTAGATCGTCATCTCAAGAGAGGAAGGACAAAGTCGGAATTGACACTGTGTTTGTGATAAAGGCAGCCTTTGTCCCTTGTTGTACCAAAGATGACAAGGGGAGCCAGCCAGCCGTGCCCAAGGTCACATGGCTAGTGGTAAAGAGACTTAAATATCCTGGCTTCCAGACCAGCGC
Source organism: Saimiri boliviensis (assembly GCF_048565385.1). NCBI lineage: Eukaryota > Metazoa > Chordata > Mammalia > Primates > Cebidae > Saimiri > Saimiri boliviensis. Next base: position 50,036,333 of record NC_133456.1, read on the forward strand.
TCATCAAACTCTAACCTTCCTTTCTTCCCCAGAAGCTCAGTCCTTGAGAGAATTCAATTAAAATTTCCTTCCAAGCATGGTCAGAGGATAATGTAAGGAAATGTGGATTTACATGACTTTGGTCAAATTAGGGACAGGACTTTACAAGAAAGAGTTGATTTAAATCTTTTAAAACCTACAGAGTGAAGGGCTTGCCTCATTGCCCCATTTGAAAGATGAAACCATTCTGTTTTTATGTTTCATTGATGGGAGTTTGGCTTTGGAAGGAAAAAGACCTGGCCCTTGAGAGCTGGCCCCGTGAGGATAGGGACTGTCATTTTCTCCTCACTGAGGCTTAGCAATGCTTTTAGCCCAGACCCAGCCCATGTTTCCCAAAAGTGATAAAGGTATGGCATTTCACACAGGAACATTTGGGGAGCTTTTTTCCACGGGACACAGTGTGAGAATCCATTAATCTCACTGCCACATATGCAGGCTGTTTCTCACAAGCATAGACAGACACTTCAGTTTTTTTAATCCATGAAAAAAAGAACTTTGCCCTCCTCATCATACCAGATGCTCCATCGGGTAAACATCACACATGGTTTTTAGAGAATATGACATGATCTGAGAACATCTGCAATTTTCTAGAACATACTGTTGTCAGAACTTGACTTAGACTAAACAACAGACATCAGATTCTCCTTCGGAGGTTTTGCACTGAATTTTTCCATTATAGTGCAAATGGCTCCTTCTGAAATGGCACCAATTAAAAATGCACCAGGAAATGAACATTACCACCAATTCAGATACACACACGTTATTAACAATGGTGCTGATTCCTGTTTTAGAGATGAAAATTACAGAGGAGATACAAGTGGGTTTTCTCCCATTGCTGCTTTCATTTGCTTTGGAGGCCACAAATTCAAGAGATCACCCATTCTTAGATTAACAAAAGTAGCCACCACCTAGCAAAATGTCAGGCCCTGTGTGGGTGCTTTATATGCACCACCTCCTTAAAGCCCCTCAGTGGTCCTCAGAGACAGCTGCTATTATCTTCCATGTCATACATGAGGGCACGGAGACCCAGAGCCCAAGTGATATGGTCTGCAGAGCACTTGCTGTGTGCTAAGCAGTCTCCACGCATTTTATTCACAGTATCTCATCTCGCCAAACCCTTTGAGGTCAGTGCCTTTGTAAGCCCCAATTTACAGTTGAAGAAACTGAGACAGGTCTCTAAGCTAGGTCTAGTTTCCTCCAAAGTTCAGTCACATTTGTTCCATATGATAGTATGAGGGAAGGCCCTTTTCTGGTTAAGAGCACAGACTCTATGGTTAAACCTACTGAACTCTACCCTTGTTAGAAGTATGATCTTAGATAAGCATGAGTTAACTTTTCCATGGCTCAGTTTCCTCAGCTGCAAAGTGGCATAATAATGGAACTTATCTCAAAGGATGGAGAGAATGCAACGCAACGCATGTAGAATGTGGTCTAGCATACACTGTTATCAGCCAGTCATTAGCAGTGAGGGATAGCATTTGGAGAAATACCTAATGTAGATGACAGGGTGATGGATGCAGCAAACCACCATGGCACGTCTATACCTACGCAACAAACCTGCACGTTCTGCAATGTACCCCAGAACTTAAAGTATAAGAAATAAATTTAAAAAATAAATGAAAAATAATACTGACTGTAACATTTGTTCTTATTATTTTTATATAAAATAAGGCTATATGCATAAAGGATACGGGGATTAAGGCAAACCAAAACAAAAGAGTAAGGGTAAGTTTAATTGTGTGAAAAAGATTAAGGCAAGACTGCCTAGGCAACATGGCAAAACCTCATCTCTACCAAAAGATGCAAAAATTAGCTGGGCATGGTGGTGCATGCCTGCAGTCCCAGCTACTCAGGAGACTGAAGTGAGAGGATCATTGCTTGAACCCAGAAGTTTGAGGCTGTAATGAACTATGCTTGCACCACTGTACTCCAGCCTGGGTGACAGAGCAAGACACTGTCTCAAAAAATAAAAAGTTAATTAAGAAATAAAAAGTAAAAAATTAAAGATTAAGGTAAGAGGTGCCCCGCTGTGTGGCACAGAGCTCCATTTGATTGAAAAGGGTGGCTACAAGGGGGTGCCTCCCCTTACTTGTTGAGACAGGTGTATATGCTGGTCTCCTTGTAGGAAGTCCTATGATGCTCAGTGTTGACAGAACACACAACAAACTCGTCCTCGTTTTTGTCTCTACCAGAACTACCAGTGTGCTCTGCTGTGTGGTTTTAACCCCGGTCCTGGGATATGTTTCTATGGCTATGGGAGACGGGGAGACAGGAAATGCCACTTTCTGAGTTCATCAGGGTAGAAGTGTGCACCTGCAGCAAGACATGATTCACCCTAGTTTGCTTTCAAGACAAAACGGTGCCTGCTGATTAGATAATTGTTGAGGCAAGATGTGATGTGTCTAGCCTGTGCCCAACATATACTAGGTTAGGTCATTCCTTTCATCTCTAATGGTGCCCAGTAAAGTAAGAATGAAACGCAAATCCCCTACCTTGACCCATTTGTGGGTCTCTAGCAACAGCCCCAGAACCTCTCTCTCTCCCCTGATCACAAGGGCTTCCTTCCCTCTTTAAGCTCCTTACAACAGCTCCTCCTCTGCCTGTGACACCCTGTTCCCAGGTTTTCCATGTACCTCCTTCTTCTGTTGGATCTCTCCTCAAATCTCAAAGAGGCATTCCTTGCAAATCCATAAACCACTGTTGCTCTCTAATTCACTTCCTTACTCTGTCTTGTTTTTCTGTCTGCTAAAATAGAACTGATAATCCTCGCCCTCCTTTTCTTTCACAGCATTTCTTTGATGAGCAAATGAGATTCCTGTGTATGTGTCTATGAAGATGCTTTTATAATTGTGAGTGATCACTAGCGATGCATAAGAAGGTTCAGTTCCTATGTCAGTTCACATTGGGTGGGTTTTCCTGAAGAACAGTCCTGAGATGAATTCTAAGACTGCCGTGTTCTCAGGGACAAAGGGTGAGCAATCCCTAAATGATGTCTGACTTGGGAGAGGGAATTAGAGACGTGGGTATCACATATTTGCTATCCGTGCCCAAGACAAAGTCATATAATATTAGAAGCGCAAAATAATTTACAAACAGCTTCCTCAAACTTTCAATGGTACTTCTGGAAAAGTGAGATTTGAAATTTTACTCTCCTTCCTTTGTACAAAAATTTATTTCCCTGACTACATTACTTTCATATTAAAAATGAATAAGAAAACTTCATAGGTTTCATCATATATTTCACATCGTTGCTAAAGTGCTAACACTATTTTTGGAAATCATCAAAAGAGAAAAGTATAAGAGAGACAAGAAAAACAGGAGTTTTCCATGCTTAATATTATAAGTCACCAGAAAGTATCATTTAGATATTACATGGTTGGTTTTTTGTTTGTTTGTTTGTTTTTTTTTTGAGACAGAGTCTCACTCTAACCCAGGCCAGAGTACAGTGGCACAATCTACCCACTGCAACCTCCGCCTCCTGGGTTCAAGCAATTCTCATGCCTCAGCCTCCCAAATAGCTCAGATTACTGGTGCCCACAACCATGCCCAGCTAATTTTTGTATTTGTAATAGAGATGGGGTTTCACCATGTTGGCCAGGCTGGTCTCGAACCCCTGGCTTCATGTGATCTACCCACCTTGGCCTGCCAAAGTGTTGGGATTATAGGCATGAGCCACCATGCCCGGCCTTACAAACTTTATAAATAGTGATAGGCAAATATCTCTAATGAAACTAGAGTATTATTTGTCATTTCTTTGAATGAACTGATCCATGTAAGAAGGGTGTGGTTCCTGGTTTCTCCTGTTTCACCACACAGTAACCCACCATGGCTCTCTCTTTGATGCTGATATTATATAATTTTCAATGCACTGAGACAGATTTTAATTCGTTTAATAATTAGGTCAATAAAAACCATTATTGCTGAGAGTACCATTAAAAGTCCATAATGTTACCTTAATGGGGAAAAACTAATATAGTTCCGTTGGATTTTTTCCATGAAATTAATATTATAGCATTTTAGTGGGTGTCTTCAATAGTTTAAATAGACATTTTTATTAACAGAACTAATCATGGAATTAAAACAAATGAAAATTGTTACATTTGCTGTGATGAAGTATGCATGGTCACAGGATTTTATCAGCCCCGTTCCTGTGAAGAACCTGAACATTTACTACCACAAATGGTACATTAAAGTTGCCTGGAACACTGCTTAGGGCTCCAAAGAGGCTGCCAATTTATGTTTTGGTGATTTTTCCCCTTGAACACGATGGCTCTATTTCTCAGAGCCACCCTACTGGGAAACATTCCAGAACCATAACCTCCCAAACCAAAAGCCTTCTCTCAAGTTCCCTTTTTGGTTGTTAGTATTTCACCTAGGACATCTAAAACAGTATTTCAGCTCAGAAAAAAACGAAGGCAGAAGGGGTTGCATCTACGCTGCCCAGAAATGTTGTATCACCTGTCCTTCCTCAGCTTAATCACTGATGGTAGATAGATCTTAAGATGAAATAAGGTAAACTCTAGTATAGTGCTAAATGATTTAGGTAACTTCTCACTAGAACAGCAAGATAGCAGGAGGAAAGAAGATTATATACCAAGAGCTTCCTTTCAGACTGCAGGAATGCTATGATTCTTTGAGTTACTCAAATGCACAAGTCACTGTATATGGCTGCATCATTGCTGCCTAGGTACCCGCAACTCTTTTCACAATCAGATGCACCAGGGTTCACAAGAATTCAGGGGTGATCAATATTAATCAAAGCTAAGACCACAGATGTACCTAGCACATTATATGCTGATAGAACACTTGCTAATATACACAAAAAGGCAGCAGCTGGAGGCTGTGCAAACAGTACAGGCTTTGGGTTTGGGAAGACCTGCATTATATTTTAGTGCCTTTGTTCCCAACAGGATGACCATGGGCGGGTTAGCTCACTTCAGTTTTCAGTTTCAGCATCTGGAAAATGGACTGATGAAGTCCACAGTTGTCTGAGTCCATGGTTGTTAAGAAGGTTCGACAAGATTCCAGATGAAAAATATCCAGCACTGTGGCTGGCAGAGAGTAAGGGCCATTCTTCAGAGGAAAGAGTCATCTCAGTTGGCATTTGACACTCTGGTCTTATTTCCCAGGATGTATTTAAAATCTGAATGGGAGGTAGTCTCTGCTAACGTCCAGGCATGTTGGTGAACTCTCAGAAAGGCTTGTACATGGCCAGACATGCTGAATCTAAAAACTTTAGAAGGGAAGCTGTACTCCTCCACCTATTACTCCATTTCCCTGTAGGAATATTCCAGAAACACTAGGAAATCTACTTAAATATTTTTTTATTTAACTCAGTTTTAAACAACATCTGACAGACAATGACATTCTTAGTAAAATAAACCTTCTTTGAAGGTGTATATAGACTTACATATGGGATATTTGCAACCAGTCAGCACTTTGGTGACCAAGCAGGTCTTGGGAACTGGGAAGCACAGTAAAAACGAAAGGCCTCATTGGCCCTCCCGAGCTCTAAGCAAGGTGCGGTGTCTGAGAAAGTGTATGCAGGTCATCTTGGGCAAGACTATAAAGCCATGCACAATGGAGAAAAAAAAAAAAAAAACCTTAAGAAAAAAGTAACTAACGGGAAGGCACAGACATTTTGCTTTTCAAGGCCTGTGATTTGCTTAGGCAAATTTGATATTGCTCAGATATTGTTTCTGTGGGAAGAGGAAAAAGGGAACAAAGAGAGACATAATACTTGTGACCTTACAAGCTCCTCCCATTTTCTAGTCTATTCGACAAGAGCAGCAGAAGTTCATACCAAGGAAGTGAAAGGGCATGAGGAGAAGACCCTGAAACTCCCGTAACAGGGATGGGAACAATCTGTGGGTATTTTGTTCATGAGAAGCAGAGGAAAAGCAACATGTTTAGAAGCCAGCTGGTGCCCCAAAGTTAATAAACTGAATAAAGAAATATGACAGCTAGACAGTCCTAGAAATGAACACCCTGAAATCATCCCATAAACTTTTTTTGGAGGGGGATGGGGAAGAGAAGAGACTCTTTCTTCAATTTATTTCCCTTCACTGGTGATACTATTGGGCATTAACTTGGGATTCACTATTCCTGTGGCAAGTACCTGCTTTTGCTGAAATTACCAAATATTCTCTGGAACAGAGACGCTTATCAGAAAATTGATCTCTCTAATACATAAAGGCATCTTGCAAGAAAAAAAGTCTCTTGTGGGGGTGATTTTTAAAAATGGTTCACTGCAGGCCTTTCACAATCACATGGAAATTTCGAGATTGCTCAGATATTGTTTCTGTGGGAAGAGGAGAAAGGGAACAAAGAGAGACATAATACTTGCGACTTTACAAGCTCCTACCATTTTCTAGTCTATTCGACAAGAGCAGCAGAGGTTCATACCAAGGAAGTCAAAACCATTCAGGAATACAAATTATTTACAAAAAAAAAAAAAAAAAAAAAAAAAAAAAAAAAAAAAACAAAGAAACAGCCTGTGCTTTGCATTCTTTTCTATCACTTTGACAATTGCCAAGAAGTGTAATTGTGCTCGCTCAGTATTATTTAAATTAAATTATCAAATGCAAATGCTAAATATGAACCTCTCAGCAAAGCACTGGATTATAACACCATGTCCTCTATTCAGACTAAAAGCTGATTACTGGTTCTGGAGTTATAAACATGTCAGACAATAATTTAATTGCTTTGCAGGTAGAGGAATATGCAGCATTCTTGTTCTCATTCTGGAATTCAGCACGACTCTTTAATACAACATAATGATCATAAACACACACAAAGTCTTCGCCTGACACCTGCTTTATGGTAAAAAGAAGCTATTGCAAATTTCTGCAAAGCTCAAAGAATGAAGCAGTGCCAGATTTTTTAATCACTAAGCAAAACAGGTTTCTCACCAAGTGGCCCAGGCTTTCACTCCTGGTTCAGAGAGTTAAAAGATGCATTTTCAAAATGAGTTTAAAGCTATAATGAATTTCAGGTGCAAAGGACCCCCTTCTAACAGCTAATTTGCTTCCTGTCTTCAACTGAGCTGTTAACCGGAGGCAGCCGACATATGCACCCCTTTCTTGGGCCACTGGTGAAGACAGACGTCACCATCAATACTCATTAACTCTGGGATCAGTGTGTATATTCCTCAAGAAGAGAAGGAGGGTCTAAAATGTAACTAGGAGGACATCATAAGCATTTTCTGAGCATTCCACTAAGGGTTAAACCAAAACAGGATAGGAGTGCAGGATAGGAGTGCAGGAGAGGGGAAAAAAGAAGGGGAAGTGGGAGAGAGAGAGAGAAGGGAAGAAGAAAAGAGGTAACATTTTGTGACCTCCTCTGTCTCTGGAGCTCTTTATTGTATCAGCTCCTGAAATTCCCAAGGATCCTGACCCATCTTCTCCTTCCCAGCTCATCACAGAGTTGTTGAACATTTCTTTGCAATTGGGTAGGTGGATCCTGCAATTCCAGACGGCAAAGATTCTAATCTGGAAAGGTGGATCCAACTTGAACATTAGACTTTTATGAAACACGATACAGAAATTGTAGACTTGCAGCACTGTACTTTCCTGCTCATTTGTAGCCCACTGCTGACTATGATGACACAACATTTACTGAGCACTGTGTGCCAGTCCTGTGCTACCTATATGCTTCACATGGAGTACCTTATTTAATCCTTATGGCAATGTCATAACCTATAGGAAACAGTCATCCTTTTATGTCCGATGCACATAAAACTGTCTGAAATGATTTGTACCTAATATAATGATGGCAGGGGCTTAAATGCTTTCATTTTCGTACTTTGCTATGTTTTAACAAGTTTTTGTGATGGATGTCTTCTCATTTTTGCAAAATCAAGAATAACTTAAAAAAAAAGACTAGACGCGAATGCAAATCTGCCAAGATGTTAACCTTGGTTAATTCTGGGTGATGAGAACATAGATGATTGTTATTTCCTTCGATGTACATTTCCGAATGTTTAGTTTCCCTATATAAGTGAAACTATAGACCTTAAAAAATACAAACAAAAGAAGAAACCCTTCACTAGTGCCACGGTATAAGCAGAATGAAGCCCAAATTTTATTGAACACAAGGGAGAGCCAATGGTCTATATCAACGCCAGGCACACCACCAAGCATTTGCTATGCACAATCCCACCAGCTCCTTCCAACAACTCTGGGAGGTAGGTGTCACCACCTTCACTGTACGGACAGGCAGAGTGAGGTTTCAAATGGGTAAAGGATCTGCATGTGAGGTCAATCGGGTATCCGGCCTCCACTTACCCCTCTGGCCTGAGGCTCCGTGGTGTGTCCTCTGACCTTTGTGCATACCCTGGTCTCCAGCCGCCAGAGTCCTTGTCTTTGTCTGACCACAACCTCAAGATCCCTAGGTCCATACCTGATGTTCACACTCTCTCATCTACTTGGAAGCCTTACATCCATTCTTACAAACCTGTATCAAATACTCCCCCTTCCACAAAGATTCCCTGAATCACCTCAGCCTTAGTGTACTGACCTTGGTGTAATATATGCTACAGGCTGCCAGGTGGCAGGGGCCAGGCCAGCTCAGGCTCACTGAATGCTCTGTACAGCTTATGCAGTGTTTAAAAGATTTAAAAAATAATTAGATTTTTACTAAAAAAATGTGTACCTAGTGGCCCAGATTCCCCTACCCTGCTTGGCAATCATTAACCATAGTCAAGTAGCCTCTGCCCTATTCAGGGAGAAGCCTGTGTGTGCTCTAGTTCCCAATCGTCTCCTTCTAACTCTTCTTCTGATCCTTGGCCCATTTCTCTTAACTCATTGTTTTATGTGCCCAGCACATCATAGATGTTCACTGAGGGCCAGAAACTAGTATGTCACTACTGCTGTAATCCTAGGGAGAGATAATGGTGGTCTGAATTAGAAGCAGTGAGAATAGAGAAAAGATACTCCAAAGAATCTCTCCTCTGAAATTATGGGCTTTATTTATTTATTCAAACACTTTCTATCTTGAACTAACTGTAGTGATGCGGGTATACGTCTTACCTATTCTACTTGACTGACTGTGTCCCCCGAAGACACGTGTCAGGTACCATGCCTGCCCCGTGATATCCCCAGCCCTGCCTAGCTGAATGGCGCATACATACCAGGCATGGGATGAATGTTAGTCGACTGAACATTCATTTCAATCCTGAAACCCGGAGTTTATGTTTCCACTACATTTAAAAGCTGGCAAAACAGACGTTCTTCCCTCCCGCTTACTAAATTAAAAGCTCAGTCCGTTAATTATCTGCATTAAAGTCAAGAGTCTGAAATATCCCCCCAATTCATAAAGACAGACAAAATACATTTTTTTCCCCAAGTCGTAGGGACAGAAAGAAGACTAAAGGATGAGGACCTTACGGGTGAGCATGGGGCCAGCGAAGGTTCCTGTTTAAAGGTCAGCTCCCGGTGCTCATTAGCGCTGTTGCTCTTCACGTGGGTGAGCGGAGCGCTTCCTTGGAGAAGAGACCTCTGTAGCAGCTCTTGCTGCATTAAAAGTCTCCGAAGGTGATTTGGCAGCAGTGTGGGTCTCATTAGAGTGTGGGGATGTGCAAATGCAGAAGGCCTCAGTTTGAGAAAACACTTTGCATATGAACAAAGGTGGACAGATGTCAGGGTTTTAAAGGAATCTACATCTGGCTCTTCACTTAGCAAAGTCATCAGGAGATTTTGCTAAGTAAAGAAGTTCTCAACTTTTTCAAGCTATTAAAAGTGACTCAACAAAGCAAAGTGGCTTTGTTCCCCATGTTTCCTTTTGTCAGTTGTCTTGAACAACCAAGCCTGAACAAAACAGCCTAAGAGGGATTGCCAGGTAATAATAAATCCCTATTTGCTTCAGTAAAGGACATCTCAAAGAAGGGATAAAATATAAAGGATATCAGAATTAAAGAGGCGCAAAAATCCTGACCACTCAGGGCACGTAGATTCTGGGTAGCGATGAATGTATTAGGTTGGTGCCAAAGCAATTGTGATTTTTGCTATTACTTTCAATGGCAAAAAGTGCAATTAGTTCTGCACCAACATAATATTTGGGGCCTGGTTCTCAGGAGTAGGGCTTCCAGCACTTTAAATGGCAGTCTGCCATCAGGCAAGACGTCCACATTCATCATTGATGTGGCTTAATCATGACATATTCTGTTTCCTTGAGCAGAAAAAGGCCTCAGCAACATCTCGCAGAGTGACCATCAGGTTATATCCTTGTCTCTGGTTCATCTGAAGAGACCAGGAAATCGTGAAACCCACAAGAAGAGCTCATGGCTCCTCCTCACACTCCTACACTTAAATCCAGGAGGAGACTACCAGGGGTTGGTCAAGCTTGAAGATATTTAATGGACCACACATTGTCTACACTGCACCATTTCAAGGTCAATGGCTGTCGGTCTCTTTATCCTACGAGACTATTTTCCCTTGAAGAAGGTACTGCTGTTACCGGGGGAGGGTGTCCAGGTTCTTGGCATCTTGAACTGGACAAAGTGTGCAAACAAAGCAAGGAAAGAATGGATCCACAAAAGCAGAGATTTATTGAAAATGAAAGTACATTCCACAGTATAGGAGTGGGCCCGAGCATAGGGCTCAAGGGCCCCATTACAAAATTTTTGGAGATTTAAATACCCTCTAATGGATTCCACTGGCTACCTGGTGTATGCCCTATGTAAATGAAGAGAATGAATTACAGTTACAAAGTCATTTACTTGGCGTATGCCCTATGGAGAGGATATCCCCAGTCATAGCTAAAGTGTGACTCGGCCTTACGTTCCCTACTTTCAGACCCTATTTTCCTGTCTCACTGCCACCTTGGTCTCCTTAGAAGGCCCTTTGCTGACTATGCCTTCCAGGAACTGGCCAGGCAGGTGATCCCTGGAGCTGCTCACTGTAGAAAGTGCAGAGTGAGCAGCAGAGGGCTTATGTTATTTTATAACATAAAATACACTTCAGAGGAGAGGGAGCAAAGGCGGCCATTCTGTTTGCTTTGTTTCCAGGCCTTGGGTCTGTCTATAGAGGGAGAAAGAGTCCTCCTCTGTCTAGCTTGAAGCAGTGGAAGCCTGTATGGGGCACGGAATAAAAAATTCCAAAGTGCCCCTTTGCGGCGTATCCTGCTCTGTGGCCACTGCCTCTTTACGAGCTTGTGAAGACAGACATAAAGGTCAATCCAGCCCAGGACTAAGTATTTGGATGGTTCTTATCCCCAAGTTTTCTAATTCCACTAGGAATATGAGAGGCAATTTAATGCAATCTGCATTTTACAGATAAAAATGATAGCGTTTAGGACATGCTTCTCCAAAATACGGCATCTTGACATAGTGACTGTTTTAAGCTAAAGGAATGTGAGAAAATGAAGAAGCAGGAAGGTCTTTCTGACTGCCCACTCCTTTGCCCTTGAGGCAGGTTGGAAGACCCTCATTAGAGAGGTGCCCTCGAGAAAGGAATGATCTTGTCTCTGCAGACAAAGGGTCACAGAGAAGAATCTGAACAAAACTCTGTGCTAAGTGTCCCCAGTTTATTGCCATTAGACTAAATCCTTTTTGACCTAGAAATTCCACCTTCAAGGTTTTGAGGTGACCATGGCCAGTCTAACTGCAGAAACGGAATGGAGCATTGGAAAGAGCATCAACTTAGAGCTCTAAGAAGTAGGTGCAGTGTCCTCTACTTACCAGCTTTGTGGCCAGAGTCAAGTTTTTATCTCTCTGTGCCTGAGTTACCTTATTACGAAATAAGGACTATTGTGAAGCTTCAATGAGGGTTAACTATGTATTGAGCAAGATGCTTGCTATGGTACTCTCCAGACACTACTTCTCTCCCCTCTTCTCTTTGGTGACTTTTAAAGATCATGGGGAATAATCTACATGAAAATGGGTGTTATAAAGCCAGGACATTAAACGAGTTATTGGCAAGAGGGGTACATGGTACATTTTTAGGCCTCTCTTAAGCCTCACGACAGTCCTAATTTTGTAATAAGCTAACTGAGGCACACAGAGGCAAAAACTTGAGTCTGGCCACAAAGCTGCTAAGTGGAGGACACTGAACCTACTTCTCAGAGCTCCAAGTTGATGACTTTTCCAATGAGCCATTCCACTTCTACGGTTAGACTGGTCATGGCTACCTCAAAATCTTGAAGGTGGAGCTTCTGGATCCCCAGTGGCATTTCCCATCAAGGAGAATTCTGCCCACTTGCCTCTCTCCAACCATTCACAGTCACTGTTACTGCAAGTGAGTTAAAGCAGTTGAGCAAATCTTATCTATATCCCCAGTGTGCAGAGTTAGAATGTAGCTATGGAACATGAGGGTGTCCTCTGAGTGACTCAAACCCAATTATCACTGGAGAAACAATGAGAACCACAAAATCAAATGCAAACCACCAAAATACAAGTGCAGTCCTCATCTCAAGAAAAAGATAATGGAAAGATCTTCAGAAAGCCATATGGTTTTTTCCCTCTCTATTAATTATTTAGTCTCAGCTCAGACAGTTGCAGAAACAGAACAGTCATAAACAGGACCATTGCCATACTTCTGGGGAATGAGGAAAACACCAGAATAGAAATCTTCAGCGGGCTAGCATGGGACTCTGGCTCTGATCCCTCTCTTATCCAAAAGTCTACTAAGGGAATTGCCTGAGAACACACACGGATATCTGTATGAGAGCAAAATAAGAGATATATGAATAGGTTAGATAATGCAATGAAGATCAAAAATTACATTCTGGAATGTTGAATTCTATCTTATGGGGCAGGATTTAATCAAGAGCCTAGTGCAATCTTCCATCTCAACTCCCAAATCTAATGTCACACACTGGTGGTCAGGTTGGGGAAGATCTAGCTTAACTCTAGTGAGGAAGATGTCCAGCCTGGTTAACTTTCAGCTCAGGGGGTATTAGTAGCATGGCAGGGATGCCAAACAGGAACACATTTTGGGGTGTCATCAGCAAGGTCCAGAGCTATGTGGTGGGTGAGAAGTTTGAAAGTGAGAAAAGGCTTTGGAAGCTCTCTTGCCTTCCATTTTACAGGTGAAGACACTGAGGGCCAGAGAGGCCCAATGACTTGTTTACCATTCAGGTTATACAGAGAGTTAAAGTCAGGACCCAGACCTTCCAAACCCAGGCCAAGGCAGGTAATATTCCTGTATCATGTGCTGGCTATATTCTGCAGCAACAGTATACCCCAGTAGCAGCCTAATTTCAGAAAAGGAATGAGAAACAGGGGATGTATCCAGTGGAGGGTACCCAGGATAAGGGATTTCAAAGATGAACAATTGTGGGACACAGGTCATGAGAAGTGGAGACATGAATGGTCCTGAGAAGAATGGAGACATGATTGGTCATGAGAAGTGGAGACATGAATGGGGGTGCATGATGGTTTCTACAGATGTAGGAGAAAAAAAACATTAACAACATGGGCCAGGGAAAAAGAATTAGACTTCAGTTTGGTTTCATGGAGCAGATAGATAACTAGTGGGTGGATCAGAAGAAAGCAATTTATATGTCTGTGGTGAAACATACACACATAACATAAAATACACCATTCAGCCATTTTAAAGTATATCATTCAGTGGCATTTAGTACATTCACATTTTGTGCAAACATCACCACTACCTAGTTTCAGAACATTTTCATTATCCCAAAGGAAAACCCATTAAGTGGTAACTCCCCCTCACCCCCACCCGCCCAGTCCCTGGCAAATACTAGTCTGCTTTGCGTTTCTATCAGTTTGCCTGTTACGGAAATATCACAGAAATGGAATCATACAATACGTGGCCTCTAGTGTCTGGGGAAGCAGATGCTTTTTTAACATAATTAAAATTGCGGAATGAAGAGTGTGGTTTGAAAGGAGGCTTGGTAATGACTCAGGATGCTTGAGTTCAGGCCAAGGCTAGAAGTCTCCATGGTAGGGATACTGTAGAGGGGACTCTGAACAAGAAATGGGCTTGAAAGGATGGTTCTTCAGGTCTTTTCTGTCCTGGAGATGGAGGCCATCTCTGAGAAGACTCCTGGGATTATCTCCGTCTTTTCCCACAACCCCACCTCTGTCAGTGAGCCACCCTCTACTGTATGGTAAAACTCAGGTCCAACCACCTCGACTCCTTTAGTTAATTTCCCCTCTTTTCATTCTCCTCCCGCCTCCTATTCTGTTGACACTTGCTTGCCAGTTTGCCTGACACACTGCAGACCGTCTTCTCACTCAAGCATGTTTGACCTGAATGTACAGCTTTCTGCTGAGCCGATCTGGAGTTTCAGTTGGCTGTTAGTGCAGCCAGGCATGTATTAAGAACAGGGATAAACAAGAACGGCTTGAGCTTTAACTATACTGATTTGGCCCAATAGGCTTGGGGATAATCCATAAGATCTAACAGTTGAGGGCAACAAAATCAGCTACGAAGGGACTGCAGGGTAGAAATGGTGTCTTTTGATAGTTCACTCAACACACCCTCACAAAAGACACTAAAAATCTCCAACACAAGACTTACAACAGCTTAGAGGAGAGGCATTGTACTTGAGAAGCTGTATTTGAAAAAGCAGAGGGGAAACCCACAGTGACTGAAGTATTATTTTCCAGGTGGTGATAATGGATTTCATCCCAAGACCTGAAACTTATGTTAGAACTACAGCATCAGCCCAGCTTTGTGTCTAGAGCTTAACCTTGAAATGTTGCTTAAATAAATAGTTAAGGAACACGTACTGGGTTGAATAGTGTGTTCTTCAAAAATGTATGTCCACCTAGAGCTTCAGAATGTGACCTTATTTGGAAGGAGGTCTTGGGAGATGTAATTGGTCAAGATGAGGTCATACTGGATTAGAGCGGGCCCTAGATTCAATGACCGGTGTCCTTATAAGGACATCCACAGAGGGCAGAAGGCCATGTGAAGACACTGGACACTGGAGTGATGCTGCTGTAAGCCAAAGGATGCCAAAGATTGCGGAAAGGAAGGATTCTTCCCCAGAACTCTGAGAGAGAGCATGATTCTGCTGACACTTTGGTTTCAGACATCTAGCCTCTTGAACTGGGAGAGAATGCATTTCTGTCATTGTAAGCCACTCAGGTTGTGCTAATTTGTTACAGTGGTCCTAGGAAACTAACATAGCATACTCCCGATTTCCTCTTCTTTTATACAACTGTGCAAACCTATTTGAAAAATAGAAAAGGCTCTTAGTTCTTACAACGAAATCTCATTATATTTGGAGTTCAACTTTGGAACACAGGTTTAGAAACAAATAGGGTCCGATCTCGATGATTTTCAATAGGCTTTCTTTGTAATGAACGGGGTTTATTTGTTTGCTGGCTTGTTTCCAGGAGAAGAGAAGCCTGGTCTCAGACACTTTTCATCTTCAGACCTGCTCCTTCCCTTTGAGGATCCCTTCCCTGAAGCTGCCAAGCAGAACCTTCCCTCGCGCTGCTCCTTCTTTGTTCTCTGCTCTCCTTTTCCAGACTGAGAGACCTGGGGCCTTGGAAGCAAGCACACGCTGGCTGAGCTGTGATTGCTCCATGTTGATTATAATTTTTATCACATTATATGGGATCCCTCTGGTGGTTACTAGGGGATACGTCAGCTTTGAGAGACTAGAGCCAAACCAAAGAATCTTCAAATCTAGAGGATGAGGGGACTCAGAGTTTACAAGTCACAGCAAGCAGCTAGATACTGGTCTGCTTCAGGTGCCTTCCATGGGGTTCGTGAGATGGCTCCTGAGGCCCGAGGAGAGTCTTCTGAGGTGTGAAAGGCTGCGCTGGTGGTCCTTGAAAGCCATCATCATTTGTGTGTGTAGGAATACCGGAGCTGTCTTGTCACATGAAAAACAGCATGGAGCATCCCAACCACATCAAAGGAGTGGTTTGAGCCTTGGGCTGTAGCAGCTCAGAGAGACAGATGAAAGACCCTGGTCAGAGGCGGATGGGAACAGTATTCCCAGACCTTGGCGTCGGATTTCTGAGCATCTCATAAAATGTCTGTAAGGGCAGCTCCTCAGAGTGACCCTCCCAAGTCAGTCAAAGCCGGCCCCCTGTCTTAATTATGACTTACAAACAGAAGCATTCATCTGGCTGGATGCAATCTGTCACATGGTTTACAGAAGTGGCAGAATAAGAAATAACTTACAAAACGAGTACATTTTCATGGCTATCTGGGGCACTCAGAGTTGACATTGGTAAGGCTCTATTAAAATCCCTTTATGTTCTGATATACACAGATGTGGTAATTTATAGCATATTCATCAGAAGACATAAATTAATTGCTCTCTGATGAATTTTATAACACCTCCTTTACGCCTCTCCACCCTCCCCTTCCAAAGTACACTGAAAAGGTCAACAGCACTATCAAATGCAGCACACTTCAACTTCCTTCCAAGCTTATAATTAAAGCTAATTAGTAGCTTTGGTAATTAGCACATGTAAGCTTTCTACTTTCTGAATTAATAAGACTTAGTCAGGTTTTGAGCCAAGTAGACTTTCCACTTGCTGGTTCTGATTCTTAAACTGTGTTTGGCTAGTTAATTTAAAACATGTCTGCTCAAAGTGGAATACTAGAAAGAAACTATACTTATGATGATCTGCTCTCAAGCCAGTGTGATTTACGAACAAGCCAAAGTTGAACTGTTGTCACAAGAGAAAATCAGAACATGTTGTGTTTCCAATAACTGACCAGTGTGAAATGAGTTGTGTCCAGTTGCTATGTCATGTGGACACAACATAGCCTCAAAGATGCTCTTGCACACTTATGTCACCCTCTGATAACACATCTGTACTAATCACATCAAATCCTCTTTATTTTAGGAGAATGCAGAGGCAATGGCTGTGGGGTGCCAAGATATAACTAACTGCTCATTTTGATTCAAATAAAAATCAAAGAGGAGAAAAATCATTAGTCAAATCAGCTTCTGCTTTTGTGTAGACAAAGTGAGTCTCCAAATAGCTTCATGTTTCTTTTTTTAGCCAGCATGTGGGCATCCTGCATGCCCAGACAGAATTAAAAGTGCATGTTTTAAAATCAAGAAATCAAATCTATATTCTATTAAAAGAAAAAACTTATGTGATTTGTTTTCAGACTTTAGAAGCAGTTGGAATAAAAATTTCCACGGGTGAGCTCATTTGCTTCTTCTCTTCCCATACTCATCTCAGGAAGTTTATTTTTGTTTTAGGAAGGAAGGAAGGAAGGAAGGAAAGAAGGAAGGAAGAGAGGGAGGGAGGGAGGGAGGGATGGATGATGGAGGGAGGGAGGGAGGGAGGGAGGGAGGGACAGATGGAGGGAGGGAGGGAGGGAGGGACAGAGGGAAGGAGGGAGGGAAAAGAAAATCACTTAGTGATTTACTGGACTTCTTATAAGTCCAGGACAATGCTGGTGGTTACTCACAGCACTAGCAATTTTGATACATAAGGAAAAGAAAATAGTTGTTGATACACAGAGAGGGTTATAAGACAGCTCTGGGTCACTGAAGTGAATGATTTTCCTTTTAATGGCACACTTACTGCCACTGTGATAACCACATTTGGTTCTATAAGGGGCAGTTGACAATATTTAAGAGCAAGGCACATTTGTTCTTGTGGATGGCTATGATTGTGAAGGTGACAAGGGGTTATGCATTCCCACAACCTCACAGGCCCAGAGGAATGGGAAGCCTTGTCCCCCCTTGGCAGCTCACCCTACCTAGGTGAATAGACTCCAGTAATTCCTATAGACAGTTCTGCCACCAGGGGATACTTGGCCATGTTTGGCCCATTTTTGATTGTCATAACTGGTGGGAGAAGGTAGATGCTACTGGCATCTAATGAGTAGAGACTAGGAATATTGCTACATGATCAGCCACGCACAGAACAGCCACTCCCCAGCAAAGATTATCTGGCCCCACAGGTCAATAGTGCCAATGTCATGGAACGCTGATAGAGAAGGTCTAAACAGGATCTGAGGTCCTCCTTATCTTTGAGTAGGAAGAGTTAAATGTTAGCTTTTCAGATTGACTCTGGACTGATCTTGGCCTTATAAAAGTCAAAAAGAAGTGAGTGATAGTTCACCGCTGGGGGCTAGATCCAAGTCAGACTGAAAGAAGTCAGCACTGAGGGTAACTGCAGCTGCCCAGAAGCCAAGTGCTGGGCATCTTTATGTTGCAGCTAAGGCCGGCATGCTGCATTATGGATGAGCTCATGTGCCATGGCAAACAGTTTAAGAACGATGCTTATATTTAATGAATCCTAAATGGTTTATCACAGAGGGTCAAGTTTGTGCTTCCTGCGGGAATTTGACATTTATGAAAATGCCCACACATTAATTATTCAGTGGAGATGTCCTTCCTATGGAAATTCACTTTCCTGCACACTTGACAGCACTACATTCCCTGTCTGCATGGGCTACTTTGTTATGAATCCTCTAAGCATTAATTAAATAAAATTTGCAACTGAGTCAGGAGGCATCTACCCTCAAATATTATGCAAAAGACAGCTAAATGCTGTTTGATTTTTCCTGCTAGTAGCCAATCATTCCCCACAGCTATTCACATTCTTCCTTTTGTTCTTTAAAGCATAAACCTGGTATCTCTTCCCACTGAGAAGAAAACTATGCTCAGTAATTAAATTACACTGCATTAAACTTACTTAACGTAAGTTCACCAGCAGGGAAAATTCCATGCCCCTGGGTTTAACAATAAGTCCTCATCACGTTTGCAAGCCTTATCTTTTCTGTGAGTTGTTATAATTTTTGTTCCTGGAATTCCACTAAAAATGGTAATGTCATTACTCCTGTTACTGCTCAAAACCAACAGCATAATCCTGCATTTTAATTAGTAATTACAATTAATCATTATTTCATTAATGAAATGTTTAGTTGGTAATTGTCTTTGCGCACCTTACTCCCTAGGCTTATAAGCATTTCATAACATCTAATTCGTTGCCTGTTTCTGATGAAGTGGCACTGTCAACCTTATTTTATGTTAACACTTTGATGTGGTTCTGCATCCAAGGCCTGCAACACCAGCTGCATATTTACACCTCGGAAATGTGTGGCTTCTGCCTCTCGATAAGGTTCGCCTGAGGACGTACCCTCACACACGTTCCTGCCAACTTAAGAAGGCGAGTCCATGTGCTCCCAGAGAACGCAGCATGTGAAGAGAGAAATAATCATTCCTGGAACGCTTACTTAATAATAAATCTGGGATCCAAATTCATGAATTTTTGAGAGAGGATAGAGCAAGGATTTGGAGGTACTCTTTGGAACAGGAAGGTTGATTTTCAAAGAGCTTAAAGAATTAAGAATAAGCTGGGAGAGTTGTCAGGAATTTAACATGAGGCAAGATTTTTGTTGATCCTTTTGCAGTACCAAAGATGTTCTTATTTATTAGGATTTTTTTTTAGGGTTGAGGAGAAGCCTGTATGTCCCACCAAAAGATCAGGGACCCAAGCATGCCTTGCACACAATTGTATTCCTAGCTCCTGGTGCAGGCTGGGCATATATTTGATTCAATAAACAGCTAGGTAAGTCATTGTTTCAGCATGGCCTATGGTTAGGCTTTGAAGGGGTAACTGAGGTACAAGAGTTTAAAAATTTTTGGGAGGCTGAGGTGGGTGGATCACGAGGTCAAGAGACTGAGACCATCCTGGCCAACATGGTGAAATCCCATCTCTACTAAAAATACAAAAATTAGCCAGGCATGGTGGCACATGCCTGTGGTCCC
This sequence comes from Saimiri boliviensis, assembly GCF_048565385.1. Taxonomy (NCBI): domain Eukaryota; kingdom Metazoa; phylum Chordata; class Mammalia; order Primates; family Cebidae; genus Saimiri; species Saimiri boliviensis. The sequence continues at coordinate 50,056,040 of NC_133456.1, forward strand.
AGCTACTCAGGAGACTAAGGTGGAAGAATCACTTGAACCCAGGAGGCGGAGGTTTCAGTGAGCTGAGATTGTGCCACTGCACTCAGCCTAGTGAAAGAGCAAGACTCTGTCTCAAAAAAAAAAAAAATAAATAAGTGGTGGTTTGAGGATGAGAGCAGGGTTTGGGATGCTAGGAGATGCCAAATTAGTGGGCTGGTGTGCTCACAAATGGCCTGATGTCATAGCTGTCTGTCACAGACAATTCTGAAAGGACGGATTCATCCACTGCCCTCCAGGCAAAAAAAAAAAAAAAAAAAATTTACACACGTACGCTCCCGCAACAGTGAATTATTCAGGAAGGAGAAAGCCTGCTATCCTTTGCAAAATTAAACAAGGATTTGAGCAAAGAAAAGATGTGCCTCTGTTATCTCAAGGAAATATTCACAGCTTCAGAATTAAAACTGAGATACAACATCAGACTTGCTGGAAAATGCTCTGTGTCTGTTGTGCATTTCAGACAAGTCAGTCAGAAAATTCCAAATATCCAGAAGAAATAAATGACAGCCAACAGTTTGGTGTTGGCCACCAGGTGCCGGAACACGTATGGTCTTGGCCTAAGGTGAGTGAAAGACAGGTTTCTGAGTCAAGACAGGTCTTTCCAATTGGCAATTTTTCAGGCTGCTGATATTTTACAAAATAAAAGAATGTGATAAAGCTTAATTTTTTGGGTTGTATTTTATAAATGTCTGTATTTTAAAAGTTGATGTTTCAGCACACGTAAGGCATATGACAAGTCATTTGGAAATACCATCAAATGCCAAAATTTCAGACCCTTTATAATTAGGAGTGGAGGGCCAAGTGGACTCCATCCCTTGTCCCCACACAGGTCCTATTTCTTTCCTAGGCCATACAGCTTCTAAACATAACATTTCTCCCATATTTACCCTTCAGTATTTATAGAGCATCTGACCTGTGCTAGGAGCCTGAAAAGAGAGTCCCTCTCTCATGGAGCTCCCAATCTATAGACCCTTTCCCTTTGGACTTTCTTCTATTGGAAACTGCCTTTTCTCATTGAGTTCCCTTTTCTAACTCTGCGTCTCCTCCAGTTCTCACAAAGGCTACCATGGCGGTGGAGGAATAAATATGAAAAAAAAAAAAAAAAAAAAAAAAAAAAAGATAAGATAAGATCCAGAGTGAAGGAGCAAGTCCCTTAACAGTCACGAGTACACATTGTAGCTCATGGGCGTAAAGCTGCACTACTCATAGAAATGGGTGATACTGATTGTACACTTACCATGTGTGGATACTGATAAATATATCACCTGGATTACATCACTTCACCTGCTTCAGAGAACCTGAACTGAGCACAATGGAAATTAAGAGTTGGCCCATTCCTAAATCCAGATCTGTTACCTGCTTGGCTGGCTGCCTGCGAATGAGGTCTTGCCTGTCTGTTTTGTTTTGTTTTATTTTGTTTTGTTTTAACATCAGCTTTGGCCTGGAGCTGCAGCCCAGGACACTGTGGAAGGAAAGGGAATGTAGCCGAGCATAAAATCAGCTAGAGTCTGGTGGGAATGTAAAGTAGTACAACCATTATGGAAAACAGTATGGAGATTCCTTAAAAAAAAACTATAAGTACAACTACCGTTTGATCCAGCAATTCCACTGCTGGGTATCTACCCAGAGGAAAAAAAGTCATACGAAAAAGATCCTTGCCCATGCATTTATAGCAGCACAATTCTCAATTGCAAACATGTGGAACCAACCCAAATGCCCATCAGTCAGTGAGTGGATAAAGAAACTGTGATATACATATATCATACATACACATACACACACACACACACACACACACACACACACACACACACACAATGGAATACTACTCAGCCATAAAAAGGAATGAATTAATGGCATTTGCAGCAACATGGATGAGATTGGAGACTAATATTCTAAGTGAAGTAACTCAGGAATGGAAAATCAAACATTGCATGTTCTCACTATTAAGTGGGAGCTAAGCTATGAGGACACAAAGGCATAAAAATGACACAATGGGCTTTGGGAACTCAAGGGGAAAGGGTGGGAGGGGTGTGAGGAGATAAAAGAGCTCCGGTGATGGGTGCACCAAAATCTCACAAATCACCACTAAAGAACTTATGTAACCAAACACCACCTATTCCCCAATAACCTATGGAAAAATTTATTAAAAAAAAATTTTTTTTTAAATTTTAAATCAGCTGGAGCCAAGCAGAAATAATAAGGAAAGTGAACTCCAAGAAAATATACAGAATTCTCCTCAAAGCATAACAGAAAATGTTTTGCCATTTCTGACTGTTGTCACTGAAACAAAAAAACCCAGTTGCCCACTTGGCATGTCTTACTAGGCAAAAACTACAAAGGCCTGCCTTGGCTTTTTGCAAGTCCTGGAACTGGGTGGCTGTGTCTCACAGAGACCAACAGCAAAGACTTAATAACTGTGAGACTGCGGGCAAGTTGGGGAGTCTTTCTGTGCCTCAAATTTCTCTATGTAAATGGGGACAGTGATCTTTGCTCTTCAGCTTGCTGGGAGGATCCCATGGAATGATGTGTGACACTGGACACAGTGTACACTCAGTTATCATCACATATGTCATCTTCAACATGATTTTTGCCAAATAGATGTGGTCTTTTTGCTTTCATTAAAAATTTAAACAACAACAATAACAACTATCAGAGTGAGTTTGGGTTCATAATACTGTGTATTTCTTTCCTGGCATGATTGGAGATGAAAGAAGGAACACCCCGTGTGATGCTGTGAGGTCCCAGGAAAGGTGTGATGGAGAATGCTGAGTCATGCTTACATGTTATTACCAGTGGGGATGAGAGCCATCTGGGATGATCTAAGTGCATATTGTCTTCAGACAGTGATAGGACCTCAGAGAGCACGAAAATATAACATGAACTCACACTAGAAGGTAGGAGCAGGCATGATAAAGTGCTTCCTAACAGATCAAGTGAGGGATTTCTGTTCTCTAAAGTTCCACAGTCTTTGTACCCGTCTCACCACTTCAACTTTGCTCTCCTTGAATGATCTTATCCCCTCTCTTGAACCATATTCCCTGTTTTAAGAGCAGGATTGCCTCTTTCTCACATTTACATCCCCTTCAGGATTTGGCAAATTGTCTTATTTTCAGGAAACATTTGCTGAATGAATCCTCTGGAGAGCTTCAGAAAATCAGCATATTCCAAATAAAGCGACTGAGACTTAAGCAAGAGAACTGGGTTGGGATGGATAGACTTGAATAGCATCTTGATCTAGACCAGTATAAACTCATAGGACCTAAACAAAAGCGGCCCTTTGTTCAATGAAGAAGATTCCCAGGGAGCAGGTAGAAGCAGATGGAGCTAACTCTGGCTACAGTCTGTGCTCTCGACAGACCCCAGCGTCTTCGTAGATAGGAGGTTTAGCAGATGGTGTTTTTGCATTAAGTTTCTAAATTACCATCTATAAGATCCTCTGTTTTCTAAAAACTAGTTGCCTTAAGGCTTTAAGATTTTAATGTAATTTAAATGTTTGCGTGTGTTGTTAGTGTACCTGTTTCTCAGGGTTGCTATCCCACACAGGTTATTTGCTAGGATCAGAAGAAAATCAACTGGCAAAAGAACATGTTCACATGTTATTACCAGTGGGAACAAGAGCAATCTGCCATGGTCTCTTTGCACTGCCCACCATACTGGTGTGTGGAACTGTCCCTTGGCATTGCACAGGAAGATCAGTTTTAGTATGATTTCCTACACTTTGGCTGTGACATCAGGGAGGCTGAGGCAGGGTCACTTGAGCCCAGGACGTCGGGGCTGCACAATGAGTTCTGATGGCGCCACTGTACTCCACCCTGGGAGACAGAGTGACACCCCATCACTAAAGAACAAGAAAAAAGAAAAAGAAAGAAAGAAAAACATATTCAGAAGCTAGAGCAGGAACAGCAGAAACCTTCCTCTAGCCTTTTAAAGGCAGAGAAGAAATTTGTTTTTATTCATTTCAGCCTTCAAAGCATCTAGTGAAGCCAGTTTCACCTGTTTTATTCACAGTTTTCTCACAATCCAGATTCCTTCTTTAAAAAAAGAAAAGAAAAATAATTGTAATATTCCGTGTTTTGCTAGCAAGAAATGAGCTGCAGAACACTTTCAGAGATCCACTGCCTGTTTTCTTTAAGCTGAGGCTGAGAGCTTTTAGGGAATCTCCAAAGTGAGAAAGAAAGGAAGAAAGGAAAGATAAAAGAAAGGAACAGAGGCAGGGAGGAAGAAATTCGAGAGGCCGGGAGGGAGAAACCATAGAGACCAGTGTGTGGACACCCACAATTTCTGGTTCTGAGGCTGGTGGGAAGGGAATCTGCAATAGAAGAGGAGGGGAACTGAGAGGAGAGCACTGTATTAAGAGCTTATAGGAATTCTAAAAAGAAAGAAAGAAAAAAAAAAAAAAAAAAAAAGAGGTCTTTGATCCATTCCAAAAAGGGAGGCGGAAAACTTCAAAGCAGAATAACAGTCTCCCGCACTCTGCCCTGCTCTAAGTACCCGGAGCATTCATTATGAATCGGCCCACCGCCCCTCAGCCCACGTCGGGCTGTGCAAGCCAGACACGCAATTCAGACCCACAATTTGATCAGCCTCCCTGAGAACATGGCATGTGCAGGGTTTGGGAACGGAAATACAGCAGGCTGCTCACTCCTAAGTGAGGTTAACTCACGGATGTGGAAGGAATCTCTACCTTTCACACAAAAACAGGAGCTTCCCTTCTTTCTCTTCACAGGAAGAGGGTTTTTTGTCCTTAATTGTCAGTAATTTATAGTTAGATACATCTAAATAATAGTCGAGGAGGTAGAAACGTGATCTACACAGTCTCTATCTCAAAATTATTTGAGATAAAATACTCAAAATTATTTGAGTATTTTGGCGGACTTGTTTACCATTTTGAATGTGACCCGGCAGTCCTATATTAAAAGTAACATTTGCTTTTATTAAAGGCAAGAGATCTATTTCTGTGAGCACCACAGATGTAACTGGGATTCATTTTTACTGGATGTCTCAGAAGACCGGGCAGACTGCCAGCTCTCCTGGACACAGGAAGTGACACTGACACGGTGAGGTCACTTCTGCTTACCCATTTCTCCTTCAAGAGTGCCAATCACCTGCACAGAGTTCTTAGGAGACAGGTCTTCCCCAAGGCAAAGACACAGAGAAATGCTTTCCTCCCAGCTGCCCCCAGTGAAAGAAACTAAACACCTCATCAGCATGGATATGACATTAGCCCTTGGCTTCTTATTTTTCGCAATGACTACTCTGTGTCAGAGCCAGTAAAAACTGCAATTGCAATGCAGAGAAGAGAGATGAAAAGAAATATCCTGGAGAATTCTCCTGGTTATTTTTAAAATATTGTCTCTGTTGACTTGAAGTGCTGTAGAAACAGTTCCATATGCTGTGTTTCTTTTTTCCTGTTGCATCGTATAGTTTAAACATAGATCTTTTATCGGATACAACTTCTGTTAACAATATGGCCTACTGGGTTAGCAAGGAAACCGTTCTTTTCTTACAGCTCTGGATTTGGGGAGGTTGCTCACATTTAATTGTGGAATGCATTATGCTCTTACGTTCTTTGCCAACTCTTGTCTATAACACAAACCTAAATTACATACTGATTTCTTGAGGTTCTTGCCTAGTTTGGACCAAATTAGGTCCCAGAAATTCCTGATCTTAGCAAATGTGTCTCTCAGTTATTTTCCATGAGACAATATGTTTGTATGTATTTCATATTGCTTTGTGAAGACAATTACTAGTGCTATACCCCTAATTTTCTTTTGCTAGAAAAAGTGTTTTAATTTGTAGAAATTAATTAATTTGTATAGGAAAGATGTTAAAATAGAAATAAGAATATAACCTCTTTGACCACCCTGCTCCAGTCCTGGTCCCCTCCCTAGAGGCAGCCATATTAGCAGATGGGCTTGTGTTCTTCCAGGCATTTTTCTGTATATTTGCACACATCTAGGTACACAGTCATAAGTCTTGTTTTTGTTGCCACTGTCATTACACAAATGGAATCATACCGTAGAACAAATGCCTCATAATTTATTTACCTATTCCTCCATTATCTCCAAAATTCATGTTGGAACTTAAGACCCAATGTGATAGTATTAAGAGGAGCCTTTGGGGGAAGTGATTAAGACATGATGGCTCTACCCTCATGAATGGAATTAGTGCCCATATAAAAGTCATTGAAGCAAGTGCTCTGGTCCCTTCTCCCTTCCACCATATGAGGACACAGTGTTTGTCTCTTCTTTCTATGAGGACATAACAAGTAGACACCATTCCAGAAGCACAGGGCAAGCCTTCACCAGACACCCAATCTGCTGGCACCTTGACCTTGGACTTCCCAGGCTCCAGAACTGTGACTAATACATTTTTATTATTTATAAATGACCCAGTCTAAGGTATTTTGTTGTAGAAACAGGAATGGACTAAGTCAATGAATATATACATTGCCTGTTAATTTGCTGAGAATCAAGGTTTCAGTTTCAACATTTACTAACTAAACTAGCCTACCGTAGTACAAAGAACCCAAGAGTTAGATTTTAGTCCAACTCTACCACTAATGTCTAGGTAATCTTTGGCAAATGATGATCCTTTTTGGGCCAACATCTCCTCAGCTGTCACACGAGTAGGCATGTACAGTGAACAACTTAGTACCAGGCAGTACAACTACTCACGCATGCCTAGGCCCTAGGGTACCATGGTGATTCTGATTCATAGCTAGGACTAAGATTGGCTCCTCTAAGCAAAGAAAAATTACTGATGAATAGGTAAGAGAAATGTTTCATGATTTGGAACAGCGTGGAGCAAATGGTAACCCATGAACCAAATCAGGCCTTCCACCTAATATTATAAATAAAGTTTTATTGGAACACAGCAATGCTCATTCGTTTACATACTATCTTTGGCCACTTTCGTGCTAAAGTGGCAGAGGTGAGTAGTTTCAGCAGAGATTCATGACTCACAAAGCCTAACATATTTGTCGCTGGCACTTTATAAATCTTTGCAGACCTTTGCTTTAGAAAGATCCCTATGGTCAAAAGAAGGTGGGGAAGTAAGACAATCTAGAGTGGTGGTAGTGATAGGGGTCTGAGTCAGGGCAAGAGAAAAGAACAATGTGTGAGACACAATAGAGACAGAAGCACAGAAGTTGTGACTGATTGAATGTATAAAAGTATGAGAAACAGAAGTTAACAATTTCATATTTCCAACTTGAGGGCTGGGGTGCATGTCGTTAAACAAGGTGAGGATCACAAAGGGAAAGAAGCTGTTTATGGGAAGGTGAGTGAGATTCAAGTTAGGGACTTTCTGAATTCAAAGTGCAGATAAAGGTGTCCAGGAAGCAGTTGGAAATATGAGCTTAATATTCAGGAGAGAGGTAGGGGCTGGAGGTCAAGTTTTGGCACCACCATCTTGGAGATGAGAGCAGGTTTCATGTGAGCAGACCAAACCAAAGAGGGAAAAACATACAGGCAAGCGGGTTGAGGAAGAAATTCTGAGAAACCCCAACAGTTAAGTGACTGGTAAATGAATAAACCCGAGGAGGAGCAACTGGAAAATTAGAGGAAACCAACATAACAGTATTTGTAAAAGTGGAAGCAACTGATGTTGGCTTTTGTAAGGGGTCTTTGCTGGGCTCATGGGGGAGTGAACAGAGCTCTGAGGATTCAGTGTGCCTTGTCAGAGTCCTGTGGAGGCTTCCGTGAAAAACACTCTACATTCATTATCTTCAAGGAGACAGCTGCAGTTTTGCCTCTTTGCGTGGTTTTCTACACCCACCCGCTGGGAAGAGCAGTATGATTCTCTCACAGAGCAGACAGGATGCTAACTGCAGTCACCTCTGCCCTGCAGAGTTCTCCCTCAGTTGAACTCCAGCAGTGCCTGGTAGTGTACCAAGACTGGCTCACCAGTGCCTGGCACCCAGCAGCCATTCAACAAGTCCTGATGATGCCCCACCATGTGCCAGCCACAAAAGCATCTAGTGCCAAGATCACAAGTGTTTCCTTCTGTTCCTGGTTCTCAGACCTTTTAAAAATATATAAGTGAATTACATTTAGCTCTTTATTTCTATTTAAATTTTTTATTTCCATAGGTTTTTGGGGAACAAGTGGTATTTGGTTACATGAGTAAGTTCTTTAGTGGTGATTTGTGAGATTTTGGTGCACCCACAACCCAAACAGTATACACTGAACCCAATTTGAGTCTTTTATCCCTCATCCTCTCCAATGCTTTCCCCCGAGTCTCCAAAGTCCCTTGAATCATTCTTATGCTTTTGTATCCTCATAGCTTAGTTCCCACTTACAACTGAGAACATACAATTTTTGGTTTTCCATTCCTGAAGTACTTCACTTAGAATAATAGTCTCTAATTCTATCCAGGTTACTGCTAATGCCATTTATTTGTTCCTTTTTATGGCTGAGTAGTATTCTACTGTACATATATTTACAACACAATTTCTTAATTCATTTGTTGACTGATGGACATTTGGACTGGTTCCATATTTTTGCAATTGTGAATTGTGCTGCTACAAACATGCATGTGCAAGTATAATGAGTTATTTTCCTCTGGGTAAATATACGGCAGTTGGACTGCTGGATTAAATGGTTTTTCTATTTTTAGTTCTTTAGGGAATCTCCACGTTGTTTTCCATAATGGTTATACTAGTTTACATTCCCAAAGCAGTGTAGAAGTGTTCCCTTTTCCCCACATACACATCAACATCTATGACTTTGATTTTTTTTTTTTTTTATCACGGCCATTCTTGCAGGAGTAAGGTAGTATCATATTATGATTCTGATTTGCATTTCCCTGATTATTAGTCATATTGATTTTTTCATATATTTGTTGACCATTTGTACATTGTTGAGAATTGTCTATTCACATCCTCAGCCCACTTTTTGATGGGATTGTTCGTTTTTTCTTGCTAATTTGTTTGAGTTCCTTGTAGATTCTGGATATTAGTCCTTTGTCAGATGTATAGATTATGAAGTTTTCTCCCACTCTGTGGGTTGTCTGTTTAGTCTGCTGACTGTTCCTTTTGCTGTGCATAAGCTCTTCAGTTTAATTAAGTCTCACCTATTTATCTTTGTTTTTGTTGCATTTGCTTTTGGGTTCCTGGTGACAAAGACTGCCTAAGCCAATGTCTAGAAGGGTTTTTTCTCAATGTTATCTTCTAGAACTTTTATAGTTTCAGGTCTTAGATTTAAGTCTTTGATCCATGTTTTGTTGATTTTTGTAAAAGGTTAGAGATGAGGATCCAGTTTTATTCTCCTACACGTGACTTGCCAATTATCCCAGCACAATTTTTTGAATAGGGTGTCTTTTCCCCACTTTATGCTTTTGTTTGCTTTGTTGAAGATCATTTGGTTCTAAGTATTTCGGTTTATTTCTGGGTTCTCTATTCTGTTCCATTGGTCTATGTGCCTATTTTCATACCAGTATAATGCTGTTTTGGTGACTATGGCCTTAGAGTATAGTTTGAAGTCGAGTAACGTGATGCCTCCAGATATGTTCTTTTTGCTAAGTCTTACTTTGGCTATATGGGCTCTTATTTGGTTCTGTATGAATTTTAGAATTGTTTTCTCTAATTCTGTGAAGAATGATGGTATTTTTATGGGAATTGCATTGAATCTGTAGACTGCTTTTGGCTGTATGGCCATTATCACAATATTGATTCTACTCAATATCCCTGATGAACATAGATGCAAAAATCCTTAACAAAATACTAGCTAACTGAATCTGACAGCATATCAAAAAGATAATTCACCATGATTAAGTGGGTTTCATACCAGGGATGCAGGGATGGTTTAACATATGCAAGTCAATAAATGTGATATATCACAAAAACAGAATTAAGAACAAAAAACACATGATCATCTCAAAAGATGAAGAAAAAGCATTTGACAAAATCCAGCATTGCTTTATGATTAAAATCCTCAGCAAAATCAGCATATAATTCAATGTAATAAAAACCATCTATGACAAGCCCATAGCCAATATAATACTGAATGGGAAAAGTGGAAAGCATTGCCTCTGAGAACTAGAAGAAGACAAGGATGCCTACTGTCACCACTTCTATTCAACATAGTACTGAGAAGTCTTAGCCAGAGTAATCAGAGAAGAGAAAGGAATAAAGGGCATCCAAATCAGTGAAGAGGAAGACTCCTCCAAAAAACTCCTAGAACTGATAAACGAATTCAACAAAGTTTCAGGATACAAAATTAATGTACACAAATCAGAAGCTCTGCTATACACTGACAGCGACCAAGCTTAGAATCAAATCAAGAACTCAACCCCTTTTACAATTGCTACAAAAAAAAACAAACAAAAAAAGCAAACAAACAAACAAAAAAACCACTTAGGAATATGCCTAACCAAGAGGTGACAGAACTGTGCCAAGAAAACTATAAAACACTGCTGAAAGAAATCTCAGACTTTATCACTATATTTGGAAAGAAGGTTGGGGGAGGAAGACAGAAGAAGGGAAGTAGACAGATTGTTAAAGAATAAGCAAGAAGAAACAAAATAATGAGAATAGAGGCACAGAGTAGAAACTAATTAGATGGTGAGTCAAATACCTTGCATTTGGTATCTTAATTACACTGGCCTGGCAGCCTTCAGAACTGATGTGCATATTGAAAGCAACAGCATAAGCTAGGTGTCCAGCATACTACCTGACATACATTAAGAACTCAATACATGTCTGTTATAATAACATTTTTGAGTATCTAGAGCAGGCATCCCCAAACTTTTTACACAGGGGGCCAGTTCACTGTCCCTCAGACCGTTGGAGGGCTGCCACATACTGTGCTCTTCTCACTGACCACCAATGAAAGAGGTGCCCCTTCCTGAAGTGCGGCGGGGGGTGGGGGCAGATAAATGGCCTCAGGGGACTGCATGCGGCCGGCGGGCCGTAGTTTGGGGATGCCTGATCTAGAGGAAGTAGGCCAGGCTCTGAATTGATAGACCCTTTGATAATTTTTATACAGCCATGTAGCAAAACTCATATTAAACAAATTAGGGGAATTTCATATTATACTACATTCCTTTTACATTCTTACTGGCAAGAGTATTTAGCTTGGGTGAAACTTGATACTTCAAAAAGAATCACTCACTAAAGGGAGAAGTGAGCCCCACCTTCTGTTAGGAAGATGTGGTGAGCACATCAATACTACAAAGATTCAGTGTGTTAAATCAATATGTTGAAAGTAGTTTAAATGTCCAACACTGGTTTCCAGCTTCTAACTTTTCTCTATCCTCTCCCAGCCTTTTTTCAACCATTTCTTCCTAAATCCTTCTACTCATTCCTCTCCTCACCCTGACTACTGTGAACTAATTTCTTTTGGGTATCTTTCTAAGCCTTTGCATACTTTTTCCTGTTGGGAAGCTTTGCTGTTAGGATTCTCCAGCTACTTCTGCAAAGGGGCTTCTAAAGAACTTTTGAAATCTGCAGCACTGTGTTTGTTTTTGTAAAATGAAGCAAAATATTTTGTCTTTTTGGTTGGGTCTGTTGTTTGAAGTGTTGCAGTCTCCCTCTGGGGCCTCCTACTATCTTCTGACTAGCACCTAAATAGCATCCCTTCCTGCTGATTTGCAGAGGGTTTGATTCTTTTTCAATAGTTCATATGATACTGTCTTATTGCCTGTTTGCTTTAGTTCGTATTTCTTCTCCAGATGGATTTTCTATGAAGACCATCCCTACTTGTTTGATCTTTAATTTCAGACCTTGTCATTTTCTTTTTGAGTATGCTTTTTTTATGGATGTTTCTTTTGGCAGAACCACTCCTATGAGTCTCAGTGTGTTAATGTTTATTATCATGGACAATTTCAATTTCTAGAGGGAGCGTTGAGTTCTATTGTGGTTAAGAGGAGAAATAAATCCTCTTGCAACTCTGGCTATTTTATTTCACTTCACTTTTGGCCTCAGGGGAGGAGACAGAAGCTGAGAACATTAGCCACATCTGTCCATGAAGATGGACAATATCAATTTGCTCCCAGGCCTGATGTACCGAATACTCAGAGAAATGCTCAGGCTATAGAGCCATGTCTAAGGCACAGACAGTTTAAGGATCAGGCTTTGAATGAAGTCCTCAGTTTATCTTACACATTAGTGAAGCCCATTCCATAAAGGACCAAGAGTTGCCCAGGTGTCTTGAGTGAAGAAGGGGAAAAAGTCAATGGACTGAAACACCTAGTGGTCTCAGGAATCATTTGCCCAATCTACCCTAGGCCAGGCTTTGAAGGATAGGCCATCTGAATTCACTAAGTGATGAATCCCAGCACAAGAAATTTTGATATTCTTGTTGATGCATTAATGGCCATTTTATATCCATCCCTCCAGCTATCCATCTATGCATTTATCCATCATTCATAGTAATGCCCCTAAGGCTGCTTTCTTACTAAAAATAAGGAATATTGACAGCTGAAACTCACTTTATTATTCTGCCACAGTTTAAAGCATTCCTATAAACATGGCTTCTTTTACGATCTCCAGTTTAATTCCACAGTATGTTTCCATATCTGCATTATTCTCTTCTACTCTAATCATCTTGTTTATTTGTTTAGAGACAGGGTTTGACTCTGACACCCAGGCTGGAGTGCAGTGGCGCAATCTTGGCTCACTGCAGCCTTGACCTCTGGTGCTCAGGTGATTCTCCCATCCCAGCCCTCTGAGTAGCTGGGACTACAGTTGCGCACCACCACACCCAGCTAATTTTTTGTAGAGATGAGGTTTTGCCATGTTGGATTACCCTACCTTAAAACTGTAATATAGTTCCCTTTTCCAGCAACTTCCATTTTGTTTAACCTGTTCTTTACTTTTTCATTGCACTGATCACCTCCTAGCCTAATATATAATGTACTTATTTACTATGTTTATGGTTTTTTCATTGGCTGCTTCAAGAACATAAGCTCCTCTCACTATCTACTCACTGTATTCTATATGTGTGGCATATGGTGGGTATTTGGTAAGTATGTGTATTACTAAGTGTTAGGCTTCCTGGGGAAGTGACCCTTCAGTGCCTTTACTTAATATTCAAGAGTGTGTTTCTCAGCTTCTCATCTGGTGTTGTAGGAGACACAGTGTGCATGAGTGTATGCCAATCTCATATACAAGAGTCTCAGTGTGTCTCATATACGCTGCCATATACATGTGGCATGCCTGGCCCATGCCCACCAATTGCCAGTAGTGACCTTATCATCAATGTAATAACTAAAAACAGCCCGCACACTTCCAAATTCCTCATATAGTTCCAGTAAGGCTTTGCTTGATAATTACTGCAAGTCTTAGAATAAAACCATTTTTTTACACTGTGTTTTCCACTTGGCAAATAATTAGTCCACCTTATGGCATCCTAGGGGCCCTCACAGGGATAATACACTTTCTTTTTTATATGCCTCACTCAACAGATTTCAGAATCCTTTTACACAATTAAAGACAGTGGTATTTAATGGTGAAACTCAGTTTTCAATGATGCCTTCTATGTCAGTCATTAACAAGCCAGCAAACCAATATTTACTAAGAGCTTCTGAGCTTGACTCTATGCTATGCAATGTCCATTTTATAGCACAAATGGTACCCCACTCACAAAGGCTGTGCTAGTGTTACTTGTGGTCAGCATCTCATCTAATCCTTCCTCACATTTTAAGCAAAACCCGGGCCCTGCAGTCAAAGAACAAATTTGACTGATTTCTTTTCACTGGACTGGTCAGTTATTCAACCGTGATGGACAAACTGCTGAGTCAAATTGTAATAACACAGCCCAAGAAATGTCTGTTATTTTTGCCATCTCTGATATCTAAAGTCAGAGATGGCAAAAATAACAGACATTTCTATGACAGAACATCAACAAATAATTACTGATTGTCTACTGGATACAAAGTACTGTGCTATAGGGCACCAGAAGATGTGGTTAACATGGTATCGTATGCCATTTTGCTGGATGACTCTGAAATATGTACAGGAATGTATACTAATATTCACATAAATGCAGATACTAAGAGCAGCTATGCTAAGTGCTTTACAGGTACTTATTATTTAATCATTAACATAAATACCATAGGTATCCCTATTTTATCGATGAGAAAAGAGAAGCTCAGGGAAGGAAATGGACAAGGTCACTCAGCCGGGAATTAGTGGGGCAACAGCTTAATCTCAGGTTTCTCTGATGCCAAAGGGTCTTAACCACTGTGTGATAAATTAAACATTTTCCAATTGTCTGAAATTTTCAGTTTTCATTTACCTAGGTTGTGTAGGCACAAACAAAAGAAGATCAACAGATAATGTATATTTTTTAACTTTCTTTAAAGTCATGCATCTTGGATTGCTCTCTACCATTTGTCCCATCTAAGCCTTTGTAGTTGGAATCCATCAGTCTCTGCAAATTTGACATTTGATCATAAATTGCTCATCTAGAGATGAATTACAACACCTCACATTAAAGAATCACTTAGGGAGACATTTCTATTCCATTTCAAGAGACTTATATAAGAATCCTTTTTGATCTTTCCTAAAATTAAAACGAAAAGCCACATTTTGGCAACATCATGGAATAATACAAATGTTCAATTCTGTGGAAAAAGGAAGAGACATGACTGATCATTTGATATATAAGGCAAAGAAATAGTGGTTTTATTTGATATTTCATTTTGAACTCTGTCAGGCTGTGATCCTTTTTTCTATCTTCATAGTTTTTAAAAAATAATCATCAAAAACAAGAAAGAAAGAGAAAGAAGTAAAACACATTTTCTTTGCCTCCAGGATCGAAGACATTTTCCCCTTGGCATGTACCCTAATAAGTAGGAAAACCTAGAATGAAAGTTATTGTGTTGCTTCAGTAACTTCTAAGAAATCAATATAATTCTGGTTTTCTGCTAGAACTCTCAAAGCGCATTTGATGTATCTCTTAGTCATTGACAACTTTCTTTACACTCTGAAGCAAAGTTATCCCAGCCAAGTGTATGTGCCTGCAGATGATAAAGTATGGCTATTTGAAGTTTGCATCTTCTTAAAGAGAGATGCAAAGTTCCCAGAAAGATGCTAGATATGACATGTTCATAAACACTTCATCAGGCACTTGCCTGACTTCTTGGACCAAATTACATTAAATCTTTGAGCCAAGAAAATTAGCTCACCACTCATTGAAAAACAGTATTTTAACCATGTCATACCCTTGGTTCAGGCAGACTTATGGGAAAATCTCTTTCCAATATAATATGTGATTCTTGACAAGTACACAGTACACAGTTTGGTAAGTTTAGAGGTTTCTCTGATTTTTCTTCTTTTTAAACAATAGTAGAGAAAGAGAGAGAGAGAGAGAGAGAGAGAGAGAGAGAGAGAGAGAGAGAGAGAGAGAGTGTGTGTGTGTGTGTGTGTGTGTGTTGTGTATCCTACCAAGTCACTTAGTTAACAAGCAAGACAAAGTTACTCATGGAACTCATTTTGCATTACATAAATTTTCCAAGAAAGAAAGAAAATCTTAATTTGTGTTTCAAAGGCTCTCTAGTTTTAAGAACAGTGCCTTTGAAGAAACAACCAAAAAAGGATAAAATATGGATGCAGAATGGTTTATTTTAGATGTATATGGTACACAATGGGTACCAAAAGAAAGTCATGGTTTATTACAATAATCACTCTAGGTTGGCTGAATAACGTGGAACTAACAACATGAATTTCAACTGTGTACAGTACAAAGTGGGTTGAAGTAATTGCTACACAATTAATTTTTTCTAGTGCCTTGATCTCTGAAAATTTATCTTTGTTCTATATGGATCTATGTGCATCTAAGTGAAGGTTTCATATTTGCAATACAGGGTTTTAATCAAGGGAGGCTAAACACGTGATTTCCTTAGAGTTCCTTAATGTTCATGGGGCTCTGTATTCCCATATCTCTGCACCAGCAGTAGGAGGATGTGAGAACCCAGGGAGCCCTCAAACTTCAAAATCAGATCTGTGGAAGAAAACATGTACATCTCAGCCAGAAGAATCTATACCTCCTTTTTCTCCCATGCTGCCTTACTCATAGCACTGATAGCACGCATGATCTGTTAGCCTTCACTATCCTTGCAGAGGAACTGAATTCGGTGGTGTGAAAAAGACATATACTCTTCCATGAATATCCATGTGTTCTGCTCCATTTCCTGTTCCCTTGCAGATAAGTGAGCATACTCTGACCAGTTCTGGTCAAGGGACTCTGAATGAAAATGTTATCTTAAAGGTCAAAGTATTTAAGTGCTAGCACTTGATTCTCCAACTCTCTCTTACTCTGTCTCAGTGATACGCAGGATGCAGGCCCAGATGTCAGAATTATACATTACAGAAACTGGATCTCTTATAAGAGAGCTTGTAAGAGACTTGGCCCTAAAGAGCCACCAGTCCCTTAAAAGAGTTTATGTGACAGCCTGGGCAACATAGGGAGACCCCATCTCTACAAAAATAAAATAAAATTAGCTCATGTCTATAGTCCCAGCTACTTGGGAGGCTGAGGTGGGAGGGTGGCTTGAGCTTAGGAGGTTGAGGCTGTAGTGAGCCATGATTGTGCCACTGCACTCCAGCCTGGGTGACAGAGTGAGACCCTGTTTCAAAAACAAAACAAAATAACTCCCCCCCAAAAAAGTTTACATTAGTGGCAAATAAACTTTGTTATGCTGGGAAGGCATTACCAAGAATAGCCTAGTTTACTGTGATAATCTACATCAACTGCTAAGATAACCAAAGTAATCAGAAGCAATACAAAACAGGACATAAATGCTTAGTACAAATATTTATTTTTGTGCCTACTCTATTGGAGAAAATCTAGAAAATAAATTCAATATATATTCCAAAGGAAAAAGGAGGAAGTTTTTCATTTGGGGTGAAAGCCAGGAATAAATATACGACTTTGATTGGAGCGTTTTCAGGCACTCAGAGATTCAGAGATATCCTTAATGCTAAGTAGATGCATAATTAGCTCCCTGTTTAGGGACTGCAAAATGTGCCATGTCAAAACTGTTTCCTGAAAATGTTACATTGCGATTCCAAAAGCAATCAGAGGTTGTTGAAAAATCTTCGGGATTTTGCAGTGTGCAGTTTCCCCCAACAGGCCTAAAATTAATCATTATAGAAAAAACATTCTAACTCCTCATTCTTTCGTAGTCTAAACTTTAAATGCAATATCATAATTCTACACACATAAAAATTCCCTCATTATCTGTGGACCAGGTCAACCATTGCACAGACAGCCACCCAGCAGACCCACGAGCAGGGCCTTTTGCAAAGGTATAGCATTGGCCCCTCAAAAAAACTTACAGTTAAGCACTCCAGGAGGCTGCATTTGTGCACAGCAGCCAACCTGTTAATTGGATCATTTGTTCACTGGGTGATTTATACAGAATGTGGACTCAAGGCTGACTGCTCTTGGAACAGAGTGACTGCTTTTGTCTGGCTGTACCAGTGAAGCAGGATGGGGTTGCTGGTATTTAAAAGCCGTCCAGGTATTCTGGTCCCAAAGAATCATTGCTTTGGGCTGTAGTTCTGTGTTATCACAAGAAGCATAGTATCTGATGTTAAGAGTGTGGGCTCACTTACTTCATCTGTAAAATGGGTGGCTATAACCCTACCTACCTCTTAGAATTCTTGTGAAGATGTCCCTGAAAAGAGCTGAAAACAGTGTGCCTAACACAGAGAAGGCATTCAATGAATGTGAACCATTTATGCTATACAGCACTATTCCTGATATGAAATATCAGTGTTGCATTATTGATGTAATTATCATCATCAACATTATCTAGTGATGATATGATGATGATGATGACAGTAATAATCATTTACTGAGTGCTTACCATGTGCTTGCCAGTCTACTAAGCGCCTTACGTGGATTATTTTATTGAATCCTCAGGCAACTATTTAGACTATTATCTCCTTTTGATGGATGAAGACACTGAGCCTGAGAAAGGTTAAGAGGCTTGATCAAAGAAGTAATAAAGCTGAAAGAGAAGCCAAGCAGTGTGACTTCAGAGTCTGTGCTCACAGTCTCGACCCTGTACTCCAGCATTTACATAAACTCAACCACAGCTATTAATAGTTGTCCTCAGACTGACTCAGCCCCATGCCATAAGACTGTCTTTCCCAGACAGAGCCACAAGTTACTTGAGATATTTCAGTGTCAGTAGCCACAACCTGCTAGATAACTACAACTCCAAAGTGTCTTGCCTCCTGAATGAGACTGAAAATCAGCGTAATAGGGAATGGGGATTCTGCCTGGAAATAACCTGTATACAGACCAGTTAAGGTGGAAAGGGATGGCTGTGATAAATGAAAACGGCAAAACAAACAAAATGCCACAAAGCAGGTGATACAGAGAGGGGTTAAAGGGTATTCCTCCCCTTTCACGTCTAGCCTGGGATTTAATTTGTGGCCAAAAGCTGATGTTAAGTGTGTGTGTATTGTAGTCACAGTCAGCAGAGCAAATGGGGTCTCTCAACTACTGGTCCTATTTCCCCTAAGCAGGTGGGTAATTAACATGTTATCCCTCCACCTGGGCAAATTAATCCATTATCCCTTACCCAGTGATCCATTTGCCCCCATGATGTGCACTGTAGGGAATCTATGCTGTTTAGCTCAGAAATTCTAAGTTTACATGGAGTCCAGGTTTCCTGGGCTTTACCTTAAGTGGTTGACTATTGGAACCACTTCATATCTATATCTGAATTAGACTACTGAGTGGTGTCCCTCAGTTTCAGGAGCCATGGGAGCAAATTGAGGGGCAAAAGTTGCTTCTGGATCTTCCCAATCATTTCTCAACCATTGAGTCACAGCCTGTGACATAAGACTTCTTTAATTTAACCCCAACCTCATTGTGGTAGGTTATGTTTTCTTCCCAATTATTTTTTTTCTTGCTTTAAGAAGAGGATAATATATCCCTACCCTACCTGTAACATCCCACCACATTGTCTAGCTTGGTCATGTGACTTTCTTTGCCCAAAGAACTATAAGCAGATATGAAATATCCTTGTGCACATAGAATCTTTAAATGGGGTTGCAAGGCTTAACTCAACTTTCTGCATTTTTGTCCTCTGCACTGAGAATAGCATGGCCCAGATGACAGCTTCTCTGATTCAGTGTAAGTCTTGGAATAAGTAGAGCCAGGAAGAGCCACTGCCAGCCACCGACTCGTAAATGAGAAATAAATACTTGTTTATTTGGGGGTTGTTACTGCAGCCAAGTCTAATACAAAAATTATTCAACAAGAAGAACTCAGCCTCAACTTACATCATATGCTCAAGTGAATCTGGTGATGCTATGGGCTTTCTTCCCTATTATTGAGTTAAATACTATTTACGTGTGAAGTCAGCAGGCAAGGGCAGAAATGTTGTAAAAGTAAGAGCTCTAAGGCCTTTGAGCCCCTGAATCCAGCTGTGCCTGAAGACTTAATGTTAGATGTTATGATTCTGTGAGCCAAGACATTTCTTTTACTTGAGCTAGTTTGGATTAGGTTTCTAATCTGATTTAAATGAATATTGACTTCTATCAGGTCTCCTCAGTCCTTTGCAGTGATATCTGAGCACAGGCATATATGACGTATTAAGTAACAGCAATCACATGGGAGTAACTTACATTGGGGTATAAATCAATGTAATTGAATAAGCCTGTCATGGGTTGAACTGGGTTCCTTCTCCACCCCCAGCTCCAAATGGAGATGTGGAAGTCCTAATCACTACTACCTCAATGTCACGTTATTTGGAAATAGCATTGAAGATGCAGTTAGTTAAGATGAGGTCATACTGAAATAGGGTGGGCTCCTAAACTTATATAAGTGATGTGCCTATAAGAAGACAGCCACATGAAGATAGAGATACACAGAATGTCACGTGACCATGAAGGCAGAGACTGGAGTGACACAGCTACAAGCCAAGGAACATAAAAGATGGCTGGCCAACTACTGGAAGCTATAAACCAATGGCAAGGAAGGATTCCTCTACAAGCTACAGAGAGAGCATGGCCCTACCAACACCCTAACTTCAGACTTGGCCTCCACAACTATGAAACAATACATTTCTAATTTTTTAAGATACCTAGTTTGTAGTACTTTGTTATGGTGGCCCTAGGAAACAAATACAAAGCCCATCAAGTGAATTTTTACCAACAGATCCCATGGAAAACTGCTGATGGAAATCACTATAATACCCATGAGGGTTTGGCTATGTGTCCCCACACAATCTCATCTTGAATGTAATCCCCACATGTTAAGGGAGGGACCTGGTGGGAGGTGATTGGATCATGGGGGCAGTTTCCTCCATGCTATTCTTGTGATAGTGAGTTCTCAAGAGATCTGACAGCTTAAATGTATCGCACTTCCCACTTTGTGCTCTGTCTCCTGCCACCTTGTGAAGAAGCTGCCTGCTTCTCCTTTGCCTCCACCATGACTGTAAGTTTCCTGAGGCCTCCCAAGCCATGAGGAATGGTGAGTCATTCAGTCTCAGGTAGTTCTTTATAGCAGTGTGAAAATGAACTAATATAGCCATACTGTCATATTTATGTCCACACAAATATCCAAAGACACAAATAGGAAAAAGAGGCACATAATGTAGTGGTCACACACGTTGGCTGAAAGATCAGGAAGAACTGAGTTCAAGTCCTAGTTTGTTCATTTACTTTAGGTGATTTCTGACTCCAGTGTTCTGTACATCACAGAAAAATCCATCATTTCATTTATGTTTTATGAAAGTTAAATGAGATAGTGCATTGGAGGTGTTTTACACTGTACCTGACAGAGTATATGTGTTAAACAATCAATGGATAGATTAGATAAACAAACAAACATATATAGGTAGCTTAGACAGATAAATGATAGATAGACAGAAAGGATAAACAGGATAAGATAGGATGGATAGGTGGATGGATGGGTGGGTGGATGGATAGACAGATAGATAGTTTGGGCTACTATAACAAAATATTATAAACTGGTTGTCTTATAAAAAACAAACATTTACTTCTCACACTTCTGGAGGCTAGAAATCCAAGATCAGAGTGCTAGTATGGTCAGTTCCTGGTAAGCGCCCTCTTCAAGGTTGGATATTGTCAACTATTCACGGTATCCTCACATGGTGGAAAAAGAGGAAGTTAGCTCTCTGACATCTTCTAAGGGCACTAATCCCATTCTTGAGGGCTCCATCCTCATGGCTTAATTATGTATCAAAGGTATCACCTTTAAATACCATCATAATGGAGATTATATTTCGACATGTGAATTTTGAGGGACACAAACATTCAGTCTACAACAGAGAGACAGATACACACACCTAAAGAACATAGGACAATGTATAAGTCTCTAGATACCAAGGTCTATATCTTCCCTACCTATATAAAATTAAATTAAATCATTAGAAATTAGTGAATTTTTAACACATTCCCAAAGAGTTTTAACTTAATATGTTGTGTTGGTGATCATTTTCCTGTTTTTTTTTTTTTAACTGAATTTGATTAACCCAATTTTATGTAGCTATGCAAAGATACCACTTACTCATCCACACCTTGTTGTGTAAATAACCCAATCTTCCCCTAAGAATTACAATCTTCTCTCAACACATTGATTGTATGGATCAAAGTCCCTTTGACTTTTATCAGCCTGGGCCAAAAGAGTCATTACCATAGATTTCCCACTTTCCCTCTTTAATAGATTAAGCTTTAGAGTTTGGGTAATGGTTTGGATGTCAAACAAAACCTGAGAACTTGTTTTGCCACAGAAGAAAGTGAGAGTGATAATATTCCTTTCTTCATCAATGGAGTTTTCTATCCTTTCCCACCTATTATGTCTAATGTTATTGTGCATCCAAAATGAAGCTCTCCTAATCTTCATTTACCTTCATAATAGAGTCTTTGTGCAAATCATTTCTTCTATACTTGTAAAGACACAAAGAAGAAGGACTTTATGTTGTAGCTAGAATTTGTTAACATTTTTATGGATGTGAACCTGAATTGTCGTGAGTGAGCCTGGTTCTAGGAATAGATGTGTCTAAGTTTTCACACGTGAAAGACTGGGTCCTGGCCTACCAAGAGGCAGTATATGGAAGAGTTTGAGGATTAAAGACATTACTTTCAATATGTCTTCCCCATAAACCTAGGTTAAGATTCCAGTTTACTGCTATGAGAATCACCCCTCTGTATTACCATATGCATTGAGAAGACTCTCTTTGAGGCACAATAGAAAAAAATACCAACATACCTGAAGACCATTAGCTCATTAAGCTGATTAGTTCCTTGCCATCCTATATATTCTAGGATCTTGAGGGAATTTAATACTGGATGATTAAATTTTGGCCAAGTGATATATTACTAAAGAGATATGGAAGAGAAAAGAGGTAGCCCTAATCGCTTCAGAGTAAGTAAGGGGACACAAATCATCTAGGAGAAGAGGTCCCCAAATGGCCACAGGAAGTCCTGTAGGGAGAGGCACCCAGATTTTTAACCATTTTTCCTCACTCCGCATGGTACCTTAAATCAAGAATATCCATGAATGTCACTAAATGCAGCACACCCAAGATAGAGTCCTCCCCATGAATTTGTGAAGAAGGTTAGACTCAAGTCAAGAAGACTTGCAGGAATAGGAGGTACTACGTCATCTTAAACGGAAAGGAAAAGGTTTCTTGCTAGATCCTGCAAGAGTCTAGAAGATGAGTAGATACTCTGTGATCCTCTCAAAATTTCACAGGCTGGGGTCCTTTGCACAATTTCGTACTGTTAGGCTGGGCCTTCTTATCCTTTGTGACTGCTGCACAAGGAAGAAAATGAGCACACCATCTCCCTTCAAATGCTTAGAGCTGGTTTGACACATTTGTGCTGGCTTGGCTAACTACCTAGGAGATCCAGTACATAAGTGGCAGCTGGCTGGCAAGGATGTCAGATGCAGTAGTACCCAGAAAGCCCACTCAGGGTGTCTTCTTCCTTTCTTTGTCCCCTCCTGCTACAGGGAGGCTGACCTCTGCACATGACATATGAGCTTGGACCTACAGTTTTCCTTCTGCCAAGGAAGTCCCTGATATAAAATGGAAATGTAGAACCTTGCGTTTTTAGGAGTATCATTAGAAATCCACATGCTATGGGCTCAACAGGCTCCAGGACTGCTGCTTTAGTGTGGCAGCTGAAGTCCACATTTTTCAGAGTAATTGGGCCCAGGCTGTTAACAGGTGCAGCCACTTCCTGCTAGGGAGAAAGGATGCCTGCCATGTGTGTTACACATGCCCTCAGCAGGAAGCCGCCTGTCAAGAGAAACCCAGACACTGGGCTAGAGGGGCCTGAACAGTGATGCCAAGTCTGAGTGATGACTAAATGAGGCCCCTGCAAAGGCTGGAATGGCCCGGGATTGTAATTAAGACACTTTCTTACCTGTAAATGGTAAGATTTGACTTGTTATGATGCTATTTCTAGTCCTAAACTCACTACATTCTATGCTATCATTTCCTAAATTATATTCCATTCAACACCAGTGTTTGGAGAAACACAACGGATTTTCTGTGAGAAAAAAAAAGGCTAAGTTTTTCAGATTTGCTTTGGAGACACTTCTCTGTACAGGCTCCATCTGGCAATTCTAAGGACACATTATTCTATTATTTACAAATGCCTGAGTAGTCCTGGAGTATAGAAGCCTGATTAACTTTGTTACCTTTCCCTGAACTGATACAGTCATCTCTTGGTATCTATGGTGAATTGGTTCTAGGACCTCCCTCAGATACCAAAATGCATGGATGTTCAGGTCCCTGATATAAAATGGCACAGTATTTGCATATAACGTACATACATCTTTGCATGTAGTTCAACTCATCTCCTCTAAATTACATATAATACCTAATACAATATAAATTCTATGTAAATAGTTATACTTTATTGTTTAGGGAATAATGTGGAAAGAAAAGTCTGCACATGCTTGGTTCAAACACTATTTCTCCCCCACCCCCATCCCACACAAATATTTCCAAACCTCCATCAGTTTATTCCATGGATACAGCACCCATGGATATAGAGGGCCAATTGGAGACATTTTCATGAGATCTTTTATAAAAATGCCCCATGGAATACTATTTGAGAAATTCTGGGTTACACAAGTAAACATAAAAGCTAAGATAACTGGTTTTCTGTATCAAAACGAGCAAAGGTTTTCTTTGCTCTTGTCACCATGTTGGTTCATTTTTCTGTGATGGGCAGTATTGCACAGAGGTGAAGGGAATGGGTTTGGAGTGGGACTGCTTGGGTTGGAATACTGCCTCTGACATCCATCACCTATAGGACTTTGGGCAAGTTACACAACCTTTCTGCACTGTTTT
Source organism: Saimiri boliviensis (assembly GCF_048565385.1). Taxonomy (NCBI): domain Eukaryota; kingdom Metazoa; phylum Chordata; class Mammalia; order Primates; family Cebidae; genus Saimiri; species Saimiri boliviensis. Next base: position 50,080,373 of record NC_133456.1, read on the forward strand.
CTGCAGTGTAAAATGACAGAGTGGTGGTGCAGGAATAATAGTAAGATCTGCCCTAGACGGTTGCGGACAGATGAAGTCAGATAGCACCCGTGAAGAGCCTAGAACAGTGCCTAGCACCCTGTAGGCCTGAGTCAAATGTTAGCTGCAGTCATTGCCACCATCGCCACCGTCATCTCCCATCTTCCGTCTCAGAATCAGACTCCTGAAGTCTCCATTTTCCTTGCTGTCCTCCACAGCCATTTACTCTCGCAGTCCCATTCCTGCCTTTGAAAAGCCTCCACCCCCCAAACCTTCATAACTAGCACAGGCCTTCCTTGCTCCAGGCTGAAATGTTACAGCTTTCCCCTAACTAGGTTCCCTGACCTCAGTCCCACTCTCTACCCAGACAACCTGCCCTCAACAGCCAGACAGACCTGCCGGAGACCCTGCTGTGTTCTTAGCCCCATTCCGCTACGGTGGTTCTGCCTTTTGTGTAGATGGCAGAGCTTAAGGTTACCTTGGGTTGAAACCCCCTCACAAGCTAACTCAAACTCACTTTCCAAACCACATTTATTCCCTCACCCCCAGCCACTGCTCTTACTGTCCCTCCAATTTGGAATGTCCTTCCTAGTCTCTGCACAGACTCAAATTCCAAGTAGATTTCAGAACTCATCTCAGCTTGTGTCTTCCTCCCAAGGCCTTCCCGGTCCCTCCACCTCTCACTCTAGCATGGGACACTAGCATCTGTTCTACTGTGGAGAGGCAGGGACAGCAAGGGCCTGGGTTTAGAGACCTGGGTTCACATGCCAGCTCCAAAACAAGCAAGTGGTGACAGCTTTGACCCAGTTGTATAACCCCCTGCATCTCAGGTTCCTTATCTGAGGGTGGAGATTGATCATGCTCTTGGTATATAGTTCTATTAAACTCAGACAAAAGCACTTATATACATTGAGATGTTTTTTTTTTCCAGAGTCTCTCTGTGTGTCTTTTGAGGAGTCCTAGATTTGGCAAAGGTGTTTGGAAGGCAGAAGTAGGAAAGTGAAGCCGGGCCAAGTTGTCAGACCTCCAGCCCCTGCCTCTACACTTCAACCAGAGCTGCACTATCTTGAACAATTATCTTTATATATTTGGGATCTGGGTAGCCTTTACTTAAGGAAAAAAAAAAGAGATCTATTCCAAAAAAGAAAGAATAAGAAAACTACCTCCTGGCCAGGTGCAGTGGCTCATGCCTGGAATCTCAGCACTTTGGGAGGCCGAGGCGGGTGGATCACTTGAGGTCAGGAGTTAGAGACCAACCTGGCCAACATGGTGAAACCGCATCTCTACTAAAAATAAAAAAACAAAAACAAAAAAAAACATCGGGACATGGTGGTGCATGCCTGTAATCCCAGCTACTCAGGAGGCTGAGACAGGAGGGCTGCCTGAACCTGGGAGACGGAGGTTGCAGTGAGCTGAGATTCTGCCATTGCACTCCAGCCTAGGTAACACAGTGAAACTTCATCTCAAAAAAAAAAAAAAAAAAAAAAAAAAGAAAAAAAACACCTCTTATCATTAATACCATACAACCTTTCCATAATTATTACACTATCTCACAACAGTACAGTACAGCTGGTCTCCCCAGATATTTTTTAACCTCCTTGGGGGTAAAGACTGAGTCATCTTGAAGCCGTATTTTCCCCAATGAAATACGTTATACCCGGTGAGTACTTTAAATACTTGTCAAAACAGCTCTGCCTTACCCCCACCTGTTCCTCCAAAGATCACACTTTTTTTTTTTTTTTTTTTTTTGAGATGGAGTTTCGCTCTTGTTACCCAGGCTAGAGTGCAATGGCGTGATCTCGGCTCACCACAACCTCCGCCTCCTGGGTTCAGGCAATTCTCCTGCCTCAGCCTCCTGAGTAGCTGGGATTACAGGCACGTGCCACCATGCCCAGCTAATTTTTTGTATTTTTAGTAGAGACGGGGTTTCACCATGTTGACCAGGATGGTCTTGATCTCTTGACCTCGTGATCCACCCACCTCGGCCTCCCAAAGTGCTGGGATTACAGGCTTGAGCCACTGCGCCCAGCCCGAGATCACACTTTTATAAGGTTAAGCCCACCAAGAAGTTCCATTTCCACTTGCCTGAGCAGGCAGCCATGGATTCTTTATCTCCCTTCACTGTCTTCTGGGAAGATCTACTTCAACCCTGGCTCCATTATCTCTCTCCACCAAGCACTACTCAGAGAATAGCGTCTGAGATCTGTTTCCTTAGCAGGAATCATAGATATTAGAGACGGAGGAGAAAGAAAAATCTAACAGGGCATCTTGTCCTCCTTGTGCAAAACGGTTTAGGCCTGAACATTTTCTAAATATTTGTCAGGCCTGGTATTAAAGGCTTGAAGTGACAAGGCCCCTCAGGGGAAAAGCTGGCATTAAACCTCACTCTTAAAGATGACTTCTTTTACTGGCTTTTCAGTTTCATGTTTTACCACTGAATCTTACCTCTCACTTTTAGTTAAATCCCTGCTCAGTAGCCAGGCTACAGTGAGTGGGGGCTACAGAAAAGCCATAGGAGGAATCAGAAGAGGGCAGAGCTGTCACTCTGTGGTCTATGTTTCCCTTTGACTCCAGGTAATTAAAGAGGATGTGTAAGGTGAAATCTTGACCTCTCACTTGAACAGAAGTACTCCCCCAATCTTGCAGATTCCCCATCATTCCCATTCAGAGAGCCAAAATGCAACTGTGAAATTATAAGATGATGTCTTAGGTTTGTGGCCCAACTGAGGTTACCAACTGAGACACCTAAAGGGGCTCTTTGATAGGGTGGCAAACCCACTTCCTTCAGCATATTGCCAGCTCACAGGAAGGTGCACCTTGTCACCAGATTGTCCCTTTAAAAGAAAGAAAGAAAAGAAAGAAACAAAGAAACCAGCTATCAAAATTTCAATGGGGAATCTCTTCATTTTTGAATATTGGCAATGAATTCAAATTATTGTAAAGGCACAGCTGAGACCCTCTGTGGGATAAGATTTCTTCTCCTTCTGAACTCCATCGCTACTCCATAAGCATGTATGCAGGAATGAACAATGCTGTGTGTCTATAGTTTTGTGTGTAGAATCCTTGCTTCATGGATTCCCTGAGGGCAGGGACCAGACCTGAGACTGCTTGATCCTAAATCCTCAAAACGCAGATACTTATGCTGCAGTCTTTGGCAGAGTTACATCACTCAAAAGAACACCCCCAATACGTCTGTTCAGAAAAATGGTCAGGTTCTCAGGGAATAGTTAAAATTGTACAAGACTACTTGGGTTTGTATCTCTGCCTCACTACTTGACAGGTCTGGGACCCTGGGCACCTCAGTTTTCTCTTCTATGTAATAGTGATGATAATAACAGCCCTGTGCTCAGAGAGTTGTTGTGAGCTTTAAAAGACATAGCAAGGTGTGTATCATTTACCACATACACTAGGAGCTTAGTAAATGTCATTTGGAAGCTGCTTCACATTCCCACATTCTATTAAAACACCCAGGAACCAATGGGGCCCTCACTTCAACTTCCAGATTTTGCTAAAGAGTTGGTTTAATTTTCTCTATGTCTTTGGGTTTCCTTTTTATCTCTGAAGGTCACGTTGGCTTGCTACATTCTTGTTAGAGTCCATAGGCCCTTTGGTGGTTGAAAATGATGTATATGAAAAGGGCAAATGATCTTGCCTGGGTTACCTGTCTTTCTGGAAGATCACAGCTGTATGCGAAACCAGATCTAGGTATGTATGTGGGGTGGGGCTGAAGTCCACACCCATATTGTGGTAGGCACAGATATGAACTACTTAGGTTGCCCTTTAAGGAGGGACTTGGCCGCCCAACTGTAAGGTGGATAGTGATTAGCAAACACTGTTCAGCCATTAGCGACTTCAGAATGGGCCTCAGCTCCAGAGAGCTGCTTCCCTAAGGCCATACATTTCTTGGGCAGCCTTCATTTCCTATCAGAGTGAGGCAGGTGTGAATATATGCTGCTGTTTCCATTCATCATGGGATGATTCAGACAGGCGATAATGAACCCAGGGCTCCCCACTGGCTTGGGGGAGGCTTTGGAGGGCCTGCCTCACAGTGCAGCTTCTCTTCTGCCTAGTCTTATTTCTGCTCTTTCCTTTCACAGGTGTTGGTGCCTAATGAACATCTTGTACTCCAGAGTCCATCTCAGCACCTCAGTCCAAAAACCCAACCCATAACACACAGTTGTACTGATGCACACACCCTCCTGAAACGCAGACACGCCTTTAAAACTATCTTTTTAATAAACAGAAATCACCCAAGCTTCATTATTAAAAAGAAAAAAACACCAATTTTGCATTGAGACCTATGGGATTAGCAGGGTCAGGGTATCTCTAGAGTTGGAAAGGATTATTAATGATATTTTCTTCCAATTTCTTTTATTGTGGTAGAATACATATAATCTAAAATTTACTATCTTGGCCATTTTTAGGTGTACAGTCCAGTGGCAATAAGTACATTTACATTGTATGCTACGTATGATTACCACCGTCCATCTGTAAAACTCTCTTCATCTTGTAAAACTGAAATTCTACACCCATTAAATAACAACTCCCTATTCTCCTTCCCCCCAGCTGCTGGCAACTACCATCCTACTTTGTCTCTATGAGGGTTGATACATCTAGATAACTCACGTAAATGGAATCATACAGTATTTGTCTTTGTGTGACTGGCGTATTTAACTTAGCATAATGTTCTCCAGATTCATCAATGTCATAACACTTACTAGGATTTCCCTTTTTTCAAGGTTGAATAATATTTTATTGCATGTATACAACTCATTTGGTTTATTCAATCACGTTTCAATAGACACTGAGTTGCTTCTACTTCGTGGCTATTATGAATCATGTTGCTGTGAACATGGGTAAACACGGGTGTACGAACATCTGTTCCAGTTCCTGCTTTCAGTTATTTCAGGTGTATGCCCGGAAATGGGATTGCTGGATCATATGGTAAGTCTGTTTTTAATTTTGTGAGAAACTGCTACACTGTTTTCCACAGCGGCTATACCATTTTACAGTTCCACCAACAGTGCACAAGTGTTCCAGTTTCTTCCTGTCTTTGCCAACACTTCTCTCGTCTTTGATAGTAGCCAACCTAATGGGTATGCAGTGATGCCTCATTGCAATTTAATTTGCATTTCTCTAGGGATTAGTGATGTTGAGCATCCTTCCAAGTCTTTGTGCATTTTTGAGTCAGGGATTTTTGAGGTTGTTATTGAGTTTCAGGAATTATCTGTATATTATGAATATTAATCTCTTATCACATACATGCTTTGCAATTTTTTTTCTCATTCTGTGAGTTGCCTTTTTACTATACTGATAGAGTCTTTTGATGTACATGATTGTTTTCCATTTAAGTTAAATTTATCTATTTTTCCTTTTGATGAGTGCTTCTCTGGTGTCATATCCAATAAATAATTGCCAAATAAAATATCAAGAGGCTTCTGCTCTATATTTTCTTCTAAAAGTTTTAGTTTTAGCTCTTACAGTTAGGTCAGAGACCCATTTTTAATTTTTTATATGGTATAAGGTAAATAATATACCTAACATTAACTGTTTTCTTTTGCATGTGGACATTCCTAGCAGCATTTATTGGAAAGACTGTTTCCTCCTCCATTTAATCAACTTGGCACTCTAATAGAAAATCATTTGACCACATATATGAAGGTTTATTTTTGGACTCCTCTATCCTATATTTCTGTTCCAAGGATGTAGAAGTCTGTCTTTGTGCCAATACCACATTGCTTTGACTACTACAGTTTACAGTCAGTTTTGTAATCAGAAAGTATGAGTCCTCCAGGTTTGTTCTTTTCCAGGATTTCTTGGGCCATCTGGGGTCCTTTCAATTACATATGAATTTCAGGATGGCTTTTTGTATGCCAGCCAAAAAAAGCATTGTTAGAATTTTCACAGGGATTGTGTTAAGTCCATAGATTGCCTTGGATACTACTGACAACAATACTAAACCTTCCAACTCATGAACGTAAGATGTGTTTTCATTGATTTGTATCTTCCTTCATTTCCTTCAGAAATGTTTCATAGTTTTCATTGTACAAGTTTTTTTACTTCTTTTGTTAAGCTAATTCCTAAGTATTTTATTCTTTTTAATCATCAATTTTCTTTTCAGATTGTTCATTGTTGGTGGATAAAAATGCAACGTGGGTTTTCTTGTTGACTTTTGTATCTTACTGCTATGTTGAATTCATTTATTCGTCCTTACAGATTTTGTTTTTTGGTTTTTTGCTTTTTTTGGTGGAATCTTTAGGGTTTTCTACATATAAACTCATATCATCTGTATGTTGTCCCCTCTAAATCTCATGCTGAAATGTAAACTGCCAATGTTGGAAGTGAGGTCTAGTTGGAGGTGGGTGGGTCACGGAGGTAGACCTCTCATGGCTTGGTGCTGTCCTCATGATAACCAGTGGGTTCTCATAGATCTGTTTGTGTAGAAGTAATGTGGAACCTCCCACACCCCCTTTCTCTTTTGCTCCTCCTCTGGCCATCTAATGTGCCTGTTCATGCTTCACCGTCTGCCATGAGTAAAAGTTCCCTGATGCCTCCCCAGACACCAAACGGTCATTGGTGCCATGCTTGTATGGCTTTCAGAACTGTGAATCAATTAAACCTCATTTCTTTATAAATTACCATGTCTCAGGTATTCTTTTATAGAAATGCAAGAATGGCATAATACAATCTGCAAATGCATATAATTTCTTCATTTTCAATTTGGATGCCTTTTATTTATTTTTCTGGTTGCATTTTTCTGGCTAGGACTTCAAGTACTATGTTGAACAGAAGTTGTAAAAATGGGCATACTTTTCTTGTTTTTGATCTTAGAGGAAAACCTTCCAGTCTTTTGTCACTGAACATAATATTCAATATGGGTTTTTCCTATATGGCTCTTATTTTGTTGGGGTAGTTTCTTTTCCTAGTTTCTTGAGAGAGATTGTGTGTGTATGTGTTTTAAACAACCAAAGGGCTTGAATTGTGGCAAATACTCTTTCTGCATTAACTGAGATGATAATGTATTTCTTCCTCTTCTTACTCTGCTGTGATGTATTGCATTGGGGTTGATTTTTGTGTATAGAACCAACCATGCATTCCAAGAAAAAATCTTGCTTGGTCGTTATGCATACTTCTTTTAATATACTGGTAAGTTTGGTTTGCTAGTATTTTTTGTTGAAGATTTTTGTATCAATGTTTATAAGGGATATTGGTCTGTAGTTTTTTTGCAGCATCTTTGTATCAGGGTAATGCTGGCTTCACTGAATGAGGAAATGTTCCCTTTTATTTATTTATTTCTTTTTTTTTTTTTTTAAAGTATGAGAAAGATTGGTTTACTTCTTTAAATATATGGTAGTATACACCAGTGAAGTCATAAGGTCTGGAGCTTCCCTTTGCTGGGAGATTATTGATTATTGATCTAATCTCCTTATTAGTTATAGGTCTATTCAGTCTTCATGACTTAGTCTCATAGGTTTTATGTTTCCAGAAATTTGTTCATTTCACCTGAACTATCCAATGTGTTGGCATGCAACTGTTTATATTACTCTCTTCTAACCCCTTTTATTTCTGCAGACTTGGTAGCAATGTCCCCACTTTCATTTCTGATTGTATTAATTTTAGTCTTCTGTGTTTTCTTAGTCTAGCTAAAATTTTGTCAATTTTATTGATAATTTCAAAAATCAGATTTTTTGTTTCCTTGATTTTCTATTGTTTCCTTGATTTCTATTATTTTTCTCTTCTCTATCTCATTTATCTTTGCTCTAATATTTATTCTGTTCTGTTAGCTTTGGGGTTAGTGTGTTGTTATTTTTCTAGTTTTTAAAGTTGTAAGGTTAGACTTTTTATTCATCTTATTTTTAAATGTAAGTATTTGTAGCTATAAATTTTCTCTTAGTTCTATTTTCATTAATTCCATATGTTGGGATATGTTGTGTTTTTGTTTTCATTTGCCTTTTAAGTATTATCTATTTTTCCTTATGATTTCTTCTTTAATCCATTGGTTGCTTAAAATTGTGCCATTTAATTTGTATAAATTTGTGAATTTTTAAGTTTTCCTTCTGTTACTGATCTCTAATGCCATCCTATTTTGGTCAGAGAAGATACGTTGTATGATGTCTACCTTTTAAAATCTACTGAGACTTCATTTGTGGACTTGCATATGGTCTATCCTGGAAAATGTCTCACGTGTACCTGAGAAGAATGTGTATTCTGTTGTTAGGCAGAGTGTTTGGCACATATCTGTTAGATCTAGCTGGTTTATTGTGTGATTCAAGTCCTCTGTTTTCTTACTTAATTTCTGCCTTTTGTCTTGTTGCTAACGTTTGTCATTTAAAGTCTATTTTATCTGATATTAGCATAGCTAACCCTGCTCTTTTTGGTTTACTATTTACATGGAATATCCTTTTCTGTCCTTTTACTTTTAACCTATTTGCATCACTAGTTCTAAAGTAAGTCTGTGAAGACACTATATAGTTGGATTATGATATTTTAAAACCATTTTGTCAATATTTGTCTATTGACTAAGCAGTTAAATCCATTTATATTTAAAGTAATTAATGTTAAGGAGAGATTTGATTCTGTCATTTTGTGACTTGTTTTCTACATGACTTAGAGGTTTATTTTGTCCTTCATTTCCTGCATTCCTGTCTTCTTTTGTGTTTGGTTGACTTCTTTTTTTTTGGTAATGAAACAATTAAATTCTTTTTCCATTTTTTTTTTCTTTTTTTGTTGTATATGTGATTATTGGCTGAGAGTTGTTGTTGTTGTTTTTTTTCTTTTACCACTTTGAATATATGAGCCTCTGGCCTCTAAAGTTTCTAATGAAAAATCTGCTGATAATCTTAGTGAGGATCCCTAGTGCATGACAAATCTTTTCTCTTCTGCTGCTTTCAAAACTCTTTGCCTGTGGCTTTCCATCGTTTTATTTATAATGTGTTTTGGTATGGGTCTTTCAGATTCACACTATTTGCATTTTGTTGTGCTCTGTGGGTATTCATATTCACGTCATTCAACAAATTTAGGAATTTTTCATTCATTATTTCTTCAAATAACCTCTCTGCTCCTTTCTCTCTCCCTCTTTTTCTTGTGGGGCTCTCACAATGTGTACGTCGGTTCACTTGATGGTGTACCACAGGTCCTTTAGGCTCTGTTCACTTCAACTTTTTTCTCTCTGTTCATCAGACATAATTTTAATTGACCTATCTTTAAGTTCATTAATTCTTTCTTCTGCCTCAAAATTTGCCTTTGAGTTCTAGTGAATTTCTCATGTTAGTCATTATATTTTCAGCTTCTTTGTATCACTATCTCTTTATTGATATTGCCCTTTCTGTCAAACATTATTTTCTTGACTTTTCCCACATATTCCTTTAGTTTTTCTGATCATCTCTAAGACAGGTAGTTTAAGTCTTTGTCTAATGGATCCATCATTATGTCCATTGGTTTGTTTATTTATTTATTTTCCCTTTAATGCTTAATATTTAATATTTAATGCTGTTTCTTTGTATGCCTTGTAATTTTATTTTTGTTGAAAACTGGACTAAAATAATGTGGCAGTTCTGGAAATCAGATTCTCCTCCTTTGCTAGGGTTGCTGGTTTTTGTGTTCATGTTTTTGAGTGTTGTAGGCCAACTCTACAGCAAGGATCAGTCTGAGGTATAAACTTCAGGACTTTTCTTAGCCTGTGCCTTGACTGGAACGTGCACACTAACTATCCAAATTCTCCCACATAAGTGGTTGCTTTTGAATGTCTGGTTAATATCTCACTCCCCAAAAGGTAAAGAAAATTTAAGGGATGACAAAAAAGTATCAGCCCTTTAAATTTCCTGGAAGTCACTTTAGCTACAGAAGAAGGTACAATGATAATGGCTACTATTTCTATTTTGCATCTCTGTGATTGAAAGCAGTAATTGGAACACAGATTCCCAATATTTTGAAGGATAGAATCCTTTTTGCCTACCTTGGCTTCCACAAGCCATGTGCAAATTGTACCAGGAATACATGCACAGCTGCCTGCCGTAGGGCTGAGGGGTGGAGAATGGATACTTGCTACTTACTGTGCTAAGAACTGAAATTGACTGAAATTAATCACAATTTATGTACCTACCCCTGGACTATTCAGGCCTTCAATTGACTCCAGGGTTCCAAAAGAGATACATCAGACAGATTTTACCAATGCAATTTTTATCTATGTGGAGATACGGATTTCTCAAGCTTCATTCTCTACAATCTTGACAAAATCTTCCCATCAGTTTTAATATATCTATATTTATAGAGAGAAAATGCCAAAAAGATAAAAAGACACCACAGACCTTTAATAGCCCTGGGGATTTTTGAGCAATTTCAGTAATATCTGTATTTTCTAAAATATTAGAGCTCTTGGAAATTATAAAATAAAGACAAAAAAAGATTCCTTGGTGTTGACACTCAATACTTTTCTTCTGAAATTCCCAAAGTACTTACATTTAAAGATATATTACAAAAATTAGGTAATGCAGTGGGAAGGTAAGCATATTCTAAGGTTTTCAGCCTTGTTATTATCCAATAACAAATGCCATTCAACTTGCTGGCACTTAGATTGCCTGAGGGACCTCTCCAAATATGGTACCATATAAATGCCATTGTAAAGCTCTACCAAAATAGCAACATTTCAGACACTTTCTTCCATGCCCAGTAACAATAAAACACTTGGAGAAAAAGATCCCATTTCAGAGTCCCTGTCTCTCATTTTTCACTCTTGAGTATTCAGCTGTATCTGTCATTCTTTGTTTTTATATTTCTGTTCATTCAAATATCACATGATCCTAAAGGGAATAAATTCTGTCATCATGCAAATTCTACTTAGGATAGTACTCTCCTATATGAGGTCAGCTTCATATTGCTTCACAGGCAAATTCTATTCAAGCTAATGTGTATAGTTGTTAGTTTAGAAATAAGATTCTCAGTCAGGTACAGTGGCTCACGCCTGTAATCCCAGTACTTCCAACAGCATATACCTGAGGGACTGTATAGAAAAGATGAAACAAGAGACATGTTTTAGTTGTTTACCAATTAATGACGAACTATCTAAAATTTCTTACTTCTCTAGAAGTAAGATTAGTGATGTTTCCAGAAATAAATATGTGTTATTCTTAAATAATCAGATATAGTATAAGAGTAGCTTATAGAAGGAGGTATGCATTATTTCTGCAGGGAAGGAAAAACCATAATTTAATTTTAGACAAAATAAAAAATATTTTAAGGTATAAGCTGAGCTACACAGAAGCTATAATACCTTTAACTTTAGTTCTTTAAAATAAATAATAGATACACAACTATATATACTAATAACCTAAAAGTAATGCATGCTGGGTTTTTTCCCATACAATTTTAATTAGGTATATATTTTTTCAATCTGTTTTGAAATGATTTGCTAGGACCAAATGCTAACATGAAATTCCCTGCATGCCAGTAGTTAATTCAATAAAAATTAGAAAGGTGAAGCCCTGTTCCCTGGAGAGAGAAGGTCTTAACACAAAACATTCATTATTTCCACATAAATTACGAAAAGTAAAGATGCTGGATTTAAAATCTAAGCAGGAAGAAACTGTCAACTTTCATTATCAGTAGACAAATGTTTTAATTTGCAATATTCCCTAGCAACTTCTTGAACTGAAAACTTTACCTCTTTACCAATGTCTCCTTTAATTTGTAATTTGCAACTGCGTAAGTACTAAGTTGGACAAAAAGCTTTGGGTATGTCTCTTAGAGGTAACGGAATCCTATGTTGTTTTCTGGCATCGTCTCATTAAAATGAAACTCGGACTCAGAGTAACCCCGAAAAACCTGATCCTGCCAGTAAAAAATTCTGGTATATCCCTACACTTAAATTACACCGGAGAAGTGAAAGCTGGTATATCACACACAGAAGAGAAGCTAAAGGTCAAGCTATTAGAGTTAATGAGCCAATACAAGCTCAAGCTCTCTAACCAGAGAGGTTAGGGACAGAACACAGGGCCGCCCCAAGGAACTTTATTTAAGATATCAATTAAAAATGAGTCACCTCTCCTCACAGCTCCTGCACTCATCACTGACACTGGGAACAATGACTGAAGGACTCACACATGCCTGAGAAAAGGCATCTTGCAGGTGCGACTTGCCACAAAACAAGAGTCTTTCTGCATTTGTAAAGGTGTTGGTAAGGCAACAAAAAGGATACTACTGTGCAAGGGGAGGTAGAGGTGGTGATCCCGGCATCCTAAAGGCCTGTCTGTACGTTCTAATCCACTCTGATGTCACCAAAGCTCCCCTCTGAGGAAATAACCTGGATTATGGCCAATGATATTTACTACTTCTAACTGTCTTCCAGTCTCACTGTTCCCAAGGGGTTGGTAAACAAAAATCAATTAAAAGAGCAGGTCTTCTCTATTTTGGATCTGGACATTGATGATAAAGCTGTGATATTCTGATCCAGGACCTAATGGCTCCTCCTGGATCTTGTAACAAGGTCAACTTGGCTGAGGAGTCCAGTTAGTTGATGGTCTCATATGTGGAATCTAAAGTTGATGATGGTGGTGGTAGTAGAGTGGCAGTAATACTCATAGCTCAAAAATTATCAGAACTCATTCATTATTGATTAACTAGAACTTTTATGGCTCATTACTTACTGGTTAAATGTCAGGTAAAATGTAGTATTTAACAGAAAATATTAAGATTAGAAATATACAGCACAATTCTTATGTGTCAGACCTCTGCTAAATATTTCATATCCATTATTGTACTTGATCCTTACAACTTCCACACAAGTAACCTACGTTTTTCTCAATTTAACGGAGAAGAAAGCAAAGTGTGTAAAATTAATAATTTATCTGAAATTAAACAGCTAATGAGTGGTAGATTTGAGCTTCAAACCCAGGTCTGGCCAACTCCAAGCCCATTCAATTATCACTTGATACACACCCAACCTATGCAACACTTGGCTTTGTTCTTAGTCATTGTAGCAAAGCCCATTTCACCCCCAAATCAGGCTTATTACATTAATTCATGTTCTCAACAGACCTGAATGTCTTGCCCAAAACTGTACAGAATATCACTATCACAAGTCGCCATTCCCACTAGAATTTACCTTGATCCCTAATGATGCTACATGCCTTGTTATGTTAGTTTCTTCATGGAGGTGTTATTTTTAAACTGCAAGATTAAAGCTCCTACATGCTTCTGACAACATGAAAATTAGACATTACTTTGGAGTCTTTTTAAAACAAACTGGTAAGAATGTCCCAATTAAGAGAAAAAGAGTAGTCACACATACCTGTACAACTGATTCTAATTTACACTTTAATCTTGCTCTAAAACACATTGCTTGAGTCTCAGTTTAGATGGGGATATGATTCACCCAGTAGGGGACCATTAGTTCTTTCTGGGTATTTTAATTAAACTGTTACATTGAGTACTTCTGAAAATCACATATAATCATTTCAGGTATGGTGGAGTTCTGTTCTCCAGCATATGGCTCTCCACCCAGTCACATTCCATTTTCTTAAGTAAACTAGCTGGAGGCTTTTAGTATAAGCTCTTTAATTGTTAAACTCTTCGGTGGTGTTTTGTTCTTGGGGTAGGGTGTAGAGTAAGAGAGCAAACTATCAAATAGTAACATTACCCCCATCAAAAGTAGATAGTGTTTATAGCATACTATACACCAAGACGTGTCACACCTTTTTCTTGAATGCTCTTTTTAAAACAGTAAAGACTTTATATTTAGAGAAATTTTAGGTTTACAGCAAAACTGAGAGTAAGGTACAGAGATAGCCCACATATCTTCTGCTCCCTCATATGTAGCCTCCCTCATTATTAACCTCTCCCCAGTAGACTATTACATTTGTTACAATTTGTGAACCTATAATGACATATCACCCAAAGTCCATAGTTTACACTAGGGTTCATTCTTGTTGTTGTACATTCTATGGGTTTGGATAAATTTATAATAACATGTATCCACCATTATAGTATCATATAGAGTAGTTTCATTGCCCTAAAAGATCCTCTGTGATCTGCCTGTTCATCCCTCCCTCCCTCCTAACCCCTAGCAACCACTGATCTTTTTATTATCGCCATAATCTTTCCTTTCCCAGAAAACCACATGGTCAGAATCACAGAGCATGCAGCCTCTGTAGGTAGGCTTCTTTCACTTAGCAATATGCATTTAAGTTTCCTCCATGTCTTTTCATGGATTGATAGCTAATTTCTTTTTAGCACTGAATCATAAGTCCTTGACTGGATGTACCACAGTGTATTTATCCATTCACTCACCGAAGAATATCTTGGTGGCTTCCATGTTTTGGTAATTAAGGACAAGGCTGCTATGAACATCCATGTGCAGGTTTTTGTGTGGATATGTTTTCAATTCCTTGGGTAAAAATCAAGGAGTACAACTGCTGGATCATGGACTAAGACTGTTTAGTTTTGTAAGAAATCACCAAACTGTCTTCCAAAGAGGCCGTACTATGTCACATTCCCACCAGCAATGAATGAGCATTCATGTTGCTTCACGTCCTCTCTAGCATTTGGCATTGTCAATGCTCTGATTTGGGCTCTTCTAATAAGTATATAGTGGCATCTCACTATATACTGTTGTTTGAACACTCGTTTTTGAAATATCCACATAGGCTATTATGATCTTCATTTTATAGTTCAAGAACTTGAAACTCAAAGGATGTTGATATTTCAAACTAGCCACTGTAAGCTAGAGTCAAGATTCAAACTCAAGTTTAGTGAATTTCATAGCCTATACTTTCTATCTTTGAGGGATCTCTGGTTTTCTCAACAGTATTATGTGATTTACAAGTCCTACGAATAATATACTTAAATTATACCATCATGAAAACTAAGTGTAATCTTCAGTCAATAAAATATCCTGTAAATACTTTTAAATATGAAACTGGAAGCTTAATCTAAATGAACTAATTCCATAATATCATGAAAGGATGCTTTAAATTAAGAACTGAAGAATGTATCGTTTCCAGATTGAGAATAATTTTAACAAATTTTTATTTTCATCATATTCTATTGTGGGTGCATGTGTGTGTGTGTGTGTGTGACAGACACATACACAGGCACAGACATACAGGGACACACAGACAGACACTTTCCATCTCATGCCATATTGGAACTTCCCAGAGACAGTTAAAATTAGCCAGCTAATTTCCATAAAGTATCAAAATAAAATTATACTTGAGACTCTAGAGTTCCTGTCATGAAGACTCAGCAGTTAAAAAGCATGGAAGTCACAGAATCTCAGTGTTCCTGCATTGCAATCCACATTCTGGCTACAATTCGAATCCCACCATTAGAAAAAGTCATGAGGAGCTAATTAGACTACTCGAAAAAACAAAAACAACAACAACAAAGAACAGACTTCTAGACAAACAAAAACAAAAAACAACAACAAATCATTTGAACCGTTGGGTATTTTGAGTACATAAAAATTGTGAAGTAAATTAATTAGCTTTGCATCGATCGGTATCAAAAGTCATTAGCCCTGCACTGCAAGGAAATCCCGAGAAGCCTAAGGTGCAAGAAAGAAAAAGGCAGGGAAGGAAATCAATCTCTGCTCTTCAACACTGATGCTTTAAAGGGTCCCTGCTGTATAACTTGCCCGGAGGCATTCCAGGGGGAAGAACCCATGAATTTATATCTGCCACACGTGTCACTGAACACAAATACATCTGATAAATAATTGAAGCTCAGCAGAGAAACCTTCTCTATTGTGCTCATGTCGCATGTGCTAAAGAACAGGGACGCGAAGGCAAAGAGGTCAAGTTTCCCATCTGACTTTCCACTGGGCATCCCAATCATCACTTAGGTCATGATTTTGCCTTATGAAGTGTCAGAACTCATCGTCATAGGGAATCCAGGTGCTGGCATCATATACTTAGCCAATCTGGTTTCCCTCTCGCTCACATAGCAGAGCACTCTCCTGTAGTCCAAGTACAGTGCAGGGCGGAATCCGGAGCTTATTTTATTTAATCCTCACAATTTTATGTTTTTACATTTGAAGAAACTGAGGTCTGGGGAATAAGAACTGTTTTTCACATGCACAAAGCTGGTAATTGGTAGATCTGGGATTTGAACTGAGGTCCAATAAACTCTAGAGCCCATATTATTGCCATACTAGACTCCCTCCCTAAATAACTTTCTCATTAAGTGAGCAGACAGAAAAGAGCCAGACTGCCCTGTGGCCTTTGGTATTAATAGGAGGCTAAGAAGCTCATGCAGCTAAGTCTCTATCCAATGGCACATCCCTGGAAGGAGAAAATGGTCTCTACTGAGATTCTTCCACTGACAGGAAGTTCTCTACCTCACGTAACTACAGACCTGATTACTAAGAAGACTTTGATTTGCCTTTCCAAAACTCATAACCTGTGATCACATTTGTGGCCTCTGAAGCAGTTTGATTCAATACTCATTGCACTCAGTATTTGGATCTACCATAGCAGTAACATTAAACAATGTTTTCCCCTTTCAGTGTTCTTTTGAGGATACAGTGAGTGTTAAAATGGGCTCGTAAATGGTAAGAATGTGCCAATGTTAATTATAAAAACTTTCCTGATATTAGTTGGTAAATTATTTTTAAAAATGCAATAAGCACCCATGAATGCTACATAAAAACCAGGTGTTTGACCTTCACAATGACCCCCATCTACCCATCTCGTCCTCTTCCATTTATCTTCTTGTCTCCATGGTTGATATATTCACAAGTCCCAGGTTCATCTTTCTTCTTACATGGTTTTATTGTATGTATAATCGGTCCTAAAATGCTTTATAATCTAAACTGTTTTAAATTTTATAAAAAGGATCCCATCCTTATTTCATCTTATGTTATCCTCACAAGCTTATTTTCCCCCACTTGATATTTTCTTATGAAGAGATTAAAAGTTACCTACAACTGAATAATAATGAAATGCTACATATTAAAATATGTACTTCTAATAGAAGATAGCCTCAAAGTTAATAAGCTAAGTGTCAATCTTAAATATGTAAAAACTGAACAAAATAAGTTCATATTTAGCAAAAGAAAAACCACAATCAATATGATCACAAATTGATAAAAAACAGAAAACATTTTCTAGAGAAGATAAAAAAAGGTCAAAAGTAGATCCTTTGATAAAACAATTAACTAGAGAAACCTTTGAAATTACCAATTAAAAGAACATGTTTTGAATGAAAAAGTGAATATTTATTACAACTAAAATAATAAATCGCTATTGTCAACTATCTATCAACATTTTTAAAAATTTAGATGAAATATATAAATGCCTAAAAATTTATAACTAACCATAATGGACCCAAGAAATAACAAAAAACTTACATAGACCTATGGCTATTAAATAAATTGAGGTAATTGTTAAAATTTTTTTTGCAAAGAAAACCTCACACCAGGTGAATTTACAGGCAATTTTTTCCAAATGTTCAAGAAAGACATCATTCCAATTTTATGCAAACTCTTGCATATGACAGAGAAAAAGAGATTATTCCCCATGGTTTCTATACGTCAATATGACCATGTTACTAGGACCAGTCATTACAAGAGAGAAAAATTACAGCCTCATCTCACAAATGAATACAGATGCATACCATTCTTCTTAGTAGTGCACTCAATTGTAAGCCATAACAAATTTTATTTCCAATGCACAAGTAACAGTGTAACATTACAGAAAGATTGCATTAGCTTTGGAATGTACCATTGTTCTAGCTGTATGATGTAGGAATGCTATTTAATTTCTCTAAGACTCAGTTTCCTCCTTTGCAAAATGGTTTTTCATAATATCTATCTAATTCTGTGGGAATTAGGAAAGTAAATGATACAAAGCCCTTAGCTCAGTGTCTGGAAGTAATAGTAAGCAATAGTAAGTTACAGCTTCTATTTATCAATTACTTAGTTCCCTGGCTGAGTATGTTTTTAAAAAAATCTCTCCTTTAATCCTCACGACTACCCTAAATGGTGGAGATTATTATTCTTAATTAGTGAGTAAAGAAATTGAGTCAAGTGGCATTTCAACAACTCACCGAAAGTCACATAATTTGCAAAAAGTCATGCTAATATAACAATCACAGTCTCAGAATACGGATGCACAGGGGGCCTTTCAAACATGGAGTTGATATTACCAGCTGCTCTCCGGGGACACAGCACTTCCCTGGAGGGGCAATGGAGTTCCTTCCGCATGTCTGCAAGGCATGGGATGTATTCACCTTTTCAGGGGAAGCAGTTTTCAAGTTGGGGTTTGATTTGTGGCATGTGAGATTAAATTGCAGCATTTCTAATGGAAAGGCTTCAAAGGGCAGGAATGAGCGATACACTGTCATTTCTCTATCTCTGTATGAGGAACCTTAAGCACTAATGAGATCAGATATGTCACTGCAACTGTCTCCACTCTGCCCCAGACACCAGCTCAGGGTTTTTTTTGTTTGTCTGTTTTTGTTTTTTTAGCATTCTGGCCACTTCCCTGCCCACCTGCAACTCTCCACCATGTTCCTGACATAGAAGATTTATGATAATTTACCTTAAGCAGGGCTTGTAGTTTTATTCCATTAGGTTATCAAAAATGTTGCCAATAATCTCTTTCATATTTTCATAGGACAAGATTATTTATACATAGAAACAACCTTTTTGAGAAAAATAAAATGATTGAGAGTTTTCGACTTGGAGAAGTGGTTAGAGGCAGAAATTTATAAGGCTTGGGGACTCTGCTGGCCTGATAAAACAGTGGGGAAGATATGCTGTTCCATTTTATTCTTTCCCTGGAGAAGCTTACATATCGATTAGACAGGGAGACTTATCAAAGATTCAAGAGTCAATTTGTCCTCTGAATGTCAAAAACACCATTCCTGTTCAAGATTGCAGAGTGACATCACTTACGACTATGCTGTGCAAAATGCTTTTTTTTTTTTTTTTTTTTTTTTTTTTTGGTATCCTAAGGGGCTTTATGCTTGTCTTTATACTGTTGGTACCTTGGGAAGGAAAACAAGAAGGCATTTTTCAACACTTATGTCTACAGTGATACTCGGAAGTGTGAATGCTAACATATTTTTTTGAGAAAAAGCAGATGTGAAAGAGGGTAGTGAGCAAGCCTGGATACAGAAAGGTTTAGAGTTGAACCTACGGGCGCCACCTGCTGGTCCCCCTACACCACTGCCCAGAGCTTCCAGTTCCCCTAATTGGAGTCTCAGCTTTACGTCCAGTTGGCTTAGCTGAATATTACTAAATGATTTCTGTCTTCAACTATGTTTAGACAGCCTTGGAGACAGGTAAGTCATACTGAGAGAGTAAGACAGACTGAGTAGATGGCAAAGAAAGGTTTTCTTATTCAACATATGTGTGAATGTGGTGTGAAAGGCGTATGGGAGTGTCCCACATCAACTATCCGCAAAACGGCATAAATTGTGATCTTCCTCCATCTTCCCATTTTCTTTTCCCTTTCTTCCTCGGATATAGATGACAGAATCTGAAGAGGCAGGTGGTGACAGTGTGGGGTGTCTTGTGGAGGTGGGTGGTGATGGCAGCCTCCTCTGCAGCTGAAGACACAGGGCAATGTGGGGAAAGCGGTGTTGCATGAACTGGGGCAGTGGTGTTTCTAGTGTCAGAGGAAGCAGAGCAGAGGATGAGGGGTACAGAGGTGATAGGCAAGGAAGGCTAATATTGAACAAATGTGTATATATATTGAAGATAATTGGAACCAAACTTCTTTCTGCCAGAGAAGGTATTTATAAATGTGGAAGGGGGAAAAGACTTGGATTTGAATTGAAAATACTGATACGAATTCATGGAGCTTATGTGTAAACACATACATATACACAGATATGGAAATAATAAGTGTGTATTTGTGTGACTTATATGTACATATTTCCTAGCTCTGTGTTGATTTGGTCTCGAAGCACTGACATCACAGGAACAATAAGCGTGCTAAGCACCCAGATCTTAATTTCTGAAATCATTCACCATGGACATAAACCAGATCTGCTTGGAAAAGTGTCTGGTTTCAAGTCTGGACAGGGAAAGGATAATATGATCCTGGAGGATCTTTTTTGTATCAGAATGTAAAGAAGTGCTCAAAGAATGAGGGGGAGATGTGGCAAGCACCAACTAGACCAGGTGATCAAGTGGGGATATGATCAGTGTGGTTGCCTTCTGATGTGATAGGCTGAGAAAATCTCAGCAGCGCTTCTGCAGAATTCCTCCCACGATGGCAGGCACTTGAGTCTAATCCTGAAGAAACACTGGAAACGTTGGACCCGTAGTCTAATTCTGAAGAAACATTAGATTCCCTTCAGAGAGAGGGTCATCCTACAGGAGAAAAAGACCTATACTCTTTAAAGCAGGGAAAGGAAAAAATCATTCCAGGATGGGCATGGTGGCTCACGTTTGTAATCCCAGCACTTCGGGAGGCTGAGGCAGGTGGATCACCTGAGGTCAGGAGTTTGAGACCAGCTTGGCCAACGTGGCGAAACCCATCTCTTCTAAAAATACAAAAAATTAGCTGGGAGTGCTGGTGCATGGACCTGTAATCCCAGCTACTCCAGAGGCTATGGCAGGAGAATTGCTTAGAAGCTGGTAGGTAGAGGTTGCAGTGAGCTGAGATCATGATACTGCATTTCAGCCTGGGTGACAGAGGGAGCCTCTGTCTAAAAAAAAAAAAAAATATGGATTGGAGGAAAGTGATGAAAAATAATAATTAAATGCAACATATGTTTCTGTATAGCATCCTGGACCAAAAAAAGAAAATGTCATCGTCGAGACAGTTGGCAAAATGTGAATGGGGCCTGTGGATTGAATGGTAGTACTGTTTCCATGCTGATTCCTAACTGGAAGAGTTTTTATAACAGTAACAAGAAGAGTACTCTTGTTTTGGGAAAGTAAACAAACACCAAAGAGTGATGGAGCATTATATCTAAAAGGGAATATCTATATATTGATCTCTCTGAATGAAAGAGAATTAAAATGTTAAAAGGCGGATAATCAGGATGAAAGGATACCACAGTTCTTGCTACTATTCTGTAGGTTTGAACAGCTTCAAAATTTAAAAAAAAAAAACAAAAAAAACACTAAAAGTGCTGAGCTCTGAAAAGAAGAAGATAGCATAAGTTTAATGGGAAAATTATGTTATACATGGGTAGACTCCTTCTTTGTTTTCTGAGAAGACCCTTTGTTAGGAAGAACTGACCAATCAGGAATGCAAATGAGAATGGCCAAAGGACAGCTAGCTCACTTACAAAATGGAAAAGAAGATTCAATATGAAGAAGGGGAGAAGGGGTGACCAGATGTGCAAGGAGAAAAACTCATTGTTAGATATTGAGAGAGTACTTGCAAACAAGCAAACAGTTGCCATAGGGAGTGGAACTTGCAGGAAAAGGATGTTGGAGAAAAGTTGAATAAATTTTAGTGTAATATGTATCATCATTCTTTCATTATTCCAAATCACCACCAATAACATCCACATTCTTCATCAACACCCCTAGGACATCTGTATTTATTTGTTTACCTTGTTTGTTAGTTTGATTAATGAAAAGTGTGAGACTGATTGGAGAACAGGTACCCAGTGAGCACAGGGAAGTCAGTGTGGATCAGTATGTTTGAGTTTATTATGAAAAGTGAGATAAAACATCTATATAAATAGTTCTCATATAGGGTAGAACAGAATAAAAAGAAGCCACCAGAGAGTGTCAGATAAGGTGTGAGGAAACTTTAGAAAACAGAAGGAAAGAGAATATTTACACTTCCCAAGCTCCTTCTGTGAACCAAGAGGTAGGAATTAAGCATTGAAAGAGCAAGACATGAAAATCCAGTAATGATCCATGATCCCCCAGCTAGTAAATGACAGAGCCCATTTACTAGACTGGACCACAGGTCCACAGGACCCCAAAGATCTCTTTTTTTCCTACTACAGTGGGCTGCCTTGTGTCTGGGCTTGAAGAGAAGACGGGGAAAGTGGGAACTGATGGACAGAGCTTTGTGGAGGATGTGATACTGAGCAGAAACTTGAAGTACAGCCTGACTGGCTGGCAGGATGAGTAGAACAGACTCTTGGCAGAAGTGAAACAAGCACAAGCACATCGAGATGGGGAAGCGTGGGTGGTGGTATACAGGGGCAGTGCAATCTATGTCAAAGACAGCTAAGATACAAGATGATCCGTTATATGGCAAACATGGACGTCAACACCATGTACAAAGATGACGAGGGTGAGGAAGATCAAAACATCAGTTACACTGATTGGGAGGCTGTGGAATAGCCAGCACTGGCAATACTTCTGTGCCCTACTGTCATTCTCTGAAACCCAAGGCCACATGGGGGCCACAAACTCATAGAGAAACATTTATTTTCAGACATCATTTAAAGATGGCAATATCTGAAAGACAGAAGAGCTCAGTGCAAACTTCCAGGGTGCTATTTTTGAAAAATGCAGAAACTACCGGTTTGGAAATAGTTTCTTAAAATTTCCCCCATCGTTATTAGCACTTCTGCCAAATAATCACTAACTAAAAATATTCCCTCCTTAATAATGCACAGATAAGGTCTCTGCACTGAGGAGGAGCAAGAAAGGAAGGTGATGAATTGCAAATCAATCATAATTTATGCAGATACTCTACTGAAAACCACATTCATCTTTTCCAAATAGAACCACATGAATTTCCTTGAGTAGAAGAAGTCTATTTTCATAAATTAGACCTTAATTTCTTTCTCTAATCAATATATTTTTATGCCAAAAAGTTAAATAGTAAACAATACAGCTGATGAAGAAATTATGGACTAGAAGAACGTGAAACATAGTACTTAGAAGAAAAAAAAACAGTTAAATATATTTCCTATGGCCTTTGTTTTGTGTTAAAGAGTTTCTTCTCCCAAACAATTATGTGATATTATTCATACTAGTCATAAAATGCCAAATTATCACAAGATGCCTTTGGGGGGGAAAAAAAACCTTGCAACTGACACTATAGTGCACCCTGCCAGTATTTTTGAAAGCAAAATTGTATTATTGTATTACTTCATTATTATACTGTTATGAATAAATACTCAAGACTGGGTGATTTATTAAAAAAAAAAAAGAGGTTTAATGAACTCACAGCTCCACATGGCTGGGGAGGCCTCAAAATCATGATGGAAGGCAAAGGAGAATCAAAGGCACATCTTACACGGTGGCAGGCAAGAGGGCATTTGCAGGGGAGCTGTCCATTATAAAATCATCAGATCTTGTGAGATTTATTCACTATCATGAGAACAGCATGGGAAAAACCCACCACGATGACTTAATTACCTCCCACTGGATCCCTTCCAGGATACACAGGGATTGTGGGAGCTGTAATTTAAGATGAGATTTGGGTAGGAACACAGCTAAACCATATCAACAATCATAATGGCAATCAGCCAGCTAAGGACCAATGGCCATCCAGCAAGACTCACTTGCTATTTCTCTGAGTTATCTATGTCAAATGTCACCTTTTTTCTTAGCATTCCATTTGCAGAAGAGCAGACAGAGAAGGTTTCACCGGCCCCCATGCTGGGGATTATTGGCTGGGTATTTAAATATACTTTTCTTAGGCTGGGTTCCTCCAAAGCAAACCTTGAAGACAAGATTTTGAAGGCAAGTAGTTGATTTAGAAGATAATTCCAGAAATCACCACTAGTAGAGTGAGGAAGCAAGATCAGGAGGGAATAAAACATGTTATTATGTAGGTGACTGCTGTGTGCAAGAGGGACTCAATTTCATTGGGAAACACTGTAGATATGTTTCACAGTTACTCCTCCACAGAAGCAAGAGAGCCTGGGTACTTAGCAACTTCCATTAGTCATTGCTGATAATGGCTATCAAGGGGTGGTGGGGTTGGATGTGGGCTGGGGGATTAAATTCCTAGCACTTTCAGGCTAGTTTGCAGTGCACACACACAGAGTAGACACCAATGACTAGAAAAAGACAACAGCCAGAATGCCATAGTATTTAAAGATGGAAGCCAGGAGTCAATGTGTAGAGAAACAGTCCTGTCCAAGGAATACGGGCAGTGCACTGACAGCATCTGTAACAGGGTCCTTTTAAGGCGAGGTGTTTAGAAACCTGGACCAAGGCTTGACTCCATGCCAATGCAGTTACCCACTCCCTCTCAGCCCCAGCCATCCTGGGATCGTCTTACTGGATATCTAATGGACATTTCAGGATTTGTTTGAGATGCACGTCACTCCTTACACCAGTGCTCATCATCAGTGTCTCAAAGAATAAGTCCTCTAAATTATCCGTGCCTTGGTCTAATTATCTCCTTAAAGGACTCAAAACCATTGGTTATCCCAGAAGGAGAAAGTCACAATGCTTCATAAGAAGGAACAATGCCTGCGATGGGTAACTTACTTGCTGCACATGATCCTATAGCATCCTCCATATCGCCTTCCATTAGCATTCATCACACCTGTAATTATTTCCTTTTCATTATCTGTCTTCCCCGAGAGATCATAAACTCAGGGAGGCCAGAGACCATGCATGATTATTCACAGCTCTACTCCCTGTGTCTAGCTCATAGGAGGGACTCATTCGAAACTTCTGAATACAAAAATAAGTGAATGAATTAAGATTATAACCATCATCCAGCAGGCAAAATGGATCACATAGCTGAGGGTCTGTTCTGAGATACCTTCTTACAAAAGAGAAAAAAAAAAACACTACAATCAAAGGATTGTAGTTGGAATTCAGCTCCTGCTCACCCACTGGCAAGGTGCCTGAGGTAATTTTAAGAGCCACATGCTAATATTTCCAGGTTGTCTTCTTCCTGTTGAATGAAAAGTTTGCCCTTCCCTGCTTTCTTGAAATTATATGTGACCATGTGGCTTGCTGTGGCTAATGAATGAAAACAGAAATGATTCCATTCTAGGCGGAAGCCTTTAGGAATTCGTGCACAATTTACCATATTCTTTTCTCTCTGCCATGATAACCAGCAAGATCCCAGATGGCAGACAGTGATGGGCCTCTATTCCTAAAATGAAAGGACATATACACAGTACCCGGCTAACCCACAAAAGGCACATGATATGGTTTGGCTGTGTCCTCACCCAAATCTCAACTTGAGTTGTATCTCCCAGAATTCCCACATGCTGTGGGAGGGACCCAGAGAGAGGACATTAAATCATGGGGGTTGGTCTTTCTGTGCTATTCTCGTGATAGTAAATAAGTCTCACAAAATCTGATGGGTTTATCAGGGGTTTCTGCTTTTGCTTCTTCCTCATTCTCTCTTGCCACCACCATTGTAAGAACTGCCTTTTGCCTTCCACCATGATTCTGAGGACTCCCAGCCGTGTGGAACTGTACGTCCAATTAAACCTCTTTTTTTCCCCCAGTCTTGACTATGTCTTTATCAGCAGCATGAAAGCCGACTAATATGGCATAAGCTAGAAATATGCTGCATTGTACTGTTGAAATATTGGGGCTGTTTGTTCCTGCAGCATATCTATCCCACTCTGGCTGATCTCATATACAATCTGCAGCCCTATATACAATCTGCAGCCCTATATCCAATGGTGCTGGGCAGGTTAACACGACTTGCAGGTTCTTTTTTCTCATGAAGTGGTGTTCATGCCATGCCCTCACACATGCATTACCCTCTCTCTGCACACGTGGCCCTCTAACAAGCAAGGCTTTTCTGTGTAGGGAAGAAGGCAGCGGGAGCATACAGACTTAACCACATCTGCCTAAAAGTGGAATTATATGAAAGAGAAAAAGAATCCATTTTTCCGAAATTATATGAAAGAGAAAAAAGAACCCATTTTGCACACTGTTCATTTAGAAGGGAGGCTTAATTCTTTCATCCTCTGTAATCTCCAGAGCAATTCCTATACCATCAAGGCTGCCTCTCCCCAGGGGGCCAGAGCTTCAGGCTCATAATTAGTTGTATTACTACTACTATCACTGCTAATTAATGATCCACATTTAGCTGAAATTGAAAACTGCTCATTTCTGACTCCTCCACTCTATGTCAAATAGACAGTTTCTTATTTTCAAATTGTGCACTTTATCTTAATAGTACAATTTCAGTTTCATTTTAAAAAAGAAAAAAAAATTAAACCAAGGAAGAAATGATATTCTCTAAACTGGTGAGTTGGGTTGGCAAAATTAAAAGCATAAAAAATTAATAATGTGGGATTAGTATTATTATAGAAATACATGAAATCTTATATTTAAATACTATTCTTTTAAACCATGGCTGTCACAGTAAAAATGTTAATAGTATTTAAACATAAATCCTTCTCCCCATGAAGTAAGAATCATCCATCGTGCAGGCATAGTAGCTATTCTGTTCACTTTAGAGATGCTGCCTAGCAGAGCATTGTAATGTAAGCCTTGTCAGTGCTAATCCTAATGTCTGATGCTGAGATGTGTGTTATGTTACTTTATGTAGCTGAAAAATGGGAAGCCTTTATGTCGGATTACAGGTTGAAATAATGACCTCCTCTTGGAGCCAGGGCCTGGGATATAATGAGGTTCCAAATGGGATTCTAGGCCAGAGCCTCTACAGGACATAAAAAGGAACCAGATCTTTTGTGAAGACCCATTCACTCACTAACAGAATGCTTTTACCCTTTGCAATCTACTCATGGCTCCTCTACAAAGAAGAGTAACCAATAGAGAAAGTCTTGATTCACAAGGAGGCTTACCAGCCACGCTTTGGATTCAAGCGGACAATGGTGGAAATGTACCCAGCCACTCCTTTGCCTCCACAACCAACAGTCTAGGGCTATGGTGTTCGAATTGTCTTCATCAAATTCAGAGTGGGGTGTGACAGCCTGAGACTTGGTAGGGGCAGGGACAGGGTGAGAGAGCATCAGTGCCTTTTCCTCCATCCTCACTGCATCCAGAGCAGTTCCCCTTACATCTGTTTTATATACGAGAGTTCTATGAATGATGGCACATGAAATATAGTTTTTTTTGTTAAAGTAACTCATTAATTCAATAAATGTTTACCAGCCACAGAAAACAAACCCCTGAATAAATGAGAACATTTCAGAGAGTGATAGATGGTACAGAGACCAGTAAGCATGATGATGAGACAGAGAATACCTGGAATGAGGGCCACTCACACAGAGGACAGAGAAAACCCGGCTGGGGCTTTGGCGGAATCTGAGCTGAGTCATGAATACGCAGAAATAACAAGCCATATGAGATCCAGGAAGAACCATTCTAGGCAGAAGAAGTGGCCAGTACAGATAGCCTAAGTCAGGAATGAGCTGAACGTGTCCAAGAATAGCAAAAGGGCAATGTAACTGTCATTGGGTGAATGAAGAGAGCCATGGGAAAGATGACGAGGGGGCAGATCTTTCAGGACACTCCGGATTCAAACAAGGAGTCTGGGTGTGCAGTGACGGGAAGCCAATGGAAGGTTGACAACAGGGGCATGACAAAATCTGTTTTGCAGAGTTCATCTACACAGAGTAGAGTCTTAGGCACAAGAACATAAGCTGAAGGATCAACAAGAAGACTGTTAGAATTGGGACCTGGAGGAGAGCTGCAGTGAAGATGGTGCAAATTATCTGGATCCGGGACATGTCTAGAGTAAATCTGATGGAATGTGAGGATTACTTGGAATCACTAACCAGAATTTCAGAAGGGGAGGGTGGAACATGTGGTATGTGCAGGGGAGGAGGAAATAGTGCTTACAAAGAATAAAATAATAGCCACTTCTGTAGATAGCTTCTGGCCAACTGAGTTAGCAAAGAGCAGCACAATCTCCTTGGGCTGAGACCAGAGTGTTTGCTACTGTCTCTCATCGGCAATTCTGGCTCCCAAATCTGGCTAATAATTTAAGAAGGTTTTATATCACCACTGCTGGGCTTCTTTTTGTGTTTAGATTACCTATTCTCATACATCACTTAAAGGTGTTCACAGAGTAATCTCTAATGATTTGCTTCCTATGAAAAATAAGGGGTTTGGGAAGTTCATTATCAGGGATTGCATCACCTCCACCACCTTTTACAACCATAACATGTAAGTAGCATCTAATCAGTTAAAAGACTACAAATTATACCATCAGCGGATGTATGATAAAATCTGATGGCTCAAATTATCTTAATAATCAGCAGAACCATTCTCAGCCTAATAAGAGAATGAGTCATTAGTGGCAGTTTATGAAGATCACCCACACTCTCTTTATTATGGAGTTTTTCCTTCCTGTGTTCAAGTTTGGACACACTTTCTACTTGAATCTAAAAAGGATGATTTCTAAGAGGTTACTGAAGCAATGTAAGATCAAAACATAATAACCACATTCATTCTTAATCAGCATTACAGTGAAAGTAATTTACCGCAGAACATATAATTAAGTTATAAATAAAATCTCAAGACAGACATTTCTCCTCTTTTAAGATTTCTCATTGTCCATACACTCAGAAATGAGGAAGGGATTTCCTCATACTGATCCTAAATCTGTCACTGAAATGACGACTTCACTTGCATTTACGCATTTTGTTTTGTGACTACTTTATTGCACTATCCTCCCCATTTTTTCCTTGTGTGATTGCTTTAATCCTTTTATCTAGAACAAGGGAGAGTTCCATTAGTTTTAGCTTTTTGGTATGCCTCAGCCACAGTAAACTATTTTGTGATTCAAAACTGCCCTAAAATTCAGGACCAAATATCACATGCTATGCACTCCCTAGACTTTTGAGAGATTCACTCTAGATTATGAAGGACAAAATCCTCCCCCTACCTCCCTATCTCAAGTCATAAGACAAACCTATTGTGGTCAGAAGGCAGAGTACTCTAATAACCTTGTGAGAGCTGAAAAGACTGAGTCCGCAAAACTTGCAAAAAAGGTAAGGACCAAGGTTATGCACAGAGCTAATGACAGTCTTGAGGCTAAAACCCAACGTTTTACTTTTAGCTAATGTTCTTTTAGGCTTAGTGAATAAACTACTGCTATGGAAAAATTTAAAAGAAAACCTCTCCATTGTGTTTTGCCAGAATAAAGACTGAACATGGCCCTAGCAGAAGAGCTAATTTCAATATTTTGAAAAAATTAAATTTTCTCAAATTATCAATACAGTCACCAAGGATACCTTCTTTCTCTGCATTGAAGTACACCAAAATGCCAGTCCTCTCTACAAACACATTTTATGGGTCCCAAAGCAGAGAGATTAATCTTGTGCCATTTCCTGTTCACAGTATAAACAGGACGAAGGAATAAGATTAGTATTGTGCCATATCCACACAGAAGAAAAATTGTTTTCTCCATGTGATTGTCAGTGTATGTCAAAATGATAACGGGGAATGTGTAATACAATGTAGTAATACAAGGAATTGCTACTTATGAATGGATTGTGAAAAGAAAATTTAGCTCAAGCATCCCTTGATATAGAAAGCAAATATGAGGTCTTGAATCACACCAACCCATTATCAACATTGTTTTCTTTCAAGTCAGTTTATGTTCCTTGAGTACCACATGGTTTACAGTGCATTTCTCTGACAGCAATACAGAACCTCAAACAAATATTACCCTTGCCTCCAGTACTGACCAGCAATAAATGCAAGCTCTATTCCTGAACTCAATGGCATTCAGAAATTCAAAATGCTTGATGCCCTCTCCATCTCTTCAATTTGCTTCTATGTGTGCTGGGCTAATTTCCTGCTCGTCGGGGGATGGGTGTGGTGGCTGTAGGAAGAAGGAGAGAGTTTTAACCATTTCTAGGTTTAATTACTCAAGCTCGGTGAGCCCACATTGAAGAAGGAGGAGGAGGAGAAGAAAATTCTCTTTCCTACTGTTCATATATAAAATTCCAGGGAAAGATTCTAATCAGCCCTGCTTGGATCACATGCTTACTCCTTAGGCCAATCGCTGTGGCCAAGGGACAGTGTAGCTTGACTAGATAAGCCCGGCCACAGTCCCATACTGTGGCTTTCAAAGGGGGATACTATGACCAGTGGACCACCCAAAACCATTTGAAATGTAGGAGAATGGTTATTTTATGCAAATGAAGACTATTATCAGAAGTGCTGAAAGTTATACTGGCAGGCAGAAACAACAGGACTCCACTGCCTTTCAGATAAGTTTATTATGAAATGAAACTGTGGCTCCTCTTTTCTAACAGACTGATTTTGAGATTTGAAGTAACAGGTTTTTTTCTCAAACCAACAAGCTCAACTAGTTTAGCTCTTTTTACCAGACGAGCCAGGAATAAAGGATGCACAAGGGTCTCAAAGATTACACTTTCTGTCCTGCCCAAAATCTGTAACCATTACCTTAATGTTTTTAGTAGGTAATGCATTTCTCAACTTAGACTTCACATTATAGAAAAAGACCATCCTTCATTGAGTTGTATTTCATACTGAATGCCTGAATTGTCATGGATTTTTTTTTTTTTTTAAGATAGAGTCTTGCTCTGTTGCCCAGGTTGAAGTGCAGTGGAGCAATTTCAGCTCACTGCAACCTCCACCTCCCAGGGTCAAGCAATTCTCCTCCTCAACCTCCTGAGTAGCTGGGATTATAGGCACCCACCACCATGCCCAACTAATTTTTATATTTTTGGTAGAGACAGGGTTTCACCATGCTGGCCAGGCTGGTCTCGAACTCCTGACCCTGTGATCCACCTGCCTCGGCCTCCCAAAGTGCTGGGATTGCTGGTGTAAGCCACTATGCCTGGCTAAGATATCCTTTTTAAAAATACAATTTTCTGGCCAGGCGCAGCGGCTCATGCCTATAATCCCAGCACTTTGGGAGGCCGAGACGGGTGGATCACAAGGTCAAGAGATCAAGACCATCCTGGTCAACATGGTGAAACCCCGTCTCTACTAAAAATACAAAAATTAGCTGGGTATGGTGGCACACTCCTGTAGTCCCAGCTACTGAGGAGGCTGAGGCAGGAGAATTGCTTGAACCCAGGAGATGGGATTGTGATGAGCCAAGATCGTGCCATTGCACTCTAGCCTGGGTAACAAGAGTAAAACTCCGTCTCAAATAAATAAATAAATAAATAAATAAATAAAAATACCATTTCATTTAGAGTTACCAGATGAAAGCTGCCCACTGTAATTCTAGCAAGATTTTACTTAGTTTTCTTCTTTATGGTCAACCAAATCTGGCTGATTTGGATTCTTCTTCTGCAGTAAAATTAATTATAATCATAGCTGCCAATTTTTAGCTCCTACTTATTGAGTGCTGACTACACTTGGCATCAGCTATATTATCATTAATCCTCATACCAGCAATTATTATCATCTCCATTGTGTAGCGGGGGAAACAGAGGTAGACAGAGTTCAAAGAATTTACTCAAGGTCATACACCTGAGAAGTGACACATCTTGGAATCAAATCCATCTTGATTTCACTACCAAATGCTTTCTCCTAACTATATACTCTACCCCTGCCTCCCATGTCTCTCCTAGGCTCTGTGATAAATACTACTGGTGTGTGACCTCATGTAACCCTCACTTTTCACTTGCAATATAAGGATTCCCATTCCCATGTCACAGGTGAGGAAACTGATGCTTAAATTGATCAAGAGATCTAGTCCACCCTGTTACTAAAAAAGCTCAGGTAGTCTCATATTTTAATCTCTTTTTACCTTCCTTTTGTTTTGTTTCACTCAGTTCAGTCTTAATGAGCATGCTGGCTATGTCATTTT
Source organism: Saimiri boliviensis (assembly GCF_048565385.1). NCBI lineage: Eukaryota > Metazoa > Chordata > Mammalia > Primates > Cebidae > Saimiri > Saimiri boliviensis. The sequence goes on from NC_133456.1 coordinate 50,112,010, forward strand.
ATAGGCAAGAGAATAAAATCGCAGTAAAGAAAACAACAAAAGTGTCTCATAAGGACAAGAACTGTTCCCACTCCGACTGGAGCGGCCTCCTTTTGGCAGTGATGATTGCTTTCTCGTATATCTTTATAGAAGAGTGAATTTGTGAAAGCCGAGAGCCCTGTTAATAAGGAAGGAAGAATCTGCAGGGTGCAAATAACTAATCTCTGTTAAAGTACTATGCATATGTGTCAAAAATCAAAACCAGGGGGCCCAGCCTCTAATAGGAGAAGGTTCCAGATTTCAAAAGCTCTAGGTACTATTTGATAAACCAAACACTTTCCCAGTTTTTGCTAGTAACAGACACATATAGGCACATTTGCATCCTCTATGTTGATGCTTCTCAAATTGTCTATAGTAAAGGACGTGTGTGTATGTGTGTGTGTGTGTATGTGTGTGTGTATTTAACCTCTATTTATGGCAGTCTGATTCATGACCCTACTGTAGATTACATAGCTCATACCACATGCGAATTGCCGTGCAAGTCTGATCACGTTGGAACTGGTCTTTTTCTTGTTAAATAGGATAAGGCCACCAATACTTGGATGTCATGGTGATGTCAAATTGCTGTAAAGTTTCTTATCCCAGGCTAATATCATGCATTTCTTCAAGACCTGCACTGATCCTCCAGTGACATTTTGAATGGCCCTACTCCATAATTTAACACAGGGTAGCAAATACTATGCATATAGTGGCAAGGAAGTGTGTTCTCTGCTGAGGAAGTCATGACTGCAGCCACCAGAATGACGTTTCTGTGGCTAGTGGAGCAATATCAAAGAGCACTAACATTATAAATATTTTCTGATCTTGTAGATTACCTGAATTTTGCTGTGTGCACTATTAATAATATTTATAAAAATATTTCAACAATTTTCAAAATGCTCTCTTATACGTTAACAAATGTAGTACTACTACAATCATGTAACGTAGTATCATTACCAGCCCTCTGCCTCTACACACACACACACACACACACACACACACACACACACACACAGAGATCACCACCATCACCCCTTTTTACAGATGAGGAGAATGGGGCTTGGAGTATTTGGGGGACAAGCCCAAGTTCACATAGTAAGCTTTACAGCCTAACAGGAATAGCACCAAAGTTTGATTTTATTTGCTCACTCCAAAGAACTGATAATGACAGCCAGCCAGGAAGCTACTTGGAGGCCACGCCTGGGCTCAGTGGTCAAAAGTGTCTAAGAGATTAGCAATGTTTGCTGGGTGAGACCAGATACACTGGATACTCTTTGATAGATTCCAATCCAGGTAGCTGAATTTCTCTCTCCACATGCTTTACCACTCCACATAAAGTTGTTTCTCCCAAGTATCCACATTTAAAAGAGGTAACCTCCCAGAACAAAAACTAGATGACATTTTGCAGGCAAAGTCTGTTTCTCTTGCACATTGAAGACCAGAAGAGTCAATTCGTGATATGCGTTACGGAGATAACACACATCTAAACAGCGGTGATAAATTAGTGAAATTAGCACGGGAATTACAGGCAAAACCAAGGTGAAACAGTTTCCAAAGATCAGATGTATCTCAAGTTAAACTCTCCAGATACATTAGTCAATTACAGAAATGGGGCTGAGTAGGAAGTAGTCACTGAAGCCACCATTTATGTACTTTCCCTAACCATTTTATGCCGGCACTCTTGCGTGGGGGGTCTGTTCAAGTCACTGGAGTGCTCAGCAGGGGAAAGGAAAACAGCAACAGAGAAGGAGGCTAGGATATTGGGCTTCAGTTTGGGAGCTACAGTACTCAAACATCACCTTATGATTAGCAGATAAAAGGTACCTTGGACTCGGGCAATTACGGGAAGAAAGAACCCTAAAGCAGAATTGACAACATACTGAGTTCATGAGGAGGTGGTGAAACTGATGTGGGAACTGAGTTTTCTTCTTGGTGACTCAAAGACAAGGCAACAGCACTTTAAAAATGCCACGTGTCCAAGTGAGGAGGCGAAGACGACTTTGGCAAAGGAGAAAATTCACTACATAATTGGATATTTGAAATTCCAGAGAAAACAGCCTTTTCTGAGAACAATGTCTGTTATCAACAGATGAATTTCAGGGCCAAATGCAGAGTTTTCCACCAGGCTGCATAGTGAGAGTCATATTTTAAATGGATATATAGTTTTTTAAAAAAAGAACCCTGCAGAGTTATGGATGTTTCTCAAAATCGTTCTCAAGAAGGCAACAAATTGTGACTCAGCAGATAACCCTTTTATCCTATAGCTGTAGTGATGATATGATAAGCTGTGTAGCCTAAGCTTAGATGCAGAAGTGAATTCTGTGCGACGCTCACATTAACCTCTCTTCCCTGGGCTCCAGACCCACAGCTCTAGCTCCCTATTGGGGGCTCCAACTTGTACGCCAGCACATCACACTCAGTAGGTACAAAGTTGACATACCAGTTTTCCCATGAAATGACATCTTGTTTTGACAACACTAGACTTTCAGTTACCCAGACTCAAAACCTAGAAGCAGCGCTGGTCACCTTCAGCTCCTTCACAGTCTGAAATTAATCAGGGGTCAAATCATATAGCTGGGTTAGAGATATTTTTGAAAAAATTCCTTCCTTGCTTTCCATCCACTTTGAGTTTGCACTTGATTAAGCACTCTGTTTTTCCTCTGGACAATTACAACGCCCCTCACTTGTTTCCTCATCTCCAAGAATTATCCATTCCAACCCATCTTTTAAACCCATGCCAAAATCACTTTCATAAAGCTCACCTCCACATTCAAAACTCAGCACTTTGGCCTGGCTCATGGTGGTTATTCAAATAATATTTTCTGGATGGATGGATGGATGGGTGGGTCGGTGGGTGGGTGGGTAGATGGATGGATGGATGGGTGGATGGATAGATGGACAATGTATTGACTGATCATTTACTATATGCCTGACATTGTGCTGGGTAGTAAAGACAGAGCAGGAAACAAACCAACTTCTAACAAAATACCTCCCTGTTCATGAGCTTTCAGTGGCCAATTAATGTAAATAGCTCATTCTAGCATTCAAACCCTTCTGTAGTCCATTGCCATCTAATTGTTTCACTGGTTACCTACTCGCCCATCTATCTCCTAGCCAAGGGTTTCTAACCTTAGCACTATTGACATTTTGAGCCAGATAATTCTTTACTGCAGCTGCTGTCTTGTGTAGTATGGCACGATGGGCAGCATCCCTGACCTCTACCCACTTGATGCTAGTAGCACACAGCCCCACTCAAGTTATAATAAGCACAAATGCCTCCAGACAATGCTAAATGTGCCCCGGCAGGGGGAGAGGAGTCCAAAGGCACCCAACTGAGAACCACTGGTCTAGGGTGGGGCCCAATTTACACCTGCTGTCCCAGGGAAATTATTAATAGTACTCCCTTTCACTTTCACATGTGTCCCAGTTTAGAAGACAAACTAGATTGGCTCCCTACTTAAATCTCCTGAGACAGCAACCTTGCTCTGTTCTCATGCAGATTGAGGAGGAAAGCAACAAATTAGTATGAATCAAGCCCTCAGCTTCCAAACAACACATTTTTTTTTTTTCTGGTGAACAGGTCTTCTCTTTAAAGATTACACTTCTCTCTTCTTCCTTTAGCACATGCAGTACTGGAAAGTAAAACTGGCCCAAATGCTCTGCAGGGAAATGTGAAGGTCATAAGCTATTCTAACCTCTTAAAAAAGAATCACAAAAATATTTACAGCCTTTCTCAAAAAGTTATGTGTTCCAAAAATCCCCTTCCATGTCATTCTAACCCCAAATGCTTCAAAAAGAAGTTCAAAGCTCTCAAGTCCATCGATTCAACTTCTCTGGCCAAAAAAAACCAATTTCATGTCACGTGTTAATGCAAAAGGCTCTTGCTGTATTCACAAAATGCCAAGACACCTGGTTAAAACGTTCAAAAAGTTTAAAATTGATCCATAATTTTGTCTGGCACGGTAGTTCTCAAGCTTCACTGTTTCAGAATTCCCTGGAGAGCTTGTTGAACCAGAGGTTACTGAGCCCCAGTCAGCAGAGTTGCAGATTTAGCAGGTCTAGGGTGAGGGCCAATAATTTGCATTTCCAAGTTCCCAGGAGATGCTGATGCTGCTGGTTCCGGGGATCTAGAAGATGCCAGCTGCTCCCTGCTTATTCCCTCACAGACTGAAACATATGATATTATGGGGTTAAGGACAGTGGGCTTGGGAAAGAAGGGAGGGAGGTCAGGAGACTTCATCAGGCTGCTTGTCAAGGGTTCGTGTTTTTATTATTGTTTTTTAATTCCAGTTAATCAAAAGAAAACGATTCTACCCTGACCTGTGCTGGGCACCATGCTAGGCACTAGGGATGTGGCAAGAACCAGACAGATCTTGTCCCCTGCTGTTTTCCCCAGGAGAGCCGCAAGCTCTTCCATGGGCTCCAATTCCATTCTTTCTAGCACTCCCTTTTCGTTTGTCAGCTGCTAATCAGCACCTTCAATCAGTCTCCAAATCCCCACCAGATAGCTTCCATTTTTCAAAAGCAAAGCCAAAGGGAAAATCAAGAGTTTTTAGAAGCATCTCCTATTTTGGCAAGTGCTTCCCTTTGTCTTTAACTCTGATCCATTTCATCAAAACCCCGTATTAGCGTGGTCCCTCCCAAGACATCTTTGTCAGCTCTGGAGACAGGAGGTGCATCCAGTTCATTCCTTCTCCTTTGTTTCTGTCCAGAGGAGAAGAGTGCTTTGCTCCAACACTGACAACCATGTCTGAGGGGCCTCAGACCTGCTTCCTGGGAACAATAACTCAGACTATGATTTCAAATGCTTCCTTTCTTCTGTCACTGTCACCAAGGCCTGAGGGAAAGCAGTCGACATCCTGGTTTACCTCTGAGGTGACTACCAGAGGTGTCAGCTGTTTTCCCTTAACTACTACCCACTGTTGACTGTTTAGGTTTCCATCTCCCAGGGAAAACATTGCCTCAGCTTACCTCTTCATCATCGTTTGGGAAGGCCAGAGACCTGTGGGCCAAGTCATCCTCACTGGAGTCATCATGACTCTCACCTGATACAGGGGCTCCCTCTGGGTCTATAAACTTTGTTCAGGGAATGGGGGAAATGTCCTGTGATTTGTTAATCCCTCCTGTGCAGTGAAGGGGAAATTTCAGAGTAACTATTCTATTTCGGTGATATCAGGAGCGAGCATCCAGATGTCTTTGCTTATAATTTTTTAAAAGTAATTTTAGTAAAGGAAAATTTTATATTTTTTTAGGAAAGGAAACTTACCTTTCATCATAATAAAAAATGTTTTCTAGAGGGCATCATTCATGGGTTAACTTAATATTATCAGGGAGCTAACAATAGTTTAACAAGAGATGGGGAGCCACTTTGGAAATGTTCTATTATGGAAAGAGGGCCTGTGACATGGATTCATATATCATGCCAGGGTCATATTCATATGGATTCATATGCCATGTGTCAGCCATAAGTTACATCATTTCTTAAGATGTCAGAGTTTCTCCCAAGCACATATGCCCTCAGGATCAGAAACAACTCTTTTGTGTGGTTAAAAAAAAATGCTTTTAGTTCAAGAATTTTATAGATTACAAATTGCAGAGATTCTTTAATCCAGTATAAAGAAACAGAAACCAAAAGAGAATCATCTTTCGGATATACATAGGTCTATTAGTTGGGGATCCCTGGTAGATATACAGTTTCATATGTCTGTACTATATGCCATTGAACTGTACTCTTGAAAATGGCTAAAATAGTAAATTTTGTTATGTGTATCTTACCACATATATATGCATATATACAGAAAGAAACATATATAAATATATATTAATTAGGTATCTGAATAGGGAGCTATGATCTTAAAAAAAAAGAGATGATTTTTCCTAAATGGAAATGTGAATTGTATGAGGCTTAAAATAATCTAATATGGATTTTTGGTGTCTGATAAGCTACAATATTTAAACTAGAAAAATCTGGAATTACAGAGAATTATTTGGCTTCTGGGGCACTGGGGCAGGGAGGGAGTGTGGAAGCTGCACGCCCCCCGCCCCAGCACCTACCACCGTGGGAGTTGGGATAGGGATAGCTCTTCCCTCAAAGGAAACTGATGTTCCACTGTCAGTCAACTTAGGGCACAAAACAGTCTTCAAGAGAGAAGAAGGGGAGGGGACTCATACCTTTGGTGGGAGATAAGCCCCTGCTAGGAGGGAACAGAGGTGAAGGGCAAAAGACCCAGTAAAGAACACCTCCTCCCACTAAGGAGTAGGAGCAGTGACATGTACAATCCAGCTCTAAGTTTTCCTTTCCTGTGTTAGTAGCAGACATTACTGGTTGTTCTACCTACTCTGTGTTTTCCCTTCTTACCCCGCTAATATAACTCCAATTTTGAGAGGTAGCTACCCTTTCCATTTGTTCAACTTCTTCTTGGGAAGCTAATCTTACCTTGACCAAATTGGTCTAAGGCATTGATAGGAATAGGAAGATGATACAATTCTGGTCATTGACGTGCTCAGCTAGCAGAAGAGACATCTGTGAAACTGTTCCTTGTCCATCAAAAGAGTCACATAAGAAGAAACAGGAATCACTCTTTTCCAGATGGTAAGGGGTCTGAACGGGATGGCTATACTACTGGAGTCATTTTGTGACCATGAAGGGTGCTAACCTTGAGCCAGAAAGAAGCCAATGTAGGGAGATCGAAGAGCAGAAAGAAGAGAAGATATTCTATTCTTAAATATGACATTTCTGCACATGATGTAACCACTTATTATCTCAAAGGTGGAACTATCCTACCTTTAAACTCTTTACTGTGGGAACTTTTTGAATCACGATTTCTATAACGTGCTGCCAAAATCATTCTACTTAAATGATTCAGAATTGTAATTCTTTCAGGTTTTCCCTAAGCCATTAAAAAATGGTTTGTCGTAAATGACTCTCTAGACAACTCTAGACAGGACCTTTGGAAAGTTAAGGGAGTGCTGATGACCACAGAGGAATAAAGTGGTCGTGGAAGAACCTATGGAACATAAAGGTGTGGTTGCAAACAGCAAGAGCCAACAAGCAGGAAGGCCCAGAGCAGTGACCTATAGCATACAGTGACAAGTGACAGAATGGACAGACTTGTGGGACATGTAAACAAGTCCTACGGTTCTTCAGAAATATGAGTGGAAAGGAGGTCATTTAAGACATTGGCCATGTTCAAACATGCAGAGTAGAGGCTTGGGCTATAATAATCAGATACCAAAAAAAAAATAATGTATAAAAAGATGAAGATTTTAAAGGGATTTAGATAATACTGGCTATAAGGAAAATCACAGGATCTCCTGCCAAGAAAATGAGATTCCTATGTGATTTCTTATATCTGTCTGTATATTTCCTATAAGAATTCCAGTCATCAAAATGACAAATTCAGATTGGTATATTCAGACAAATGGAAAGAAAGTCTCTCCCTTTCCCTCAAATGAGTTGGGTAACCATGCATGGTGAGTCAGATGAAAGAGAAAATATAAGAGCTCTCACTCAGACCTGGACAAAGTGTTAAAAGATTTAGTAGGATGGTCAAAAACGTGTTTTTCACCTTAACTGCTTACTTTCAAGTCTTCACTAGAATAAATGCATATAGGTAAAATTAATAAGGAATAAGTAGTTATATTTTAGGTTAATAGTTGTACCATTATTAGAAAAAAAAATCTGCCTTATATAAATGAAGCCATGAGCACTTCCTGCCCTTTAAAAACTGGCATAATAAAAGGAATGATTGATTGTACTTGGCATAATTCCCCCCTCTGTGGTTGCATTTCACTGCAATTATGAAAACATAATATATTTTTTCCCAAGGACATGGTTACCTGACAGAAGCATTTAAAAACCAACTATACTTTGGACTTCCAGGCACGTGTGTGAGTGTGAGTCATATGACAGTGCAGAAGAGAAATTCATATTTGACATCCAGAGCTCCATCTTCCTGCCTCCAGTGTCTGTGTGGATACACTTACTCCAATCTTACCTGAGTTTCAATAATATGGGTTTGTCCAGGTTGTTTTGGGCTCTGACAGCTGTCCACAACACTGAGAACAATTATTTTCAGAGGCAGGTCAGAAACCCATTTTGGACTCTGAAGCATTGTAAAGGAATGCTGCCCCCAAAGTGGGATTCTTTCTCAAATATACTCACCCCCTAAGCACTAGATAGAGGTTGAAGTTTTCAAAAGTGTTCCCGAGTTTAAAATTTTCACAGCATCAAGAACATAACTGAAGAAAAAATGCAAGAAAAATAATACAAAGACATTATTAACTGGGTGATCATACAAGAGTGAGGCCTCCAGATAGGCCACCTCATAGTTACTAATGAGTGTTTAGAGAAGACATACATTACTTGATACTGACACTAACGAGAAAGGGTTTGGGAGCAAGTTTAAAATGTAGAAGGAGGAAACATTCAAACCCCATCCCCATGGCAGAAAATTCACTGTTCCTGACAATTCTGTATGCTATTATTTTTTACTTACCTTGTTCACATCTTATGCTGTGATTAAACCCAAGCATTCTGACTGTAAACCCTTTTGTTCTATTTCACATACGCCTAGTGTGTTAATCAAAATGTCAGCAAAGGCAAGAAAGAAGAAAAAGAGGCCACATTCTATCTAAATGAAGAAAAATCTGAGCTTTCTACAACAAACACATTTTCCAGTGGATGAGCTTCTCACAGAGTAATTATTTCACTTCTCCCAGAGATTACTGATTACATCACACGGAAAAACTAAGAGAGGGCTGCTTTATCTTTCTCATCTATCTATGGTTCTTGTGCAAACTTATACTTGTTATCATGAAAAATGACAAATTTGCCATCTGATCAAAATGTTAACAAGGTAACTGTCAGTGAGATGGATCTCTGACTGTCACTGCAAGCCAGAACATGAGGATACATTGATATTTCTCAGTACAGCCCCTACCTCCCCAATGTTCACTAACTACATTTCCACAGTAAAGGTAATAAATCACCCGGAAATAATGAGCCATATAGGATCTCTGGGGTATGATAGACGTGTCCTAACAGCACTATCTGCAAGGTAGAAAAAAATTGATAATGATCTAAAGAAAACCCTAATCAACTGCCATTTTCCATAATGGGGTAGATGAAGCAAAGATAGGAAATCTTAACCATGTGATGCAGGTTACAACAAAATTGGACTGCTGTGAAAAAAACCAACACAGCCCCAAACAAAACACAAGTGACTTAACGTAACATTACGTAGGGTCGAATAAACGAAAAATAAAGTTAATAACACAGTCTGGATGCAAACATTATATTGGACACGAGCAATAATGAGATAATCATATCAATTTCTGGGTCCACAAACAGCTCAACAGTGGAGGGTTCCTCATATAACATGAATGAAGACTGGCTCAGTTACGGGTTTAATGGACTCTCCTCCATTAAACTTTTATGTTCTTTAAGACTCTTTGGACCACATTATTTCTGAGACTTTAATTCAGTGGTTTAACCAGTGAAATCTTTTTTTTTTTTTTTTTTCCGCCATAGCAATGTAGCCAAGTGCCACATCCAAAGGAGCCAAGAGAGGAGAGGAGAAGTCCATGTGGAAATAAGAGCTAATCAAAAACAGCACTCAAGATAGAAAACTTCTGCAAGACCATGGCATCAGATCACAGGGACAAAGAAGTGTGGCATCAAACTGCCAAGGAGCTCCTTGTAACGACATCCCTTTAGGTTTAAGGTTAAGAAAGTCTCGCATGGCCACATTTGGTCTCCCACCTCTCCTCTCTGCTCGTTTGTCTTTGGCCATTTCTGCTTCTGCTATTTGTAGAATCCTCCAAGCTCCTTCCCTCCCCAAGGCCTGTGCCTGCTCTTCTTTCTCGCTCAGGAATCTGTCTCTTCCCTGGCTCCTTCCCTTTATCCAGCTTAAATCTCCCACAAGGAACCTGCCTTACCCTTCTGTTTCAAAGTAGCCTCTACTTCCACCCCTTGGGTCTCTAAAGAACCATGTCTGTCTGGACCACCGTAATTTCTAGGCTTCTAGCACCTTCTCTGTTATAGTAGGGATTAAGCACAGCCCCCATCCTGGGCTCTGGGATACAGGACTGACTAGCTTTGAATTTTAGTGCCACAACTAAGTAGCTGTGTCCCACTGTGCAAGCACTCAATTTCTATGTGCCTCAGGTCCCTCATGTGTAAAACAGGGAGAATACCAATGCCTATAAATGGCAGTGTTTTGAAGACCAAATCAGTCTATCAGTGTAAAGAGCCTGAGATAGTATCAGACAGATAGGAAGCCATCGATTAGCTATTGTTTTCATAAGAGCAAGAACAGAGGTAATTCTGACGTAAAGTGGATTACTTCTTGGTTATAGACCCTGGATCAATGAGTTGCCTTCATCATTCCAGGTTTTCATTTTACCATTAGCCAAAACAATATTGTGTCCCATCAAACTCCATATTCTCAGACTACATGGAATGAATAGGTACTGGTCTTTACGCCTCTTTAAGCAATTCCAGTAAATACAGTCACTTCCAATTTGAGGACACTTGGAATCACAGAGCTGTTTTTGCTTTGACATCTCAATAGAACTTAAAAATGAAAGAAAAAAATAGATTGACAGATGTATTCCCTAAAAGCAACAAACATGTTTGATATATAAACATATGTTATGGGCAATGACACTGTACCTTTGGTGCCACATCTCAACAATTTTCTTTTCATCTACCCCTAATCATGCAATTGAATGCTTCCAGTAGGCCACAGAGCAGGGACAGAAGGATCATAAGACCTCCTGGTTACACACAAACTGCGTCTAGAGAGGTCAGGTTCCAACCCATTACATGTTGATTGACCATTCATGTCTGTGATTTCTACTACACTGGCCAAGTATTTGAATCATTTTTATTTTAACATATTTGATTATTTACCCTTTAGCGGAATAGAATTTGTGAATAAAAATGTCTTTTAAGAAACCTAATGGAAGGGGATATGAGCAATAGCTCATTATTAAAAAATCATTTTAGTGCGGGAAGAAAGTGGGCTTCGCTATTCCTATAAGGCACTGATTTTCAAACTTTAGAGCCTACAAGCCTCCTGTTAGACTCTAACAGAACCCTGAGGAAAATGCACATACACGTAAATGTTTACATATAATTTCTATGGGGTGAAGGACCTCCCAAAACAAATCTATCAGCCACACACCCCAGTATAAAAAACTGGCTCAAATCACCCTCACTTCCTTTGCATACAACCATTTTTTTTTCAGACAAATAAAAGTTAAGTACAATTAAGTTTAATACAAGTAGAGGCTATAAACATTAGGACAGAATATTAGAATTTAAAGACCTTTGCCTGGTTACAGTCTAAATCTAAAGATATTTGCTTTGATTAATACATGGTGTAACTCATTAATTAAATGCAAACTGAAATAAGATAAACCTGTCCCCATGTCATTTCTGTTAGATAAGATTATGCCAGTTTTCTCTCTAATAAATTAGATGAGGCGAGCTTTCTGTTACTAAATAATAGCAATATGGGACAGAAGAAAAAAAATTTACCAGCAGGTGCTTTGGAATTATTCACATGAAGAAATTTTTATTTCTTATTTCCTTCTTCACTAAAATAGTACTTTTTCTCATTTGCAACCAATTTTTCAATATGAGGTGTTTATCTTGCTTACTGTTCAAATTAACACTGCATACTTCCAGGCACAGACATGCTCAAAATAGGAGTCCTCTGAAATGCCTGCATTCTGTATAAAAAACATTGCCGGTAGGAAATGCAAAATGTAAAAAGTCTTAAAATACATTTAGATATGGAAGACAAAACATTTAAGACATTCACACTTTAACACATTTGGAAGTATAAAGTTAACATCGTTTATGAAATAAATTTCAGGAATCATACTGTTGAAACATCCTCACATCTTCAATTAGGTGGATTAAGGAAAAAAATATTAACAATATTTAAACGCAAAAAAAAAAAAACAGATTATCAGGAAGAGAGATCACTATAGTACCTTGTTTCCACTAACAAGCAGAGCTGACTATAATTGAGTTTTAAGAAATCCCTGAGGTGGTACTTGGTAGAGAAATCCAGACTTGGCAAGGAAATCTAGTTTCCCTTTAATTACATCATCCCAATCAAGGAGATAAGTTTCACATCCCTACAAAGCAAATGTTTTAAGGAGAAGTCTGGCAAGGAAAGTAGGTGGAGGTACAGAGAGGTTAAGGGCTTCAAATAACTTCATATTTGTAGGAGGAACATGTAGAAAACTGAAATACACTGTAAGGAAGAAGGCAGATGCCATGGCAATTGGTGCTGCTCCCAAAAACATATAACACCTGACACCTCAGTCCATTGGTCCTACTTTCCTATATTAGCCTTGGTTTTCCCTTTGTTACTGAAGGCATGTTCCTTAGTGTTGAACACAGAAGCCTAAAGCTGAGCTACAGTTTCCTAAGCTGATAAAAGGCAAAGCTAAAATGACTTTGGCCATGACTGTGCTGTTCAGAGGAAGAAAATGATAGAATGGTCGGTGGAAATTATTTTCTTGGCAGTGTTCTTACTAGGTCAGCAAACCTCCATTCTTTCCAAATTTTCTGGGTCTCCTGCTTATTTTAGGATTCATATAAGGAGGATCCAAACAGTGATGTGTGAGAGCTGGTTTGTACCAGCTCACAAGAACTGTTTGTTCTGAAATTTTGTAAGCTGGTAGCCTAAAAAGCCATTAAAAATTAAATCATGTAACTTGCAATTAATTATTAAAGACAAAGGTAAGAAAATACTCAAAACCCCATACTTCCTAATAATTTCACTACATTTTACCATTATCTATGTTCTTAGGTTATATACATTTGTATTCATCTGTTTTCGTGCTGCTGAAAAAAGACAGCCGAGACAGGGTAATGTAAAAAGAAAAAAAGATGTACAGTTTCATGTGGCTGTGGAGGCCTCACAATGATGGCAGAGGTAAAAGGCATGTTTTACATGGTGGCAGGCAAGAGAGAATGAGAACAAAGTGCAAGGGATGAAACCCTTATAAAACCTTCAGATTTCATAAGACTTATTCACTACAATGAGAACACTATGGGGGAAACTGCTCCCATGATCCAATTATCTCTTATAGGGTCCATCCCACAACATGTGAGAATTATAGGAGCTACCACTGAAGATGAGATTTGGGTGAGGACACAGCCAAACCGTATCAACGTCTATTTGTATCTTGTGGTGGAAATACTCTCAGTAGTGTGTTACTGCACATCTCTTTCCAACTTTGTATGGTAACATCAGGTTTGTAGCTTCGACTCAGCTGTGAGGAGTATTTATATGAACTGGCAACTAGAAACACTACAGATTTGCTGTCTTCTTGGCTATCTAGATTTAAGAAAGTGATGGAGGAAAATACTGATTATGCAGACAAAACTTAATAGCATATTGTGTCAATAGCTGTTACATGGAGAATAGCACAAAAAGTTGAGAAAATACTTTTTAGTACTCTAGAACTATTATCTGATTCAGCAAAATAGGTCACTCATATGATTGACAAATGAGTAAAGTTTTTACATAGATTCTTAGGTTTCACTTTTGCTAATGAAAACAAAAATGTCAACCAATATTCATGTCTGAAGCACACCTGTTTGGCAGTGACATGAGCAACTTTGCTTAACTGGGTAGTAACCAAGCATTTATTCCTCATCTGAATTTCCAAATCATGACTGAATCACAACCATAAGGTGACTGTGATTATAGGAATTCAACAAACATTAAAAAAAGCATTCTGTAAAAATTAAATTGGCTATACAGAATTTATGATGAAGATTGGTATATATTTTATGATTACTCAAACTGTGTGGTACACATTTTATATCAGTAAAATTTATAATAAACAGTCAGATGTATGAGGGTATGTGGACTTTATTGTGTATCTTAGCAAAAACTGACCACTCAACTTTTCTAGGGACAACTTTATTATGGTTGGAAACTAGAGACTAAGATGTTTATTGAATCACTGTTAAAGTTCTGTAAAACTATTTCCTATCACTAAAGGTATTTATTTGGCTATAATGCCAAGCTATACCAACTACTTTCCCAAAAGCAGGACTACCAGATGGTGACAGATCTAAAAGCTCTTTCTCGTATTTTGAGGGTAGGTAGGGGAGTCATGCTATGGGACAGTAGGGAAATTCACTTTTAGCAGGTGGGACAGAATGGGAGAGGTCAACACCTTGCGAGTTGTGAGTGGACTGCTGAGAAGTAGTTAAGGGTATATAGCAGGATAGTATTAAACTGAAAGGTCATTTATGTGAAATCCTTGGGACAATATGCACTCTGTATGTCTCAATAATGTTAAAAGATTCTGTTCAAGTAAACCAAACACCGCATGTTTTCATTCATAGGTGGGTGATGAAAAATGAGACCACTTGGGCACAGGGAAGAGAATAACACTCACTGGTCTAGTTGGGGGGCGGGGATTGAAGGGAAGTGGGGAGAGGGACATTTGGGAGGGCAGGGAGGATGGGAAGGGATAAATGCCTGATGTAGGTGACGCGGTGGGGAAGGTGACTGGATAGAGATAGCAAACCACCATGGCATGTATGTATTTATGCAACAATCCTGCAGGATGCAGGATGTGCACGTATACCCCAGAGCCCAAAGCACAGTGAAAAAAAAAAAAGATTATGTTCAATATTTGATTGTATTCAAATAGTTTATAATGATAACATTTAATTTCAAGGACAAAACTGACCTCAAGTCAATTATTCCTGGGGTTTTATATTTCAGAGAGCAGTAAGAAAAATCTACCAAAACAAAATAAAGCAAAACAAAAATGGAGTACCAAAAGAGATTTGCTAAGTTTTAAAAATGTGTTCCAATAAAGATATTTTCAAATCCTTCCTTTTTATTATCACTCTTATGGCACGAAAGAAAGCTCATCAGTTTGCCATTAGGATCATTTGGAAGTACACGAAGTACATTTTCTATACATGTTCAGAAGGGGAAACAGGATGAGCATTGCGCTCAGCCGCTGGGGATCACAGCTTCGTCATGGTTCAACCTCATCTTCAGACACTGAAAATATTGCCAAAGAAACAGGAATCACCATTGAGCACGGGGGGCCCATGTGTCCTCTCCACTGAAGATAGCCTGAAGGATACAGTGACCACAGGAACAAAAACGCCCTCGGAAAGAGCCCCAAAGGGCTTCTAGAAAGTACATGCTACTTGATGTGTTATTTATTTATTTACGACTGATGTGATCTGTTCTAAGCTACTCTGAGAATTCATGATGGAATGAGAACACCAGCAACTGCAGCCTGTTGGATTGTGGTTTAGTAGAGTACACGGCTCTGTTTGATCATCCACTTTTCAAGAGCCAGCTTCACATCCTAACCGCATCTTCCTTGCAAAACTTTGCTACTTTGAATGCTGCTTTCTTTTTGCAGTCCCTGAAATACATGTGCCTGGGGTATCACCAACAGGTGGGTTTTTTCCTTTGACTTCCTTCCATGTAAGCCTCAAGGCATGTATAAAGGACATGAGCACTGCTTTCATTTTCCAAAAGAAATCAGCTTTATGCTGGGAATTGCAAGCACGTGCCAGGTTCCCCACAGTGACTTATATGAACTCACACATACTCAGGGTGAGTAAAACCAGCAGGGAGGCAGACCTCAACCAAGAGCACATTTGCTAGTTTTTCTTGAAATGTTCAGAACTCTGACCCTTAGAGAAGCCAATGCCAGGCAGTCATTTGCAAGGATAGGAGGGTTATGAGATCAAAGCAGAAGACACATTTGGGGAAAACCATTCCATTGGACAAGCTCTGATATGGAGAGTCTAAGGCAGCTTTCTGGACCTCTGAATATCATAGCATCACAGTGGCTTCCTGTGGCTCTATGGTTAGAGAACACTTTCTACAGAAAGTGAAGAGACAGAAGAAAGAGAGAATTCCTACCACATGTGACAGTCTGGAAAAAGGCGGTGTTCATTCTGACCTCACCTAACTTCTACTCACTCATTCCTATATGAGCCTGAGGCCACATTTCACCTGAGCATCCCAGCTCATACAGTCAGAGGAAAGAACAAACTTCACTCCCAGTGAATTAGGACCAACTATTTACCAGACACTGTGTAAGTATTATATTACTGTCTCAGTCTGTTTAGTTGTTGCCATAAAGAAATACCTGAGGCTGGGTAACTTAAGAATAAAAAAAGGTTTATCTGGCTAATAGTTCTGCAGGCTGTACAGGAAGCATGGTGCTGGCTTTGGCTTCAGGGGAGGGCCTCAAGCTGCTTCTACTCATGGCAAGGGTGAAAGGGATCTGTGTGTGCAGAGATCACATGGGGAGCGAGGAAGCAAGAGAGAAGGGAAGAGGCACCACACTCTTTTTAACAACCAGCTCTCATATGAACTAACGGAGTAGGGACCAACTCACCAACAGAGAGGTCATTCATTCATCTATTCATGACGGATCTACCCTCATCACCCAAACACTTCCCACAAGACCCCACCTACAATATTGGGGATGAAATTTCAATACGAGGTTAGGAGGGCAAAAACATCCAAACCATAGCAATTGCTAGTTAATTATTCTCACCATCCAGTGAGATGATTTTTCGATACTTGTTTTCAGAACAAGAAATTAAGTCTCTTTTGTCTATTAGACATACATTTATTGAGAACTATTTGTCAGAAATGGTGCTCCAGGACTACCAGAGAACCCTCATGGAATCTGCATTCCAGTGGAGCTCAGAGAAGTGAGTACCTAAGCAATCAGTAAATAACTTTGGCTGGCTGGTTGGCTAAGTGTGCATGGAGTGTGGAAGCTTGGAAGGGGGAAGGTAACAACATGGAAGGAAAACCAATTAATTGCACAGGGATTCCCAGATAATAAGCCAAAGATCCAGAAGTTGAACTTCAGTCTAATTCATTTTTGATTTCACCAAGTTACATAGCCTTGCAGATCCCCCATCTCTGCCTATCTCAGATTAAAAATGGACCAGAGAAAGAACAGTAGCAGTGGAATTTTTTCTATGGCCCACCTCTGTTCACTGGAGTCTGAGCATCATTTCTGGGGCAAAAGCTTTCTTTCAAAGCCTGGGGAAGAAGAGGAACTAAATTCCACATTCATGGTGAGGACTAGGGAGTTTCAGAACATTGCCCTTTTAAACTCATCTTTATTAATATTCTTTAAGCACACAGGTAATGAGAAAGTGCAAATACAGCCCCCTCTGGTTACAGCAGTCAGAGAGCCAGGAAAAGACTGCATGTCATGCCATCCTATTATAATAACAGATTAAAAGAGCACAAACAGGGTACTAATCAGCAGTCATAAAAACTCAAGGCTCCAGATTGCTCATCTTCATATCTGGGCAGTAAAAGTATCAAGTGTGCAGATAACATGGAAGTAAAATACCAGGATACAATTGCCCAGAGCTCAGCCAGTATCAGCTGAGGGAAGCGGTTGCATCCAGCGGCACAGCCTACACTCTCTCAAGAATCCAAAGGCATTCAGGTGACTGCCCGAGAATTAAAAATCAGCCAGCCCAGAGAGAGGCAAGTGCCTCCTAACTCAGCAAGGGACAGCGGGAGACCTTGCCAACTTCTGATTGATCGTCTTCAATTCCTTCTCTCCAAGATGTATTCCTGTCCATGGTCTCTCCCCGGATTTTATGCAGAAGGCTACTTCTGAGAAATGAGAGGGTTTTATTAGCATGCAGGGGCCAAAGTTTAGCCTGAAGGAGAGATACCTTCATCAATAAAATCTTTTTTGATTAAATTCAGTCTTTCTTCTTGGGTCTGCTCAGAGCTTGGAAAATAAGCCGGGTGTGCTTTTTAACTTTTATCCCCAATTTGTCCCCAGAGGATTTCAAAGATTCTGTTGCCATGAGGGCAATCTGAAAGAGGAAAGTAAGGAGTATTCTTTCTTTAACAAGTTGTCTCTTGACAAATTCATACCCGGTAATTCAGGCTTGCGCATGCACTATACTCATCTAGCTTGGTCAAGTGGCTCTGTATTCTATGTTAACTAATGATCTATAATTTTAAAAGTAGTCATAAATAGCATATATAGAGAACCAGCCTTTAAAAAAGACTCTAAGCTTTGTTTTAATAAAGAGGAAAGTGTATCTGCATTGCATGTGAAACTGAAACTAGACAAATTCCTTGTAGCCTTTTAACTGACACAACAGCTAGAAGTCCCAGATTGAAGGCAAAGTAATGTTGCAAGAGAACTATACAATAATAACAATAAGGCTGGGCGCGGTGGCTCAAGCCTGTAATCCCAGCACTTTGGGAGGCTGAGGCGGGTGGATCACGAGGTCAAGAGATCGAGACCATCCTGGTCAACATGGTGAAACCCCGTCTCTACTAAAAATACAAAAAATCAGCTGGGCATGGTGGCGCGTGCCTGTAATCCCAGCTACTCAGGAGGCTGAGGCAGGAGAATTGCCTGAACCCAGGAGGCAGAGGTTGCGGTGAGCCGAGATTGCGCCATTGCACTCCAGCCTGGGTAACAAGAGCGAAACTCCATCTCAAAAAAAAATAATAATAATAATCACAATAATATTCATTTTATTTCCAATATTATAATAAGGACCATATATTGTTAACTGGCTTATATTCTATTCACTGTACTGTGAAATATCTGGGAAAAAATCATGACTCTTCTTAACATTTAGCTCCATATCAGAAAGGAAATTGTCCATATTTACTTATTTTCCTTGAGGGATCTAGGTAAATATCACTGGGATATGACTGGGTCCTGGTCTGCACACCATCAGTGACATGGCTTGTCCAACATGACCTTTAGAAAAACTCAGAGTTTGGCTTTGTGTTTCCCATCTGTTTTAGTCTATTTTTGCTGCTTTAACAGAATACCTCAGACTGGATGATTTATAATAAATAGGAATTTATTTGGCTCATGGTTCTGGAGGCTGGGAAGTCCAAGATCAAGGGGCAAGCTGCATTTGAATGAGGGCCTTCTTGCTATGTTAAAACATGGTGAAAGGCATGACATAGGCAGAAGAGAGGGCGAGAGAGGGTGAGAAAGGCTGCACTAGTGTTCACAAGAAACGTACTCCCACAATAAGAACATCAATTCATTTGTGACAGCAGGGCCTTCACAACCTAATCACCTCTTCAGTGTCTCACCTCTCAATACTGTTGTTCTGGGGATTAAGTTTCTAACACATAAACTTTGGAAACACTCTCAAACCAGAACACCATCTTATTCTCAGTAATATCCTTTGTCTTAATTTTTCCTACTCCCTGGGATGATATTCAAAGATATTCAATAATGCTTGGGCACTGGCCAATCAAAATGGGACTAGACACCAGGCATCAAGAGGCAGTTCAGCCTTTCTGATGCATACAGCTGGATATCCATCCAGCCCCAGTTGTTTCAAAGATTCTGGTGATAATAGGGGCCACCTCTCCCGAATTTGCCTTCTCAACAGGATGCCTAAAAGGACAAGTCATGAATCTCGAATGATAATTCTAACACATGTACCACAAGCCATTAGGAAAACTATTCTCAGATGAATGAAGCCTCCCTGTACCCTCAAATTATACCATTAAAGTGAGACCCTTAGCACTATCTCTGAGTCAGTGGGCACCATGGCCAAGTGATTTACTTTCTTGAGAAAAACTTATCCTCATAACAGAGAGGAGGATCCCTCAAAGAGACCTGAAAGCTCAAGTAAGAGAAGACACCACAATGTGCTTGCAATGCTTCAAAGACACAATACTTTCTAATCCCAAGATATCATTGCTAATAAATGGTTTCTTTTTTACATAAAGGTTAAAGAATTTTTAATACATATAGTCTTTAGTGCTCATTAAGAAGACACTAATTCTTCATGGGTTTATAAGCACATACATAACTGAGAATAATCTGCAGCAACTGTACAGTAATAAATGTAAAATCCTAATGAGAGAAGATATGTCAGCTGGAAAAGTATGTTGTTCTTTTCCTCCTTCTTTTCTTTTGCTAATGATATTGTACATTTTCTTCAGAGGGTTTATTAGTGCCTGTTTAATATTATCTCTCTCTTTCACAGAAAAACTTTCCCTAGAATCATAGGCAAGGCTTTAGGCCTTCAATGAAAATGCTATTAAAAAATAATTAGTATCTAAATGGTGCTCAAAATATCACATTACAGCAAGCTAACAGCACTGTCACAGTATAGAGAGATGGGATGATACTAACTATCAGAGATCCCAGCCTGATCTATCAGTAATTTCATTAATCCCAAGGACAAAATTAACCATTTGAGAGGGTAAAGCCTGCAGGGTTCTGGAGGCCTCATTTGTTCTAAGCAGATTTTTGCTCTGTGGACACTCCATGGTGGGAATTAGATCCGAGTTCTTGGTGGTGTCCATAGCTAGTTCTCCATTTTCCGCATCCCTCATGTTAGAATGGCCATAAATACAGCCTGAGCATCACTCTGGGATTCTTTTTCAGACTGCCTAGAGGATCAAACACTGGAATAAAAAAGGGCTGCCCAGAAACTTCTGGTTCCTGTCTCACTGAGGGCTTCAAGGAAAGGCTGGGTTTAGGGTTCCTGAACACTCTGTGCTGTCTCGGTTCATTTCCTGTTGCAGAAGTTCTGAAGTTCATCTGTTACATTCCCAAGGCGAAATGGTTATGTTAATTCATATGCAAAATGGGAACCCACTTAACTATTGTCTTTTATTACTCTGAAATCAGCCAAACCAGCTTATGCATCTTAGCAGTCTTAAATCAGCATTTCCCAAGTATGATCTTTGAAACACTATTACCAAAGAGCTGCTCAAAAGAGAAAGACAGAGAAATTATAATAAAAATATCATCGTTCAAAGTACTTTGGAAATGCTGCTTATTATCTCTCTTCCAGAAGTTTCATGAACAATGTTAAGGTCAAAGAAGTTCTTCAATAAAGAATAGTGTTTAATTTTGCTAAGCTGAGCATTTTTCAATGTTACTTGCATTAGAGTTTCCTTCATTTCTCCCCCCAAAACTGCCTCTCTTAATCTGTTATCATTCTGAAGAACACAGATCACACACTTTGAGAAGAGATGGCCCTAAGTTAATCAGCACCCTCCATTAGGTGGCTGCTATCAATTTTGATTTAATTACACAAGCATGCACTCAGCATTTATGCAACGTAAGGTCAGAAGAAGGGTTATGTATGCTTCAAGGGTAGGCTCCCAAATTGGTGGGATATGCTCCAACCCCTCCAAGGACTTATACACTTCCTAAGACCTGAAAAGCTATGGTTTAAAAATAGTCAATCAATCCTTCCAGTTGTCCAGCCATGGTCAAGTGCCAACTCTGGCAGGAAAAATATCAGGATCCAAGGAGAAAAAAACATGAATAAGGTGTGGATTCTGCCCTCAAGGAGGCTACCGTGGGCAAACTAACCACAAACCAGGAAAAACATGATATGGAAAAAAGAGTGATTTATTCTACATGAAGGGCAAAGGAAGATTGGTAAAGACACAGGCTGCTGACCTTGGCTCCACTGAGACGGATTTTCATTGCTGGATAGGATAGAAGAGGACAGATGGGTAAACAATCTGAGAGGCACTGAGGCTACAAATGTGCAGGGCATGGCCTTTCTAAGCCAATCATCCCCCCGACATCACAGATGAACCAAGAAGATAAAAATTTAAGAGTTCCATGATGGAGCAGACAAATCTTAGCAAATTCCTTCACACCAGGAAGCCACCGTCCCTACATTCTGAACCTTGCTGAGAGCAGGTCTGGAGTAAGCCTTTGCGTCTTCTGCAGCAGGCATACGTAGGAGTCATCTCTTCAATGGGCATCCGAATAGGGCTATGTGTGCCCTTGCCTCATGAAACATATGGGTCCTTAAAAATTGGATATTCTTGGGTGTCTTGTAAGCAAAATCATTTTACATGACCATGACGAGTGATCCATTTAAAGGATCCTTGCAGTGTGAAGACTCTGGAGAACAAGGAATCCACATGTACTCAGGGATTTCTGTTTAGATTTTCCTAAAGAGCTGCATCTTAAGGGACTACTGAATTTAAATAAATCTTAGAAAGCAAGCATAAAAAAACTGTATTGTCTCCAAACTAAAAAGAAAAAGATGAAAGTAAACTTAAAAGCTACAGACAACATTCAACAATGATTTGATGTAAAATCATACTCCATCTTTAACTCAATTTAGCCAAGTCCATACCCTCTGGGATCCTTGACTTAGATAGAGGCTCTGTCTAACTAGTGACCGTGTATCATGCTAGTTGAACAACAATGAAAGAGACAAACTAGGAGATTTTTACATCATCTGGAGAGACATAGCTGATCCAACAGGCAGTAAAGTTTGAGCACAACAAAGCAAGCTTTGAACCTCCTAAGCAAACTGACAAACTGCCCTCTGGAGTCCAGTTCCCAGCATCAGCACCACTTTGCCACAATGGCTGGTCTCCTGTCTCTCCTGCCTAATGGCTCTCCATGCCAAGGAGGACCGTCAGTGTGATGAAAATAACCATCAACAAAGCATTTGGTGATTAGCCATCTGCTTTTTTAAATATAATGCAGGTCAGCAAGATTGACAGGTTATTTTGGTCATTAACAATCTATTTAACAACTATAAATTTAAAGTGATCACTTTCCCGAGTCTTAGTGTTAAAGAGGTTGGGGTAGAATATACTTAGGCAGAGTTAAGAGCTGGAAAATTAAGCCAAAACATGAAAAACAAGATTACAAAGTAGTATTCCTCAAGAGAATGCTGTGGAGCTATATGGAATCAAGGTATTACCAATGCTAGGGGATGTGTTTAATCACTTTTTTAAAGGAAAAACAATCTTAATTAATGCCCTATGTTACAGCAAATAATTTAGATTGGGGTGGGAAACCTCTGAAGATGAAATCCAGACCAAAGTGAAGACTTGGTTCAAAATGAATCATCTGCTCATCAATCATAAAAATATTGCCCAACAGCAAATCAAAGAACATGCTCTTTGGTCATATTTGAGGAGCTTGAAAACACTGATCCCTGAAAAGGGTTTCATACTTTACATAAAAAAGACAGAAAATTTTAAAACTGATTTTAAATTAAAAATTTAAATGCCATATTTAAAAAGCTGAATTACTCATAGACACAGTCATTTTAACACACTATATTTTAAAACTCTATAAAACTCACAATTATGTAGTCAGTTGTGCTGATCAGTGAATAATATCATTATCTTTATACCACCACATTTGGACCTAACATTTCACCTGACTAAAGCTTGGAGTTGGTCCACTTGTTTTATTTGCTGCTTATAGGACATCCAAAGGGAAAGATAGAAAATTCTTTCTCTGGCCTATTCATTAGGAGCACAGAGAACCAATCCCAGGCTTCAAGGTGTCAACTGGTGTTGCATCCCAGGCCCCATCTACTAGTAGTTCAACAAAGAGCAAGATGGTAGGAATAAGAGGGAAATGCATCTCCCTTCAGCTTTCGGATTTTAGACTACTATACGTGGCTCTTTCCAACCAAGAAGAAAAGACTATAAAATAAACTGATTTGGTGCAGGAAACTAAACTGGATTTATATGCTCTAATATGGAACAAAGATCTCTAGAACTGATCCTCAAAAGCAACTCTCATTAATGGAGAAACAGGGGAATGTCCCCAACAGTGAAAGTCTAGGACCAGCAATATAGCAACGTTGTAAGTTTGCCGAACAGCATTTTTGTAGGAAGCATGTTCTACCTGCCTTTGTAAAAACAAATCAGCTGGACAACACCAGTTCCGCTGAATAAAGTTCAGAGGAGCCTACAAAGTCACTTATGAGATATAGTTCAACCACTTTTCCCCTTGCTTTCAGGTTTACTCGATATTAACTCCCATGTGTCTACAGCAGCCCCATGATCTGCCTCGGAAGAATTCACTGCCTCACACTTGACTAGGAAGAACAATTAAGTATTAACGGGCAAATAGTTTTTATCTCAAATGCCATCTGTGATCAGCTAGCAGTAGCCCTTGTTGAAGAGTCTGGGGCCATATTTAAACTCAGTGGAGAAGGGCGCATGTACGATCAACAGTGTTTGGGGGGTATTTTGGCACAGAGGTGAAGAACGTGGATTCTAGGCGGGGAGCAGTGGCTTATGCCTGTAATCCCAGCACTTTGCGGGGCCAAGGCAGGCAGATCATTTAGACCAGGCTGGGCAACATGGCAAAACCCTGCCTCTACAAAAAACACAAAAATTAGCCTGGTGTGATGGTGCATGCCTGTAGTCCCACCTACTTGGGAGGCTGACGTAGGAGGATCACCTCAGACCAGTGAGGTCAAGGCAGCAGTGGAGCCATGATTATACCACTATACTCCAGCCTGGGCAACTGAGTGAGAATGTTTTTCAAAAAAACCAACCAAACAAAATGAGCATAGATTATAAAGACATACAGTTGTTTAAATCCCAGCCCTATTCCTTACCAGCACATCAAGATATATAACTTAAATTTACCACATAGAAAATGATAAAAGTAATAATACCCTTATGAGATTATGAACATTAAATAATTACAGATAAAGCAACTTTCACAATGTCTAGCACATAATTTATACCTGATAAACATTCGCATCATCACCAGGAGGACTAGTTGTCACTCTTGCTAACAGGCATTGCAGAGTAGAGTGGTGGCTTGTCTTTTGCCCATCAAGTGGTCTGTGTTTCAAAATCTGATCCTCAACTCAAGTGTAAAATTTGCAAGCAGTGGTGGAGTGGAACAAGTCGAATCTACACAGTTCTTTATATGACTGAATCAGTGAATTTGATAGACTCTACCTCCAAGATGTGATGTGTTGCGATAGTGATTCTGCAGTATGTTTGGACTATGAAAGGTCGAAAAGTCTTTCAATGATTCATATTTTCAGGACATTGCAAAGTGATCAATTTGGTACATTCTCGACTTAAAACAATCACTTGGCCTTCTCCGAACTTCCCAGACTGCTAATAACATGCAATCCTATTTCCAACCAAACTGAATAAAGCATCGAAAGGAAACTTTGGTTTCATCCCAAGTGCTACAAGCTGTTTTCACATATTGAAAGTTTGGCTCTACCACTAACAGGCAAGGAAACACTTTCAAACCTGGCAGGTGACAGGAACAGACTTCAGAACTTGGCTACATTGTCATGAGACATCAGGGGCTGGAATTAGGGCAGGGGTTCTCAACTGGTGACAGTTACTCCCACAGGGAACATTTGACAGTCTGGAGACATTTTTGGTTTTCACAACTGGATGGGAGGCGTTTCTGGTCTAGTGGGTAGAAGCCTGAATGATACTAAGCATCTCACTGTGTCTGCTCTCACCTCCCAAACTCAGAATTTTCTAGTCCAAATGGCAGTAGTGCCAAGACTGAGAAACCCTGGATTAGCACGGAACACAGATCAGTGTGAACTCATTTGCTAAATGTTTTCCTCACTATACTGGAGGCTACAGGCAAGTAGGAATCATTGTATTTTCAGCTCCAAGCACAGTGCCCAGTACTTAGCAGGGGCTCTATTAATTTTTGTGAAGTGAATACACTATAATAGCAGATATTAATGCAGGTCAGTCACCATTTTTCTTCACAGCAGAGCAAATACTTCTTCAATATTAAAGTCAGAAAGCAAGGTGAACAGAGAAGACAGAGCAGAACATGACTTTGCTTATTTGGGCATCTAGCACATTCGACACCTCCAATTAATCTGTCCCATTTCCTGCATCCCTGTCTTCCCCAGAGCAGTAACTGATGCCACATCCAGAACCTAACAGTAAGTTACGTCAACTCTACTGGCACCAATGTATTTCTAGAAGCCACTTGCTTCTCTCCATCCGCAAAGTCTAAGTCACTTTGCTTTTGTTCTTCACCTCTATCTTCCATTCTCCACAGACTAATAACTATATGCCCTGTTAAAGGCATTAATCAGATTACATCACTCTTGTATTCAAAGCCTGCTAACGTCCTCACGGGGGCTTAAAACATCTTACAAAGTCTGGTACCTGCTCAAATCTTTGCACTACAACCACAGCAGTCGTCTTCCTATTTAACCAACATGTCCAATTCCTTTGCTCCTCAGAGCCTCTGCACTGGCCTGGGGATGCTCTTCCTCTAGATCCTTACATGGCTGGCACTTCCACATAATTCAGGAATCAGTTTAAAGTCAACTCATCATAGAGAAATTTTTTGACTATACAGACTCTTTACCTGTGTAGTCAGACAAGTTTCATTACCTTTGGATTATGAGGTGCAATATGAGAGCTTATTCTTTATTTGCTCATTTATACATCTACACTGGCATCCCTCCCAGACTGGAGTGTCAGCTTCGTGAAAACAGAGAACCTGATTGTCTTTGTTCTCTGCTGTATCCCGAGCAAGCACAGTGCCTGGCACATGTAAGAGGTCAGTATACATCTACTGAATGAATAGATAACTGAGGAATAAATGGGTGGAGATATATGTGAACTATTTAGAGAAAAAAGATCTCATCTCAAAGAAAATATGTGTTAATTGTCACTTACAAAAGAGTTTCCCAGAATTTTAAAATTAAACTCCAAATGGCATCTTTTATTTAACCACGATCAATTCAACGTAAGACTAAAAATCAGAATAATAGAGAGTAGTTAATGTTCATCAAGCACCGAGTGTAACTCAGAAATTAAATTAACAGTGTGTTAGTATAAATCTCCTTCGTTCTTTTTATGAGTACTAAATTAAAGTTCATCCTGTATTTTTAAATCTCTTATAAGCAAAGAGGCAATGCAATAATGAAACGAAAGTATAATGAAGTAATTTTACTAATTCTCAATCCATAACCATAGCAATGATTTTGTAAGTTTCCAAATATGGTTCAGCAGTGTGGACCAGCCTGGTATGAAAATAAATTTAAGTCTGTTTTCCTTTTATAATTTTTGCTACTGTGAAAGAAAATAATTAAGGTATTTAATATTCGCAGTCAGGATCAGAGGCGAGATTATGAGCATGCCATCACTTACGAAACCTGGAACATAACGCAAGTGTAATGTTGCTTTTTTTGGACCATGTGATATATCTGAATGCAACAAGAAGCCAGAAATATGTTAGCAGTGCTTGGGAGAAAGAGTGGATGGTAGCATGTACAGTCAAGCAAAGTCAGAGGTTGTGACGAACCATGCTAAATTAGCACACACAGTTCCTCTTTCTCTGCCTCCCGCCCACCTTTAAACCTGCAGTTCTTTCCACTCCAGCAATATCCCCAAAACTTGCAGTGTTGTAAAGTTTTTACAGTCTCGGAGTATCTGTGTCCTTATTTACACCACAGCTGAGTCTAAAAGAACTTTCTGCAATGATGGAAATGATCTAATTCTGCACTGTCTATTGCTTCTGTATCAGAGGAACTGAATTTTGCAAAGTATTTAATTTCAATTAACTTAAATTTAGCCACAGGCTGACAAATTGCACAGCACAACTCTAGACACCCTTCCTGTGGTCTGTAAACTCCTGCTCATCCTTCAAGACCCAATTCAAATGTCTCTTCACCCAGAATCTCCTTCCTCTTCTTGTTTCCTAAATAGCAGCTTTCATGGCTTTAATGGTAACCATTTATCACATGCTATTACAATTTTTTTTTATGGTATGTTGGTCATCCTGACTAGATCAAGAATCTTTCAGGGGGAGAGAATCTGCCTGGTTTATCTCTAAATACTCAGTTCTAAGCTTGGCACATGAGAATTATTTGATAAATGCTTGCTGGATGCTCAAGTGAAGTACTGAAACCATCTGTAGATATGAACAAATATAAGCATGGCTTCCCAGGAAAGTTCTTCCCAGAGGAAGCTTTTACTCCCTTTATATAAGAAATTGCAAACCAGATACAGCTTGAGCATCCCTAATCTGAAAATCCGAAATGCTCCAAAATCTGAAACTTTTTGAGCACTGACATGATAACACAATTGAAAAAATTCCACATGTGGTGTTATGACAGGCACAGTAAAAATGCAGTCAAAACTTTGTTTCATGGACAAAGTTATTTAAAATAATATATATGATTATCTTCAGGCTATCTGTATAAGGTACATATAAGACATAAACAAATTTTATGTTTAGACTTGGGTCCCATTTCCAAGATGTCTCACTATGTACGTGCAAATAATCCTCAATCCAAAAAATTTGATAACTGAAATACTTCTGCCCCAAGCATTTCAGATAAGGGACAGTCAATCTGCATGACCCTCAGATTTGATAGTATTTCACGATGTTTGTATACATACATGTGTGTGTGTTTGTGAGTAATTGATAGAAACTGCTTGCCCATGTTAAAAACAGATTTCCAACATTTCTTGAAACAAATATTAGATCTGGCAATTTTAGTCCCATATTTGGGCTTGGCAACAATGAACCAGAATGGAACAAGCAGCTGTATCATTTAGATAATAAATACCCTCCACAGAGTTTTTTTTTTTTTTTTTTTTTTTTTTTTTTTTTTAACATTTAGTCCAATGTTGTCACTTATGATCTCTGTCTTTCTCCTGGAGCCATTTGACCTTACAACACCAGACAATAAATGAAGAGACAGAAATTTCAAGTTCAGACACTGATTTCACACCTACATTAGTAAAATAACAGTAATAACAATACAAGCTGCAACAAACAATAATAATGGCTGCTTGTATTTATTGAACATGACATGCCAGGTATTATACTAGGCAATTAATAAACATTGTCAGATAGAATCATCCTCCATGACCTAGAAAATAGTCTTAGCTTCACTTTATCAATGAAGATACTGAGATTCTAACGGGTAAGCCGAAAATAAACAGGAAGTTCTTCCCCTAGTCTGCCCATCATCAGAGTCCTCGTTGCCATCTCTTCTACAAGGTGAATCCCTCCTCACCCCTCCATGCTCCTCCCAGGTTGGATTTAGATCCACAGCAAAAGATAAAGTGGGACTTTGGGCAAGTGACATAACCTTTCCTCATTTTGCTCCTCCACTCATAATAGGCTTCAGAAATAAGAGCTGACATTACCTCCAGGGGCACATGTGGGCACATGAAATGATGTAGGTGAAACACTGAACTTCTTAGACACTTTCACAAATGGAAAATGATCTTGTCTGAGCAGGCAGAGGAAGGTTGACATGGGAGTAGGCAGGCATGGAAAGGGCTGAACTCTCTAAAGGAAATAATGGCCTTGTGGCTTTCGCTAGCATCCGCCCTCAAGGAACCCTCATCTAGGGAGAGAATGTCTTTGTGGAACTAATACAAATTTGGCTCCCTGAAGCTTGCCTAGCTTCCTACCCATTCGGTGCTACTGAAAGGATGCAAGTCAGTGGAAGGCTTAAGAATCAACTATTGTAGGGTTAGCACTCTGCCAGGTCAGAAGCTGGCAAATCTTTTTCTATAAAGGTCCAGACACTAAATATTTTAGGTTTTGCAGGCCATAGGTAAAAAAATGAGCATGGCCGTGTTCCAGCAAAACTTTATTTAAAAAACAGAGCTAGGGCCCACAGGTATAGTTAGCCTACAACCCCTGTGCTAGACACCATGGAGGCAGAGCAGAGGCTTTTCACAGTCATCCAGCACCATCACGAGGGGCAATGCATGATGCTTCCCATTGGATTCTCCACTCAGGTAGCCACAATCCTCTGAGATAAAGGCCTGAACAGCAAGAACGACTTAAGCCACAGACTTTCTTGGTGGCTTCAGCCCCAGACTCACCCCACAGGGCAGGAGGAGAGTGAGCCTCTTTTTCCCATGAATAGTTCCTCCCAGCAGCTTTGCAGACCTGTCTGCAGAACAGGTGAGGCTACATGACTTTTGACCACATGATGTATTGGCTCCTGACTAAATCAAAGTCCACAGATGACAGGTCTACAATATCCAAACAAAGGTGTTTAAATTGATATGGACAAAACTAAATATCTCTGCTTCCCTTGTGCCCACTTTGATTCCCCTAGGTGCCAACCTGGTGCCACATCACACTGAGATAATCCACTTGCACTTGAATCATCCATGTCTCATTACCGTATGTGTATACCAAGATGGGGTGGCTCCTGTTATAGGTCACACTGCTTTTCTGTTTTTTTGAGACAGAGTCTCACTCTGTCATCCAGGCTGGAATGCAGTGGCACAATCTCAGTTGACTGCAACCTCTGCCTCCCACATTCAAGCAATTCTCTTACCTCAGCCTCCCGAGTAGCTGGGATTACAGGTGCCTGCCATGTTTGGCTAATTTTTGTATTTTTAGTAGACATAGGGTTTTACTATGCTGGCCAAGCTGGTCTCGAACTTCTGACCTCAAATGATCCACCTGCCTCGGCCTCCCAAAGTGCTGGGGTTACAGGTGTGAGCCACAATGCTGAGCCAGGCCACATTAGTTAAAGTCCATGCAGTCCTTCTTTGATATGATAAGCTTGGGGTTGGTTACATTTCTTCCAAGTGTATGACCAAGAAGATGCAAAGAAGCAAAAGTTTTCTTACTGTTTTGTCTGTTAATGTAACCTCCCATTGTCCTTATACTTTTGTTTCTGTTCTCATTTAATCCTGTTTTCCTTCACAGGATTAAGTCTGCTCATTTCTAAACTATTATTTGAACTTTAATATTCTAACATGTCTTAGTTTCATGTTTACTCTTTGACTTTCTGAGTGAAATAGTAAAGAATATGAGAGTGAAAAAGGTATTTGGAAAGATTCTGGGTTTTAAAGTTTCAACTTCAGTTGATCCTTCCTACCTGTGGGACCTTGGGCAAATGAGTGAATGATTTAAACTTGAATTGCTTCACCTGCAAGACAAAGGTAAGCATGGCAGTCTCAGAAAGGTAATTTAAGAATCACATGAGTTAAATATGGAAGATTCCTCTTCCAAATCAATAATAAAAATACAAATAATCCAACTTATATGGGCACAGGATCCAAAGAGATATTTCTCCAAACACGTTACACAAATGACCAAGGGGCATGTGGAAAGATGCTCAATATTAGCTTTCAGGGATGCCTCACCCAATCAAAAGCACAGTGAGATACCACTTCATACTTATTGGGATGATGATAATAAAAAGTTACAAAATAACAAGTATTGGTGAAGATATGAAGAAACTAGAATCTTCTTAAACTATTGGTAAGAATGTAAAATGGTACAACTGCTTTGAAAATAGTCTGGAAGTACCTTTAAAAATTAAACATAGAGTTATCATGTCTACTCTTAGTTATATACCCAAGAGAAATGAAAACCTATATCCACACAAACACAGTACTAGATTCATAGTAGCATTCACAGAAGGATTATTCATAAAAATCAAAACTGGAAACAACTCAATTGTCTATCAAATGATGAACAGATAAAATATGGACTAGCCATACAACAGAATGTTATTTAGCAATAAAAAGAAGTTTCTGAAAAGCAAATAAAACAATTACATAGTGAGGAGACAATTTACAGAATGGGAGAGCATATTTACAAACTCCGATAAGGGGTTAATATCCAAAATATATAAGAAACACACTCAACTCAATAGTATCCTCTTCTACAAAATAACCCAATTAAAAATTGAGCAAAGGACCCACATAGATATTTTTTAAAAGGAGACATACAATGGCCAACAGGCTTATAAAAAATGTTAAATATCACTAATCTTCAGGGAAGTGGAAATGAAAACCACAATGAGGTATCACCCACCTCACACGTGTTAGAATGGCCATTATCCAGAAGTCAAAAGATAACAAGTACTACTGAGAATGTACTTGAAAAGGGAACCCTTATTGGCAGAAATGTAAACTTGTATCGCCATCACGGAAAAGAGTACAGAGGTTCCTCAAAAATTAAAAATAGAATTACCATAGGATCTAGTAATCCCACTCCTGCAGACAGTCAAAGGAACTGAAATCTTCATCCAAAAGAGATATCTGCACTCCTACGTTCATTGTAGCATTATTCAAAATGACGAAGATGTGGAATCAACTTAAGTTTCCACTGACAGATAAATACAAAAATGCAATGTATTTATCAATAATGGAATATTATTTACTCTTTAAAAAGGAAAGAAACTCCTGCCATTTGTAAAAATGTGAATAACATGAAAGACATTATGACAAGTGCAGTAAGCCAGACACAGAAAGAAAATTACTGCCTGATCTTACTTACATGTGTAATCTAAAATATTCAGACTGTTAGAAACAGAGCACAGAATAATAGTTACCAAGGGCCAGGTGTGGGGAAAATGGGATAATTTGGTCATGGCTACAAACTTTCAATTATAAGAGAAGTAAGTTCTGGCATGCTAATGTATGGCATGGTGACTAAGGCTAATGATAATACACTGTATACTAGAAATATGCTAAGACAGTTGATCTTTACTGCTCTCACCAAGCACACGCACAAAAGGTAACTACGTAAGGTAAAGGATATGTTAATTAGCTTGACTGTATATGTATATCACAATGTATATGTATATTAAATCATCACACAGTATATTTTAATATATATAATTTTTGTCAATTATACCTTAATCAAGCTGTAAAAAAAGAAATGAAGTGCTGATGTATGCCAAAAGATGGATGACCCTTGAAAATTTTATGTTAAATGGAAAAGATAGTGGCAAACACCACCACATAATGTATGATGCCGTTTATATAAAATGTCCATAACAGGCAAATACATAGGGACAGAAAGTAGATTAATAGTTTCCAGGGTTGTGGAAGGGGAGGGATGGGAAGTGAAAACCAAAGGGCACAGAGTTTTTGTGGGGGTGATGAAAATATTCTGGAATTAGATAGTAGTGACAGTTATACAACTCTTCAAATATACATGAAACCACTGAATTGTACATTTTAAATGGGTGAACTGTATGATATTTTAACTGTGTCTAAATAAAGCCAGAAAGTTCTTAGCCTAGTGCCTGAGACAAAGGAAGAAATAAAAATGGTCACTACTGCTATCATTCAGTCACTTGCATATTAAAAATGTAGTCAGTTATTCTAGAGACTTTCACCTCTGTTATTCTGAAAATTAAAATACTCAAACATATGTGTGGTGAGGTCTAGAAGAGGAGGATTATTGTAGCCTGGAGTAGTTAGAAAGCCCTTGAGAAGTGTGAACAGAATAAAGGAGGAGGCAAAGAAGAAATCACCAAAGGCAGCAATCTGAAAGTGCAAAGGTGGGAATAATTTGGTTCCCTGTGGGAGCCATAAGGAGGCAATTCGATTAAGCAAATGGTTCATGAATGCAAGGGATAAGTTGAAAAGAAGGCAAAGTTAGATTTCCAAGGGTCTTGGAAGCACAGGCCAAGAAGTTTGGAATTCCTCCAGCTTTCGAATGTCAGGAACTGAATTTAAGGAAAACTATCCTGCCAGTTTATATGGTACTGGCTGAAATCAGAACCCAGGAAGCATGGCTTAATAAAGGCCTGAAGAAAGATAGTAAGAATGGAAATAAGAATGCAAAGCACAAAACAGTGGCTACTTCTTTTTTTTTTTCCCCCAGAGCCAGTTGTTCTAAAGTGGCTATTTCTTTAAGATAAAGGTGACAGAATATAGAAGGAAAAATCTCCCTCTGTCCTTCATCAACACCTAACAAAAGGAAGAGTAATAACCATAAAATAATGGTTAAAAAAAAAAGGAAATTTACCGGTAAGCTCTAAATAAGGAATTAAGCACAAACTCAGGCCATAAAATTCAAATGAGGCAACTATTAAAAAAATAATAGGAAGGCAGGAAGGAGCAGAGGGAAGGGAAAAATGCAAATAACAGATGATTTTGATGCAATTTGAAGTTGTCTCAAAATCTTCCACCACAATTGTCAGAAACAGATTGGAGAAAGTATTTGAGTTGACAAAATCATGGAATTTCTCTTCAATTTTCCCCACAATCAAGAGACAAGTAGACTCAAGTCATGATTTTAATGTTGAATTTTTCTTCTTGGTCACTTTGTAAGCTGGGAACCCCCGGGCAGTGATGCCCTGCTTGGGCCTTGCTTGGCCATGCTGGTGTGCCCCAGCTTGCTGTGTTACAGCTTGTACCTGCATTCAGTGGTTCCCTGAGCTCCTGTCCCATGCCCAGGAAGAATGAGGATACACTGGACATTGAAGGGTGATGTGGGTGGAGAAGAATTTTATTGAGTGATGAAGTTTTCAGCAGAGAGGGGATGTGGGATTTGTCCCCCTACCTGATGGTGAGGAAGTTCCCCTGTGTGGCTGGGCCTGGGGGCTCTTATGGACTTAGAGTGAGGAGTGCCTGCTGATTGGTGTGAGTCTACAAAAATGGTTAAAGCAAAGACACCACTCAAAGATGGGCACAACAGTGTACAGAATCAATTAGGAAAGCACAGGTATATATAAAATAGGTGAAGGGTGGCGACCAATCAGAGGAAAGTGCACCAAACAGCAAGGCAAATTCTCACCAGTCTGAGGATTTAACCTGTAGCTTGGCTTTCAGGCTTTAAACTGTCTTCCACTTGAGGTGGGGTTTCACTGGGTACCCGCCCCATCTGCATAGGCACTTGGCTGCCTCCTGTTGCTGTTAATTTGGAAACCTTGGTGAAGCCCCAGAAAACCTTGGAGAGTACAATCCCAGGACTTCAGCACAGCCAAGAATAGCAATAATTATGACAGGGGCTTGGCAGGAAAAAAGTTGATAGAACCTAGTAAATGATAGTATACAGAGGATGAACTTTAAGAATAAATTGGAGATGACTCAAGGTTTCTAGCCTGGATTTTTCAAAATGGGGGTGACACCAGTAAGGGCAGGGGTCAGAAAAGGGGAACATCTTATGTGAGAAGGGCATGTGCTCTGTTATCAGATAAATTAAGTTTGAGCAACTTATCCCTTGAATTTGTATGTCTACATAAACCTAACCTAGTGCCTCACAAGTAGTAAGCCTTTTATAGGTGTGTGCAGGAGGGATGAGGCATATACAATTTTAATTAAATATGAACAAATGATGGTAACATTAAACTCAGATTTTTAAAAATGGTTTTGTTTAAATCACTATGGAGTCAATGGACTGTATGAGTTTTAAAATATTTTTAATTTTAAACTCTCTTAGATATTATAAAGCCACAGTCCAAGTCATCTTACACTTAAAAAACAATCAAGAAAAGCCTATTAAAGACTAGAAAACCCGAATTTATAAATTCCTCCTGTGATAGAATGAACAAAAACTTCAACTTTCACAGCTTAAAGACATTTAGCACCTCAAAAAGGTGTATCAAAGGTAAGTTTCAAGATAATCATTTTCTGTACTTTATGATATTGTATAATAAGAAGCCATTGGAAATCAAGTCAATTTACAAAAAGAAAAAAAAAAGAAAAAAAGAAAAACCCCAGAAGTGCAAATAACAGTGCTTTGTAAAACTGTATGGCCCATTTTCTGGAAGCTACTGTGTGATTCTGGAACTAGACTTTTCATTAAAAAGGTAAGAGATTCAGGCATCAGACATGTTTAATTACTGGCTCCCTGATGAAGTTCACTATCCTGTCTAAAGGATCTTTCTTTTTAAAGCCCCCTTCCTCCTTGTATATTCTGACATTGAGTGTCTCTGGCATTTGCTCTATGAGAATAACTGGAGAGTACAATGCCCTTGAATGCAGCAAATTGGAGCCTGAATGGGCACCATGAGCCCCAAGCACATGAAAACCATTTGTGTGTGTGTTTATAAAACTTCTCCCACAAAATCAGTCTTTGTAATTTCCTAGACTTCAAGAGCATTCTTTTCAATCTGGAACTTCTTAACTTGGCCCTTAAAAATCCTAAACTAAAGGCATTACTAAGCTATCTGTGTAAATATATTAAATTCTTCCTCATTAGGAAGTTTCCAATTTATGACAAAGTTTGCAGAGGAGTCTGTAACCCAAAGTGGATCAAGAACCACAGCACGTAGACCCCTAAAAATTAAAAACACTGAAATCTATTTAGCAAATCTGCATGAGATGAGCCAAGTTCAGACTGCTTCTGGGGAGTCATTTCCTGGAAATCTAGTCATTTAGTGGTAGACTTACAGATGGATCTCAATTGCCCGTGTGATTTTCCCAGCCTATTGTTTTCATATCTAATTATTCTCTTAAAATTTCCATCCATAAAAAAACTCTAAAGATATTAGGATCACTCTTCACAGTCTTTCCTTCTTTTGAAAGATACTATTTTTGTCACTTTGAAAACTGTAAATAGCATTCAAGATGATATTTAAGTTTGTGCCAACATTTAGTGGAAATGTCTAAGTTTTGAAATAGTAGGAAGCTCAGCATTCCATCTGGTGTGTTTTCATTTTATCTCCTATTCTCAGTGATTTTTAAAAGTCAGCTGCAGTGTCAATATCGTTTCTGCTATGCTAATGTGACCTCCACACGGAAATCAGAGGAAAGGAGTTCTCAGGGCAAGCGATTCTTTCTCAGTTGAACTATTCAGTGTCATAATACCACAAAGTATCAGAGCTGAAAGCGGGCTTACAGGTGACCAAGATGAATACCTCTCAGTTTGAAGGGAAACTGAGCCTCAGGCAGAGGAAATTGCCCACAGTCTCATTAGCCATAGGGACAGGAGTTGAGCCTTGATAGGAAGCTTTTCTGATAGCCCCATGTCAGGTGGTCACTTCTTTCCCCACACTTCCATGGCCTTTCATCAGAGACCACCACCCCATGTTACTTAGTGGTTCCAACTTTGTAGCATAGTTACTGTCACTCATTTCCTACCCATATGTGGCAGGCCATTTCAAAGTCATCACTGGTGTGCCATTTCCTTCCTGTCTCTTGGCTAAAGGGAAGTACATCTATTGTTTAGCAGCAGTCTCCTTCACTCACCAGCTTAGCTTCTAATTCAAAAGGCACTGCCCCAGTGTGACAGAGAAATGATTCATGCGGGGATAAGGATGCAGAAGAGTTCTAACTGCCCACCCCCAGACTTTAAAATAGTTTCAAGCTGGATAACGGACAGAGTTAAGAGAGATAAAGCAAGAAAGAGTGCGTGTGTACATGAGTGAGCACGTGTAATGCATGTGTGTGCACGTGTGCATTGGGGTGGGGTGTGCTATGCCCTTGCCTTTCTCCCAACTCCCAGGCTGAATCCTGAGGTTGGGTAATATATTAGTTTTCTATTTGCTGCTATAACAAATTTCCACAAACTTAATGGCTTAAAACAATACAATTGTATTATCTTACAGCACTGGAGGTCAGATGTCCAAAATGGGTCTAATGGGCTAAAATCCAGGTGTTGGTAGATCTGCATTCCTTTTTGGAGGCTCCAGGGGAAAATCTGTTATTTTGCCTTTTCCAGCTCCTAGAGGCTGCCCGAATTCCCTGGCTCATGGCCCAATTCCATCTTTAAGGCCAGTGATGGCCAGTTGAATCTTTCTCACATTGCATCACTCTGACACTAATTATTTTGCCTCCTTCTTCCACATTTGTGATTATGTTGGGACCACTTGGACAATTCAAGGTCATCTCTCTATCTTAAAGTTGGCTGACTAGCTTCTAATTCAATCTTCAACCTTAATTCTCTTTTACCATCTAACATATTTGCAGGTACTGAAAGATTGGTACATAGGCAACATTGGGAGGCTATTATTTGGCCTTCCACAGGTGACTTGCTGTAAGCCATCCTTCTGAATTTGAGACTCTAAGAGAGTAGACTGAATGTGTATTATGCTTTTCTCATCCAGAATTCTGGTAGAACCCAGCTTTGCAAAGAGAATAATGAAGGACTATAGCAACATGAATGTCTACTGGAGGCACCTAATTTTCTGCAGATCTTAGGAAAGTATGTAAAAACAGACAAGCTTTTTTGAGCTCATGAGAACTCTGACAAGCTGGCAAAGGCCAAAGAGTAAGTGTCCTTCACATGCTTGAGACAAGAGACTGTGTCAGGACCATGGACACTTCCAGGGATGTAGGAGGCCAAAGGTCACTGTCCCGTAAAGGATGACTGCCTTCCTTATGGGTATCAGAACGGACCAAAGACGCACACAAGGACCAGGTGAGGGGAATTATTTGGACACCAGATGTCAAGGAAACAACAGCCAAGGACCACAGGATCCCTGCCTACCCCACATGACATGTTGCTCATTAAGGCCCCAGAATACAGAATCTGAATGGAGAGATTATAAGCCAGAATGAGACTGAATGAATTATAGGCCTGAAATGACAGAAACAGCACTGAACTTGCTGAGCAAAACCTGGCCCAGTGCTGATGAAATTGTTTGCTCTTATAGTCAGAAATTCAACTGAATGTTTGGAGTCAAGAACATTTCATTTTTTTTTAATAGTCAAATTGGTGACTGTGAAGCTAGTAATTGTCAGAGGGATGCAATATGAGAAAGATTCAACTGGCCATCACTGGCCTTAAATATGGAATTGGGCCATGAGCCAGGGAATTTGGGCAGCCTCTAGAAGCTGGAAAAGGCAAAAGAACAGATTTTCCCCTAGAGCCTCCAAAAAGGAGTGCAGACCTGCCAATAATAATTACACATGCCACTCAAATGAACCTCAGACACGGCAAAAGTTGACTTGGCGATTGAGAAGAAACCGGAGACAAGGCAAACAGAATGGGAATATAAGACTGCAGAGTATCACATCAGCACAACTGGCTATTTCATTTTTATTTAGATTTATGTTTATAATTTATTTATTTATTTTTGATACAGAGTCTCACTCTGTTGCCCAGGCTGGAGTGCAGTGGCATGATCTCAACCTGCCAGGTTCAAGCAATTCTGCCTCAGCCTCCTGAGTAGCTGGGACTACAGGCACGTGCCACTACACGTGGTTAATTTTCTTTGCATTTTTAGTAGTGATGGGGTTTCTCCATGCTGGCCAGGCTGGTCTCGAACTCCTGAGCTCATGATCTGCCCACCTAGGCCTCTCAAAGTGCTGGATTACAGGCATAAGCCATCGGGCCTGGTCCTATTTTTAAATTATTTTCTTAGATGGTGTTTAGCTCTGTCACCTGGGCTGGAAGGCAGTGGCATGATCTTGGCTCACTGCAACCTCCCTGTCCCAGGTTCAAGCTATTATCCCACCTCAGCATCCTGAGTAGCTGGGATTACAGGCGCCCACCACCACACCCAACTACTTTTTGTATTTTTAGTAGATATGACGTTTCACCACATTGGCCAGGCTGCTTTTGAACTCCTGACTTCAAGTGATCCTCCCACCTCAGCCTCCCAAAGAGCTAGGATTACAGGTCCGAGCCACTGTGCCCAGCTGACAACTGTCTATTTTAATGGATCCTTCCCAGTGCTCCTCAAAGCAGGAACTCAAGAAAAATTGTATCTTGAGGAGTATTTTTTTTTCTAACATGTCAAAGGCTAGAAATAGCAAAAAAGTAACTTCTCTGGGTGTTTCAGCTACTTAGGCAGCTCACACACATGTATTTCCCATGAGGTCTTGATCAAAACTAAAGTCAGTTTTTTTCAATAGGTTCACCAAACAACTGCCAGTAAATACTGGCTCTGCCAATGAGTGAAAAAGAACACAGGATGTCTGCTCTTAAAAAGTGACTTCTGGCCAGGCATAGTGGCTCACACCTGGAATCTCAGCACTTTGGGAGGTCAAAGCGGGAGGATCATGAGGTCAAGAGATCAAGACCATCCTGGCCAACACAGGGAAATCCTGTCTCTACTAAAAATACAAAAATTAGCTGGGCATGGTTGTATATGCCTGTAGTTCCAGCTACTCAGGAGGCTGAGGCAGGAGAACTGCTTGAACCCAGGAGGTGGAAGCTGCAGTAAGCCAAGATTGCACCACTGTACTCCAGCCTGGTGACAGAGCAAGACTCCATCTCAAAAAAGAAAAGAAAAGACAAAAAAAAGTCCCCTGATGTTTTCTTTAAATTACAAAATTATGGCATACTCATTACATTAAGTTTGGGAAATGCAAAAGAATAGAAAGGAACAGGAGCAATCTATTATTCTATTTGAAGCCACAATCTCTCTTAACTGCAAGGTACATGTTTTTCCATTCCATCCTCGGTTTATATGCTACTCTCTTCATTCAATATTATATCCCAATGTATTTTTCCCCAGTTAATTTAGAAAGCCTATTTTGCCAAAGTTGAGGATGTGTACCTGTGACACAGCCTCAGGAGGTCCTGACGACAGGAGTCCAAGGTGGTCAGAGCACAGTTCGGTTTTATACATTTTAGGGAGACATGAGACATCAATCAACATACGTAAGATGAATGTTGGTTCGTTCTGGAAAGATGAGACAACTGGAGGCAAAGGCAGGAAGACTCTGAGTGGGAGGGAGCTTCCAGGTCATAGGTAGATAAGAGACAAATGGTTGCATTCCTTTGAGTTTCTTATTAGCCTCTCCAAAGGAGGAAATCAGATACATATTTATCTCAGTGAGCAGAGGGGTGATTTTTAATATAATGGGAGGTACGTTGGCCCCTAAGGAGTTTCCAACTTGACTTTTCCCTTTAGCTTAGTGATTTGGGGACCCCGAGATTTATTTTCCTTTCACATTTTCTCCATTTTCTTTTTAAAAATCTTTTGTAGAAGGCATTTTAGAAGAAAATGAGTCTCTGGTCTCAGGTTCTGTCTCATCTCTCATGGCTAGGATGGTTTATTCCTAGATGGGTAGGTCCTGAGTTATTAGGAAACTTCACTTTTAGCTTGTTGGGAAGTCTCATGTCCCATGAATAGAAAATAGTGGGAGGAAGGAAGAAAAACAACAACAAACTAAAGAGCAAGCCTGGAAAATGGATATAGGCCACGTGACTCAGAAGTCCATACATCAGTAGGCAGGTATGAAAGTGGCTTATGCATGTAAACAGGTTGCTGTTATTTTTTTCTGAAGTTTAAGTTGTCTAGCTTCAGTTCACTGGGCTTGACGAAAGCACGGCTTAGTTTTTGGTGACTCCAAATTAGGACAAATGGGAAATAAGAAGAAAAAAAAATGAAAACATTATTTTGCAGACTTGTAGCCAAGAAAAATTAGAATTCGTTCCAAACTGTAGAAAATAATAAAAACTGAAAAACATTAGGCAAGACTAGAAATCTAACAACAGGTGTACTGAAAGATAATTTTCCTCTCTCCATTTTTCCATTTTCACTAAAGACAAATCATGAAAGGACCAATTTGCCTTATTATTCATGGCCTGATTATTCATACACTGTGTTACATCATCAAAATTATTCTTAAAAACTTTGATGGCTACATAGATGAATATACAGCATTAAAATATATTCCTCGATTATTTGGCATTTAAATTGTTTCCCAGGTTTAGATTTTTCAAATTAATTAAATCAGGTGTCCAAGTTTTGTAGACACACACTCACTCACACATACTCTGATGTAATCTGTAAACATATTGCAGGTAAGAGCATTTTGAACTTAGAGGAGATGACACAAATGTCTGTTA
Organism: Saimiri boliviensis; assembly: GCF_048565385.1. Lineage (NCBI taxonomy): Eukaryota > Metazoa > Chordata > Mammalia > Primates > Cebidae > Saimiri > Saimiri boliviensis. The sequence goes on from NC_133456.1 coordinate 50,153,314, forward strand.
TTCTCTGGGTTGGGTGTAGACACAATTCCATACATGAAGTGTTTGTTGACCAGCCTATTTTGGATTGTCTATCTTAGAGAGTACTGGTGGGCCTTTTAGGGGAGTAATCTATCAAGTTCATTTTCAGGGAGATTCCAGAAATGGGTTAAATGGGATACAGGGGACAGAGTTGGCCTTGGTGATTTAATTCTGGAGTTACTCACAAAGTTTCACTGTGTCTTATGACTAAGACCTGATATTCCAGCTCTAAAATCCCATTCTATTCTCAGCAGGCTTTGCTGGTTTGAAAAAATACCTTGGCATCTCAGGAAGGCCAACAATTTAAACTGCGACTGTAATAACTGAGGCACAAGCTCTTTCTCAGAGGGAGGTTTTGGACAGAAGGCAGGCAGTGCCCAAGAAGCAACAGGACTTGCAGCTGTAAAAGGAAAGCCATGGACCTGAAGAATGGAGAACCAGGCTCTGAATGCAAAGGGCTGCAGAAGTGCCAGCTTCAGCTCAACAGACATTTCTTGACAACCTACTCTATCATGTAGTGGTATCTGTTAGGTGCTAGGAGGCAGAGAGAACTGAGATGAGTAAGACACTTCTGGTAGCTCACAAAGGCAGAGAGTGAAAGAGAACCCAGACTGTGGAGCCAGACAGCCTAAGTATAAATCTCAGATTTATTTCTTACTCTCTCTGTGTCCTCAGAAAAGTTTTCAAGTCTGCCTGTGCCTCCGTTTCTATACATGATGGAGGTAAACGTACCTTAATGCCCAAACTAGCATTTCATTGTATATATTAACTCATCAGTATGCTAATATCATAGTCCTATCATAGTCTCCCTCTACATTTGAAGATATCTCCAGCTAATGAAAATTTTGTTTGCAACCTCTTTCAAGATGTCTAATTCAGCCTTATCCCAGATCACCAATAGATGAAACTAGCCCAATGCCCCAGGGAAAGAAGGATGGATGGAAAATGATTGAGGAAAACAAGTTAAGTTTCTTATTTCAGGTCACTAAAAGTAAATTCAACCTCTCTTCATATCAATTGATAGGGCCAAGATTACCAAAGAATCCAGCTGGAAGTTCATATATAGATTTGACCTAACTGTACAATGTCCTTTCAATAATTCCGAAGAGTTGACCAGAAGAAACCATTTTTTAGAGGGAAAAAATATGTTGGAGCTATATTTCAGTGCAAAGGGAATATTCTGTGGGTTCCTTAGGTACCACTAATGTAAGAAGGATTTCCAGCAGGTACTGGTGCAACTGGCCTAGAAGATACTTATGGTCTTATAAGCAAGACCTTTTCTTTTTCAGAAAAAAAAAAATCCCTCTTAAATATTTTAGTGTGTTATGACATGAATACACTATATGGCAAGCAAAAGTATTTAAGAGGTTCAGTGCACAAAACCAGCTCAAAAAGGATGACCTTGGGAATTGCAGAAGCTTGGCTAGAGCATGCTGATGACTTCCTTGTGCTAAACAAAAAACTCTAAAAAGGAGTTGTAATAAAGTACCTAGATGGGGACTAGTGAGCCATATCCTAAAAGCAGAGAAAATGTCTAACTCTGTAAATGGCATTTCTTTCACTCTAAGTCTTAATTACTGGTGATGTATCTAGGACCTACGTATTTACTGGAAATCCAGTGTGTGTGTCGTGTGTGTGTGTGTATGTGTGTGTGTGTGTGTATGTGCGTGTGTGTGTGAATGTCTCTAAGGTTGAACAGGGATATGAAAACAATTTGAGATTTAGTATTGGAAGTCCCAGTCTCCAAGAAAATCACTTTTTTCACTGTACTTGGGTTTTCCACAAAATTGAAGAATAATATTTTCCTTAGACCAAAGCAAAGGGTGATAGAAATAGGGAAGGCTTTGTAGTCAAGCAGACTTTGATATAAACAGGCTTTGCCATGAGCTGATTATGAGGTCTTGACATAGACATTTACTCTCTGCAAATTTAGTTTCAATTCAATGTTATGAATGACATCCACCCTGTGAGGTTAATGAAAATAATGTACGCTTGGCACCTAGCAGACAATCCAGCCCAATGTGTATTCTCACTGACAATAATAATTTATTATTCTCAAGGAAAATATAAATTTACTTAAAATAGATAATATTCTCAATAATAATAATTTTATTACATTGCTATTTTTCATTAGTGTTCTCCCCAGGAGCAAAGACGAAGAACTATAGTTGTTTTATGATCGCTAACCTTACACTAGAAGCCCAATACTATTGAATATTTTTCCACATTTCAAATATGGGAAACAAAAGACACTGAAATTTAAATAGAAGGTTCAACACTAAATAGTTTGCAATAAATCACTATGTTGACTCAAGGTGCAGAATTTAGAGCTATACAGGTATGCCAGACATTTCTTGATTTACTTGATTAGAAAGAAAATCTGGCATCATTCAAATTGCTCTTCCAAATTTGGGGGAGGTCATAACAATTTCCACAAGCAGCTGCTTGCCAGTAAACTGAAGCAGTTTGAAGATGTTACAGAGCAACACCATCCAGTAGAAATCTAATGCAAGACGCATATGTTATTACAAGTGTTTGGTAGCAACACCGAAGCAAGTACAGAGACACAGGTGAAATTAATTTAGTGATATAACTTTTAACTCAACATTACCAAAATATTATCATTTCAACATGTAACTACTACAAAACATTTTTAATGAGATATTTACTTTTTTTTTTTTAAGAAGTCTTTGAAATCCAAACTGGATTTTACATTTACAACACATCTCAATTCAGACTGTTCACATGTAGCTCGTGGCTACCAATTGGACAACAATGGTAGACATCACCTCGCAGTGACGAAAGTATAATCACATTTTGAACACTCAAGCTAGGATTCTACACATCCGGCTATGTTTCCAGGACTCTATGTGCCTTCTCCAAAGCCGGCAACTTGGTGGCCTTAGGGTTCTTTCCTGCTGGCACGTGGCACATAAATGAACCTTACTCCAAGCTAAGAAGTTAGAGGATTTATTTATAAAGGTTGTTTGAATTAAGTGTATCATTCTTTTGTCTAAAGAATGACAGGTGATATTTTAAATGCAAAAACATTTACAAAAGCTTTGGAACTTTAAAATTGTATTAATTTTTATCTTCTGTTTCCCCCTAATTCTTGCTTATTTTGATTTTCTTCATTAAAAGAGAGATAAAGTCAAATGTGTGGGGGCTTTTCACTTTGGGGCCATTATAATTCACATTGAGGGAATCGTGTCAATTCTTAATTCATATCTGTTTTCTCTTTGCCTAATTTATCCCTTTCTGCTAATAATTTATTTTTTCCAATAGTTTTTTTTTTCCCTGTCCCCAATCCCCCTATACTCTCATTTCTCTAAGCAAAATGGATTTGGAAAAACTTCTGAGATCTCGGCAGTTTGCTTTAGCAGGTTAACTTCTCTATAAAAAAACATGAAAATGTTTTGGACAACTTTCTTAAGTGACTGTTTATTAAATAGCTATGCCAAGAACCTTGAATGTCAATCTAACATTCTTTTTAAACACCCAAATGGCCCATTCTTCAAGTGCTGTAGTTAAACTGAGGTTTCATTGCAGCAGCCATAGGGAGACTGAGAACAGAACTGTGAGAAGCAGGTAGGAAGACAGATGGAATCCAGCAACAAGGACACCTCGGAGCAAGCATTTTCCTCCTTCACTGGCCAGCACCTTACAGCTTTCTGGTAGACTATGTCTGTTTGGAGCAAGAATTCACTGTGGAGAGCAGATAGAACTCTGCCTGATTCAGGATATAATGAGGGAGGACCACATGGAGAGGTTTGGCAGAGCGGATTTACTGTGGATGCTAACGATAGAGTGACACATGATTAACGTTTTCTTGCTTATTTCTTACTAACATGCAACTGAGCATATTCAAACAACATAGGAAAGCAATTCTGGTCAACTAATCGAGGGTAGCTGACCTCAAAGCAAACTCTAGGGAAAACCATGGCGTCCTTTGCCTTGAAGCTCAACCTCTAGATATCTGTATCTGCCTCATCAATCACTCTTCAGCCTTCTTTCATTATTTGTTCTCTTTAGTGTCCAGTGACTTCATGATTTTCCTTGGAGACCCCAGCTCTCCATCAGTATCATTATAGCCCTCCATGCTTCTCAACATTCCTCACTTGTTCAACTCTATCAAACATGGCTAGCCTGGGCCAGGCATGGTGGCTGATGCCTGTAGTCACAGTACTTTGGGGGGCCAAGGCAGGAAGATTGCTTGATGGTAGGAGTTTGAGACCAGCATGGATGACATTGCGAGACCTGTCTCTATAGAAAAAACATTAGCCATGTGATATGTGCCTGTTGTCCTAGCCACTCAGGAGGCTGAGGCAGGAAGATCACTTGAGACCAGGGATTCAAGGCTGTAGTGAGCTATGACTGGGCCACTGCTCACCAGCCTGGGCAACAGAACGAGACCCTATCTCTTAGAAAAAAAAGTTAATAAAATGACTAACCTGAGTAATATATTGTGATGGTTAATACTGAGTGTCAACTTGATTGGATTGAAGGCTGCAAAGTATTGTTAGTGGGTGTATCTATGAGGGTATTGCCAAAGGAGATTAACATTTGAGTCAGTGGAGTGGGAGAGCCAGACCCACACTCAATCTGGGTCGGCACCATCTAATGAGCTGTCACCACTGCTAAAATAAAGCAGGCAGAAGAAGGTGGAAGGAATAGACTTGATGAGTTTTCTGCCCTTCATCTTTGTCCCGTGCTGGATGATTCCTGCACTCAAACAATGGACTCCAAGTTCCTCAGCTTTTCATCTCTTCATTTCTCAGTGGTTTGCCAGGCTCTTGGGCCTTCAGCAACAGACTGAAGGCTGCACTGTCAGCTTCCCTACTCTTGAGGTTTTGGACCTCGGACTGGCTTCCTTGCTCCTCAGCGTGCAGATGGCCTATTGTGGGACTTCACCTTATGATCGTGTAAGTCAATACTCCTTAATAAACTGTCCTTTATATATACATCTATCCTATTAGTTCTGTCCTGCTAGAGAACCTTGACTAGTACATAAATTATTTGAGTATTTGTTTCTGTGAGAAAAATGGTCACAAATAACTTTTAACCAAATAAATGCTTTTCTGCTAATTTTATGTTTCTCTCTTGTTTTCCTTGTGAAAAACATAGAAATTTAACTCAGTAATAATCAGACATAAGATAGGGTAAACCAGATGCCTACCCAGCTCTCTCATTATTAAAATAGGTAGCCAAAGAGCATTCATAGATACAGAGGGAGCATTTGAGGTCATAGGTCATTAAATTAGCATTACTACATGCTTATTTGTTAGTTTTAATTTGGTTCTTTCAATAAAAAATCTCCACTAATTTAGAAAAACATATAAAGTTGTGATCTTATTCTGAATGAAATATACCAAAGTTTTCATTCCAAAATTCTCAAATACTCCCAGAAATGTACCGCTCATTGGGAGGACATCAGTAAACCCAGAAGAAAAAAAAAGCTAATAAACTGTCTCACAGAAACATTCCTTCCTTTTTGAAGAGTCAACTAGGGACCCACGGACTATGAGCCCATTGTCAAATGGTGTGTGAAAGAGATCCAAGTTCAACAATAAATATCATCAGCAATATAATGGTTCTCTCCAGCCTTCAGGGCCAAATGACCTGCGTTTTAGCAAATTGATTTTGCTCATGAATTGTGTTAAGCCAAGCAATTGTTTCCCATGACATGCTTGAACCCACGGTTGCTTTGTCTATGAAATTCATGGTTGAATTTGTCCAATTGCTGATTGCTATTCCCATTTGCTTTAATAATAGTCACTTCCTTCATCAGTAATGGATTTTATATACAGTGCACAGGCACAACCATTCAATGTCACCCATAAACATTTGATGAATTGTCCAATACAGTTATGAGAGTTGCTTATTTGGGATACAGCTAGGGTAAGTCTGACTGAGTTAATGAGAGGATATGACATTAGGCCATGGGTGTTTCCTCCCCCACATTAGCTATACACGCTCTTTTATCCAAGGACCCATTTGGGTCATTACCATAATCTTCATCAACTTGTCAAGATAATGAAGGGCTCACTGAGTTCAGAGAAGGCTTGGCATAATTCATGAAAATTTAAAGAACACAGATGTAGAAAGAGTTTGGGAGCTACAGATAAATTAGATCTGCATTGACAGCCATAAAGAAAGAGTTTCAGAAGACATTCTGCTTTGGAAGGGGGAGAGTTTGAGCTCAGTTTTATGAGAGAAGAGTGGCTCATACTCTGAAATGTCTAGGACATACTGCTGGAGGAACAGGAGGGGAAAACAAACTCAGAGATGATCATCAAGGTTGAAAATGAAGGAAGAGTCGCTCTCGAGCCTGCTTTTAGCAAATCCCACAACTATATTTGTTATAGGCACACAAATCTAGGTTTGGTGGGAGGGGACAAGTTAGTTATTAACTTTGACATGTGCCTACCAGACTTGCTTAGCAATCAGACAAGGTTTATAACTGCTTCTTCTAACCTTTCCGGAGTACCACAATTTGTAGCCTTCTTCACACTGATTTCTGACCAAAGGATTCTGTTCCATCAATGCCCCATTAAATTCACCTCAGATGGCTGATGGCAAAATGTCAAAGTCTCACCCAGTGTGGCTATGAGTTAGTGAATTGACCCTCTGAAAAGCAAGACATATAATCTCCATTTAAATTATGTTAGAACTAGTAGGGAATTTCAAGTTCTTCCAGTTCAACACCTTGGTTTTTTAAATGTGTTCATTCATTTTCAAATATTCATTGAAGCTCCATCCTATCCTATACAAGATTAGATCCCTGCTTTCCTGCTTTTAAGACTCTAACGCATAATTGGAGGATGCAGGTATTGAATAATAAGGTAATAAATTACATTAAGTGTAGTAGATGTTAAGAAGGAAATAGGCATGGTGATATAATAGATTTACTATAGAGAGGACAGATTAACTATTTTAGATGAAACCAGATAAGGGTGTAAAGTACACTTTGAGGAGGTGACTTTGAGCTGAGATTTGAGTGATTACATGAAGCCACATGAAGGGGAAGTGAAGATGGTAGAAGTTACAGTTGACAAGAACAACATCTGCAAAGGCACTAAGGTGGGAACAAGAATAATATGTTTGACAAAAGCAGGCAGTGGAAGAGAATACTCACAGGAGCTGAGGAGGTGGGGCAGGACCCACCACTGAAGTTAAAGAACTCACCTGGATTTTAGGATTTACATTTAAGTCTTTAATCCATGTTGAGTTAATTTTTGTATAAGGTATAAGAAAGGGGTCCAGTCCAGTTTTGGTTTCTGCATATGGCTAGCCAGTTTTCCCAGCACCATTTATTAAATAGGGAAACCTTTCCCCATTGCTTGTTTTTGTCAGGTCTGTTGACGATCAGATGGTTGTAGACGTGCGTTGTTATTTCTGAAGTCTCTGTTCTGTTCCATTGGTCTATATATCTGTTTTGGTGCTGGTACCATGCTTCTTTGGTGACTGTAGCCTTATAGTATAGCTGGAAGTCAGGTAATGTGATGCCTCCAGCTTTGTTCTTTTTGGTTAGGATTATCTTGGCTATACGAGCTCTTTTTTGGTTCTGTATGAAATTTAAAGTAGTTTTTTCTAATTCTGCAAAGAAAGTCAATGGTAGCTCGATTGGAATAGCACTGAGTCTATACATTACTTTGGGTAGTATGGCCATTTTCACAATACTGATTCTTCCTATCCGTGAGCATGGAATGTATTCCCATTTGTTTGTGTCCTATCTTATTTCCTTGAGCAGTGGTTTGTAGTTATCCTTGAAGAGGTCCTTCATATCCCTTTTAAGTTGTATTCCTAGGTATTTTATTCTGTTTGTAGCAATTGTGAATGCGCGTTCATTCATGATTTGGCTGTTTGTCTGTTATTAGTTTATAGAAATGCTTTTGATTTTTGCACACTGATTTTGTAACCTCAGACTTTGCTGGTTGCTTATCTGCTTAAGGTGTTTTGGGGCTGAGATGATGGGGTTTTCTAAATAAACAATCACGTCATCTGCAAACACAGACAATTTGACTTCCTCTCTTCCTGTCTCAATACACTTTGTTTCTTTCTCTTGCCTGATTGCCCTGGCCAGAATTTCCAGTACTATGTTGAATAGGAGTGGTGAGAGAGTGTGTCCTTGTCTACCTTGTCATCCATGCCAGTTTTCAAAGGAAATGCTTCCAGCTTTTGCCCATTCCGTATAATATTGGCTATGGATTTGTCATAAATAGCTCTTATTATTTTGAGATATGTTCCATCAATACCAAGTTTATTGAGAGTTTTTAACATGAAAGGGATGTTGAATTTTATCAAAGGTCTTTTCTGCATCTATTAAGATAATCATGTGGTTCCTGTCATTGGTTCTGTTTATATGATGCATTATGTTTATTAATTTGTGGACGTTGAACCAGCTTTGTATCCCAAGGATGAAGCTGACCTGATCATGATGGATACGCTTTTTTGATGTACTGCTGGATTCAGTTTGCCAGTATTATATTAAAGATTTTCACATTGATGTCTATCAGGGGTATTGGCCTGAAGTTTTCTTTTTTTATTTTGTCTCTGCCAGGTTTTGGTATCAGGATGATGCTGGCCTCATAAAATGAATCAGGGAGGAGTCACTCTTTTTAGATTGTTTGGAATGGTTTCAGAAGGAATGGTACTAGCTTCTCTTTTTACCTTTGGTAGAATTCTGCTGTGAGTTCATCTGATGCTGGTTTTTTTTTAGTTGGTAGGCTATTAATTACTGCCTCAAGTTCAGAACTTGTTAGAAAACCTAGGCAATACCATTCAGGACATAGGCCTGTGCAAACATTTCATGCTGAAAACACCAAAAGCAATTGCAACTAAAGCCAAAGCTGAAAAATGGGATCTAATTAAACTAAAGGGCTTCTGCACAGCAAAAGAAACTAGCATCGCAGTGAACACGCAACCTACAGAATGAGAGGTTTGCAATCTACCCATCTGACAAAGTTCTAGCATCCAAAATCTACAAGGAACTAAACAAATGTACAAGAACAAACAAACAACCTGATCAAAAAGTGGACAAAGGATAAGAACAGACACTTCTCAAAATAAGACATTTATGCAGTCAACAAACATACGAAAAAAACTCATCATCACTGATCATAAGAGAAATGCAAATCAAAACCACACTGAGATCTCACATCAGTCAGAATAGTGATTATTAAAGCCATCTCATGCCAGTCAGAAAGGTGATTATTAAAACAAAGGATGCTGGTGAGGCTGTGAAGAAATAGGAATGCATTTACACTGTTGGTGAGAGTATAAATTAGTTCTATTATGGAAGACAGTGTGGCAATTCTTCGAGGATCTAGAACCAGAAATGCCATTTCACCCAGCAATCCCATTACTCGGTATATACCAAAAAGATTATAAATCATTGTACTATAAAGACACATGTACGCATATGTTTACTGCAGCACTATTTACAATAGCAAAGACTTGTAACCAACCCAAATGCCCATCAATGATAGACTAGAGAAAGAAAATGTTGCACATATGCACCATGGAATACTATGCAGCCACAAAACGAATGAGATCATGTTTCTTGCAGGGAGCATGGATGAAGCTGGAAACCATCATTCTCAGCAAACTAACACAGGAACAGAAAAGCAAACTCTCACTCATAAGTGGGAGTTGAACAATGAGAACATATGGACACAGTGAGGGGAACAACAGACACTGGGGTCTTTTGAGGGTGGGTGGTAAAGAGTAGTGAGAGTATTAGGATAAATACCAAATGTATGCCAGGCTTAAAACCTAGATGATGGGTTGATAGGTGCTGCAAACCACCATGGCGCATGTACACCTATATAACAAACCTGCATATTCTGCACATGTATCCCAGAACTTGAAGTAAAATAATAACAACAGAAAAAGAACTCACCTGGGGCCAGAGTGCTGTGTATGAGTAGGCAGGGAGGTGAAACAGATGTTTCAGATAAACAGCATGCCCAGTATACCAGACAGAAGATTCTGGGGGAATACTAATCTTTGAGTGGCAGAGAGAAGAGGAACAGACCATGAAATAGGGAGTGATCTCAAACTCTAATGCCTTCAGGAGCCATGCAGGCACCATAAGCCTGTGAAGCAATCCTAGGTGGGAGACAGTTGTGACAACTGTTTTGGCCTAAAGAATTTAGCAATATGCCTAACAACATTTAGAATTGTTAAAAAATACTTTACAGGCACAATAAAGCACATCACCAAAAAACACTTTGCAGGCAAAAATAAAACACATATGAGGAGGCAAACAAAGCCCAAGGACCATCAATATGCAATGCTGAGCTTCAAGAAAAGTAGGGAGTAGGCTTGGAATGAGAAAAAAATCAATAGAGTGTGGTTTCCTATAAGTAAACAGAAAAAAAAAAGGTTTTACCTTATATTTCCATGAACTTAACTTAGAAAACAACATGTTTCACTAGATAGTCACATTGTAATACTAATAACAAAAACAACCCACTATTTGTTACAGAACTTGTAAAATCTGAAGATCGTGGTAATGATCAAATGGGTCAAATGTACAGTGACCAATGTAGACATCCTCTTGAAGAACTGTGGCCAACTGCTCAGAGCTTGAGTGGATCCAGGGGTAGGAAGCTCACCCCCTTATAAGGCACTCTAAGTGTTCAGAAGTTTTCCTCACTTTGACCTGTTATTATGTAGAGCTGATGATACCTGCCATCTTGTAGTCTGATAATCTCAAATTTGTCCTCTGGAGCCACATAGAATGTATTTAATACCTTTCCACTCCCAGCCCTTCAGATATTTGGAAACAGTGACTCTGTACTATCTCCCTTCCACAAGTCTTCCTTTTTCCAGACAAAATACTCCTACCATCAACTATTCCCAAAATCTGTTTTCAGACCCAAACACCCTTCTTAACCTTCTTATTTGTCACTAGCCATGTTAAAACAATGCCCAGAAAGAACACAATGTTCCTAGACAATTTATACTCTGGGGCTTTTTTAGGCATAATTTTCTATGTCTGCAGCCATAGGAATACAATTACATTTTATGGAGCTCAGCCCCTGCTGTTCCTGTTTCCTACCTCCTGCCCCCAAGGCAGTCTGTTTGTTGATCATCCTGAACAGATGCATAATCTAGAGCGAGTGCTCCCATCAACATAAAGAATGCCATCCCTCATCACTCCATCACTTCTGATTAAGATCATTTGGTCTAATGTACATTAAGGTCTATACCAATAATCCCTGTGCAGTGCTGCATGCTTTTCATGCCTCTTTTGAACACTGTGTTATTAGATACTCAGCCTGGAGAAGCATTTCCATATAAAGAAGAAGATGAAACTGAGAAGGAATGGTTAAAGGAAACAGGAAAATTGGGAATCTCACTCTTGGAAAGAATGGTAGATGGGAACATCCAATGACCTGGCTTTGAATCTGGTTTTCTATTTGCTCACCCTTGCTGCTTTGTTTAAAAGAAACAAAACTGTAATAATAACAGTAAGAAGAGAAACCCCTACCTATTAAGAAATTCTTAGTAAGTACCAAGCCCTGAAATAAGCCCTTCAGGCTTCAATATCATATGGTTAGTATATGCCACTGGGATTTGAACTTAACTTCTGCCCATTTCCAGACTTCAATCTCTACCCAGTCTTGTACCACAATCTCCCTTAGTGAATACTGTCTATACTACATATGACTCATACCACTGATTAAAAAAAAAAAAAAAACTCTTACAGTAATTACTTCTCCTGAGATGATCCTCCAAAATGTGGGAAGTAGGAACATGTGTTTCCTTCTTATCTGTGGGGCCATCAGAGCATGCAGACAAGGGCAAAAGAATAAGAGAGGAGACAGGGCATATACCAACTACAGCACTGGACACTGTGTCTTGAACTGGGCTGAAATGTCACCCTGAAGCTTCTGTCTCAATCCCATTTAGAACAACAACAAGATTTCAAGGTGAGTGTTCAGCCTACAGTGTTTTCAAGCACTTTTAAATCTACTTTAGCAGTATTTACTAGTATATAATTCAGGTGCTAATTTATTCATTAAAACAGCCTGTATTTGGCAACATTTTATTAATCTTAGTCTATGCTAGTGAGATTGGTATTTGTATTTTAATTGCATGTCTTTTATAATTACTCTATAATTCTGATTTTCTTACAATGTGAACTAAGCCCTTATCAATCCACAAACTGTATCCCATATCCAGTGAAAATGAATTCAAATTATAGTATTATAGAATATGACTTTGGAAAACCCAGACAACCTATTTCCTAAGGTAGTTTTGCATCCGAGTCTCCTGGAGATTTCCTTATACAATGACTGATTCCTCAGTGCTGTGCAATCTACTTGATCAGGATCTCCAGGGATGTGACCTCCTGGGAATTGATATCTGCAGCAACTGATCCACAAATCAGCACTTAGGTACTGATGACTAGACTATTTCCAATCTACACACATCCAATACAGCTCTTGAAAACACAGGAAGTACAGGATAGTAAGGCTATCCTAAAGTCAGAATGACCAGCCACCTCACAGAACCCAGTGCATCCCAGAAACATTAATTGTAAGTTCCAGTATTAACTGCTGACCTCCTGTTCTTTATTTTCAGGGTTTGAGTTGCCATTTTAATGCCTTCCTGCAAAGAAGCCCTATAGACACACACGCGAAAAGATGCGTAGGTTTTAACTGGTCCCTGGAAAGCAGGTAGAGATAATCATGTGGTTTATTTGACAGAGCCACATGATAAACGACGGAGATAAGCAATGTGTCTTAAAAAGCATTCTCAAAGGTTTAGAACAGGAGTGTCAAATAGACAGCAACTATGGTACGTCCCTCCTATCTGATGCCCTTGGCAGGCACTGCTAATCAATCATGGCACTTTTCATTGTTTCGTCCAGAAACAGCCTCAAAGTCCTTTTAACCAATCACTCCAGGGCACTAGTGCTATCGAATTTGCTCTACCATACGGAGGACTTACTTTCCGCTCCTTGGCTAGAATAAATACGGACATTGAAATCACCTTATATTTTATGTCAACCTGATACATCACAGGCTCTATGCTCCACATGGTGGAAATGGGCATCTGGAGGTTCTCACGTAGACATCCGCTTTGAGAGCGGATCACCTGGCTCTTGTTGATTCATGTTTGTAGCGGTTTTACACTTGTATCTTTGAATGGGAGTACTCAGAAATAAAGTAACTGCTATCATATTTATGATATATGAGTTTCACCTATTTATTCTAACCAACCTAGTTTTGCTCATGATAATTCAAAGTTTCACTCTGAATAAATGCTGCTGGGAAAGACAAGGTGAGTTCCGAAGGATTTTGAAAATTAAGTATAGAATTTGACTATAAGAATCATATATCAATCTACTTGACTTCTACTGGCAGCCCTGCAGGTTTCTTCTATGGAGATTCTGGACCATATCTCCATGCAAATACTTACTGTCCCAGTAAATGACAGGATAGAAATCACAAGGACATTTGGTTTCTGCTGGTTTTCATTTGAAAAAGAAAATCATTATAATTAACTTACTCTTGGGTTCCCGTGATGGCCATTCCTGACTCTTGGCCTCTACTGCCACTTTCTAAGACAGACTAAATATAATCCCATTTCAGACCATATCTAGGGTATTCATTGATTTATTAGGCTGATGTCATCACACCAACAGTCCCCGTAATCAAACAATAAGATCAGAGAGCGCAGACCTACCTCATCATAGATGCTGTCATTCCTGTGAAAGTCTCCAGCCTTCCTGGGAAGAACGTGGACATGAACGTGCTGAAAATATACAAGAAAGAAAAAAGTAAAATGTGATTATCTCTCCATATATTTTTAGACTTGACAGTGATGCTCTCATGAAGCCCAATTACTCTGGATGGTTCCTGCTGGATTATTTTTCAGAGGAAATTGATATTCACCATCAGTAACTATACGTGAAATCTGCCGAGAAGAGAGTGCACTAAGCAAGAGAGAACAACTTGGTGGTATATATGAGAGATGGAGTGAAACGCTAGAGTGTTTTAGAGGCTCTATGGAATTATTCATCGTTGTCAGTCTTGGTTTTGTTTAACCAGTGCTTTGAAATGACAGCACATCTTCAAGGGTGACCATCATGACTCTGACACTGACAAGAAATAAGAATTGGCTAACAGAGAACTGTGTACGTAAAGAGTTAATGAATGAGAGTACCAAGTAGTACAGGCAGAATTACAGACTCAGGGCTTTGAACAATAATTGTATCCTAGTAATATAAACAGTTCTCATTTATTATGCCTTTATTTCCTATGATAAGGAAAGCTCTGTATTTGGCATTCTGTCATTTAGCACTCTTAAAAATCCTGTGAGGCTATTTTACAAAAGAGGAAGTCAGCGTTCAGTGAGGCCAGGGCCCCACAGGAAGTAGAAGTCAGTACCAGAAACAAGGCCGCCTGCCTTTTGCTCCCACGTGTTTCATCAGCACGTGCACTGACTGTGCAAACTTCATCTTTTAAACAGCCCATTTCTGTAGTCTACTAATGCACCCTGGTAATATACATAGCAATGCTATTAGGCAGCAATCGTGAAACAAGGCTCAGACCATATCTAATTCAATATATTCTTCAAGGCTAAACTACCATTTGAAAGTTTTATTTTCCAAATAGCCTCCACTCCACCTTGGCTGAAGTTAAACCTCATTCCTGCCCTTGAGCTATGTTCTACTTTTATTACAAACCATGGGGAGGAACGTGAAAATGAAAAGCTTAAATATAGAGAGGCAGACAGAGGGTCAAACCTCATCCCTGACCACCCACCCCTTCTTGATTACTGAGATCAGGCTCCGAGGTTCCAAAAGGCCTCTAGAGAATATAAGATTAAGTGTCCCTGCAGCTTTGCTATACAAGGAGGGGGAAAATGACACGCTATTAAAGCAGAGGCAGGGTGTAATGCGGTGCAAGGTGAATGAAGCAGAGAAGAGCTTCAAAGCAGACCCTGAGCATAGTACCCAAAGAGTGACAGGCTTCTGCCAAAATATGCACCAGTCAATGATAAAGCCAGTCATGGATCTCTTAGCAACTGGGCCAAGTGTGTACTTAAGTCACACAGACTATGTGAGCATGGAAAGAGAAAGAACAAACAAGAAAAAATAAATCACAAACTACCCATGAAACCAAATTCTTAGGAGAAAGCCGGGCAGGTGGGCCCAGGCTGAAATCTACTGAAATCTCTAGATAGGCTGACTTAAAAGCAAAACCAGGAAAATAACACAGCACAAGGATACAGACCACCCTCAGAAGGAACCTTCAATCACTCTTTAATTCTAAAATCTCCTGCTATCCTTTCTTCTTTTCCTCTTTTCCTCCTTTCTTCTTTCTGTCCCTCCTCTTCCTTTCTCCCCCTCTTTCTCCCTCCCATCCATCCATCCATCCATCATCATCTTCTTTATACATTCTAGGAAGTTCCAGACCAGTGTCTTGCAGTCAAATTTCCTAATGCAAATCCTGGACCTACCACAAACTAACTGTGTGACCTTGCCTCACAAAATCTATGTGTCAGTATCCCTATCTATAATGGGGATTATAATGGTTGCTACCTCACAGGGTTAAAAGAATGAAGTCTGCTAACCATGTGCTTAGTATGCAGCTTTTCATTACCTGGAACTATAGAAGAATTACTTTTACTACCTAAAAAAAACAAATTTAAACTTGAAGGCCAAGTAGACGTCACATTCAGGGACGATTTCTGCACCAGCAAAAAAAAAGATATTAAGAAGCTCCTTGAATGAGGGCATTGTTCAAGCATCTCTTTAGCAAAAGCTTGTTTCTGTTGATTTGACTAGCCATTCTCAAACTTCCACCTGCACTTGGGGCTTGTTAAAATGCAGACTGCAGGTCTGAAAGTCTGTATTTCTAACAAGCTCCCAGCTGCTGCTGGTCTAATGCCACACTTCGAGAGAACCACTGGCTTACAATATCCATCTGGTTTCTTATCTCACTCCTGCCAAGGGTACCAGTGTGGGCACTGAGGTCACTTGCTGCTTTGCCTGTCCTACTGCATTATGTGTAGACTCTTTCCTTGTCTCTTCTCTCTTTCTTCTTTTCCCTTCTATACTTCCTCTCTTTTTTCTTTTCTTTTCCTCCTTCCTTTCTTCCCTCCTTTTTATTTCTTTTTTTCTTCCTTTCCTTTCCTTCCTCTCTCTCTCTCTCTCCCCACAAAATCTCACTCTATCACCCAGGTTGGAGCGCAGTGATACAATCATAGCTCACTGCAGCCTTCAACTCCCAGGCTCAAGATATCCTCCTGCCTCAGCCTCCCAAATAGCTGGGACTACCGATGCATGCCACCACACCCAGCTAACTTTTTTTCTTCATATTTTTAGGAATGGAGTTCTCGCTGTGTTGCCCAACATGTTCTCAAACTCCTGGCCTCAAGCAATCCTCTCTCCAAGTAGCTGGGATTGCAGGTGTGAGCTACCATGTCCAGTATGTGGAGCCATCTTTCTGAATGCCTCTGGCTTTCTGCACTCTGACCACTCTCCTTGCCTGGTTCTCAGGAACATGCCTGTTACTATCCACTACTAACATATGGTGGGCTGTGACCCTGCACTTGGGAACGTCCAGGCTCCAGGCCTATCCCCCTGCTTCCTTTTCTTTACCCTCCTCTTTTGGGTTTAGTGTTCAGGGCTATCTCTATAGGCTGTATTACCACCAAGTTCTAGAAAAGCCACTCTTGATCACCACTCTTGATCACCACTTAAAATTCACTGTGACACACCGAAGACAGTCAACAGCTGTACAGGTGATTTTTTCCCCAAGGGCATAGATCTTAACCTACCCTAATATCTTGACACGAATTCTTAACTGACAGTCTGATCACGGGATGCTGACAACCCACTCAATTTCTCAGAACAGGGAAATCATAATAAAGCCAGCTCAAAGCCTCATTGCTGTGAAAAAGTACCATTACTAAGGCCTTCTAATAGAATAGCATCCTGATAAAAACCCTACAAATAGCAAAGATGAGGATAATTTGAAATAATCTGTTCTTAGTGCTTCATATTAAGCAGTGGTGATCACAACTTACTTTTCTAAGTGCCAAGAACACAGCTATTTAATAAAGGCCTTCCATAAATTTGCTAGGGGTTGCAGGTTAGCTGCCAGAGTTAGAAGAGTATCTTTGTAAAGTGCCAGGACACATTCCATACCAAAACTATTTTCATGGTCAGATAACATTTCACAATGCTCATTGGCATTAAAGTATGAGAAGTCCCACACAAAAGATGCTTGTTTAACTTCATCTAATCCAACATTCCAGAAACTTATTTGATTATGGAGTCCTGACTTTAATTAATGTAACACTTCTGTACACCTCTCTAAAGCATATATTCATTCACTTAAAAATATCTACTTCTAGGTGCTATTCTAGGAAACAGTGATATAGTCAAGAACAAAACAAAGTCCCTAGAGTTTATATTCCAATGGGTGATGCAGAACATAAGTAAGGAAATAACTAATTATACATTTTAATTTTGGATAGGAATAAACGTCATGAAGAAAAACACAACGGGATAAGGTAAATACCGAGCACCGGGCCACTCCAGCGTTTGAGGTTTGGGAAGAGGAGTAGGACTCGATTGAAGGCTGTATAAGGAAAGGCAAAATCAAGAGACGGTAAGTTCCAACAGCCTAGAGAGAACAAATTTCAAAGAGGGTATCACTAAGGGCGTCAAATGTTTTTGAAAGCTTGAACTGTTTCAGTAAGGCTGGGAGAATAAAATGTAAAATCCCATGAAAAGATGCTCAAAATCATCATCATCATCATCATCATCATCATCATCATCATCATTATTTGAGACAGAATCTCGCTCTGTCACCCAGGCTGGAGTGCAGTGGTGGGATCTTGGCTCGCTGCAACCTTCCCTTCCTGGGTTCAAGCAATTCTCTGCCTCAGCCTCTGGAGTAGCTGTGATTACAAGTGCCCGCCACCACGTCCAGTAATTTTTGTATTTTTAGGGTTTCACCATCTTGACCAGGCTGGTCTTGAACTCCTGACCTTGTAATTCACCCACCTCAGCCTCCCAAAGTGCTGGGATTACAGGTGCCCGACTCTGTGCTGGGCCAATACTCAACATTATTAGTCATTAGGGAAATGCAAATTAAAACCACGTTAAGTCATCACCTCATACCCACTAGAAAGGCGATAATCAAAAGACACACAATAACAACTGTTGGCTAGAGTGTAGACAGCTGGAACCCTCCTGCGCTACTGGGAATGTAAAATCATGCAGCTACTTTGCAAAACGGCTTGGCAGTTCCTCAAAAAGTTGAACATAGAGTTACCATGTGAGTCAGAATTGTGCTCCTAATACATACCCAAGAGAACTGAAGACATATGTCCACACAAAAACTTGTACATGAATGTTTACAATAACATTATTCATAATCACCAAAAAGTATAAAAAACCCTGATAACTATCAACTGATCAATGGATAAACAAAGTGCAGTGTATCAACACAATTGGATATGATTTGGCCACAAAAAGGAGTGACGTACACTAAGTGAAAGCATTATGCTCAGGGAAATAAGCCAGATGCAAAAGGCCACATATTGTATGATGCCATTTAGATGAAAAAGCCAGACTAGGCTGATTCATAGAGAAAGAAAGGTTAGTGGTTTTGAGGAGAGAAGCAGAGTAACTGCTAATGGGCACAGGGTTTCTTTTGGGTTAATGGATATGTTCTGGAATTATACAGCAGTGACAGTTGCACAACTTTGTGACTATATTAAAACAATGAAAGGTATGCTTTAATAGAGTTTCTTTTACATTATATGAGTTATAACTCAATAAAGCTATTACTTAAATTTAAAAAAAAAAAAAAAAAACTTAACTGCAGGTTGGTGCAGTGGCTCATGCCTATAACCCCAGCACTTCGGGAGGCCAAGGTGGTTGGATCAGGAGGTTAGGAGTTTGAGACTAGCCTGACCAACATGGTGAAACCCCATCTCTACTAAAAATACACAAAAAATTAGCCACACATGGTGGTGTATGCCTGTAATTCCAGCTACTCAGGAGGCTGAGGCAGGAGAATCACTTGACCCCAAGGAGGTTGCAGTAAGCTGAGATTGCACCACTGCACTCCAGCCTGGGCGACAGAGCAAGACTCCATCTCAAAAAAAGGAAAAGAAAAAGAAAAAAACCTTAACTGGAGTGGGTTGCAGAGCAAGTGGGAGGTGAAGAAATAGAGCCAGCACCCAGAGCCAACATTTTTAGAGGCCCTATCTCTTCTGCGCTGTCTCTGCTCCTCCCTCAATCTCTTTGAATGCATCTCTTCTGCCCACACTCACCTGAGGACGGTCAGTGTGGTCACACCGATATCCTTTCTCCTTGTCAGAATATATTGTAATAAGGGATACAACCATGGCTCATGGTGGGCAAAAGGGCAAGGAAGTTTGAAGAGCTACCCTGCTCCACAGCTGGTACCCTGCAACCTCAGCCAGTTGGCCCTGCGTGAATCCTTGTCCCCTACATGTGCCAATGAACAACAGAACATGCTGTGGTAAAAAGATAATGGCCACCTTCAAAGATGTCCATGTCCTAATCCCTGACCTGTGATTATGTTAAGTTACAAAAGATATATATGGTTGCAAATGAATTACAGTTACTGACCAGCTGACCTTAAGATCAGGTGAGGTATCGTAGATTTTCCAGTTTGGCCCAACGTCATCAGGAGGGTCCTTAAAACTGGAAGAGGATGAATATCATCAAAACTGTAAACTTTCTACTTCAAAGCACACAAGCAAGAAAATGAAAGGATTTGCAAATCACCTATCTGATAAGGGAAGTATATCTAGAATACATAAAGAACTACTTACAACTCAGTAATAAAAAGACAAAAATCCTAAGTAAAATGCGCAAAGGATATGAATAGCCATTCCTTCAAAGAGGATGCATAAATGAATACATGAAAAGAAGCTCAGCATCCTTAGCCCAAAACCACAATGACAATACCACTTAACACATACCAAGGTAACTGTGATTAAAACAAACAAACAAACAAACAAACAAACAGATGATAACAAGTGCCGACAAGGAAGTGGAGAATTTGGAATCCTTGTACAACCTGGTGAGGATGTAAAATGGTAAGGCTGCTTCAGAAAACAGTTTCTGCAGTTCCCCAAAAGGTTAACAATAATGTTACCATATGACCTGTGCACTGTTCGCAGCAATTTGTTATAGCAACAAGTAAAGAATGAATGTACATGCCTTGATATTTTTATTGCATAGTTTACACATTTTTCTTATCTCTACAACACCTTTATGAAGTCAGTATTATACTACCAATTTTGTAAGTAAGAAAAAAGAAAGTTTTCTCTTGGCAAGACTCAGAGAATCTTCTATTTTTGATTTTTTTTTTTTTTTTTTTTTTTTTTTTTTTTTTTTGAGACAAGATCTCACTTTGTCACCCAGACTGGAGTCCAAGATGTCACCCATGTCAGCTCCCACAACCCCCGCTTCCCAGGCTCAAACAATTCTCCAGCCTAAGCCTCCTGAGTAGTTGGAATTACAAGTGCATGCCACTACGCCCAGCTAATTTTTGTAATTTTAGTAGAGATGGAGTTTCACCATATTGCCCAGACTGGTCTCCAACTCCTGACCTCAGGTGATCTGTCTGCCTTGGCCTCCCAAAGTGCTGAGATCATAGGCGTGAGCCACCGCACCCAGCCTCTATTGTTCCCTCTCTGTTTGGATAATCACCAAAAGCTCACAACTAGGAATACCAAATGTAAGGTAACAATAAGATTATTTCCATTTGCTGAATCCCAAAAACTTACAGCACAGGAAATCTGGAAGAGACAGAAACACACAGGAGAAAATTTAGATCGACAGTTAATCTCACTACCACGCAATAATAATCCTTTTCTTTATGTAGAATGATACAAATATGATAGACACTTTTTAAAATCTCAATTGCCCCAGACACAAACCCTGAAGCAAGGATGAGAGTGCAGGTAGTTTATCTGGTGGGTGATCCCTGGAAACACAAGTAGCGGGGTATGCATCAAGTGGACAGGAAAGAAAAGGAGGTCAATAAAGGATGTGTGATCGAGTGTGACCGGAGCTTATTAAACCTGCTAGAGAACTCCAAAAGCCAGTGAAGAATATGCACCCCAGAATTATCCCAGCCGACGGGTAAGGAAACTAGCATATTCATACTCCAACTCCTGTCCTCACTGGTTGAGAACTGCTCCTGGGGAGTCATCAACACTCCAGCACCTGGAGAGTGAGAAGAGCCAGGTTTCCAGGGTCAGTCAGATGGAAGTCAGGCTAGACAGGATGCATTGCAGCCAAGGCGGGTAGGGGGGGAAGCAGTAACACAATGTGTGCAGAGCACAGACCCTATTTCTAGCAATGCTTTGCAAAGTGGTGTCTCATTTCTGAGACCTGGACTCTCATAATTTGCTGCTGAACTCAAAGTTCAAGCGTTTCGACTCCTTTTCATGGGTGAGATAATAGACAGATAAAGATCTGGCCAGTGGTTTTTTAAACTGCAAACCCCAAAGCCCTAGGGACAAGCCTGGTATGGCCAGGGAGCAGTTCATGATGGAAGTAAGAATGGGGCATGAGAGAGGGTGGCAGGCTTTAGATCCCGCTCCATGATTCAAACAGAGCAGCTCCGTTTTTATCTGTTTCTATGTTGGAATCCCATGCACAATTTCATTTGCAAAAAGAATTTATTACTAAAAGAAATCATCAGAAAATCTTTGAAAACCACTAGGATTAGAATGGGAAAACATTAGTAGGGTAGGAAGAGTTCCTAATTTCTTCGTTTTACGGAAGAGCAGAGAGGCTCTTAGAAGATCAATAGCAAAGCAATGGCAGGGCCAGGACGGGAACCATGAGAATCCTGAAACCCTGACTTGTGCTCCAGTGCTGTCTACCACATCTTGCCCATCTTACCTTTCACAGATCTCGGAAAGGTAGAAGCCCTTACAATTAAGCAGTTTGGTGTTCAGTCACTGGAGATGGGTGGCCAAGGTTCAGATCCTACCTATTCCTTTTACTGAGTTGATTTCTTAACTTCTTTCATATTCCCTCATTTCTCAAGTGGACATAAAACCAATATCCCAACGCATAAGACTTTTACGCCAATTATGTGAAATACATAGGTAAAGTGCTTATGCTAATGCTGCACATTCTGAATATTCAGTCAGTTCTAGCAGTGACTATATTATAGGGCATTAATTTTAAAAATAATTAAAACAACCTGCTTCTGTTTCAAACCAGAAGGCTTAATTCTATGGTGAGCCTTGCTGAATGTATTCTATTTCATCAAGGCCATCACCAACCCCAAAGCTTCTGTGTTCTACAGGGCTGGTTTCTGCCTTTCTTGTTCTAGGGAGGCCTCATCTTCTGCAACTAAGTCGAGGGTCAGCATGAAATTACTGACAGCCACTCCACTTAGTTCTAAACTAAATGTCACTCGAAACAATGCCACTTACAAGGACTTTGAGGATACCTCAGCATGTCCAGCTCAAGAATCAAATCAGTGGTCTGTCAAAATGCACAGGCATGCTGATGGTTTCTTATGCTACTGTCAATGAGTTCCTTCACTTAGAATACTGGCAATGCTCATGCAGCTGGTATGCCTTTCAGGAAACAGAGGAAACACAGTGCTTTCCATGTGTTCAAAGTGTCCCAATTGAGTTGGGAAACCTCAAGGAAAAAGTAAAATTAAAAAAACCAATTCAGATTTTTCAAAAAAACAAACAAACAAATTTCCTAGAATTTGTGGAGAGTCTGTTGAGTTTTGTGGCTTAACAATGTTTTGGTTTTTTTTTTTTTTTTGAGACGGAGTTTCGCTCTTGTTACCCAGGCTGGAGTGCAATGGCGCGATCTCGGCTCACAGCAACCTCCGCCTCCTGGGTTCAGGCAGTTCTCCTGCCTCAGCCTCCCGAGTAGCTGGGATTACAGGCATGCACCACCATGCTCAGCTAATTTTTTGTATTTTTAGTAGAGACAAGGTTTCACTACGTTGACCAGGATGGTCTTGATGTCTTGACCTCGTGATTCACCCGCCTCGGCCTCCCAAAGTGCTGGGATTACAGGCGTGAGCCACTGCGCCCGGCAACAATTGTGTTTTTAAGCCATACATCACTGGTGGTGCTCCAATTGTGAGTTATAATAATATATCATGAGAAGGATGGTGCTCTCATGATATATGGGTACTCTATGTCATCTAAGCACCATGGCTTTGATGATGTATTGCACCAAACTACAATGAGAGTTTAAAGGAGCTTTTAGCAACCAGACAGCTTTAAATTTCAAATTTTCAAAAATTAAGATCTTTTCAAGTCAAAAAAAAGCAAGATGATGGAATCTGATACTACATAATGTGCCAAGGAACTCTGAGAGCCTGGGTATGTGCCTTTTCTTCCTGGCTTTAAGCTCACAAGATGGAAATAATCGGCAGGTTCTTCTTCAATTCCTCCTCCATGAGCACAGAGGCCCGGGAACTGAACAGACATGAGCAAGTGTCAATGCATCTATTTTGCCAGTCAATTTCCCCCATCTTCCAGACGGCAAGCATGAGTAACTGCTCATCACCATCCTGAAGTACTGGATTACATAAAATGCTGTCAGAGGCATGGGTCAACCCAGGAGGGGTTTGTTTTTTAAAACAATACTTTTGGTTTAAGGAGCTCTTACACTGAGATTTAGAACCAAAAGAACAGATAAAAAGTAGATAGACTTCCTTACTCATTACTCTAGACAGGGCATGTAGGAAGAAAACATGCCTTGTCCAGCATTTGTCTCTGTAAAGCAAAGGAAGCACTGATTGCAAACGAGGAGAAAAAGGTGAAGAGCATACAGGCTTCTCATCCAGAGTAGGAAAGGGCGCTGTTGCCATAGTTGTCACCTTTCCTATTTTAATGTTATGTTTACAAGATGGTAATGTGGCTTATGAGAATGTACCCACTTTGTTTAAAAACCACTCACTTTTGGGGGCAAAGTAATCACAATCAATTAAGAAAACAGGTGTTGAGAGAACTCCTTTTTTTTTTTTTTTTTTTTTTTTTTTTTTAATCCTACTGCAATAAACAGAACAAAATGAGAAATCTCCCTACTGTTTGTGTAATAGACCTAAACAGGAACAGTGAAAGACAATTACATTTCAAGTGGCTTCTTCCATTTTCCTTTACTAAGTGAATTAAAGAAAAGAATGGAGTAAAGTTCCTGCCATGTGGAGGGAAACACCTGGGCATAAGGAATTAACAGTCTTCCCTCCCATTCTCCTGCCTCTAATTTTTTGCTCCTTGGGCTTCCTCCAGCAGATTCTAACTCTCAAATTACTGTTGATTTTTTGGCATCCACCTCCCTCCTTGACCACTTCGAAAGGGCAGAAGCATCTTCCACCAAATAAAACCACTGGCTGTCTAAGAAAGGAGTCCCAGGCTTCTTTTCTCCTGTGGTAGTAAGTTAACTATATAATCTGAGTAAGAAAGACATGGAAATAAATGCATCACCCACTCTTCTGAGCCTGTGAATGAGGAGAGCTTTGCATCTAGAGAAATGTGGGTTCTTTCACAGGCAAGTAAATGAATCCCCCAAATTCAGTCCTCTTCTTCTCTATAAAGAGAATATTGACACATCTTTTAATTATTTCTTTCATATAAGCCCAAAAGCTTTACTTATATATTTATGGCAACATCACACCATTCATCTACCCACCATTTTTAAGTCATTATCAGTTATAAGACTTGCTGCCATTTACAAAGAATATTATATGCTGGGACTGTACTTAGTACTGTATATTATCATGCCCTCACCAAAACACTAAAAGATAGAAATGGTTATTGTCTCTTTTTTTTCAGCAAGCAAACTGATGCTTACTGGAATTAAATAAATTATGCAAGCTCACCAAGCTGGCAAAAGTGGCTGAGCTAAGATTCTAAGCCGGATTGATGGGACGTCAAGCATCAACTGTATTTTGCTATACTCCTTCCTGATTAAATAACTAAATCTGGGTGACCATATGCCCTGGTTAATTTGGAACCATCCAGGTTTAGGCCTGGAGGTACGAACATGCCAGTGTAATAACAAACAGCGTCTCCTTTCACTCTCCTAAGTCTGCTTTGGACAATAAATTCTATAGACTCCCTAACTAGTAGTATAGTTGACGCCAGGAAATTTTCTCTAGATTTTAACTAATTTCATCTCTAGGTAGTGGGGAAAAACAAAGAAGAAAGGAAAGAAAGAAGGCTCTTTTAAAGTTTTTAAAGAATGAACTACTAACTCTATCAATACCTTTGATAAAACATCCCACATGTTCAGAATACAGCTCTGGGAGAGAAAATAACTACTTTAGACTAAAAAAAAAAAGCCGAGAGAGATCCAAGATGGCTGATCACTAGCAGCTCGGGATTGTAGCTCCCAGTGAAAGCGCAAAGAATGAGAGGACGCCATACCTTCACATGAATTCTTGTTGCTCACGCACCAGGACATTCCCAGCGGAGGAGCCCCACGGGTCGCCAGCGCGACTCTTGTGACCGGCGAGGCGGTTTTGCCGGCACCTCGGAGCGTCGGTTCTTGGTGCAGAGTCAGAAAAGCACCATCATTCTTAACGCCGCTGATTTAGTCAGCGCAGTGGGTTGCTCAGATTTTGGTGCTGAGAATCAATAAGTTGGACGTCCACTCAGAAACCCAACTACAAAGATGGTAATTATAAGGACCACAGATGGATAAATCTGCAACGAAGGGAAGAAAACAGCCAAAAAAGGCTGAGAACACCCAAGATCAGAATGCCTCTCCCTCAGCAGGGGATCACAACTCCTCATCAGCAATGAAACAAGGCCTGATGGAGAACGAGTGTGTTCCAATTACAGAAGCAGGCTTCAAAATGTGGATAATAAGAAACTTCTGTGAATTAAAAGAACTTGTTCTAACCCAATCCAAAGAAACTAAGAACTTTGAAAAAAGGTTTGATGAAATGTTAACAAGAATACACAATTTAGAGAGGAAAATAAGTGAACTGATGGAGCTGAAAAACACAATACAAGAACTACGTGAGGTATGCACAAGTTTTAACAGCCGAATTGATCAAGCAGAAGAAAGGATATCAGAGGTCGAAGACCAACTCAATGAAATAAAACAAGAAGATAAGATTAGAGAAAAAAGGATAAAAAGGAACCAGCAAAGTCTCCAAAAAATATGGGACTATGTGAAAAGACCTAATCTATGCTTGATAGGTGTACCTGATTGTGACGAAGAGAATCCAAGCTGGAAAATATGCTTCAGGATATTATTCAGGAAAATTTTCCCAACCTAGTAAGGCAGGATAATATTCAACTCCAGGTGGTACAGAGACCACCACAAAGATATTCCTCAAGAAGAGCAACTCCAAGGCACATAATCATCAGATTCACCAGGGTTGAAATGAAGAAAATACTAAGGGCAGCCAGAGAGAAAGGTCAGGTTATCCACAAAGGGAAGCCTATCAGACTTACAGCAGATCTCTCAGCAGAAACCCTACAAGCCAGAAGAGAGTGGGGACAAATATTCAACATCCTTAGAGGAAAGAACTTTCAACCAAGAATTTCACATCCAGCCAAACTAAGCTTCATAAGTGATGAAAAAATAAAGTTTTTTGTGAACAAGCAAGCACTCGGAGATTTCATCACCACCAGGCCTGCTTTACAAGAGCTTCTGAAAGAACCACTACACATAGAAAGGAACAAACAGTATCAGCCTTTCTAAAAAATACCAAAAAGTAAAGAGCATCAATAAAATGAAGAATTTACATCAACTAATGGGCAAAATAGCCAGTTAATATTAAATAGCAGTATTAAACTCACATATGTCATTATTAATTCTAAATTTAAATTGACTAAAAAACCCAATCCAAAGACAGACAGGCAATTTGGATAAAAAACTAAAACCCATCATTATGCTGCATCCAGACCCATCTCACATTCAAGGATATACAAAGACTCAAAACTAGGGATGGAGAAAGATTTACCAACCAAACAGAGAGCTACAATAAATAAATAAAAAGCAGAAGTTACAATTTTTGCCTCTGATAAAAATAGTTGTTAAAGCAACAAAGATCAAAAGAAGCAAAGAAGGACATTATATAACGATAAAAGGATCAATGCAACAACAAGAAGAGCTAAAGATCCTAAATATATACGCACCCAATACAGGAATACCCAGACATACAAGACTAATAAAGAGACTTAGACTCCCACACAATAATAGTGGGAGACTTCAACATTAATATTAGACAGATCAATGAGACAGAAAATTAACAACGATATCTAGGACTTGAATTCAGATCTGGAACAAGTAAACGTAATTAACATTTATAGAACTCTCCACTTTAAATACACAAAATATACACTCTTATCAGTACCACATCCTGTCAACTTAGAAGTTTAAATCAAATGTTGGTTGGCTCCTTGTTTGTTATTCTCTTCCCTCATTTTCTTTCATGTCTCCATTATTAAGGACAATTATAGGCATACCCATATTTAGACTGCATTCTAGCCCGGGCAATAAAGCAATACCCCCATTTTCTCTCCCTCTTCCTCTTTCTCTTTCTTCCTCTTCTTTATTCTTTTTCTTATGATTTTTTTCTTTCTCAAAAAAAAAAAGCCAAAAAAAAAATACTTTAGACTAAATCAGGTCCTCTCCTCAAGCTTTAAAAAACAAAAAATAAAACAAACAAACAAACAAACAAACAAAAACCTCAAGCATGCTAGAAACCTCTCCAGTTGAGCATTCTTTGCTTATTATCACCACAAGAGGCAACAGTAATAGCTGTTGCCATTTATTAAGCTCTTACTATATGTCAGCCACCATATGCCAGGAACTGAGATAAGCACTTTCTTTGTAAGATCTCAATTGTTTATCATAAAACTGCAGATAGATATAACCCAAATCGCTATCATCACTAATTTGTAGGTGAAGAAATTAAGGCCTAGGAAGGTGGAACGAGTAGGTCTGTCCGATTTCAACATCTAAGTGTGATACTTACTTTGAGCACTCTGGTACAGTTGAATGGAGCCTAGTAAAATTTCTAGGCACACTGCCCCTGCACCCCTGCTATTCACCCTTATGATATTATGCTCTTCTGCAAGACAGGCCCATTAGAAAGAAGAGTTTTCTAACAAATTTGAGATCTATCTTGTACAAATATTCTGTATTTTCTTTTGGCTTGTGATTGGTTTTCAGTGATGTGACAGCTTTAAATTCTTAAAGCTATTTAATGAGAAGAGAGTAGATGTATTAGCCTATTCTCATACTGCTAATAAAGACATACCTGAGAATGGGTAATTTATAAAGGAAAGAGATTTAATTGACTCACAGTCACACCTGGCTGGGGGGCACTTCAGGAAACTTATAATCATGACAGAAGGGGAAGCAAATACATCCTTCTTCACATGGT
The DNA here is from genome assembly GCF_048565385.1 of Saimiri boliviensis. Lineage (NCBI taxonomy): Eukaryota > Metazoa > Chordata > Mammalia > Primates > Cebidae > Saimiri > Saimiri boliviensis. The sequence continues at coordinate 50,181,747 of NC_133456.1, forward strand.
GGCAGCAAGAAGAATGAGTGCCCAGTGAAGGGGGAAGCCCCTTATAAAACCATCAGAACTCATGAGAACTACTCACTATCGCGAGAAAAGGATTGGGGAAACTGCTCCCATGATTCAATTATCTGGTCCTGTCCATGACACATGGGGATTATGGGAACTACAATTCAAGATGAGATTTGGGTGGGGACACAGCCAAACCCTAACAGTAGAATTTGTAATCATTGGCTCTAGAGAAACTGACAAACCCAATCAAGAGCTAGAAAACCAGAATAACTCTCAGATGATATCAACCCTACCGCCTTCAGTTATGGACAGGTGGGACTCTGGGCAGACCATTCCAGAATAAAGAGTCTTCCTGTTCAACCAGACATGCAGGACCTCAGAGGTTCTTTGTAAAATTGGTTCTGTTCACTGCTGGGTGGGAAGGGACAGGGTCTTAGTAATGTCTCCATCTGAAAATGTCTGAAAGGCTCAAAATGACTTTCAGGAGACACAGAGGATGTTTCAGAATTTGTCACTCTGGTACTTTGTCATCTATTGTGGTAGTCATACAGTTTATAGTACATGTGCTTGGTAGAGAAAAGTATAAATGTTCTTCCCTACATGTGGAATTCCTCTTTCTTTCTTTCCCTTTCCTCTAAGTTTTCAAGAGCATGCTCAAATGCCACCTCCTTTGTGTAGTCTTCAGACTCTTTCAGGCTCTTCTGATTCATTGTACACATATCCATGATGGCTTTTTTTTTTTTTTTTTTTTTTTTTTACCACAAAGCATAAGTAATTACAGTGTTTCTCTCTTCCACTAGTCTGGAACTGTGGGCTATTTGTTACTTATTTTTGCCCTGATTATTTCTTTCCCCTGCCCCTAGGTTCCTAGGTTGGAGGACATATCTTCTAAATGTTGAATGGATGGATGAATCGATGGATGGATGGGTGGGTGGATGGATGGATGGGTGGGTGGTAGATGGATGAATGAGTAAATGGATAGGTGGGTGGATGGGTGGGTAGGGAAGTATATGAGTGGGAATGTGGACAGACAGGTGTAGAGATGGATGAATGGCTGGTTAAAAAATGGACAACTACAGTACTCTTAATTTCTTAGCTTACTTGGAGGAAGAAACAATATATGCACTAATTTTCTTGGACATTCTTTTCTTTTCCTTCTGCTCGAGAGTTCTTGTGCATACAAAGATATGGCCTACGAAGAGCCATTACAATCATATTACACACACCTTTCTTCCCCATTGAAAAGCATCTTTTTACCAACATGTAAGTTTGAAGTTCTTGTGTTTCTGGCCTCACATATATCCTTAAAAAAAAAAAAGTTCCTTAGATATGCTCAAATATCTGGAGAAATAGCTCATCCTAAAAACAGTCAGCATTGCAAGGACTGCCAAAGGGATATATTTGTTGTTCAGCATTAACTTCATTAAGAGCAACTGTGGTTCTCTCAGGAGAGAAGAAGAAATCTGCCCTTTCTTTGGATATCTTCTGATCTTTACAAATTAATTCCAGGATGATCTCTTTGTTAGACAGAATATCAAGAATATGTATTTTTTTTATTTATACATCATATGAGAACATTAATTTGCAGAGTGATTCCCTCCGGGTGCCTTTCTGTTGGGTACACAAAAAAGGATCTGGATGTAAATGAACCAATGATAGAATTTTTCCTTGTCTTACTCATTTTGTGACAAATGCACATTGCCATACTGTTTGCTATACACATCATTACAGTTCTTTCATTTATGTTTCAATAAAGTGTATAATAACAAACATTTACTGCTCCATGAATAAACATTCAAGTGAAGCCTCTAATGGAGGTTACATGTTTCGAGGCAGCTCTGTGGCTTTCCAGAAATCTCGCCTTCTACTTAATGAGCATTATTTCCATAATCTGTACATTATTGCTTAAGCCTCATGTTAGAAATATTTCACACAAAAAAATTTGTGAAATATGATCAGTTCAAAGGGGGAAAAATGTTAAGGGAATTAGCAACTTGTCCTGTTAAAGGGACAGGACAGCCTTTCATGTCCCTCCAGAGATAGTAACACAGTAATTACGAAGACAGTGCTTCCTAATTATCTCACTAGCTAGGCACATCACTATTAGGGTTTCTGCCTCTAAGATCTGGTTTAAATAAGATAAGAAACCTGGAGAGGTCAGACATGAAGGACAAGCTTGTGCTAATTCCCTTTCTGGTGTTAACAAAGAAACCAGAAAGTAAAACTAAAAAATTAGGGAATGTCAGGATACCTGTGGTATGGATACTCCTGGATGTGGAGACAGACAAAATGGTTTGATTATTAAAACAGTTACCCCAAAGGAACTGAATTCAAACAAAAGCCTATGCTGAGGTTTTTGTCGATGGTGTCACACATGATGTTCAGTGTGTTATCTCTTGGGAAAATAACTTATATCATTTCATGCCATTATCACTTTAAAAGGTTAATAATCTATTTCTGATAATCTTTGCAAATTGTGTTCTAAAAAGCGGGTGCTTTTAAAAATAACCAAAACTAATGACATATGTCTTTTTTCTTTGTCCAATAGCTATGGCTGGGTTGTTTAACAAGAGAGAAAAAAAGATGCCAGGAGAAATGAAGGAACAAAGAATCCTTCACAGTGTGATAAGATACAGATAGTCAGCCTCTGCAGAGTGGTGATGAAATGTGTTAAAGTGATGGCTGTCACTTCATGACATGTCAGCGTGCTTTATTGGTGGGTTGGCACAATTTATTTAAACATTGTCAGGAGGGACTCATTTTTGTGTAGTTAGAAGTTGTGTTTCTTTAGTGTGAATAAATACCTCTGGGTCCATATGCAACACTGTAAAACTGTGCTGTTGTTTACTGTGGGAACTGGAGCAAGAAGCTAAGAGTTTCAAAGCGAGTCTCTCCTTCTCCCACCATTTTATTATTTGCTATGAGTAATTTGCTCCTTGCTTTGACTGTTACTGGAAAATCTTTCAAAGGAACATTATTTCTCCTTAACAGGAGCTGAATTTAAGATTTTCATCATTCAATATGGCTATTTTCACATGTGACTTCAATAAAATAAAACATTTGGCATAAATAGAATTTAGTGTGATCCAAATCCTGCTTTTCTCTTGGTACATAGGCTTTCTTGCTCCTTAACATTCCTGGATTAAAAAGTATTAAGCAGAATTATCTTTTTAAGGGTTATATGTTTCTTATCACTCAAGTGAGCAGGTATTTATATTAGAGTCACAAATTTTAAGATGGCATCCTCTTCCAGGGTGGGGCACATTTCAACCTACAGAGCTGCCAAGTGGAGGTGCAACTTTTTGCAAGGGTTCTACCCAGATGCGCTACAAGTCCATATTACTTTTGAAATAACCATCTCATAAAGATATCTGCACCCTCATGCCCATTGCAGCATTATTTATAGTAGCGAAGACATACAAACAATATAAGTATCCATCAAAGGACAAACAGATTAAAAAGTGGCATATAAATACAGTGAAATATTATTCAGCCTTAAAATTAAGAGATTCTGTCATTTGTCCCAACATGGATGGAGGACATATGCTAAGTGAAATAAATGAGATACAAAAAGAAAAAATATCATATGACTTTACTTAAATGTGGAATCTTAAAATTATGTAAAATACATAGAGATCGAGAATAAAACAGTGGTTATCAGACTGGGGTGGAGGTTGAGAGGGCAGAATGGGGAGATATAGGTCAGAGTTTAGTAAGTAGCAGATTTGCAGGAAGAACCGGTCTAGAGATCTAACGTGTAATGTGAAGATCGCAGGTAAAACTGTACTGTTTTGGGATTCCTACCAAATGAGTATATTTTAGCTACCCTTACCACAAAAACAAACAACAAAGTGAGTAACTATGTGAGATTATGAATATGTGAATTTGCTTCATTATAGTAACTATTTTACTATTTTGCATATATGTCATAACACCATGCTGTATACCTCAAATATACACAGTAAAATTTATTTAAAACAAACAAAAAAGAGCACATTGCCTTTATAAATGAGAATCTCTTCAAAATACATTTGAAAATATACATTGTAAAACATACCAGAAAAAACCACCCCTAACTAACTCCCTACAACCCAGGAGCTCTGATTTGATAGCTCAAGGCAGGATAAATGACTGCGATCAGGACAATCAGCCTGAGTTTTACAGGGACCTCCTACATCATTTCTCGATTTGGGGCTAGAATGATGGTCCTGGGAGCACCCAGAGGGCTGCATATCATCTCAGCCTGGCTCCCACACGGGGAGCCAGAGAGATTTGTGGGACGCTGTCTGGTGACTTTGAGGCACAAACAATGAATACTGCTAAAGCAATAACAATAAAAGAGGCAACAGGCAGTGGGGGAAGCCCCGGCACCAACCCTCATTTTTCTCATAACATACTCTGTTGTATGATGAGGCAGAGTGATCCCATAGGCACTGGCCAGAAACTATATAATATGAGAAATTGATTGTGTTTCTTTTTCTGGGTGAGATCAGTGATTGAGGCCCTTGATTTATGTTGGCCAAGTTTTTTCAGTGCAGAATGGAACCCTTTCTAATTTCAGTCTCTGTGGTTCACGAAGACTGGCCATTAACAGTAGATACACTGCATCATACCATGTAGTCAGGACCTACACTAACAGAGGGAAGTGCAGCAGAGACTTAATAGCAATGCTAACTTGCCAGAAATCTCACCGCAGATCAAGAATTTACAGCGGCGGAGACCTTTTAGGAATGTTTAGCATGGATGATCCCTCAAGGCGTGGGTCACAACTTGCCGTGCAGGAGGTGCGGTGAGGTGAAGAGTTTATAATGATTTTTCTATGCCTTTTAACCTTTCGAATTAACATTTGGTCAAGAAAGCCATCTGAAGGCTGACTATGTAACTGGCATATGAAAAAATGAATGTGTTTTCTTGCTTGGCGTTGACTGAGGGCCCTGCTGAGCCCTGGCTACGGCCAACTCAGGCTTAATTCATTAATATGATTAACGAATCAATTCTTTAAAATTAGTAACATAACACAGGCCAAGCCAGGTTCATGGATATAAAACCTGGAAATCAAGTTTTGCTCCAGAGAAATGTCACACCTTCACTGGCAAAAAGTCTAGGTAGGAAGGTCACAGGTAAGGTTGAATTAATGGAGACATCCTCTAGCCGGCATGAATGTGTGAAGTGCTCTCCATGGTCATGCGCCCACCAAGTCAGGATTTCTCAGCAAGCATAGCTTTCACTTTAAGCTAAGTGACATGGAAGGTTCAGGTCCCTGACCTTAGGTCATGGGATGACAATATACAGAATCTGCAGCTTGACAGCCTGGGCTCAACTCCTAACCCTGCCGCTTACCAGCTGTGGTATTGACCTGAGATATTCAGCCAATACCTCAGAGCTTCAGATCTCTTGCTTATATAATGAACCCATCTCATGGGGCTGCTGTGAGGATCAAACAGGTCAGTACTGCAAATTACTCAGACTAGTACTTGGAACTTAGTAAGCATGGATGTAAGTGTTTGCAGCTATCATTGCTGCTGCTGCTGCTGCTGCTGCCACCACTGTTATTATTACTACAACTACCTAACCACAAAATCAGTGCTACTTGACCACAAAATCTTTCAGTTAAAAAAAAAATCACAAAAATTTATTCATCATTTTTCAACTTTCTTTTAAGGCCTTTACCATTGTTTTAATAATGATTCTACTGAAGTCTAATTCATAAAACGGGCACAAGTGGAAGAACCATTCCCCTAGAAATCAGTATGGGATCCATACACATATCCTGGGCACGAAGAAGACCTGGGGCTTCCAAACAACACCGTGTGAACCACTTTGCTTGGGGAGGGAGGTGGAATGCAGAGAACTAGAGTTTCTTCCACTGGGATACAAGTCCTTAGGAAGTGGGGCTTGGCGATTAAGAGCATCAGGCTCTAATGTCAGATGAGCTGGGATGAAATGCCCATCCAATTTTCATTTCCTGCATGACCCTGTGAAGGCAGTTGAATATCTTAACGCTTTGGGTTCCATATTTATAAAATACAGATAATAAAGTATATTCTTCAAAGGGCTTCTGAGAGGATTAAATGAAATAACACATGAAAATCTCTTAGCACAGCCCCCGACACCATTAGAAAATGCCTTATAAAATGTAAGCTGCTCTTCTAGTTATTTTTACCCAGATTTCTGTTCGAGTGTTACTTCTATAGTGAGGACTTTTCCAATTTCTTTATTATGTGTAAAGAGCCCCAGTCCTATCTTAAATTAAAATCTGCATTTATTCGCTTTTTCATTTTTTGTTCCCATATTGACAGCCATGATGCCAGCATGTGGGACTATGACTAGCACACAGTCGGCACCCAATAGGTATGCGTTAAATGAATGAGTTAAAAAAAGGAGAGAAAGGAAGCATCCCTACTCAATTTTCAAGAGACTGCAAAAGCTCTATTAGGCTGAAAACTAGGAAGTATAATTCTTTAAAGTATTAACAGAAGTAAAAGTTGATGGCATGTTCTTTTGTGTATATAATAGAGTATGACGATTGTTCTCAAGCTGCCAACTACCCTTAACAATGCCCTGCTGTGAAGACACAAAAGGGGCAGGAGGGTGGATCAAACAGACTTGGTGTGAGCCACAACGCTGGTCCAGCCAAAGAAGCAAGGATGCGGGTGGGATACAAATGCCCTTACCCACTTCTCACTCTTTTCTTCTCCTGAAAATTGCTCTGCATTATGATCCCTCTCTCTCTTTCTCTATCTCTCCTCTCATACTTGGCTTTCTTTTGTCCATACAAAGGCCTTCCTTGTGATACCCCACATTCTCTTTTATCCTGACACATTGCATAGCCTCCTATTGTGGGTTCTGTGTTATTATATAATCAGAATTGGGATGTTTTACTGCCTTGATGTTAGCATTGTGGGTCCGTGTAATCTCTGCATTCAATGTGTAATATTAGACACTGGAGGCAGCACATGGCACTTAGAGCTGCACTCCAGGTTCTAAGATGTCATGAGGCCCACGAGAGAGATGGGCACTCCTGCAAGGGCTTCAGGGGACCCGGGAGAGGAAGGTATGAGCCACTGTGAGGTGCTCTGGGGTGAACGCTCCCTGCTCCCTCCTGACAATGATCCCTGATGCATGAAGTAGGATGTGGTGTGTTAAGGTGATAAGGGCTGGGCACGCATGAAGTGGGGTGACCGAACTGGTGAAGTGTTGTGAACCAGAAATGTGTTAGTGTGTGGACAAGTAATGTTACCCTGGATGAGAGCTTACTCCTCTTGTGAACTAGGCTTTCTACTCGAGTTCCTGGCCCCATAATACAGTCAGTAAAATCTCCTAAGGCCCTGAGAACTGGAATCTTCTCATGATCTCTAGTAAGCCAAGTGGCCTAGCCACCAGAGGTGGACCCAGTTAACCATTCACATCGCCACCCTGACAAAGGGCTTTCTGCTCCCATTTCAAGGCTCTTTACACACTCAGCTCCTCTGACCTTTCTGAACCCTTCACTCCATCTTCCTCTCTGGACTGTAGCCCCTGGCTGTGAATTCATATTTAGTCTCTCAGCCTGCTCTTCCTATAGACAGATTCTTTTATTCTTATGCAAACATCAGCCTTGGCCTTCATCTTTCCAGAAACCCTTGAAAGCCATGTTCTATGCCTTTCCCATACCTTACCTTCCTCCCCACACTCCTGTACTTAGAACTGTTGCTTCAAACTCAGCTTGAGCACAGGTCTCACTCATTTTCCCCCTCCTCACATGCATGGGGACAAGTGTGTCAGACCATTGGTTAAATATTCCTCCAAGAGTGAGGTTGGCAAAACAAAGCCATATTTACAAGATATAATAAAGGCTTTTCCTTAAACAAAAGAAAACAGCAGCTCTCCTTCTTTCTGAAGGCCTCGCCTGGATATTCTTCCAGAATCAGAGCTTTCCAAGACCCCACATGATTCATCCCCTCTTCCATACTTAGCTCTCTGGATTGCAGCCCTTTGTTCCTTTTTATTTTTTAGAGATATGGTCTTGCTCTGTGCCCAGGCTGGAGTGCAGTGGTGCAATCACAGCTCTCTGCAGCCTCTACCCCCCGGGCTCAAGTGATCCTCCAACCTTAGGATCCCAAAAAGCTGGGACTACAGGCATGCACCACCACATTGGCTAATACATTTTTAAAGATTATTTGTGCAGATTCTCACTATGTTGTCCAGGCTGCTCTTGAACTCCTGGTCTCAAACAATTCTCCCACTTTGACCTCCCAACATGCTGAAATTAAAAGCATGACCCACTGTGCCTGGCCTCCTGCTTCTCTATAGGAGTCTCTCCAGGTTGTTCTGCCTGAGAGATTCTGATAGTTCAACTAGTTTCAACCAGAATGCTGAACCCACTATTTTGAGCATGAACCTGCTCTCCTGCTGTATTACTAAGAAGAAAAACAAGGTATTCCATTAACGCTGTGGGCACATTCTCAAAAGCACATAGCTTTGCTGAGATCTTACACCTGACAGTGGAAGTGCTTGCAGGACACAGGTGGTAAAGCGGAAAATAGGAATCAGGAAGCTGGTCAGGAATCAGCTCAGAGCTTAAAAAGGGAGAAGGCCACTGAACACCCAGCATTTTCAGGTTGGCAGAGTCCACTTTTTTAAACCCGGGGATCAAAGTGAGATTAGGCAGCTGGAAGGGGAGCAGATCGAAAAATATGTTCACCTTTAAATAAATCAGCAAGGAAATTGGAGGAGGATCACACCTTAGGGACAAAAGAGGAAGAAGAACACAAATACCTGCTTTATTTGAAATGCCTCCCTTCTCCCATCTTTTCCTGCATATGAGAAGAGGGGCCCTTGGTAACTTTCACTTTAATTAGAACCATTAACTGCAAATGGAAATAAGAACAACTCAACTCTTCTTGTCTAATTACAAGGGCTGCCTTACTACCAACTATATAAAGGCACCAATATTGTCCTATGATATCCTGGCATGAAGATTTCACTACTCTCTCAAGTACCTTGGAGTGGAAGCAAGAACATATTTGGCTCTACCATGGAAATTCTTCTGTACCTCAACATTGTTCCATCATGACACTCACATCCTGGCTTGACAGAACTTACGTAACTCTGAAAGCTACAGGTAGCTTAAGGGAGACGGTAGTAGAGAAAAAACGTAGCCCTGAAGCTAGACTACTTGCACATATATCCTCATCCCACCACTGACTCTGTGTTACCTGGAGCAAGTCACCTCACTTCGGATTCCAGTTTCCTCCGTAACTGTAAGACAGGCACCACAACACTTTCTACATCTCATCACATTATTTCCCTGACAATTAAGCCTAAATTACATAAGATAAATCCTTAATAAAGTCCTAGGGCTCAGGACTGGGTACCCTCTACACGCTAGCTATGATTTAACATTTTTATGGGTAAATTTTTAGAGGCACATATTTTGAGATTATCATGGATTCAAAGGAACGTACAAAATAGTACAGAGAGATCCCTGGTCATGTACCCTTCATCTAGTTTCTCAAAGCACTATACTGACATAGTATATAAAATATTACGTATCTATAGTATAATATTAAACCCAGGACATTGACATTGGTACAATGTGTGTGTATAGTCAGTTCAATGCCACTTTATCTCATGTAGAAATTGGTATAACTACCATTGTGCTCAAGATAAAGAATGAATCAATTACCATCCAAATCACGATTGTACTCCTTTAGAGATACACTTGCCCTCCTTCTCCTCCATTTGTTATAAGACTGGCAACCACACTACCACTAATCTGTTCTCCACCTTCATAATTGTGTTTATTTTTCTTGAATGGAGCAATAATATGCTGCCCTTCATTAAACTTTTTTTCTGTGTGTGTGTGTGTTTTTTTTTTTTTTTTTTTTTTTTGAGACAGAGTTTCGCTCTTGTTACCCAGGCTGGAGTGCAATGGCACTATCTCGGCTCGCCGCAACCTCTGCCTCCTGGGTTCAGGCAATTCTCCTGCCTCAGCCTCCTGAGTAGCTGGGATTACAGGCACGAGCCACCATGCCCAGCTAATTTTTTGTATTTTTAGTAGAGACGGGGTTTCACCATGTTGACCAGGATGGTCTCGATCTCTCAACCTCGTGATCCACCCGCCTCAGCCTCCCAAAGTGCTGGGATTACAGGCTTGAGCCACCGCGCCCAGCCATGTTGTTTTTTTTAACTTTTATTTTAGGTTCAAGGATATAAGTGCAAGTTTGTTATACAGGGAACCTGTATGTCACTGGGGTTTCATATAAATATATTTTCATCACCCAAGAAATAAGCATGGTACCCAATAGGTAGTTTTCTGATCCTCACCCTTCTCCCACCTTCTACCCTCAAGTAGGTCCTGGTTGGCGTCCATTGTTCCCTTCTTTTTATCCAAGTGTACTCAATGTTTAGCTCCCATGTATAAGTGGGAATGTGCAGTATTTGGTATTCTGTTCCCATGTTAATTTGTGTAGAATAATAGCTTTCTGCTCCATCAATGTTGCTGCAAAGGACATGATCTCACTCTTTTTTTGTGGCTGCATAGTATTCCGTGTTGCATATTTAGCACATTTTCTTTATCCAGTCTATCTTGGATAGGCTTTTAGATTGATTATATGTCTTCGCTATTGTGAAAACTGCTGCAATGAATGTGTGCATGTATGTGTCTTTATGGTAGAATGATTTATTTTCCTTTGTGTCTATACCCAGTGTATAATATGTAATGGGTAATCCCAGTATGAGATTGCTGGGTAGATCTGTTTTAAGTTCTTTGAGAAATTGCCAAACAACCATCCACAATGGCTGAGCTAGTTTACATTCCCACAAGCAGTGTATAAGCATTTTCCTTTCTCCACAACATTGCCAGCATCTGTTATTTTTTGACTCATTAGTAACAGCCATTCTGACTGGTACGAGATGGTATCTCATTGCATTTTTGATTTTCATTTCTCTAATGATTAGGGATATTGAGCATTTTTTCATCTGCTTGTTGGCCTCATGCATGCCTTCTTTTGAGAAGTATCTGTTCACGTCCTTTGCCAACTTTTAAATAGGGCTATTTTTTGCTTGTTAATTTATCTAAATTCTTTACAGATTCTGAATCTTAAATTTTTGTGGGATGCATAGTTTGCAAATATTTTCTCCCATTCTCTAGGTTGTCTGTTTACTCTGTTGATAGTTTCTTTTGTTGTGCATAAGCTCTTTAGCTTAATTAGGTCCCATTTGTCCTTTTTGGTTTTTGACACAATTGCTTTTGGCACCTTTGTCATGAAATATTTTCCAGGATCTATGTACAGAACGGTATTTCCTAAGTTACCTTCCAGAGTTTTTAGATTTAAGCCTTTAATAGTTTTAGGTTTTACATTTAAGTCTTTAACCCATCTTGAGTTTATTTTTGCATAGATTAAAAAGAAGCGGTCCAGTTTCAGACTTCTGCATATGGCTAGTCAGTTATTTAAGCACGGTTTATTGAAAAGGGAGTCCTTTCCCCTTTTGGTCAACTTTGTTGAAGATTAGATGGTTGTAGGTTTGTGGCTTTATTTATGGGCTGGCTATTCTGTTCCATTGGTCTGTGAGTCTGTTTTTGTACCATGCTGTTTTGGTTACTGGACCCTTGTGGTATAGTTTGAAGTCAGTTAATGTGATGCCTCCAGCTTCATTTTTTTGCTTAGGACTGCTTTGGCTATTCTGGCTCTTTTTAGTTTCCATATGAATTTTAAAATAATTTTTTTCTAATTCTGTGAGAAATGACATTGGGAGTTTGACAGGAACAGCACTGAATCCATAAATTATTTTGGGAAGTGTGGCCATTTCTCAACAGAAAGATTTTTTACCTCCATGGTTAGATGTATTAGGTATTTTGGTGTGTGTTTGGCTATTGTGAATAAGACTTCATTCTTGATTTGGCTCTCAGCTTGGACACTGTTGGTGTATAGAAAAGCTACTAATTTTTTACACTGATTTTTGTATCCTGAAACCTTGCTTAAATTGTTTATCAGATATAAGAGCTTTGGACAAGACTACAGGGTTTTCCAGGCAAAAAATAATAATATCATTTACAACAGATGGTTTAACTTCCTGTCTTGTTATTTGGATGCCTTTTCTTTCTCTTGCCTAATTGCTCTGACTAGGACTTCCAAGACTATGTTGAAAAGGAGTGGTGAGAATGGGCATCCTTGTCTTATTACAGTTCTCAAGGGGAATGCTTCCAGCTTTTTGCTCATTTGGTATGATGTTGGCTATGGGTTTGTCATAGGTGGCTCTTATTATTTTGAGATATGTTCATTCCTCAAGTGCCTAGTTTGTTGAGAGTTTTTAGCAAGAAGGATGTCTAATTTTATCAAAAGCCTTTTCTGTATCTATAAAGACAATCGTGTGGTTTTTGTTTTTAGTTCTGTTTATGTGATGAATCACATTTATTGATTTGTATATATTGGGCCAACCTTGTATGCCAGAGATAAAGCTTACTTAATCATGGTAGATTCGCTTTTTGATGTTCTACTGGATTCAGTTTGCTAGTATTTGGTTGAGGATTTTTATACCTATGTTCATCAAAAATACTGGCCTGAACTTTTCTATTTTTATTGTGTCTCTGCCAGATTTTGGTATCAGAAAAATGCTGGCCTCACAGAAGGAGTTAGGGAGGAGACCCTCCTCCTAGATTTTTTGGAACTGTTTCAGTGGGAATAGTAGCAGCTCCTCTTTATATGTCTGGTAGAATTTTGCTATGAATCTGTCTTGCCCATGTCTTTTTCTAGGTTTTAGGCTATTTATTACTGATTCCATTTTGGAACTTATTATTGGTCTGTTCAGGGTTTCAGTTTCTTCCTGGTTCAACCGTGGGAGGTTGTATATATTATCTACTTCTTGTAAGTTTTCTAGTTTGTGTGCACAGAAGTGGTAGTAATAGTCTCTAAGGAGTGTTTTTGATATTTCTGTGGGGTAGGTGGTAATGTCCCCTTTGCCATTTCTAATTGTATTTATTTGAATCTTCTCTCTTTTTTTTCCTTGTTAGTTTAGCTAGTGGTCTATTAATCTGATTAACTTTTTCTTTTTCTTTTTTTCTTTTTTTTTTTTTTTTTTTTTTTTTTTGAGACGGAGTTTTGCTCGTTACCCAGGCTGGAGTGCAATGGCGCAATCTCGGCTCACTGCAACCTCCGCCTCCTGTTCTGAGTAGCTGGGATTACAGGCATGTGCCACCATGCCCAGCAATTTTTTTTTTTAATTTTTAGTGAAGACGGGGTTTCACCATGTCGACCAGGATGGTCTTGATCTCTTGACCTCGTGATCCACCTGCCTTGGCCTCCCAAAGTGCTGGGATTACAGGTGTGAGCCACTGCTCCCGGCCTCTAATTAACTTTTTCAAAGATCCAATTTCTGGTTTTATTGATCTTTTGTATGGTTTTTCACATCTCAATTTCATTCGATTTAACTCTGATTTTATTTGATGCCCTGAGGGTTTGATTAAGGTATAAGAGGTTCAGTTGATGAGCTTCATTTCTGGAAGATTTCAGGGGGCCACACCTCAGCTCAGCACTCCCGGAGGAGCATGCTGTAACCCTGGAGGGCTAGTACCAGTCCCCTGGCTTTGTTTTCTGGCCCCTCAAGGTTAAGAACCCACTGTGCTGGAGTGGTCTAGGTGTTCCTGGTCTTCTGGAAACAACACTCTGACAGAGGATCCTGACCAAAGCACTTAACTGGGGAAGTGGCAGCAGGATCCATGTTCACTAGTGTGTGCTGGCAGCAGTAACAGAATAGTGGGGTGTGTGCCAATTTCGTTTTTTGAAAATGCTATATAAAAGATTTCTATATTATCTGACCTTTTATAGTGGGCTTTTGTCATTCAACATTAATGCTCTTGAGATCCATACAAGCTGTTTTGTGTATTAACAGTTTGTTCCTTTTTACTGCTGGGTAATATTCTATTGACGTATAACTGTTTATTTAACCATTCACCTACCAAAGGACCTTTCGGCTGTGTCCAATTTTCAGCTACTACAAATTGCACTGTCTATGAACATTTATTCATGTATAGATTTTTGCATAGACATAGGTTTCCATTTCTCTGGTATAAATGCCTTTGGGTGCAATTGTTGGGTCCTATGGTAAGTATATGCTTAGTTTTTAAGAAATCACTAAGCCAGGTGTGGTGGCTCATGCCTATAATCCCAGCACTTCGGGAGGCCAAGGCAGGCAGATCATGAGGTCGGGAGATCAAGACCGACCTGGACAATATGGTAAAACCCTATTTCTACTAAAAATACAAAAAAAAAAAAAAAAAAAAAAAGGTAGCTGGGCTTAGTGGCATGCACCTGTAGTCCCAGCAATTTGAGAGACTGAGGCAGGAAAATCTCTTGAACTTGGGAGGCGGAGGTTACAGTGAGCCGAGATGGCACCACTGCACTCCAACCTAGGTGACACAGCGATACTCCATCTCAAAAAAAAAAAAAAAAAAAAAAAGATCACTAAACTATTTTCCAGAATGGTTGTTGTCTTCTATATTTCCATCAGAGAGATTTGGTTTCTGTTGCTCTCACCAGCATCTGGTGTTGTTATTTTAAAATTTTTTTCTGTTCTAATGTATGTAGTGATAATTCATCATGGTCTTAACTTGCATTTCCCCGTGGGGTGGTGATGCTGAATATCTTTTCATATACTACGTGCCACCCTTTATCATCTTCAATGAAATATCTATTTGTATCATTTGTCCACTCGAACTGTATTGTTCATTTTTTCTAACATAAAGTTCCCCCCCGCCCACAGTTCCATGAATACCATAGAGCTTTTTTCCTTTCCCAACTTTTATTTTAGATTCAGTGTAAACACGTGCAAGTTTGTTACCTGGGTAAACTATGTGATGCTGAGGTTTGGGGGATGAATGATCCTGTTACCCAGGCAGTGAGCACAGGATCCAGCAGTTATTTTTTTAACCCTTACCTCCTCTTCCTCTCCCTCTACTCAAGTAATCCCTGGTGTATATTTTTACCATCTTTATGCCCACGAGTACCCAATGTTTAGCTCCCTTTTATAAGTGAGAACGCACATATACTGGAGTTTTGAGAATCCACATATACTGGCCCTTCTAGATATGAGTCCTTCATCATTAACTTTTTAGGTTTCAGAGATCCTTACTTGTTCCTTTCAACTATGAATTATCTCTTCTTTCCCTAACTTATCCTTGCAAATTTTCACATAGGACCTTTTATCCTCTCTACCTTGAGCCGGCCATAGATGGCCCTCCATAACTGCCTCACTCATCTGTGAAGAGGCTCCACTTCTGGTGTGTTTGTCTTCACTCACTGTCTTGCTAGCATTTGGGCACCTATTTGGCATTCCACTAATGTCCACCAAGTGTCTGAATCAACAATACCTGGATTTTCATTCAGTTACCACAAGACTTCAGCCTAAAGCAAAAGCCATGGTTACCATGGATACACAGGCTTAGGACAGATGTATATCCTAAGCATTTAGTGCTTTGGAAAGGATAACTAATTACAAGAAGAAATACACACACTCAGACGTGTTAGTGATTAATTTCTTCTCAGCTACCACACTTCTACCTAATGCTGTAACACACGACTGTTCATTGAGGAACTTCTATTTATGCCAACCTAGGGCTTACATTTGGCTAATTAAGAACACATACATTTCAGAACTTGTGATCTGTGGGCTGTGTTTACATATGAACATCATATTCAATACACAGACAATTTTTAGCACCTCTAACCTATTTCTGGCCTTATATTTAATTCATAAGACTTGCTGATGGGGAATGCAGGGTATGACTTTGAATTAAACAAACAGCTACCCTTCTTATAAATCACAACAACGTATAATTAAATAATGAGCTACCTGAGCTTTGTTCAGTCTTTCTTCCAAAGGCATTAAATCTCTAAACACAACCAGGTCTCAGGGTGAATTGTAGAAGTAGAGGTAAGGAGACATGGAGGCCCATTCTAGCCTTGCTTCCTGGCCTCTCTGGTTTTAATGTCCTCCTTGTGAGATGAGGAAATGAATACTCCTCTCCGGCTCCCCATCCCTCTCTTATCTCTGCTATGGATGTTCTAAAGATCACATGCAATAATGGAGGCAAATCTCTTCGCTCAAGCAAGGCATAATATAAAATATAAGAATTATCACTGCTATGAGTTAAGAGGATTTCATTACTTTTACACGAGAAGAAAAACAACTGCCATTAAACAGGTTTTCCACGACCTGTCCCCTCTCTTCCCTGCCCTCATCATCTGTCCTTTCTCTCCCTGTTTGTGTGTGCCAGCCACCTGACCTTGTTTTGCTCCTTCCCGTCATATCAAGTACATGCCAGACTTGGGCAAATCTCCCTCCTCAGCAAAGCTTTTCCATGACTGACCCTCCAACTAAAACTATTGCCCTCTTATATCACCTCTTTTAATGTAGTCAGAGTACTTGCCACTGTCTACAAAAACTCTTTATCTGTTTACTGTTTTCTTTCCTGCTTTTCCTACTACTCTCCACCAGAACGAGGAGTTGTAAACTCAATGATTTTGTCTTATTTCCATGCTACAAAGTCAGGTGAGTTCACTGTAGTCCTCAGGAGGGAGATGTACATTATGTTCTCTGGGACAAACCTTCCAGGCACCAAGCAAAAATGTTCTTTTTATTCTACATAACTTTGGAAAACGCCTTTGAATCTCATGTTGAGGGCCATCATCCTTATGCTGAGTACTCAAGAGCTCCCAGGATTCCACAGCCGATAAATGAGACAATTTTACAAGAGTCACTAGTGGTAACCACAGTAACAGTATTAGGATGAACCCTATGATTTCAAAATACTGAGATTCAGTATTTTGACCCTAACCACTTTCATATGGTTTGGCATAGGAATAACAATGACAGCAGGAGCCCTTGCTACAGGCCAGGCTTTGTATTAAGACTAACTGTTCATTCACTTCCCACCATAATCTTACAAACTAAATATTAATTACCCATGTGTTTTGCATGGAAACACCAAGGCTTAGGAAGGTTAAGGGATGTGTCCAGAGGAGAAGTGATAGCATCAGGTCACAAACTTAATCCTGTATTATCCCAGAAGAGCTAATGTGTGTTCCCTTCCTAGAGACCACCATGAACTTACTTGGGTTCACAGAAATGCAAGTTGCTGTTTTTGCTTTGTTGTCTCCAGGACTTTGTAGCCATTGCTGTTGACTGGAAATATCTAAATTACACCAACTCTCAGGGGAATCTGAGTTGACAGCTTTCATGGCCATAGCCACTACTCCCAAGAAAAAATAAGCTAGAGGTCAAATGGGGTATACAATATCTTCTAGCACTTTCTGCTAATTGTCTTTTACCCAGACAAGGAACTCTGAAGAGGACTCTGACATCAGTTTGCAATGCCGTGGCTGCCTCTGCCCTTTGGCCGCTTCTGATCCTTCAACCAACTCAGAACCCTCAGTTTTGGTAGGAGACCATCAGGTCTTGTGCCCCCACCCCAACATCTTGGTGAACTGATGCTTCCTTGCTCATACCATACCTAAGTTACCAACAGAACTTCAGGGCATCTGAGTTCTACAGAGGCCTCCCCACTGCTGGGATCAGTGATCACCGTCTCATACAAAGCCCCTTCACTGAGCTGTCCTGAGATACATCACCCCACCAGGGCAGCATTCTCCTGGCTCACCTCTCTCCAGCCACAGAATTTGCATCTCACAGCTGAGAAATGGGATTGGTCTTCTCCTCTCCCCATGACTCTGAAAACATTACGCAACCACCTTGGCTCAACAGTCTCCTGCTTCAACCGGTGCCACTGAGCATGCCAATCTATTGATGTCAGGTTGACATCACCTGTAGTCTTCATTTGCCTTCCTCAAATTCCTCCTAGGATAGCCCTTCTCACAGTCTTGATCTCATTCTGGGCACCTACAAGGGTAACAAGAATGATCCCTACCAAAGCCTTGCCTGAAAGTTTTTGGATTCCTTCTATATCCAGTGAATTTCACTGCCTTCTACTTTAGCTACACAGCCTTGCAGATTTTTTGCTTTTTTGGATACTTTGGACTTTTTTTCATCATATAAATTATTTCGCCTCCCAAATCTGAAATTGTTGAACAGCTCTTTCCTGAACAACCTGCTGAATTTGTCTATAAGACCACCCAGACTGTGCATCACCAGGAATAAAACATAGGTTGCCATTGCACCACCAAAGCCAGCATCCCAGACACAGTGGGATGGAGACCCTCGGGACATGCTGACATCTCCCCAACTCCCAGTCAGCCATCTGGCTCTATGGAGCCTCCTCCCTCTCTTGTGACCATTCCTCAGTCATACCCAATGTGACACGCCGCTTCCAGGTACTCATCTCCCCTGACCAAAGCTAGAGACATGGCCTTTCAATAGCCTCTGCTTCTGGTCTTACCACAGAGTCTACATGCCACATTCCCGCTCAACATCTAGAGGTGTCACTTCAAGCTCCCCTCCCATTATAGGGTATTAAGTTCTGAAGTTAGCCAGGAAGGGGAAAATCATGCTTAAACCACTCTGGAAAGATCCCTTAAATTGACCACCCTTCAACAAGTCTGAAAAGTCTAATTTCTCTTTGTTGGAACCAAGCACTGGTTCTGCATTTGAACAGAAGTTGGAGTTCTGGTTAGGATTTGGAGGGCAAGAGGAGCAAAAACACTTATCCACTAGAGTCACACTCATCACAGCAAGATGCTCCCTGTGGGATGGCAGTCAGTGAAGAGGATAGCAGCCACTCTGAAGCCTATGTTTCTTGAGTAGAATGGCCTACAACCTAAATCTAGGGTTTCACTTATTTTCTCCCTCTGCATTTGTCTCTCTTTCCATGTCTGCTTGTGTCTGTCTCTCCACCCACCAAAGTTTGCATCTGGTGTTTCTCTCTGAATCTTGGTCCCCTAGTGTATGTTGTGTCTGCCTTTATGTATGTACGTATCTCTGTGTGTACCTAGCTCTGTCTCTCTCTCAGTGTGTTAGTGTGTTTCCATGTGTGTCAGGGTGAGTGTGTTCCCTGTCTCTATCTCTGCTTGTCTTTCTGTCCATCTATTCCTGTCTCTATGCATGTACCTCTTTCTTGGTGTCTCCGTGGCTGTCTCTCTGTTTCACTCTCTTGGTCTTGAAGTCTTCCTGTGCGAGGGTCTCTCTCTCTCTTTATGACAATCTTCGTGTGTGCATTGGGTCAAGTGCATGTCCTCCTCCTCCAGCGAATGTCTCTCTATGCACACATTTTTCAGGGTGCAGGGCTGTGTAAAATACTTAGAGTGACCAATTTCAGATATATTAGTTGCACATGATTCCCTACCAGGTGTGCTAGCCCTGCCCTCTTCTTCATTGCCACACAGATGCCCACTTTGGTCCAAACACTTGCAGACATATTTTTAGCATGGTATTTTTGCTCATTTTTCCCCAACAAAACTCATGCTGTAGGAATCTCCATCATATAAAAGGAAATAGTACTGAGCAGCCACAGATAAGTGGAGTACTGTGCTCAGCCTCCCCATCAACAACAAGCAGAGGCCAAACTGAATCTAAAACCACTGCTGACGCCAAGCACACCAATCCTTTCCAGCCTCTGCAATGCATTCTCTGCATGTCAAAAATCTCTGGGTCAAGCACACAGGCCTCCTTTCACAAAGGCTCTGCAAACAGGTGTCATCCTGCACTGAGTACTTGCTGGTACCTACTGGTGTACGCTTCACAATGAGAGGTCCTGAAGTCGGCAATGAGTCAGATTGAGTGTGTTAAAGGAGCATTCTGCTTCAGCTTTCAAGGGCAAACTGTATACGCAGAGCCCATCCTTTTGCCTGCTTTTGTGTCCAAATGGGAGGTATTTGTGAAACTGTTGTATTCTGGTGTCAATGCTCAAGTTGGGAAACGGCTCAATCAAGAAATGTCAGCTTAACTTGAAATGTGCAAAGGAAAAGAACAGAGAGAATACCAACACCGAAAGCAAATCAGAAGGCCAGAAGCCTTCATGGGCACTTGCACAATTGTTTACAGCTGCAATCATCATGTAAGGTAACCTGGTATTTTTCAGAGGTTATTTTATTTTGTTTTGCCAAATGTGTGTTTGTGTTGCTCTGTTTAAATACAGACCTGATTCATTCAGGCCTGGGTCTGAAGACTCCAGGCTTTCAGAACTCAATAAAGCTTTCAGCATTTGCAAATAATTCAACTCAACAAAAAACATTTGACAAAAGCTCTGTGCTAGTGCTTCTTGTAGAGACACAATAAAGGAAAAATCATGGTCCCTGCTCTTTGGAGACAAATAACTTAGGGGACAACACACACACCTCTCAATTCTCATCTAAGGAGTGCTATGAAAAGTCTTGAAGGATATGGAGGGAAAGACTCCTCTCCTGGGAAAATCTGCAATTTGAAACTCAAAAGAAAATGACACTAAGGGCCCTCCAGGTGGAGGGACAGCCTAAGTAAATGCCTAGAAAGGACTGGCACATAGTAGGCACTTGCAATTAAAGTTTTGCTAAATGAATGCATGTTGAACATATTCCAGAAAACTCAAGGCCAGAGTGGTATTGAGCGGTAGAAGGATTTCAGGGATTCCTTTTAGAAATTTCTTATACTGAAGGGTCCAGAATGCTAGGAGGGACCACGGAGATGTTTATGCCAACTGGTTTCTTTTGAAAACGAAGAAACCAAAAACCCAAGTTTACATGCTAGGTCCAGAAGCGAGATGAGAACTCAGACCTGTTCCAGAAGGTAATCACTTTGAATTTAAATGCCTACTCTGCTCATCTGAATTTAAGGAACTAAAACAAAATCGGCAGTACTGTATGCTAGTTTTCTGTGAATCATTCAGACCCTGGAGAAGCCAGCTTTACTTTTGAAAGCTGAGTTGATCCACTTACGTTGTGATCACAGCTAGGTTCCCATTACTGAGTCTCAGTCTTCACATCTATAATGTAGGAAATACAACAGTAGCTATCGTACAGAGTGGCTGTAATGATTCAGTAAGATCATGTACAAAAATAGTTCTTAACAACGTCATCAATGACCTCCACTTTGCCAAACTCCATGGATATTTTTG
The DNA here is from genome assembly GCF_048565385.1 of Saimiri boliviensis. Classification (NCBI taxonomy): domain Eukaryota; kingdom Metazoa; phylum Chordata; class Mammalia; order Primates; family Cebidae; genus Saimiri; species Saimiri boliviensis. Next base: position 50,202,772 of record NC_133456.1, read on the forward strand.
GCCCCATCTCACTAGACTTCTGGGCAGTGGCATCTGACACAAGTTGCCGCTCCTTTCCTGAAACACCCTGACCCCTGCAACCGGCTCCTGGGATAGCCTTCTTTCCTGGTAATATTTATTTCTGGATGTTCCTCAGTCTCCACTGCCAACTCCTGTTTTATCCAATTTCTAAATGTTGGCAAATCTTAGAGTTGCATTCTATAGTCTCTTTTCTTCCCTAGTGACATACTTTTCCCACTGAACCCATTTAGCCCCGCAGCTTTACATACCATCCAAATACTGATGGCACACTTTATTTATTTATTTATTTATTTTGGAAAGCTAGGTCTTGCTTTTTTGCCCAGGTTGGTCTCAGACTACTGCAATCAGGTGATCCCTCACTTCTACTTCTTCCCTGGTTGTGAAACTCAGATATTGGACGACCTACTTGAGATCTCCATGTGGAAGTCACAGAAGAGCCTTAACCCAGTATGTAAAAAACAAAACTCTCCATTGCCCCATTCCCAAACTTAACTTCTCCTCACCTGGGTAAATGGTACCGATACTTACCCATGACTTAAACCAGAAATCTAAGAGTCATTCACAGCAACTCCATTTCCCCCCTCCCAACATCTGCCATCACATCTTAAATTTCACTTATAAAATATAAGTTAGCCTTATACATTTTTCTTTATTTCTTCCCACAGCACTGTTTCTCATCTGGATGACTGTAATCGCCTCCTGACTGGTCTCATGACTCTCCTACTGTACCTTCACAGTCAGTTCTCTGCTCAGCAACCAGCGTGATGTGTAACAAATGAAACCAATCCCAGTACTCTTTGTTCTGTCCTTCAGTGGCTTCCTCTTGTTCATAGAATAAAGGATGAAATCTGAAATACTTCTTCAAAGTTCTCCAGGACCTACTCACAAAAATCCTTTGGCACAGCTCTCTTCTTCTGTCATTTGGCTGCATTCCTACTTGTCTATTTTTCACATCTGGAACAATCATGCTCTTTGTAGAGCCAGGGCCCTCATATGTGTCACTCAGGTCTTGAGTCAGAAAACTCTTCTTCCTTAATCTAGTGATTAAAAGCCCCAGCTCTGGAGTCAAACTGACTTGCGGGCTGGGTGACTAAAGACAGGCTTCTGGACAGGCATGGTGGCTCACATCTATAATCCTAGCACACAGCCTCCCAAGAGGATCACCTGAGCCAGGAGTTTGAGACCAGCCTGGGCAACAAAGCAAGATGTAGCTCTCCAAAGTGGGGGGAAAAAGGCTGGGTGTGGTAGTGTGTAATCCCAGCACTTTGGGAGGCTGAGGCAGGCAAATCACAAGGTCAAGAGATCAAGACTATCCTGGCTAACATGGTGAAACCCTGTCTGTACTAAAAATACAAAAATAAGCTGGGCATGGTGGTGCATGCCTATAGTCCCAGCTACTTGGGAGGCTGAGGCAAAAGAATTACCTAAACCCGGGAGGTGGAGGTTGCAGTGAGCCAAGATCACACCGTTGCACTCTAGCCTGGTAACAGAGGGAGACTTGGTCTCAAAAAGGGAAGAAAGGAAGAGAAGAAAGGAAAGGAAAGAAAAAGGAAAAGAAAAAGGAAAGGAAAGGAAGGAGGGAGGGAGGGAGGGAAGGAAGAAAGGAAGGAAGGAAAAGAAATGAAAAGAAAGACAAGCTCCTTAGTAAAACCATGTGCCTTAATCATCTGTAAAACAGGGATAAGAACAGTACCCACCTCACATGTTGGTGGTGAATATTCAATAAAACTAAATGTGTGAAGCACTGAAAATAGTACCTGGCAGAAGAAAAGCACTCAGCAAACATTATTTTCAAAAATCAGTATCATCCCTTCATTCTCAGCTTAAATATTTCTGCTTAAAGAACTCTCCGTTACTCTAACCCTCAGTTTTAATCCATTCTATTTGCTAGTGCTAATCTAAATTGGTCATCAAATATTGATTCTGAGACTTACTGTCCATTTCTGTCTTTCAAATTACAGTCCACAGAACAGGGACTTTTTGTTTCCTTTAGGCATAGGACCTGAGGCACTGAGCTTTACAGGCTGGGTTCTGTGGCCCTGCAATTAATATGTTGAAGCCCTCATCCCCAGTACCTCTCAATGTGACTTTAGTTGGAGGCAGGGGCTTTAAAGAGGAAAGTAAGTTAAAATGAGACCATCAAGTTAAAATTATGCCCTAATACAGTCTGTCTGGTGTATGTAAGAGAGGAAATTTGGATACACAAAGAGAAACTGGGGGTATACGTGAAAGAGAAACAACCATGTGAGAATAGAGCTAGAAGGTGGCCAGCTGCACACCGGCAACAGGGGCCTCAGGGGAAACCAACCCTGCTGACACCTTGGTCTTTGTCTTCCACCGTTTAGAACTGTGAGAAAATAAATTTCCATTGTTTACATCACCCAATCTGTAGCATTTTGTTATATTTATCATACAAACTGATGCAGTCAGTCAGTAAAGACTGATGAGGAAATGGATGAATGGGTCAGCCCAGTGCCCAGCACAAGGTAAGTGTGCATGAAGGTTGACTCCTATTCCTGAAATAACGATGATGAATGCAATAATATCTCAGGAGCAAATAAAACCAATGCACACTGCACAAGTCACTGAGACAAAAAGCTCTCAGTGGTACTCAGAGTGCTCTTCACCTGTGATGCTGAAGTGGAATGTGATTAGCTATGAAGCTCTAAGACCTTCCTTTGGGAGCCAGCACATACTACCCTAAGACTTCTGTTTACTTAATTTGTACATGTTGGAACTTCACTGTTTTATGGTAAACCCTTGGCTATATAACACAGAACACTAGACACTTCCATACTCAGTAAGCAAATATTTCTCAAATATGAGAGCAAATCTAGAAATAATGAGAATATCACATTAATACTTCCAAAATACCAGCTCATTACTTTAATCAACATATCATTAAATATATTTGAATGTGTGTGTAAGTGTGTGGGACTATCTGTGTATTTTTCTGACTTTATGGGTATTTTTCTGACTATATGTGTATTATTCACTGAAGGTGACCATACCAAATTCAATAGCAGGATCTCAAATTAGACATTCAGCAGAGGTAACCATATAATCTACATCTACCAACTGTCTTCAAAATAAAGCCCTTCTCTAGCTGGAATATGTATCTGTCACTGGAAAGTAGGTAGCGTTGAGAATTATGACAAGATTGGCACATATCTTGATAGTAGCAACAACTTTTCTGTGGCAGTCCCCAGTAATAGGGCTTCATCTAATTCAGCAAATTGTTACCTCATAATAAGAAACAGCATGTGCATTGATTCTTTTAATAGATCTTGGAATTAATACACATGGTTCCTATAAAAAGGACTGTAAAAAAAATCACCCAGTTGATTACTGCACAATGAGGTCTCACTCAAATGGTATAGGCTATGGAAGAAAGGTAGGTGATTTCTCTTTTGAAAAAAGCTCTCGTGTTACAGAATGATTTTCTCCTGAGGAAGAAAAAAAATACAATGAAGTGCTATAATTAGGTATCTCATATGTAAGGGAAGATAACAAAATCAGGAACAGCAAATAGGTTTTTACTGAGTGTCAACTCCATTCAATTAGCTGCTGCTACCTAGAGGGTTGTACTGAGAAGTCCGAGGTCGACAGTAAACAATGCCTTGGTGGAATAATGATGTTTGCTCGGGTTGCAAAATGGCAAGTAGAACATGCCCACTACATAATTTCTACTCCACAACAGATGCCACTAAGGTCCCATCCAGTGCTAACCTACTATGACTCTCTCCTTTTCTCCTCTTCCCTCACTCTTGCTCTTGGAGTTGGGATGAATAAGTTAGCATCTCCTGAGAATCCCAACTTGCTTCTCTTATACAAAGTGGTCAGGCTCAGTTTTCAGTATCAGGACTCAAAGCAGCAACCTGTGGCATTACAATCATGTGTGGCTTTGGTATTGGCACTGAAAAGTAGTACCACAGTGCTGACTGTCACTCAAGTAATCAGACTAAACTATCATAAACAAGATGAGATCACTGCTGGAGACCCACATTTGTCAATGACCTCCAGGGTCCTCTCCCCTGGCAAGAGACAGACAGATGAAGTACTAGGAGTGCAGCCCTCCTTGCACGTATAGTTACAACAGACCAATGTCATTGCAACAACGCAACAAAAATGGTCCCATGTCCTGTCCTGTGTATATGGGGAGAGTGAGGACAATTGTCATTATCACCAGAACTACCAAATTTCCTCTCCAATTTTTTGATGCTTCTCAATCATTGTTGTAGCTACCATTTAAAGACATCTCACCATGAACGGACACTGTGACAAGATACTGAGAAAAGCGTTTCATTTAACCTCTTCCAACACTACCCCCATGAGACATGATCGCCTTTACTCGACAGGAAAATGAGGTTCAGGGAGGTTCAATGTATATAGAAGATTTTAGCAAGAACATTCTGACTTGAAATCTATGTTCTTAATGATTTGGGTAACTAGCTCCCACCTCAAAGCATGAAGCATGTAACAATACTGTAGGAGGCAGGAGATCTCATGACAGAAAATTTGTGTTATTTATTCATTCATTAATCTACTCATTCATCCATGCATATATCCATCTCTCCACTCAGTCACTACATCAACAGATATTTGCCATGTAACTACCTCCGTACTTGGTACTGGGATACAGAGGTGAGAAAAACAGATAAGGCCCCTGGCCTCACAGAGTTGACAGTCTAATGAAAGAACAGACATCAATCAATAGCATTACTCTATAATCACAAATTGAGATAATACTCTGAAGGAAAGGAAAGGAATGGAAGCCTATGACTAAGGATCTGCATTTGGGTTAGGGTCAGATTTGAGAAAATGAGGTCCGAGATCTGAACTGACAGGCAAGTTGACATTAATTAGGTGAAAGGCAGGTGAGAGAATAGAGCTACAGCACTAATAAGGAGAGAATGACATATGGGCTCACAGAAGAAACATAAAGCATTCAAGGGCTGTGGGCCAGAGCATATGGAGAGGGTCAATGAGGGAAAGAGTGGTACGAGAAAACCCTGGAGGGGCAGAGAGGAGGTGGACCATATCAAGGTACATAGGGTCAGAGTGGAAACCATTGAAAAATTTGAGAGAGAGGAAGACAGAGGGTGGAGGAAAGGGGACAACTGTGATTTTTCATGATTGTTCAGACTTCAGGGACCAGAAACAACATAGGGAGCATGGTGGGATCAGAAAGGAAAAGCAGCAACCTATAAACAGGTCACTTCGTTCAGATCAGAGATGTTAGGTAGCTTTGGTTAGGTGTTGGCAGGTGAAGATGAGCAGAAATGGATGGATTTAAGAAATACGGTGGGGTAAAATCTAAAGCACTTCCTGATAAATCGGATTTGGTAAGATGAGGAAGCAGGAGGCAAGGATAATACCTATATTCCTGGCTTGACCCGTTAGATGTTGCTATTCACTGAGTGGAAACTTCACAAGGTGGCCTTGTTGACTTTGGAATAGCTTTTGGGCATCCTAGTGGAGTGGCCTAAAGGGTAATTAGGTTGTACATGTTAGGAGTTCAGAGTAGATGGAGACATTACCTTGAGAGTCAATTTTACAAACAGACATGATTGTTGAGGCTTTGGGGGACACAGCAGGGGTCTTTTGAAAATGTTCATGGAAAATAATAAACATGTTCACCAATCACTATATTCTTTTAATATACTTATTCCTTTCCTTATGAGTATCTGCATCTTTCTTCCTCCTGCCTTTCAATAAAAACTTCTATTTTCATTTACATTTCCCTTGGTTCTAATATTTAAGTGTTTTGCAGATCTTTTTTATACTATGTATCCCTGTAGCCACTCCAACTCTTGTAGAATGAGGTGAGAGGATCAATTACCAGTTTTCACAAGACCCACAAGAGACTCCAAATGGTCAAATTATCCTGACAGTGAACCCAGCAAGCAATAGATTAAATTTGAATAGTGCCCTCAAAGGGACTATCTTTGAGACTCCAAGATGATTCCTAATTCATTCATTTCATGAAAGCCAAAATGTTTGAAAGTGGTTTGCGGGTGAGGGGACTGAATCCCGAATTTGATACCTAAAGAATTTCCCCATGTTCAGCCTTATGGTGGATTAGATTTGCCATGACTAATTGGAGGATTCAAAGCTGTTAGGAGCACTAGCTATTAGGGTCATTTTTCTCATCTTCGAGCTTACTGCTTGATTGATTTATAGCTTGAACTGACAGGCCATTACGGAAATGGAAATGTAAAGATGAAGCAGTCCCCAATGTCAAAAACTCCCAGGGACATGTAAACACAATACACATACCAAGTAATGAGTTTAATTACTTAATTATTAGATACTAAGCACAAAAATTTAACTAACACCTGGTTCCATAAGGAAAAAAAATACTTAATTTTCACTGTTTGTATAGCTCTTTATTATGCCTTTTGTATTATCTTAAATCCACTGGGGTATAAGAAAAAAACTCCTGCAGCTAGCTCACTATCTGCCCAAATGGCTGCCCAGTTTTGTGCTTGAAACCCAGGGCCCCAGTGGTGTAGGCACCCAAGGGAATCTCCTGGTCTATGGGTTGCAAAGACTGTGGGAAAAGTGCGGTATCTGGGCTGGAATGTACCATTCCTCAACTCATGGTGCCTCATGGCTTCCCTTGACTAGGAGAGGGAGTTCCCTGACCAACCCCTTGAGCTTCCCAGGTGAGGCGATGCCCCACCTGCTTCAGCTCATCCTCCGTGGGTTGCACCCACTGTCTGCTCAGCCCCAGTGACATGAGCCAGGTACCTCAGTTGGAAATGCAGAAATCACTTGCCTTCTGTGATGATCTTGCTGGGGGCTGCAGACCAGAGCTGTTCCTATTGGGCCATCTTGCCAGCCACCACTCCATTTTTCATTTTTCATTTTCTTTTTTTGAGACACAGTCTCCATCTGTCACCCAGCGGTGGTGTAGTCTGGGCTCACTACAACCTCTACCTCCCCAGTTTAAGCGATTCTACTGCCTCAGCCTCCTGAGTAGCTGGGACTCAAGGTGCGAGCCACCATGCCTGGCTAACTTTTTGTACTTTTATTAGAGGTGGGGTTTCATCCTGTTAACCAGGATGGTCTTGATCTCCTGAGCTCATGATCCACCCACCTCGGCCTCCCAAAGTGCTGGGATTACAGGCATGAGTCACCTCACCCAGCCTCCAATTGTCTTATGAAAGGTTAACTGTGGGCTTCCTGAGGGACATGACAGTAGTATCCTTTCCCACAGTCCTCAGGCCTAGCATGGTGTCTGGCACATAACAAATGAATCAATGCAGACTCTCGAGGAATCCTCAAAATACAGCAGAATCATTCCACAACATAATTCATTTTGATTAAAAAAAATTAACACCATGGGAGGTGTTCCACTGGAAGACTTTTGAGCCAAAACATTTAATTCACCAGTCCTGATTGTATCTATAACAAAAGAGGCTATGTCTTTCATGTATTTTTCTTGAAAGCCAGTTGATATGGTTGAGATAGTTTACAAGGAATATTAAAATAGGGAATATAATCAGCCTTCTATTTTTGAGCAAAAGTGCTATCAAATAGAGATGGGACTCCTGAAAGATACTTTACAGTGCCTGTCCTCATTTTTTTTCCTTCTTAATAGTTACTTCATTTTACTATTCAAAGTTTAGTGAAAGCCAAAAGAAAATACAATTTACAATAAACCTATTCTCTCAAGAATCACCTTAATTTATTTCCACTAAATCTAAGTGTAAACCAAAAGTTCTGAAAAGCAGAAAACCCTAAAGAGGAAATATGACATTCATGTAGTTTTGGGAGGGGAGGGAGTGTGTTAGGAAAGATAAATTATTATTGTCCTAAGCAAAAGGACAGTTAATGAATTCCTAAATGACAGAGTTTAATCCTCAGGCTTGTTGACTACAAGGTTACACAGCTTTCTTCCTTTTCGTCGTTAAGGAGATATTTAAATGTGAGCATCTTCTCTAACCTTGGAAGGAAACTGATGGAAAATAGTGACTATTTTCTCGGTACAATTTATATATTAAATTCAAACTTACAGCAATTGTTCACACATGCATTTGCTAGCTCCAGAACACAAACATGATCTGTGGGAATGAGGATCACAATAAATGAAATAATAATAGAACAACTGGATCCATCAATTTTTCTAATATACACTAAGCAAATAGTTTGCATTTTGCATAGGATTCAGCATTGCCAATATTTTATTTCTAATAAGCCAGGTATAGTAAGAAAAGCAAAATGTATTGTTAGTTTTCTTTTCTAGCTTTAAATTAAGTCGAAAACTCACAGCTCAAGTTCATTTGAAGTCCAAGTCTGAATTCTAAAGGTTAAATAAATACTAGTGCAGTTAGTTTCTCAAATTACCCACTAATTTTTTATTTTTGTCACATCAGAGAGAGAGAGAAGAAGGAGAGAGAAAGAGACAGAGATATCGTAGAATTAGAAACTGGATGTCATTCAGTGGATAGGAATGGGAAGAGAACGGACAATCACTCAGCGCCTACCATGTTTCAAGTATCCAAGTATCACACTAGGAACTTTCATATTTATAATCTCATTTATTCCTAAAAATTAAGTAACTACAATTCAGAAAAATAACATGACTTCCTAAAGATAATTCAGTGACTGAGTGGTGGAATCTCAGTTTTGAAGATAGATCTCTTTGACTCCAAATATTCTCATTCCATAAAGCTATACTACAAATTGGGTAAAAGGGCTTAACTTTAAAATATCTCGTGAATAAATAAATGAATGAAGTTTCAATGGGGATATAGACAGAAAATTAAGAGAACACAATTCAAAATGTTGGATGTAAACTGGTAAACAGATGCATGTCACTAAAACGTCACATTTTTCATCATAATAGTGTACTGTCTGTTGGCAAAGACCTCAATAAAGCAGTTTTTATACAACAGAAGCACAGCTGTCTAAAAACAGAATAAACGTGGTCAATCAACTAAAATTTCCAGTTCGTTCAATGCCAAGATTCTGCACAGAATGATGTTTTAAATAAAGCAACCTGAAAGTAAGCTGACCTATAAAAATTTGGTTTTTATCTTTAATAACTTTAATTTCGTTGATATCTCTATGAATAGCCTATATATTATTCAGAGTAAAAGCTCAAATATATTATATAACTGTTTTTAAACCCTAAAAAATTCCTTTGCACAGAGGTTTGAAAAAGGAACATTTGAAATTAGCTTGAAATTTGGGTGTACTTCAGATATGACATGACATTCACATTCATGTGTTTCTACTCCCCATGAACAATGGGCTGTGTGGGCCAGTATCAATCATCCATTAATCCATAACTTCCCATAATACCTATTAGTTAATAAAGTACATTCACACCCATTACCCCATGTGATGCGATATTCAACACATTTCTGGAACATAGAATAAAACTAAGGGAGTTTATACTTTACCAAGGCTAGTGACTTAAGAGTTTGGTGGAAAATTTCATCCACTAGAGCAAAAGTCTCTCTTTTGGTTATGTGTAAATTATTTATAACATGCCCCCAACAAACCATACAACATAAATCATACGAGACAAACAGCAGTGCTCAAACAGTGAACATTTTGGAAACAAGGGGGAACATACATCCCTACCCATTCCCAATTTAAAGCATTCTCAGTTTAGAGTTTGGAATTTTGGTGTTTACAAAATTAATTTCATGATGCTGAACATAAATCTTAATTCTAGTGTGCATAAGCAGAAAAAAGCATGTTGTATAATTGTTCAGTGTTATTATTTTTAAAAGCCCTACATATTAAACCAAAACAAATCAATATAATGCCACCAATGTGAATGTCATTAGGCTCAGCATCTTAAACTCAGCATGATATCTACCAGACCATAAATTTGAAGGAAAATATTCAATACTAGTTCCATAAATCAAATTAACATTAGGAGAAAATCTATTATAGCACAAAGTCTTATTCAAGAGAAAAAACCATGTGTGCGGAAATTGGAAAAAAAAACAAAAACAAAAACAAAAAAAACACTTGTGACTTTCTGCTCTATTACCCTCAAATTTTAGGAAATATCTAATTATAGGAGAGTTTTAAGGAAAGTAAATCAGAGAGTTAGCAAAACAATGGTTATATCATGACAGTCATCAATAGCATGCATTTTAATTAAAACATTACTTTCTAAATGTATAGGGCTTTAAATTGTCTAGCCAAACATAGCTTGAAGTATGACATATGGATGGAGGTGTATAGAAAATACAGTGTATAGGAAATGCAGACTCCACTAAGGAGATATATCTGATTTAAACACATGCATATATAAGTGACAATATATATCTAATTATATACTAAATCTCACAGAACTACATAAATATCTCCTTCTTGCTTTATATATTTAAAAGAATATTATTTAAGAGGTGACAAGTTTCTTGTTGTTGTGGTGCAACTTGAATTATTGGTTTCCTGCAGAATTGTGTCTTCTTCCAGCTAGAGTATAACATCTCTTGGTAGCATAACATATTCAAAGATTTTGTATCAACAAATCCATGAGTGATCAACTTCCATCCTCAACAAAGTTGAGAGGTAGACCTTGCCAGTTCAGCCTAGCACTGGAGTTTATGTTTATTAGATAAAGCCAAGACCTTCAAGTGATTCTAAAATGAACTTTTTAAAGAGAATTAATTAAGCCCAATTCCTAGCCTACATGATTCCCATGACTATACATTTATATTAAAATTGATATTCAAAACTAACTACAAATATTTAAAATCCTTTTATCAACAAATGAAACTAGATCAGCACAGAGGAAGTTGAACTCAACTTTGAATTTCCTCTGCTTTGCTCTATGAAACCAGAAAGAGCAAATCAAACTGGCTGCTGAAAGAACAGATGACCAAGACAGGTTGGGAAATGAGACTTCTAGAGAGTATGTCACTGTCTTAAAGGCCTTTCTAGATTGGATGAATAGAAGTAACTTGCAGATAAAACTGATAAACTGATCTAGAAACATCTGAGTGAACTTGGCCACATGCAAAGGTATCCAAAGGAAGATCATTCTTGAATTTGCAGATTAAACTGCTGACTGCTTTTGGGAGCCTGTGAAGAATCACCATCATAAGCAGAGGTCTGCAAACAAAGAAGACTCTTAGTATTCAATCTCCCATGGGGCAAAACTAGAAGTTGGCACTCAAGAGAAAGCAACCCTTTCTTGTCCCCCAGGCACTTGGCTTGGACTGGATTTTACCCTAAGTCTCACTGTGGCCAGAAACTTTCATGTAGAGCAGAACCTGTGCAACTCACATATGGTTATCCTGGATCTCAATGCTGCATAAGGATAAATATCTCCTTATTTAAAGAACTAACTACAGCCGGCCATGGGTGACTTAACAATGGGGATACATACTGAGAAATATACTATCATATTTCATCCCAGTGCAAACATCAAAGAGTGTACTCACACAAACCTAGATGGTACAGCCACTGCACAGCTAGGCTATACGCTGTACCCTTCCGCTCCTAGGCTACAAAGGTATAGAGCATGTTACTATACTGAATACTGTTGACAACTCTAACACAATGGTAAGTATTTGTGTATCTAAATAAATATAGAAAAGATACAGTAAAACTATGGTATAAAAGATAAGATATATCTATATAGGGCATTTACCATGAAAGGAGCTTGTAGGACTGGAAGTTGCTTTGGGTGAGTCAGTGAGTGAGGGCTGACTGAATGTGAAGGCCTAGGGAACTACTGTACACTTCTATAGACTTTCTGAACACTGAACACTTAGGCTATACTAAATGTATCTTTTAATTTACATAATAAATTAATCAGCTTACCGTAACTTGTTTATCAACTTTTTTTTTTTTTTGAGACAGAGTGTCGCTCTTGTTACCCAGGCTGGAGTGCAATGGCACAATCTCGGCTCACCGCAACCTCCGCCTCCTGGGTTCAGGCAATTCTCCTGCCTCAGCCTCCTGAGTAGCTGGGACTACAGGCACGCACCACCATGCCCAGCTAATTTTTTGTATTTTTAGTAGAGACGGGGTTTCACCACATTGACCAGGATGGTCTCGATCTCTCGACCTCGTGATCCACCTGCCTCGGCCTCCCAAAGTGCTGGGATTACAGGCTTGAGCCACCGTGCTCGGCCTCAACTTTTTAACTTTTTGACTTTTGTACTAACATATAGCTTAAAACACAAATATATTGTACAGGTGCACAAAAATACTTTCTTTATACTCTATTCTATTTTTAAAACCTTTCATTTTTTACTTTTTACACTTTTGTGTTAAAAACTAAAACACAAACCCACACATTAGTCTAGGCTTACACAAGGTCAAGATCATCAGTATCTCTGTCTTCTATGTCCACATCTTGTCGCACTGGAAGGCCTTCAGGGGCACTCACAGCATGGAGCTGTCATCTCCTATGATAACAATGCATTCTTCTGCAATACCCACTGAAGGACCTGCTTGAAGCTATTTTAAAGTTATCTTTTCTTAAAAAGGAAAATAAGTACACTCTAAAATAACAATAAAAAGTATAGTATAGTAAGGGTACAAACTAGTAGCATAGTTGTTTATTATCAAGTATTATCTACTGAATATAACTGTGTGATACTTTTATATGACTTGCAGCATAGCTCTGTTTATACCAGCATTGCCATGAACACATGAATAATGCAATGAACTGCAGTGTTCAAATAGCTATGACATTGCAAGGTAACAGGAAATTTTCAGCTCCATTATCATCTAATGGGTCTACTGTCATATATGTGGTCTGTGGTTGACTGAAATGTTACGTGGCACATGACTGCCATGACCTCACAAGCTTGACAAAGGTAGGTAAAATTCTGAAATGCACTGTTTCAAACGTGTTGGCAGAAGCTCGGCAAAGGTGTTCACAAAGAGCTGGCATGGTTCCCAAAGGCACCTCAGTTTCTACGTTTGTTGAATAAGCCAGGTAGACCCAAGGAATGCTACAAAATGCAACATACAGTGTTGAGAGCTACCATGATTCTGTTTTAGGGGACGATGGAGAAGAAAGACTAAATGAAAAAGTAAAGAAACAAGTGAAGAAAAGGGGAAAAAGGAGAAGGAAGAAGAAAAACTAAGAAAAATAAAAGAGAAAAGAAGATACCTTAGAAAACGAAAAATGAAGGCAGAATTAAGCAGAATCAGGTTATCAGCAAGGTATATGACATGTTCTTTCACAACAGCTTTGCAAGCAGGTCATTTTCATCTAACATAGCAGGCCTCAAGCAAGAGCAATATAGTACTATTCCAAAAGAACAGGGGTATGTGGTCAGTGTTCCCCCTGTACCAACATGGAGGAACACTAATGTAAAGAAAAATGTCACCTATCTTTTGGGGGAGGAATTTTTAGTGTATAATCAGGGTTTTTGAAGGCAAACTTTCTTTAGGCTGTACCGCCCATTGACCTTAACTGAGAACACTTCTACCAAGGTCAGGGGGCCAGGACTCTCGGCTCCAGCTGATGAAATCATACAGTTTCAATCTGATTTCACAATATGAACTAGAGACTTTTGATAAAGTAAAGGCTTGGCCAGAAACAAGGCAGAAACCTATATGAACTTTAAGCTGGTCAAGAAGCTCAGACCTACTTAAATACTTTTGGACTCACTTTAGTAGGCTATCAAGGAAAAAACAAAAGATGAAAAGAAAATTTTAAAAAACTGTACCTTAAAGATATCTCTTGCAGGAAGCCTATTCCATCAAGAAATAAACCTTCACCTCCCAATTCCAAAAATCAGATACCAGCAGTTCTCACAATGCCCCTAGTAGTAACTCTGTGGTTTTATATCAAGTTCTCTACCCTCCCCAGAGACTCACAGAAATGGTATCTCAGCACTTTTAATCCATTACTCCCCATTAAGTGCATTAGCTACATAAGCCTAGAAGACACCAGCGTAGGTCAGCATTTACCAAAGTGTGTTTCCACGAGCACTCAGGCTGCTAGATGCTAAAACACACTCTGAACAAAAGGGCTTGCTGTCACATACATTTGAGAGATGCTAGAGTTAAACAAAACTAAAGTTGTTTATTTGCTGCCAGATTTCTTGGAGCCTCTAAGATGCCAATGCAGACTGTGGCTGTGTAGGAAAGAGACGAAGAATACATTTCCCAAACATTCTTCACTGGGGTACCTTAATCTTCCAATTTTGCTAAGCGTCATGACAGTCAACTGCTCTGCTGAACGTATTTTGAGAAATATACCAACAATAGGTCAGTTAGGCATGTGAGAAATCCATGTTTCATTTATTGCTCACACATTAAACTTTGCACAAACGCATTATTCTCTGGTATTATCCTTCACTTGTACGGGCAATAACAACAAAAGTCCCCTGCATCTAAATCCACAGGAATCTGACCTGTTCTATGCACATTTACTGTGTTGCTCAAGAATGTCCCAGTTCTTTCCTATGGCAATTTCCATTCCGTTACTCAAAAATATAAATTAATCACATTCTAAGTAATTCTTCAGTTTCCTTCACTTGTATGTGGTTGCAGTTCATAAGTGAAATTCCTTAATTTCTTTTATGAAAGAAAGCTTTTATCCATACAAAACACTCGCCAAACCCCCGTATTTGTGGGCTCTAATATCAGTTAAGTAGAAAGGTAAATGCTAATGTTTCATTAATCCTAATGCTTGAATTTCACCGCAGCCTCTGCAGTGTTCTGCTTACTCTGAAGTGCTTATTTGCTTTTCAGTTCACCAAAGCTCTGGTTTAAAGATTAGTTTTAAAAAAGTTAAACTAATGGGAACAGTAACTGTGTTTTGTATAATTTCGTGCCATTACCAGCTACTTCATGCTTTATTTGCATGCTCGTGTGTATTCAATGCAGTTTGTTAAGTTAACCTAAGGATACTTCCCTCAACAGGCATAAATTCACAGTGCCTATAAGACGACTTTAGTACAGCTTTATCATCTACACTAATATTTCCAGCAGCCCCTCAAAAGTGAGATATTTTCTTTAAAGTAAAATAACAAAATGTACTGCATGCCCAGTACTGCAGAGGCCACTTAAATTGTCTATGATAAATCCAAGGAAAAGATCACTGAAGTTAACTGGCCTTGAAAATGTAAAGTACACCTCCCTTTGATAAAACCATTTCCAAAGATTGTTATGTCAAATGCATATCACCCTCCAGAAAACTGTGTTTTCTTTTCACCCCTACCCAGAACATGACTGAATATCATTGTGCTGGGTAGGGAACCTCCATAACCTGCCTTGAGTCTCATCTATTTCCATTTAACCATAGTTCCAGCTAATGCTACCACTTTCCCAAGCTTACCTATGGGAAGACAAAAAGAATGGTCTTTATGAACAGATGGTCTTTTCAAGGAAAAGTAACTACATTTAAATACAGATAAATGTACTGTAAATAACGGCTTTAAAAGAATTTAGGTCTTTAAGGGGGAAAATATGACAGTGCAAGATACTATTCTTTAATTACATGAGATTTCTTTTTTCTTCCCTTGAAGACAAAACCAATTCCTAATGAAGCATAATGAATCGTAAAGAGGCACCAATGCTCATTCCAACAGATGTTTATTGATTGGTGTTGACTGAACACAAACACAAGAGTGTTGCCTGCTACTGTCGGTAAGTGGTGGGAAGCGGCACCAGCTCCCCCTCGTTATTTTACCTTTCAAAGACAAGCTGACAAATTTATTTTGTCACGAGCAGCTGTGCTCTTATTTTTATAAGGGTTGGCTTACGACTAAGAAAGCAAGAGGAGGGAACAGCCTTTTGGTGTCCAATGTGTTATCTGGCAAGGACAGATTGTTTTAGGGTGCAATGGAAAAGATTTTTAATGAAACTACATTTCAAACGAGCAGCATATGCTTGATTTTCCCTTCTGCTAGTCATCCTGCCATTTGTTAATTTTTGTTATTGTTGTTCTCCGGGACTCCTAAATTTTCGTACAAGCTGTCTAGTCCAGCGCTAACACAGCTTGGGGCAAATTAACGCTTGGGATGCAAAAACCTCCACCTCCCACTCCAGCCTTTTTTTTTTTTCTTTCTCATTTCCAAATTTTCTGCATTCAACCAGGGTTTAACTGGTGAACTAGATGACTGAACAAGTAGGGATTACAAAGAAAATTCTTCCTCTATGTGAGTACTTGGAGCCCCAGAGCCTGAAAATGTGACTTCAGAATATGTGTAGACTTGTCAGTGGCTCAGCTGCACACAATTATGGGGTTAGAGCCCATATCAGAGGTCTCCAGAAACTCTGAAATTGGGAATTAGGATGAAAATTTTTCTTTTTAACACAATAATGCCATATATTAATTTAAATGATTCTCTCAGAATGATTCTGTGGCCCAGTTAAATGAAGTTCAAGGAAATGAATTTCAGCCTTTGACACTCTGAGTCCTATTTGAAAGTAGTCGGCTTTACAAGATTAAAAACAAATTACAGGGAATAGGAAATCTTTGATTAGCAGGTGCTTTGATAGCTGCAAGAATATTTTTTCTCAAAAATGTGAACACACATGGGAGAGGCACCGCTATTATTCTTTGTGTGGAAGGCTATAAATAATGAGGATTCCATTGTGTTTGGGGACTGAAGACATGAATTGCTGTATCTGAAAAGTTCTGGTTCAGGAGGTGATTTCAGTAAGACACAGCTGATAGACAGAACCTAAGATTTCATGGGTTCATAAAGTCTATTTTTTGGCCAACCTCCCAGAATCAATTGAAAAATTTAAAGGGACTCACCCCTTTCTGTAGGATTCCCTTGGTAACTAATGGGAGGCAGAACTTTTCAAGAAAGAGAAAAAGAGAACGCCCAACAATTTTCAATATCACGTGCATCAACCAACAGGGAAAAAAAGGGTCTCGGAAGCTTAGACAGAGTCTTCGGTCAGCTCTGAGCTCAGGAAGACTGAAGTCCATGCCCAGATTGCCCCATTCACTCTTTGTATGACCTTGGGCAAGTTACTAAGGAGTTCAGTTTTCCCATCTATACTATGTGCATGATTATGCCCATTTCCTAATGGTGTAGCATACAGTAAAAAACACACTAAATGCCAGCAAAATATAATCAGATATCACACTAATGTCAATACCTTATTCCACCTCGTTTCTCCCATTCAGTTTCCAAGTCAGAAGGGTTCAACCCCTTCTTGGTAGGCCCTGTTCAGACATGCCATGCTCCATTGCATGTTCAGCCTTGAATGGATAGGAATATCCACTGCTAGGTCACTGCTACAGAACTGCAATGCAAGATGCTCCATCATTATGTAACTTGTGAATTAGATAGTAAGATGGCACTAGTGTCCTAGTGAGGATGGGTACTCAGAACCAAGATGTTCGAGACAGGACGTGCCTTGCTGAGTTCAGTACATATAAAGGAAACACTCTAGAGTTTCAGACTAACTTGATGGAATATTCAACAGGCTTGATAAATCCTGAATGGGGCCTTGTGAGACATAGGACCACTTAACCCTGGACAGTAAGAATATTATTGCCACCAACTCAAGTGTGTCTTTCATGAAGAACTGGGGCTACCTGTGAAGCCTGGTTCACCAACCATCCCCAGCCTCCTTCCTTAGCATGCTTGGCTGGGAAGGTATCCTTGGCACTCACTGTAGTAAATCATACACTTAACTAGCTTTATGGGTCAGGGTTGATATTCTCACCAAGCCTCCAGCCTAAACCTCCGAGGGTGCCTGTTTTTCATTCCTCCTGGGTCACCTGTCTCACAAGGGGGCCAGAGAGCTCTTCTCTGCAGGTCCCATCCTGGCCCAGATTCTGAACCCCAATCAAACTCCCTGAGCAGTGGAATCCAAGCCTTATGAGTTCACAGCTTGAGGTCTTAACAGGAAGTCAGCCCAGTGGCTGGCCCCACTCTGCTCATACAAGTGGCTTATACTCCAGTTGAGGTCATTCAGTTTCTGTTGTCTTACTCAGTCCAGGTCTCAGGGACATGTCTAGCACTCCTGTTCATTTGGAATTGGTTTTCTACCTGGTCCCCTCAAGGTTCTCCATAAAGCAGGAAGAAACCAGTATTTGCTGGCCCTACCTAGTGCTTTCATCAAACTGAGCTGCATACTGCTCTTCAGTCATGACTTGGGCTCCCTCACTTCCATATTTTTGCCCCTAACTTCTCTCTTCCTCAACCCTATTCCCAATCTCAACTCTTCTACTGATAAAATCCCTCCCAGTTGAATGCCAACTCTTCCATGAACCACTGACATTTCCTCTAACCAGTTTTCCATCCATCCTAACTATATAGTGACCCTCTTGAAACACAATTCTGATTCCCTCTATTCTGGCCTTTCAGTCATTTCCTACAGTACTAATAAAAGAGACCTGAAACCCAAAGAAAACCTAGAAGGCTTTAGTTGGCCCCATAATCTTTACTGCCTCATCTTGCATTTTTGGTCTGTTCTCATCTTGTGCTCTCTCTTGGCCCAAGAGAATCATATTCTTCCCAATATGTGCCACAAACTAATTTTGCGGGTTTTTGTTTTTCTTTTCTCTCCCCCTACCCCAAATCACTGTGCTTGAAGGCACTGCAGTGTCCCCTGTGAAGTATTGCTGCTCTGGTCCTGCTTAACAGTACCACAAGGAAATGGGAAGCTTTTAAACATTATACCTATATTTTCATTGGTGGTGAACAGTTATGGAACCTCTCCTTTGTGCCAGAAATCAATGGGTTAAGAAGAAAAATGTAGCCACACCAACCTCTCTTGTCTGCCACAGCTGTCATCCCTCCTGCCACCCCTGTCTCTGCCTTCACTTAGTTAACACCTATTCATCCCTTATTCACCAATTCAATCATGTTTTAAAGATCTCTCGTGGTCTTTCCAACTAGCCCAATTCTCTTTGATCTAAGATATCCTAGCACAAATGTGTCTTCTTTATAGCATATATTAAAGATGCAATTTTTAGTTTTTTATTAATTTCCTGCTATTCTGCTAGATTGTAACCTCACTGAGGGCAAGAACCATGTGACATTTTGTTCAACATTTCATTCCCACAAGTTCTGAGAATGTGTGTACGTGTGTGTATGTGTGTGTGTGTGTATACATACATATATATATGTATGTATATATAAAATAGTTGATCAATTAAAAATTTGCTGACTGAAGTTATTTGAGCCTAAGACCAGGTTTCATTTTTCTTCTTAACCCATTGATTTCTGGCACAAAGGAGAGGTTCCATAACTGTTCACCACCAATGAAAATATAGGTATAATGTTTAAAAGCTTCCCATTTCTTCTTGTGGTACTATTAAGCAGGGCCAGAGCAGCAATACTTCACAGGGGACACTGTGGTGTCTTCAAGCACAGTGATTTGGGGTGGGGGGAGAGAAAAGAAAAGCAAAAACCCTCCAAACTACTTTGTGCCACATATTGGGAAGAATATGGTTCCCTTGGACCAAAATGACATTTTTTCAACAACTGATATGGATTGCCTCATAATTGCTACAGCCATAGCAATCTATACTGGCCATAAAGGCAAACCAAAGAAAACTGTCATGACTCCAGAGAGTTAGCACTGCCTATCTATTTGGCCAAGTTGTACCCCAACCCCAAAATGACAGACGATTTGCTACACAGCACCCAAGAGAACGAAGAAGAAAAGCCGTGTTCTCATTCTATGCATAGTTCTGCCTCATTTTGTACAGTTAAGTCTGGGAGTCTTATATTCTGAAGGGAAAACAGTGAAATTTGTCTCTTAAACACTGCTTCTAAATGTGATGGATAGAGGCTTCATTTCAACAATTAAACACCTACCTAATGGCTTCAGCACCAGGTATTTAGGCCATTCTGGCCTGGTTCTACCAACTATTCCAGTGTCTATAAAACACCTTCGCCCAGCATGAGAAACAAACACAGACTTTATTTTCTACCTCATCTCCCTTGCATCTCTTTGTGCTTAATACTGCCACATATTAAGTGGCAGTAACAAAACCAGCAAACCTAGTGAAGGATGAGTCTATATAAAGGCAACCATGTTTGCATGCAGAGACTATCAGCTTATACATATCTAAATGACTGCTGTGTGCACAGCAGCCAAGCCCACTAAATGTTAAATCAAAAATTCACACTATAAGCTGAACATGCCGTTAGGTGGGTGAATTCCATTTTCATGTTCCAAAGCTACCTAATATTCCAAGGCTGAAAGGGAGATACGGAAATTCAATCTGTAGTAGAGAGAAAAGTACTACACCAACTCCAGACCTTATCAGTGGTCAGTATACTGACCCAACAAGAGCAGGTTCCATCTCTAGCATGCCTATTTATCACAAATAAGTTTACTTATACTCAGTGCCAATGTGCAGCATTCTCCAGTCCCTGGTTCTAGCTTTACTTTTCTCCATTGCACTGATCATCATCTAACATGTGCATATTTTACTTATTTTTTATGTATACCCTCATTCGCCTCAACCAAAATGCAAACTCCATGGATTTTTATCAGTTTTATTCATTACTCTATCTCCAGAGGCTAGCACACAAGGGATCCCCTCTAAGATTATTTGTTGGTGAATGAATGACATTCTTGGCATTTGCTAGGCACTGTTCCTATTGCTTTCCATGAATTAGAAGAAGGCATCATAAATGAATAACCAAAAACTTGGGCCTCAGAGTGAGATAACCTGAGTCCCAAACCTTATGAAGTTTTTACCTTGGGAAAGTCTCTTAAACTCTCTGTGCCCCAAGTGGCTACTTCTAAAAGAGAGATGATAAAAAGGGCATTAGACTAAAGGGCTAGTATAAGATGTAATGAGATTATAAATACATTGTAAGGTGCTAGGCATAGTTCCTGGGCACACAATAACTAAACAATAAATGTCAGTGATTATTTTTTTATTCTATTATTTTTATAATTATTAATAACTATTATAATCTGCAGAATAACCCTAAAAGGTAGGAACTACTATTATTCTCTTTCTACAATTGACAATATATAGCAGGCATATCCAAACTACCGTCCGCGGGCCGCATGCGGCCCTCTGAGGCCATTTATCCAGCCCCCCGCCGCACTTCAGGAAGGGGCACCTCTTTCATTGGTGGTCAGTAAGAGGAGCACAGTATGTGGCTGCCCTCCAGTGGTCTGAGGGACAGTGAATTGGCCCCCTGCATAAAAAGTTTGGGGATGCCTAGTATATAGAATGCTCCTGCTTGAAGTTGCAAAATGGTATAACTGGTTAAAAAAAAATTGTTAAGAGAAAGATGGTGGGAGGAAAGGAAGAGTAATACAGAAACATTACAACCAGAAGAATAAAGAGGTATTAGCCTGGAAATAAAAAGACTCATCTTGAAGAACCTGGTTAAGATGGGTTCTGTGAGCATGTGGGAGCCTGGCAGGGCCACAGTAGACACTTCCTGAAGCAGATCTAGAACTGGCAATGAACTGTAGTAAGCCAAAGCAGGAGGTGGGAAACAGCAGATTGGGCTGGGAAGCCAACCTTCCTGACTTAGATTTCTGATGATCTGGTTCCACTTCCCTTATTCTCACAGAGAGTAACGTCGCCAGCTCCCCCACCCCCACTGTACTAGAATGTTTCCAGACAACCCAGATGATTAGTGAGAGTGTAAGTTCCCTACTCTGAAGGACTTGGGCTCACGTAACTCAATCACTTACAAGCTTAGTGACCTTGGACAATATACTGAACCCTTCCGACCCTTAATTTCTTCATTTGCAAAGTGAGGAAACTAACTGCATCTCATCCCACAGGGTTGCATGAAGATAAAATGAGTTGGCTCCTGAAAACTGCTGGATGCTATCTGGGGGTAAAGGAAGCTTTCAATAATCACATCACCGGAAGTAGCATTCAACTTGGCTGAGTAAATGCTTTTGATAAAATCGAAATGCTTTCTCTTCCCTACCCTGACTCTCCAGAAGAGAACAGTATGTGGTACAGCAAATCCAAAAACACCCCTCAAAGCAATTTAACTATCAGCAACTATCATTCTTAACGTCTTGGGCAAATCAGCATACTGTTCAAATACCAAAAAAGAAACAAACAAACAAACAACTCAGATAATTAAGTAATTTACAAAAATAAGACAAAGTTTCTTTAGAAACTTTGTTTTAAAAATCAGAGGCAAGACCACCATTTATGTCATGGAAGGGTCATAAGGAAAGAGAATGAAAAAAAGAGGAGAAGAAGGGGGGAAATTCTAGTATTCAACATCTCCAGGCACATGCCACAGCATCCCAACCAACCCTACCTCGCACAACCGACCACCAAATTTGATGCTTGAAATCTGCCCAAACCAAATCTGTATTTGCCTTAGTACTTTCCAAATATCTAGGCTTCCCCTAGAAATATTGACAAGGGAGAGTGAAATTCAGTTTAGACTCAAAGGCCAGTTATTTCAAATGTCAAGTGAAATAACCTATCCCCCTCCTTCATTGTGCTGATAAACTTATACAACAAAGACATGCTGACCCTCAGAGGTCAACCATTCAAGCAAGAGAACAAGAATGCAAGATATAGCCAAGATTATTTTGGAGTCAGATATGGCTTGAAGACACATCTAATGGCAAAGGGCTTTTAATGGAGATGCTGCACACCACCGGAGTGGGGGTGGGGTCTCTGAGTGGATCAGGCAGTGGGGGACAGTGAGAACTGGTGAAATGATCTGGGAATATGCTTTTTTTCCATAGAGCTTGGATATTTCTCTCCTTAGCTGATCAGAGAGGGCCCAGGAACCAAAAGACATTAAGAACTTAAAATGCATTTTCAACTCTCTCATTTGATAGATCACACAACTGAGTCCGAGATAAAATAAGAGTGTTTTTTCCAGTATCCAACATCAGCTAACAATCCTGACTTTGTCACTAGGCAAGTCCCCCCAGACTCCAGCCTACAGCGTCTTCAAGATCTCTTTTCAAGCTACTTGGAAGGCTCTCCTTGCTAAGATAACTATAATTTATGCTCCCTTCACAACATTTTGATTGATCTTCAGTGAAAAAGTAGGCAACCCTGAAGCATTTCTTTAAAATAAAGCCAGCGTGCCAAATCAGCATCAGTGTGCAACCCTAGCAGAAGAATCCACCATTGGCCACAATAATAGCAAAGAAAAAGGGTCATGAAAAAGAAACATATTTAAGTTTACGAGCGTCAAAGAGGTTATCACACACAATGACAGGGACCCTTGTGTCACAATTGAACAAACAATTCTAATTTAACTTTATATTTTGATAGCATCAGCTGCATTGCCGTCATTGTTTTGTCTAACAATTAAAAGTGGAATCTGAAAGTATTCCCTTCCACAGTTCCCCTTAAAAAAATCTAAAGCAAAGAGATTCTCTCATGCCAGGTTTGAATGCATTTATAAATATGTATCTGTAGCCCTAAGACAAAAGATCTACACACAAAGAATCAAATAGGCTGGGTGTGTTGGCTCACACCTGTATTCCCAGCATTTTGGGAGGCTGAGGTGGGTGATCACAAGGTCAGGAGTTTGAGACCAGCCTGGCCAATGGGATAAAACCCCATCTCTATTAAAAATACAAAAAATTAGCTGGGTGCGGTGGCACACACCTGTAATCCCAGCTACTCGGAAGGCTGAGACAGGAGAATCACTTGGACCCAGGAGGCAGAGATTGCAGTGAGCCGAGATCACACCACTGCACTCCAGCCTGGGTGACACAGCAAGATTCCATCTCAAGAAAAACAAAAACAAAAACAAATACACCAAGGACATTATTTTAAGACCAAGTTTCTGATAGTCCTAGTTACACTGCCTATTAACTGATAGACCACAGTTAAAAGAAAGAGAGTGATATTTAGAATATCCAGAAGCTGGTAGTCCATTTCTCATGTTCTGTTTTTAAGTATTACTCTTTCTTAGAGGAAAGACAGCCACAAAGTTGTTTCTTAAGACTCTCATCAGGCCAGTGTACAGTGTTAGTAAATGCATTTAACAAGCATTTACTATGTGCCAAACACTATGCTATACATGAGCTGCCATGTACAATCTCAGTTCATCCTCATAATAACCCTGTGGGTAAGTATAATTGTTAATTTCAGTTTAAGCAAACTGAGGCCCAAAACAGGCCAAGTAACTTTCTCCAGTCACAAGGCTAATAACTTGCAATTTAGACTCAAACTCCAAAGCCCTTATGTTTTAACTCACTACAGTCTATGGTCTTGGCCAGCAAATTTGAAGAAGGCCTGTCATAAAGCTGTGTTGATAGGGCCACCTTACATGCTAATTATAACCTTATTTAAAATTTAGAGTATGTCATTTCTTCCTGAAAAGGAAAATAAACCATGAAATATCTACAATATAACTATGCTTTAGAGCCCCAAAACCACTCATATATAGTTATACCCATGATGTTAATATTTAAAATATAATTAAATGCCTTTTTATAAATACTAGAGGCTGGAATAGTTAGACAGCTAATTAACTAGCTAGTGGCCTTCTGTTTATCTCTCAGCATTTCTACTCAGTTATCTGAAATAACTCATACCAGTATCTAAGCAGAAGTTTAGAACCAAGGGGCTTTGGGGAGCTGGGGAGGAGGGACATTTCGCAACCTCCAAAATTAATGAAAAACTATGTGTGTATGCTTATCCAACAGTTTTTCAGTGATTCTGGAGATTGCAAAATGTCCCTCCTCCCCAGCTCCCGAAAGCCTATACAAAGACACATTTGAGAAGCTTTGGCCCTAGGAGAAGAGTCCTTCTCTAGAGGGACTGGAGACCTTAAAAAAAAAAAAAAAAAAAAAAAAAAAAAAAAAAAAAAAAAGGCTAAAACTCAGCGGTCTGGGTATTTGTGGGACCATATTCCAACCAGAACACCAGGTTACTGCTTCCCAGGCTCTGTTCTCCAAAAGAAAATGTGTCAAGTTTCCAAATATGAGAGGCAAGGGCAGTGAAAAACCAAGTATGAACATAGCAGACAACTAAATAAATACTTCCTTCTGCATCAGGAGGCTTAGGAATTCTGCAGACAGACAGACGCAAACCATTCTGTGAAGTTGTTAGGGTGCTATTCTTTCTGACATTGTTTTTGCTTCCTATTGAACATCTGAAGACTGTTTTAACACACGTGCCTAAAAATGTCACACTGAGGCTGAGACAGCACAGAGCCAGGGCTCACCCAGACTTTGAAATCGCCTCTCAGAAGCAGCGAGGAAAATTTCAACCTTGGTCTTGCGGTCCTCAAGAACTATGGAAGCACGCAGCGTTTTAGATTCACAGGTTGTTTGTAGAGTTAATGCACTGATACCTAACTCCTCCGAGATATTTCTTATAAATTACCAGTGCCCTCATTGCTTTCTTATCGCACATTTTGCACATGTTTCTGTCTCAAAGATTCAGGGAAAACAAGATATTTAGCTGGAAATGTCTAGAGTGGAGATCTTATACAAATTACTTCATAGACTTGGGAGAGGAAAGTGTTTTGCAAAATACCAGCTATGGGAATAAACTATTTTAGAGAATCCCTTAGGGACACTTTGTTTTCTATGGACACCAAAATCTTTTTTAAATAGAAACATCTCAGGCAGGGGTAAGAAAGTATTGGTTATGCCCATCTAGAATGTGTGTGCTCTCATGGAACACTCCTATCAATGGGGCGCTTTGAAACTCTAGACTAAGATGTGGTGAGGCTACCGTACTTTATTGAATATACAAGAAAGTTCGGTCACTGTACTCCCACCCTGCCCATGAATGAGTGAGCCCTTGCGGGAAGTCAACATGTTTCTGAAAGGGAAGAAACTGTGAAAATGAGTGTCACCATCCTCCTACATGAAGAGCAGCAGCAAGATGAGAATTAATTTCAGCACGTTCTTAATGGGAGACTGAGGAAACCTGGGAGATGAAACAGTAGCTCCCCTCCAGTTATTCCCAGCATATTAAGGGCAGCCGGCAACACTGTTTGACAGAGAAGACTTCGTGCGTCTGACAGATGGCAAATACACCATATTGACTTTTCTTCCTAATTTAACAAATTTGAATCTTTTGTCAATTTTCTTTCCCCAGTGAAAAGATATTCTAAAACACCACTTAAGCTTTCACTGCTCTTTTCCCCCTCTCCCTCTTACATATTATGCTTCAGACTATCTAAAGAAACTGAAACCAACGCACTAAATTAACTCACCTTGCCAGCTCTCCGTGATCACAAATTCAGACATCGGCATGAGTGTGAATTCCTCATCTCTGCTAACTGTAAGGCAGATACTCACTTCAGGCCAGAGGAAGTTAACTGAACGGACAACAGGGATTCCTTGAACTCTTAGAAATAACACACAAAAGTATGCATCTACGTTCTTCATGCTTCAAAAGTATGTATCTATGTTCTTCAACGGGCCCTAGTTTTGCCCAGTTCCTGAAGGTATAATGCCTCGGGCTTTAGCCAGAAGTTGTTACAGTTAGCCGTCATTCCACAGCTTCTAATTGAACTTTGGAACTGTAGGGGGTTTGTCTATGTCAGATGGATGGGATGACAACAGAGAAGAGCTTCAAACTAGTGAAGCTCCCTGGATCACAAAGCTGTCTGAGTTATCTCAAGGGTCACTCAAGTTCAGCCTGGAGAAGCCATAGCCAGGCCAAGGACAGCTTGTCCCACAAGGAGGCAAGGGGCCCTTTCCCACCGTTGCCTCATCCCTTCCACCATGAGAGGACACAGGGAGAAGACAGCATCGATGAAGCAGAACATGGTCCCTCACCAAACAACAAAGGTGCCAGTGCCTTGATCTTGAACTTTCCAGCCTCCAGAATGTGAGAAAAAAAAAGTTAGTAGTTTATAAGCCAACCAGCTTATAGTATTATCTTAGAGCATCCCAAATGAACTAAGACACTGTTTTCATAATTTCCAGTGTGTTCTAAAATTAAGTATAAGCCTAACTATGAACATGGAATTCTGCCAAATTTGAAAATAACACGTTTCTTTTAATGATCTTTGTAGTTGTGTTACCCGAAAATATCTATAGACAAAGCATCTGAAGATTTTACTGATTATTCACTATTATCAACAACAACCCACAAAAACCCCACTACCAACAAAAAAAACAGGGTGTCCATGGGGAAATAAATTTGAAAAATATTTAATTATACAAAGCAAAATTGATTTATTACAAAAAAATTATTAGACCATCTCATGGAAATGGAGTTTAGCAGAATATTATCCTTTAGCTTATTCCTGAATCCAAATAAATGCTTTTTTTAAAATTTTAATTCAAAGGATTAAAATTTCCACACTTGGAATGCCCCTATAGGAGCCCCTATATGAGGGTCCTGTCTTTTCTAAGTTTCAAAGTAATCCTCACATTTCTAGCTGACTAGCTGGTTTCATAAGGGAAAGAGCCTTCTGAAAATGGGCCATTGCTACTGTGACAAATTCAATATCCAAATTCTATTGCTGTCCTTGAACTGTGCTCTCTGATTTCCTGCTGCAAATATGTAGGCCATCAGTGGGGACGTGAAAAATCCGTTCATTACACACAGATTCCCACAGTGGCAGTGCCTGGCTGCATTACCTAACCTATAGATAACATCACAACACCTGACATCCAGCCCACATTTCCTCAGCTTCAGAGTAAGGAACATATCATGGTGCCTGCACATTAATGCAAAGAGATGCCCTTCATAATTAACAGTTCTTATGGAGTCTCTAGAATATTAAATGGTCAAATAGAGAAGTTAAACACACGTAAAACGTTTAATGTGAAATGGTGCAAATATGCCAAATTAACCTTACACGCAAAAGCCTTTCAGCTCTGGAATTGACAATAATCATTTTCTGGAATTCAAGAAAAAGCCTGATGTGGTTAATTTAAAATTATATTTTATGATAGAGAAAAAAAATATCCCACAGGATTCAGTGTATCAGTTTATACTCCTTCCAGGGTCAGCAAAAAGGAAAAAAAAATAATAATAACCATGACTGATCTGGTATTAAAAATCAGTTGACTTCTCTTTTTTTTTTTAATTGCATTTTCAGTTTTGGGGTACATGTAAAGAACATGTAAGATTGTTGCATAGGTACACACACGGCAGTGTGGTTTGCTGCCTTCCTCCCCATCACCTATATCTGGCATTTCTCCCCATGGTATCTCTCCCCAACTCCCTACCTCCCGCTGTCCCTCCCCTATTTCCCCCGACAGACCCCAATGTGCGATGCTACCCTCCCTGTGTCCATGTATTGTCAATGTTCAACACCCTCCTGTGAGTGGGAACGTGCAGTGTTTGATTTTCTGCTCTTGTGTCAGTTTGCTGAGAATGATGGTTTCCGGGTTCATCCATGTTCCTACAAAGGACACAAACTCTGAACAGGTATTCTTTGACTGCTGAGCACTGGCAAGTCTTACCTCTCTCTAGTGACAACATGAAGAGATAAATAGACCATTCAAACACAGCTCTCCACGTTACATTAGCTGAATAAATAGTGATGTATGAGTCTCTTTTCTTAAGCGCCGCCTTAGCTTGTAAAGATGAGAGTGAGGAAGATGCGGCTTATAAATCCTATTTGAGTATTTAAATAAACACAACATAACATCCCTGAAGATGGTTATTTAAGTAGAAAAAGAAGGCATGAACAATTTGTCTTTTAATTGTAGCTTTTGGGGCAAGAAAAAAAAATCCCCCAATAAACTTTTGAGATTCAAGTGTTAAATGAAATCACAGAAGAAAAAACAATTAATGTGCTATTTTATAAGCAGTATCCAGAGGAAAAGGAATGCCAGTCCCATAGGGTTTTGGTGGGCTGCAGAACTCGCACAAGCCAATTCAGCTCAAGTGAAGTCTATTATCAATAACTAACTGTGATCACTTTCCTGCCTTCTGGCTAAGATCGAGTGTAATAACTAACTTTGCTTTGGGAATATTTCGCAGTGAATTTTTGCCTTCTTTAATCTGCTTTAAGATTCTGTGCTCAATTTCCAGTATATACCAGTACTTGCAGAAAAGGAGGAAGTTCTGAGCTAAGTTAAGTGCCCGTGGCTAACCAAAGATGTATTAACACAACGTAATTAGGTCATCAAATAGCCTCATGTTTATTAGGTACCAACACATAAAGAAAGGGAGCAGGCCTAGACGAGCACATCAGCCTCAGTCCCTGCTGTCTTAGAACTGGGATTCTGAGACATCTCAGTGGCTTCTACACATTACTGGCATAATCGCCAAATCCAAAGGTTTCCATTTGTTTATCAGAGATAGTAGCAAGGAAAAGAAAGTAGATGAAGTCCTGCACATTGTATATTAGTCAGGATTCTTTGATTTTTTTCTTTTCATTCTGTTGCCCGGGCTGGAGTGCAGTTCCACTATCTCAGCTCACTGCAACCTCCATCTCCCTGGCTCAAGTGATCCTCCCACCTCAGCCTTCTAAGTAGTTGGGACTACAGGCACGCACCACCATGCCTGGCTAATTTTTTTTTTCTTTTTTTTGTAGGCATGGAGTTACACTATGTTGCCTAGGCTGGCCTCAACCACTGAGCTCAATCAATCTGCACACCTCAGTCTCCCAAAGTGCTGGGATTAGAGGTATGTGCCACCACACCTGGGCAGGTCAGGAGTCTTTTGGAAAAAAAAGAAGGGGTGTGTTTATTGTTTCACATGAATACATCCCCAGGAATGTTAAATCAGAACTGGTACAGTCCTACCTTCCCATCAGCAGTTTTACTTTTTGCAATTTCAAGTTACCTGCAATCAACTAGAGCCTAAAAATAAGTAACAGAGCACAATATTCTGAAAGACAGAAAAAAACACAATCATATAACCTTGAACTACAATATATTGTTAGAGTTGTCTTATCTTATTAGTAGTAAATGAACTCTTACTCTGTCTAATTTATAAATTAAACTTTATCATAAGTACGTATGTATCAGGAAAAAAACAGTACAAACAGGGTTTGGCACTATCTGCAGTTTTAGCATCCACTGGGGTCTTGGAACATAACCCCCATGGATAAGGGAGGACTACTGGGTAGGCATTGCTCTCTCCAGTGTTGGATTCATTTTCTCAGGACAAAGATGCCAACCTCACTGTGGAAGGTGGTCTCAGAAAGCTCCCAACCTAGTAACCACAGAAGAATGAGAGAATTGCCCCATTAGAACCAGAAAATCCCTAAATTACCAAAGAGAGGGGCCTGCTCTGGTCAAGTATCCACTCCTGTATCACCCCTGTGGCCAAAGGGGATTGAGTTACTATACTTAATCCAGTCCTGAGGGAAGAAAAGTTGCTGTACAGACCAAAAACAAGACCCTCTATGTACTGAAATGATAGGGCAAAGAACACACGTTTATGAATTATAACTAACCAAGTCTAAATTGTATTAGGATTCTTGGAAGATCAATATTACTTAACTTTCCTGTGAATACTCTTGCTTCTTACTAAGCAGCACGCTATCCCTAATATATCAAGATGAAACTCAGTCACTGATTGGTGGGCATACCACACCAGATTGTTTTCCCAGTGGTAGCAGCAGATACGCTGAACCTCATATTCTTTCTCTTTATTGCTTTATTATTATTGGTGCCTTAGACTGGGCTCCTCCAGAACTGATCATGAGACAAGAATCTGAGTGCAAATGGATGATTTGAGAGTTGGGCTCAGGAAGCACCATTAGGGGTGCAGAGGAAGTAAGACAGGGGAAAAAAGAAAGCTACTACAAGAAACATTCATAAGAGTGTTACTGCTTCAAGCGATTGGGGCTCAAACCCACTGGGGGAACTCGGAGACAGCATGGAGCATGCTACCCTCAGAGCTTTTGCACTTACGAGGAAGGAAGATGGGGAATTTATCCTCAAATTCCCACTTGTTATTGGCTAAGCGTTGTTCCCAAAGTCAATAATTCCTAGTGCTTTAGGCCTGCGCTCTACACTGGTGAGAGAAAGCCCCAGAGTGCAGACTGAAAGGCATGCGAAGTAGAATAACCTTAGCACATTCAAGAAGGGTGAGTCCCAGAGGATGCAACCAAGACACACGGCCTTGGCTAATATCAGTAACACACACTTAGGAAAACATGCCTTCCTTTATCCAAATACTTAAAATGCTTCTATTATGTGTGAGTTTTCTTCCAGGTGATGGGCATACACTTAGGGGCAAAACAAAGATTACTGTCTTATTTAATACCCAGCACAAATGGCTGGGGCAGGGGCAGATTCCAGGGGCAGCATGTCATAATCCTGTTCACAACAGCAGCTTCAAATGTGGTCCCTAATCTCAAGAGTAGCAGCAGGGTCATCAGTATTGGGTTTCCCCATCACTAAACCAGGTGTGTTGAGTTGTATGACCCAGTAATGAACCTGAATCAGAAATGGGATCTCAGATAGGTATTAGAGAAGAGGGAGAGTTTCCATCATAGGACAGTGAGTTACATTCTGATTAGGAAACTCTTTGGAGACATCTCCTCTGTGGTGGCTTGTGTCCAGAGGCACTGCAAAGTTGCCTGCTCTAACTCTTGACAGCTAAGTGGGGCATGCAGCTTCTGGACATGGAAAGGACTAAAGTTAATTTGCCCTTCGGGGGATTGAACTGGCATCGGTGACTTCAAATGTGCCCTGCAGAGCCCAAATGATCTCCATTACAAACACAGAGCACTCTGCCTTCCAAATGCCACAAAATTCCATTTTATCTGCACTGGCAGGGTAAGGCAGAGTACTTGCCAAAACTCTATACATGGGGGGATTATTTGTAAAACCTTAGAGTATTATCAGGTGTTGCTTTAAATAAACCATTACATTTGTATAGAAAGTAACAAACTACATGGTCTAAGTAAAGACAAGTTATACC
Source organism: Saimiri boliviensis (assembly GCF_048565385.1). Classification (NCBI taxonomy): domain Eukaryota; kingdom Metazoa; phylum Chordata; class Mammalia; order Primates; family Cebidae; genus Saimiri; species Saimiri boliviensis. The sequence goes on from NC_133456.1 coordinate 50,234,486, forward strand.
TACCCCAAAAGCTAAAATGTAAAGAAGTAAAGCAATTTTACATTGTGTCCTGAACATCTATGTACCTCATTTAGAATTTGCTAAAGGTCTATGCTGTTTATCTTTACCATCTGGCATTTCCCATCTCAGGGTAAAGAGTACAATTTCACTAGTCCAACTCTGCTTAGCTGTGAGAACTCAATTTCACTAAAGGTTTAAAGAGAAGATTAAAAGTCTGTGAGAATTGGGATGAGTCCCGTCTGCCTTCGGGCATATGTGCCACACGCCCTTAACAGACATTAATTGATCACATCTCACTTTCCCACTGAAATATGAGGAAGGAATGAAAGGAAGAAAGAAACTTTGAACCAAGTATCTCTTCCTTTGCTGTCTGCACATTTCAAGGACTACTACTACATTTGAAACACATTAAAATGGCAAAAAGAAAAGACCACTAGTAGCAGGGGTTCATAGTTCATGGCTGCCCACCCTGAAACTGTAGCAGCTAACTTTCTTGGGAAAACTCAGATAGACTCATTCTTTCCAAAAACAAGAAAGAAGAAAAAGAAATTCCCACATCCTTAAGATAACTGAGAATCTCCCACTAGGAGTAAATTGTCAAGGACATCCCTTTGGAAGGATAGTTAAGAAACACAACAGGTACAAAGAAAGATTAAAATTCTAAATACTGTCTTTCTTCCAATTCGATTTTTGCTTCTTGTGGCCCTTAATTCTCAAACAATTATTCCCTTTGCTCTACCACCCAGAAGTGGAAAGTAGTCCTAAATACATACATATATGTGTGTGTGTGTGTGTGTGTGTGTGTGTGTGTATTTATATATGTATATATTTTTTCTATAGGAAATCATATGTATATAGTCCTACATATGTGTGTGTGTATATATATATATATAGGAATATATGTATACATAGGATACATATATTCCTATATATATATATATATCACATATTATATATATACAAATTATATATATATTTATATATAATATATACATATTATATGTGTGTATATATATAGGAATGTGTGTATATATAGAGAGAATATGTGTATCCTATATATACATATATTCTCTCTATATATACACATATTCCTATATATATACATATATAGGAACATACATATATATATATATGATTTCCTATAGGAAAATAATATATACTTTTTTTCCCCTGAAACTCTGTAAAAGTTTTCATTGTACCAGCCACTTCTTGTGATGACCCAGATCATCAATAACCTGGTATAAATGAGCTTGGCTGTGAACCAGGTTAGAAATTAGGGCCAAGGATGATCTATTAGTTTATCTTGTGTCTCACGGGACAAAAGCAAAACTGTTTCTCTAAAGAGTTTTCTTGAATGGTTTTCCAAGACTAACTTGAAATCACATTCAAAATCTTGTCATTTTCCTCTCTCTCGGCGCACACCAGTAATTAGTTGTTTTAACGCTTCACGGCAATGGGATATAACACGAAGGGAAACTGTATTAACACACAGCATCACCCAGTTTTATATTGCAAGCTCATTTCCAAGCATTGTTTGTTTTTATAAATTTAAGCTAGGATGACTCTTTCCTCACTGCCTTTAGTTAATAAGGAATGCTTAATATGCATTTTTTTTCATCAATCTGGCACTAAAAATCTTGAATTGCTTTTGTAGTAATTTAAAAAAAAGAGTTTGGAGCTATTAGGAGAAATTCACATTAGGCATTTCTCTACATGGCCTACTTATATTGTTCAAAGTAAAGGGATATTTCAAGGAAAGAAAAACTTAGAGTATTAGAGATGTCTGCCCCATCTAAAGTCTAACTTTTGTATTTCCTATACCAATAAGTCTTAGGTACATTTGATAACATAGCTGGAAATATATTTTAAAAAGGGGAACAAGTTGTAACCTGACCCACCACAGAAAAATTCCTCATGTAGATTCTTGAATGGATTTACGACTGTAGGAGGCCTTCTCTTTTGTTTCCTGGGTAATTATTTCACACATTTGAGAGGTTTATAGGGAATGCGTATCAGCTTTTCAAGTAAAAAGTGTGAGGCTCTGGCTCTTCCTGGAAAATTGGAAAGAACCGAGAAGATGAAATTCCCGGGCAGCTTCCAAAATCGAGCCAGAGATACTGCAGGTCACCTTCGGTGTTGAATATTACAAAGTTACCTTTGTTAAAAATGCAGAAACAACTTGAGAACATATCTGACTTTATCTTTTGAAAGTAGGATTAAAAATGGAAGAAGCCTCATGAGTTACTCTCCCATCTCTCTTTGGTATTTCTTTATTTAGTATTTCTTCCATCTCTTATGCCCTGATGGAGTCTACTATTGGTTTATGTGTAACATTATAAAAAAAAGCAAAATTGTGTATTTCTTCCATCTCTTATGCCCTGATGGAGTCTACTATTGGTTTATGTGTAACATTATCAAAAAAAGCAAAATTGTGAAAACTTTCTATTTTAAATGAACAGACCTTTACCTGAACATTATAATCGCAGCATCTCTCATTCATCCATCCATTCATTCATTCATCCATGTATTAAATCATTCACCCATTCATTCATTCACTCAGGTATTTTCTGAGTTCTTTCTGTGTCTGACACTCTTCTAAGCGGTAGGAATACACACGTTCCCTATTCTCATGAGCTTTCAGTCTCCTGGAGAAGACAGATTTTAATCAAATAATCACATGTGTGCATGAGAGTTTAAAACTGAGATAAAGACCTCAAAATAAAGGAGCAAACACCCAAAAGATCAAGGATGATTTCCCTGCAGGAGTGGTCCCTGAACCAAGGGCTTCAGCAGAAGCAGAGGTTAAGTAAAGAGGAGCAGGACAAACCATAGGGGAATGCACTTAGGGCCTCGAGCAGGAGGAAACAGGGGCAAAGTCCCAAAAGTAAAGGACAGGTAGTATTCGCTGAGCTACTCTAAGACAGATTCTCCCACCTGTGCTGACAGCATGTGTAATTTCAGGTTAATTAATACAAATGAATGATCTAAGCATTTTCTAGATTCTCTAGATTATGCACATTGAGCGGCAACTTGGAGTAGGGATGCTGGAGGTCTGGCCTTTAGACTCAGGCTTTAAAGAGGTTCTGGGAAGGGGAGCCAAACTGAAGTACCTGGAAATAGGAAACAACAGATGGACAGTGATTTTCTCTGCCTTTCAATGGCTTCCTCGTGGGAAAGGCAGATATTCTCATTTCGAGCCAAACTCCTCTGCCCCCACTTTAGCAGATGAGGGAACTGTAAACTCTGAGTCCCTAAAAACCTTTGAGAATATGGGAGACAGCCTTCTTATAGGTCAGTTTAGCTGCAGAGGGAAGAGATGGCTGAGTTCCCACACACATTAGGACTTCCATTCCAACCCTTGGCCAGCACCTAGGCAATGAAGCAAGGCCCCAGCTTCGGTTCTACCTAAAGTGAGTCACTGCTTGCTCTTTCACACTCAGGTTAACACCCACTCCAACAGTGAGTTCAGAAGTGACCGTGGGAGGACAAGAAGCATTCCAAATAACAAACTTACCATGGCACAGGGTCTGTGAAGGCTGAGCATGTTAGAGTCTGAGATATCAAAATACGGTATAGAGAATGTTCTATTTTGCCAAGCAATTACCTTTTACAATCTATAACTAAGTGACAGGAAGAGATAAGATCTCCTTATGTCCCTTGAACAAGAACATCTGCACCGAGTGGACCGTCTTCACAGTAAGTAATTCTCAGGGAGCGTGAAGCTTCTGATCTGTCACCCCAACCTCCCTTCCTCTGTTAATTTCCACATGGCTTTATTTTAAACAAATTGTGTTCAACTTCCCAGATACCATTATATCAAAAAGACATAATTCTCTCTGCAAATATCAGAGATAGAAAGAGACAGATAACGGAGGATTACTCTCCATAGCAGGGGTTCCTCCCAACTCTTCCTTCATGGAGAACTTTATTTCTGGTGCAAAGCAAAAGAAAGGGTCAAGAGACGGATGAGAAGACAATCTTAGCAAAGCCGGATTTTCATGCTGCTGTTGTTGTTTTTAACCTTTAGTGGGAAGTAACAGGAGACCTCATGCTTTATGAATGCTTTTTTATCTGGTGGTAATTTTTAAGATGACATCAGCTAAAATATAAATTTAAATTGAACCACGGATGATTGTAATTTTCTGCATTATATATTTATGTATTTCCCAAAGTCTCTGTAATGACAAAGTATCATCTCTGTCATCAGAAAAGAAACTGTGAAAATCTCCCCAGAGAGATCTGTGTTTGTTCTCAGGGCACTATTTGGCATGATGAGAGTAAGGGGATGATCTGGATGTTTTCAATGCCAAGTACCATGTCAGCCTCGATCATGAGCAATTCCAATTCTTTTTCCTGTGGATTTGTATCAGTTACTAGTTCGTTTAAATCAGCTATTAGGGCCGGGCGCGGTGGCTCAAGCCTGTAATCCCAGCACTTTGGGAGGCTGAGGCGGGTGGATCACGAGGTCGAGAGATCGAGACCATCCTGGTCAACATGGTGAAACCCCATCTCTACTAAAAATACAAAAAATTAGCTGGGCATGGTGGCACGTGCCTGTAATCCCAGCTACTCAGGAGGCTGAGGCAGGAGAATTGCCTGAACCCAGGAGGCGGAGGTTGCGGTGAGCCAAGATCGCGCCATTGCACTCCAGCCTGGGTAACAAGAGCAAAACTCCATCTCAAAAAAAAAAAAAAAAAAAAAAAAAAAAAAAAAAAAAAAAAAAAAAAAAAAAAAAATCAGCTATTAAATGAATAAATGTGAAATCTTAAAAATACATTTAGAGAAAGTATATGATTCTAAATTAAGAGAGTAGTTGGCATTTCAAATCACTTGGAAGCAGATGAGAGGAAGCCGCTCTCACCAGATCTCAAACCACTTTCAAAACTGCTTACTCTTTATCTTGGCTCCCTAATTAGGGCATTTTATCTTTATGGGCATATACCATCACTGCATCATGATAACTCTTGGCTAGTATTCTGTGAAGAAATAATTAATAATAATCCACACCAGCTGAAAGTAGATAGAACAACATGAGAAAATAACTAGGTTGGTGTGAAGTGGCTCAATGGCCACTTGGGAAAAAACAGTAAGAGGATTTTTATTGACCAAAGTGGTTTACCAAATGACACTTAAGTGATCTACTGGCATTTTAGAATAGAGGCAAGACTGCTCACTTATTAAGTCATTTTTAAAATAGTCATGAGAGCTTTTGCCATAAATCAAGAACAAAAGATTCCAGGAAACAACTTTTTATGAATAATTTATAAACACATGGTAATGTTGAAAGAAGGACTCTAGAGTTGAATAGGGTTATCAATTATATTTTCCAGTTGTCTTTCCCAGAGACAACTTGCCTTCCATGAGTTCAAACCTTAAAAATCAAGATGAGGTATTTTGGGTAAACTTGAGGATTGACAGACTTCAGTAGACTATCAGCTCCATGAGATCAAGGGCCACATCTGTTTTATTTAGCAGGAAGCACCATCAGGCCATGTGTGACAGTGGGTGTTACTCCACAGGTGCTCAGTAAATCATGAATGGATGAATGATACTGTATAGTAGTGTCTGATTTTGCAAACAGAAAATCACAGCATTTCTGAATGTAAATGTACACAGTAAACCCAGGACCATATAGACTTTTAGTGATATTGTGTTATTTGGTAAAAAGACTAAGATTTCCCGGTAGAAAGATATTTCGTCAAGTATTTGCTGTGTGCGTTTGACTTGTTTTGGCCTGCAATGTAAATGATCCTGATAGGTATCTAGGTTCTACTGGGTTCCACAGCAATGTTAGCTAATGGGCTCTTGTATCACATCCTTCTAATTTCACTTGTCTCACCTTGGCTCTTATAATCCCAAGCAGACAGATACATTAGTGCCCCAGTCTTAAGTCTTATCCCATTCACTGCTATCATGTTATTCTCTAGGAAGTATCTTTCTTTTCATCTCGGTCCATTCCTCATTCCTTCCATCGGTCCTGAGTGCTTTCTGAGCCAAATTCTTACAGCAGACCCTGGGTCCTGAGTCTTTTTATGCTCAGACCCTGAACTTGCTCATTAGGTGGCTGTCTCGCTGATCCTCTTCACGTAGCCATATGTCAGCCAATATGCTCAACTCACTACTGCCACATTGATTGCTAGGCTCATGCTAGTCCCTTTGCAGAGAAAGAGAAACACAGAGGGAAAGAGAAACACAGAGTCTTGAGTCCCTGGATCAAACCATACCTGAAGTCAGAAACTTCCCTTGAACCCTTTAGTTATACTCAATAAATCATCCATTTACTGTATCCAGTTTGGGTTTTCTGACACTTGCAACTAAAAGAGTCTTAACGTATGCAGGGAAGAGGAGACAAGGGAGAGAGGAACAGAAAAATGAAGTGAAAAGGAACAGAGGAAGAAAACAAGGAAAGATTTGTCCAGGGTTGTAGAACCCAACAGTGTAGGATAAGAATACCAAGCGTAAAGCTCAGCGTCCAAGACTCTTTTCCATACTACTTTCCTTCAGAAATTAGTGCTATTACTCACTGCCACACATTGTTACTTTAAATTTAACCAAATGAGATGTGACCCGTCATCAAGCCCCTGCGGGTTTAAGACATACATTTTCCATGAGTAACTTACACTGTTTTCCTGGGGTGGTACACTTAAGAATTACTTTCATGATTAAGGTTCCCAAGGGGTCTATAGATGCCAGTTTTAATTTAAATAAATACTAATGCTAAAATCCATTTGTAGGATATTTCAATTGGATTGATAGGTACAGTCTTCACTAAATCCAAGGTATTTCCCTATTAGTGCTTCTTTAGAAGGGCATACCAACACCACATGAGGATTTTCAGAAAACTGCTACAAAACCATTATTCTCAGAGACTGGATCAAACAGATGATGATCAAAACAGAAGGCAAAAACTAGTATTTCATCTTTGAATTCAGAGTTCCTGATTTCTACTAAACACTGATAAGAGTTTTGCCCACAGGAGATCCCGCTTGTGCCTCCCTAATTTTCTTGGTTTCATGGTGCTTTGTGCTGAGAACAGCAGAAGTAAGGCAGAGGATACAGCTGTCATCTGTGCCACAGACACTGACATGCAGCTTAGTCACAGAACAGAGAGAACATGTGAAATTCACCATCACACCTTTGCAACAGTGTCAGCGTAGACTCAGGTCCTAGATAGGATGACAGGACTGAAAATACTTCCGGCCACAATGAAATGAATCTACCACACACTTGCTGACTTTATTCAAACTGATGATATTTTTCTTTAAACACTGGATTTAATTATTCTACCCATAAGAAGTCCAGGTTGTTAATGAACTGATAAATTTCTACAGATTAAAAACAAAAATATCTCATACTACTAGTGGTTCCTGCCTCGCTAATGTTCCACTCAGGCCATCTCCCTCTTCTCTTCTAGTAGAACAGCTTCAATAGGTAAGAAAGTTTTCTTGCATCCAGGAAATTTCTTTAACCACCAAAATCCATGGTGTTTGCTTTTCATCTTCAACTCACTCCTTTTTGTTATGACATGTTACCTCCTATTTCTGGTTATCCATGTAAGTTTCTTGCTCTTCCTACATAATTGCAACCCCCTGAAAGACAGGTACTGACTCTAACATGGCTTCTTTATCTGGAGCTTATAACAACCTCCTACAAAGCGGGTAATCCATACATGTTTTAAAGAGAAAACTGGTTATCCCTGGACTATATTAAAACAGTAGTATGAATATTCTAAAATAACACCACTATGACTGTGGAACGGGTTTGTCATTTAAGAGAGGTGTTCACTCAGCCTGAGAATGGGAGAAGGTGAAGACACTGAAGTGTGTGTGAGAAGTCAGAAGGTGTCTTCTCTCAAATGAACACTTCCTGATCCTGTCCTCCACAGACAATTCAATGTGGTTTAAAAGTTGCTGCTGGGAGCCAAGCTTATTAGCCACATTCTGATGAGGCCAGTGCTACCAAAACCAGCCATGGGAGCTAATTCGCTAGGACTCCACCAACATTTTCTTGGTATCAGAGATGTCATGGGATCTCAGTTCCTGTTCACCTCTGCCTCTGACTGGATTCTACGTCTTGAGTAGGTCATTGCTTCCCTCTGAGCCTCAGTTACCTCATCAACATGAGGATAAAATTCCTGGCGGCGTAGCTAACTCACTCAATGCCAGGGAAAAATTAATAATATTGATGGTGTTAATAATTAAATAATAGCTAACATGCACTGAGTTATACCATATTCTAGGCACTGTGGTAAGTCCCATAGCTCCCTTAACTCCTACTATTCTCATAACAACTCTAGGACAACAAGCACCATCACTATGTCTCTTTTACAGATGAGGAAAATTTAACATTAGAGATGTTAAATAACTTGTCCAGGATCACAGAACTCGGAAGAAGCAAAGGAGTATTTGAACCCTGGCATTCTGGTTGCAAAGCATTACCCTCTGTACCATTCTGCCTTACACAAATAAAATAAGCCCTGTGACACAAAAACCTTTATAAACTGCGAAAGATTAAACCACTGTAAAATATTGTTATCATCAATGCAAACAGATGCTCATTACATTTATTGTAAAATATAGGTAACCACCTGTCAGGTCTCCATATGCAAGCTTGGACTCAGAAAGTCTGAAGTCCTGCTTGCCTCAGTTGATCATCTCCCACCCCCTGCCTGCATTTGCCATTGTCACTAATCGCCCAGCAGAACTTCCCTGGACAAGCCCCTCACCCGACTCTGCCATCTTAACTATTATTATGATAATGTGAATACTCCTCACCCCACCCTACCGTCTTAACCACTCTTATCCCACCCACCATCGTAACTAAACTTATGGTAATGTATACTCCTTGCCCCTACCCCCACCACTGTAACTGATCTGTAACTTTCCACTGCACCCTATAATAGTGGAAAGTTGATCTATAAGTCAACTCCTATTCCACTGCCCTTTGCTAATGCCCTTTCTGGTCTTAGCCCACCTGTACCCACGTGAATACAAAGCCATGTTGCTCACACAAAGCCTGTTTGGCATGGGGCGGGGGGTCTCTTCATTCAAAGCACACGTTTTTCAATACCACAAACCCATTTAGTGAACGCACATACACCTCTGTCAGTAATACTCAATCCATCTGCAGAGAAATAATTAGAATTGCATTAACACATCATCACAGAAGAAGTTCTCTTGACACCATCTCTGCCAAATAACTCATTCTTCCCTGGAGTTTGAAAAGGCAAAAAGATAAAAAAAAATCCCATGCCGCATCTGACAATAGGAACAAACTCTTCTCACAGCTCTGATAATGCAACACTTCTGAAATAACAAGTTAAGGAACGTACTTCGACTGCCCTCATTAGCTGGCAACCTGTGTGAGGACTGCAAATCAGCTTTACATCCAGAACAAATCCCAGGGAAGAATTCACACCACAGAGCCTATTTCTATTTGCAAGTAAAACAATGGCCCCAAGTGTCCTTCCATAAAGCCATATGGTACCAAATCCAGAGCTCAAACTGGTTACAAAGAGTCGCCATTGCTAAGACATGGCATTTCAGGTCCACCTGCCATGGGCCGAGGAGGTACAAAGCTGATACTGTGACATGCAACTTTCCTTTTGCCTTGTCTATGCACTAAGTTACTTTGGCATCACACCTGCTTCTATTCCGCCTGGCAGCCTTGTCTGCACAAGAGACGGCAGAGTGTTTGCCTGACAAATGTTCTGGGGTCAGTATAAGAAGGTGGTGGTGGGGACTGTGTGGGTACGGAAGGAGGGAGACTCTTCTAAGGCAGCAGAGCAGCCACTGATCTCCAACTAAGCTAGGGAAACTTCCTGCCTAGTGAGGGTCTGGGTACGTCTGAGCTCTGAATGTTCCCAGCTCTGTTCATTCCTTCTGACAGTCTTGTCCAGGATAGTACAAATCCACGGCTGCAACAGGAAATCACAAAGGAAATCCTGATGTAGGCATTTAGAAAAAAATACGTCGGAACAAAACCTTATCAAATATAAAAGTTAACTTCAAATTCAATTCTAACTCTATTTCCAACTTAGCTCCCTTGAATCTGACGGAAGATTCATCTTCCTTAACTCTAAAGTTAACCCTTTAATCCCAACTCCTAGCTTTCACCTTTCAAGTATCTTTAACTTAAAATCACACTTAGTCTCTTGAGGAGGTAATTAAATTTCAACAACTAATTGGAATGAGTTCTTGGGAACTGAGAGCTTGGTTTTTCATCACATCTGGTCTTCAGAGGTTAAGAAAATCCTCACTTTCTGTTATGTAAACTTAACACCAGAGTAACATTCTATTTCAGCTATTATGATAATTTTTTTAAATTATGCTATTATTCACTTTAAAAAATCCATGAGGCAAGATATAAAGTAACATAATGCTCCTTGATGGTGAAAACACCTCTGAGGCACCATGCTTTGCAGAAAAACCGTGTATCTGGAGGGAATCTTCTTCTCCCCTCATCCCAAACTGCACATAGCACCTGGTAGGCTCAGTCTTCAGTATAAACAGCCAGCTTGGCACATTCTGCTTCCTTTGACTCACTTGCTTAGATGGCTTAGGAAAGCAACCTGCTCAACATTAGTAAGTCTGGGCCCATTAAAAGGAGGACTGACACTAAACTGAAATCCATTTTAACTCTTCTCCAAGGTTTTCCTCGGACTCTCTAATCAGCCTTTCCTTTACACGGGGGTGAGGACAAATGTACTATAGATAATGAAGAAGAGAGCGAGTTGATGCTGTTTTTGAGGGCAAGGATGACACTGGCTTTGTCCACTGTTTTCATCACAAGAAGTGGGCATGTGGTAGGTTCTCCAAAAACAAAACAAAACTGGTAAATAAAAACAGTGTGTGCTAAGCACTCTACAGAGACCTTCCCATTTTCATGCTCTTATTTAATACTCACAAAATCCTAACAGCAGGGGGTATTAATATTCCAATTTTGCAGCCAAGGAAACAAATGCAAATAGCCAACAGTGGACAGAGTCATATTTAAATACTTAAAGAATGCATTTCCTGTGAGCAAGAAAGACATTCTGCAAACATGGGTAGAATGTGGCTTTTTGTGACCTGCTTCAAGATCCACCCTATCAATTTAGGCTAAAAATACAACCTTTCTCTGAATATTCAATAGGAAGATAACAAGTCAGGTAAATTCAGTCTAGTAGTCTATGGATAGGCCTCGGGGGATAGGAGGCCCCTGAAATTAAATGCAACATTTTGTGTACATGTGAATTTTCCCATGGAAAAAGTCCACACCTTTTGAATACTTAAAAGATTCTATGATCCTCCCAGCCCACAAGGTTTAATGAGTTAGCTGCTTTTCATTAAAGTTACACTTCTAATTGTCATCCCCAAAGAGTCCAAAGGGCTCCAGATGCCCTTTGTATGCCTATTGAAAGAAAAATGATTAGCATGAAAGGCTGGTGGGTATTAGACGTGAGAATGGTCAAACACCATAGGTATGGAAAGCACCCGCATAGATCACCACTTAATGAAGAACAGTAATTTTGAATTCATCCCATTGTTAGCATTTGTCCACAATGAGATTGAGAAGTCATTCTATTGCTGACCAGATGGTCCTGAGGATGGTGAAATGACAGAACCCCTGTATCACTCACCAGAGTCACTATACTCTTCAAAATGTGAAAGAGAACCAACAAAATCCTCGTTATGACAGTGCCTACAAACAAGATCCTTCTGACCACTTCATTTCTACACACTTCATCTGCAACAAGAATGTCCAGGCCTGAGGCTCTATACTTGGTGAAACCATGCTCATGTTCAAAAAGCATTTATTGAGAGCCTGCTATATTCCCAGCACTGCAATAAACACTGGTTCTTATACCATCTGGATACCCTCATGTGATTCTAGGCAACATGTTTAAAATAGAACAGTCACCAAATAAAGAACCCCGAGATTGGAGGAGCCAGTTTAGGAAAGGGGTAAAAATCATGCCATGTACACAGTCAAAGGCATAGATGATTCTTTAAGAGGAGAATAATACATTGTCTTTCAACATCTACAAAGTTTCTAGGTAGAAGAAGAAACAGAGAATCAATCCAAATTGCCAGAGAAGTCTGAAAAGAGGACCACAGGGCAAAGATTTCAGAGAAGCAAACTGTTGGTTCACAATAATAAGAAAGAAAGGAAAGGAAAAAGCAAACTATTCTAGTTAGGGTTATTCAACAATGGAATAAGACAGCTGGCAAAATGTTAGTCGTTGCTGGAGGAATTTCAAATGCATTTATACATTAAAAGCACTAAAGCTATAACTATAAAACCAAAAGATGGGTTAGTACAAGATGATTGTCCTAAAATACACAGTCAACATAGTCACTGTGTGAACCTTAAAAACTAATGTTGGTTATTCTGTTTACAGAGAAGAATGTGTGATATTCACAAATCAACTTATCACAAATTACATGCTTACTCTATTAATGTAATGACCTTGGGAGTTGACTTACAGTCTTCCTTGACCTAATGAACATGCTGAGTATAATCAATTAGGTTTGCAATTAAAATTACAATTTATCTAACATCCCCCCTCTCCACCCCCACCTTTTTATAAGGCTCAGGAGACAGTGGGGTGATAAATATAAGCCCTTCTGCTGTGCCTATTTTTTAAAGCATTTCTATTATGTATAATTTATTATACCTTAAATTTCTTCCCTATTTGTTAGTTTCAGCAAAATTTAGTCAGGTTTCAAAACAGAGTATCAAGGGATAATTAGGACAGTTAGCAGTAATTTATCATTTCTCAGCTGGGTTTTCATGCTTTCGCTGACTGCCTGTAGAAATCCGTTAGCCAGTTCTACACAGATCACTATGAAATCTCCTTTATCTTTGTGCAAATTGCTTTCCTATTTTCCTAAAGTGAGTTGAAAGATGAGCTAATCCGTTCCTGAAAATCTAGCCACCGGTGTGCTTGTCATCAGAGTGCAGCTGAGGCCAGGGCCTCAGACAAACGGCTGCAGTGGCTAATGGATGATGCAGTACCATGGGAGGCTTTTTTCCAACCTGCTGCGGGTTAGAAATTTAAACCAGGCAGCCCAACTTCAGGTTAGATCTTCACAAAACATGAACAGGGGTCTGTGAACGTGCCAATACACAGTTTATGAAGCACATATTGCTTAGGAAACCACCAGAGAGGAAAAGCCCAGAAAAGGCAGGGACACTAGTTTTATACCACTTCCACTGAAAAGAAGGATTTTATTAAGCCTGAACCTAAAAGGGAGGACCTCGTGTTCTTTAGAGAGATTCATTTACTAGATGGTGAAAAATGAATGCTCTGGGTAATTTCATTTTGAATTGATTTATTTCTAAATGGGGGGAAATTGACACTTGGTGAAGAAAGTAAAAAGCAGTTCTCTGGAAAGAGCCAGCCAGTCTCAGGTATAACCCAATTATTCCAACACAGGAAAGAAGGACACAGAAGGAAGGGTAGAAGGTCACCTGAGAAAGTCATTCCTTACAACGAATACCTTCCTTTCCCTTTCCCTACAGACTCTCAGAGAAGTATAAGCTGACCCATATTTCCAGTGTATTTCTGACACCTAAACCTAATCAAAGTCCACTTTTTAGAAATCCAATACTTATTCGCAATTAGACTGCACAGCAAATTAAATCATAAATTTCTCTATCTCAGCCCTGGTTGTCACATTCCTAAAACACAACTTGCCTCCCTCCGGCACTTTATTTAAATCTCTGAGGCCAGGCTCCAAAGCAAGTTATGGATTTGATAATTTGCTAATGTGGCCACAGTAATTGTTTTGAGCCATATTTATGATTTTATTGGATCTTACAACAATCAATAATAATCCATTGATGTCCCTGACTCTGGGAATCCAATAATATTCTCACAGTCGACAAATGGGGCAGTGGATTTATTTTTAATGTACTCACTTAGCACTCTCTCCCTGGGAGAGAGAGCCCTGCATATTTTAATAAAGGGCAAGAAATGAATGGCATTGGTACACATACTTTACCCTGAAAAACTAACTGCAGGATAAGATTTAATGCTAAAAAGAAAGGAGAGAATAGACTAACAGGGCCCATTTTGTGCAGCACCACCATCATTAAAGTTAATGGAATTACTGTGTGGTCATGCACCAGAGGGAGCCTATTGGAAGTTAAGCTCTTCTAGGGCCATTGATTCACAGACTTTCACTCAAAGATTCCCACTGGCATGTGATGAGTATTGCAGATATGCAGAGGCACTTTAGAAATTGTTTACTCAAACTGCTAGTTAAGCATATTAAGAAACAACAATAATTGGATATTTTAGAGTAGAGGATCTAGTTGAACATGGCTTCTCTTAGAAGTAGCAAAAATTTCAACTCCAACTGGCTTAAACAATAGAAGACTTTATTGGATCACCTAATTTCTTTTTTGAGACAGAGTTTCACTCTATCGCCCAGGCTGGAGTACAGTGGCACAATCTCAGCTCACTGCAACCTCTGCCACCTCCCAGGTTCAAGCGATTCTTGTGTCTCAGCCTCCCAAGTAGCTGGGATTACAGGTATGGGTTGCCACGCCTGGCTAATTTTTGTATTTTTAGTAGAGACATGGTTTCACCATGTCAGGCAGGCTGGTCTCAAACTCCTGACCTAAGGTAACCCACCCACCTTGGCCTGCCAAAGGGTTGGGATTACAGGCATGAGCCACCGTGCCGGGCTGGATCACCTGATTTAAAGTCCAGAAGTAATGCAGGCTTCGAGTCTGGTTAATTCAACATTCCGACAATGTCACCTAGTGTCCAGCTTCTGTCTCTGACATTCCAACCTCAGCATCTGTTTCATTCTAAGGCAGGTTGCCCTAGAAATTATAAGATGGCTGCTAGAAGCTGTCAGTTACCAGCTTTCTTGTTCATAAGCAGTAGTGGAGAAAAGAGCCCATCCACAACCAATGCATCTAAGTGCTCCATGATGATAGGACTCCAAACCTTTACAGTGTAGGATTCCTAAAGTCAAAGGAATCCTACACTCTAAATAGCTTAGGAAAGGACTAATGAAAGCCATTACGGTGACAGAGGCAACTGACTTAAACTAAGGTGGGCAAATTATGGCCCCCAGGCCAAATTTGGCCCACCATCTGCTTTTATAAATAAAGTTTTGTTGGAATACTGCCATGTTGATTTGTGACAATTATTTTTCATATATTCTATGGCTGCTTTTGTGCTGCAACATCAGTGATATAATTATGGCAAAGACCATCTAGCCCTGAGAGCCTAAAATGTTTACTATCTGGCCCTTCACAAAAGAAGTCTGCCAACCCCTGGCTTGCACCAAACAAGGTCTGCACCTGGAGCTAAAGATAAGTTGAAAATCATCCTAACTTTGTGGCTACTAAATAAAGAGGGAGAGTAGAAAGAATGCTACAGGGACAACCACAGTGCCCAAGATAGACATGAGAGAAAATTCTTCAAGTCTAGAAAAGTAGGCTCAGACACTGAAAATCCCAATCAATCTAAGGGACCTATCATAAGCACATGTGAAATACCCTCTGCCCTGAAATATACTCTGAATATCATCAAAACATCCAATACATTAAAAATTGCATTACAGTTTCTTACTACAGCATAAGTTCCCGTGTAACGGCTTCCTACTCACCTTTTCACACTTCTCTTCTGCTGCCACTCTCTCTCGGCCCCTGTCGTTCCCAGTTCTTGGTTTATAGGTCATCTCTTCAGTGGGCCTTTCATGACCATCCCATCTAAAGTAGCCACCCCACCCCATTCCCCTTCAACCATGTCATTCCATTTCACAACACCTTGTTTTACTATTTCTAATACTACCACAAATCTGCAATATGTTATTTGTTCCCTCTCATGTAGGGGAAAGAAGACGATATGCTGGGAGTTGTTCCTTGGCTGTCTTGCCTTCCACTTTATCCCAGGGCCTGGGAACGCCTGGCATATAGTAGGTACTCAGTAAACATGTATTGGGGTAATAAATACATTAATATAAACTATAGAACTGCTACAACTTTATCAGCCTTGCTCCATTATGGGGTTCATTTTAAAGTCTGTCCTTAAAAACAAGGACTATGTCTCATTATTCTTAGTTTCTCAGGGCCTGTGACAGTATCTGGCACATAGTAGGTGATAGAAGAATAAATTAATGAATGAATGCAAGAGAGATGAACATGAAGAGGAGGACCAGACTACCTTTGGTAGTGAGGAAATCCAGATAAGAGCAGTTCAGAACTAGAAGCAGCTACTTCAGAGTGCCCTGAGTTTCCAGTTACAGAGGAAGACGAAAGACAGACTTAAATCCTACAGGGATGAGTAACTGTCAAGTAGCAGATGATACTAGATGACTTTCAAGGTCACTTGTCCCTCTGGGATTCTCTTGAATTATCCTATGCTCTGAGTTTCTTCCTCAAGAGTGAAATTCATCAATGGTCATCTGATAGTGGAGCAAAGCTTGGAATCACATTTATTCCTTTCATGGCCGAACAGTTTCATCAAACTTATACTGCTAGACCCTGATTACATCTGGGAATTTATACCATTTACAACCAACAGACGAACTGAAACGCAAATAAAAGCCCCTGTTGGGCTGTTAGGGAACCAGGATAGAAAGCATGATAAGAAAATATTTTGCTGGGGGAAGAGGTACTGATCTATGGACCCCAGAGTGGGAGACTTGAATGTGAACATTAGGAGAAATGAATTCCACCACGAAGAAAACGAATATTTGGTGTGTTCACTTTGTTCACTCAATGTTGTTTATTCTTCTCAACCACTCTAGGCAAGGTCAACATCTTAAAGAATTCCATCTTCATTTTTCATGTAACGTCAGGAACAAGGAAAATTTACTTAAAAGAATAAACTACCAGAGAAAGAAATGGAAGTTTTCACTATGGGAATCCAATAATATTATCTTTATGTTTAATGAGCCTAGGATTTCAAACCATTGTGTGTGTGTGTGTGTGTGTGTGTGTGTGTGTGTGTGTGTGTGTGTTTTACCCTTGTCTCCTGAGGTTTAGGATTAATCTGATTGAAAGGCTTCCAAAGACGTATGTCTCAATTTTCCTGATTCTGATGGACAAGAGGCTTCTTTGGAGAAGGAATCTATTAGACAATATAGGTAGGATGGTTGCCTCATGACGTGTGAAGTTAAAATTTCAAAATGACCCTTTCCCAACACTAACGTAATTGACTTAGAAGGAGGGAAAGGATTCCTCACCATTTTTGGCCTGAGGGCCATTACAGAGTCTCACCATCTCAACGTTTTTCACTCAAATGTCCTCAGGAAGGTCATTATTCTAATTCTCCCATGTCTGTGGCTCTGCAAGTTGCCTTGTCTATTATTCATTAAGCTGGTTTCCATCTGACCCTGGCTCAGCCATGAAACCCTTACTTTTCCAGCTGCTTTTTGTATCTTGAGAATTACCTTATTAATGACTTTGGCAAAAACGGTAAAGAGGAGCCCTGAAAGGGGACTGAGTAATTTGAGAAGAATATCACAGAAGAATCAAGTCTAGGTCATCTAGACCAAGAATAGAAATATATTTATAAAAATAAATAAATGATATTGCAGTTGATCTTTCGGGTAACCATCAGAATCAACTGTGGACCTTTCAGAAATCTACTTCATGGGCCCCATCCTCCAATATTTGAAAATAGGAGGACTATGACAACTAGTTATATGTTAAACATAGTAAAGCAAAGAGAATCAATTATAATAGTCATTTCTTAATGGAAAGTTCTTCAAATGAGGCCCTTGGTTTCTCTTTTAAAATGCACCTTAAAACATAAATAGAATCCACAACCATGTACGTATTACCCAATTTAACAACAAAACATTGTAAAGCTGAAACCCCCCCGGTACAATTTACATCCCACATTGGGCTGCTTCCTCTCACTATCTCCACCCAGAGGCAGTAAGAACGATATCTGTGTCTTCCCTTCTAAGCCATATAAAGATCTACATGTTTATAAATGTATATGGCAGCCTATTAGCAACCTGTTCTTATATTTTATTATTCCTTGCTGTTAATAACTCCTACTCAAAAGTTTGTAACATTTGAATGTGTTTCAGCTATAAGGTCCAATTTCAATCAAGACACACATTATTGTATGGATTTTCATTCCCCATTCTGTATTTAAGGATGTGATGTAGTCTAAAACAAATGGTTCTGGAGCACTTTAAGAGGCCAAGGTGAGCCGGGCGCGGTGGCTCAAGCCTGTAATCCCAGCACTTTGGGAGGCCGAGGCGGGTGGATCACGAGGTCGAAAGATCGAGACCATCCTGGTCAACATGGTGAAACCCCGTCTCTACTAAAAATACAAAAAAAAACTAGCTGGGCATGGTGGCGCGTGCCTGTAATCCCAGCTACTCAGGAGGCTGAGGCAGGAGAATTGCCTGAGCCCAGGAGGCGGAGGTTGCGGTGAGCCGAGATCGCGCCATTGCACTCCAGCCTGGGTAACAAGAGCGAAACTCCGTCTCAAAAAAAAAAAAAAAAAAAAAAGAGGCCAAGGTGGATCACTTGATGTCAGGAGTTCGAAACCAGCCTGGCCAACATAATGAACTCTCGTATCTACTAAAAATACAAAAATTAGCTAAGTATGGTGGCTCAAGTCTGTAGTCCCAGTTTCTCAGAGGCTAAGGTGGGAGGATTGTTTGAACCCAGGAGGCAGAGGTTGCAATAAGCCGAGACCTCACCACTGCACTTCATCCTAGCCGATAGAACAACATTCTGTCTCAAAAAATAAAACAAATGGCTCATCTACTGAGGTTGGATTATATTTAATCAAAAGCACTGAATCTCTGCCATGTGATTAATTGGGCTGCATTTGTTTTACAGAAATGACAGTTTGGCCAGACAATAATTTAAATGTCACAAGTTTAAAACGTTGAAATTAGAATGAGCAGATTACACGGAGTTAGAGAATTTTACACATGATTTCCTAGTCTCGAAACACACACAGTAAAACTGTGAGGGAGGGTAGTAGCTCCTCAATGATTAGTTATTGATCACTAGTATCCTATAGGAAAATGACAACAGTAAGTAACTGGCCTTAATACATCAACAAAGGTAAGAAGCTGACTGAATAATAACGCCTTACATTTAGGTGGGATTTTAGGGTCTACAAAACACTTGCCTTTCATAGGATGCCTGTCTTCACAGTGATTAAGTAGAAATGGGCTCTGAGCCTCAGAGATAAAAGACAGTTTACTGAATCCTATAAAACACTGAATGTCCCTACTACATGTGCCACATGTTGGCATTACAAATATCAAAATAAATTCAACAGCCAAATATCCACTTTGCTGTATGTCAGGGCCTCTAATTACTGAGAGGATTTGTTTGGTAGTACTAATGAAAAATTAAACACTAAAAGCATATAATTCTGCCATAAATTGACATATAGCAATAAAGCAGCATTTAGGTTAATTAAACTTCACCTGTGTAATAAAGTAAAACAGGGATTGTCCTCCGGATATTTTTAGATGGAAACTAACACTATTCCAAGCAGAGCAAAATAATACAGATTACTCTATGTTGAGGGCGACAAAATATTTACAAAACCTGTGCTTCAGCGTTTTCCACTGTGATTACAGGATACAAAGTACTTTTAGGAGCAGCCTGGTCATAGGATATAATGAAGACGTGGAGTTTTGGATACACTGTGGTTTGAATCCCAATTCCACTGTCAACTGTGCTTTTTTAGTATGTGACTTTACTTCTTCAAACCTCAGTTTCCCTAGTGTAAAATATTAATGGCTACTTTTGCAGGCATGAGGATTGAAGCAAGAATGATAAAACTAACGGTGAACATGTACTGAGACCCTACTATGTGCCAGGCACTATTTTACAGGGATTTACATGCATTCATCCATTTGGTCCTCACAACATTCCCAGGAGACAGAATACTCTTAAGACCTCCATTTTCTAAATTTATGAATGAATGTGGGGGCTCAGAAAGGTTAAATGGCCCAAGGGTCATGAACCTGGTAGGTGGTAGCTCTGGGTTTGAAACCAGTTAATCTAGCCCCAGAGCCTCCCCTCTTCATTAGTGTGCTTTAACTTCCCACATTTTCTTCTCACCCTCATCCCTACTTCAGGACCTCTCTCATCCCATCCACTTTAGCTGCCTGTGAGTTTGAATGAACAGGGTAAAAGTAAGAACGTGAAAATGCTAGGGGACTTGGTTAATTTTTCTTTCAGTGCTTTGATCCAAATGGCATCATGCAAATCAAAGTTAACAAACTAGAAATGAAAAAACTCAATGATTTGATATCTACTTAAGGGCTTGAGGGTTTAGTAGGGGAGAGGAAGTTTCCCAAAGAAGACAGGCAGGCCCCCAGCCCCTTCTCCCGCTTAGAGAGCTGTGGACTGGGGATTTTTCCTCAAATCACCAGGAAGTGGAGGCAGGGAGGTCAGAGACATTTACACGCCAGAGGGAAAGGGCATGGAACCTCAACACTTCTCAAAGGCATCCACTCCCACATGTACACCCAAACCCATCCCCTATGCACTGCAGTTGTTTTTGGTCTATCAACCAAGTCAAATTGGATTCATTCTGAGTGCAGAGATAAAAATTGTCAGGCAATTCTACAAGATAAAAGCTATAGCATCCTGAAGATACTAATTCTTCAGGCAGTAAATACATGCATTAGATATAAACATAGTCAAGACACCATTCACCATGACTACAATCAAAGGATCAAAGGCTTGGCAAGTCATAGTGGCTCATGCCTGTAATCTCAGCACTTTGGGTGGCTGAGGTGGGTGGATCACCTGTGGTCAGGAGTTCGAGACCAGCCTGGTCGACATGCAGAAACCTCATCTCTACTAAAAATACAAAAAATTAGCCAGGTGTGGTGGCACATGCCTGTAATCCCAACTACTTGGGAGGCTGAGACAGGAAAATCACTTGAATCCAGGAGACGGAGATTATGGTGAGCCAAGGTCATGCCATTGCACTCCAGTCTGATCAAGAGATCACGCCATTGCACTCCAGTTTCACAAGAGTGAAACATCATCTCAAAAAAAAAAAAAAAGTCCTTTGGCAAATTACACCTCTCTTGAAATTTCTTTCCAAATGAGAATAGTTAGTAACAGTAAAAGAAAATCATTTTCATCCTCAAGATACAGATTTCTTTCTCAGTGCACACCAAATCTTTCCCAGAAATTTGTTTGGGTTGAGAGCAGTGACTCTGTGGAGATTCCCCTACAACTAATTCTTATCACTCCTTCAGGAAAGCAGCTTCAGGAAACGAAGTGGGAATCAGAATCACTTGCAGTGTCTGTTAGGACAGAGTCCTTGGCCCCACATCAGAACTACTGAGTCAGCACAGCGGGGGGCAGGCGGGTTTCTGCCCTATAACTAACTTCTTTAGGTAAATGTGAAGTACTCTTACCGATTCATAACCCTGACTTACTCATTATCACCTTCGCATATACCACAGGCTAAAAATGTTCAGACAGAGAAGGCTGGTACTTTTTCCCCCCAATTAATAAGGCAGACTTCTAAATTTTCAAGGGGTTATTTTTATAAAAAGTTCAAATAAGATATTCAAATCACACAAGTTATATAGTCAAAGGAATGTTTCCTCAATAATTTAACCAAAAGGCAGTCATTCATAGAAAGAGAATTCAGTGTATAATAATCAAGTGAATTTGACAGGACCATAAACCATCTCATTGTTAGTTACAGCCCCTTAAAACCTAGTCACAACTTGTTTTATAGATGAGAAACCGAGGTTGAGATTAAGGTTAAGTAACATGCACAAGGTCCCAGGGCCATGATGTGGCAGAGCTGGGATCTGAACTAGGGTGAACTGGTCAGATTCCATATCCATGTTCAAATCTTAGTTGACGGCTGTTAAATCTACCACCTACCAAACATGAATATGTCAGTTTTTCTCCACCATCACCCAATACAATAGATATGGTTTCAACATTCAAAAAAACAAGGAAATCGATGTTCAGAGTTGCTATAAGGCTGATCCAAAGGTACATAGTTAGGAAGTTAGTAGAGCTAATATTCCTAAAAGAACCTCTGAGGGACATGCTAAAGCATGTCAACTACTAGACTTAATTAAGAGATAAAATGTCACAATTTTCATGAATCTGAAAGATGACCAAATTTTCAGGTCGAAAATTTGTTCTAGAACCACAGAAACTTATCAGTGAACAGAACAACTTCCTTTTTATCTTATTCAATTCTTGAATTATACTTCTATAAAGAATTATCTTATTCTTCTGCAGCAACCTAAAAAGTAATTTTTAGTATCTCAACAGTTATTAACAGCTACTTCTCACAGCATTAATACTATAAAATTAATCTTCTAAGTAGAAGATTCAAGTACCATAAACATAGAAGAGTGTAACCAAGCGTGATCTATAAATAGTTCTTACGAGATTCCAGGTTACCTGCCTGGTATAAATCTCTCTTTAATATACCTAAATCGTCCTCCCACCCAAAGATGTACATACTCATTGTTCTAAAAAATAGCTCACATTAAACTCATTAAGCAGCATCCCTTCTAAAGGAATGAATATTGCCTAATGGTTTGGTTAGATGGAATTACATTTTGGAACATGATTTGAGAACTTGATTAATGGAAATTTTGGTCTTCATTAGTGAAACCTGGAATATTGGAGACTTCTGGTAAAGATTCCAGGAGTACCCCTGACCGCATGCTGGAATATACATACACATCATCTTCTAGTATCTGTTAACTAAAGTTTGAAACTTATGAGATTCGTTCCAAACAGCAACAAGCAAAGTTCCATTATCATCTTTACTCTCTTCCCCACACATAAGAGCCATACGAAATATAGGAGAGAAAAAGCTGTATCTTTTCCTTATCCATTGCCAGGTTCATGGCTCAGATCCCTGCAACACAATACAGATTAATAAGAGAAAAGCCTAACAAATGTATTTAATATAAGTTTTATGTGCCATGGGAGCCTTCTGAAATAAAGACCCAAAGAAACAGGAGACAAAACTGTATATTTTTATGGACAGTTATACAGAAGGATGATTGGAAGATAAAAGAGTATGACTTGATGATAATGAATTGGGGAAAACTTGGCAAGACCCATGTGTTCAGATTCTTCTTGGCATGTGAGCATAGGGCAGAATTCCTCTGGAATGAGGGCCTTATGACCTATTTGCAGGGGAAGTATGTCAGAGAATTCTTTTATGGTGCACTTGAGGGAAGACAAATGGAGGAAGGTCAGAGAGTGATTTTCCTGCTTCTGTACTTTTCTCAGTTTCCTTCACCTTAAAATACTCAGTATGCAGAGCTAGCATATTTGGAGGTAGCGTGCCCTGAGACCTGTCATAAACAATGATAAAATCCAAGTCCTCACAAAGCTTACCGTCTCAAAGAACTAGAGAAAAGACAGAGGTACAGATGCATAACCAAACAAATAAAACACAATGAAGAATGCCTTGAGAGAAATCAAATCATGCTCTAGGATGGAGAATATGGGCTTTAGGAGAGCTACTTCAGAAGAAGGGTCAGGGAGGCTCTCTGGATCTGTATGGTTGAAGATGAAAGAAAAAGATTATTTCTCAAGCCTGCAGGACATCAAATTGCTGCAATAATCACCTTGTGGATGGCAGGGTTCTACTACTTTTAAACCCAAGAAGGAGAGTTAATAATCAATTGTGAAATAAGAGGTCACTTTTTTACTTCGATATTTCCCTTTCCTGACTACAAGTGCCTTACTGACTAAACGCGGCCACCCTTGTTCTTTGCAGAGCAGAATTTAAAGCCCCTGAAACAAAACACCCTACAGTGGTATCATGTTCAAGAGGCTAACTCAGCGGTGCACCTTCATTAACAATAACAACAGTTGCTTCAGGGGAAAAGACCGTTACTGGGCTTATTGCTATTACCACTCAACATGAGACAAAAATGGTTGAGGACCCAGGGATCAGGCAGAATATCAAGAATGAGACACAGAGGCAAAGATGAAGAGAAACAGTCACTGTGCTTTCTATGGCAGGTTGTCAAATGCTGCCTTAAAATGTGCAACTGTGAATTTCAAAATATGAAATGCTCAGCGTCTTGAATTGCAGTTTTCACAACCGGACAGTAGAATATTAAAGATGCTGCTTTGTCCCCTGGAGGGGCTGGCTACTGCAAGACCAGCTTCCAGGGGTCATAATTATGTGGCCATTGCCACTTACTATTTTATCATCATATGATACTGTGGCTGGTAAATATCTCTCATGGGATGTGCTTGTTACTAATGAAGATTCCCAGTCCCCAACCACAATATTCTAAATAAGGAGATTTAGAATAAGAACTGAGAATCAACTTTTTGTTGTTGTTAACTGATATCAAAATTAATTTTCATGCAGGTGATAGAAAGATCACATTTTGAAAAACAGATGTGACAACTTTAGATACGGATACTTCGTCTAAAAGGACAGTTTTGGAACCTTCATTGTTCACTGGGATTTTATATGGGTGTGGTGGGGGTGTGTGTGTATGGTGGTTTTTCTTTTAACCATCATATTCTACAAATGATTCTAGACAGCCCTATTCATTCAAAACAGGGGACTTCTGTGATCAGGCTGGAAACAATTCAAAGATGTGCAAGACAACATAATCTGCTGATTTAAAAAACAGAATAGTTTTTAAAAAATTAACTTAAGCTAAATAATCATGGTGGCGATAATGATAACCACATTTAACAATTCATATGTAAGTACGATATGTTAAGAATTAGTCCATCATCATCACCATCAAAGCTAACAAAAATTTTGGCCAGATAATTGAGACCTCAAAAAGTAATTACTATTGGAGTTACACAGTCTATAGCCATGGTTATCAGCCCAGCTAGACTTAATGCTTATTTGTTTTTTATGTGTGTTGATTATTTTTAGTCAAGAGATAATTCAAATATCATAAAATTCACCCTTTCTTTTGAGACAGAGTCTCACTCTGTTACCAGGCTGGAGTGCAATGCTGCAATCTCAGCTTGGTGCAACCTCCGCCTCCTGGGTTGAAGCGATTCTCCTGTCGCAGCCTCCTGAGTGGCTCAGACTACAGGCACGTGCCACAATGCCAGCTAATTTTTTGTATTTTTAGCAGAGACAGGGTTTCACTGTGTTAGCCAGGATGGTCTCGATCTCCTGACCTCGTGATCCGCCTGCCTTGGCCTCCCAAAGTGCTGGGATTACAGATGTAAGCCACCGCACCCAGCCCCAATTCACCCTTTTTAAGTGTACAATTCAGTGATTTTATTATATTCACAATGTTGCACAGACATCACCACTAAGTCCACAACGTTTTCATTACTCTAAAAGAAACTTGTACCCATTCGGAATCATTCCCCATTCCCTCCTTGTCCCAGTCCCTGTCCCTGGCAACCAATAATCTACTTTCTACTTCTATTCAGAGCCTGTTGTATAGCAAATATTTTCCATCCCCCTTTAGACTAGCTAAATGAAATTCTGAGATCATATAACCTATCTATTCATATAAGTTTTAGCTATGCTTATTACGTACCTATTATCATTCTGTGCATTCCACTTAATCCAGTTTGTGCACTCTCTCATGTCACTAGCTGTGCCTCTACGGTATCACTTTCAATGGCTGAAGGAATTCCATCAAATAGATATTGCATAGTGCATCTAACTAATCCGGTAGAGTTAGAATTTATATGTGAACACTGAGTTTTAAAAAACCTGGGAAGCAAGTTTAAACATTCATGGTTTGCATTTCAAGAACTGATTTCAAAAAGAAGCCACAGGTATTAAATCCTTTCTTTGCATCTGTATATTTAGAGCCTCACATGGGGGTGAGACAGTGGGCCAGAGGAAAGCTGAATGTCTCTGTGTCTATCACCACATCCTGTGTCTAGAGCAACGGGGAGACTAACCCTTTTTTATGATAAGGAATTTGGCGGCCCATGCGGTGGCAGTCCCTATATAACTTTCACTCCTTAGAGGTACTGCCTAGAGATTCTATTTTTAAAGTCCCAGAATAGCTGTGTTAAAGTCAAAAGTAAAGTAAGATCAAAAGAGAACTTAGGTTTATTTGGCATTGTTTGTGCGGGCATCCCCTTATCCACTCACACCTAGTCTTCGAACCATTAAACTCTACTGCAACAAAGTACGACATTAACATCCCACCCTGAGTTGCTTCTGACTTCTAGCTCCAAAAACAGAGC
The DNA here is from genome assembly GCF_048565385.1 of Saimiri boliviensis. NCBI lineage: Eukaryota > Metazoa > Chordata > Mammalia > Primates > Cebidae > Saimiri > Saimiri boliviensis. The sequence goes on from NC_133456.1 coordinate 50,260,637, forward strand.
CTTTTCTATGACCTAGGTACAGCATCTACCTGCAAAGGAATTTGCATTTGCACAAAAAGAGCTGAAACCCAGCTTCTGAATCAACCAGGATTTTATTATTTTATTTTTACTACAGAAACAGAGACTATCCTAATAAATGGTCCTTTCTTCTCCTAGCACACTTAAAAACCCAGCTTTGAGCTCCACTGACTCCATTAAGTTTGAACTTTGGTATTAAGTACACAGGGAGGAAAAGAGTAGGTGTGGGGGTAAAGAGAAGAACAGAGAGAAGCACAAAGACAGGAAGGAAGGGAGGCACCTTGATGCTACTGCTGTGGTTATCACGTCACTCAAGAACAATCTCAAGAACAAGGAAGCAAAAGCAGACTATGTAAAGAAGCAAACGTGTGTCAAAGACACCCCAGGCTTAACACGGGGCCACAAAAATCCACACAAAATTCACATGCTATTTCCCAGAGACTCCCTCACATGAACTCCTTTGACATCTGTTTCTGGACTCCTTGATTTAGTTTCTGTTTTAGCATTTGCACAACAGTAATTTTACTACTAAAGGTAAATGTCTTGTAAACTAATGGGAAACATATTGTTTGGCACAGTTTATAATGTCAGGATTTATGGCTCTAACACTGAGGGTCTCTCTGACCTCCAAGATAGCATAATGAAACAGCAACGTGCTGCAAATGACTCGTTGTGATTTTTTATTAGTTCTCATAATCGCCCCTTATTAATTTGTATGCACATAATAAGCACTCACCTTCACAGTCTGTCCGGCTTCGGGGCCATCCTAGAAGTAGGAAAAAAACCAACAGAGGTGAGAATAGATAGATGGTATCTCCTTTATTCAGAAATATCACCCATTAATAATTTAGATGCAATTTCATTGTGTGTTAATTTATAGTATTCCCGTGGGGACCATCGGCTTCAAATGTGTGGGACTAGACAGTTTTCCATTTCCGCCTGAGAGTAAGTGAGAAGTTATGTATAAAAATGATATAAATTATCCAGCAAGCCAACTCCTTGCTACTTTTCATGCTCTTTGCTCTTGGCTAGGGTTTTAATTACATTAAGGGAAGGCTGAAAATGTTTGGGGAGGTGAAGTCTCACACCTTTTGGTTATCTTTAGATGTGGTCTAATTAATGCCTGATTACTTTAAGCTTCTACTCAGGAAATCTGCTATAAACATAAGCCATTAAGGAAGAATATGGGGTATTTCATATGGGAAGCGTCCTCTCTGGCTATTCTGACCTTGGGGAAGACAAATGATAGTTTTCGTTCTCATTGGACCCTTTTCCTGACCTGGTTCCCTCTCTCTGCTTCTGAAGCTTAGCTGAAAATGAGCAAACTCACCTAGTCACCAGTCATACACAAAACTAAAGCAGATACTCAGCTTGCTGAGATGGCAAAACAAGTAATGGCTCCACAGTCAGAAATTCCAAAACAGAATTTGCCCTCTGCAACTTTAGCCAGGTCTGTCTACCTCTAGGAGCCTAACTAATGGGGTGAGAACTCCTGACCTGCTGTGGCAACGATTAAGCAGAACTGTGGGTATCAGGGATTTTCAAACTTAGAGTCACAACCCATTCATGCGTCATTAAGTCAGCTTAATGGGTTGTAATCAGTATTACAAACAAAACAAATCAGATTTTATTTTATTTTATTTTATTTTTGAGACAGAGTCTAACTCAGTTGGCCAGGTTAGAGTATGATGGCATGATGGTGGCTCACTGCAGCCTTGACCTCCTGGACTCAAGTGATTTTTCTGCCTCAGTCTCCCAAGTAGCTGGGACTACAGGCATGTACCACCACGCCCAGCTAATTTTTGTATTTTTTTGTAGGGACAGGGTTTTGCTATGTTGCCCAGGCTAATCCCGAACTCCTGAGCTCAAAAGATCCACCAGCCTTGGCCTCCTAAAGTGCTGGGATTACAGGTATGAGCCACCACATCCAGCCAGAAATCAGATCTTAATAGAATAAAACTATTAGTCTGCACAGGAGTAAACACTGTTTTGTGAAACTCTGGTTTCCTTTATCAATATAGGTATACACATATATTTCATATATGCATGTCAGGGGAGATATGCATGATTGTGAAATAAATATATATCTTACTGTAGGTTATAGTTAAAAAAAAACAAGTTTGACCACATTGCATATATGAAAGTAATCTAGGTGATATCACAAGTCAGCTCTTACATTTATGGAATTAACTTTGTAGTGAAACATGTTTCATAACCAGCAATGACCATTTCCTTATAAATGTGATTTTATCTTGTATCTCACTAAACATTGAAAGAGGTTTTCATTCACTGCCTTAATTTGGTCTCTAGAGAAACACAGTTTGTAACATAAGCTTGATAAACCCACTTTGAGCTGAACTACCTGCCTAAAGGTAACTCAAATGGTATGACACACGACACACACAAACACACACACACACACACACACAAGGCTTTTTGGGGAAGTTGGCTACTCTTAACACAGACATGGCAGGAAAAAAAAATCTATTTGAGAAGAAAATGAGCACTTTTAGTCAGAGCCTTTATAACCTGAGCACACTGGCTTTCTTTATCTGGTCTCTTTGAAGCTCTATGGTAGAGAGCTGGGGAGGGGAGGAAGAATGGCAAAGATTCAGTTTAACACACAGGCTGAGTACAGAGTCCTCACATTTTGATAGAGTTTCCTTTGTTCGAGCCTGGTGGCTCAGACCTGTAATCCCGGCACTTTGGGAGGCTGAGGCGGGTACAAGGTCAGGAGTTCAAGACCAGCCTGGCCAAATGGTGAAACCCTATCTCTACTAAAAATACAAAAAAAAAAAAAAAAAAATAGCTGGGCATGGTGGCAGGTGCCTGTAATTCCAGCTACTCTGGAGGCTGAGGCAGGAGAATGGCCTGAACCTGGGAGGCGGAGGTTGCAGTGAACCAAGATCGTATCACTGTACTCCAGCCTGGGTGATAAAGTGAGACTTCATCTCAAAAAAAAAAAAAAAAAAAAAAAAGAGTCTCCTTCCAAAGGGCAGTTAGAAAGTCAGCCAATTTCAAAGCCATGAAGGACTTGATGCATTGTTTCCCCAGCCGTTTCCATAGAGGTCCTGAAGGAGCTCATGGTATGTTACTATGGATTTACTCAATTCTCCACTAATGACTCACCATGGACATCCCTCTCCCAACCTGAGAAGTGTTGGCTCAACCTCTGCCTAAAAGTCTCCAGTGACTGGGTATCTGATTTCTTTACTGGTCAGTGGGCCACACCCAACCAGTCAATCTAGCTTCTAACTAATCTGTGATTAATCTCTGTAGTGTGAATTAAAGATAGAGAAAAGGTGAAGTCCAACCTAAGTGGCATATCACTGCTACCCTGGAATTAGAGCAGGGCTTGGTCCGTGCAGTGTTCAGAAATTATTTACCATAGAATGAAAATGGTTTCTCCAGTCCCGGTTTCAGTAAGCAATCTGTAATGTCTGAATGTCCATTAAACCACTTATCCATTACTCCCACCTGCTTGGTAAACAAGCCGCAGACATCATCTTGGACACTATTCCACGGTCCACCTTGGGGCCGATGGATAGTAGGGCTGTCCTGCATTAGTAATGCCTTTTTTTGGCTGCTACATGAAATACAAATAATTATATCTGTCTTCCTGGTGAGATGTTAGGAGGAGCAAGCCCAATGCTGGGATTTGAAAAGGAAGAAAAATCATTTCTGAAGAATCTGTACACTTACCTGCATGGAAAATGTGAGAGAAGTCCCGTGGAAATGTTTCTCCACCACTGTTCCAACTCTCTGGGTCGCCTGAAACAAATCAGCCACTTCATCAGGACGCAGGTCGCGGAAGCGCTCCACTGGCCGCAGCGGACACACGAGGACATCTGTAGCAACGTCTGTTAAGGGCCATGCTGCTGGCTTTGGGTAGTGTTCTTACCAAGCAGTTTATACCCACAGGAATGAATCCCCTTGGACCAGAGCCTGAACTGTCAAAGACTAAGGAATGAAGAAACGAATATTTACCATGCACTGAACTCCAAAAAGTTCAAAGAAACCTTACAAACATGAATAATTATACTTTGAAGGAGAAGCTGTGGTACCCAGAATTTCTCATAAGAGAAAGGGACATTAGTGTTCAGAGACACTCAAGTGTGTGGAGAGAGAATTATGCCAGGAGGCAAGATCTATTCTAGATCATTATCTCCGGACCCCTATTCTAAAATTATATCCTCTTCAGCACCCAAAAGCACTAGGTTGAAGAAGGAACTGGAATATCCAGTTGGTTTCTCTAGGTAGAATATGGTGATACATTTTTAATTTAAATTATCTCTTTAGAGAAATAAGAGAACTATGCAGTGAACATACAAAAGTAGATGTTTATGTTATTTGTAAAAGAGTGTAGACATTCTGAAAATACATAGTCAACATTATCTATAACTAAGAGATGTGCCATGTGGTTAAAGAATTTATGACAAGGGTTCCTCAGACTGATATTTTTTTTATAATCCAAGAAAACATTTGAAGGTAAATCATGAAGGAAAGAGGCTGTCTGGTTATACAAACAAACCATTCTTAATGTATTCTACAACTTAGACAAGGCAACATATTTACATTATTGGACTCAGAAAACAATGAAATCTAGAGAAAAAAGGGTAGAAATTTGATTATTTCTTGATAGCAAATTAATATTCACTGTTAATCAATAACATTTCAGTCCCCATACACATGTGTATGAAATGTGTATATATACACAATGTATATATTAATATTTGTTTAGTTTTTAGATACTAACAAGAGAAACAAACTCTTGTACATTTTTCTGTTTCTTTCTTCTACTTGTTTTAAGACAGCATGCTCCTGCCTGGAGCTAAGCAGCTAAGGGGCATAATAAAACCATAATACTGCAATTGCTAGTCTCACTAGAATATCAACCCCACTCCACTACAGGTAGAACTCAGAGCCCAAGGGGAAATACAGTGAGCTCAGCTGGTGAGGGCTGATTTCCATAAGAGAAAGGGGAAAAGAAAGAGGAAACTGATTAGTTTTGCTTATAATCAGGAAATTCGTGTCAATGGTAAACTAGGATAAGAAGTATTTTTAAAATCGGAGTTCATTTTTCAACACAGGAGAAGGGAGGCCTTCACCCACAGGGCATCTGATACTTAAAAAGATAATTATCTGTCTTTGGCAGGCCTGCTTTATTACCATGGGTCAATGAACCATTTAGAAATGAAGAATTTCCTTTTCATTTCCTTTGAGCAGATTGCCAGCCTCCACTCCCAGGAAGTTGCTTTTTCTGTGTGACCCTTCCCCATCTTCCTCCTCCCTACTTTAAATACACCCTCCCTTAGGCCTGACTTTACCAAACCACAGCAAGGATGACAACCATGCGAGCTTCCAGCGACATCCATAAGAGCTGTATTAGCCTCCGTCCACACACAACAACTCCGTGAGGAAGGGAGACATTTCACTAACACGATGGCTTACTGTGAAAACTGGTGGAATGAATCAGACAACTTTTGTATCTAACGTAAATTTAGTAACATCAATGGCACCCCAAAGTTTTTTTTTTTTTTAATGCCATAAAAAAATCTTATTATTTGTCCATTTTGTTTGTTCATGTGCTGCTCCTAGAAAAACAACTCAGGGAAAGCAAACTATTTCAGCAGATAGCTTTTGTGATTCTAATGCCACTGTTTATATGCCAATTGCTTTAAAATAGTATCACAGATGCAATATAATTTAATTTGGAGTCTCTTAGGCCATGTTAATGGGTAAATTCCATATTATCCATAGGCTATAAGGACACATTTACTGCTGGGTCCTGTTTGCTTGAGATTATCACGTCTGTTAAGATTTCTTAGACAATATGTATGATAACTTTCAATTAAACTTATTGTATAGAATTTAATAAATGTTTTATCCAGTACACATCGTATGTGAAAACTTGTGACACTGGTTACCACTTCTCCCTATAATCTACAGTAGAGACTGTTTTTTTTTAGTAATAATACTTTTTAAAGGAAGAGAAGGTCAATAGTTATAATTTAGGTTGTATAGTTGACAAGATTTCTCACAGGAGATGAAAACCAAAGACAGCTTCTTAGAGCAGATGAGATTTAAACTAAACTTTAAAAATGGGGAGTGATTCAACCAGTGGATTGGGCTGGCAACCTACTCACATATCCATCCCAACACTGGAGTCTCCTCTTAATCTGGGGTCTGTGCTGAGACTTAGAATGCTAAGATCGCCAGGCCAGAGTAGTTGACCTTGAAGAGTTCACACTCTAATGTCCCAAACTGTCATACAGTAGAAACAGATCATCACAACAGAGAGAGATGAATGCTATTGGTAGGCATCACTACAGAATTCTGTGGGAGCACAGAGGAGGCCAGATCTAACTCTGCCTCAGAGTGACAGATAAACCTTTCCATCTCATCTTGCATTTCGCCTTTTAAAGTAGAACCATTTCTCCACATCTAGACCAAAATCAGTCCTTGGAAATGTCTAGCAACTTAAGGTTAGCTTCAAAGAAAGTTGTTAAGCATTCTTTCTTTGGCCCAAATCACCATTTCACTTTTTTTTTTTTTTTTTTTTTTTTGAGACGGAGTTTTGCTCTTGTTGCTCAGGCTGGAGTGCAATGGCGCGATCTCTGCTCACTGCAACCTCCACCTCACAGGTTCAAGCAATTCTCCTGCCTCAGCCTCCCGAGTAGCTGGGACTACAGATGCGCGCCACCACGCCCAGCAAATTTTTGTATTTTTAGTAGAGACAGGGTTTCACCATGTTGACCAGGATGGTCTTGATTTCCTGACCTCATTATCTGCCTGCCTCGGCCTCCCAAAGTGCTGCGATTACAGGCGTGAGCCACCGTACCTGGCCATCACTTTCATATATACTCATACTTACTCAATCTTTCCAACAAACCCATGAACTATTAATGCTATTACAATTCTCATGTTGAAGATGAATTATAAGCAATAATTTCTTATACAAAATTAGAAGCTTGCCAGGCCAGCACACTCAAAATGAGATTAAAACTAGAATTCAACCCAAGTCTGTCTGATTCTAAAGTTCATGTTATTAATGATAGTGCTGTGATATTATGCTTTTTAGAGCATTCATGACTCCATTTCTGCCTATCCTCTTATTAAAACTGTGCCTGCATTCCCCAGAGTTACTCTGTTCATAGAAGGGAATCACAGTTTTCATAAAACAGAAGGATACGGTGCAAACATGCTAAAGGCTCGAGAAACACATAACCTTGGAAAAAGAAAGCTGATGAGACCTGCAATGCCACACTGGAAGGATGCCTCAGTACTGGGCAGTGAGTACGCCTTCATCCTAACAGAGAACTGGAAGAAGGTCAAAAATGAGAGGACCAGCTTGCCTGAGTTGGAAGTAGTAAAGAGAGACACAAAGTTGGCATTTTGGCCCTTCTTCATCCTGACTTGAGGTCGCTTCAAGATGACTTGGGCCCCATCAAGGGCCAGACTCCTGAGAAGGTTTAGATACTGTAGCCTCTATCACTGGGTCAGGTTGTCAGATACACTGAATCTACTGCTTGTTGGACAGTCTAAATATTGAGAATTATGGACTTTCTCACAACTGGTGTGGTTTGCTATTTGCAAACATAACCACAAGAATTTCTCCCATACTACATGCCCTTTTGCTATGTGATTTTACCACTCTTTCCAACAAGAGTGGCAGTCTATTTCTCCTCCCCTTGAATCTGGGCTGGCCTTGAGACTTGCTCTAATCAGTGGAATATTGTGAAAGTGTTTGTCTTACTTTGTGTTTGTGTTGCCATAAAAGAACTGCTGAAGCTGGGTAATTTGTAAAGAAAAGAGGTCTATCTGGCTAACAGTTCTAAAGGCTGTCCAAGAAGCACGATGCTGGCATCTGCATTTGGTAAAGGCCTCAAGCTGCTTCCATTCATGGGAGGAGTGGAAAGGGAAGCAGTCTGCAGAGATCAGATGGTGAGAAAGGAGGCAAGAGAGATCGGAGGGAGGTGCCAGACCCTTTTCAACAACCAGCTCTTGTGGGAACTAACAGAGCAGAAGAAAACTCACTGGTTACCACAAAGGTGGCATCAAAGGATTCATGAAAGATCTACCCCCATGACCCAAACACTTTCCAACAGACCCTACCTCCAACATCAGGGATCAAATTGCAACATGAGGTTCAGAGGGTCAAATAGCCAATCTATAGCAGTGATGCTGTGTGACTTTCCAAGGTTACACCTTAAGCAACATTAAAACTTCTGATTATTGCTCTCTTGGAACCCTGAGACCAACATGCTAATGAAAAATCCCAGTTAGCCTACTGAGTGGCAAAATGAAGATCTAAGGCACCTCAGCTGATAGCCAGCACCAGCTGTCAGAGATATCTCAGACCTTCTAGATCCAGGAGAGCCACTGATTGACCTCCAGTATCTGTATGACTTACCTACTGCTGCATGATAAACAACCCCAAATCATAGAGGCTTAAAACAACATTGATAGGGTCAGGCGTGGTGGCTCACACCTGTAATCTCAGCACTTTGGGAGGCTGAGGCGGGCAGATCATGAGGTCAGTTCAAGACCAGGCTGGCCAACATGGTGAAACTCCATCTCTACCAAAAACACAAAAATTAGCTGGGCATGGTGGCGCATGCCTGTAATCCTGGATACTTAGGAGGCAGAGGCAAGAGAAGTGCTTTAACCCAGGAGGCCGAGATTGCAGTGAGCCAAGATCAGGCCACTGTGCTCTAGCCTGGCAACGGAGCAACACTCCATCTCAAAAAAAATGAAAAATAAAAAATAGCTGCACATGGTGACAGCTGCCTGTAATCCCAGCTACTCGGGAGGCTGAGGCAGGAGAATCCCTTGAACCTGGGAGGCAGAGGGTGCAGTGAGCCAAGGTTGTGCCATTGCACTCCAGCCTCGGTGACAAGAGTAAAACTCTTGCACTCTAGCCTGGGCAACAAGAGTGAAACTCTGCCTCAAAAAAACAAAAACAAAAACAAAAACGTTGATAGGTTTTACCACCATAAGTCTATAGATGGTTTTTGCTGAGGGTCTTACCTGGACTCACTCATGCAACTGCTTTCAGATAGAAGGTAGGCAGGAGTTCAGCTGAGTTCACTAGGCCCTTCACTCTATACACTCTTCCATCACAATAGATGCAGAATCTCTGAAGTTGCTTAAGGCTTACATTGTCCAACATTGTGCTAGTCAAAACCCAGATTCAAGGTGGAGATACTCTGTTTTTTAATACGAGGAGTGTCAAGATGACAGTCAAAAGGGGTATGGACACCAGAAAGTTCCAAGATGTTGTAAAAATTAAAATTAACAAGGTGTCCAACCAAGGTATCTTGGCTGCCCTAGTGAGTAAATACAGGCTGACATTTGAGAGTTGAGATGAGTTTTTTTTTTTTTTTTTTTTTTTTTTTTGAGATGGAGTTTTGCTCTTGCTGCCCAGACTCCAGACTGGAGTACAATGACATTATCTCAGTACCCCAAAACCTCCATCTCCTGGATTCAAGCGATTCTCCTGCCTCAGCCTCCAGAGCAGCTGGGATTACAGGTATGCATCACCATGCCCAGCTAATTTTGTATTTTTAGTAGAGACGGGGTTTCTCCATGTTGATCAGGCTGGTCTTGAACTCCCGATCTCAAGTGATCTCACCACCTCGACCTCTGGGATTACAGGCGTGAGCCACTGCACCTGGCCAAGATGGATCTTAAACATCACCTACTCCAAAACCTTTGCTGTCATATTAAGAAAAACAGGGCTAGAAAGGTTACTTGATTTGTTCGAAGTAACACAGGAGCACAACTGGGATTGGAACTCAATTGTTCAGCTTCTCCAACCAAAGCTCTTTCTGTTACACTGAGATGGCAAAACACTCACATCTGCCACGATTTTCCAATGCTAAACTTATAGCAGACATCAATAATCAATCACAAAATCATCTCCTTTAACCACAGTGTCCCAAAATCCTTGCCAATACAACCTCTGAACCATCACCACCGGTGAGAATGGGCACGCGACATGAGATGCATGTACCATTTCTGTGGCTCCCGTACTGCCTCATGAACCACAAAGGCCTGGTGGAGTCAGAACAAAGGGAGATGCTGCAAAAGTGAGAATCTGCCCAACCACATACAATTTCCATTATATTGCCACATTTTTATTCAAAATAAATTTGGTAAGTTCAAAATGTGCTCATCAAGGATAATAATTGATGATTAAAGATAATTTTAGGAGGATTTCTATGACAAAAATGAAATATTTAAATATAGAGCACTGACAAAGAAATGGAAATGTGCTGATTCAGATGATTAATTAAAGACGACAGCAGAATATATGATCAGAGTTGCTCAGATCTGCCCCCATGTAGTTTTCTGTATCTGATCTATTCTAGGGATTCAGAATATAGAAATCACCAAAATGAAGCAAATCATCAAAATAGCATTGACTTTGATGAGGCTGATTAGCCTGTGTGTATATTAATATGAAGTAAGGCAGTATCAAATAATACAGCATTAAAATTAGTCATTCTTCTGAAGTAATAAAAAAGAAGAGTTTGTACTCATCCCTACTGCAGATCTGTAAGTAGTTTAGTGATAAGCAAGGAACATTCCAGCTTGCATTGCAGATCCTATATAATTCATTATTTGCTGTAACAAACACTCCTAGGTCTTGTAAATGTTTAAAATAATTCTTAATGTCACTTCACAAAACAACAGTAGGATGGACTGTGAGCTACTTTTCAAGAAAATATTCAATTTAATTGATTTAAATAGCACAGTTACACAGCTTTGAGTCAAAATAGATGGCATCTCAAAAAGTAACCTGCTATTCACAATGTAAGCACTTTGGTGAATTTTCATATCAGAAAGGTAGAACCATCACCCTGAAACATTAATAAATACAATTCTGAAGAAGCATCTTGCTAGTTTGGGCCACACCTTTTTTCACTGAGTATTAGCATACTCATTTCAGTAACTCAATAAAGGGTTCATGGGATATTCATCAACCATAAGCATAAATGACATGGATGTAATTTTAAGCAAATGTGATTTCCAGAATATGATAAATTCCAGAGCAATGTGATTAAGATAATGATAGTACTCTGCTCAGAGCTGGTTCTCAAGGCAAGCATCTCACAAATATCCACTATCTCATGTTTTGCCCCGGGATATGCTTTGGATCAGAGATATGATGAATCCTTGGTCATCTGGAGGAAGAGAAGCCAGGTATCCTGTTCTAGGCAGCATGCCCTGAGCTGCCCTCGAAACTCCTGTACTGATCTGGATGTTCAAAAGTAAGACTCACTTTAAAAGAGAGAAGTAAACAGGTGTCTTTCAAAGAAAGTAAATTGAAAGGGGAGCCTGCAGCCTGATAGCATTCTGGTACAGATTCTTTGGTTGAATTTCATACATTTTTCTGTGAACTTTTCAAGGCAAAAGAATCCTATACTGATTCAGATAAGAGCACCCTATCTGGAAAAAAATATGTCATATAAACTAAGTATGTGGGAAAGAAATAAATGGGAACATTAAAGGAAGGAAACAACATATAACATTTGTTTGCTGCCTACTATGGTCTAGCAATAATCAACAACCCTTTGAGTGAATTAGATATTATTACCTCCCAATGTCCAGATTTAGAAGCTGAGGCCAAAAAGTTTAACTGCATGACCAAAGTCATGTAGCTATTAAGTGAAAATCCTGGTGAGGGGAATGTGTCACAATGCTGTTACAATGTCCATGCTGTTGCAATGCCTCCCAGGGTTACAGAAATCTCCATGTATAATACCTACTCCAGTGTTTACTAGAGTGGGACACCAGAGCACTGCTTCCATGGGATGTTGTTAGACATCATAAAGAAAAAATTGTGTAGTCAAAGAAGATTTAGAAACACTGGATGAAATGAAGTAAAGTAGTTCTCTTTACTGCAGTATCCATCAGAATATTTACTGCACTAATATGCATTCTGACTTCTCAAAAATAGGAAATAGTATGCAGCGTTGCTCAAATTTGCTTAAGTATAAAATAATTATTATTCATTATTGTTATTAACATTGTAGAACCCTGCATAGGACATATGCTTCAGAGGATATTCTTTGGAAATCTTCAGCATCGTTTCCCAAAACGTAGAGGCCTGAAGAAGTTTTTTGGTTTTCAAACAAAAAGTTGAGTACATGTCCTATTAATCACCTGGGCAAAGAAAGAGAGCATTCTGTGAAATGAAATATGCTGAGAAGTTGAGTCTTAAAATACATCAAATGGGATATGGCAGTCATTAGTGCTGTTTGCTAAACAGTTAGGGTTATTGCATGTCTGGGCATATGGTAGGCTTTCTGGGCCCTTGCAGTTGAGTGAAGCTCAATAAACACAGGTCAAGGAGTTGTGAGCAAAAATGATACACGTCACTTCTGGGCTAAAGCCCTTCGCTGACAGTATGTGACCAAAAGCTTTATTTATTTCACCAAGACAAGGAGCAATGCTTTGCAATGGTAGGTGCTCTGGCAGTAGGACCCTGCATTACAGGTCAGCAGGGGCTTCTGAGCATTGTGGTCACAGTGACTAGGGCAAGTTTTTTTTTTGTGTGTGCTTTTTTTTTTTTTTTTTTTTTTTTTCCCCAGACAGAGTCTCATTCTGTCTCCCAGGCTGGAGTGCAGTGGCACAATCTTGGTTCACTGCAACCTCTGGCTCCTGGGTTCAGGTAATTCTCCTGCCTCAGCCTCCTGAGTAGCTGGGACTATAGGTGCCTGCCACCACACCCGGCTAATTTTTTGTATTTTTAGTAGAGACAGGATTTCACTATGTTAGCCAGAATCTCCTGACCTCATGATCCGCCCACCTCGGCCTTGCAAAGTGCTGGGGCAAGTCTGTTCTTAAATAGGTTTTACCTCTTTTGCTAACTCCAACCAACTTGTAGTAGTTACTTAGAGCAGCATGTTGAAGAGGATTCTGCAACTCTGATAAGGACCAGGAGGAAAGAACTGAGGAATTTATTAGTTTTGGCTGCTATGAGGGAGGAAAAAATACTAGCATTTATACCAAGTAGCTGCCATTCTTCAATTAGAATGCAATTAAAAAAAATTTTTTTTAAGAACTCCCTCTCCCCCTTTCTTAGTGATATAAAGTCATTTCTGGGATTTGCAATGTCTCAAAGTAACCATTATGAACATCTATTATTATTGTTATTGTCCTAGAGATATACAGAAGTGTCTAGAATTTAGTTCATTCTGGTTAGGAGAGTGCTGAATAGGAAAATTAACTGTCACTCAAAAGAGTCTGTCCATAATGTGTAAACATGAGACTGGGAACACACCAATATGAAAATGAACGTGTTGTAAAAATGCTCGCAGAGGTTAAGAGTTGAAGAAGTATGGCAATCGAAGAAATAAAGTGCACTCAGCAGCTAAAGAAATACTTAAATATAACTCCAATGAGAGATTATTTTAAACTTCAGATATACTTTGCTATGAGAATCATTTCAAAAACTCTGTGAAAAGCTTTTTAGTGAAGTATAGATTAGAAATTAATACTAAAAATCCGCAATTAACGGGAGATCTAGAAAACCACACGCGACATAAATAGTTTAGCAGTACCCTCACCATATACACGGTTTCATTTCACTAGTCTGTGGGTACGGGGAGGGATCTGGGCACATACTTCCACAGGTGGCTGGAGTGAAACAAACATGGGTCCCAACTCACACATAGATAGGATTCTTCTAGAACAAGCTCCGTCAGGTTTTGAAAAGCATGGATTCCAAATTTAGGTTTGCTGATACCACCCGAGAGACACTAAGAATTCCAATTTCCATCGGATCTTCCATACAGTTGGCCAAGCCAATGGAGCAACCAGGCAGCACAGTTCAGATGCCATCTGAAGGCAAAGAGTGGCCCAACTATAAATATGAAAGGAAAAACAATAGCAAATGAGAGAAAGGGAGAGAGGAGAGTAAAGGGAGGGGTGGTATTTAGCAGATGAAGCATCCTTAGAAGAGAGGAAATACTCCTTTATAGACAGGCTCAGCTAGCATTCCTGGTGCTACACACAGAGCTTAACATAGAATTGGCCTTTAATAAATATTTGGTGAAAGAATAAATGTCATGTAGGCTTATTCATTGTTTACTCTGGGAAACAGTTCTTTCTAATGAAGAATTTTTCAAAATGCTCCCAATACTGTGGGTTCTTAAGAGACCGGTGAACCAGTCCAGCCTCAACTTACTTAAATGCAAACCATTAAGAGAAATATACTTAACAGTTAAAAAAAAAAAAAAAGTGAATTGTGAATTCCTAATACAAAGTACACCCAGCTAAAGGCATAGAAAAAATAAATACAAACTGGCCTTTCCTTCACACATCAAAAGTAGTGCATGTCTTTTAAATGGAAAACTTGAGAACTATTAACTCAGTGAAGCTTGAAAAGATCTGAAGATAACATTGTTCTATTATTTTTAATAACAATGTTGAACTCTCTCCTATGACAGATATTAATGTTAATAGAAACATCCTTTATTTCAGAGAAACGAGAGAGACATACTTACACTAACTTGGTATTCTCACAGAATATGAATTAACACCTTTCTCTCCCCAATTCAGTCCTTCATGACCTAGCAACCTAAAATAAATGATGCGAGGATATCTTATAGTGAGAGGTATTTAGCAAGTGTTCAATGAATGAACTTCTGAATGAATTAGTGAAAGATCATAAAGTCAAATATTAGAGAAAAGGATAAAGCCAAAACACTTGCAAGAACTCTGTATTTTTTAATGTATTTATCAACAAATATTTGTTAATTAAGAGTCGACTACCTGGCAAATATTACATAAGACACTGAGGATACAATACAACCAGGAACAGTCATCGTCTCCCTTCCAAATGCGTGAAATCTCGAGGGTGAACAAGGGCAAGTGACATAGTAACTATCGTGAAAATATAAGGGGTGAGATGAGAAAGAAAATGTGTAAGGATGCAAGGGAAAGACCGTAACAAGCCAAACCAGCTGAGCTGGGCACGAATTGGCCCAGTTCACTTGGTTTAACTGGATCTTCAGGAAAGATTGCAGGCCCACCGTAGCCTTGGTCAGCAGTCTGGATTTATTTACCATGCATGGGGAAGCCACTGACGCATTTTGGGCAGTGGACAGCGGAGATGTATGACAGATTCTGGGTTCCCTTTGCAAAGCTGAAGGCCACTGGGAATATCTTTACTTCAGACTAGGTAAAAGATTCAAAACAGGCCTGGCCTATGGTGGTGGCAGTGGAGATGCAAAGAATTCGAGATGTATGTTCGAGGTAAGAGCAGCAAAACTTACTAATGGGGCAAAAATGAACAGGAGGATGAAAGAGGATTCCTATGTTCTGGCTTGGGTAGCAGGTGAGGAGCGATGTAATTTGAGGAAAGGTGGGTGGGACAGTGTCATATAGCTCACTATTTGGAGACTTTTTTTTCTTGAATTTATCGAATTCTCCAGAAATAACTAGAGCAGACTTTCCTAACCTGGGTCTACAGGGAGGCCCCAAGGCTTCTATGAATCTACTGAAATTGTTTGCAAAACGGTGCATGTGTGTATCCACACGCATTATTTTCCTCTGGTATAAAATTATTAAATAGTCTCCTGATCCCAACTAGAGTAAGAATCCTAGATTTAAATTAGAAGAATTATTTGAAGATTAGTCCCCAAGGGAATTATTAGAAACAGGCTCAGACTTTGCTCACTTTGGCTTAGAATCTAATGTACCCAGTAGAAAAGAGTAAGAAAAGAAGTTTCCTCTGTCTGAGCAATGTGCTATAATTCACGAGCATGGAGCCTCCACAGAAGACAGACAAAAGGTTTTTTTTAATGGCATAAGACCAAAGTCATTTTAATCTAATTCAGCAGTGAACAATTTAAGACCCGTCTCTTCCAACAAAAGACAGCTGGACACATAAAGATGACTGTGTGATCCATTTAAAATTAAAGAATAGGCTAAGTAATTTACAACAATAAAAATGCAGAAAATTCTACCAACAAGAAAAAAAAGACTAAAAACTTTCAGCAGCAAGTGATTTCCAAATGTTTCCAAAACAGGAAGCAAAAGATGTTTTAATGTCACTGTGGCAGCTTCTAAAATAGAGTAAGTTAATCAAGTAGCCTCTAAAAACAAAGCAGCAATTCATTAAAAACAACAACAACAACTCAGCAATGAACTATCCTGCCAGAGTGTCAAGAAATTTTTCAAGAGGAAGTGATTTGTATGCAAATATAGCTCAGCATTTATCACTAAACCCTCTAAGGCCTGTAAAGGGAAGAGGGGGACGTTCTTTCCATCTGCTTACACTTTTCTCCTAATAAAGTCAACTGCCAATAAGGAGAGAGACTGGGATATTTTAAAAACAGCAAAAGTAGAAGAAATACATTCACAAATCCGGGGTTTCAAACAAAAAACTCCTCCTTCTTTCTACTCGTTCTTCTTCAAATCTCTTAGCCTACCGTCCTTTTCCTAAATTTGGGTTAATGGTTGTACCTACTTCATCGGGATGTTAAAAGTTTTTTTTTTCCCCAAAAAATAATAGCATATTTCAACAAGTAAAAGCTGAACGAATGGTTAGCTTAGAAAAAAAAATAGTCAATGGAAATAACTCCCTTCAAAGCTTCCCTCAATCCAGCAACTGTAATATAGTTATGTGATTTAAACACTATTTCACTAACACAAGTGTTCTCATTTAGAACCCAGATCTTCATTCCTTCCCTGTTTAAAATGTCTCTACTTTTCTGCAGTCCACTCACCGCCCCCATCTCCATTTCCTCATTTGATCTCTGTATGTTTTTTCCTCCCCCCTCATACCTAAGCATCACTGGCAGCAGAGTCTAGGAATTAATCATCTTATAATTATTTTTACTCTTCCTCTCTAGTTCTAACTGTGTGAATTTTTCAAAATACAGTAGCTAACTATTAAAAAATCTCAAAATATATAAACAAACACTGAAAAAATATTTAAGATATTTAAACACTCTTAGAATTTGTAATTTTTCCCTCTAACGTCATTTTTCAAGCAATGTTTAGACAGCGCAGAACACTCTATGGTTTACCTAATGTTTAAATTAGATCTGGCCAGGTGTGGTGGCTCATGGCTGTAATCTCAGCACTGTGGGGGACCAAGGTGGGTGGATCAGCCTACCCAACATGGTGAAACCCAGTCTCTACTAAAAATACAAAGATCACTAAGGTGTAGTGGCACACACCTGTAATCCCAGCTACTTGGGAAGCTGAGGCAGGAGAAATGCTTGAACCCAGGAGACAGAAGTTGCAGTGAGCCAAGATCACGCCACTGCACTGTAGCCTGGGCGACAGAGTAAGACTGTCTCATAAAAAAAAAAAAAAAAAAAAAAATAGTAGACCTGATAATCCACAGGGATCTATAAAAATATGAACTGATAAGATTTCTATATGTTTGAATTTCATTTTGTATATTACTGAAAAAAAAAAAATTTAAGCATGCCTAAGGAAAGAAAAAACTATAGAAACAAAACCGATGTTCTGGCAATTCTGAACAGTTTCACATTTATATATTGTTATTCTTCCTGAAGAATCCTAAAATTCACTCTCATTTTCTTTATATGCTTAGATATTAAAAACATGTCTTTGCCAATCAATAGTCTTCCGTCATGGGGAATCAGACATCGGCCCCATCATTTCTCATTACCAACATCACCATCATCACTGTCTTCACCATCATCACTTAAAGGAAAATAGTAATTGCTTAAATAACCACAGCTAAAATAAGTGTCATAAATTTCTTAGTGATGATTAAATGCTCCTCCATAAGCCTGCAACCTCAAATACCATGCCACAGGGTTCAGAGATTCCAACACCTTTAATGTTTCTATATGGAAAAAGCCACAAGGGTTCTCCCTGAAAAAGTACTCTTAACTCAGAATCTCTTTTTCTGTTTAGTTTATAAATAAAAATAATTCAGCCAGGTGTGGTGGCTCATGCTTGTAATCCCAGAACTTCGGGAGGTCGAGATGGGTGGATCACGAGGTCAAGAGATTGAGACCATGCTGGCCAATGTGGTGAAACCGTGTCTTTACTAAAAATACAAAAATTAGCAGGGCATGGTGGCATGTGCCTGTAGTCCCAGCTATGCGGGAGGCTGAGGCAGGAGAATTACTTGGACCCAGGAGGCAGAGGCTGCAGTGAGCTGAGATCATACCACTGCAATCCAGCCTGGTGACAGAGCGAGACAAAAAAAAAAAAAAAAAAAAAAAAAAAAAAAAAAAAATAGAAAAGAGTAATTCATATTGAAAGGGATAGTATTTTGGATTTTCAATGTTATTGATATCCCTCAATCCATAATAATTTAGCTAATACAGATCAGTGCCTATAGTGGAACTTTCTATACTCTACACTAGGTGTCCCCAAACTACAGTCCTCAGGCAGCATGTGGCCTCCTGAGGCCATTTATCCAGCCCCTCGCTGCACTTCAGGAAGGGGCACATCTTTCATTGGTGGTCAGTGAGAGGAGCACAGGATGTGGTGGCCCTCCAACAGTCTGAGGGACAGTGAACTGGCCCCCTGTGTAAAAAGTTTGGGGATGCCTGCCCTACACTGTTCAATGTACTAGCCGCCATTGTCTGGGTTGTCTTCCATTTCCTAAGTTTCACCCTCAGATAAACCTAAACATGAGAATTCTTCCAGTGGGTGATCTCCCAAGTCCAGTCTATTATTTGTTCAACTACAAGATGGACAAGTTTCACTTTGCAGCAGCATGTGGAAAAACAGCTTGGAAATTTTTGTAGAGAATAGGTTCAAGACGAGTCAACAGAGAAATGTTGTTTCCACAAAACACATTTTATCTCAGACTGTGAATGCAAGTCTGGTGTTGAGTTAAGGGAGGTGATTTCTCACTCTGATCCTACCGACAGGGACACTCATGGAGTTTTCTGTCAACCTGGGAGCCGCCAGGAACAGCCTATAGCACATTCACAAAAAGGATCAGTATGGGTGAAGAAAATCAAAGAAAAGAGAAATGAGGAAACAAGGGCCAACCTTTAACTATAGAAAGGCAGTCATTCTAGGAAGGAGGAACAATGCAGGTGAACCAACTAGTAAATGGCAAGATAGAATACGCATCCAGCATATGGCCTGTGGAGCGACTCAGATCTGTATTCCAATTCCATTTCTAACACGTTTAGTGATTTGGCTCTGGGCAAATAAGCTTCTTATCAGTAACCTCACCTGCAAAACGGGCATTGTTTTTTCTAATGGAACTACGTTTCCAAGTAACCAAACAGTACCAATGATGGAAAGTTATTCAAAGAATTCTAGCATTAAAAGCAAAAGGAATTAGATATTTATAACACACACACACACACACACACACACAACCATTTTTAAATCCCTAATGCAATAATTGACTCATGCAAAATTATTAACAGATGATTTAGGGTTTAGGTCAAGAATTCTTAACCTGGGGGGTCTCACGGAGACTTAGGAGAGAGTGCATGGATAAAAGAAAGGGAACACGTGAACATGAATTTAAAACACGGTACATACTCATTTTTAATTAAAATTTTGCATCTTATTAAATCACAAATGTAAGCAATGAACAGCTGCAGTAAGAGTAGTACCATGATTTTGTCACAGTATAAATCGCAGGTATTTAAAAAATAAGTAAATAATCACTTTACAGTTGTTGCAGTTACCCTGGAATATCGTTTTTTCTAGAAGTACTTATCATAACAATTAGTATCACACAATTATGATTGTCATTATAGCTGCTACCAGTTGTTATTTAACGTGTAATAAAGAGATGCATATTTCACTGTATCACAAATTTGCTATTTAATATTGTCTTCATTGTTATTAAACAACATGAATTTCCTTGTTACTTCTGTATACTTAATTGTCCTTACTTAAAAACATTACTGGATTGTTTGAGGATAGGAGTTTGAATCCAGCCTGGGCCAAGTAGTGAGACCTCATATCTAAAAAATGAAAAAAAAAAATTAGTTGGGCATAGTGGTGTGCAAATGTGGTCTCAGCTACTCAGGAGGCTGAGACGGGAGGATCGCTTAAACCTAGGAATTCAAAGCTACAGTGAGCCATGATCATACTACTGCATTCCAGCCTAGGTGAAGGAGCAAGACTTTACCTTGAAAAAAAATAATAAAAATAAAAACATGGAAAAAAGTAAACAAGCTTCACCAACAACCAAAAAGAGCACTTAACGAAAAAGGCTAAGAACTGCTTTGGATGAAAGTGTGACAAGAAACTTTATAATGGAGGACCAAGCTGTCACTACCGAAATCTGCTGATCAATTTCAGGATTCTAAGAGTAGGATATCCAGGCATTATGCCTCCCTATACAATGTGATTTGAAGCACATGACTACCATAAATGCTTGTATTTGAAAATGATCCATAGACCCACAGCTGTCTAAAAGAACTTTGTGCGATTGCTTACACTATGCAACACAGCAGTTACTATCTGCATTTAAAATGTGGCTAGAGCAAATGAGCAACCTCAGTTTTTAATCTTAACTATATAAGCAGCCACATAAAGCTAGTGTCTACCCTAGAGCCCATCTTTTACACTGAACACAAAGATAGAGAAACAAGTTGAATAACACCAAAGGAAAGCAAACAGACAAATCCAGACTGTGCAACAGTCTACAGGACAACTAACCCAGTTAAAAAAAAAAAATCAATGGCATAACAATATTGGATTAAAAGAGCAGTAAAACAAGTAACAATCAAATATGAGGTGTAGATCTTATGTGGATCCCGATCCAACCAAGCTACGATAAAAAGACATTTTAAAACAATCCAAGAACTTGACTACTACATTAAGAAATTACTATTAATTTTGTGAAATGTGATAATGGCATTGCCATTAGGGAATTTTCATAGTTTTTAAAGATACATGCTGGTGTGTGTAGAGTTAAGATGAAAATATTGCTAAGAATTGCCTTAAAATATTTTAGCAAAAATTCAAGTGGATAAATGAAGCAAGCATGGCAAAACCTGAATAACAATTGAATCTGGCTGAAGGTATTTAGATATCCTTTATATTATTTCTAGTGCTTTTGTGAGCATGTCTGAAACAATTCAAAATTAATTTAAAATGTGATAATGCACTGGACACAGTGACCAACACATGGTAAGCATTCAGAAAATGTTAATTGGGAACCATTAGCGTCATCACCATTGTAATTTACAGTCCCGAAAGTCTAAAACTAAGATCAGTAAAAAATACAAAGAGGTAGCTTTCAGCTCGATCTACGAACAGGCTCTGGGAAGATAAAATACACTGTCTGGTGAGGAAGTAGCCAACAGAATATTCAAGATAACAATAAGAGCAGTGACTTACATGATTGAGCACTTATAATGGGGCGGACATAGTTCTAAGCACTTTTCACATATCCCCTCACTTAATCTTCACAACAATTTCATAAGGTAGGTATTCTTACTGTCCCAGCTAGAGCAGAGATTGATCACTTGGTAAGGATGCTGCAGAAGAGGTCAAGGTGAATGGCTTTGCTAGTTGCCCTTTAACATCCCTGACAACCCTGAACTCCTCTGATGCAATGAACATGTCATTCAAATGAATTTTGCACTTTGGCCAGCTGGTGGCTGGCGCGTGCACACACACACACACACATACACACACACACACACACACACACACACACACACACAGCAATTCTTCCTTTTACTTACTGAAAGGTCTTTAAACACCATCTTTCCTTTTCAAGTAGGAGACTAAAACATCACAAGTATTTAATTATCTGTAGGCAAGAAGATGATATGATCAAGAAAATGCTACATTTAAACTACTCCATTTACCCACTTTCAAATTTCCCATAAATTAGTGGGAAACATCTTCCCCAGGCAGCCATTTGACCAACAAATGTCCATGGTATATCTTTGTCAACATGTTTCAGAATATAAATCCAGATTACAAAAACTAAAGTTGATATAAAGGCTGTCATTATATATTATATCATTTGGAAAGAAATATTGGTGACCTTATCCAGTATGACTGTTACAATAGTAATAAAATTGAATCTTGGAAGATTACACTTCTGGTCAAAGTAGTAAAATGTGACCTTATTCTATTCAACATTGACATTTATTATATTAATTTACATGTAAAAAACTGCATTCGAATGATATTAAAGCCCTGGTTAGAAAATGTTAGAAAAGGGAATGTTCCAGAACTTCAGAAATAAGGTTTCACTTTACCAGCCATACATAGCATTGAGCTTGTTTGATGCAAATCAAACTAAATTTCCTTCACCAATCGCTGATTCAGTTCTAACTGCATTATTGCCACTATCTCATTCACACAGAAGATATTTTTCTCAATAACTCTTTAAACATTTTATAAACCTTAACTCATTTTCATCACGCTCTAGAGAAAAAGATAACACAGAGCACTGAATATACAAACCTGACTCAGAGGATCAAGCCATCTGCTTATGACAGGGTGTATCTCCTCAGCCCAGTAAAACTGTGCTCAGTACTGAGTATACATCAGATAATGCACTAGGCCCTAGAAGGATACCAAGGTCCAGAGGTGGAGAAAGAGACTCAGACCACTACAGGGGTTTCACAGAATAACCATGTAGGAAAAAAAAGGCCTCATTTTGGATATTATATAAGCAAAGTTTTTTTTTTTTTTTTTTTTTTTTTTCCTGGGATGAAATTTCACTATTACCCTGGCTGGAGGGCAATGGCACCATCTCAGCTTACTGCAACCTCCATCTTCTGGGTTCAAGCTATTCTCCTGCTTCAGCCTCACGAGTAGCTGGGATTACAGGTGATTGCCACCATGCCGAGCTAATTTTTTTGTATTTTTAGTGGAGATGGGTTTCACCTTGTAGGGCAGGCTGGTCTCGAGCTCCTGACCTCATGTGATTTACCTGCCTTGGCTTCCCAAAGTGCTAGGACTACAGGCATGAGCCACCACGCCCAGCCAAAAATTTTTTTTTTATACTGATCAAAATTTTATAGGGAGGTCCCTCCCTTAAATATAAGTTTTGTAAACTTTCAGTTTGGGGGTGGGACATGGAATTGTGCAATGAATTAAGGCCAAGGGTCAGCCACACCTCAACGGATTATTTTCTTTTCACCATTAGCCCAAAGTCCAGGCTTGCTAGGAGGGGTCCCAACTCTCCTTCCAATTTTGTTTCTCACTATTCTCGCCAAAACTCCCAGGTTCCAACCAAAATTAACTTTTTGCTATGTATTTCCTCATTTGTCTTAGTTAATATTTTTTTCTACTCTGATTATCTTTTTACTTTCTATCAACAGATTAATCTAGGTGTTGCTAGGATCACAAGCAGCCCCAACATTTTAGAAGCTTGTAACAGAAAAGGTCTACGTTTTGTCTGCTGTTTGACCGTTGTGGGCCAGTTGATCAGCTCTGTCCATCTTTGGCACTCTGCTATCCAGGCTAAGACAGCAACAGCAACACCAGCTTAAACACTGTTAGGAACCACGTCAAGGGAAAGAGAAAATTCTGCAGGGTCTTACACCAGAAGTTAGGTGCTTAGTCCAAAGTGACACAATTCACTGACATAACTAGTCATGTGGTTCCTCCAAACCACAAGAAGCAAAATGCTATCATATATCTGGAAATAAGAAGAACTAAAAATATTTGGTCAGTATTCTCAGCGACTCCCTATCTCCATGTATCCCAAATCTTAAAATTTTTCCAGATCTAAGTTAG
The DNA here is from genome assembly GCF_048565385.1 of Saimiri boliviensis. NCBI lineage: Eukaryota > Metazoa > Chordata > Mammalia > Primates > Cebidae > Saimiri > Saimiri boliviensis. The sequence goes on from NC_133456.1 coordinate 50,284,346, forward strand.
AGTCCACCTCCTCCTAAAAGACAACCATGGTCCTTCCTGCTAAAAGGAAACTGTTGATGTGGTTAATATGCACAGCATTGTCTTTTACCTCATGAGGTGCTAATGACTCTCTGAGAACCATGTCTCTATTCAAATTCTGTGTTTCCCATAATGCCTTGCTAGATAAATATTGCTTGAATGATTGCACGAGGCTGTCTGCATAATGAGAGTTTCATTTCCAAAGATTTCAAATACCCTGGAGGCTAGCAATATTGATAAGCAATCAAACTTTTTTATTTTTTCTTATTTATATCATAACAATACTTAAAACAACATTAAAATGATCATAAAGATGAAATAAAAATGAGCGCATAGTCCTGCCACCCTAAACTAACAAATGTTTTCATTTCGTTTCCTCCTGGTCCTATTCAAAGGGCATCCATTTCCTTTATATAGCTGTATTCAGAGTGCATACAAAGAGAGAATTCTAAATAGAATAGAAGTAACTGCCCAGTCAACAGGTTTTGTAGTTGTTGTTGTTGTTTTTTTTTCTTTGCCCTTCCCCAAGATAGAGACACATTCGGTCATATCTTAAAACTGGTTTTTATTTTCCACAATAAAATATCCATTAATTTAAAGCTTATAAGCTGCTTAATACAGTCACCATCATTAGGAAATACCAGCGTAGTCTTCACCCCTACTTCCACTTCTTGTCCCAGCACTGGAAGAAACTGCCTCCAGCGAAAGGAGATTTGTTTCCATTATGAAAAGAAGAAAGAAAAAGAGAAGTGTGTGCTAAATCTTGGACAGTTCTGGCGAATTATCAGTAGACCAATGTCACCTGACCACGATCCATCATTAAAATACCATTAACAAGAGCTAACAACATGGAAGTTTTAACCTCATTCTTGAATTCATTCTTTTTATTCTTTTGCTCCATTTCACCCATCCAATTATTTTCATTTTATTGTGCACTCTTTGTATTTGTGTAGTCTGAGGTGAACCCTTTCTACCTCTAAACGAGGTAGAAAATACATATATAATGCATTTAAAATTTCTTTTTCATACTGCCAAACAGGCACTAGGAAATCTCACCAGAGCTGATAAACAATCCAGATGGTGGCCACTTAACCCATTCAGCTTAATTAAAACCAAGTAAGTCTTCCTTTTTTTTTTTTTTTTTTTTTTTTTTTAATGGAGTCTTACTCTGTAGTCCAGGCTGAAGTCCAGCGGCACGATCTCAGCTCACTGCAACCTCCACCTCCCGTTCAAGTGATTCTCATGCCTCAGCCTCCTAAGTAGCTAGGATTACAAGTGCGCACCACCACGTCTGGCTAATTTTTGTATTTTTAGTAGAGATGATGGGGTTTCACCATGTTGGCCAGGCTGGTCTTGAACTCCTGACTTCAGGTGATCCACCACCCTCGGCCTCCCAAAGTGCTGGGATCACACAGGCGTGAGTTACCGCACCCAGCCTAAAACCAAGTAGTCTTTAAATTTGTACTCAGAACTACTTCTATACTGGGAAGAAATAAACACCCAAACACTTTCCAATGTTATTAAATTTCAGAGTAATGACTTCTTGACTATTTTCTATTTTAATAGCTGATAGATTATTAGGTTTTCAAGCTATAATATTTTAAAATTTTATGTTCAGTTTCCTAACCACTGCCACATGCACACATAATTTATACTCTTACATTTTTGAAAGGGTTTATTATTTTATGTGCCATAGTTATTGATCTGAATCAAATCCTTCTTACTTGATTCAATAGACTATAGTGGGAATAAAATGTGACTATTTACAAATGTTAACCACTGCTATAATTCATATGAAATCTGCCAAGCCTACTGTATTATGAATAACATTATATATTTTATCTAAGAATCTGATAACACCTACCTCAAGTCTAAACATTCTCTGAAAATTTGTCAAAATAAAAGAAGTGCTTTTAAATAATATTTTCAGATATAACTATAGACAGTTGCTTGTACATTTCTCTTTAATTTTAATACTGTCTCAATATGCATGAAACGCTTGATAGTTCAATAGTTGTTTTCATGAGTTGTGCCTTCATTAAGGTGCAAAACATTAAACACCTGGAATGCTGCTCGAACTATTCCTAAGGGAGAAATTTTGGTGACAAATGAAAGGGATACATTTTTAAGCTGAAAAAGTTGCTCGCTACTGATAAAGAATTTATATCAGAATGTTCCAATAGAGCAGAAGAAAGCAACATGAAAAGAAAATTAGCATTCATTGAGAAACAGCTACCATGGTGTGAAACAAAGATTACAAAGCCAAAACTGAACAATCAAATTTCTATACAAAAATTAAGAGACACACAATGCCTACAGTACCAATGATCTAATGCTGTATAAAAAACTACCCTAAAACTAAGTGACTTAAATAAGTCATTACGTACTACCTCTTATGGTTTCTGGGAGGGTCAGGAATTTTGGATCATCTCAGGGGGTCTGGCTCTGAACTTTGATGGTACTGCAATCACACCATGGCTAAGGCTGGGGTCATCTCAATGGCTTCTATAAATACGCCTGAAACCTAAGCTAGGACTTGAATAGTTAGGAGCATCCCTCTCCGGCCCTTCAAGGTGTTCCTAAGTGCTCTCTCCAGCATGGTGGCTTCAGGGGTAGCCAGACTTATCACATATTGCCTTGAGGTTCCCAAGATATCTATCTCAAGAAAGAAAGAAAACCAAGAAAAGCCAAAGTTACTTTAAGGACCTAGTCTTAACACTCATTCAGCCTTATTTCTGTCACATTGGTCAAAACATTTACAAAGGTCCACCCAGATACAAGTAGAGGAAACACATCCTTCACCTTTTGAGGACACAAGTATCAATGTCACACTGTAAAAAGAACATGTAGGATAGAACATGTTTGATATTGCCACATTTCTAAAGAATCTGCTCTACTATGCTTAGCCACATGGGTTACTTATATTCAGAAAAGTAATGAGCAGTATTATCTGTAAAGAAAGAAAAATAACCAACTTCCAATGTCTTCTTCAGATTGATAGATTTAATTGGGAAGAACAAACATTTGTTAACACTCCATGACTTGATTACAGACTCAATCTTAGAATACTTCAACTTGGCTAGACCTAGGATGAAGAGTATTTCTGTAAAACCTGAACACCAACTGCAATTCAAGCATCTTATTACTGTCTCTGGAGTACCAATGACTTTAACAAAGGCACAATGCTTCACTTTGAACAATTAGCCCTGGCAATATCTGTACAGAGAAGTGCTTGCTAATTTCTTCTGGGGGACATTGGCTTCCCTTTGAAATTTTGCTAGAACACACCTTAAGTTGAAAATTTAAAAAAGGTTCAAAACTGAATCAGTTCAGAGGAGACTGACTATTCATTTGAAAAATACTTATGAGGTATCTATTGTGAGCTAAACAACATGTTGGGTGCTAGAGACACAGTAATGGGCAAGCAAGACAAAAATCTCTGCCAGAATAAGTCCATATACTTTAACATTCAGCCAGTTCTCTGCTGGCCACAGTACAGCAATGACATTCTCTGGGTAAGCTGTAGGAAGAGAAGGGAAACGAAAACGGACCCAGATGGAATTCCTCTTTTTTTGTAGTGTGGTCTGAGGAGAAGCTGCCTACAAAAGAAGTTGACAAGGACTTTCCAGGAAATAGAAAAACACAAGGGGTAGGTATCTGGAAAGTCAGGAAAAAAAGTACATTTCCAGAAGAAGGGAGGGGTCAATTATGCCAAGTGAGCTGAAAACTGAAGATCATTTCCAAAAACAGCTTGGAACACTCTACTTTAAGAAAATACAGAGTAACTTCTGCTGCCTCAAACAGCTTTGAAATGTGGGCAAATACTGGGATATTCTCTCAACCTACCTGCAAGTCCTCTTACATGAATGCTGCAAAACTTTAAATCATGTTCTTTGTCAATGATGCCCTAGGATAGTGGTTCTTATCCAGGGTTTCACACTGATTCAGCGATGTGGTTAGGTGAAAGGCACACCTAGGCTGTTTGAGAGAGGAGGTGTAGAGCTCTAACTGGTTATACAACCTCAGGCAATTCCTGATGCAGCATCCTACATATGAACATATTCACCATGGTCACTGTGGGAAGGAGTTCTGGGAATCACCATTCCATAGTACATGGCAAGGAGCTGGAGTGGGACGACTACACGAAAACCACCACGTTGGTCATTTATGCAAATAACAGAGAATTCATGGCCTTGCAGGGGACACCAAAAGGTGGTGGGTGGGGAAATAGAAATCGTGATGAAGAGCATGTCTCTGGGCTCTAGCCACTCCCAGCTTTCTGGCTATGTGACTTCAGCTAAGTACAATTAACTGATTAACCACACCGTGTCTCAGTCTCACCATCCACAGAGTAGGGATAATAACAGCAGCCCTCTCACTGAGTGGCAGATTCACTAAAAGTCAGTGGGTGTAAAGCTCTTAGCACAATGCCCGGCACCTAATAAACAGTCTAGAAGACTTGCTGTTGCTATTCTGGTTACTCAATGGCTCTGTAGTGACATAGTATAAAATGCCCTAGCGTGACGTCTCAACGTTTCTGAGTCACCAAGAATTCTGTGACAATTAGCCTTTCTATATCTGGTTCACTGGATCATAAAATTAAGAGAATTCATCTAGGTCAGGGCATGTGAAAGATTTCTCCGTTCTGAGAAGTCTTAGGCACTCCGAGTTGCTGAGAAGGCAGGACACGCCAACAGAGTTCTGAGCACCTTTCTCCCATCATCTGAGCAGCTCCACTTCTATTTGTTTCATACACAGGGCTTTGGCATAAGATCATGTTTGCCCAAAGATTGTCACTGAGTAACCAAACATAAAAAGTTTAAAAGGTAGTGGCTGGGATGATGTCTAATGCCCCAAACTCCAACAAAGCTAGGTGATGGAAAAATACTGCTGTGGGGAAGACAGCCTAGTGACAGGCAGGAGAGTCCTTGGAGAATGCAGATCATCAAAACAGCAGCTAATTAAGGTACAGATAATTGAGAGCTGGATTATCACTAATATTGCATGTAAAAAGTTGCACTAAATACTTCATTTTCAATTTGTCTTATTTTTCTATACTGTTATCATAGAAATAATGTAGTAACAGCAAAAGCAAAAAATAGTCCTTTAAAATGTTCACATGGTGAATTCAATACTCTTACACTGGGAAGATGATGGTAGAAGATGGTATCTCGGGGACTGCAGGCCAGTTCAAAATATTAGAACCAAATATATTGAGTTGAATACATTAACGCTGTCACTGCTGAGAGGTCTTAACTTTGGCAGAGTATTTAACCCGTCAGAGTCTAAACGTCCTCATCTGTGTAATGGGAGAAATTATAAGATTTCACAAATTTGCACTGAAGAGTCACTGATCCAATATTCTTTATTTGTTATAAAATATTTATGGAGAATCAAATATATGCCAGGTACAATACCATATGGAAATACAGTAATGAGCAAAAATCGCTCAATAATCAATCACCAAACAAATGTTTATCTTATAGGCGACTGATGATTAACATATGTTTATCTTATAGGTACAAATGTTTGTTAACTGTCAGTACCCTATAAAGATGACACACATAAACATGTCTAACAAAGATAACATCCAAAAAATCGGTGTCACCTAATCAATGATAATTTCCTTCTTTCTTGACCTGACTTTCATCATACTATAACCCAGTGATAATTAGTAGGGGGTGAAACAGAGTCATAATTCATTCATTTCTGAATCTGCCCATCCTCCTCACAGTTGCCTTCTCCCAAGCCTGGTTCTGGCTCTCTTATGCTTCGAAATCTGTGAAACTGGTTCAGAGGGCTTGAAGAGAACCGCAGAGGCTAAGTCTGTATCATAAAGATTTAGGACTCGGGGAGAGAAAACAAACAGGACGAAAAGCTGGACCAGCTAAGAACTGGAGGGAGGGACTGAGGAGCTGGCCTCTACATGGTCCTGGAGCGACTCCAGGGCACCAACAAGTAAAGGGAGAAAGATTGCTGAGGAATGAATTGCTTCCTCTTTCTTTGAGAGACTCAAGACTGGATTTCCTTTTAATTAACATGGGGCGGCTGAGCTGCACTTCTTGAAGCCAACTCTAGGTGGAGGTAAACTACCCAGGGGCCTCAAAATGTATTAGGAGCTCACAATAGCAAACCCACTGCTCCCCTAAAAGCTAGAAAGGGGGGGTTGCAAAGGAGACAAACCACAGGTGTCAAATACGTATTCAAAACACATCTCTGAAGGACTTTTCTAAACAAAAAGCTACCAATGCATTTAAAATTAAGTCATAAAACAAGAAGTACCTGTGCATGAAATATTTTTACACCTCCCACCTCCAAACCTGAAGCCATCCTATTAGCAACCTACCCCATGATCCTTACATGACCCTATGGAAGGAGACCTGCAGATCCAACTGTCCCCCAGAGTCTCACTTGTACATGGGGCATTCCCAGTGTGTCCAGGGAGCATTTGCTGCCTTGATCATGACCTCTGGAGGAGAGGAAACCAACTCAGTAGTACCTTCATTCTCCTTCCAGTCTGACTTTTCTGTTCTTCTCTTGAGCCAGTGACTTCTTTCAGACACCAATAATTTATACTTCAGGAAAATGTCAAAGTATAGCAATGCCCTGAATAGTAATTACCACTAAGGATGGAATCAAGCCTCCGGAAGAAACGCTGAGTTAATTAGCCATACACTTGTTTACCATTAAGCTAGTGGAGGAAGCAAGGAGCAGAGGATCAGAACTTGTGTGCTATGCACGGTCTTTATTAATGGTGGCATCTCAATTAAGTCTGTGGGACCACACTTCTGTGAACTCAGAGAAGATACCAGCAAGTAAGGAGAAGAAACGTTCACACAGCCGTCAACAGGGAGAAGACGCCACCTGAGACCACTCAGGACACCCACCAAAGAAACTTGGGTTTCTGTTGTTTTCTGTCATTACCTGAAATTGTCTCTTTCAATCTTTCCACACCACATTTGTTTTGGGACAAAGGTCAAGAGAAGGGCAGATTAGGAAATAGGGAAGCTTATCCATTATTACCAAAAATCTATTGAAAAAATCATGTTTTCATGAATAACTGATTTTATCCTTCCAAATTCTTATTCTCATTTCTGAGATAGATTTTGTTTAGCTTTTCGGAAAATATCCACATTTTAAAGAAGTATGCAATAAAGAAATAATACTCCCTGTGTACATGCTTCTGCAGTCACGGCCACCTTTCCACAGAACCCTCTCAGAGGAAGGCCCTTTTGTGCCAGCCTACTTAGATGTTACCAAAGGTGTACAAAAACACATCTCTTGCAGATGGCTGGAAGATAGCTCTGAGCTCTTTGTGTTCAATCAATCCCCCAGGAAAAGGCATTAGAAATTCATCAGAAGCAGCTCCCTGTTTTCAGTTTCTGAGCTTGGAAAAAGCACACTACACATATACCTACACTGAAATAGCATTTTGAATGGAAAATGTAACCTCAAGTATCTTACTTGTTTCTTTCCTCCACAGTCCGACCATCAATATTTCCTTTGTAGGACTGCATTAGTTTGCTAGGATGAGCGTAACAAAGTAGCCCATACTGGGTGGTTTACAGAACAGACACGTACAATCCCACAGTTCTGAGCACAAAGACCTAAACCAACGTGTTGGTGGAGTCGGTTTCTTCTGAGGACCGTGAGGGAAGGACGTGTTCCAGGTCTCTGCTTGGCTTGTGGATGGCCGTCTTCTTTGAGGATTTCTTCACGCTGTCTTCTCTCTGTGCTTGTCTGTTGCTATGTCTAAATTTCCCTTTTTATAAGAATACAAGTCATATTGGACTAGGACCTACCCCAACGACCTCACCTTAACCTGATTACCTCTGTAAAGGCCCTCTCCAAAAAGACTCACATTCAGAGGACGAGGGATTAGCACTTCAACACATCTTTGTTTTGCAAGGGATATAAGTCAATGCACAACAGGGACCAGTAAAAAAAAAAAAAAAAAAAAAAAAAAATCAAGGTATTAACGTTCAAAAAACTAACCAAACATAAAAAGTTTGAAAGCTAGTGACTGGATGATGACTGAAGCCCCAAAGAGGAAAGGTACTATTGTCACCTATTTCTCTGGTTGTTTGTCGCCCTGATGAAGTATCTATTGTGGCCAGGCATTACGCAAGGCACTGGGCAACAGAGGAAAAAAAAAAAAAAAAACCATGGCACCTCTGTGCTCATGAATTTACCTTCTTTTTTTATGCCAGCCCTTTCACCCTGGGGGAAAGTGGACTGGCTAGAGTACCAACCGAGATGTGAAGGCATCTGGGCTTCTACTGCATTCTCCCTTGCAATGACAGTTTGACGGTTAAAAGCAGCAACACCAACAGCTGCACAATACCTAACTCATCAACCCAGAACAATGGTTTCATCACCTAAGTTAGTATGGAAGTGGCCAGTCTGCTTCTGCCAATTCTTTGGGACATTAAACCCATGATAATTCTTTTAATATAATTCTTTGTGAACCAGTAACGATGACAAACTATTCTTCTTGCCTGGTTGGAGACAGTAAGTAACTATATCTCCTACTTTCTACAACACCTACTTCTTTTTCTAGCACCATGCCAGGCACTTACCATGATAATTTTATGCCATTTCACAAGGTGAGATTTATATTTCTAGCTCCATTTTACAGATAGAGAGATTATGTATCTTGCTAAAGCTACCAGCTAATACAGAGTAAAGGCGAAATCTGAACTCGAGGTATCTTGAAAGTCAACCCAATGCACTTGAGCCTTACACACTAGTATCTCTTTTAACCTTTTGAACCTGAGCACTTTTGACAACTGCCTAGCATCATATGTGTGCACATATTCTGTGCATGTTATGTATGTATAAAATATGTTTTCTCCCTCCAAAATCTATGACTAATGCAATAAACCTCCCATTGATTAGATACTTGGGGCTTTCCCTCATGTCTCTATCAGTGACATAACACATTAAACAAAAAAAATCTGACTGAACTGATTAGTATTTGATGTGCTGAAGAGTCTAATGTTTCTTTATATGAAACACATCAGACAGTGTGCAGCCCACTTAATTACTTGGTTGGCTTTACGTTTTGAAAATAATAAAACAGAATAATCCAAATGACAGGCCAATGTGGTGAGTGATATTTTAACATCTACTCAACCCTAAAACTGTGAAGCAAAAGTACTTAACCAAAACCCAATACTTTCCATTTTTCTTTTAACTGTTATAAGTCAAAACCAGCTACATTGATTTTTTTGCCTTTGACTTCTGCTAAAAAGTTCATTCCCGAACAGATTACATGTGTGGTTTTGTAGCCCAGAGGAAATTTTATAGCCAAGTAAAACCCTAAAATCATGAAAATACGGGTTTGTTGAATATAGTGGAAAGGCTTGACAGATGTGAATTACAAAAGAACAAATACATCTTGATAGATGAGCTGTCTTTTGTGACGTAGACTTGAAAGTTATAACCCCTTGATTAACCTTTACCCAATAGTATTACAGAAAGTTTTGAGGCAATGTATTTAAACTTCTAAGTAGAACAGAGTACTCCCAACACCCGCGGAAACCCCTGTAACATCACTCGATGCGTTTTCAGCATGAGTGCCCAGGGTAAGGCTTCCCCACAATGTCACAAAGCAAATGGTGTCCCTCATGTCCTTTCCTACTCCCAGCACTCCTTGGTTACGTGCCTTACAGGCTAAGTGATGACGATAAGGAAGGAGAAGAAGGAAGAGGAGGAGAAAGAACAACAATGATACCGTGGTACAGGTCTGTGGAAACTGATCGATCAGACAAAATTCAAGAGCTCATATGATACAAGACTTGGCTTGCACATGGTCACAATTAAGTAAATGATGAAAATGAGACTCAAATCTAGATTATTTATCTCATTCCACAGTTACAAGCTTTCTTCTAAATGAAGAATTATAAAAACCAAACAGAAGTGTCTATCTTAAGTCACCTTACCTTCTTTTCTGATTGCTGAAATTAAGGCAGTGCAAGAAACCTGGGGAGACACTGGGAAGCTTCCCTGTGCTAAGCCCTGTGAGTACAATGAACTCATTAAAGAAAAGGCCAGAGCCATTAACTAATAATCATTTTTAAAACTCATCACTTAGGAATTTGAAAATAAACAAACACTGATCAATTGAAATTACTTCGACCAAAGTCTTATGCACCTTCTTTTGCTTGTCCATATTGGCCATCATAAAAAACAAACAGAAAAAAAAAAAAAGAAACAAACAAAGATGGAGAGTTGCTGCTTAATGCGTGTATGGTTTCAGTTTCGTAAGATGAGTAAGTTCTGAAGATCTATTGCACAGCAATGTGTATGTTTAGCACTATTGAACTGTATACTTAAAATGGTTAACATGGTGTATGATTCTGTTTTCAAAGCTGCTGATAAAGGTATACCTGAGACTGGACAATTTACAAAAGAAAGACGTTTAATGGACTTATAGTCCCAAATGGCTGGGGCAGTCTCATAATCATGGCAGAAGGCAAGGAGAAGCAAGGCACATCTTATGTGGATGGCAGCAGGCAAAGAGAGAGATTGTGCAGGGAAACTCCCCGTTATAAAACCATCAGATCTTGTGAGACTCACCCATCATCAAGAGAACGGCACGGGAAAGACCTGCGCCATGATTCAATTCCCTACCACATGGGAATTCAAGATGAGATTTGGGTGGGGACATAGTCAAACACTATCAGATGGTACATTTTATGTGTGTTGTTTTTTTTTAATTAAAAAATAAAATTTAAAAGAAAGAAAAAGAGCTCTCTCCCCTTCCCTCCCTCCCTCCCTTCCTTTCTCCCTCCAGAGAAGACATGTGCCTCCAGGATGGAAACAAATGGATTGATTTGAAAAATATTTAGGAGCCAGAACTGAAAAAAATTTGAATGTGAGGATGAGAAACAGGGAGATCATGGGTGATTTCCAAGTCTCTGAATCAACTGAAATGAAGAATGGATAAGGAGGAACGCCTGGAGGAGCTCAGGCTTGGAAAGGCACGGTGAGGTTCAGCTAACTAGAGACCACCAGCAGTAATTTGCTCTGGGTATCTGAAGCCCAGGAAGGAGGGTTAGGGTGGAGATTCTGTATATTTCTACAGCCAACTCTAATTTTTGGTTACAATCAAACCCTCTCCCCTTCGAAAATCTTTTTCTTCCATCATTAATAATCAGCTTGTGTTTCTAGAAGTATGTATGGATTTATCCTATATTTCTGCCTAATATTTCATATATAAATAATTCTAGGCAAGCATTAGGCCATACGGGAAAATTCAAAGTACTTAACACAATAGACCATTCAATAAAGCTGCTTTTCACATGCTTCATTTACTAATTTCCATGGCCTTTTTCATAAGCAATTACCATCTCACACATGCCCAGTTTCACCATTCTGCAGAACCAAATGTTGAATTTAGGCAAACACAGGGTGTTCAATAAACAGGTGGATTTCTAAGGAACACCAATCAATTCAGGAAGCACGGTCAAGCCAGCTGCGTCTGTCAATGGAATAATCAGTAGCTGGCAGCATCTGTGCAGGCTGGGCTGCCATCGGTGTTTACAAGCTGGAATTGAAGAGGGCTCGGCGAGCTGACAGCAGAAGTTTGCGCAGCACCTGTCTAAAGTATATATGACTGCCTCCAGGCAATCCCATTAGTTCTCTACTTTCATGGACACTAGGACTTGTTCACAAATTTAGGGGGAAAAATAAAAAAGACAAACAGAGCTAGCCTCTGACAGAGAAAGGACACCTGAAAGAGAAACGGTCCCATATGGGGAAACAGAAGAGGGAGGAAAGAATGGGAAAGACAAGAAATCAACCAAGAAAGCCAGAGGTGTTTACAGATAGTAGAAAATTTTGTCTCTAAAAGGGGATTGATAGCATTTTTTGTAAATCAGAGATGTTCTGGAGAAATACGTAAAAACTCAGTGCAAGCTTTCAGATGCCACGCAGGTCATAAGTAATTTACATGAAACTTTCTGACTTGTTTATCTGACATAGTTAACAGCTTTCTCTGATCCCACTGTCCCTTTTATGTATTACAAGATAACAAAATGTTACGTGATTTTAGGAAATCGAGTATATAAACAGGGCTATTCTCAGCACATCCACTGAATATTAAGTGCCCACTTTTATCTGCTAAAACTTGATATGTGAAGGTAACCAACTTCAAACACACTGAAGAGATTGTTTTCACACAGTGAAGAGTGACATTTTGATAGGAATTTGTTAAATTTTAAAATGAGAGCATATTGCAGACATGTTCCACAAAACGTAACAGTCAGTGCACAGCAGTACCGTCCTCCGGTTTGTAAGGGCTAATTCCATCCTCAATTCATTCTAGTAGGAAAAAGAAATTTAAGATACGACAGAATGCTATCCACATTGTTATAATGTTGGTTCTCTCTGACGTTAGCAGTCACACACAATGCTATAAGGGTGGTTATTCTTTCTCGTGCCTGTAACTGCTGAGGTTAATCTCTCAGTGCTTCCAAATGCATATGGACATTTACACATATGGACACTGACCATTCCTAAAAGAAAATTCAGGATAAATCATGTTCAATTTCAAAAGTCCAGCAGCTAATTCAAAGCCATGCTCTTGTAGAAGGAGCCATTGAAAACAAGAGAAAACCATACAACGGTCCTTAATGTCTTATCTTTATGATTGTCAAAACCCCACCTGGCGTGAACTGATCTGCTAGGTCACCCTGGTTCCTCAGGTGCACTAGGTATATGTAAATACTGAAACTATAACAACCAGAACGCGACATCTAATTATAATGATTAGAATAATAACTAACACTTAGGCAATAATTATTTCCATTCATTCCCTTAATCTCCCCCAATAACCCTATGAGGTAAGCACAATTATTATTCCCCACTTTACGAACCAGTCCGTGACACACTGAGTCCCAGAGCTAGTAATGTGCAGACTGGATTTAAGGTCAACCCCATCTGACTTCAGGGTTCTGCTCTTAATGTTGTTCAGCATCTAAAGCTATCTGATGTATTTTAAAACATAGGTGTATCAGTTTGGTAGAGTTGCCATAACCACGTATTCAGTGACTTTGGTAACAGAATTTTTTTTTTACAGTTCTAGAAAAGGAAAGTCCAAGATCCAGGTGTGGGCAGGTTTGGTTTCTCGTGAGGCCTCTCTCTCCATTTGGCTTGCGGACGGTTTCACCTTATGTGCATGTTTTTGTGTCCCTTTATGTGTTCTAATCTCCTCCACGTGTAAGAACATCAGCCAGGCCAGATGGGGACTCACCCTAATGGCTTCATTTTAGGTGCTTTTTTCAAAGGCCTTATCTACAAATGGGGTCACATTCTGAGGTACTGTGGCTTAGGACTTCGCTATGAAATTTTGGGGAACCACAATGCAGCCCATAACAGCAGGCATATGAATGTTCTACAGAACAACAGTGGGTAAATTGTAGGACTTCCCTCGGCTTTATGAGGGCTTAATTGTACAGGGCTTCATTTTGGATCTTTCCACATTCAACGTGTTCTGAGAATGTGATACTTGGAAACCATGTTTATCAGAAGGGTGACAGGCTTTCAGGCAAATGTCCTCTGATCTTTTTTGCAGTGATGCCCTCTGATGACATTAACTGTGGTAGTAACCAGCATCATTCAGTTGCTGTTTTAGAAGGAACTTCAAAATGGAGTACTTGAAAACATGATTGTGAAACCATAATTTTGCATTGAGCCCAATATTAACAGTTTTCAGCAGAGTTAACTCTCACTGCTTTTTGTTTTAATGCTGAGTGCCTAGAAATGAGTTGGGTAAGTTCCTTAACCCACAGCACACCAGCAGCCTAGAACGCTCCAAGATGTCACCTAGGTTTTTCCTTCTGATCTGCCTTTCCTGATCCTTGCTACGTCACCCTACAGACACAGGCTTACCCTTCCCAAATATTTTCCATACACTTCAATGCATATCTGTGTTTTTGTGAAAAATAAAATACTGGGGGGGGGGGTTCTTTGTTTATGCTCAATTTATTTAAACAGTAGTTCACTATAAATCATGTTCTTCATCTATTCTTACATCATTATGCTTTTGAAAACCACCAGAATATGTATGTGTACCTCTGGATCTGAGTTGTCAAACACAAGAGCCACAAGCCACATGCGACTACTGAGCATTTGAAATATGGCTAATGCAAGTGGAAAAATGAATTTGTAATTTTAATCTTTTAATTTAAAATTTAAAACTTACATCTTAATTATGAGAATACTTTTAAATATCTTTGGAATATCTTGAGAATATGAATTTGTTTTTTCAGTTGTATACTTTATGAACCCTAAATATGGATCAATTATTTCTGATCCATAATTTTCTTAAATCAGAAAATTTAGCCTGATTTAAGATATACTATGACTATAAAACATATACCAGATACTGAAGATAGTACAAAATAGGTACATAAAACATGTAACAGTAATTTTTCTCTTGATAATATACTGAAATAATACTTTAAATATGTTAGATTAAGTAAAATATAGCATTAATATGGTCACCTAATTATTTTAATTTAAGAAAATAAAAACAAATTTTCTTTTTACTTTTGTGTGGCTACTAAAAATTTTTAAATTACACACGTGCTTCATATTATACTTCCACCAGACAGGCCTGATTTAGGTTTTAATTTCTCTAAGTACTATAAGTATTCTATAATAAGCACAAATAATAATATTACTTCATTCTCTTATCAGCAGACAAATAGATTGTTTCTAATGATTTACCATATCAACCCTCAAAATTCCTGTTTGTATGCATTCTTACTAATACTTATTATCTTTTTTTTTTTTTTTTGAGACAGGGTCTTACTCTGTCTCCCAGGCAGTGGTGCAATCACAGCTCACTACAACCTCTGCCGCCCGAGTTCAAGCGATTCTTCTGCCTCAGCCTTCTAAGGAGCTGGGATTATAGGCACCTGTCACTGAACCTGGCTAATTTTTTTCTTTTTTTCTTTTCTTCTTTTTTTTCTTTTTCTTTTTTCTTTTTTTTTTTTTTTTTTTTTTAGTAGAGATGGGGTTTCACCATATTGGTCAGGCTGGTCTTGAACTCCTGGCCTTGTGATCCACCCGCCTTGGACTCCCAAAGTGCTGGGATTAGAGGCATGAGGCACTGCGCCAGGCCTACTTATGATGATCTTTCTTTTTGTTTTTGGCCAACTTGATGGTTACATAGTGGCGTTTCCTATTTAAATATTCATGTTGCTGAATACTAATACGAATGCACATATTGCCACTCAAAGTTCCCTTTCTGTAAACTGCCCATTTATATCTTTTCCCTATTAAAAATTTTGAATTCAAAATGGAATATTTGTTAAAGTAAGGAAGTAGGGGGCTTTTGGCCTGCATAAGAGGAAGGTACCAATTTTGTTTACCAACTAGCAGAAGTAAAAAGATACATTCTTGGTATAAATCTCTTGTCTGCTGTTATACATAAAATTTTCAGCTATTATACATATCTCTAATTTAATTTTTTCCAACAGCTTCTTTCATTGAACACAAATCTTTAATTATGACATAATTAAATCCCTTAAATTTTACCTTTATTATTTCAAGAATTTCCACCTTGGTAAGAAATTGTGAAGAAAGTTGGTTTTTCTACTCTTAGTGTATAGTTTTGCCTTTCATATTTAGAGCTTCAGTCCATCATGAAGTTCTATAGCACTTAGAGCAGCAGATGTTTGCCAGCATCCTAGGGTTAGGTACTTCCCATTTGAGAATCTGATGAAGACTTTCTTACTGAAAGAATGTATGTGCATAAAATACCACACACACACACACACACACACACACACACACACACGCACACACACGCACACACACCACACACACTTTCAGGCTGTTCCCGGACCTCTACTGCAAGCACTTTCGTATATCCGTATTCGATCTACAGAATCCAAGTGCAGGATCCCTGCATCTCATTGATTCTACCAGCTATTCAAAAACTTCATTGTGTTTTTTTATGACTTTGCTCACCGTCTTTTTCTGGGTGATCTTATATTCCCAACTAGTTTATGAGCTCCTTAAGGACAGAGACCTAGAGTCAGGCATCTCCAAGATTTTTCACAGCACCTGAGAGCTGGAAGTGCTCCATAAATATTCCCCTTAGCAATTGATATTCCAGAAATTGGACTCAGAGAAGAGAATGTGCTGTAAGGCCCAGGGGATTCCACTAAAGAGACCTCCGATAATTCATGCATTCAATCAACAGTCACTGAGCTTGTCCATTGTTTCAGGTCCCGGGCTACATGCCAGATAATCAAGGGAAAAGACACAGTTTGTGTCCTCAGAGGGTTCCTATTCTAGAGGGGACAACAGAGGAGAAGTAAGTGTAACACGGGGTATCAATGCTCTGCTAAACTAAGGAAGCAGGGGGCTTTTGGTCTGCATAAGAGGAGGGTACCTAATGAGGCCTTTGAGGTAGGGGAAGGGTGGGCTTTTCAGTAAGAGTCATGTTTAGGCTGAGACTCAAAAAAAAATGTATAGCATTAAACTAAATTAAATCTAGCTCAAGCTCCTCTCCATAACTTGAGTCCCTACCTAAGAAACTGCAACCTAACCTAACTTAGTCAATTAAACACACTAAAAGCCTAATTTAGGTTTTTTGTTGTTGTTGTTGTTACTGCAGCTGAGCTTCAGCCAGTCACGGGCTGCCAACTGATCAGACCGTGACCAAACAAGGTGAACACCTAGGCATTAACTCAAGGAAGAGGCAGGATTTGACTGAGGAGGTGGGGCTTGGACACCAGAACAAATCAGGGCCTAGCTAAAACAGGGACAGGGTGGAAGTACATTTCCATAAAATATGCCCACCACTGGTGCCATGTCACCTGACCTCTCCGTCACTTAACAGATTCTACCTGAACCATCATCCTCAACTGCAATTAACTGGACCTGGAAAATTGGGTATCTATATCTCTAGCACATTAATCATTCTATCTTTTGCACCTACTGTGTATTAATGACACAAAAGTGGAAGCTTCCCTTCAATATTTTGATCCAACTCTAAGCTGCTAAGTCTCCAAGCCTGCAAAAATTTATGCAGGATTCTACTAGTGAGCAAGAAAACCATATATGGTGACTTAGATCAGAACATACAGGAAAAAATATATATAATAAAACAAAACAACTGCCTAATCTGGGAAGGTGGGAGGACTGACCCATTCTGCACAACAAAGATTGTTTGGCTATCTCCATTGGAACAGGGAAGGAATATCTCTACGGACCCAATTTGGCAGCAATGGATAGATATTAGATCTTGTGGTGCCTCTATTTGCACTCCAACTGGACTAATTTTTGTTTGTGGCCATTAATGGAAAAAAGTCACAATCCATAACCACTCTCAACTACCCCTGGAGCCACTTGTTTTCAGGAGTAGCTTTCCCTTGCATATCAAAAACTTGGAGCAGAGGTGAATGTAGGATGGCCACCCTTGCCCTACAATCCCATAAGACCCAAGAACACCAGAAATAAACAAGAAACAGGATTAATTCTAGCAGGAATCAGAGCAGCAACAGCACTAGGTGGTATCCTGCGGCAGCTCTGCCTATCATGAATCAACCCTAAAAAACTAGACTCAAATCCTAGAAACCCTAGCCACCAACACAGGTCATGTACCAAAGGAAATCCTAGAGTCCTTAGAATCTTTGACAAATATAGTTCTTGGTAACTCATTCTGAGGGCTGCCCGATTAGTTGACTGCTCTTTGGTCAAACTCTGTTAAATTAAACTCATCTGAAGTTTTTCTTTTACCAGTAGGCAGCTCATCTGAAAACAATAGGAGGGAAAAGAGGGAATACTAGAAATCAATCTGTCATAAGCACTGTGAACTGGCTAGAGCACTCCTGTCTCTTCCCGGGAATCAGAAAGTAGCAGCCAGACAGAAAACAAAACCACCGGATCTTTTATAAACAGAAATCAGATCACAGGACTCCCACATTTACAGCCACCAGTGGCATCCCGTCTAGGATGGGATGGGAAAAAGTATGTATAAAATAATACATACATAGTACATATACATCTACACTATATATAATATAAATAGTATATAAAATATATAAGTATATACTACATATATAATTTTTTTCTTAGTGTAAGTATGCCCCATGCAATATTTAAAAAGTAGCTTACACTAACAAAGTATTTGTTATTTATCAGAAAGTGAAATTTATGGCAGTTAAATCTGCCATTTCAAGCACTGAAAATTTAAAATTACACTTAAAATAGAGTCCTCAGTATCGTCTTTTCTCTGGCATTCATCTTAGTATGAGTTGTGCATTGCTCCCCATGCTACAGGCATGCCAAGCTCCAGCCCACCTTAGCACCTTGCCTTCTGTACCTTCTTTCCATTCAGAATGTATTTTCCCTGTTTCTTAGCATGGTTGGTTTTTTCTCAAATATCAGTTAAGATGTCATCTCCTTAGAGAAGCCTTCCCTAACACCACCACCTAAAGTAGGCTATCCCAATTATTTTCTCTCTAGACACATATAGACACATAAACATGTCAGTCCATAAACATTTTATTCTTTTGCTTCTCAACTGATGCCCTTCACCATTATGTCAGGGACTTCTGCCTTTGGCATCTTTGTGCCCCTAGCCCTTAGCAAAGAGCCTGTCACATATGAGGTACTCAACATGTTTTTATCATATACTGGAATCCTTATGTTAGTATTTTCTCCGGTGCTTCCAAGTCATGCATTTTGCCTAGACACGTTATTGTTTATCATGTGAACTGGCTATGGCAAAACATACTGCCTTCAGAGAAAAAGAGCCACGCGAGCTGGAAAGGAAAGGTCATAAAGATGAAAGAATGGTCAAGACCCTATCAACATGAATGTCTTAGGAAAAATCTCTCGAGGGATACCAGAAGATGGAAAATAATCGAGTCTATCACTGGAAGACACTTCCCTGCTTTGTTACTTTCCTACGAGTCATACAAGAGTCATACCTAGCACTCTGGCTGTGCCTCCTTCTGCTCCTCTCCATTTTCTACTACTTTATCTCCATCACTTTACCACCTTCAAAGACTTCCCTCCTCATACAATGTCACGTGACATTCACAGGGTTAAAAACTCCAAATGTTCAATAGAGAAAAAGCATTTTCTTATAAACATACATACATATGGACATATGCGAATTCTCTTTGAACATACTTATAAAACTGTCCACAGCCCTACTAAAAGTATGCTTCAAATGTAAATTGGGAGCCGTGTACATTGTATTCTTCCAAGAGATTACTCTGGAAAAGAAAAACCACATGTATTTGTTGAGATGAGAACAAATTTAATGATTTTGCTCAATCATCAAAAACAGTTCTAAATATGAGCTATGACAGGAAAAAAACCCGTTGAACTTAATAACTCTGCATATGAATTATTTTGCTTTTTTAATCATATAATTTTTGAAGTTTTAGATTAGATTCAAATTTCTTTAGAGAACTAAATGATTAGTTTGCCAACAATACCGGAAAGAAATAAGAACAGATGAGAGCAAAAGAAAGAAAAAAGAAAAAAGGTTACACAGTATAAAATTATTTTCAAGCGTAAAGTTAAAAAATTCTAATACAGAACCTAAAAAACACTTTATAAGTGTGTGAGATAAATCAAAGTGCTGAGGTCAGATGAGAGGAAAAAAACATACGTTCTACTGACAAATGGAAGTACAAATGTAAATATATCCTATGATCCCATTGCCAATGAAGTGGCATTGCTCTGATGTACCACTCCCACCCTGATACAAGCAGACACTTGTCAATGAGCACCAGGGTTTTCAGATTATCCAGAACTCTATCATAATGATGGAGCCAGAAATTTCTCAAAGCCTCTTAATAGCAAGACATTGTTTTCCCTGTAGATGATACTGAGAAGGTGGCAACACTTCTGCCTGATCTGTTTGTTAACAATACCCAACACGGCATTTACTGGATAAAGACTTAATAGATGTTAGGTGCTGGGTTAAGCACAGGAAGAGTCATCAAGTTCTACACTGTTTTCTTTGCTGTGTCGGTGGTGGTTGTTACAGTTGCTTATACCTTCAGATCTCTTTGTACACTAAATTTTTGGGTAAAAAATGTTGACATTCCATCCTCAGCTTCCCCAGTAATAGTAGCATTTCATCACTATCACTGGTGAGAAATTTGTATTTTGTTTTTGTTTACACTTTACATTAAGAAATTAATGAAGTGGGAATGGCTACCTTTGCTGTATATGCTGACCTCTCACTGATGTTAACACAATACAGATTTCTCTCTCTGTGTTGTGTCTTTGTCTAGAAAGGACAGTTGTCCAACACAGGAAAAAAAATTCTTGTCACTATATGAATTTTTTTCACAGAACTAAAAAGAAATAAACTACCCCTGTTCCACAGCATATACTCCCGTCTTTTTGCTACACCTCAAATGCTTTTCTCACATGTTAAGAAAGGCACCTTTGACTGCTCAGGGCCTCTCCCTCCTCTTGACACTGCGATGCTCCAGAACACCACTGGGGTTCTTCGGGAGGGATTTCATTGTCAATTTCAGCTTGCAGTACAGGGAAGTGACATCTTGAGTGGGCCTCTCCTTGTCACTTTCTCCACACTTTGGCACACACAAAAATGCCTGTCAAACACTATTCTACATACATGGATGAGAAAAAGAAATAACCACTTTACTAAGAAAGACTCTAACGAGCAAAGGCAAGGGGATGCCAACTGACAAATGCGTGGTGATGGGTTTTCTTTTTTTTCTTTCCAATTCTCAGATTTACTTCTGAGGCTTCCAGCCAACTTCTGTGTCATAAAGATGGTGCGGTTCAGAGCTGAATTGCTTTAGCACTTGCACCAAGAAAAACTGTATTGCAAACAGTGAAGAAGGAAGAGAGGAAACCATTTTCGGGGCACTGGCCACATGGCAAATACTGTATCATAAGACATTTAGAAAAAGCTTTTTGATTCCATTCAATCTTGGCGACCAACATGTGAAGGGGCAGATTTTTCACCATTTTATAGGGATGTAAGCTTTAGCTCAGAGAGGTTAAATGCCTTGCCAACAGTCACACAACTAACACTCAGAGGAAGGGGAAGTCTAACTCGGAGCTGATGCTGAGGCTTACTTACACTCACTCCCCACTCCCAGGCAACACAAACCCCTTCTAGGCAGCTTCCACGGTACCGAACAAGTGGTTCTTAAGGACTCGGTACGCATTCCTGTCAGCTGGCCAAGATGGATATTTTGGATAATGTCCAGATACTTGAAACACCAGCTTTAAGTTGTGGAAGTGCTTCAGGCACAACCACATCTCATTTACGTCCTTTAAAAAATAACGAATGACCTGCCCCCTTCACACAGTGTCATTCTTCAGGAAGGTGTCTGAGAGCACAGCTCTGCAAGTACCAGGAGCATTAAGCAATTTCCACACGCAGGCTTTCCGAGTGAGGTTTGCCGGGCAGGGGGTCGGTGTACAGTATTTCAGCTTTATTTCTTTAAGTTGTACCCGGCTATAACTCTTCAGAGGAACACAGAGGGAATGAATTCGACAGAAGATTTCTCCCAGAAATTTTGATGTAGATTAGAAAGCTTGGTTTGCTTCTGGGTTTTATTACCTGGGATTTATTTGGAACTAAAGATTTTCTGCCTGAAACTAAGTAACCAGTTAATATATTGGGAAGGAGGAAGAATAAAGTGCGTGCTCATTTTTTTTGTTTGTTTGTTTATTATTTGGACCACCCTGTCCTGATTCTATTGTTTGCAGAAACAACAGAATTGTCTGTAACAGAAACTCTCCTGCACTCCTTATTCTGTTACAAGTTTAGATGTACCCAGCAATCCGTAGCTGGATTCCACACATAACGCTTTTGATTGATCAACTGCACTACCCGGGAAGGTGTGTGCTTCGCTCTGTTGTTCTTCCAGCCAATTCCCTCGCCAGCTGCTGAAATGATGCCACCACCGGTCTCCATGTCATGCAGATTTTACACCCTGATACCAGGAAAGCAGAAGCATTTCTCAAAAGAGTTTTTGCTGGCTTGGCAGGAAAACAGAAATTGCTATTTCTCAAAATGGAAAAGGTTTTCTTCACGAGAAACGGCAAAAGCAGTTTGAAAGAGGGGCCGATACTTTCATCCTAGATAAGGTGTTTTCAGCACAGCAGACAGGAAAGCATGCTTCCCTTCCTTTCACGACATCAATCAGGTCCACAAAGCCAGCTACCTTCGTTCACGGAACAGATGGAGTGGTCATCATCCCGGAGGCCACTCTTCCTGGTCCGGGGATCTTGCCATCCCTGCCTGAAAGTTCTCAAATCCAAGTTTTGGGCTCTTAGGATGATTTTTTTTCCTGCCCCTCCTACACTCCAAGAGGAACACATCCACTATTATGCATGTCTTCATTCTCTGTCCTGGGTAAAAGTTTCTGAGTGTGGGAGAATGGGTGATAAAGGGGGAAGTAGCGTTCACTTTGTGAACACCTCCGAGGAGCCAAGCCAGGTACATCCTATGCATTATTTCATATAAACCTTAAAATAAAATTTTGAGTGGTATTAATATGTCCATATGACAGATGACCAAGAAGTAGGTTAGGGGAGTTTTAAAAAATCCCAAAGGTCATGTGCTAATACGTGGAATACGAGTAAAATCTGGAATGTGAACTCTGCCTGGTCTGTTGCTTCAGAGCTTTCCTGTGCCACTGACCAACACTACCATCCATACCTCCCTGCTGAGAGAGCCCAGTTTAAAATGCTATTTCCTGGATAAATATGTGATAGGTCCATACGATGGAATAATATTCAGCCATGAAAATGAAATTCTGACACGTTACAACATGGATGAACCTTGAAAACCAGTGCTAAGTGAAATAAGCCAGACACGAAGGACAGATACTGTGATTCCGAAACCAACCATAGCTTTTTTTGATAGTTGGTTAAAAATCTATCTATCAAGCTTTCTGATCCTAAAGCTTGACGTTTACATTTGTTTTAACTGAGTTCCTGCCTCAAGAAATGACCTTCAGGCCTCTCAGGGAAAAAAAAAATGAATTGGCAAACCAAAACTCATCAGATCACCACATTTAGACAATGAGATGCTAGACCTCTCATTCTCAGGATTGCTTCCTGGCCCCTCACTAGTTCCTGTTTTTGTTTTTTTTTTTTTTTTTTTGAGACGGAGTTTCGCTCTTGTTACCCAGGCTGGAGTGCAATGGCGCGATCTCGGCTCACCACAACCTCTGCCTCCTGGATTCTGGCAATTCTCCTGCCTCAGCCTCCTGAGTAGCTGGGATTACAGGCACGTGCCACCATGCCCAGCTAATTTTTTGTATTTTTAGTAGAGATGGGGTTTCACCATGTTGACCAGGATGGTCTCGATCTCTTGACCTCGTGATCCACCCGCCTCGGCCTCCCAACGTGCGCCCAGCCTACTTCCTGTTTTCTTACAGATTGTTACAGTTCTCCCTTGCTGCATAAACCCCCGGCTATAATGGGTCAGGGAGATGGATTTGAGACTGAACTCCCATCTCCTTGGCTGCAGCATTCGATTAAAGCTATCTTCTTCCTTGGCAGTACTTGTCATCTCAGTGACTGGCTTTCTGTGTGGCAAGCAGCAGGACCTAGACTGAACCCCTAGTGTTCCCGTAACAATTCTACTTCTGTGAGGTACCTAGAATAGGCAAGCTTACAGAGACAGAGAAGTAGAACACAGGTTACCAGGGGCTGGGGAGGGAGAAGGGAGTTTGGGGAATAGGGAGTTATTGCATAATGGGTACAGAGTTTCTATTTAAGATGACAGAAAGTTCTGGAAATGGATAGTAGTGATGGCTGCACAATACTGTGTGAGTGTACTCAATACCACTGAATGACACAGGTAAAAATGGTTAACATGCTATATTTTATGTTACATGTATTTTGCCATCATACAAAACTGTTTCCTGTTTTTGCCTTTGAAAGATGCCACATCTGCCCTGATTCTAAAGCTCTTTCTTGGAATTGACTCCCACTACTTGTAAAGTGACACAAAAGATAATCTACTCCAGGCATGCCAACTCAAATCCACTGATAGTGACTGCTAGGGACACTGTGTTAAGAAAGATTGAGGACGTTATCAGGGTCAAGAGGGATAAATAACATGATTGATCTGTAAACTCTCCTCACAATGAGACATAGAAACGTTGGATAACATACAACAAAATATTTTTAATTGCTCTTGGAAATGTACATTCAGAAACATAGACCAAGTGGCAAAAGCTTGGGCAGAGGGCTCATTGTATACAGAGACCCTGATGGGCAAGTATAGGCTGATCTTCTAAAAACATAGAAGCCAAGTAAGGAAGAAAATCCAGACAACGAAAAAGAAGAAACTGTTACAGTAGGTAGGTAGTCAAGCATGAGTGGGACAGGCGAGGGGCCCCCCCAACACCCCCACCAGGAAAGTCAAGTGACCATCAGGTGATAATCAGGTGGTTGTTAACTGTCTCTCTAAAATAATAATTGGTCACAGCTAGCACCATTTACACACTGTTACATTTCTCCCTGGCTATATAAACCCCTGGCTTTAATTGGTCAAGGAGATGGATTTGAGACACAACTCCTATCAATTTGGCTACAGAAGAAAGCATTCAATTAAAGCTTTCTTCTTCCTCGGCAATACTCATCATATATATTGATAGGAAACACCTGTAAGTGCTAATCAGCTGTTTTCAGGAGTTGGGCGAGTGAGTTCAAGCATGTGCATTAAGAGACAAAATGGCAGAGTATGACCTTCTGGAGCATTCCACTGGGAAAGGGAAGAAAAACTCAGGTGGGCATACATAGAACTTCTTAAACACACTCTCATGCTTACCTCCCAAGCATTAGCAGGCCACACATATGTGGGTGGCCCACACTAATGGAAGAACCATGGGAAAAGGGACACAAGACCCCCGAAGTACAGCAACATATAAAACCCACGTCAAAAGGTCAGATGTCACACGTGACCGTCAGAGCGCCTGCTTGGGTCTCTTCCAGATATACTTTCCTTTCTTTCCTGCGCCAAAGATTTTTAATCAACTTCCACTCCTGCTCTGAAACTTGCCTCAGTCTCTTTTCCTGCCTTATGCCCCTCAGTTGAATTCTTTCTCAGGAGACAAGAATTGAGTTTGCTACAAGCCCATATAGATTAGTCACCAGTAACCCAAATATTCACTGCCCCTAGCAAAAACAGTGGAAGATTTCTGTGACCATGAGGCTCATTTGTGAGGGCTGCCTAGAGCTTCCCCAGTTTTTATTGGGTCTCCCCTTCTGGTACAAGACTCCTTGTACCTTTGCAATCAGTTTCCCTTTTCTTTATAAAACTTTACTAGCTATTCTTTAAATCTACAATGTTCTAACTGCTGCAGGTCGTCAGGGGGTGGTCATATCGTGTGTCATACATAGAGGGTAATTTCAACTCATAAGCATTAACTGTGCTCCATGAGTTTTTTTTTTTTCTTTTGTGTTTTGGGCTTTTTCTCCCCCTTTGGCTTTGATGAACAACATGCCCAGATACATGGGAAAAAATGGTAGTCACCCAATTTCTTCTTACTGGCAGAAATACAGCAATAGGAAAGTGATTTTATTAATCCTGGGGAACCTCTATAGTTTCTTAAACCATAAACAAAAATAAAGAATATAATGGAAGGTATAATTAGTGTTAAGAAAACCCCCAAATGTTTGCTGAATTCCATCCTCATGTTACACAAAAAAAAAAACCTTTCTCTGTAAATAAAGCAATTCTTTGACTCAAAAATCAACTTTCTAGCTATCTAAAAATCAAATTATAATGAATTTAGACCGTAGAATCAATACTGGGGGACTAACTAAGGATCACTAAATCCTGTGTTATCGATTGCTTGGAGAAAACTATCTTTTTAAATATGCATCACATAAAGTTCTTTATTTCTAAGAACTTTGCCCAAATCCTCCCATTACGTAGTTTATGTAATGATTAATCCTTTGCATTAACTACTTTATGTGTTAGAAATATTAAAATGCATATTAACTGTTCCTGGGAAATGGTTTCACAGTTTCTCCTACAAGTACACTACCTACTTTGAATAAGTTACATGAAAACTGTGGCACATTTGGGAAGAAAGAAGCTTAGCAGGAGAAAAATGAGTTGTGCAGTTATAAGAACTCAATACATGGTTCTCTTAGCCATTTTCAGACTTTAAAAATGTATAATGACTTTTTCCCCCAGTCTGATTCCAAAATCAACGGCATGGTTTTGGTTTTTTACTGGAGCGTACCGGTTAGATTTAATCATATAGGAAAGAATCTTGATTTGAGTTCTCTTATTAATTACTTTTTGGAAAAAATGCACTGTGGTGCTCCTATTCAGCATCCTAGGAACAAAAAGGCTTTTCATTTTTCGAACTGCAAATGAGGCTGGGATAAAGGTGTGAAGGAGCTACAACCTAGATATATGAGGGTTTCTATCTCTGAATCCAGGAAGGGCTTTTTTTTTTTTTTTTTAATACTGGTGGAAATCAAGCAGGGAGCTATTGGTTGGTCCACACAATGCCTAGGTATTGGCTGTCATGTTCCATTCAGACCCATAATCCCATTGAAACCTGTCACTTTCAAGAGTGCAAATAATAGGCTGGGTAAAGAGTGTCAGAGTAGGACGTTTTCTAACAAGAGCCCAGTGGATTCCTACCTTTCATCTAAGAAACTTCAATAGTTTCAGAGGAGATCCGTAGGTGCTACACAGTGAAAGGACCTATGTAAAATCACAGTGAGACTCTGGAGTAAGAGATGGAATGTGACGGCCCCAGGCCCTGCCCTCCAACCTTGCATCCACATCATACCGGCTCTTTAAAAACTCCCTCCGGAAGCCCTACGGTTTCCTCTCTGGTCTGAGTCTTACTGCTGAAGAGTCGGTTTATAGAGATGGGTATCTTTCTAAGCTAGCTTTCCTCTTTCATGCTCTTTCCCTCAAGAACCAAGGGTTTTTCACATTCCAAAATAAAATGCAAACTGAGAGAATTTTGTATTTTTGCATTTCGATTCCCTGTTTTGTCAGTGAGTAATTATAGCAAATAAAATATTGCAGCTGAAATGTAAATTGTTAGGCAACCAGATCACAGCAGGATATTTTTCTTCCACAAGTTTTACATCATAGCGTGTTAAATATTAAAATATTGCAAGTCAAGTAAACAGAGAGGGTTCTTTGCTCAAACCATTAATTTTAAACAAACATTTCACTGTTATTCAGATCAGATGCTAGGAAACAAATGATGTTTTCTTTCAAATAAGGTGAATAGATCATCTAAAGGGAAAGCAGACAAGGGAATCATACAGAAGGAAGGGCATTTGTGACATGAGAGATGAATTTCAGCCAGAAGAACAGGAGAGAATTCACACGTAGGAGAGAAAGGAAAAGGAAAAGAAGCAGGCAAAACGACATGGAAAAGAGCAAGAAACGTGAAGGATTGATTTACCGCTGGAAGGGAAAACAATGAAGGTACGTCTTATGGCCAAGTGCAGAGACCTCACTCAAAAGAAGGCAGCTGGGGAAGAAATGGAATCTTTTCTAACACAATGAATTTCAGTTTTGTTAGGATATTTTCAGAAAGGTAGAAAGGAGATGAATTTTCAGACTTCCAAGAGATCGCCAATCAATAAAATACCAATCGACAAGCATTGACTGAGTACTTAATGTGTGCTCAGCGACCAAGTAAAAAATTAGACACGGCCTTCTTCTGAGGTACTTTACTATGGAGTTGAGAAGAGGATGTGCAGAAACAGTGAATGAGAGCGGAAATGTATTCTGTGCTGCGGAATGAGCAAAACACACAACTGAGAATTCAATGATAATGACAGTGAGGATGGTTTAGAGTCACTGCCATAACTTATTTTCTAAGCACCTCCTACACTCTAAGTACTGTGCTGGATGCTTAATATTTTCAATTTCAACATTTAAAACAATTCTTTAAGAATTACCTCCTCTACTGAGGAAAACAAAAGTTCAAAAGTTAAGTTACTTGAGTTACAAAAGTTAAGTTACAGTGAATGAATGGTAGGGCCTGGTTTTAATTCCAGGTCTTCCTACCCAAAGATCACAATCTTTCCTATACTGAAGTGCTGGATTTATCCTAAGAAGGCATTCCTCTTCTAATCCTTATAACGAAATACCAGCCAATTACGACAGAAATGAAAGCAAACAAAAACGCAATTTGAGAAAAGCCGGAACATTGACTTACCCATGTTCACTACAGTGCTTTGTAAGGGAGATGACCTAACATGATTTTTTAGATGAAATTATAATGGATATGAAGGGATTTTATTTTTGGCTTTAAAAAAATTCTTCAGGAAAACATGGAATTTGCTGGAGAGTCATCCCTATTAAACTATCTCAGAGTTAAAGATTGGAGGGAATAGACATTAATAGCCATAAAGGCCTTGTAGAAGAAAGCAAGCCTTTTCCATCAGAAATGAGGAAGTGAAAAGGGATAGAGGAGAAGAGTACACCGAGGAGCAAGAAATATTCCACAATGAGACCTCTAATAGCTCCCAGTTCACAACTCAATTAAAATAATGCCTGGAGAGAAGACTGTTACCCATACATACGAACAAATTGCACATCTTGTTAAGTAGGGCAAAACACTTGGACAGAGGAACCAGAGGAAGACAAAATTCCAGAGAACGTGGAGAGAACTTTAGCTTCTCATGAACTGTAGAATTGGGGGTTTGAGTACATTATAGTTCGATCTCCACAGAGTAACAAGGTCCCAACTGACATCTGGTCTATGAGATCAACTTTCTGGCCATATGGTAAATTTTTTGACAGTTACTAAATGAGACTGAATATAAGCAAAATAAAAATCATCTTGTGTTTCAAGAAAGCGATATGCCCCAGATATATCACCACACCATATGGAGATTTCTTTAATTAGAAAAAATACTCCAGCCAAATTCATATTGGTTGAGGAAGCCGGAACACTGACTTATCCATGTTCACCACAGTTCATCTGCCTTTCCTCCCCTAAGAAAGGCAGAAGCCCAGAGGGATTGCCAAATAAAGTCTATCTGACAGACATGCCAGTCAATTTTTTTAGAAGGCCATTGAAAGAAAAGCAAATTAAATTAGAAGAAAGGGATGAAGAGTTTCCTTCTATCTAGTTGTTGAGAGAAGAGAAGGAAAGGAAACTTTTCATTTTCCTCTTACACCTTTCCTTCCTGCCTGAAGTTATATGTACAGGCTAATTTGATTCAAATAAATAATATTAATGGAACATAAGAGTAAAACAATTACCTGGCAATCATAAAACTATGTTGCTTATAACTCTTATTTGATGTTTGGATTCTCAGAAATTACTTCACTGAACTCTGAAATGGTCAGTATTTTTGAGATTTTTAGCTGGGATGAAAGAACACAGTTCTTTCTGATGCACCCCGACCCATGTCAACCGCCCCCCCCCCCCCCACCTGGTCCTCCACTGCAGTCTCTACCTTGTGTTTGAAAATATACAGGGAAGACTCTTTCCATGCTGCAGACAGTACCTCTAGACTTTTGACCACAGAGTAAACAGTCATTGTATCATCCATGCCCTGAATGATGAGGGACAAGGACAGGCAGAGCCTACCAAGAGGCAGCTGTAAGCTTCTAGAGCTGCAGTAACTACAGCTGACTGCAGTTCACAAAGTAGACATAAGGCAAAGCAAAGTTTCCATGTGCACACACAGAACACACACACACACACACACAAGCACACTGAGAATGAAGGAGACAAATGTGAGACTGTACTAGCCAAAGAGTATTTAGGATCTGCCAAATAATCCAGTTTTGTTTGTATTTTCATTTACATCCTTTTCACCTTAACCATATTCACAGTTATCAACTCCCTAATACATTCACAGATACTGTGTTAGGCATTTCACAAGTATTATCTCATTTACTTCCCATCTAAAAAGCCATTGGTTAATATCATAATCTTCCCATTGCCTATGAAGAAATTGACACTTAAAGATATGACACCCTGCTCAAAGTCACACATCTACATCTAGCAAGTGGGAGGTGGCATTCAAACATAAACAGAGCTGGCCTCAAAGGCACTGTGACTCACTGTATTCATTCCTGATTCAAGTCTCATGCCTTGCCCTGAGACTGTTCTTTAGGACATAAACTGGGGAAAGAGCAATAAACTCACAAAAAGAGAAGACTTTCCAAACAAAAAATGGCATGTTTAGATAAATGAGAACCATGAGATGTGTATGACACATACAGCCAGGCTGAAGAAGACAGAATACATTAGAATGTGGAGGAACCTTATGAGCTAGAAGGCTTAGTGCTTTAAAAAAGGTCTCTGGGGTCAGCCACACCCCTGGGATGAATTCTGACCTGGCCATCATCTAACTACGTCACCTTACCCATGTCACCGAGAGGCTTAACCTGCCACTTACTTCTTTCGTCTGCAAAATGAATGGCATAATAGTGCCTGCCTCACAGAGGCATGGTGAGGGTTGAATAAGGTCATGAATATGAAGTACCTAGGACACAGTAACATCTCTGTAATTATGCTGTGTTTTTTGATATCATAAAGTTCTTAATCATTATAAAAGTTTTTGTATCTGAGAAATTCTGGAATGTTATAACATGAAAAGCTCTGAAAATATAGACTACCCCCAGGCAAGCCCATTGTTTTACACAGCAAGCAAAGGAGACCTCATCGGTCAGAGACAAGATGCCTTTCATGTCGGTCTGTTTTTTATTTTGCACTGAACTACACATCTACAGAGCTTCCTGTAGCAGGAAACTTTGGTCAGTTAGCCCATCACTCATTCCTAACGCCTTTTTCTCCTGCCTGCTTCTACCCCATGGGCAACTACTCATTCTTCCAGACCCTCATGAAGCCAACAAAAAACTGCTGAGGGAGTAGCCTGCAGAAGAGTATGGTTTTTCAATAGCAACACTGCTGGTGCCACCTCTCTCCCTTTCTTCCTACCAGGAATTTGATCATGGTGCCAGGAAATAAGGTGACCATCTTGCCAATGGGCATATTAAAAGAATCACTAAGACACTGCCTACCTCAGAGGACTTATTTTTATGTAAGAAAATACATCTCTATTTGTTTAAACAACTGTTAAAGGTAGGGTTTCTGTTACATGCAGCTGAACTCATTCCTAGACAATGATAGGAGTCCCTTTTCCATGGACACTGACATAGTCTAGGCTGAGATGGTGGGGATTAATAGCACAGGAAACTAACCAGCTGTTTGAGGGAAATCCCCAGGGTGTAAGAACTTTTTTATTTAAAAAAATTAAAATGTAAGTCAAATTCAGACTTAGTTTGAAGTTCATTTCTCACCTTGTTCTCATTTTTATCAGGATATCCAGAATGAATTGCCCAGTGATATCTAAGAGCTTCCCATTCCCAGGCTAGTCCAGTGATTTTTAGTGAAATTAGGTTTTATTGAAATTGAGTTGATTTTTACTTATTAATGTTCTGCTAACTAGAGCACTTTGTCAATATCTCCATGTATGCATTATATTCTCATGTCCACAGCACGTGTTTAGAAATATGTGGAAAACAAAATGGAGAGTGAAACTGTTCTGGCCCTAATGACCTCCCTCTCTCTCAAAATGCCAGCATAACTTCTGGTCATGTAATCATGGGCCGCCTTGTACTATTTGTTGACTGACTGTTGTAGATTGATTTTAATCCTTGAAAAAATTTTTAAGCCTGTGAATACTGACACTGCGCTTCATAATATTTCACTAGTCACTCAGTGCCTATCACAGAGGTAGGAAAATCAAAAATTCTCAAGGAGTGCTATAAAATAGATGCACCTCTCCCCAAAATACATAGAAAAAGAAGATACCCAGGGGCTGAAAGCTCACAACTCCAAAATAAACCTGTGCATGGACATAAGTCTCTATTCCTCTGCTCAGAGAATTCAGTATTACAGTAGAGATGGCAAATATATTAAGGAAAATATCTAAAACAATGGCACTTATGAATACATTTGCTAAATAGATATGTAGGTATATCTGAAGACCTAAAACTATGCCAGCCACATAATAGTCTCTTCATGGCCGGGTGCAGTGGCTCAAGCCTGTAATCCCAGCACTTTGGGAGGCTGAGGCGGGTGGATCACAAGGTCAAGAGATCAAGACCATCCTGGTCAACATGGTGAAACCCCTTCTCTACTAAAAATACAAAAAATTAGCTGGGCATGGTGGCACGTGCCTGTAATCCCAGCTACTCAAGAGGCTGAGGCAGGAGAATTGCCTGAACCCAGGAGGCGGAGGTTGCGGTGAGCCGAGATCGTGCCACTGCACTCCAGCCTGGGTAACAAGAGCAAAACTCCATCTCGGAAAAAAAAAAAAAAAAATAGTCTCTTCATAAATATGTATTGAATGAATGAATGAATAATACACATACACAGTGGGAAAACAGACTATGAATGAATATATATCTTTTCACCTACAGAAAGATACTCTGACTAAAACAGATGGGCAGTCAAAACTGCAATCTCTCATTTAACTGGGAAAAGTAAAGAACCCTCTATTTCATCTTTGATTTCCTCCTTACACGATGTACAGTTTTAAAGGCTTGCTAGTCAC
Source organism: Saimiri boliviensis (assembly GCF_048565385.1). Lineage (NCBI taxonomy): Eukaryota > Metazoa > Chordata > Mammalia > Primates > Cebidae > Saimiri > Saimiri boliviensis. The sequence goes on from NC_133456.1 coordinate 50,316,923, forward strand.
ATTTGTCAAGAGAACCCACAGGTACTATCTGGCTCATCACAGCTTAACTTATCAATTGCCTTTGTTGTTTGGTGGATATTGATCTGGGAAGACCTTGTATCATGTGAAAGTCACTTGTACAGCAACTCCTCACTTTTTCTCTTTAGTCGACATGAAGGCTCAAGTGTTGTGGTATACTGGGAATTTCCACCCGACAGCTCCATTCCATCATTAAATACCCAGTGAGAGCTTGTTATCTAGATGAATGTCCCAATTAAACCAGCACATTCTAGCCCCTATCTAACAGTGGCAGTGGGTTCAAACTAACACTTTGAAGGGCAATAACTAAAATGGTGTAAGGAGCGTCAAGTTTAGTTTCATGGTTTCACTCTCATCGATTCAACAAATCTGTTCATTCAACAAAGCATTTAGGGGCGCGGTATGATGGCTCATGCCTGTAATTTCAGCACTTTGGGAGGCCAAGGCAGGTGAATCACATGAGTACAGGAGTTCGAGACCAGCCTGGCCAACGTGGTGAAACCATGTCTGTACTAAAAATACAAAAATTAGCCAAGCATGATGGCACACACCTATCACCCCTGCTACTCTGGAGGCTGAGGCAGAAGAATTGCTTGAACCCGGGAGGAAAAGGTTGCAGTGAGCTGAGATTGCGTCACTGCACTCCAGCCTGGGCAACAGAGAGAGACTCTGCCTCAAAAAAACAAAACAAAACAAAAAAGCATTTTTTTGGCAGGTCCCAGTGTCTCTTTCCAAGCTGAAAATGTTGTTTGCTTTCCCAAAGGGGCATTCAACTGTAATTATTCTCAACGACACAGTATAAGTGGTCTTGACTCTGCGTCTTAAGTTCCCAGAGTTATGCTGGCGATCTTAAGAACAAGAAAAGAGTAAAAAGAGTAAAAGTAGCAACAGTGCAAAACTCCAGACATCATGTTGGCTCCATATGGTTGTGTGGGTTGTGTACTGTTTAAGTTAAGGGTGTTCCATTACTAGGATCATGATACAAGTGGCAGGGAATTGGTAGAAACCCCACCCGAAGGGTATCCTAGGCTCATGGTGCTCCCTAAGGCCACAAACTGCTACATGTCCAAAATCACAGGTGAAATCTGTTCATTTTGCTAGATGAAATACTTGATTTCACACACATTTACATTCTACATACTTTCAAATAAGAAGCTGCCCACTAAAAATGCTCAATGAAACATGATTTTTTTCTGTACCTGATTTTTAGCTAAAAGAGTCAAAGAAGAAACAAGGCAATGATTGAACAGAAATTCTATTCTTGTTTTAAAAAAATTAGATACTCCTAAGAATCTATGCTAAATGAGCACATTAATATGCATAAAATTTATGTTCAGGGAGGTTTACTGTAATATTGTTTCTATATTACTAAAATATAGAAGTGGTTAAATAAATTATGGTACTTCCATATGTGAAATGCTATTAAGTTATTAAAAAGAGTAAGTAAACTTGTAATTGCTCTCCTAGGGACACAGCTCCAAAACATACTCTTAAAGATAAAAAGGGAATCACAGAACAATATAATGTGATCTGTTCACAATCAAATCTAGATAATGTATATAAAGGGATGTTAAGGCATGGAACAGTGCCTGGAAAGATACACACCAGTCTTCTGACAGTAGTAACCTATGGAGATGGACCAGGAAGTAAAAAAATTTTATATTGTGTGTGTTGGAACTGGAACTACTTTTTTTAAAATAATGAAAAGTGTTTGTGTACTAAGTGTATTGTAAAAACTATCCAAATAGTTCAAAATGACAGCAAATTACAGGTTATGTATAATTCAATCCCAACCTGTTATAATTCATGACAAAACAAACAGTTTAAAGTTAAAATTTCTAATGTAACCTCTGTCAGTTATGTGTTCTGACAACATATTCGTTGAGCACACACATTACATAAAACACTGCTCTAGGCACTGCAGGTCTAGCAAAGAGACAGGTAAGTCCTCTGTTTGTATAGTGCTTTCATCCAACATAGTAAAAGAGACTCATATATTTTAGAGAGAGCTTCAGTTTAACCATCGTTTTCATAGTAAATAATTCAATTAACTATGACATTTTGGGCACTGTGGCTGAGTGAGAGGTCTGCTGTGATTATAGTAAAATTTTTTCTTGGAAAGACATTCTGTGCCATATAGCACATTCCCTGCCTGTCAAATATTCATCCTTCACAGACATCAATTAACTGAAGTTCCCTCAAACAGAATTCACAAAATAGTCATACTTTCCATCCTTAGAGGGGTTTAAACCTTTCCAAGCACTTTTGAACATCTACGGTGTCCCAAGAGATGGGTGACTAAGATGCAGGAGCAAAATTCTGTAAATTTACCACATAAAAACTTGCTTCCACCCAGCACATTTTTCTCCTCGCTCTTTACTTGCTCAAGTTTTCCTTGTCCTTTAGTTTGCAACTGTCACCTCTTCCAGGTGGCATTCCAGGCTGGTGTATGGACTGCCCCACAGGCTTTTATTGCTCCTTGTTGCCTCCACTCCCTCACAACGTGTTGACCATGCTGCTTTGCAAGGAGCAACTTGGTGGCCACATCCAAGGCAGAGGGCTCAGGACCCCCTGGAGTGCCCCGGGTCTGACCTCACCTTCAAGGACTGGCTCACCAGGTAGGTGAGGATCTGACAGTTACATTTACAAAAGCTCTCCAGGTGTTCTGAAGCAGCTAATCCCAAGATAATGGCGATGGAAGTGTGGACTACGAGTGTCTCTACATACCATTATTGTAGCCACAGCATCTGACAATGCCTGATTTACTGTTGGTGCCCCATAATGGGCTGCACATTTTGTATTTTTTTGAGACAGAGTCTCACTCGGTGGCCCGGGCTGGAGTCCAGTGCGCAATCTCAGCTTACTGCCACCTCTGCCTCCTAGATCCTGGTTCAAGCAATTCTCCTGCCTCAGTCTCCCGAGCAGCTGAGATTACAGGCATGTGCCAACACGCACAGCTGATTTTTGTATTTTTAGTAGAGATGGGGATTTGCCATGTTGGCTAGGCTGGTCTTGAACTCTTGATCTGGTGATCTGCCCGTCTTGGCCTCCCAAAGTGCTGGGATTACAGGTGAGAACCACTGTGCCTGGCCAGGAGCTGCTCCTTTATCTACCGGTTCTTTCCACAAATATTTACTGAGCTCCTGAGCATGCCAGACTTCTGGTGAATGACAAAATGAACCAATCAGGCATCATTATGATTATACAGCTTTCATTAATAAGACTTTTTGGTTACCTGATACCCGATGCAACTACAGGAACCCAATCCATACATGTCTCTGTGCCCCCTGATGGGTGGATTAGGGAAGACAAACAAAGATCTGGGAGTTTTTGCCACGTTCTTTAGGTGCTTCTGGGATGCCAGCAGTAGGTTCCAACTGCTCAACTATGTTTAGACGTCAGAAGCAGACAGAGTAAGCCCACTGCAGTCTGCGAGGCAGGGTGCCTCTGTTCAATAAAATGATAGAGTCCATGAGATAGAAGGATATGACAATGAGGTTGCCCAGGCTTTTCCCCATAATTTTATTCTGTAAGCCTTTTAGGAAAATTCCTTAAAATTTTTCTTCAAAATAGTTGGATGGCATTTGTCTGACTTTTAAAGAATTCAGCTAAAATCAGCTGTTCCCTAGGGAGGGAACAGAGAGCAACTTCTACAGGTCCATCCACCTGACAGCATGAAGATGAGTTTATGGTTTATAAACTGTTTCTCATTCTTTTTAGAAGAGAAATCTCTGTTAAACATCACATAAACTTTATCTTGGTCGGCAAAGCCCCTTCGCATCGGTCTTGCCTCTGCATTTCCGCCCTCATCTATCACTGTCTTCCTTGCTCACCATGCTCTAGTTCTGCTGTGTCCATAGAGGAGAGCCACCAGCCACATGCAGCTCCTGAGCACCTGAATTGTGGCTAGTCCAAACTAAGATGCACCAGAAGTGTAAAACACAAACCAGATTTCCAAGACTTACTACAAGGGAAACAATGTGAAAGAATCCCATTCATAATTTTTTTACACAGCTTGTATGTTGAAATGATACTATTTTGGATATATCGAGTTTTAAAAATGTATTTTTAATTTCCTTTACTTTTTATGGTGACTACCAGAAAAACTAAAATTATACAAGCAGCTTGCCTCCTATTTCTATTGGGCAGTACCACCGCGTCTCTACTGGCCTCTTCATTTCTATATTATAACAAGCATTTTCCCACTTCTGAGGCTGTGTGTTTTCTTGTCTTCACCTGAATGAGTCTCTTTCCATGCCTGGCATGCCTGATTCTGTTCACCCTTCTGAATGCGGCTTGTATACCATCTCTGGAGTAAGACTTGTTGAATGTACATCTGTCTACAACCTGCAGCAAAGTTAGCCAAAATGCTCAAAAGCGGGACAGAGTTGTCTGCCCAGACTTGAGCGTGGGACTCCCTGGAGCTGATTTTCCAGTGATAATAAAATGTCCCCACCCAAATCTCACCTTGAATTGTAGCTTCCATAATTCCCACATGTTATGAGATAGACCCAGTGGAAGGTAACTGAATCATGGGGGCAGGTCTTTCCCATGCTGTTCTTGTGACAGTGAGTTTCATGAGATCTGATTTTGTTGTTGTTGTTGTTGTTTTGAGACAGAGTCTCGCTCTATCACCAGGCTGGAGTGCAGTGGCACAATCCCGGCTCACTGTAGCTTCTGTTTTCTGGTTTCAAGCAATTCTCCTGCCTCAGCCTCCTGAGAAGCTGGGACTACAGGCATGCACCACCAGGCCTGGCTAAGTTTTTGTATTTTTTGTAGAGAGAGCGTTTCACCATGTTGTCCAGGATGGTCTCCATCTCTTGACCTTGTGATGGGCCTGCCTTGGCCTCCCAGTGTGCTGGGATGACAGATGTGAGCCACCACACTCAGCTGAGATCTGATGGTTTTATAAAGGGGAGTTTCCCTACACAAGCCCTCTTGCCTGCCACCATGTAAGACATGCCTTTGCTTCTCTTCTGCCTTCCACCATGACTGTGAGGCCTCCTCAGTCATGTGGAACTGTGAGTTTGTTAAACCTCTTTCCTTTATGAATTACCCAGTCACAGGTACATCTTTATTAGCAGAGTGAGAACAGACTAATACAGGTAATAAAGACTTGAAGAACATGAGGCAGGAAGGAAAGACAAAGGTAGAGGAGGAGAAAGCAAGAGTGTTACCAAGCCTTAGCCTGATGACAACAGGCAGTTGCTTGCAGAGAGACAAACACTCTTGCTCTAAGAGGAATAAACCAAAATGGCTTCTGATACATTACCTCTAACTTGTTATTTGAGAAGACAGTCAACTATGTTTAGAATAGCTAGGAAGGGCTGGGCGCGGTGGCTCAAGCCTGTAATCCCAGCACTTTGGGAAGCCAAGGTGGGTGGATCATGAGGTCAAGAGATCAAGACCATCTTGGTCAACATGGTGAAACCCCGTCTCTACTAAAAATACAAAAAATTAGCTGGGCATGGTGGTGCGTGCCTATAATCCCAGCTACTCAGGAGGCTGAGGCAGGAGAATTGCCTGAACTCAGGAGGCGGAGGTTGCAGTGAGCCGAGATTGTGCCATTGCACTTGAGCCTGGGTAACAAGAGTGAAACTCCGTCTCAAAAAAAAAAAAAAAGAAAAAAAAAAGAATAGCTAGGAAGGACTCCTTCTAGATGATTTGCTGCTAATGTTAAGGACATCAGGCAAGGTGTCTAGTTGGAGGGCTATCATCACCTTCCCTAAATCTCATGACCCATACCACATCAACAACAAAATAAAGAAACCAACCAAGTCAACAACAACAAAACATCACCACCAACAACAAAAATTAGAACATCTGAGTCTGTGCATGCTTACTTATGTGTCAGGCACTGTTTTACACATTCCACATATTAACTTAGTCTTTCCAACAAGTCTTCAAGGTAGTCACTGTCATTGTCTACATTCTATAGTTGGAGACACTGAAAACTAAAAAGGTCAAGGACTTGCCCAACATCACTGAGCTGTTAAGAGAATAATCCGGTATTTAAACCCAGGCAATGTGGATCCCAAGCCTGTGCTCTTAATCCTTGCAGCATACACCCTTCCACATCTTCTATACTATTCTCTGTTGACAGTACCCATGAAGCTGGCACTTAATGGTATCAGGATATGATACGTTCTTAATTACTTATTACTCCATCTATGTATACCTTCTTTTCCCAGCTAGAGCATTCACAGTGTGAAGGGAGAGATTCAATAATTTCCTCCTTTGTACCCCACACCAACTTGTCCTATTCTAAGCTCATGATCAACAGATAACTGTCCTGTGTTACTAAATCCCAGGCAATACACAGAAGTCATGACTGCTTACATATTCATGGAAGAAAACCCCAACTTGTATCATCCAGGGTTGACACTAGGTCTTCTTTTCTATTGGGGGAAATTTCTGCAGGTGTGAGTAATTAAAAAATTAAACATTAATTAACAATTCGAGTGACTGATTGTGCTAGCAAATTGCTTGTTAACTGCACAGGTAAATATTGTGCCCCTATATAATGTTTAAAAATAAGGTCCCTTGAGCATATACAGTAGTAGAGGTGATTGACTTAAGATTCAAGAGTTTCCTGACCTCTTTAATACATCACATTTACAAATTTATATATTAAAAAAACTTGGGAAAGGTCACCTTATCATCCCACAAAATATATTAAAAGATAGAAAAGGGTAACGGCTCTGTGTCTACCACCTATTACTCATTATCTTGGGACAACAAACATTCCCAGAATCTTTCTTTAATGAATATCAGCTCTATAGTACATGCTTGTGTTTGTCTCACATTTGTTCTCCATCATTTCAAAACCCCATTTCTCTTCTGCCCTTTATCTCTTCAAAAGAGATGTTGGTATTAATTACCTCACTTCTCTAACCCCTCATCCTTTTCATCCCATACAATCTGGCTCCTGCTTTTAATTTTTTACTAAATTTATTTTCTCATGGGATGCCAAAATCACCCTACTAAGTAAATGTCTCTGGACAGGTATTTTCAGTGCCCATTTCCCTTGACCAACCTGTGGTCCTTGATTCATTGGAAAAATTCACTCCACTTCTGCCCTTGGTAATATTATTCTCAGCTGGAATTCAAGCCTCTGTCTTGCAACCTCCAGGTTGATTTTACAATCAAAACCCTGCTACTTTCTAACAAGTTCACATAACCCTGTATTTCCCACTCAAGTAAATTAGATCGTTCAGTAAATATTCAGTCTCTCTTTACTTCTTATAACTGAAAGTAGTATATTGTCACACTCCTTTGATATCAGACTTGATTTGGCTAATGGCATGTTAAGACACGTGAATGGAGCAGGGCTTAAAATGTGATGCTGCCTTTCACTCTGAGATGCAGATGTCTTAGTTTTCTGCTGGGTCTCAGAGGATGACAGACACATGGACCTAACTCACACCCTGTAGTCAAAACAAGCCAAGCTGGTCCACAGACACAGGAATCAGAGTAAATGACTATTATTTCAAGCCACCAAGTACTGGGGACAGTTTGGTATACATGAGTTTTAAGAAACAGTTAACTGATACACCTTAAAAATTTTAAACCTTTGTTCGCTCTTTTCCTCTTGCCTGAAGTATTCCAATTGCCCTGATGGAAATTTTCTCTTATCTCAACTTCCACGGTGTTACCTTTCCTGTGCCACTTCTCTGACTTCATGTCCTGTATTCTCTCCCTTATTACATTTTAAACTCCTTTGAAAAACAGAGTACCAAAAGGTCTTACCCCTAGATATTAACAAATTAAAATTTGCTCATTCATTCATTCAGCAAATGTCTGGATTTCAGAAATGAGTTTCTATCTCAAAGGTATTTAATACAACACCTGGCTCAGCTTCATGGACTAGAGACACATTATCGCTGAGGTCATGTTGTTACTGCTTCTGCTACTCCCAATAACTATTCCAAAGGAAAAAGAAAAACTAGCATTCACTTTAAGAACAGCATATTCCTGTTGGCAGAAATTACAATATTTTACTCTCTTGGTGTTTATTCCCCTAACACTTTTCCTCAGCTCTTCATTTCTGATATTCAATTACCCTTTTTCTACTTGGCTTTTCTCACTTTCCCAGATTTACCCTGGAAAACTTTACTATTTTCAATAGTCTACATTTGCACTAGTTGGTTTAATTACAAGTGAATCTACAGCCTCTCAGAACACTTGACACATCTTCTCCTTTTCACTGGATCCAAGGCATGAAGCAATGAAAATGAATCAGCGAATGTTACGGCAAACTCAACCAAAATTTATTTTGCCTGGATTCAAGGATTAGGCTAACATGCTAGCTAGTTTCAGCTCCTCTAAAATGTCACCCTTTGGAATGACAAAAACCTTAATAAGATTTGAAACCAAATCTCCTATGCCCAGAAACTGCTCAAGTTATATGTGTCATACACAGGAAATAAAGGCACATTTTACACTAGAGCTGCTGGGTTATCTGTGAAACGGCAGACATCCTGTCAAGAGAACCAATGGAATAATCAATGACTCAGTTTAAAGTGGGGAGCCCCTTTAAAATGCTAGGGTGATGGGGGATGGGCACAAAATGAATAGCTATGACAGTACAGTTCCTCAGCCAAGATCCATGAATGTAAGCACCAATGGGAAAAGCACTAGACCAATGGGCTAAAAAATGTCCTGTGACCTTGAACCAGTCACTTCACGAGTGCTCATCCATATTATTAAAAAAAATACAGAACTCCATATTATTATTTTGTTTAAAATGATGTTTCTTAAAGCAATGGTCAAATGAGTTTGGGAATCAGTAAAGAAGGTTAAGGAGGTTTTTCATGGAACTTCTCAGTGACTTTAATATTCTACTGTGCACTGTGAAACTCTCAGAGCTGGTAGATGTGGTATGGAGCATTCCCCAAACTAATAGCAATCAAAGATCCTGTCTGTTTACTACGGACCACCTTGTAGGACTCCTGTTCTCTGTAATACTTGGTCACCTATGCTAGAAGACACAGAGATACTAAAGAGAATAGTCTTCTTGGGTCCTGGTTCTGAGGCCTGGCATTCTCATGAAGCTGAGTTTATGCCCTCCCCTGTAATTTATGCCATGCCTCCATATCCTTATAATGGTGTCCCTTTTTGATCTTAAGATGGCTTTCATCATTGACTATCCTTTGTAAGCAAAAGTACCTTATTAAACAAGGAAAACATGTATGTGTGTGTTCGGAGTAAATATTGCTAATTTATTTCTACTTGCAATGGTAATTGGGCTGAAGTAAAAGTTCCAGGTAAATATGATAGTGATTTTGTCAAAGGAGCCTCAATTCCTGAGCTAAAATACTTTCGTACACCAAGACGTAATCATCTAATATTAGGAAAGCCATTAAGAAATACAATTACTACTGGAAATGAAGACCTTTTACAGGAGAACAGACATCATGGTTTTCCTTAAAAGCTCTTCACTTTCCTATATCCACTTTCTTCTACTTTAAAATGAAAGTGACTTCATTTTCAAGTGACCTTTTAAAAAGCCCAAACATCAAGCATCATAAATATTCAAAGTATTCAGAATGAGGTCCAGTACTGTAATATTAAGTTGGATATGCCAGAAACTCAGAAAGGCCTATTTCTCTTACTTTAAATCGTCAACTTAGAAAATTATTCATATTTTCTTCCTAGACTCCCATTATGCTCTGTGTGCAAGAAAGTTAAAGTATTTTTTACAAGCCACACCATGGGGCAATATGGCCAAACTAAGAGCTTTCACTCCTCATTCCTCCCCACTTCTCCTCTTCCCCGCTCCTCACTCCTTCTTCTCCTCTTCCTCCCCATCCTCCACCTCCTGCTGCTTTTTTTTTTTTTAAGAAAGGAGATCAGAGTCATATTGTGATTAGCAATGCATATTTATGTAGTGAGACACCAGATTAGAAATGATTATTATCATATCACCTAACAGAGTGATAATAATGGCACTTTGAGATGGGAGCATAGCTGTTGAGGATTCCTGGTACAATAATTATTTCAAAATTAATTTTGAAGAAAAAGAAAAGATGGCCAAATAGGAACAGCTCTGGAGTGAAGTTCTCAGTGAGAATGCAGAGTTTTAGTGATCACCGCCTTTCAAAATGAGTTTTTACTGCCCAAAGACCAGGAGATTCCCTGGCAGAAAAGCTCAACGAGTCTCCAGCATCGCTGTTTCAGCTGGCGCAGAGGGTCTCCACACAAAAACTCACAGGAATCTAGGCAGCAATTTCAACTGGCACCTGGAATGCCTGGGAGAGAGAATTGCCCAATCAACTGCGAAAAATGGGGCTGAAATAGGGAGCCAGGTGAGCTGGCTCAGTGGTCCCACCCCATGAACGCCAGCAATCTTAAACTCTCTGGATTGAGAGTTTCAATGCTTCCCAGGCAAGCAGGGTCTGGGGTGGACCTCCAGCAGTCCTACAGCAGATGGGCCTGACTGTTAGAAGGAAAACTAAAAAAAAAAAAAACAGAAAGAAATCACATCATAATCAACAAAAAGGACATCCACACAGAGACCCTCCAAAAGTCACCAGCTACAAAGACCACAGGTAGATAATCTACAAAGATGGGAAGAAACCAGCACAAAAAGGATGAAAACACCCAAAACCAGAATGCCTCTCCTACTCCAAGGGATCACAACTCCTCACCAGCAAGGGAACAAGGCTGGATGGAGAATGAGCCTCGTTAATTGATAGAAACAGGCTTCAGAAATTGGGTAATAACAAACTTCTCTGAGCTAAAGGAATATTTTCTAACCCAATGCAAAGAAACTAAGAACCTTGAAGAAAGGTTTGACGAAATGCTAACAATAATAAACAGCTTAGAGAAGAATATAAATGAATTGATGGAGCTCAAAAACACAACATAACATCGCGAAGCACACACAAGTTTTAACAGCTGAATCAAACAAGCAGAAGAAGGAATATCAGAGATTGAAGATTAACTCAATGAAATAAAATGAGAAAGCAAGATTACAGAAAAAAGAGTAAAATGAAATAAACAAAGCCTCCAAAAATCATGGGATTATGTGAAAAGACCTAATCTACATTTGGTAGGTGTACCTGAATGTGACAGAGAGAATGAATCTAAGCTGGAAAACACTTCAGGATATTACCTTAGCAAGGCAGGCCAATATTCAAGTCCAGGATATACAGAAAACACCACAAAGACATTCCTTAAGAAGAGCAACACCAAGGCACATAATCATCAGAGTCACCAGGCTTGAAATGAAGGAAAAAATGGTAAGGGCAGGCAGAGAGAAAGGTCAGGTTGCCTACAAAAGGAAGCCCATCAGACTCACAGTGGATCTCTCAGCAGAAACCCTACAAGCCAGAATAGAGTGGGGGCCAATATTCAACATCCTTAAAGAAAAGAACTTTCAACCTAGAATTTCATATCCAGCCAAACTAAGCTTCATAAGTGAAGGAGAAATAAAATCCTTTATGAACAAGCAATTGCTGAGAGATTTCATCACCCCAAGGCCTGCCTTACAAGAGCTCCTGAAAGAAGCACTAAACATAGAAAGGAACAACCAGTACCAGCCACTCCAAAAATGTACTAAATGGTAAACAGCATCGACACAATGAAGAAACAGTGTTAACTAATGGGCAAAACAACCAGCTAGCATCAAAATGGCAGAATCAAATTCACACATAAAAATATTAACCCTAAATTTAAATGGGCTAAATGCCCCAGTGAAAGATACAGACTGGAAAATTGGATAAAAAGTCAAAACCCATCTGTATGTTGTATCTAGGAAACCCATCTCACATGCAAGGATACACATAGGCTCAAAATAAAGGGATGGAGGAAGATTTACCAAGCAAATGGAGAGCGAAAAAAAGCAGGAGTTGCAATCCTAGTCTCTGATAAAACAGACTTTAATCCAACAAAAAAGAGACAAAGAAGGGCATTTATAATGGTAAAAGAATCAATGCAACAAGAAGAGCTAACGATTCTAAATATATATGCACCCAATACAAGAGGACCCGGATACATAAAGCAAGTTCTTAATAACCTAAAATGAGACTTAGACTCTCACAAAATAATAGTGGGAGACTTTTAACACTCCATTGTCAATATTAGACAGATCAATGAGACAGAAAATTAACAAGGATATACACGACTTGAACTCAGATCTGGACCTAGCAAACCTAATAGACATCTACACAACTCTCCAACCCAAATCCAAGAATATACATTCTCAGCACCACATCATATTTACTCTAAATTGACCACATAATTGGAAGTAAATCACTCCTCAGCAAATGCAAAAGAACAGAAATCATAACAAACAGTCTCTCAGACCATAATCAAATTAGAACTCAGGATTAAGAAACTCACCACACAACTTCATGGGAACTAAACAATTGGCTCTTGAATGTTGACTGGATAAAAAATGAAATTAAGGCAGAAATAAAGATGTTCTTTGAAACCAACAAGAATGAAGACACAACATACCAGAATCTCTGGGACACATTTAAAGCAGTGTCATCACTGGTCATTACAGAAATGCAAATCAAAACCATGTTGAGATACCACTCATGCCTGTTAGAATGGCAATCATTAAAAAGTCTGGAGACAACGATGCTGGAGAGGTTTCGAAGAAATAGGAACACTTTTACACTGTTGGTGGGAGTGTAAATTAGTTCAACCATTGTGAAGACAGTGTGGCATTTCCTCAAGGACCTAGAAATAGAAATTCCATTTGACCCAGAAATCCCATTACTGGGTATATATCCAGAGGATTACAAATTCTTCTGTTATAAAGTCACATGTACACGTATGTTCACTGCAGCACTGTTTACAATAGCAAAGACATGGAACCAACCCAAATGCCCATCAATGATAGACTGGACAAGGAAAACGTGACACATTTACACCATGGAATACTATGCAGCCATAAAAATCGATGAGTTTGTGTCCTTTGTAAGGACATGGATGAACCTTGAAACCATCATTCTCAGCAAACTAGCAGAAGAACAGAAAATCAAACACCACATTTTCTCACTCATAGGTGGGTGTTGAACAGTGAGAACACATGGACACCGAGAGGGGAGCCTCACACACGGGGGTCTGTTGGTGGGGACTAGTGGAAGGACAGTGGCGGGTAGGGAGTTGGGGAGGGATAACATGGGGGGAAATGCCAGATACAGGTGATGGCGATGGAGGCAGGAAACCACATTGCCATGTATGTACCTATGCAACCATCCTGCATGTTCTGCACATGTACCCCAGAACCTAAAGTTGAATAAAAAATATATATAATTTTGAAGAATAAAACAAAAGAAAGATGATTGAAACCATTAAAGCAATCTTAATAAGAAAAAAACTCACTGTTTTATTCCTAAGACAAGCATAAAAAATAAAATAATCACCAAAGTGATATATGATTGAAATGTAAAAGGAACACTCATTTTCCCCACCCCTAAGAAACAGTAACTGACAACAATTTAGGGCAAAAGTTAAGGTTCTATTCTGGGCAAGGGAGAATCAGACTGCATTTATGAGCTGATGATCTATTTATAATAAATAACTGGTTAAATAATGATAGATAAAACTCAGTAGACAAAAATGTATTTTCTCCGTAGGAAAAAAAAAAGCATTCAAAAGAGAAATATTGCTTAAAATAGTGACAATTAAAAATCATTCAAGGACTCTAAAATATATTTCAGGCAGAAAGACTACAGTCTAAAGAGGACTTATTACTGGATTGAAAGCATCACTGTGAATTCAATTTTTAATATATAAACAGAGAGGTATGAATATATACATATATATATATAATGTATATAAGTACACATGCATATAAATTCAAATGCATATATTTCCCATCTCTATTCATGGAGAGGCTGAGAAGTAATTATATCCCAATATAAATGAGCACACATGATGTCCAGATCTTGTTTTCTAAATACCACTCTCCAACAACAACGAAAAAGAAACTAGAGCTCCTCATAGAAGTGGCTGACTCCATGAATGGGACAGGAAAGGAACAAGTTGAGATTAGAGTATCTTGTGGTGCCAGAAAGTTACAAATGGCTAAAACAAAAAACAAAAACAAAAACAAAATTGTGGAGACAGGTCAAAAGAACACATGAGCCAGAATGAAGGGACTCCCCAGGATAAATAGGGACAATTTAAGTAACAAAATAATAACAGTAACTGTTAATATCCCAGACACTACAGAATAAAAATAAATCTGCAATTCTACACACACACACACACACACACACACACAACACACACAACACACATACATACAGTGTGTGAGAGAAGAATACAAAATAACATGTAGAATGAACAGGTCTAATTTACAATATGAGGACTACAGTCAATAAAATTTTGCTATATCAGAGTTTTTTGTTAAATAACTAGATTTTAGTTCTTTTCAGAAAAAAGTAACTCTGAGATAACAGATGTGAATGTGCTTTACTATAGTAACCATCTTATGGTATATATATATCCCATAACATCATCTTAAAAACCTCAAATACACAAAATAAATTTTTTAAAAAGTGGGAGGTGGGGGAGAAAAGCTCTTCTTACAGTAGAATTTCAAATCATAAATAAGGAACAATTAAATTAGAAAGTTAGTAGCTGAGCAAGGTGGCTCACACCTGTAATCTCAGCACTTTGGGAGGCTGAGGCAGGAGGATCACAAGGTCAAGAGATCAAGACCATCTTGGCCAACATGGTGAAACCACATCTCTAGTAAAAATAACAAAAATTAGCTGGGCATGGTGGTGCACACCTGTAGTCCCAACTAGGGATTTTTGAGGCAAGAGAATGGCTTGAACCCAGGAGACAGAGGTTGCAGTGAGCCAAGACTGCACTATTGCGCCCCAGCTTGGCAACAGAACGAGACTCCAGCTCAAAAAAAAAAAAAAAAAAAAAATTACCATTTGGCAATCATCAGAATAGTAATTGTTTCAGGTAAGAATCATTAGCGGTGAATGCTAAAAGGAATGGGCAAAAGTGTAAGAAAAATATATTCCATTTTCTAAAAGTATATTCTACAAGATACTTATTAATTACAAAAGGAAAAATAGTGATTTTCCAGTGAAGAAACCTGACAGACAACACACTAACCAAGTGATCAAATTTAATACCAAGAAAGGGAGAATGGGGCATCAGTGTCTCCTGATATAATGCACAAAAAAGGATATAATACTACCTCTGTAGGATTCTGGCCAAAATGCAAATCTCAATCTAGCCATGAAGAAATGCCAAATCAGACAAACTCAAAGGAAGAAACATTCTGAAAAGCAACAGGCTGTGCTTTTCAAAAATGTCAAGGTCATGAAAGACAAAGTCTGAGGAGTTGTTTGAGATTAAAGAACACTGAAAGACAGGACAACTAAACACAATGTGTGACCCTGGAATGGATCCTGGACCCAAATAAAAGACACTGGCAGCATTTCAATAAGGTCTGTAGACCAGAAATAGTTTTATAACAAGGCTAACTTTGTAGTTCAATAATTATACTATGTTTTTCTAAGAGAATGTCTTGTTTAAATATACTAAAGAAAAAAAGCATCATGTAACTTGCTTTCAAATATTTCACTAAAAATTATATATACATTTATACATATATAATGTATATGTACACACACTCATATATAGCAGAGAGACAGAAAATCAGATGAAGTAAGCAAAGTATTAATATCTGGGTATCTGAGGGAGGAGAGTAGAGGGATTCTTTATACTATGCTTACAACTTTTTTTTTGGGAAGTCTAAAATTATTTCAGAATTAGAAGTTAGAAAAAAAAGAGAGATGCTGACTTGAGTTAACCTTGCAGCTGTACCACAAAGTGTCCTTGAACAAGTGACTCGTCTTCATTGAGGCTCAGCTCCTCCCTTGCAAAACAGAGACAACATGACTTCACGGGGTGACTGGGGTGGACAAACGAGATAGTGCTGCAACGCTCCAACCCAAGAGCTGGTCCCTGAAGCGCAGAGTACGTATAGCTACTGTTGTTTTTGGTAAATCCAAAATACAACAACCTACTGGGGACATTACTGTTTGAAGACAGTTTGGGAACACCTGAGGTGATAGGTAGGCTGCAGAGACAAAGCTGTTCTATGTCAGGAGTAGAAACACAGGATCCTCACACCTGCTTTTAAACAGGGCTTTTTACTTTCTAGAACACGTTTCTATACAATTGAAGACAACATTACTTTTTCCAGAGTGGGAGGATGAAAGCAATTGTGGGTGGGGCTTCTTGAGAAGAGGGATTGATTTTCTTTTACTTTTCCAAAGGTCTCAGAACAGTTAAAAATAGTTTTGCCTTTTGCCAGCCTCCCTCTGCTGCCTGCTCCCACCAGCTGCTCCTTCTCCTGGCCTTCCCTTCTCCTTGCCCCTTCACCATTCCCCCTTTCTCCTTTTTGCTTCCAGTCACTCATATGGCACGCACTCCTGAGAACCCTACCTTCTCTTTTTTCTTTGGTTTTGTTTTGAAAAAAAAAGAAAAAGAAAAAGAAAAGCTTACTCCCAAATGAACAAAGAAGATGTGTGGGAAGGAAATAAATGGTGAGCTCTTCCTTATTTCACCACCTGCCAAGTTTTAAGTTTTTCCTCCAACTCACACTAACCTCCTGTGCAACCATGAACTTCAGTGCTTGACAAAGCCTAGTTCTAAGTAAAAAGCAAAAACTGAATACGGGGCTGGGGGGGGTGCGTTCTTATTACTCACGAACTCTGGAAAAAAAAAATCCCCAGATGTCAAATGGTATTATACTACAAAAAAGTTAAAGATGTGCTAATGGCAGTTGTTTTCTACTCCAAGATGTTTTAAATATTGTAAACTATCATTGGCCAGGCGTGGTGGCTCAAGCCTGTAATGCCAGCACTTTGGGAGGCTGAGGCGGGTGGATCACGAGGTCAAGAGATCGAGACCATCCTGGTCAACATGGTGAAACCCTGTTTCTACTAAAAGTACAAAAACTTAGCTGGGCATGGTGGCGCATGCCTGTAATCCCAGCTACTCAGGAGGCTGAGGCAGGAGACTTGCCTGAACCCAGGAGGCGGAGGTTGCGGTGAGCCGAGATTGCGCCATTGCACTCCAGCCTGGGTAACAAGAGCAAAACTCCGTCTCAAAAAAAAAAAAAAAAAAAAAAAAGCTATCATTCACTGTCAATATTTTAATGATGTAGAATGTCAAAAACTCAATCTGGGTTAATCTGCAAATACGTAAGTTTGAAAGTCGGGAAAAAAAAATTCTATTTTATTTCCATGTAATATCCCTTTACTTGACAGTTCAAAACGTGGATGCAGCCAAAAGAAAAATAACAAAGGTCAAGGAAGATAAAAAATTAACCTAACAGAGTACACAGCTCTTAAAAATCACTTTCCTGAAACACCTCTAATTTTAGAAAACTGAAAACAACAGAAAATACACTATTTTGTTTGACAATGCTTGCAATTAAGGGTTGTGCCTGTGTGGGGGGTTGGAGGACACTTGCTAGGATAGGAGAAAGCTGCCAGACAGAAGTTCAGATTCAATAGATGTAGCTTTCAAATCGGGACTCCAACCAGCAACGAATTTTAAATGGACAGACTCAGTCTCAAGTAAATAAAATATCTGCCTATGAGAGCCTATAGCCCTACTCAGGTGCTAATAAAATTTCTGAGATTTACTCTGCCTTGCTTCATTTCATCCAGGCACTGATTATGTTTTCATTTTTTATTCACCAAACCTTTACTAAGCACTTCCTCATACCACAAATCCTGTGTAGGGTATTAAGACAGGAAGAATAAAACAGGTCTGGCTGTAGACTGCATGGAACTGCCAGTCTGTCTGAGCCTGTGTGAACTCATGAAGTCCCTGAGAAAGAAAAAATAGGTGAGAATTAGCAACCCCGTTAGAGCATTTACAAAAAAGAAGGGACTGAGAAAGAAGTTAACCATACCAGACTCAGGAGGGCAATGGTATTACTTACCAAGGTCACAGTTTGATGACAAAGTTGGTCTCAAAACTAAAGGCAGTGATTGTGTTAGATGCAAACATTTGGATGAAATAGATTAATGTGTTTGTGACCTTGCCAAGAAAGAGAAGTGAAGGAGAGCGCTAGAGTTCTAGTCTCCTTTCTGAGTTTAGCATTCATTGGCATCCATGTACTTCTAGGCATGCGAGTGCATGCATATGTATCTATCAAGGTACAAGACATATAATGAAAGAAAGGAATAGAGACCAGGAAAGAGAAACAAAGGGAGAGAAATAGGGAGGTGGAATGAGGTAGGCAAATCTTAGAGGAATGCAGTACTTCTGCAAGGTTGGTGCAGCAATATTTCCATTAGAATCACCTGAGGGGTTTACTTAAAATGCAGATTCCTGGGCTCTGACCCAGGTCTGGTGAGCCTGAATATCTGGGGCTGGACTTTAAGATTTGGATTTTATACAAGTTTTGGGGTGGTTCCGCATATTAAAGTATAATCTGCATATTAATCTGCATACTAAAATTTAAGTTAAGACCACTCCCTAAATCCAAGGACTCTATTTCACTGTTGACTTGGCCAATAGTATGAATGGATATCTTCAAAGCCTTGTCACCACTACTCCATTGAGCCTGATCCACTTACTTCGCTGTATCACACTCCCTCCTCTCCCACCAAGGAAACCAGAGTGATCCTGAAGTCGCCTAAACCTCAAGTCAGTGTAGTGCTCCTCATTAGTAATAAGGTCCTGTTCAAGGAACTATTGGCTAATCATTCATATCCTAATTGAGATGCTAGCACATCCTATCCAATTATTAGCTATAGATGGACTCCAACCAGGAAATCCAAGACTATATGCTGCTTACTGGATGATAGTAATAAATGTAGGCTATTACTTTATTACACTGTAGTTTATTAACTATACAATAATAAGGAAAACTCCTAGTTTATTATAGGTGTGGGGGGCATATGAATACATGTATGTGTTTTGAGAGATATATACAGGACCCTAATCAGAGAAAGTGCCAGAAATAAAAGCCATGCATGCCAGGCATCTTCTCTTTTTCTTTACCCAAATCACGTGTGAAAAGCTTGCCAAAAGAAAGAGGAAGTGCAATAACCACAAACAGTAAGTGATTTTTGTGTCCCACAAACTGGCTAGTCCACTGCATTGTCTACTTATCTGTTTTTGTAATTTTGACTTTTATATTGTATTTGGGGATATGCATGCTGGTTTGTTCCATGGGTATATTGCATGATGCTGAGGTTTGGGGTATGTTTAATCCCATCACTCATGTAGTGAACATAGTGCCCAATAGTTCTTTTTCAATCCTTGACCCCTTCATTCCCTCCCACAGTAGTCTCCAATGTCTATGGCTTCTACCTTTATGTCCATGTGTACCCAATGTTTAACTCTCATTTATAAGTGAGAACATGTGGTATTTGGTTTTCTGTTCCTATGTTAATTTGCTTAGGATAATGACCTGCAGCTGCGTTCATGTTGCTGCAACAGACATGATTTCATTCTTGTGTATGGCTACGTAGTATTCCATTGTGTATATGTACCACATTTCCTTTATCTAATCCACCATTGATGGGCACCTAAGTTAATTTCATGTCTTTGCTATTGTAAACATTAAAATAAACACAGGGATAGATGTATCATTTTGGTAGAACAGTTTGCTTTCTTTTCAATATATATCCACTAATGGAATTACTGGGTTGAACAGTAGCTCGGTTTTAAGTTCATTAAGAAACCTCCCAATTGCTTCCCACAGTAGCTGAACTAATTTACATTACCACCAACAGTGTGTAAGCATCACCTTTTCTCCACAGCCTCACCAACATCTGTGGTTTTGTTTTGTTTTGTTTTGTTTTACTTTTTACTAATAACCATTCTGAATGGTATGAGATGCCATCTCATTGTGGTTTTGATTTGTATTTCTCTGATGATTAGTGAGGTTGAGCATTTTTTTCTTGTTTTCTGCTTGTTTGTGTTCTTTTGAAGTGTCTGTTAATGTATTTTGTCTACTTTTTAATAGGGTTGTTGTTTGCTTGTTGAATTGTTGACATTCCTTATAGATTCTGGACAACAGACCTTGTTAAATGCATAGTTTGCAAATATTTTCTCCCATCTGTAGGTTGCCTGTTTTCCCTATTGCTAGTTTCTTTTGCTGTGCCCAAGCTCTTCAATTAGACCCTACTTATGAAATTGTGTTTATGTCACATTGCTTTTGAAGTCTTAGTTATACATTGTTTCCCAAGGCTGATGTCCAGAATAACATTTCCTAAGTTTTCCTCTAGGATTTTTGTAGTTTGCAGTCTTACTTTTAAATACATAGTCCATTTTGAGGCAATTTTGGTATACGGTAAAAGGTAGGGGTCTAGTTTCTTTCTACTGCAAATAGCTAGCCAGCTATCCCAGCAGTAAGAATAGGGTGTCCTTTCTTCATTGCTTATTTTTGTTGACTTTGTCAAGATCAGACAGTTGGAGGTATGAAGCTTTATTTCTGGTTTTCTACTCTGTTCCATTGGTCTGTGTCTGTTTTTGTGCCAGTACCATGCTGTTTTGATTAATGCAGCCTTATAGTATAGTATGAAGTCAGATAACTTAATACCTCTGGCTGTGTTCTTTTTGCTTAGGATTCCTTTGGCTATTCAGGCTCCTTTTTGGTTCCATGTGAATTTTAGAATAGTCTTTTCTAATTCTGTGAAAAAAATGACATTGGTAGTTTGATAGGAATACCATTGAACCTATAGACTGCTTTGGGCAGTATGGTCACATTAATGATATCGATTCTTTGAATCCCTGAGCACACTGTGTAGTCTTTGATACTGGGTCCTGACTAGGTCAACACGACAGAGATGGACTGGTCCCTCAAACTTTTTCTCTAATATCTGAGTACATATTTTAAGCTTTTCAGTGTGTATGGTCTCTGCTAGAACAACTCAACTCTGCCATTACAGCATTAAAGCAGTCATATATAATACATAAACAAATGGGTGTGGCTGGGTTCCAGTGAAACTTTATTTACAAAAATAAACAGTGGGCCAAATTTAGCCTGCAGGTCCTTGTTTGTTAATCCCAGCTTAAATCATCCTTAGACAAAATCTTGGAAGCTGCTAATAATAACAAGGCCATGCTCTGCCGCTATACTGTTATTAAGCTATTGTCTCAGCATCAAATTCACCCTTTGGTATTCTCTTCTGTGATAACTGGTACATTTATGTATTGAAAAGACAGATGACCACCATATATTAAGTGGGAAAAAAAATCACACTTTTTATAGCAATATCTTTTTTTAACCAACAAACAAAATACAATCCTGTATGCATACATATATAATGTTATATAAAGATTCATAAGTCTCAGAAAGGATAATACTGAAAGGTTCAGAGGGGTAATCTCTGGAAAATAGAATCAGGATTAGGAAGAGAATATTACTCTGATTTTTTTGTTTTACATTCTTTTGTAGTATGTGAATTTATTAAAGTAAGCAAACATTACCTTTGTAGGTTAAAATAATGAAAAGGAATAAGTTAGGTTGGGGGTCTTACCAATGCTGAAACATTTTTGTTAATCCACTTCCCCAGTTCTAACCTAAGCTTTACAGAGGTACTATTGTCAAGCAATCACTCACTCATTCATTCTACTCATACAGTATGCATCCGCTTTGGGCCAGACCCTACGCTATGAGTGAGGAATTCATGAAGTTTAGGATCTAGGTGGAAAACATAATTATACAAGTAAAGCTAAAATTGTAATTGAAACAAATAATGTACAAGAAAGAGAGATGGCATCACTCATTCCTTTATTAATCTATTTATTGGGTGCTCCATCCCATTACTGCTGGAGGGTAAAATCTATGGCAGTAAATACAAAAAGATGAGACAGAGAAAATGATAGGAGTAAACATGCTGAGGATTTCAGACTCAGCATGTAGGTGGTTGGTTCCTACCATATCATCTACACAACTTCCTTAAAACTGCTATGAATATAAAATCACAACAGCTGTTTTAAAGAAACTGAAATTGAAATTCAATGATACAAGGCATTTGGAAGTTTTCCTTGGCTAACTTTCTACATTGATCATGACTTCTTTTCCTTTTTCACACTCTTAGAATCAGGGGTGGGTTAGATGTTATGACCTTAATTATACTTCAGACATCTTCTGTTATCATTCTCCGTAGAGACCAAAGGCAGAGATCATGTCTTCTCTTCTGTATGTTGGAGGCACTGTCTTTTGAGTTTTACACCAAATACCTTCTCTGGAATTGGTTTGCCACTTCTAGAGATTGGCTTTGTGTAGACATGTTTGTGTAATATGACAATAGACTTAGGCACGTGATTCTAGCTGGTCCGGAATTCCTTCTTCACATATTCAGAACAGGAACAAAAGAGAGTAGTCTAGATTTTACAATGCATTAACTCAAGAGATGAAGAATTCCATATGTTTTCTTATGTGAACTAGACAAGAGGCAGAAGACTTCAGAGATTAAAGAATGGTACAGACAAGCAGAGAGAACATGACCAGGAACTGATCATTCTGTCCAGGTGCCTATGATTTTTTTGAGGTCCAGGTTCTTCTGAAGGCCCTACTACATCCTTTGCTTGGGTTTTTCCCATATGACATCATTCTATACTTACATTAAATCTTCCCTTTTCACTTAAGCATCTATAAATTAAAGCAGCACTAACTCATGCATGTGTGTTTTTTACAAAATGCTTAGTATTGCTTTCCTGACAGTAGAGGTTTTTTTCCTGCAGTGATTCAGAGCCAAAGAAAATTCTAATGTTATTGTTTTTTCTCCAGAATGTTTTCCAAGAAAGTTTTCTATCAGTATGCTGTAAGTTGAATGCCACTTGTTGTCAATTCCAGAACCACATATACAGTATTCTTTAATAGCCAGAAACACAATTATAGGGGAGGTCAGAAGATACTACTACAAAGTCTTTTTAAGTGCCCTCTCCTGTGCCCTTCAAGCCAATATGGTTTATATATCAAATGGCCTTGGACAAGTTGTTTATCTTTTGAGTTTCAGTTGTATCATTTGAATATAGACAATTCTATTGGATTTACAATGCTGCCGGCAGGATAAGTGAAAAACTCTTTGGAAAAGTCCCTCACACATAGTCAGTGTCACAGACTCCTCCTATGAGATTTTACAATTAGGGATATGATCAGTCTTAGTCCATTTTGTGTTTTTATGAAGAATTACCTGAGGCTATAGAATTTATAAAGAAAAGAGGTTTATTTGGCTCATGATTCTGGCAGCTACAAAGTTCAAGATTGGGTATCTGCATCGGGTAAGGCCCTCAGGCTTCTTAAGGCAAATGGAAGCCAGTGTATGCACAAATCACATGGTGAGAGAGGAAGCAAGAGAGAGAGTGAAAAAGTAGGGGAATGCCAGGCTCTTTTTAATAATCATCTCTTCTGGAAACTAATAGAGTGAGAACTTATAAAACCCAAAGTATAGGCATCAATCTGTTCATGAGAGTTCTGCCCTCCTGACCCAAACTCCTCCCCTGGACCCCACCTTCCAACATTGGGGATCAAATTTCAACATGTGGTTTTGAAAAGACAAAGATCCAAACCATAGGATTCCACTCCTGGATTACCAAACCTCATGTCCTTCTCACATGTGAAATATAATTGTTTCATCTCAATAGTCCCAAAAGTCTTAACTCATGTCAAAATCAACTCAGAAGTTCAAAGTCCAAAGTCTGATTTGTGACCCAAGGTAATTTTTTTCAGCTATGAGCCTATAGGATCAAAAATAAGATATTTACTTTCAAGATACAATGGTTTCATGGGCATTGGGTAAACATTCCCATTCCAAAAGGGAGAAATTGGCCAAAAAAAAGAAGGAGAAGGCCTCATGCAAGTCTGAAACTTAGCTGGACAGACATTATATCTTCAAGCTACAAAATAATCTTCTCTGACTCCATGTCCTACATCCTGGGCACTGCAAGGGGTGGGCTCCTAATGCCTCAGGAAGCCCTGTCTTTCACTGGTTGGAGATGAATGCCTGTGGCTTTTCCAGGTTGGGATTACACACTGCTGCTGCTGGTGGTGACAGTATAATCTGGAAGTCCCTTTGGTAGCTCCACTTGGTACCCAGATGGAGAATCTGTGGTGGCTACACCTCTGCAGAAGGTGTCTGTCTATGTTTTCAAGCTTTTCAATACATCCTCTGAAATCTATGAGTCATCAAGCCTCCACCACCCTTGCATTCTGGGTGCCTGCAGACTTAATGTCATGCAGAAACTGACAAGGCTCTTGGCTTGCACCCTCCAGAGAAGCAGCCTGACCTGTATCTGGAGCCATTTGAGCCATGGCTGGAGCCAGAGCAGGTGGGATGCAGGGAGCAATATCCAGAGGCAGCCCAGGGCAGCCCTGCCCTAGGTCTGTCCCCTGAAACCATTCTGTCCACCTGCAGCTGTGGGCCTATGATAGGAGGGGTGGTCTTGACAATCTCTGAAATGCCTTAAGGGCCTTCTTCCCTTAAGGCATTAGCCCCTGGCTCCATTTTAGTCATGCTAATCTCTTTAGCGATTTCACTGGGCTAGGCAAGAGCATTGGATTCCTCTCCTGAAAACGTTTCCTTTCCCACCAAATGGACAGGCTGCAAATTTTCCAAATTTTTAAGTTCTGCTTCTAAGTTACACCTTTAGGTCAATCCTTGGCTGCTGTAATTCAGCGTAATCTGTTAAAAGTAGCCATGCCACTGAGGTCTTTGTACCCTAGAATTTTCATCCACCAGATACCCTAGGTCATCACTTTTAAGTTCAGCCTTCCACAAAGCCCCAGGGCATGGACACAATGCAGCCAAGTTATTTGCAACCCTGTAACAAGGGTGACCTTTGCTCCAGTTCCCAGTAAGTTTTTCATTTTCATCTGAGACCTTGCCAGAATGGATTTTACAGTCTATATTTCTAGCAGCATTTTGGTCAAAACCACTTAGCCATTCTCTAAGAAGTTCAGCACTTTGCCTTGTCTTTTTGTCTTCTTCTGAGACCTCTAACTCTTCCATCTGCTGCCCATTACCCCCAACTTCTGGGTACCAATTTTCTGTCTTAGTTCATTTTGTATTGTCATGAAGGAGTCACTCAGTAATTTAAAGAACTTGCTGTATAATTTATAAAGGAAAGGGCTTATGTGAATCACAATTCTAATGGCTAAAAAGTTCAAGATTGAATATCTGCATTTGGTGAGGGCCTCTGGCTGCTTACACTTCTGGTGGAAGATGAAAGGGAGCTTATATATGAAGAGATCACAGGACAGAGAGGAAGCAAGATGTTAACGAGGTACTAGGCTCTTTTCAACAATTAGTTCTCTCGGGAATTAACAGATGGAGAACTCACTCCCCAAAGGCAGGCATTAATATATTCGTGATGGATCTGCCTCCATCCCCCAGATACTTCCCACCCAGCCCCACCTCCAACACTGGGGATCAAATTTCAACAGGTGCCTTAACAAAGATAAACAAACCAAGCATGATCCTTAGAGATTCCACATGGTAGAATGGACAGAATACTTAAATGCTAGTCAGGAGACCTCTATTCTAGTTCCCTGTTCTCACTAACTAGCTGCATGGCCATGCTGGTTACTTCTTTCCATAAAACCTGTATCTTCATGCATAAAATGCTAGTCCCCGTGCCTGAGTATCATCCCACTTAATTATGTCATGGAAACCCCAACTCTAATTCATGAGTCATCTTGCATCCTGACTGCTTCAGCAAGTGCTCCTCAGTTGCCACAATCAGAGGAGAACATTCCTTTCTTTTACATAAATAAACACTGTACTTGAATCTCTCTTATGGGAATTAGGCTCAACCCTACTTTATAGATCCAGCACTACTCAATTCCTTCTTATTTACTATCTAAAGACAATTCATCTTCCAAAGTTATATAAAAACAAAGCTTAACATTCACTGCAGATGTCCAACAATCACATTTAACTAAATAAGAAACTTGGCAGGTACTTAGTAGTAGGCATACCATTTGCTTTTGTATGCCCAGAACCTAGCAAAGTGCCTAACTCATGCTAAGTATTCAACAAATACTTGTTAAATGAATCAATACTCAGATTTGACTAGGAAAGAGTACACAGGCAACATTTTCAAGGGAATGGGGTTTTCGGCCATTTCAGTTCGCCAAAATCTAGGCCTTGACGTTAAAAGGAAGCTGGAGCTTACAGGAATGGAGGACCCCAAGTCTGATGGCAAGGGCAGAAATCATCAGGATTTAAGAGACATAGTCCCTTGTTTGGTGGGGAATGGTTGACTGCTGGCTATGTAATTCCACATGGTTCC
The DNA here is from genome assembly GCF_048565385.1 of Saimiri boliviensis. Taxonomy (NCBI): domain Eukaryota; kingdom Metazoa; phylum Chordata; class Mammalia; order Primates; family Cebidae; genus Saimiri; species Saimiri boliviensis. Next base: position 50,343,197 of record NC_133456.1, read on the forward strand.
ACAGAAGATGATGTTGGATGTGGGGGGATTAGTCCAAGCACAGTTCTTACAAAGACCTATAATCAATGGTCTTAACAAACCTAAGTGATTAATATTTACTGACTTTATGACACATTTATTTTCCTTAGAGCACTTACCACAGTTTACTCTAACTTTATTAATTTTTTTAGTGCATTTTTTTGTTGTTGGTGGTGGTACCTCAACAAACTATGAGTTCTGTGTGGGAAGGAACCATGACTCGCTGTTCATAACTGTACATCCACTGCCCAGCAGAGTAGATGAAGCTCAACAAATGCTGAATGAATATGCATATGGTATGATGGATGCATGGCTGAGTGGATGGATGGAGAGAGGCCAGTGAGTCACCCAGACAAACTTCAGGGTTGTGAATCTAAATAATAAAACAAGTTCAACAACAACAAAAATAATCCCATTACATTATAGGCTGGATGAATGGCTTACCCACTGTCTTAGGCCATTTGTGCTTCTACAGCAAAGTACCTGAGAATGGGTGACGTATAAATAACAGAAAGTTACTTCTCACAGATCTGGGAAATGCAAGATCAAGGTCCTACCATCTGGTACCTGGCCAGGGTAATCTTCTGCTTCCAAAATGGTAACTTGTTGCAGCTCCTTTGGAGGAGATGAATACTGTGTCCTCACATGGCAAAAGGTGGCAGGGCAAAAAATGAACCTATCTAGTTCCTCCAGCCCTTTTGGAAGAGCATTACTCGATTTGGAGATAATCACCTCCCAAAGATGACATCTCTTAATATTGTTGCATTGGGGATTAAGTTTTAACATGAAATTTGGAGGAGACACAAATATTCAAACCATAGCACCAACTTAGAGATGACCGAGCAATAATGAATATATATAAATTCAAATGAATGGAACAACACCATTAACAACTTCCAACACTTACGTAGTGCTTACTGTGTGCCAGGCATTGTGCTAAATGCTTTATACATATGAATTCTTAATTCCTAATACAAAAAAAGTGAGTGTTCCTTCTTGATCTAGAGCCAAGATGGCATCTATCAAAATGGGGATCTGATCATCTCTCCCATCTGCCCCCCACCCCAGGTACATCAATGGGCTACATGACCATTTCATTTAATTCCAGAAGTAAACTTAACCTCTCACTAAGTGCCCAACCAAAGAGACTGCATGGTTTCCCAGGATGAAAATTTGAAGAATCAATTTGCAATTTGTTTCCTGCAAATCTGTCATTTTACTCTTCATACCTATCACCAGAGAAATTACTTTTCAGACCATTCTACAGCTTGGGAATACTAAGTAAGCCTTAATGAGTTCAAAAGTCAGTAATGACAGTACTAATTCGGTGGCCTGTTTGGTAAAAAGTCAGTCTCTCTTCTTCAAAAGAAAAATAGGATTATTAAGTGAGCTAGGAGAATTTTCTTTACATGATTGATGGGTAGAGAAAGTAATCACCTTTGAAGTGCTGCAACATATAATATCTTTCCAGTGTTCTCTTTCTTATTCTGACACCACAGGTAATTGAAGGGAAGGGAGCCTCTTAGAATGACCAATGAAGTGAAGGTGACAACCCTTTCTCTGCTATGTGCCACTAGAGTGACCTGCTGGGGTCTTGAAGAGTTAAGAGCTGACATGAGTGTCTTTGATGGGCTTCTTTGATGCTTGGTTCAGAGTGTACCTGCCACCAGTCAGGCCATACAGGCTTTGGGTGAAACATACATCTAAGGAGACATGTGTTACTGCTTCTTAGAAGACAAGGGCCGGTGGACCTGTGTGAGAAGATCTGTTGTCTGAGCTCTGGGGTCAGCGTAAGGTCCTCAAGGTGGAAGTGAAGGAAATCAAGGAGCAAAGCAAGTTGAAGCAGGTAAGAAACACCAAATATGATTTCAAAATAGTTTCTCATCATACTCATCCACAATGACTGATTAACCACGATGCTCAGACTGACAACTAGATCATTAGCCTCTTGGCCCCAGCTCACTGATGCAGAGGCAGACAGTCCTTCCCTTGGAAAAGGCACTGCTTTACTGTAGCTTACTTTGTAAAGGGATCTTTGCAACTACAAGTAGTTCAACTGAAAATGAGTTGATACTCAAAAACCTTAAGAAGCAGAGATGATCAGGCAGGTGAAGAGTTTCATTCTTAACAGCTCACTCTTTCCGAACTCTCCTAAAGCCCACCAGGCAAGGGCAGATCAATGTTTTGAAGAAGATTTATAAGGAGGAAGGGTCTTTGGTTTATTGACAAGGAAGTGAAAGACTTTCTAGAGTTGTAAGCAAAATGTTTCTGCTCAGGTTCTAGAACCTGCTGGCTAGAGAACAGATGGCTGCCACTTGTTGGCCCTTGGAGTGATAAGGAGTTGGGGAAGGAAGAGGGTGTCATCCATGTGATCTGGCACAGAATATTCTTCTCTGGAGCCACTCTTATACAGAAGAGAACTGGGATGTTTGGGGGGGTTGCCGCATAATGCAGTTTGAATCTGCATCCCCACCCAAATTTTATGTGGGATTGAATCCTCAATGTTGAAAGTGGGGCATGGTGGGAGGTGACTGGATTATGGGGCGGTTTCTCATGAATGGTTTAGCACCATCCTCTTGGTGCTGTTCTCATGATAGTGAGTTACCAGGAGATCTGGTTGTTTAAAAGTGTGTGGCATCTCCCACCTTGCCTTTCTTCTCCTGCTCCCACCATGTGAGACGCCTCACTTCCCCTTTCCCTTTGCCATGACTGGAAGCCTTCTAAGACCCCCCGACTCCAGAAACAGAAGCTGTTGTGCTTCCTGTACGGCATACAGAACTGTGAGCCAATTAGCTGTGAGTTAATTAACTGTGAGCCTCTTTTCTTTATAAATTACCTAGTCTCGGGTATTTCTTTATAGCAATGTGAGAACAGACAAATAAACCATAGTACCTCCAACCTGCTAATTAAGTCAGGAGTCTACCCTTTGCTACCCACAGGCTCCACTACTGGTGAGTCATAGAAGATAAAGGCATTTGAAGGAATAGGACAACAATAATCTCCAGGTACATCTGCAACCAAGTAACAGTACCCCTTCTCTGTAGCTATATGTGGTATGTAGTAGACACTGAACACACATCTGTTAAATGAATGAATGAGTAAATGATTACACAGTCTAGTTAGTTCATAATGGTAATGGTTTATGCTGATTTTGTTATATCTGCTTGGTACCATGTGAGTTTTGATTTCATAAAGATCTACAGTCTTTGTATGACATGGCCTCAGAATACAAGTCGACTTCTTCATTGGGTTCTCAGCCCAAGAAACAGTGATCTGCTGCAAGGACAGGCTGGCCATAGTAGAAGTTAAAAGCAACATTATGTCTACATAGCACTTTATACATGATGTAAACGATATTCAACATGGTAATTTCACAATGTCTACATTAAGGCCTGACTTATAACTCAAATCTATGTGAAACATGATAGTATTTATAGATTAATTCCTTTCAGAGATGCTTTTACTTATTTCACACATATATCTCAGGCCAAGGGTAAGTATGGTAAGAACAAGTCACTAGAAGGCCAGCAAGAGAGGATTAATGAATGGAAGAAATGTAAAGGAGAGTGAAACACTGGCAAACCCATCCCAACTTTAGCAAGAGGGGCCGAGATATCTGAGCTAGTTGGAACAGCAAAATAATAATAAAAATAATAACAATAATGACATTCACTGTGAGCAAAAGTACGCTGTAAGCAAATCAAAAATATAAGTGCTAGGGGGTCTCAATAGCTGATTATAATGAACTTCCTCATGTAATCTCAGGGAGCAGGAAAGAGAAAATAGATTGTGCATCTGTTCAAACTAAACATATTTCAAGCTGGAACCAGCTTGGTGCCAAAGACATCTCTGTCACCGAGAAGGGAAAATACCAAATGGAAGAAAAATTCTGCTTCATGCTCAAACACCATGAACCTGGAGAGGAAAATGATGTAACTACTGCCTTACTTACGAGGCAATGTGTCAGTTTCCTATGGCTGCAGTAACAAATTACCACAAACTTATTTGGCTTCAAACCATACCAATTTCTTATCTTGCTCTTCTGGAAGGCAGAGGTCTGACACAGGTCTCAAGGTGTGGGCAGGGCTGACTTGAGGTTGATACAAGTCTAAAATCAAGGTGTGGGCAGAGTTGAATTCCTTTCCAGTGTTTCTAGAGTCCACCTACATTCCTTGGCTCATGGCCTCCTCCTCCATCTTTAAAGTCAGCAATAATTGGATGAGTCCTTCTCACATCACATCACTCTGACCTGCTTTTCTGCCTCCTTCCTCTACTTTTAAGAATCCTTGAGCTTACATTGAGCCCACTTGGACAATCTAGAATAATCTTACTATTTTAACATCAGCTACTGAGCAACCTCAATTCCATCTGAAACCTTAATTCCTCACTGCTTATAAGGTAACACAGCCATAGTTTCTAGGGATTAGGACATGGACATCTTTGGTAGGAGATGGGTATTCTATCCAGAGATCCCCAATCTCTGTGCCACACAGCAGGAGGTGAGGGGTGGGTGAGTGAACATTACTGCCTGAGGTTAGTCTCCTATCAGATCAGTGGCAGCATTAGATTCTTTGGGGAGCAAGAACCCTACTGTGACCTGCACGTGCAAGGGATCTAGGGTGTGTGCTCCTCATGAGAATCTAATGCCTGATGATACGATGTGGAACAGTTTCATCCTGAAACCCCTCCACCACCTGGTCTCTGGAAAAATTGCCTTCCATGGAACAGGTCCCTGGTGCCAAAAAGGTTGGGGATCACTGTTCTATATTGCCTACCTCAGGCATCAGTGTTAAAATTTACTTAAAAATCTGTCCGTCTCCAGCTACCAAAAATACAGGTGAGTGTATCTCATCTGTGTAAACTATGTATGTGTAAGGTGTGAGAATCCTATCTTTTCTTGCTAAGCAGAGCTGAATATACGTGTTCTCAGAGGCCCCCAAATTCCAGAAAACCAAAATTTAAAAAATAATATTGAAGATTAAAAAACAAACAGAGAGACAAATACAGCATCCATAAACATCTTAATTTACCCAGTGCAGTTTCTAAGAGAGCCTACCAACTAACAGCCTTTTCCCCATCTCAAGTTCTCAATCGTTCATTTTGTTACATTTTTTTATTTGGAGAATGATATCAAATGCATTTCATTGCTGTTAGCGGTCTAGACACTTCTGAGAAATTAAAACCCCATTAAGTGTGAAGGTATCCAAACAATAACAGATCTCCCTTCCACTGGATGTATTTTGAAATGACAGCTCTGCTTCATCTGACTCCTCAACAAGAACAGCTTATGAAACTCACAGTTTCAGTGACAGGGCCCAACCACCACCTATTCTTGTAGCACCTGGGAAAAAAAATGCCCACATAGGCAATACATCAGGTACAGAAATGAAATTAAATAGAACAATATTGAAGCATCGACCACTAAGATCCATTTCATTGTTTCCTATCCTGAGATACCCTAATTGAAGGTGGCATTCCAAAGTTAAATTCTAGGTCTGACAGCATCTCCTGTCAGACACCTGTCAAAATGTAATGACACCCGTGAAAGGGAAGTGATGCCAAAGCCACATCATATTCCCTACACCTTGATGCGTAACTTGCAGGATTCATGTCACCAAGCAAACAGAGTGGTAGCTGGGTGCCATTGGCACTGTGCCACCATTTGCAAGCGAGGAAGACAGAATGAGAAAGAAAGATAAAGACAACACTGCAAAAGGAAGCACCCAAGCATTTTAAGTTTAGCAAATGATTATGAGCATAAAAGGACAACTCTGAACGGACTTAAAGTTTAGGATTCATCCCTAGAGTCTTGATCATGATCAGAGGCACGGAATTATTTTTTAATAAGTGTTTTACATAATTAAGGGGTGGTAGCTTTCATGCAGATGAACGCTTTGAATGCTCAGAACACCAAATGGGCTTCATTAGCTTAGCTGGGCAATTATGAAGCAGGAAGTAAAAAGCTGAGATAAAGACTTATCTCAAAAAGGTCTGAAGCAGGGCGTGTTGATATCCAAGAGGCATGACGATGCATTTTGTACATTTACTACCTTGGAGGCAAAACTTCTAGGACTCTAGATAGCTTTGAAAGCAGTGCATACATCCCATTTAACATCAAAACGAAACAGGTGGCATGTTTAAAGATCTGTAGAAAGTCTTGAAATAGTTCCCACACATTGGAAGGTTTCACCAAGCCTTCTCTATTTATTCTCAATGCTTTTTCTATTGTTTCCCAATTGCTTCTCTCATTTCCTTCCCATGTGCATTTCAGAGAAAACTGGAGAGCTTAAAATGCAACTAAATATAACCCCTGCACTAAGCAAACAGTGAATAAATCCTTAAGAAATTATTTTTGAAGCATATTCTTTCTCATTTGATTAAAAAACTGCAATATCACAAATGAGTCTTGCTCAGGAGAAAGGCTATTTGATTACAAGAGGACCAAGCATGTAGAGGGAAAGCCAAGGCTGAAGGGACTGAATCCAGTTCTCAGCTATTTCAGTACAGATGTGTTTCTAGATAATTGGCCTCCTATGGAAGTTAAAGAATCAAAGACAGATCTCTCACAGGTTGAGCAAGGCAAAACCACAGCCTGCTGGTTCTGCAAAAGGACCTTTCCAGTTGGCCTACAGGGTTCAATGACCTTGTTTTAAAAAACAGTAAGTTGAATCCAGCAAAAGCTTATTGACTTGGTCCAGAATATTACTGAGCCACCACCATAGCCAGGCTTAAATCCCAGAGCTCCTGTTTCCCTTCCTGGGCTGACTATATTCTTCCATTTCTCCTCCCCAAGCAGCTGGCTTTGGGAAGAAGGGAGTCACAAAAAGACCAGAAATAACATATACACCTTGAAGGAATTGACAAAGGATTTTTCCTTGGTCACTTTGCAAGCCAGGGACCTCCAGCTAGTGACACCCTGCCCAGGCCTCCCTAGGCCAAGCTACCTGTTGTAGGAGGTGACCTGTCCACTTAGACCGCTCAGGCCGAATCTGGCTTACACACCAGTTTCCAAGTTCTTGTCCCGTGCCCAAGCAGAACGAGGATACTTTGACATTCAAAGAGTGAGCAAGGCAGGGAATTTTACTGAGTGATGAAAACAGCTTTCAGCAGAGTATGCATGCAGGGGTGGTCCCCCTACCTGAAGGCAGGAAAGTCTATCCAATTTGTCTGAGTCCAGGACTTTTATAGGCTCAGAACAGGGGAGGGACAGGCCATAGGTTGTACTAGAAAATGCAACATCAGATTGGTTAAAAGGTATTATTTAGAAAGAATCAATCAGGAAAGGTCAGGCAAACAGAAATAAAGTTCTCATTCTGGGTCAAAGGTTTCATCCAGGACCTGCAGTCTGGTCTTTCAGCCTTCAGGCTGTTTTTGTTGGCTTGGAGGTAGGGTTTCACTGGGAATCCCTATCTGCCTAGGCATTTACCAGCTCCTGCTGTTCTCAGTTTGTTTTCTGTGTATCTTCCTTTCTCACAAATATTCTAGTGGTAGGTTTCTGTTTTGTTTCATGTGTTTCTTTCCTTTCTCCCTAGTTTTAGCTGAAGCAGATGCCTGGACAAAGAGAAACAGACTGCTGGCTAAACACAGAGCACAGAGCACCATGGAATGTTTTCAGAGGAAATGGTTTTAGGCACCAAAGAGTAGGAAAAACTCAGGCTGGGGAAGAAGCAGGAGGATTTGAGAGGGAATGACTTTAGGGTATAAAAGGAAGAGAAATGGTCAGACATGGCCAGGCTCAGTGGCTCATGCCTGTAATTCCAGTGCTTTGGGAGGCGGAGTTGGGTAGACCACCTGAGGTCAGACAGTCGAGACCAGCCTGGCTAACATGGGGAAACCCCATATCTACTAAAAATACAAAAAATTAGTTGGGTGTGGTGGTGTGTGCCTGTAATCCCAGCTACTCAGGAGGCTGAGACATAAGAATCACTTGAATCCGGGAGGTGGAGGCTGCAGTAAGCTGAGATCACATCATTGCACCCCAGCTTCAGCAACAAGAGCGAAACTGTGAGAGAGAGAGAGAGCGAGAGCGAGAGCGAGAGCGAGAGCGAGAGAGAAAGAAATGGTGAGGCACAGTGGCTCATGCCTGTAATCCTAGCACCTTGGGAGGCTGAGGCAGGAGGATTCCTTGAGGCTAGGAGTTCAAGACCAACCAGGCCAATATAGTAAGACCCTGTTTCTATTTTTATTAAAACAAAACAAAACAAAACAAAAAAAGGGATAGAAGAATTTAAGTCCTTAAAGAATTAGGGTCCCCATTTAGCATACCAGGTGGCCAGTTGAAAACATACCCAAATGTCAAGTGAGGTCACCCATTGGCCAGCACCTCCAAACTTTAGTCCAATCATTACATCCAACTTGGACTGACAGTTTATTCTTACAGATAATTCAACATCTTATGATCTGGGAAATCTACCAGTCCCTCCAAACAGAAGATGAGGAACTTAAATGAAATAGTAAGAAGGGGGAGCTTCACCCCTTGACCATGATGGGTCTAAACAGAATGAGCTAGGAATTTCCCTAGGAGTCCAGGGCAGTGCTACAAAGAGGGCACACCACCCCCGATGTATATTGTGTTCATTTGGGAGCTATCCAGTCCCAGTTTTTCAAGACAGCCTCCAGTGAAAACAGGTGACCCTTGAACAACATGGGTTTGAACTGGGTGGGTATACCTATACATGAATTTTCTTTCATCTTCACTACCTCTGAGACAGCAAGACCAATCCCCCCTCTTCCTCCTTCTTTACAGCCTACTTAATGTGAAAACAAGGAGGAAGAAAAATGTTTATGATGATTCATTTCCACATCATAGTAATTTTAATTCCTCTTTCTTGTGATTTTCTTCCTAACATTTCCTTTTCTCTAGCTTACTTCGTCATAAGAATACACTACCTAATACATACAACATACAAAATGTGTTGACTGTTTTCAGTAAGGCTTCTGGTCAATAGTTAAATTTTGAGGGAGTCAAAAGTTATATATAGATTTTTGACTGCTTCGGGGTCAGTACCCCTAAACCCCTGTGATGTTCAAGGGTCAACTGTTATTCTGTTAGCTCACCAATGTTTACCTGATCTTACACTTGCCCTAACTTCTAATGGAAAGGACAGGCCAATGATATCATGGAATACTTAGATTTGACTGTTGGCCACAGGCACTCAAAGCTTCTCCAGCATAACTGCACCTGCCTTTTCACCTCATTTCTCACTGTGCCTAAAACCCAACACCCCAGCCAAAGAGTAACCACGTGCTGTTTCCTGAACATACCTCATGCTTTCCTCCTACTAGTCTTGCTCTTGCCAGGCTTCCTACCTCGTAGGAAAACTGCTCTCTTTACCTCTTGATAACTTATCCATCTACCAACCAAGGATTTTTAACACCTGAAATGATTCACAAATGGAATGGGATGGGCTGAAACGATAAAAATAATAATGGCTACTTTGCTGTCAGGAACTGTGTTAAGCATGCGAAATACATTATTCTCATAATTACCCAAGGGGGAGATATAATAATCCTCATTTTATAGATGGGGCCCAGGAGGGTCAAAGAACATTCTCAAGGTCACCCAGCTGGGATTCTGACCCTATCAGTAGGATTTTAGAGCTGCACTGTTAACCCATACCCTCTATGCCTCTAATGGTCCTTCTAACACTGCAATCCTGGCATTTTATAAGGTAACTGTTCCTCCCCAGATCCCTTTCTGAATTCCCCAGTGGGGTGTAACCCCTCTTTACTCTGGAAATTATCTCACTGGCCTCACCTGACATATTTACGTACTTTTTTCATCCCACCAAATACAGGTGGTCCCCAACTTCTAATTGTTCATTTCAAAATTTTTTGACTTTTTGATGGCTTATTGGGGATATTAAATGCATTTTCACTTACAGTAAGTTTATTGGGACATAGCTCCATCATATGTCACAGAGCATGTATACCAGGTAAGCTCCAGGAAAGCAAAAACTCTGGCTGATTTACCCATAAAGCAATCAGACCGTTGGAGCTGCAGCAGATACTAAAGTCTTTTTCTTGAATGAAGGTCTTTTATGCTTCACACAGTGGCAGTGCTCCATAAATGGTGGTGGTGTGTGTTGAATACTGCTGCTCAAACAATGATCAGGAACATGAGTCACAGTTTTTCACAGCAGCAGACCGGAAACCCCTTTGTTTGCTGGAAATGCTTCACCAACATTGGCAATCAGGCCAACTGGACAGTCTGTTCTCACCAGGCTCAATATAGGACTGAATATAGGTATAACCACACCAACCAAGTTGTGTGGTTATAAAATTCTTTGTGATTTTTTTGAAACCATGAAATTCTTCATTGGTGTCATGGTACAAACAAAATCACTTGCTTTGACATTTGGACAAGTCCAGAGTCGTTTCATTTTTAAAAGTTTTTTGTTTGTTTGTTTTTTTAAGACAGAGTCTCGCTCTGTCACCAGGCTGGAGTGCAGTGGCGCAATCTCAGCTGGCTGTAACCTCTGACTCCCCGGTTCAAGCAATTCTCCTGCCTCAGCCTCCTGAGTAGCTGGGATTACAGGCATGTACAACCACACCCAGCTAATTTTGTTTTTGTATTTTTAGTAGAGCTGAGGTTTCACCATGTTGGCCAAGATGATCTCGATCTCCTGACCTTTTGATCCACCCGCCTCGGCCTCCCAAAGTGCTGGGATTACAGGCGTGAGCCACTGCACCTGGCCAAAAGGCTGGTTTTTAAAAATCCTAAGTTGTTTCCACCTGTAGCCATATTCAGGGAGCGCCTTCCTCCCTCACGACGTTGACCCTGAGTGGATCTAGTCCCATCATTCCAGAAAACCCATCTCTGGTCTTCTATCAAAAATACCACAAATCACTGGGATTATTCTGTCATGGGGTAAAAGGGGCTCAAGGACAAAGTACAGCTTAAAACCAGAGTGAATTTATTTCTGTTACTTATGGTGAAGTCATGACTTCTTTTCTAATCCTTAAAACAGTAGAGCTATGCTAGAGGCACACTGTCATCTATGTCAATCAGACAAAATTAAAACAAAGACTAGTATCTCCTTGTTTCACTTAATTTTGTTTTCCTGTTCCTGCATATGTGACGCGAAGAACCATCTGCCCTTTGGACAAAAGAGTAGTTATATATAAGCTATGTATGGCTAAGGTCCTGTTTCTTCAGGCCAGGAACATGTAACGCTCCAATTCTTGTTGATTCTATTTCCAAATTAGAGTCTGAATATGTATACTTCTTTCTGCCTCAAAGTCTAACCCCCCAGGCCAGACCACCACTGCTTCTCACCTGAGAAGTAGGGCAGTATCTGCTCTTAACTGACTTGCTAGCCTCCCCTTCCCTATTCTTTTTTTTTTTCTTTTCTTTTCTTTTTTTGAGACGGAGTTTCGCTCTTGTTACCCAGGCTGGAGTGCAATGGCGCGATCTCGGCTCACCGCAACCTCCGCCTCCTGGGTTCAGGCAATTCTCCTGCCTCAGCCTCCTGAGTAGCTGGGATTACAGGCACATGCCACCATGCCCAGCTAATTTTTTGTATTTTTAGTAGAGATGGGGTTTCACCATGTTGACCAGGATGGTCTCGATCTCTTGACCTTGTGATCCACCCGCCTCAGCCTCCCAAAGTGCTAGGATTACAGGCACGAGCCACCGCGCCCAGTCTCCCTTCCCTATTCTAACCCTTTCTGTACACAGCTGTCAGAAGGGCTTAACAGAAATGCAAAGCAGGGAAGATTGACCCTGTGCTTCAGTGACTTTTCATTGCACTGAGAATAATCAAGCACCTTACCTGTCCTGGAAATCACTACATAATGTGATGTAGCATTGTACAGATGGCCGTGTCCACCTTGGGCCACTCTCCCTCACACCTCCTGCACCATGAACTCACTGGTTTGCTCTCACACCTGAGGACTTGCTGCTCCTATGGCCTGGAGTTCTTCCTTCACATCTCCAGGGATGGCTCTTGCTCATCCTTCAAGTTTCAGCTAAGTGTCACCCTCAGAAAGATCTCTCTGCCTACCCTCACCCGCTTCATGCTATATCCTGTTAGATTATATATTTTTTCTTCCTGTTCCTTTTTTCCACAAACCGCAGTGATTGTCTTCATATATTGACTTATTTATCTTCAGTTTGCCCTTCTGGAATGTAAGTTCCATGAGGGCGCAGCCCTTGTTTATCTCAGTTGGCATTGTACCCCCTATTAACCTGGAACACGTCACATGGATGTAAACAGTATCTGTGCAATGAATAAATTAGTGAATGCCAAGTTCCATCGCATTGCAAGGTCTGCCATTATCTGGGCCCCTGCCATTTTTTTCCAGCCTTATCAACCAGCACTTTCCCACATGGACAATTACACAAGGCACATTGAGTCACCTGTTGCAGGAATAGGTCACTGTTTCTTGCCTCTGAAATTTTACACCAGCTGATTGTTGATTCTATTTCTAAAATAGAGTCTGAATATGTACACTTGTTTCTGTCTCAAAGTCTCTTGCTAGGATGCCTTTCTTCCCTTCCCCACTTAAGTCCCATTCTGCTCAAGGATCAGCTTAATTATTACTTCCTCTAGGATTTCAAAAGTATTTTTGAATGCATGAAGGCAAAGTTAAATGTGGCAACAATCTGTTAGAGTACATGCCTTTTGATGGTTGAGTCCCAGAAGTATACAAATCATGGCTAAATCATACCTTTATCTTTAATACAATACCTGCCACACAATAGGTGTTCAATAAATGTTAGACAAATGAATGAGTTTAACTAAATTATCATTTTACTGAGAACCCACATCATCTCCATCACTGTGCTCAGTAGAGATTGAGGCTGAGGGATGCCAGTGTTAGCAGCAGCAAAGCCTGCTTAAATATAATAAGTACAACTGCATTGCACAGAAGTCCATTTAGTGCAGAAGCATAAAGTATTGAGGGGGTGTGAAAGGAAGACAGACAAATTTCAGGTGAGACATGGAAGCAACAAGAAATGCAACACTGAGCGAGTAAGCTGGCACTTTCTGCTTTCACTTCTATCACTTTGGAAACATTTAGTCCAGAATGATCTCGGGGTTCTTACGGTTCTAAGAGAACCACCACATTCCTCAGCATGTGCAGTCACTGTTGAAATCTCCCCAAAAAGGTACAAGGTAAGCATCTATAAATCTAAAATAGTTGGTTATTTTAGAAAATTAGTATTAAATAAGGAAGAACTTAAAAAAAAAAAACAAAAAACCTTCAACTTCATGTGTAATAAAGCACCTCTTAATCAAGGTCACCTGTGTCAGTAACACTCTCTATGCAAAGCTTCCTATCTGTTTTAATTCCTAGGTTCATACAGACCATTGTTACTAACGTCATTATAGGATTCAAGGGAGAATGACACGAAGAGAATGTGCAGGATGATTTTCAAAATAAAAGAGAAAGAGAAATGACACGTCTATATGTCAAACCACACAAGTCCTCTGATAAAATCACAATTACAGATTTAGTGTATTTAACCAGTCATACGCGCCACAGGTTTGAGAAGGTGCCTTATGGGGGAGTTGTCAAAATTCACATAATTCCAAGACTTTTTCTTTCTGAGTACATGTAACAATTGATATTATTATGAAGCTTTCAACCCCATTGCTTCTTTTTAATAAAAGCTCTACCTCATAGCTTCCTGCTTGACTCAACTCCTTGGTCTTTGCACGTTCTCCTTTCTGGGCAGCTCTCTCCAAGTTTTACCCATTACCACATGAAGGGAGACAGCTGGTTTCTACAGAGGACAGACTTGTTTTTACTTGATAAACACACTGTATATTGCAGGGGAGGGAAAGATCACCTCCATTCCCCTCCTTAGTTATTATGTGGGCTCTTTGGCCAGATCTAGGAACCAAACTGACACAACACTGATCAGCAAACACATAAATGGGAATCTTCACAAGACAGTGAAGTTCAAAGAAGTGACCTCAGCTACATGCTTTTATATGTTTTAGAAACAAAAGAAAAAAGATAAATTTTTGAAGAAATGACAGGATAAAAAGGGATCTGGCTAGGAAAAATAAATTCTAGGGGAGTGATCAGGAGCTACATGAGGAGTTTAAAACAAATAGAAGATAAGGGTTATTTCGGTAAGTTTATTTATTCAGACACACTGCAGCATCTCATCGCAGTCTCCAGTGATAAGGAATATTCTCTTACCCTGGTATGGAGAAGGCAGCCCTCCCAAAAGAATGTTTATGGCTTTCTACATGTAGAAAAAGGCTGGTCAGGCTGGACATCGTGGCTCACTCCTGTAATCCCTGTACTTTGGGAGGTGGTAGGCAGATCACGTGAGGTCAGGAGTTCAAGACCAACCTGGCCAACATGGTGGAACCCCCTCGCTACTAAAAATACAAAAATTAACTGGGCATGGTGGCACCTGCCTGAAATCCTAGCTACTGGAGAGGCTGAGGCAGGAGAATCGCTTGAACCAGGGAGTTGGAGGTTACAGTGAGCCAAAACTGTGCCACTGCACTCTAGCCTGGTGACAGAGTAAGACTCCATCTAAAAAACAAACAAACAAAAAAAAACAAAAAACAAAACAAAACAAAAAAAAAAAAAAAAAAAAAGAAAAAGAAAAAGAAAAAAAGAAGGAAAGAAAGAAAGAGAAAAAAAAGAACAAGACTGGTCAGCTAGCCCTCTCTGCAATTATAGTTTTTCCATTGTTTTCACCTCGAAATAATCAACATACCAATTTGGCATATTTTGGGATGATATGTCCTTCACTGCTTCTGGAATATGTTTTCCTTTGTGCTTTACTTGGATATTAACTTCCAACTCATTTGAACTGTATATTGCTTGTGCATAATATTGCCACTTCTAAAAAGCAGATCACTTTCTGAGTTAGAAGGCATATTTGGTTTCCTTCCTTATAGACATGTCTGAGGCAGAAAGGAAATAATTCCTCTGCTCATATCAGATATGGGCTGATATTTCTGTTTCAGATTTAAGTCTGTGACCCTAATGAGGCCAGGATGTTGTTAAGAGTGAGGAAGGTAGACTCTTTCCAAACCATGCCACAGGCAGAAACTCAGAACTCATTTTGGGGAGGAAAAAAAGTCCTATCAAATCAGTATACTATAAACGAAACAACGTAGCACCAAAGATAACTTTTCCTTTAATTGTTACCACTGAGTGGTCATGTAGTCATAAGAAATTCACCTCTTTGTCAACTCATCACAATCAATCAACTGGTGTTCATTAAATACCAACTTTGTGCTAGAACCTGCTTGGTATAAAGAATTCTATTTTGTGTTCGGTGTCTACATTCAGTGCTTTGATTGTAATTATCTTTGAAATGACCCAAATCATTCCAAGCAACTATAAATGACTTTATATCCAGAATAGCAAAGAAACTAACTTGAACACAATGTAAAAGTCTTGAAGAGAGTGAATTAATTTTTTTTTTTTACATCAATGGGCTTATAGAAAAGAAAGAGAAAGAGGGGGAGAGATTTTTATCTTTTAGAATTGCAATGCAATGAATAGTGATGCTAAAAGAACAATCACTAAAAGATTACAGATGAGAACTTCAGATGAAAATAACAATGAAACAGAGCAAAATTCAATTAATGGCCTTTGAGAATGTGAGATCAAAAAGAGAAACTGAAACCTTTTTTAGACTTCTCTTTAAGCCAGATGAATTTAGGAGTTTTTAAAAATCCGTAATAAAACCCAGAACAACGCTACCTCACCAAAATTGAGTTCAAATTTAGCCAGGTAAGTTACCAAGAATCCCTGAAATTTAGTTACCATGGGAACAGAAACTCCTCCTAAAGGGAGGAGTATTTATTTCAAATTCCACCAGTTAAATTCAGGATCAATGATGGGTTACTTAACATCCCCTCTTGAAGCTCTTACTGTCTTAGTATATTTTAAAATAAAAACTCAACAATAACGGAGCTCAATGAAGTGTAATATGTGTGTTTCAACCTCTGGCTGGGTGACTGCTTTCTACTGTTCTCACTTGTGCTGGAAAGCACTGCGCTTCTTAATTAAGATCACTCATTCTGTTTCCCCTGAATCAATGCATACGGAGGTTATTGTTTGGATACAAAACTCTCCAGGATAAGGCTTCACTTAACAAGGACTTTTTTCTTTCAAGTACGGGGAACTCCTTGGTTCTGAGTATAGGCTACCTGCCCTAACTTAAAACACATCTCAACTTTATCTTAGAGACAGCAAGATTTCATTGCTGCTCTGTAGGATGTAGAAATAAATGCCCGCATGTACTCACACACAAAATATCTCAATAATTCTGCATAATATGGTTTTTGTGATCAATGTCAACATAGAATCTTTAGTAAACCAAAGAGAAACACCTTTAATTTCTTGAGATTAAGATACTTGTGAGTTCTCTACTTTTCTAGGAATTACATTAAAAATGTAAGAAGACCAGACCTCATCAGACCTTTTATGCCTATTTTAGTGATCAATGTGAAATATACGAGAATATCGCAACACCAAAGCTGTGCTTCACTACTCAGCTAATGGTACCTATAAAGAAACTTCTCTTAATTAGCTTTACCCTGAGCTAACTTCCTTTGCTCTGCCATGTATAATTAAATATGTTAGCAAGACAGAAATGTGAGATGTAGCAGCTTTCACACCCAAATTTCCAACTCCAAATTTATAAAAAGATAAGTGTGGATTTTTTTTTTAGTTGAAAGCCCATCATGAAGTATTTTACTTTTACTCTAAAAACTTTCAGAATTATCTTAAAAGAAGAAAAAGAAAAGGGGCATTACAATTAGTAACCTGAGATGAATTTTCAGAGAAAAGAATTCTACAGTAGTCTCTCCTGATCTGCAGTTCCCCTTTCAGTGGTTTCAGTCACCCTTGGTTAACCATGGTCCAAAAATATTAAATGGAAAATCCCAGAAATAAACAATTCATAAGTTTTCAATTGCAAGCCATTCTGTGTAGTGTGATGAAATCTCTTCGCGTCTCACTCTGTCTCTTCTGGGGCATGAATCTTCCCTTTGTCCAGCATATCCTGGGCTATACATGCCACTCACCTGTTAGACACTTAGTAGCTATCTCTGTTATCAGATCTACTGTTGTGATATGGCAGTGCTTATGTTCCAATAACTCTTATTTTACTTAATGATAGCCCCATAGAAGAGTAGCGATGCTGGAAATTTGAATATGCCGAAGAAAAGTCCTCAAGTATCTCCTTTAAGTGAAAAGTCAAAAGTTTTTGCTTTAATAAGGAAAAGTCATATGCTGAGGTTGCCAACACCTATGGTAAGAACAAATCTTCTACCAATGAAATTGGGAAAAAATAACAATTCATGCTAGTTTTGCTGTCACACCTCAGACTGCAAAAGTTACAACTGCAGTTCATGATAAGTGCTTAATTAAGATGGAAAAAGCATTACATCTGTGAAAGGAAGACATGAACAGATACATGTTCCTACTAATGGCAATTAGGTTAGTTACCATCCACGATTTCAGGAATCCACTGGGGATCTTGGATTATATCCCTTGTGGTTAAGAGAGGACTGTTGTATATCAAGCAAACGAAATCTGAGGCACCCAGCCAAGGACAATGGTGCTTCCCAGAAGAGACTCCCCTTTCTATCTTCCTGTCTTCCCGAATGTGCACGCAGTATATGCCTTATTGGTCTCTCTCTTTCAGGAGGTCATGTAGCCATAAGAAAGTCTTGCATGTGTGACACCAAGAACCACAGGATTCTAAAAGCCACAATATTGATGGAAGGCAGGAAACACCCAGTATCTGGCCTCTGAAGAAACTTGAGGATAGAATCCAGCTCCAGTCATATCGTTCCTCTATATGGATACCATAAAATTACATTTTATCCTTGTTAACTTGGCATCCCTTAGAAATGTGAAACTTCCTTGTGAAAAACTGCTCTTTAAGGAAATGAAACTTTTTTATTGTAGACCTTTCCATTGTCTATATGTAACTAAAAGATCAGTGATAGTTCATGGTGGTTAAAGCTGACTTTTATATGCATTTGAAAACCAACTTGGGCAACATTTTGCTAGGAAAAGGATCATTTGATTAAACAAATTTTAACCTTTAAAAAAACCTTAATTCTTTTTTTTTTTTTTTTTAACACAAAGGACCCTTTTGGGATGGTTGGATCAATTTACACATCCAGACCACATGTGCATAGATAGAACTTCACAGTAAACTATCCTGTTACAGATAGTTTTTCTTACACATAAAAATACATTCTGATGGGCAATTTAGAGGGAAAAAAACTTAAAAAATGAAAATAAAAATATATAATTCATACTCTACTCTTACTAGAATAACCTACTGTTACAACATAAACTGAGGCACGATAACATTTTACAGAGTTTACTTGAACAAACAATTCATGCATTGGGCAGTTTCTAACTGGAAGTGGTTCAGGAGCTCCACAGAGGGAACATGATAGAGAAGGTGTTTTTTTCTTTGTTTGTTTGTTTGTTTTCCAGATGGAGTTTCACTCTTGATGTCCAGTCTGGAGAGCAATGGTGCAATCCT
This sequence comes from Saimiri boliviensis, assembly GCF_048565385.1. Taxonomy (NCBI): domain Eukaryota; kingdom Metazoa; phylum Chordata; class Mammalia; order Primates; family Cebidae; genus Saimiri; species Saimiri boliviensis. The sequence goes on from NC_133456.1 coordinate 50,361,711, forward strand.
GGCTCACTGCAACCTCCATCTCTTGGATTCAAGCAATTCTTCTGCCTCAGCCTCCTGAGTAGCTGGGATTGCAGACACATACCACCATGCCTGGCTAATTTTTATATTTTTAATACAGACGGGGTTTCCGCCATATTGGCCAGGCTGGGCTTGAACTCCTCACCTCACTTGATTGGCCCACCTCAGCCTTCCAAACTGCTGGGATTACAGGCTTGAGCCACCATGCCTGACCAGATGGGGAGGCTTTTACAGGAAGGACACAAAAGTAAAGCAAATCAATACGTGACTAGTTAGAGTTACATAGTTGCCTTCTTTGCTTATTCCAATAGAAAGTCCCTAAATATATACACAGAAGTCTGCTACTTCTGACTGGGTAGACTTAAGTTCTGTTTTTCTTTAATATAGGCATTTGCAAGCAATAGCTTAAGTTTCACTTATCTTCACAAGCCAAGCAAGGTTTAGATCATTTATAGGATCTAACTGATATCATCTGTTTAAGATTTCTTCAGGCCTAGTCTCCATTTTAATTTACTTTAACACTACCCATAAGAATATTAAAAATAGACCACAGATATGTAGATATTTTTTCAATACAACCTTTTATAAATACAGGAAAGAATAGTGTGGACAGTCTAAATTTGCTTCCTTGAGGCATTATCTGTTTGACTAGATTAAGTCATTTAATTTGAAACAAAGAAACAAATACGACTGTGGGGAAGCTGTGAAAGGACAATCAGAGTGGTCATAACCTCTTTTGACTTTTCTTCAAGGTTTTATCTTCACATATAGGCTAGTTTGGTTACTCTGACAGATTGGTCAATTTAATCCTAATACAGTTTTATGGGTCTGGAAAGTGCTTTGCTTGAGTTTGACCGTATGTATCATGTCAGTAAAATTAAGTTAAGAGCTAATTCAATATGTCCACTTTGGGGTTATTTCTATCATAAGGCATTATAATGTTTTTGCTTGGGTTGTATGGGGGAGTTCCTCTGAATTCACTAGACAGATGGCAGGTTTAGACACAGTTTAAGATTCTGTACTTGGAGAAGCAACTATTTGAGAGCTGTGCTTACAACTAATTTCAAGCCAGCTCACAAGTTGGGTCTCAGCCATTTCAATCAAAAGGTTAGGTAATGCCACTCCCTCCATGGGTTCACTGTCCAGTTTTTCTGTGTATTCATTTTGTTTTTGTTTCCTGCTTATCTGCAACCCAACCCTGTGTCCCATTATGCCCAAACTCTTAATGTGTAAACTCTTTTGGTTGGGAAATGCCCATCTCCTGCTACTGACCAGAGCCTGCAGGACGGAGCCCTCCTCGTTCAACAGATCTTGCTAAAATTGGATATTGTCCTTAGCATTTCTTGGCCTTTAATCCTGTCCCAATTCCTCCTCTTTTCTAAGATTTGAGTTCTCATTGTCAACCTGGTAATTCTCTTTTTCACACCAGATTACCAGAGCTGGTCTCTCCATTGCCAACTAGGAGATTTCTAACTAAAAGTGCCTCAGAAATGGTTAATCCTGCTCTAGATGCTGTAAAAGAGTGGGACGCAGGTGGGGGGAGAGAGAGAAAGAGAGATTACAGTGATAAAATGAAAATGCTGTTTCAGCCAGGAAGTTTTTTCTCCCCCATCTCATATATTAAAATGGACCTGATTTTCTAGGTTCAGCATAAAAGCCCAGTAAGAAATATTAGCTCTTCAGTTAATGTCATTCACACAAGGAATTTGTCAGCAGAGGTTGTGTTTGAACTTTTCATGTCCTCTCACCTACCTCAGAGGGTATTAAACTCCATAAAATACAATCCCAGAAGTGAAATATTCCCCCATTTTGACTCTATAAGTGAGTCTTAAGGAATGGAAAAAAAAAAAATCCATCTCCGGCTTATTCCTAAAGAGAAAGTAAATAGAGATATTTCCTGTACCAAATAATAAGAACCACAACCCTTAGGGTTTATGTTCCAGAGGCCTCCAAACCCCAACAGGTCTAGCAAAGCAGAACAGAGAAAGGGGCTGAATACACATGATGAGAATAACAGAAGCAAGTGGTTAATGGTTTCCTTAAATGCTGCAGAAAATTGCTATTGTGTACCTAAGTATCCTATGGTACTGAGACTTAGCAAGAAGGAAAGGTGAAAATGGAACCTGAGGCCCCTGGAGGACATGTTCGTAGCTTAGCATGCTTGCTTTCTGCATAAATCTGACCTTTCTGTAGGTGAAGCTCTTCTTTTTAGCCCAGTTTCTCCTCTCAGTTGGCTACAGACCCACAGCGGCAGCCAACATTAAACCAATGACATATTTCTTGTAGTTCCCCAACTCTCTTTTGTTAAAATAAGGTAATGATAACCCAAACTTGCGTTTTTCAGCTGACTGCTTTGATAGCTGCTTCTCAAAAAGCTACTTGGGATGTAAAGGAGTTTGCTTTTCGAGACTTCCATCATAAATACTCCATGATTCATGTAGATCAATTAGGTCTCAATTGGCTGAATGTTATGGCTATAAAGGAAAAAGGAAACTTGTGTTCCAGAGACAACTTTCTTGAGCTCTCTATTCTCAGTGTCCTCTCCTATGAGGACACAAGGAGTGGGGCTACCTCCAGAATATGATAATAAAAGTTTGCAGCCAAATAAATTAGGATTTGTTATGTTAAACATCAGGACTTTTCCTGGTATGTAGTATACTAACATTTAGTATAAATCCCTAAGCAGCGGAAGTGGGTACAGAATAAGTTATAATCTCTCAACTAATTTCACTATCTTGAAAAGTTCTTTCCTGGAGCATAAAGATGAAATAAATAATCACTACAATCCTTGCAACATTTATACTTTCTGTTCAAAACAAAGTGATCCGAAGGAATGATTAAAGCAGAGTGAGAGAGTCTTCTTACCCTAGAAAATCCAAAGGTCACTAAATAGACAGCACTGTTTGTGGCTTAGTGATGTAAAACAGGCAAGATTCAGAGCCAAGTTCACGTGGGTTCGAATTCTGTTTCCACCTTTCGTAGCTGTGCATTCTTGACTAAGTTACATCACCTCTGAGCCTCAGTTTCTTAATCTGTAAAACAAATACTAGCATGACTTCATAGAGGTGTTTGAAATAGATTATCTCAGATGATAAGCACCAAGTATTACATATAATAGTTATTTCAGTTATTCATTATTTCAATTACCATTAAGGTTGAGACCGAATTATGGTTACCTGGTTAAAGAAGGGGTTTGACATAATAACTACTCAAGGTTTCTTCCCACTTTGTGACTTTATAATTGTCTTTAATTTTGCATGTTTAAATTATGTAACTAAAATTTCCTATTCCATATATATCAGAGGGCACCCCACCTAATCTCTGCTAAGTGTTTCTCTACTCTACCTCTTCCGTAAAACAATTCCCAAAGCCTAGGAAAGTCTTCTATGATGCAGATACCACAATGATGTGGGTCAGAAGTAACTCATACATATTATGTTATCAGAAGTAAACTATACAAAATATCAAGTACACTACAGAGTGATCTGATATGCCAAGAAGAAGAAAACATATATGTTGTCCTTTCACTAAAGAATGTCACTGCATATTGATTTTTCCAGTCTTTTAGGTGGCCTGTGTTCAGAATTTAGATAGCTGTTAGAAAAGTTCACTCACAAATTCAAATATACCTGTATATAAGGATAAAGTCCTAGCCTAAATCTGGAATAAGTAAAAACAAAGTGTAAGTCAAGTTAAAAATGGCCGTCTGGTAAACCAAACATATGCTTTTTAACCAAGGGTGCAGTTAAAGAATAATAAAAGTTGGTAATGACATCCCTCTAAAACCACTGATACATAACAGAGTTCTACTGATGCCCTAGAAAAATGAAGCCAACCCAAGCAGACTACTTTCTTCCAGCAATGTAATTACCATTTCTTTGGGGCTATCTTTCCTTCAGTGGTGATTTGAGAAATACATTTCATTTATATTCCATTTTGAACAAATAAAACATATTCAAAGCTCTGTAAGTAGCTGTCCTTTGCTATTGTAAAATTCGGTGCTTTTGTTCCAAAAAGAATAGACTAATGATTTACAAAGAAGCTGAAATGCTGTCAAACTACCCACTGAAGAAATAAAAAAGTGGTCTTCTCTTGGCTATACCTCTGGACTAGCTTCTGTCCTACCTCAACTTGATATCCACACACCAAGCCTTTTGTTCAGGTTTAGACTGGTATAGCCGAAAGCATCCCAAGCATCTCCCCATCGAGATCTAAGCGACATCTCAAACAAAACATCACCCAACTCTTTACCTGAAACACCATTCTTTAAGTGCTCTCCAGATTCGGCCTTTTTTTGCCTTTATTATTTGCATCTCTTAAAATGCTTACTATTGCAAGATGTAGAAAATAGCAACTAAAACTGGCTTAAACCATAAGAGAAACGATTGTCTCATGTATTAAGAGAAGTGGCTCAATGAAGTCAAGTATGGGATTAATTATTTATCTTTGCTCATAAAAGCATCAGTGTGGCAGTTGAGTTCAAGTACAAGAATCAGAATCCATTCTAGATATTTTAAGCAGGGGAGATTTAATACAGCAGAGTTGGTGTTTGGGAAATAACTGGGAGGGATGAAGGAACAGCTCTAGGTTGAGCCTTCAGGAAGGACTCCCAGAACAATGTCCCACTGACCTCATGGAAGTTTTAAGGAGCCATTCCTCCTGAATCTGCCTTGGAGTCCTAGTTAAATAAAGAACTTGTCACCATTAGAACTGACTCTATAAATAAAGGAAACCATAGAAGGCTTATCTGCAGCTCTGGTCCAGAGTTTCAGAAGGCAGATCGTAGAGCTGCCACTGCTGCTTCTGCCATCCCAACTGTTCCTTAAAACTCAGAAAGCTGGAGAGTGGACAGAGAAACACGACTGCAGGGAAACTGAACATAGCCACAGCTACGGTTACCAGCAGCAACAGCCAAAGGAGGGATGAACTATGGCCTCCACATCGCTTTCACCTTCCACATATCACACATACACATCCAATTGGAGGAGCCGTTTTTTTGAAGCTGGCTGAAAGACAATCTGAGAAATGATGGTTTTAGTTTCCCAACAACTGTAACTTGAATGAGCATAGAATGGAAACTATATAAATTCATCTGGAGTATATGAAAATATCAGCTTCTTGAGTGAGTCTCTGCATAGGAGCATGATAGAGGCCAGCAGCAATCAAGGCTGCTACAGTCTTTGATATGTTCCAATAGCAGAGAAGAAAAAATTGCTTTCCTGGCTATGGCATAGAAAGCTTTCCTTTACTCTTATGGAACAAGTTTAAACCATTTGCTGACTCACAGTCCAATACCACTGACCATAGAATGGTATGGGCTGATTAGCTTAGATCAGGCATTCCCAAACTATGGCCCATGGGCCACATGCGGCCCCCTGAGACCATTTATCTGCCCCCCCTCCCCGCCGCTGCACTTCAGGAAGGGGCACTTCTTTCATTGGTGGTCAGTGAGAGGAGCACAGTATATGGTGGCCCTCCAACGGTCTAAGGGATAGTGAACTGGCCCCCTGTGTAAAAAGTTTGGGGACGCCTGGCTTAGATGGACAAACCGTTGAGATTCAACCACAGTGACAATTCATTGAAATTCAACCCCAGATTAGCCTAGGGTGTCCCTGCTTACATATCATCTAATCATTGAGGTCTTTCCTGACCATCCAATCTCAAGTAGCCTCTTCTCCTGCCCCATGAATTCCGTGTCTGCTTACCAATAGGTAAGTCTTCACGGCACTTAATGCACTCCGAAATTATCCTGCCTATTTACTTCTTTGCTGCCCCTTATCTCCCTTCCCACTCAAGACGCAACCTTTGTGAAGGTAAGGATCTTGTCTTTTTCATGTCTGTATCCCCAACACTTACAGCAGTATGAGACACATACTAGGCATTCAATAAACTGTTTAATGCATAAATAAATGGACTATAACCTATGTACTACAGAAACCTTACCAATAAAGTGCTTATGTTCTTCCCAGTTAGGCCAGCTTAGCAGCTTAGTTAAAACGGGATGAAAAAGTGAGAGCTGTTCAACGTGTGTGTGGACATAAGCAGTGAACCTACTAACTGGTTAGTCTTTTGGGATTCAGTGTTACATACTACTATGTGCCAGTCACTGTAGAACACAAAATGTACAAGCACAAATAGCTATTGTGTGTACGTAGGATAAATATATAAAGACTAACCCATATATGCATATATGCATTTAGATATCAATTTTTAAAGTAACTACTACTAGTGATGCATAAATCAGAAATATTGGTCCAGAGGAGGACCAACTACTGGTACATGAAGATTAAGATTATACGACCACAGCTGCATTGGAAAACAGTACCATGAAAAGTGTTTTGGAGATTGAATGCACGACAATGTGAATATACTTAACAAAAATAAAAATAAAAAATACAATAAACCAAGCACAGCCTTTTATGTAAATTACTTATTTAATCCTCATAATCAGACAAGGTAAACAGTATGAATATCCTTATTTAAAAAATTCTGACCCAGTAAGGTTAATTAGCTTGATCAAGGTTACACAGCTACTTAGGAGCAGGGCTGTGACTAGAATTTAAATTTCTCCAACTCCAAAGATGATGAGCACAAAGATATACAAATAAGCAACAGCATCATATTTTTAAATGGTCTAGTCTCTTCCATAAGTCTGTTTGATGAATTTTCTCACTGTTTCTTGTAAACAGGCAATTAATTGTAAACACTAATACACAGGGATGGCCCTTAAATTAAGGAAGAACATGAGAAATCTTTTTTCTTTTGTTTTCTTTCTTTCTTTCTTTCTTTCTTTCTTTCTTTCTTTCTTTCTTTCTTTCTTTCTTTTTTTAAGACAGGGTTTCACTCTGTTGCCCAGGCTGGAGTGTGATGGCACAATCTCAGCTCACTGTACCCTCCACCCCCTAAGCTCAAGTCATCCTCCTACCTCAGCCTCCTGAGCAGCTGGTACTACAGGTTCGTGCCACCACAACCAGCTAATTTTTGAATTTTTATAAAGACAAGGTTTTGCCATCTTGCCTAAGCTGATCTCAGATTCCTGGGCTCAAGCGATGCACCTGCCTCAGCCTGGTAAGAAATCTTGTACTCTTGTGCTAAATTTATTCAAAAATAAAAATCTTCTTTAAAACAAACAAAAAAGTGAAGAGTATCTGCAATTGTTGGAAGGGTACTGATTCAAGGGTATCCAGGTCAACTGACAGAAGAGAAAGGCCAGAAAGAGATCACAGTATATTTGAAAGCCACTGTCTGATAAAAGTTGGCAGGGCAAATTCTAGGGAAGAAAGCTCTTCAACAAACAATGGCAGACACAATGGCTATTTCAGGAAAATAAGTTACATTCCTTTATCATGTCATGTCAAATATTAAAATTAATCACATACTTATTAATAAAATAACAGGAGAAAGTGGAGCCATGTTATAAACAGAAGAAACTTTTGTCTGGAATAAAACAAATTTTAACTATAAAGATCTTAAAACAAAATGGCAAAGGAAAAAAATGAAAATGTATCACTTCAGAAAATTAAAACTTTTAGTTCCCCAAAATCATTCTCAATAAAATGAAGTGAAAGAATATGGAGAATATATATTTGAAAAATGTGCTGTAGATGAAGAGCTAATTCTTCAGGTAGAGTGTCATTCAAATCAATATGGTACAAATCCTTTATTGGAAAACTAGATTTAAAGCATCAATAGTTGACAAAATAAGAAATACATGTAGTTAAGTACCATATGATAAAATTCTCAACTTCACTATATTCAATTAACTACAATTTTAAAAAAACAAAGCAGTAATTTTGTTAGAAATATAGGCAGAGTATTTTCATTTATATTCACATCTTCAGAGGCCACAGGTACACGTCACTAGTAAGGGCAAATTGGCCTACATATAAAAATATTTATTCATAGCCTTCTAGCAACTTATGCCAATGTAATGATCAGAGACTCAGATTCGTTGTAAAACATTTGTCACAGTTTTATGTACAACCATAACAAAACTATAAAAAAACTAAATGAGATAACAAATTCTGATACACAAAAACTAATACTTGAAAGACATTAAGAAATCAGGTTTTCAATACTTCATAAAATGAAAAAGAATTGATATAGTGAAGTATAAAAATGTGGAACACAAAATGTAAAAACCCAAATAGGTATTGCGTATATGTATAATATCCATATATTATACATATAAAGACCAACCCATATATGCATATGTGCATTTAGATATGAATTTCTAAAAGCACTAGAAGGAAATTTGCTCAAATGTTACTACTGGTTATAGAAAATAAAGAATTAATGTTACCTTTTCTCTTTATTTTTCTGCATTTTTTCAAATATTCTTTAATTGGAAGTATATTAGAAAACATTCAATGATGTCATAAACACTCATTCACTAGACATATTAAATCTGCGTAGACCAGTGTACTATGCTAAGTGGTTACGACAAAGAAAAAACAAGCAGTAGACAGACACAAAGACATTCCTGACATTATGGGATCTTCTGGAGAAAGAGACACATGTTGCTATAAAGGCTGTAACGTAAGCAAAGAAGAAACAGAAACAAAAAGAACATGAGAATTATATTGTTCTTATTATATAAGAACCCAGAAAGGCTTCTTGGGGAAGGTGGTGTGTAACATTTATATGAAAAGGCTGGAGTCTCATCTCACAGAACAGTGGGACCAAGTATTCTTGAGAGTGGGCATCACCATTTGGACTGAATCCTCAGCCTTCAGTAAAAATCATAAAGCCCATGAGAGCCCCTCTTTTCTTGCTTCTCAGTAAATTATGTACTTTGTTATTGTCTCACCTCCTTGAGAGAGTATTTACCTAGGAATGAGACAATTCATTTTTTACAGCCCATCATGAACAACTCTGGAAAAGAATCACCTTATTCATTACAACATAGTGTGAATTAAAGCCCAAGAAAGAGCTCTTCCTGGTATTTCTAAATACAGACTACCTATTCTTTAATGACGAAATAATAGTAAAGCAATTCCAAGGATCAAGCAAGCAGGTAAGGCAGATTAGCCAAGAACACAGAGCAGGGCACTGAAAAATCACACTATGATGCAAATGACTGTATTTCTAGTTATACGAAAGATTTTTCCTGCTATAGGTGATTGTGATATTCTAACAATTTAAAAAAATTTAAAAAATATTAAAAGAATCAACTAAATTTCTCTCCTGTTTTTTAATTTACTGCTAACAATCTCCCCCTAGGAAAAAAAATTATGGAAATATTACACAAAATGCATCATGGGTTAAAAAATGATTTAAATACAGGAAATAATCTTTATTAAATACATCTTCTAGGGATATCCACTCTGTCCCAATCCTTAAATTAGAAAGTCAGCAAAAAGATGAACTGAATCCCTGATGTTAATTGTACAGGCTTACTGGATTAGAACTAGAGATAATTAATTGCTAAATTTTAATATGCATTGGACTAAATGGCTGATAAGATTTCCAGCAGTTGGTTTGAATTCCAGAAGGGAATGATTATTTCTTCACCGGCCTGGGAGCCCTATGGGCCAAAGACATTTAAAATGTCTGTATTTGGAATGAAAGAGGTTGGGTAAATAGTAGAATAGGTTAGAGAACGGGAAAAACTTCTGGAAAGAAAATATGGAAGTTCAAATTGCCTTTTCCCATTTGAAATTTAGAATATAATACTGTATTTAAAAGAGGGTTTTAAATTTTTTATTTTTATTACAGCTTCAGTGATTAGCATTCCTGTCCTATAATGTCAACATTAAATCCAGACAGAGCCAAAGTCTATTATTTCCTATCTAAAAAAATTTTAAAAGACACTGTTTATCACCTGGGTAATTACATTTTTTATGTTCTTAAGAATTCAGGAGCTTTCTATGGTTAATTGGGAAAATTGTGAATTATGGTTAAGTCGTGCCTTTTTTATTAAACTTGTAACAAAGCAAATCATGAAGAACCAACAAGTTGCCAATGCCGAGGATCCAGACGAACAGATGCACTGAGAATGCAGATGAGCTGATTCCATTAAAAAGTTGGCTGCAAGGGTAGACGGTGAAGGTTAAGACGACGTAGGACTGTAGAGGCCACCAGTGAAAAGGAAAAATCCCCTGCATCTTCTGCACAACCTTCTGGCTGTTCAAAGAGCAAGAAAGACCACCATCTGCAGGGTCAGTACCCAGATGCCTTCGAGTATCAGTGAGGCTGTGGGGCACCAGTGACAATCAGCTCTGGTTGTACATCAGGATCACCTGTGGAGCTTGTTAAAAAGATGGGATTCTGACCTCCATTCTCGCAAAATGCTGATGAATCAAGAAGTAAGTTTGAGACCAAGGACATTATTCGTTTATCTTTTAACAAACCTCAGAGTAATCATGAATGTACAGCCAGGTGTGATAATATATTTTATACTTATTTTTTAGAGACAGGGTCTTGTCTGTTGCCCAGGCTGGAGTGCAGTTGCACAGTGATGGCTCACATGTAGCCTCCAATTTCTGGGCTCAAGTGATCCTCCTGCCTCAGCCTCCCGAGTAGCTGAGCCCACAGGTACACATGACCAAACCCAGCTTACTTTTAATTCTTTTGTAGAGACAGGGTCTTTTCCAGGCTGGTCTTGAACTCTGGCCTCAAGGAATCCTTCCTAAGCCTCCCAAAGTGCTGGGATTATAGGTGTGAGCCACCGTACCAGGCCCTATTTTAGTTTTTTAAATTTAACTTTTAAAATTCAAATATAGTTAGCATTTTGGTAATACTTTAATTTGAATGATGGAATATGTCAAGGGGTGAATGACAGTAGGGAGGCATAGTACTGCCAGGGGCTTCCTGTAGTGCTTTCTTTAATATACTTTAGAATCTTTGATCTCCTCAGAGGTAAAGTGACTTGCCCAAGATCACACAGTGAATTAACAAACAAAAAGAAGAACTGAATTCTAGTATTAGAAAGTAAATAACGCTAAAATTAATTGATTGTGCAATAAACTAGAGGTTAGTAAATATTAAGAAATGCAGGGGCCGGGCGTGGTGACTCATGCCTGTAATTCCAATATGTTTGGAGGCTGAAGCGAGTGGATCACCTCAATCAGGAGTTCGAGACCACCTGGGCAACATGGCAAAACTTTATCTCTACTGAAAATACAAAAAAAAAAAATGTAGCTAGATGTGGTGATGGGCACCTGTAATCCCAGCTACTAGGGAGGGTGAGGTGGGAGAATCACTTGAACCCAACCCGGGAGGCAGAGGTTGCAGTGAGCTGAGATGGTGCCACTGAACTCAAGCCTAGGCAACACAGCAAGGTTCCACCTCAAAAACAAACAAACAACACAAAAACAACAACAACAACAACAACAACAACAACAGCAAACTACAGGGGCATTACCCTATTTCTTCTTCTTCTTCTTCTTTTTTTTTTTTTTTTTTTTTTGAGACAGAGTCTTGCTCTGTCACCCAGGCTGGAATGCAATGGTGAGATCTCAGCTCACTGCAACCTCCACCTCCTGGGTAAGCCATTCTCCTGCCTCAGCCTCTTGCATAGCTGGGATGACAGGTGCATGCCACCATGCCTGTCTAATTTTTTATTTTTAGTAGAGATTGGATTTCACCATGTTGGCCAGGCTGGTCTTGAATTTCTGACCTCAAGTGATCCACCTGCCTTGGCCTCCCCAAGTACTGGGATTACAGCTGTAAGCTACTATACCGAGCCTATATTTCTTCAATTTTAAGACACCTATTTTAATACCTTTAACATAAATAAATGGAGATGCATCTCATAATTGATATGCTTAATATGGTAGCATTTATTTTTTCTAAAATAGGTAATCAATGGTGTACTTACAACTAATAGCATCATAAAATCCAGGATATATGGGAGGGGTATTGCATATTTATTATTTCTTTGAAACAAGGTTTTCTATGAATTCATTTTGTCCATATATGAGGTGTACTGTCATTGTGTCAGGTAGGGGAATCAAGGTTCACCTGTGCTAGAAAACTGGAAATAAAATTTTGGCATATACTTGCCTCCTATCATCAGCATCTGACCACTGATTGAGTACTGGTGACTCAACTACCTCTTAAGACTTTTTCCTTCCCAGTTTTACAACTTCAGCTCTCCCTCTACTGTAGCACTAATCAAATCTACCACACAGTTGTCGCATTCATCCTCATGAAACATATACTTGATTCTATAAAATTCTACTGGCTCCCCAATGCTTTCAGAATCAAGTCCAAGTCCCACCAAATGGCATTGAAGGCCCTGTGAAAACTGTCCTTACCCCTCCTTTCTAGTATGACAGTCATCAGGTGCTTCTCTGTGCTTAAAAAATCAGTCTAGGCCGGGCGCAGTGGCTCACGCTTGTAATCCCAGCACTTTGGGAGGCCGAGGCGGGTGGATCACAAGGTCAAGAGATCGAGACCATCCTGGTTAACATGGTGAAACCCCGTCTCTACCAAAATACAAAAATTAGCCGGGCATGGTGGCGCGTGCCTGTAGTCCCAGCTACTCAGGAGGCTGAGGCAGGAGAATTGCTTGAACCCAGGAGCCGGAAGTTGTAGTGAGCAGAGATTGCGCCATTGCACTCTAGCCTGGGTAACAAGAGCGAAACTGTCTCAAAAAAAAAAAAAAAAAAAAATCAATCTAATGATGATTCCAGAAGCTTATGGCACTTTTACCACATTTCTAATAGCTTACATTTTCAAAAGCCCAGCTTGAACATCACACCTTCCATGAACCTTTTCCAGACCTCTCATTGAAATACATTTCTCCCATCTCAGCATTCCCATAGTATACAGCACAACCAGCCTGTAGTCTTGCCTCGTGTATGCCTGTCTGTCTACCCGATTAGACAATAAAGTCTCTGGCAGCAGAAACTGGGTCTTAATCATTTTCGTTTCCTCCATAGAGACCAGCACAGTGTCTGCATGTAGTAGAGTATTTGGTAAGCATGAAATCTTTAACAAAGTCAAAACTGATTCTGAGGCAAGGTTAAAGATACTATAAATAAAACTTGACTGAACTGAAATTCTTAGTCCCATGATGGGCACCTGCATATTTCTATTAGCTTCCACCACGGAAGGCATGATTTTAGGTAATATTGTGCTGATGATGCACAATCTTCCTGCTCCAACTTGGCCAAATCCAAGGAAGCAATTTCCTATTTGATTAAGAGGACAACGGCAGCAAGGACTGGAGTATAAAAATTTACTGTACGGTTGAGAATGTAAGCTTAATTGTGGATCAAATGGGAAACATTCTAAATAGCATTTTTTAAAGGAAGTATTTGAACAGCCTATTTTAGAATATTCAATATCATCTTCAGCATTAAGCCTAGCTTCGGAAATTATCGAGTTTCAAGACAGGTACTCATTCATTCTCTCTTCTGTAGGATCCCAAAGCGGGTGGTGGGGACTATCAGTTACTTAAATGTCTCGGGTTATTAATTCTTACTTTAATTATATCTCAACTAAGTGATTTTTTTTTTCTTTTCTGAGACGGAGTTTCGCTCTTGTTACGCAGGCTGGAGTGCAATGGCGCGATCTCGGCTCACCGCAACCTCCGCCTCCTGGGTTCAGGCGATTCTCCTGCCTCAGCCTCCTGAGTAGCTGGGATTACAGGCACGCGCCACCATGCCCAGCTAATTTTTTGTATTTTTAGTAGAGACAGGGTTTCACCATGTTGACCAGGTTGGTCTCGATCTCTTGACCTTGTGATCCACCCGCCTCGGCCTCCCAAAGTGCTGGGATTACAGGCTTGAGCCACCGCGCCCGGCCAGTGATTATTTTTTAATCGTTTGTTCACATAGCAGTGAACAAGCTTTATACAGCTATCATTCTTCACATAGCGGTTCCCAAACTTTGCCTTTAGGTTTACATTATGTGCAATGAGTTTTAAAAAGCTTTCTCCACAAAATCCTGAGATCCCTAAGAGCTTCATTCTCTGCCTGACCTCCCAAAACCCTCAAAAGATAATTAAAGAATCATGAAATCTTCTTGTGGTTTCATTATAAAATTTTTTTTAAATCATTGATCACATCTTCATTTTATTGAACCACTTAAGAGGTGGGCAATTTAAACTACTCCTATAATGGTTCACTAGCCTTAGCAATAAAGGCTGTAAGAAGGCAGAAGCCTACGTCCAACATTATTATTAGTAGTGATTATCTGTTATATATTATTGTTACCAAAGTGTGAACTATGCACAATTGATAATATGACTATAATAATTTATATAACAGTGCATTATAGTATCCCCCTGTATCTGCTGTTTCGCTTTTCTTGGTTTCAGTTACCTGCAGTCAACTGCAGTTGGAAAATATGTGCATATAGGTCAGGTGCAGGGGCTCATACCTGTAATCCCAGCACTTTGGGAGGCTGAGTCGGGTGGATCATTTGAGGTCAGGAGTTTGAGACCAACTTGGCCAACATGGTGAAACCCCATCTCTACTAAAAAATATAAATTAGCCAGGCGTCGTGGCCCCTGCCAGTAATCCCAGCTACTTGGGAGGCTGAGGCAGGAGAATCGCTCGAACCTGGGAGGTGGAGGTTTCAGTGAGCTGAGATCGCGCTACTGCACTCCAGACTGGGCGACAGAGTGAGACTCTGTCTCAAGAACAAAAGTAAATCATTGAGTATAATACAATAAGGTATTGTGTGAGAGAGAGACCATATTGTCATATATTAGAGTATATTGATATTCTTCTATTTTATGAGTTATTATTAATTTATTAAAGTGCCTGGTTTACCAATTAAACAACACTGAAAAAACTTTATTATAGTATGTCGACATAATTCTATTTTATTAGTTATTATGAATTTCTTACAGGACCTAGTTTACAAATTAAACTTTACCATAGGTATAAATATATAGGAAAGAACATGTTTCATCTAGGGTCCAGTACTATCTGTGGTTCTAGGTATCCACTGGGCATCTTGAAACATATCCACCATGCATGTAGGGGGACTACTGTATATATTGGCATATGTAATTAAAATAACAAAAACAAAAGCAGTTTGAGTCCTTCATCATCTCTACCCAGCACTATTCTAAGCACTTCACATGCATTGTTGTTGTTGTTGCTGTTGTTTTTAATTGTAATTTAGGTTCTGGGGTCCGTGTGCAGATCATGCAGGATTGTTGCATAGGTACATACATGGCAAGGTGGTTTGCTGCCTTCATCCCCCCATCACTTATATCTGGTATTTCTCCCCTCATCCCTCCCCACTCTCCCACCCCTGCTGTCCCTCCCCTAGCCCTCCCCTACTGACCAAAGTGTGTGATGCTCCCCTCCCTCTGTCCACGTGTTCTAATTGTTCAACACCCACCTGTGAGTGAGAACATATGGTATTTGGTTTTCTGTTCTTGTGTCACTTTGCTGAGAATAACGGCTTCCAGATTCATCCATGTCCCTATGAGGGACATGAACTTACTGTTTTTAATGGCTGTGTAGTATTCTATGGTGCATGCATTGTTTACTATAGCCCCACAATGCTCCTGCAGGTAAGTGTTATCTCCACTCCATCAATTAGAAAACTGAGATCAAGGTGACAGAGGGAAGACAACAGAAACGTTAATGAAGCCCTGATGTGCCAGCTTGCCATCCATCCTTCATGTTCATCCACCCCACACTTACCAAGGAATTAATCTTGAGAATAAGAGTTTATTTCATGACTTCACTTCATCTGGGTTACTTTTATCCTGATGAAAGAACACGGCTGGGCACAGTGGCTTATGCCTGTAATCCAGCACTTACCGAGGAGGGTGGATTATCTGGGGTCCAGAGTTCAAGACCATCCTAGTCAATATGGTAAAACCCCATCTCTACTAAAAATACAAAACTCAACTGGGCGTGGTGGTGCGGGCCTGTAAACCCAGCTACTCAGGAGGCTGTGCCTAAAGTCACAGTGCCATCTTAGTCCCACTCCAGCAACTATGAAATGAAACCTGTGACCCTATCAGTCATATTCTTCCTCCAGACCTCTCCTCCTGAAACTCTGCATCTCTAATTCTCTGAGACATCTCACTAAATAACCCCTTGTTAAGTTGAAATTTCCCCCACACCCCTAAACCCATCTTCCCAGGCCTCTTCAAATTAAAAGTCTAGTAAGATTTTTGTATCTATTGTCAACAAATAAATAATCTATTTTTAAAATATGTGGTTTGACTCTTCACTCAAACCAAGAATCATTTATCAGGCCTGCTAAGTGTAATCTGCTTTCCGAAGTATTTTAAGAAATATGAAACAGAATGCATTTACAAATCTTAAATTTTGAGAGAAGAAATTAAAGAAATGCACAGTTTTCTTTCCTTCAGAAGAGAAACTATAACTAAAAACAAAAACTCCTAAAGATAATAAAAGAGACATTAGAAAACAGCATACAACTGTCAACTGAATTGTACTGCTAATTACTCTATTCAGCATTCTAATAAAAACTTTGTATTAGTATGATGTTTGTCATTAACAAGGAGATTTTGCTTACAACCACATCAATAGATAAAATACTGTAATATGTGTTGCCTGGGGCAAAACAGGGAAATTGTGGGAATATGAAACAAATTTATGTTGAATCCCTGCCCTCAGGGAACATCTGAGTTCATGAAATAAAACTAGGAATCAAAAAGACTGGGCAAGATTTTTTTCACTAGGAATGCAGGATACCTGAATCCATGAAGAAACATGTATGTGTTGGAACTCAACCAGGAGGTTGTGGTGTAACTCTAGGAGTTAGGTAAACTGTGTGGCCACGAGATCAGAGGAGGGGGGTTTAAGTCTCTAAGAGATCATTTTATGGGAAAAGCAGCCCTTCCTAAAAATACTCAATTTAGGACATGAAGGAGAGATTGAAACTCAGAGACTCAGAGAACAAACGATCTGGTGGAATCTCTTCTAGAAACTTGGGCTTCGGAGAAGTTTGAAATGTTGACTTAAAGACCCACAGCAAAGTCTACAGAAAGATAGAAGCAGCTTGTTAAAATGTACACCAACAGGAAAGCACTTAGAAAGGATGAATAAATGTTAGTTAAACTTTAAAGATTAAATTACAAATTTACTCAAGTGATTTTAACTTTTACTGCACAAGTAGCAATTTTAAGTCATAAGGGATCTGAAATGTTTCCAGAGTTTTAAAATGGACTGTTTTACACCAATGAAAAAAGATTTTGGCTTCCAGTGTTGAGCACACAGCAAATCCTATGCTTCATAATGGGCTAGTATAATTGCACAGTTTCATTAAAATAATTTTATTACTGACTTCCTAGTTTTCTGTTAATTATCTTTTCAGAATAAGAAAAACTATTACTTTTAAAACCAATATTAAAGTCGGTTTAAGCAAGCATGGAAAAGAAAGGCAGTGAGAGAAAATATAAAAAGACGCTATTAATACTAACAGTTACATTTGGACACTTGTTCATTTCATAAATTTTGCAATATTAGCAAGATTGATGAGAAGTAGTACAAATGAGAAGAACATGAGATAAGCGATCATTTGTTACCATTACTGAAATATAAAGCATGATTCAGTGTTTCATAATGGATGTTAAATTTGATTTAACATATGGTTGGCTCATTTGCTGAAAACTATATCCTTAAAGACATAAACTCATTCTAAAGTCAAAGCCATTGTCTTAATAACAGTCTCTGAATTATCTTTCTGTAAGAGACTCAGTAAACTCAGTAAATATAAGCTTAGGGAAAAATTGTGTAAAGACTGTTCCTTAAGAAAAAAAAAAAGCAAATGTGCTATATACTCTGATTCACTAAACAGAGTTAATACTAAAGAGAATGCTAAAATAATTGCTGAAAGAGTAAAGAATTAATGTGTTTGACACCAATACAGCTAGAGGCTTTTGAATTGATTTTCAGATGATGAGTCGAGAAACCCAATCACTGCTGTCAAGACTTTAGCAGCTACCTAAGAAATCCTCCTTTGTCAACTTCATTTCTATAATCAGGAAAACGTCAGTGGCCACTTTAAGTTTAGTGGATTAAGCAGATCACTGCAAGTGCTGTTAAAATAATTTAAAATCCATCATTATACTTCAGGAGTGATCTACCAGAAATGAGAGACACTTAAAAATATTTGTTACATGAGTATATTCCTATCCACGACTCAGTTTTGCCTGAATTCTCAGTTCCATCAAGAGAAACACACAAAAAATAAAGAGACAAAGTCTCGCTTTGCTGCTAATCATGGTTCATTGTAGCTTTGAACTCCTGGGTTCAAGGAATCCTCCTGCCTTGGCTTCCCACAGCACTGGGATTTCAGGTGTGAATCACTGTGCCCAGCCTACATTTAAAAAAAAAAAAAAAAAAAAAACAATAATTTATGTATCTCCTAGAGACACCAGACCAGTTTGAAGACTAGCCATCTTCCACAGTCCCTGTGCCAAGTATGTTCTAAAGGTTTATTTCTTGAGCTAGCAAATATCTGCTCTAAAACCAGGTTTGTTAATAAAATGTCTATCTCAAAAGAAAAAATACTTGAACCTTTTGTTTTCACTGATGCCTGTGCGTTTCCTCATCCTTGGAGACCTATTCTTATAACCCAGCCTACGCACATCTGAAATAAGTGACTGCGAGACAGTTCCATTATCCTGCCTGCAAAAATGATCTAGAGGTGGGGAGTAGCGCTTCCTCTTGTTCTATGCATTAAATCAATATAAATTGTTAGATTGCATCTTCTTTGATCAAAGAGTCATCTAACTCACATTTAGCCATCAGAAGCATGTCTAGCAAAGAGCAGTGTAGCTCTTTAGGTTACAACCATGCTTAGGTTATACTCCTTAGTTAATATTACTCTAATTTGGTATTGATTTCATTTATTGACACAGAAGTACCCATGTTTGACACCAACTAGCCTTGATATGTCACTGTCACCAACTCTCTGGGCTTTGTTCCCCCCATTTGTAAAATGAAGAGTCCAAGCTTTCAGTGATTCATGAAAGCAGAGTCCACTGTCAGCCTGGTCACACAACTAACTATCCCCTGAGGATCTTGCTAGGGGTCAAAATCCACAGATTAGATCTGATGGGGCCTCTCCAATTCTATATTTTAGTAAGTTCCCAGATGAATCTCACGCATATTTCCTATGGAGTAGATATAGCTGAAACAGTCTACAATATTATGTACTGAACTCATTCAACCATTAGCTCAAAGAAAAAGCATGCTAAATCGGCTGGCCAATTCACTCTACGGAGAAATCCAGCAGCCACTGCCAGAAAGAAGCTGACCTCCAAAGGTCATGGGGCAAGATAGAGATGAAGAGGCAGGCAGCCAGGGTCTGGAGTTCCCACTTTGCTTTCTTACCATCTGCACAACTTTGAACAAGTCTGTTAACTTCTCAAGAGATTAAGACATCTTTTCTGTAAAAGGGTGGTAATAAGGCCTACCTTAGAGAGAGATTGTGCAAATTAATTTTTAAAATATACATGTAGGCTGGGAGCAGTGGCTCATGTCTGTAACCCCAGCACTTTGGGAGGCCAAGGTGGGCAAAGCACCTGAGGTGAGGAGTTTGAGGCCAGCCTGGCCAACATGGTGAAACCCTATCCCTACTGAAAATTAAAAAATTAGGAAGGCGTGATGGCAGGAACCTGCAATCCCAGCTACTTGGGAGGCTGAAGCAGGAGAAACGCTTGAACCTGGGAGGTTGAGGTTGCAGTGAGCTGAGATCAAGCCATTGCACTCCAGCCTGGGTGACAGAGCAAGACTAAAAAAAAAAAAAAAAAAAAAAGTATGTATATATGTATGTAATATTTATGAATGCATACATGTTACATGTGCATTCTGTAGGTGTGTTACACGTGCATATATGCATGTGTGTTACATGTTTGTATGCATGCTACATGTGTATCTGTGTACACAGTTTGCATATATGTATGTGTGCATGTTATATGCATATATGCATACATATTACATGTATACATGGGTGTGCATGCTACATGTACATATGCATGTGTGTATATATACATATGTGTATATATACATGTAAAGTACTTTCAAAATCGGAGTACGAGAGATACTTGGGAGGACTGCATTTGGTTTTATTCATTGTTCCTTTTGCTATAGCAGCTAACACAAGAGTGAGTACACTAAGAAAACAATGCTTTGAAGAAACAATTTAATCCAACTACCGATGATATGTGTTATTTGCTCAGGACACTTTATTGAAAGGCCATGATGTGTGACACACTGTGATAGTTCATTTGCCCCTTCAGATTCATTCCTCCCCTTTTTTTCTCTGTTCTCTGCTGCAGAAGGCTGATCTGTGTAGACTATACTGATGGGTCCCTTGATGTTCTGGCTTCCTCTGCAAGTTGGCCCATAAGGACACCAGACAAAGAGGAAAAACAAAAATGTGGTCTGATCTAGCAGAAAAATGAGACCAAGGCCCCAGTCACAGAGATCTTTTCCTCCCAAAGCAGTCTGTTTCCCAAACATCTCTCCTATTGTGTTGCAGCACCTCTCCCTCACCTTAGCCCTTTGGACTTCAGTCTTGAAAACTCCACTGCTTACCACCCCCAGGTTCCTACACTAAACTTGTGGTCCCTCTAAACCTCACCAGCAACTCTCTAAATTGTTCCTTCGTAAAGAAGTTCTCTGGAGCGCAGCTTCAGCTGAGTGTACCCTCTGTTCCAGTTGGGAGTCTGATGTAAACACTGTGTTAGAAGTTAGGGAATACAGTAACCAACAAAAAAGTCAGGATCTCTCATAGAGTTCTAACAACCACCACTGTCATAACCAACAGCTACCATTCATTGGACACATATCTCATGCCAAGCTCTACAGAAATTACACCTGAGGTTGCTATCACCATTATCTCTATTTTCAAATAAAAATCCAAAACTTGGAAATATAAAACCCATGTGAGTATCAATCAACAGAACTTGGATTCACAGCAGAACTTGAAATCAAGCCCGAGTCAACCCAGTCCACAGCACAGTCTCCTAAATGCTTACTACCACATTTACCTCAACAATATCCCTGTCAAATGAATCTTCAGTGTAGTCATAAGAAATTTTTTCCAGTCCCTCTCCCCATTCCAGATCTGGCCATTCTCAGAAAGCCTAGTTTGAAAATTGAGGAGACCTGAAATGTATCTTTCTCTTATCACATCCACTCACCAAGCAGCTTATGACTTTCCTCCTCTTTTAGCTAACACTCACCTCCAGGGAGGTGCATGCTTCTGTAAGAAATGGCCTTTGTTCTAACCACCAGATCTGCCATTTTTCCTGCACAATTTAAACATGAATACAGGCAAGCGATGGAGAAGGCCCTGGACACTCTTCTCCTGGGAGTATTCTAGGACTTTGCAGGCCTGCCTGGTGAGATCAGGAACCTTATTACTGGTTTCTACTTGTGCGATCTCCCACCTAGATTTACATGTGGTCATCCTCTCTGACCTAGAGGCCAGAGAACTCAGCCCATGCAAGGTTTTAAAATAGACCCCAACCCAGGGTGGGTTGACAGGCACACAGCTGCACCAACTTTATTAATTAGTACCCAGACCTTTTGAGAATTGATTTCCACTTTGATCCCAGCCTACGCATTTCTATCCCTGATATCTAAACAGCAAATCATGTTATCTTATAATTAAGTGATAATCTTCATGACAGAAAAGATGACAGGACTATAAATGGCTTCTGCAAGTGATTAAAATAACTTCCTCCCTCTTTCCAGCTCTGGAAATGTTCTACAACTTCACAAGGCTATAAGTTGTTAATAAACTCCCCATGACATGAACCTCATTCACATTCAGCAAGTTTACATACCCACTAAGTTACTCTCCAGAAACCATATACACCTTATTTTTTATGCTTAAATAAGAACATTTTATTTATTATTTTTATTTTTCTGGAGACAGTGTCTCGCTCTGTCACCCTAGCTGGAGTGCAGTAGCATGATCTCAGCTCAGTGCAGCCTCCACCTCCCAGGCTCAAGGATCCTCCCATCTGAGCCTCCCAAGTAGCTGGAACTACAGGTGTGCTCCTCCATGCACATATGTATGTGTGTGTGTATATACATATATATGTGTGTTTGTGTGTGTGTGTGTGTGTATGTGTGTGTGTGTGTGTGTATGTATATATATATATGTGGGGTGTGTGTGTGTGTCTGTGTGCGTGTGTGTGTTTATAGCAATGAGGTCTTACTATGTTGCCCAGGCTGGCCTCAAACTCCTGGGCTCAAGTGATCCTCCAGCTTTGGCCTCTCCAAGTGCTGGGATTACAGGTGTAAGCCATCTCATGGAGCCTATAAGTACATTTTATTAGCCTTAGTAAGTTATACAAAGTCAGCAAAACCTTTGAATTTAATATTCAAGTAATATTAAAATGGTTAAATTGTGCATGTATATAAACCATATACAAGTTTAGAGTAACTTGAAGATCACTGTTGAAACAATACTGAATATTTAATATGAAATAAAAATAAATGACTGAAGAAGGTAAATTTTACTTCAATAAGCGAACTGAATCCTGAACCCTTATATGGTTTGGCTATGTTCCCACCGAAATCTCATTTTGAATTGTAGTTCCTATAATCCCCACAGGTGGTGGGAGAGACCCAGTGGGAGGTAATGGAATCATGGTGGCTGCTCCCCCATGCTATTCTGATAGTAAGTTCTCATGAGCTCTCATGGTTAAGGGACTTCTCGCTTCTCTTGGCTCGCATTCTTGTCCTTCCTGCCACCCTGCCAGAAGGACATGTTTGCTTCCCCTTCTACGAAGATTGTAAGTTTCCTGAGGTCTCCCCAGCCATGCTGAACTAAGTCAGTTAAATCTCTTTCCTTTACAAAGTGTCCAGTCTCAGGGATGTCTTTATTTGCTGCATGAGAATGGACTAATAGAAACTCTTACTATGTACTGAATTCTAAGGCAAGTACCTAAGATATTATAGCAAACAATACCCAACCAATCTGCTTCTATGGCAGAACTGGGCCACATACCAGGAAGGCAAATAAGAATTACTCTGTAGCCAACTGATCACCACAGTAATTGAGGATCAGGTGGAAAGAGTGCTGGGATTGATTAGCAGAGTCTGTGATTTGAACTGGACATAGAAATGATGTAGTCTATTCCATGTATGCTCAACGAACATTGTGCAGGTGAACAGATAAAACTGTGAGCTTCTCTTGGGCAAGCCCCATGGTTATTCCATCTCCAGATCCCTCAAAACTCTTAACAGTTCTTTGTATATAACAGACATTCATTTTGCAGGACAGATGCCAAGATGAATTGCTTCATTTTGTTTCTAGCAACATAAGTCTGTTGCCAGTTTGGATATTTCACTGGTTTGAGACCTTTCCTTCCTTGTTACTCTATCCATAATTCTCCCCTTTTTTCTTTTTCTTTCTAAAAAGCTTATCAATATATGTTTCTAGATCTTTTTTCTATAAGTAATTTCCTCTGGATAAATTCACCAAATGTCCTGTCCATGTCAACATATGTATGAGTTTTTACTACGTATCCATGTCAAAGGTTTTTTTGAAACCAAACTGAAAACTTTCCTAGAATACATGTCAATGTTCTGAACACCCACATTCCCAGGCTCTTAACAAAGAGCCTGTTGTATTACTTTTTGTTTATTGTTGTATTACTTTTTATTGTTTTTTCCCCATATATTTTTAATTCACAGTGGATAAAATTCACAATTACAGAACCCATGAATACAAAGGTCCAACTGCACTTTTAACCAATACTCACATTCACACAGATACATATAATCTCACACTTCCATGTAATGTAAGCACTGTATGATTGCATTACATTATCAGTTTGTCAAGAAAACTGCCTATGCTCTGTGTCCTTTATAAAACAAGGTTCCTACCTAGTAAGGGCAGCTACAGACTTTCCCCCAGTTCTCCCTGCTACAAGGTGGCACCCACAGATGTGTCTCCTCTTTTGCCTAAGAAGGGCACTTCCATTCTCCTTCAATCCTGTCCTCAAGTCTAACTCTGTCAGTATCCCGACTGTTGCCATTCCAGGAGACACTCTAATCAGCTTCCCCCAGTGCTAAGACAGCAGCCTTCTACCTGACAGCCTCTGGCCTCCTCAGTCCATTCTCCACACTGCTTGCTTTCCTATATATTCTCAAAGTCAATCACACAGGTCCCTTCCTCACTTAAAACCCCTTCACAACTCTTCATTGCATCAGAAATAAAATCCGAACTCCCTTCCACTCTTTCAGAAGCCCACTGTCAACTCTCCCCATCTATAAAGTGCCAACTAGTCTTTTGCCATTTGTCCAACAGGCTGAGCTTAGCTTTCTCCCAGCTCAGAACCTTTACATATGCTGGCTCCTTGACTTGGAGTGCTCTCTCTCCATCTGTCTTCTGTAGTCAGACATTCTTATCTTTCAGGCTGAGACAGAACCCTCTCCAGAGAGCTTTCCATGTCCCCCTTACCTAGTCTGACCAAGCCCATTATTCTCTCTTCACTCTGTTTCCTTCATAATAATGCTGATTGATCAGTGTGTTATTTCCACGTGTGTGCGTGTATGTGTGTGTGTGTATGTGTGTGTGTGTGTGTGTGTGTGTGAGAGAGAGAGAGAGAGAGAGAGAGGGGGAGAGAGAGGGAGAGAGAGAGAGGGAGAGAGAGAGAGAAACTACCTTCTCTCACTATTATACAAGTCTCCAGATATAGATATATATCCCATGTATTTAATGCTCATAGATATATCCCATGTATTTAATTCAGAGCTTGGCTCAGGTTAGATGGTCACTAATTATGTATTTGTTAAACGAATTAACATACGACCTCAGATCTTTCTGCCTTAAGAGAAAGAAAAGTAAACCATTTGAAAAGGGGTGGGGGGGAACTATAGGGTTAGCAAAAGTTAATAGTATTGGCAAACATTACCACAGGCCCTTGACAGATGTTAAAAGAATGGAGAAAACCCTTTAACATATTTAATATATCATCCCTACTTGGAAGATACTTTGAGAATTGTGCCTGTGCCCGCAAGTTAATAAATGGGTGAGAGTATTTCCTGTGAATAAGAGGGGCTAATGAATTTATAAGTATTTCTGTGAGATTTACTGGATGGCTGAAAAATCTCTAGACATTTTCCCCTGATGGTCCCTGCCTTTCTACTGGTTTATTGTCATGCTGATTTTTATGGATCTGCATTCAACAGCTAAGGTAAATAAGGTGAAATGCCAGAAAACAATCTATAATACAGTAGAAAACTGTTTTAAAATCAAAATTTCTGTTGCCAAATTCACCATGTAACACCTTTTATTACATTTGAGTGATATTTCAGAGAACATCACACTTAAATTTGCTCTTGAGTTAGATTACTGAAGACAAATGACATTCTGAAATGATATCTAAAAGAGTTAATATGCAAACATCTACCCAATAGAGACTTAAATACGGAAGTGATTTTATACCTACTGAAACAGGAAAGACTACAGGAGACAGGGATTTAATGTGGATTGATATTAAAAAGTCTAATGGAAACCTGGTGGTCTTTATGATTGGGATAGAACATCTTTCACAGCTCTTAAAACACTGTAAGTTTCAACTGCTGGGCTGGATAGTGAAGACACAGGTAGCGCTGCTGAAGGAGGGTTATACCCCAAGCCCGGGAATCTGAAGCTCTGATGTGTTCAGCCAGAGAACCTGCAAAGTTCTTGATGTTTCTGCCTTTCTCTACCCGACACATTTCAATTCTTCCCTTGCTAATAAAATACTGGAAACTGAGTAATAAAAGGCAAATTTCATTTCAATCCTTTGAGCCAGCTCTCTGCCAAAACTTCTCCTGCCCAGAGGGGTAGAGCAGGGAATGAGCTGGGACAAGCACAGATGTCCTCCTTCCACTCTAGAGGAAGAGCTGCAAACAGTATGGCTCAGCTTCTTGTCTACCAGCTAACACAATTCATAAATAAATCACAGAGGGAGAAGCAGGGGAGGCCCCTGTGGTTCAATTCTTTATCTCTTTTACTCTTTCCCAGTGTGGAAGACTGTCTTGAGGGTCTGGGGAGCAGAAGACAGAGTCACCTACATGGCCTGCTGTACAGCAGCTGTGGCAGCTTAGCAAAACCCATTCACACACTGGGTACAGCCCCACCAATGTTCACCTCCGCAGAGCTCCTCCTGTCGTTTTTTGTTCTTTTTTTTTTTTAAATCTTAAAAGAGGAAGCATTTCAAATGACCTAAATTTAAAAATAGAGTACTTCATGCTCATGACTATTTTAAATAGCATCTAAAATGAATTTTTTTAAAAAGTTTCCATTTTTGTGACACTTTCCCCTTCCCTTGAAAAATAGAAAAATACTGTAGAGCTTGTCATTCAATCCAAAACCAGACTTTGTGCCAGCTGGAATCCTAGGTTTATTTATTACTGTGCACAGCTCTTAACTGTTTGTTAAAGATGGAATTTTACCACCACTGAGGCATAATGTAGGTGAAGGTCATTTCCGTGTTTTGCCCAAAAGATTGACTCTTGCATGACCCCATGGGCAGAAATGATACTAAAGAACAGGGACAGAAGTACGACTCTGTCACTGATCAAACTATATTTATGGATAAATCAAGTTTAAACATAAGTAATTGCCTAATGGAGTTGGGCCAAGATGGAGCTAGGAAAATATCCATGACACTTCCAGTATTTGCATAACAGATTCAAAAATAAATCTGCAACATTTTATCGTCTGTAACATACTTAGCCACTTAGTTGCAGAGACATCTGGAAAAAGATAATCTAATGGGGCAGGGTTTTATTCTCTATCCCAGAAAATGGTTCACATTTATTCCCTATCATAGTTTCAAGTGGAATGGTTGTAATTCATCCAAGAAGCTTTTTTAAAAAGCACGGAATCAGACTTTCTGGGCATGGGACCCATACGCCTTTACAAAACTTCATAGGTTTACACCTATGTAGGTCATAGATTGTGAACAGCAGACAACACAATGACTATGTTTATGGATATACATGCTCATGTACACATACACAGTCAGTCAAGCTGAACCTAGATTCACAAATCTTACAAGGTTTTATTTCCACAAGAATGGGCTCCTATTCAATCTCTTTTGCCAGCCAGTCCTCAAAGAGAGACACAGACAAATATAGACACATAAACAAGCTCCTCTAAACATGGAATGTCTATCACTTATTTGAAGTCATCAAACGTGTGAGTCAGCCGTGTCTTGATACAATTAGTTGAGGTTCTCTTTCCGTGTGCTCCTAAGATGCTCTGTATTTCCCCCATTAAGCTGTGGGACTATGGCCCCTTCACTAGCTCACTATCACCTCCACCCTAGAGTCTGCCTTGGTGTATAGCCTGAAAGGCACACAGCAAGCACTCAATAAATATGGAGTAAAGAGCAAGGAAAGAGAAAGATGGCCAGGATAACAGGGTGAAGGGAGGAAAAGACATAATAAAAGATCGAAGAGAAAGGGAAGCCAGTGAGGGAGAGACTATCTGCCAGAAAATGGAGAAATCTGATATGAAAAGGGCAAAGTCAGAGGAGCACTCAGAAAAACAAAAGTGCTGCGATGTTTTCAAAAGATACATGCCAAAGATGGCACCCACTGATGAAGGTTTTCTATTACCAGTGTTACGTACAAATGAATTCAGCACCTGAGGTTGTGGTGGTAAAGGGTCATATCCTCAAAATGCCTTCAGGGACCAGGCAAATAGCATAAACATTCATAGGTGAGAAGAGGCTCGCATTAAGAAGCACAGCATCTGTTTTCAAGCAGAAAAACTGTGCAGATCAAACAAGCTCAGCCCCGATTCTATTCCTGCACCCTGGGGCTAACAAAACAATTTGATTCAAATATTTGTGGAATACCTACGATGGGGTTTTAATCACAAAACTTCACTTGAATAGCTGCAACTTCTAGCCTCTCCAGGCCTCTTTCCTCATCATGGGGAGAAAAACACAAACATTTCACCATTTGTTGAGAGGAGAAGAGGTTTTACATGAAGTAACCTGACAGATTTATCTGTACTGAGAAAGGAAAAGCAACCAACACCTGACCTACCAGAGCTTCTCACCTCAGGCAGTCGTCCTGAGCAGAGGTCTCAGCAGCAGGAGCCTGCTCGGCCCCAAAGGATGTAGCAGAGACTCCAATACCATGGCTAAAGCAACTCCTTTGAAGTCAAAATGCTGATCTTCTCACATGCTGATTATAGACACTTTCGTCATCAAACAGAAAAATTCGGGGCAAAATGGATCATTAACGGTGTCTGTTTCCAGCATTTTCTTATCAGGAGAGTGGCTCAAAATCTAAATCCATCTTAACTAGCCACACAGTCCCCTCTCCATTAACAATGCTCTTATCGTATCCTTTATTTGTTTTTATACAAATTTTAATCATCTGTAACAATGTATTTGAGTAACCACTGTCTTCCTGTCTATTGCTTCCACTACCCTGTAAATTCCATGAGGTCAAGGACAGAGTCTAGACTTGCTCATGACTAAATCACCTGCATCTGGCGCACAGTCATCATGAGCTATGTATTTTTTGTTGGCCCAACAAACGTGACTCTTGTTGCTACCTGTTTTACACAAGCACACCTCCATTGACACAAGGCAGGGAAAAGAGAAGAGTGAGGCATCTGGAGAGCTCAATGTCAAGGTTATTTCCCAGCTGCCATTTCTTACATTTCCTGACTGCAAGTTTAACTAGGAACTACACTAACAGACCCAAGGGCTATATATTCTTCTTCATCCCATAAGCAGAAAAATAAAAGTCCTGTGGAATTGTGCAAATCCAACTTAAATTTTAGATCCCAGACTCATTATCTGGCACCCATCATTCAGAAATACTTTACTATCACTAGAAGCCAGTCTAAACCCTGGTCTCACATACCACATAATGCTGAAATTCTTCCCCATTTTGTCTCAAACCTGCCCCCAACTCTGTTTCATTGGGGCTGAACCACTATCGAATTTCTATCCTTATAGGGGGTTTGGTTTTAGACTATGCTTATAAATCCCAGATTCCCAGCGAGTTCAGGAATTATGCTTCTGTTTACCTCACATATGACCTTGAACATTTCTATTACCCATGGATGTAACATGCAGTTGTTAAGGCTACACATTGCATCAGCCCATGAAATTAGTTGGGGGCTATCCAGCCTGACCCCTCTCACCAGGCCACGTACCTTGTCGGGGGACTGTGCCCATGCAGAAGGAATATCTTTTTCTGGGATTACAGGCTTGAGCCACCACGCCCAGCCTGCAGAATGGTTTTCTTTTAAGGAATCCCTACTGATGCCAGAACCACCTTGGAAGGATAATTAATGACATTTTGAAAAGCAAACTTCCTTCTCGCTGCCTTTCATAATGCAAAGTGAAGGTGAGGTGGGGTAAGAGTCCCCGTGGAACACACAGTGCATTTTTACAGGAGCTTCTAAAGCCCCTCAGTGAGACAGAAACACACTTCCTCATTGAAGCAAAACTTTAAAAACATTATAACTAAAATGTGAGTTAAACTGAGGAAACATCTTACATCTGTGATTCTCCCTCCAGAAGAACATGACTAGGTAGCTAGCTGCCAGACACTCTTGTTTCAGCAAACGTGTGGTTGTGTGATGAGGGCTGGCTTCATGATTCAGATGGAACCGATCAGTGCACTGACACTGATGGAGACAGAGCTTGTCAGGCATAATATGTCTGTAGGCAGCACTACCTGAAACTCTGTTAGGAAATCTGAAGTCTTTAGATGGAAGGAAGGAAATAAGCCAAAGCCTAGAGTCACACAGTCAGTATCACTTCAGACAAGTCAATTACACGGAGTCAACACCTTTACCTGTGAAATGAGGGTAGGAATATCCACCCAAAAAGTGTATGATAGTGACAACACGAAGTGTACATAAATATTTAAGCAACATCTACACATAAGAGACCCTAAATATCCATGGAAATAAAAGCAATGGTTACATGCTTCTCATATCCTGTGGCCCACTGACCTCATAAGTCATTGTCTTGACCAGCTCCACTTGCACAGCATTATGAACTCCATGTGTGCAGGGCAATTCAATTGTCTGGTTTGATGTTCTTAACTTGTGAGGCAATAAATGGCCATTTTAAAGATGAGAAGACTGAAGTTTAGTTCACATTGTTAGTGGCTCGGATCAAAGATCGTCCACTGTCAAATTTAGTGATCTGCCTCATAACTCCACAGTGGCTGTGGCTCTCTGGAAGTTCTATTCTTGGTATGATGCAAAGGAAGTCAGAAGTTGCAAAACTCTGAATCAGATAACTAAGCCATGAAAAGTGATTGATGTTAAGCATTTGTACACGTGAACCAAAGCAATGAGTGACTAGAACCCAAAGAGAGTTTGGAGTTATTTGGCTATGACTGAGAAATGATGGGCTAGGAATCCAGGTAGCAACAACAAAAGTAAATACACACTGTCTCTCCTCTTTGAGAAGATGAAGGAAAACATCTTTTTTCAGTTTAATGATGCTTCCTGTAGGCAAAAGTTTTCTCATTGAATGAACAAAACTAGCAAGTGCACAACAAATTAATGATAACCTTTTGCCCAAGGTTGCCATAGCAATGTCCACATGCTGTGCAATGATCTAGGCTCCCCTGCATGCCTCTTCTCATTGCACCCTCATGACAACCTCATGGCTCCGTTATCTCCGAGTTTTGGATACAGACTGAGTCTCAGAAGAGGTGAGTTTGTGTATCAGGCAGGGTAGAGAGAGAACTGGGGAAAAGGGTGCATCAAAGTCACTGAAAGAGCTGAAGGTGTGGCTCTAGAAAGACATCCAAGATGACCATGAGGAGTAAAACTACTTTTGCGCCATCAGAAAGGCAGAGAATCAGGAAGTCACCAACAGAAACATTATCAGAAATATACTGTCTGAATCATAAACAAGGATCAGAAAGCTGCAGTCACCAACATAGCCTTTGGCTTTACAGGAAAGCCACACTAGCAATGAAATAAAGGCCCTATCCATTGCTACTCAATGAACTTAGTGGCCAGATACTGAAACACAAGTGCCCAAAAGCCCAATGTCTCCTCCAATGTTCTAGCCAGCAAAGAACACAGAGAATACAGAAAGTTGACCTCAGTCTCAATTTGGTCTTCCAAAACTCAAATAAGTGCATCTAACTGGCCAAAAAGGTATCATATCCAGGGCCCTAGCTGTGAAGGGTATGGAAATGTCAAGTTCAGCCTTCTGCCTTTCAGGAGAGGAAGGCAAACGTTGAGGTAGCTAGCAAGGTTCCCGAGAGCCCAACCTGTGCCTGCTTTACCAGGTTTGCAGCCCATAGCTGATTCCTAATTAAAGGGAGTGTGAACCAAAAAGGGGTAAGGCCAAGTATATGAGTAAATGCACAGAAACATGACAGACTAGGTTAACCAGAGAACTAAAAAGGGCTTATCACCACTAAAGTGAAGAGTGCATTTGGAAACGAGGTGGAGGATAAAGCTGGAGGGGTATTCAAATGCCAGATGATGAAAAGTCTATCACCACAGCTTAGAATCCTTCTCAGCCTAAGCTAGATATCCCTTGTGAGCTTCTAAGAAGCATTGTACAATCCTCAGCTACCATTGATCACACAGAATTGTAACCATTCGTGTTCTTGCCTACTCTGCTGTTCCCCTTGACAATGAGGGTGGGAGGTCAAGGGAAAGGAGGGGACATCCCATTTTGTACTTCTAGAAGATAGCACAGTGCCAGGCCCATAATAAAATCTCCAGAAATATGTGTTATATGGAATTATGTCCCAAGGTTCTTTCCAACATCAATCAATCATCTACTTAAAAAGGAGAAAATGCTCTCTTTACCTTAAGTACCTTTCATGGTAAAAATTGGTTAATTGTAGATTACAGATTGATAACTGTAGGAATATATTCCTATAGACATATTTGTGTACATTTATGTATGGTAGTAGACAACTGCTGTTTTTGTTAACTGAGCCACCATTCTCCCATTCTGATGACAGTGCCTCAATTTTCCTGTAGGAAACCACAGCTACTTCCTTCACATGAAGAAATTCACATGAGGGGTATAATCTCAGCCCTGGGGTTTCAGATTGGCACATGACCTGGCTGGACCAATGAAAGTTCTCTGTGGGATTCTTGATATGAGCTACTTAGCAGGGAGGGAAAAAACGTTTCTGTATTCTGCTGAGATTGCTACTAGTGACAAGATGGTAGCGTTGTATGGCCAAGGACCACCACATGAGCCAAGGTGTCCAAAGAAGGCAACATGGAGGAATCGGAGCCCATGGAAGGAGAGACACAGACTCTTGACAACAATGAGTACCCAGATCTAGGGTGTCAAAGCTATCACTGGTCAATAAATTTCTTTTTCATTAGAAGGTCAAGAATGATTTCAGGGCCGGGCGCGGTGGCTCAAGCCTGTAATCCCAGCACTTTGGGAGGCCGAGGCGGGTGGATCACGAGGTCGAGAGATCGAGACCATCCTGGTCAACATGGTGAAACCCCGTCTCTATTAAAAATACAAAAAATTAGCTGGGCATGGTGGCGCGTGCCTGTAATCCCAGCTACTCAGGAGGCTGAGGCAGGAGAATTGCTTGAACCCAGGAGGCGGAGGTTGCGGTGAGCCGAGATCACGCCATTGCACTCCAGCCTGGGTAACAAGAGTGAAACTCCGTCTCAAAAAAAAAAAAAAAAAAAAAAAAAAAAAAAAAAGAATGATTTCAGTCTTGTACCACCAAAAGAAATTCAAAGTTTTAAGTTTACCACACACATGCTATTAGGTGAAGAAATGGCAATGACTAAAATAGCAGAATGAAACTCACCTTTGGGGGACATCAATCTGTCAGTGATTTACTGTGCAGCCATTTCAAGGGGGATAACTCGAAGAGATGAGGCTGTCACTTGGACATTCTTAAGAGAATTAAAAAAAAAAAAAAAAAAAAAAAAAAAGCAGGCCGCACGTCGTGGTTCACACCTGTAATCCCAGCACTTTGGGAGGCCAATGTGGGCAGATAACAAGGTCAGAAGATCAAGACCTTCCTGGCCATGGTGAAATACCATCTCTACATATATATATATATAAAGAGGGAGAGAAAGAGAGAGACATAATAATCCCTCTCTTTGTCTAAACTGCACAGATAATTAATAAAGAATGATCATTACTAAAATGGCTTCAGAGTTTCTCAGGGCTACGGGAATTACAATTGTTCTGAAAGAAAAGTGATTACTTACAGTTTCCCCCTAAGATTTTAGTTGTATAGTTATTAATGATATTGAGACAGCATGATGCCCATTAAAAAAAGAGTTGAAGACTTTCCAAATAACTGAGCCAAATTAGATATTGAAAAATCAAAGCGAGAAAGCCCCATCACTAAAAGTATATAAATATAAGAGAATCGGCCAGTAAAACAGGAAGAGTCCCTCTCATCTAAAATGGCCTTTGCTTGTCATCAAACTCATACAGAATTCCTAAAATCTGTCCGTGTAGTAGCTTCTAAGTGATATGTCAACAAATATATTCACTGAGAATAAGTATTCTGCCTAGAGCCAATGTTTTTAGAAAAACATCCTAAAGAGTCAACTGTTAAATCACGAAAATGAACGTTCTGAGCAGGTGTTTGGAATTGTGCTGATTTATCCACATTTCCCAGTTTAATTTCCACATTTACCAACAAACTTCTGCAAGAAAACATAAAATGTACCTGGAAGGATTATGTTCATCATAAATACAAGGACAGTTGTGCTAGACATTTCTGTACTGGTAAGGGTGATTCATAAATCACATTCATTTACCTAAATCCTTAAAGTTTTCCTGTTTAAAGTGCAGTGATTCGGATGCCAAGTGTCAGAGTTTAAAACAGTATTTTTAAGCTATTAGCAGTTGACATTTTAATTAGGCATATTTATGACAGACATGGTTGGGGGGAAGAATATAAGCAAGAAATAAAGGCTGAATCAAGGACACATGAAAGGAGAAAAGAATTACCATCCATTTCCTTTTATCCTTTTCTGTTAGCATATCAATTGGAAAGCAGTATAACTGGTCAAAAAATGTTAGATCTAAAGCCAGCCTTCATCAGCTCAATCATGACTCTGATATTTACCAGCTGTGAGACCCCGAACACGTTTATATAAACTGCATCTGTTTCCACATGGATAATGCCAGCAGGTACCTCAAAAGGTTGCTGTGGGAACTGAATTGGGAACTGCTCAAAAAATATTTTGCACAGGGCCCAAGAGGAAAGAAGTATTGAGTAAATGCTAGCTACTACTATATTATTTGTAATCTTACGTACCAGGTCAAGGGATAATACTGGTAGTTAATTGTTGCTTCAAATTGTGTTTATGTATTTATATTTCTTCTTGTACCAGAAAAGATGCAAGACTAATTTTTTTAATTAGTTGTTGGTGTTGTTTTTCAAAGGGTTTCTCAGTCTGCTGTCCAGGCTGAGGTAAGCAGCACAATCATGGCTCACCACAGCCTCAAATTTCTGGCCTCATGAAGTGATCCTCCTGCCTCAGCCACCCAAGTAGCTGGGACTATAGGTGCACACCACCATGCCCGGCTAATATTTTTATCTTTAGATTTTTGGCTTTTTTTTTTTTTTTTTTTTTAAGAGATGGAATTTCACTATGTTGCCCAGGCTGGTTTCAAACACCTGGCCTCAAATGATCCTCCTACACCAGCCACTCAAGTCACTGGGATGGCAGGCACAGCCACTGTGCCCAGTATGCAAGACGCTTTAAGAGACATACAAAAGACAAAAACATAACTCAAGAACAGATTAAGAATTAACAAGATTAAGAACATTTAAGAATAGGTTAAACAAATAAGTAAACAAATGCCGTAGACAGAAATGGAGCCAGGAACAAGACGAAGAATGAGAATCACTTAGATACGGCTGCTCTGAGCAGCTACTGGTTTGTCTTCAGCCTTCTGGTATCCAACGCAAGAAAGAAAACTGGGTCTGCAGCACGGTATTCACTTCTCAGTACTCATGAGATTAAAACACACAAAATGCCCAGAAAGAGAGGGTATAGTGATTTTGTTGGAGGCAGAGAACATGAGAAACTAAGGCCATGCAGCAAATCTTCAGAGGGGCACATAATTAACAGCCACTGTAGATAGCATTGATGGCCTTAATTCCTTAGCCCTCCCTGTATCCACACTTGTGCCATGGCCTCCGGGACCAAATGTATATTTCCCCACCCCTCCAGTGTAAGTTTAGTACTAGAACTTCCTTAGGCCTGATATGTGGTTAAAAGTAACAGTACAAAATAAATAAATAAATAAAAAGTAACAGTACATCTTCACTCAGTACTGGTCCCCTGCCTTGAAAGTTCTTTAGCATTTCTGCTTGCTTTGCTGCGTCTCCACCACAGCCACAGAAGGAAGTGACATAGCTGGTGTGGTTGCTAGTCTAAGGGAGATGAAAGACACAGAGCAGAATCAGACCCTGCAGTGTGGAGCAGAGCCCACCCGCTGAGCCCAGCCTAGATCAGCTAAACCTTAGATGATTCACTAAAACACAAACAAAAATAAATGATCATTGCTTTAAAACTCAGAGTTTTGGGATGATTTATTATGCAGCAATGAAAACCAAATGCAGTAACAAAATGATGACAGTTTTTAAAGCAGTATTTCTATTGCCAACTGTAAGTCAAAAAGTATGCCTTCTAAATGACTTACCATAACATGTCTTCATAGCTTTTATTTCTCAATGTATTAACCTTGTTACTGTAATTTCAGAGACCCTCAACAATTAATATCAATTTGTCACTCACCATACTCAATGAAAGTGCTCTGAAATACAGTCATCAAAATTAAACGAAGGTTTGAGGTCATCAGTCTCCAAATATAGGCCATACAGCATAAGCAAAATTCACTGGAAGGTGAACTACAGAGGCAAGCAGTATGTCATACCTTAAAGAGTTAGATCAACAGCTTTCAAAGTAACACGTGGCATGAAAGTGGCCCATCTGTGGCCAGGTGCGGTGGCTCACGCCTGTAATCCCAGCACTTTGGGAGGCCAAGGCGGGTGGATCACGAGGTCAAGAGATCGAGACCATCCTGGTCAACATGGTGAAACCCCGTCTCTACTAAAAATACAAAAAATTAGCTGGGCATGGTGGCGCGTGCCTGTAATCCCAGCTACTCAGGAGGCTGAGGCAGGAGAATTGCCTGAACCCAGGAGATGGAGGTTGTGGTGAGCCGATATCACGCCATTACACTCCAGCCTGCGTAACAAGAGCGAAACTCCGTCTCAAAAAAAAAAGAAAGTGGCCCATCTGTGTGGCCCTCAGGAGAGCTGCCATGTGTATGAAGACACACTGGACTGAGAAATCAGACTCTTCAAATGTGTGCTTTATTCAAAAGATACCAGAGCAGATGAGCAGATGTCCCATGGGATTTGTGTTGATTTGAGTTGAGTTGCTTCTCACATGGGCAATGCTATCCAGCATCCATAGGGCAGACACTGTTACAGGGACTTATTAATTTATACATGGATAATGAAACTCATGAGCAAGGCTTGGAAGACCAACCGATAACTCTAAGAACAATAGTAATAGCTGACTCCCATTGATATGGATGGTGCTAGTCACTGTGCTAAGCACTAAGCATCAGTTATTTCATTCAATTCATTTAACATTCATAATAACCCTAGGAGGTAGTTATTTTTATTCACTTCTCCAACCAACTTTGCCTTCTGCTTTTACAAGCAAGTGTTCTGGAACTTGGAGAGACTGAGGGACTTCGCTATAGTTACAAAGGCACCACACCTTGTTTAACCGGAGCTCTTAGGCAAAATTAGGACAGGTGATTAGCATTTGCTTTAGGTAAGTCTTGAACATTTTCTTAGTTAACTGAAGATTTAAAAAAAAAATTGTATTTTTAAGAATACATTATAAGTGTACATAATATGTATGGGGTACAATTTGATGTTTCAATACATATCCATGTTGTATAATGATCCAAGCAGGGCAGTTTGTGTATTCATCACCTCATGCACTTACCATTTGGCAAGAACCTTCAAAAGCCTCTCTTCTAGTTAACTGGTAATAAGCAATGTTTTAACCATAATCATCCTACCATGCAACAGAATACCAGAATATATTTCTCCTATCTGACAGTTGATTGAAGTTTTAATTTTTTTTAAATATGACGCTTCCCTAATTTCAATTGGTCTGTGAAAATATTATGTCAAGTAGAAAGCACTTTTCATAAATAAAAGGGCATGTGATGCACTATGAACATCTCCCAAATGATTTGGAGAAAAAACATCAATTCTAGTAATATTGTTTTAGATTATCCCACAGATCTAGGTTTATTCAGAAGACTTTGACCTAAATCCCTCAGTATTCTGCTTTAACTAACTCTCCACCCATTTGAAATCCTGTTCATTTGTTCTCACTGGTAGATTTTCCACCTATGTTTTTCTCTTTTGAATTATTTTCTACTGAAAAGAATACAGACCTTGGTGTGATTGGAAATCGCACTGTGAATATACAAGGTTTTCTTGTCTAATTTTTCTGTAGTTTTCTTTCTCTCTCTGTTGCTACCTCAAAGAGATGACAGATTCTGCACTCACATTTTATGTAAATTATGTACAAGCTTCACTATTTGGGCTTGTATATTATTCTAATGACTTTCTACAGTGGTGTGGGGGGCACATGGTAACAGCCAGCAACAAATCATTAGAAATTAAATTCAAACCCAGTGTGTGCCAGGTATAAACATTTCCAATACATTTTGCCTCCAATTTAGTTCAGATGACTAAAAACAGACCTGTGGGACTGTTCAAAGGCACTAAATCTCCACAGAATCATGCAGTGCTATGACATAGGCATTCTGGTCTCAAATATTCATCATTCATCAGCAGTGGAAACAAACAGAATTCACATGTGCGAAGTAACAAAATAGATGGTCCTAGCTGATGTACCAGTTTGATTCAACTGATTATTACTGTCACAATGAGCAGCTTCTTAAACACACCTATCCTGGTCAACTTTATCTGTTAGAAACAAAACCATCCCTGCTATTAATTCTATCTCAAAACTTCATGTAGCCTAGTTTTTTCACCTCAAAGATAATTCATTTCAGACAGTCACTACTGCTTCACAAAGCAAATTTTGTTGTTTTCTTAGCCAATTAAGGGCTCCCCAAGAACAGAGAAGAATCTGTCAGGTTGTTATAAACCATCAAAAGTTCTAGAAATGTCACAATATCTCCTTTCAATATTCTTTAACATGCAAAGGGACATGCAGCTTTGTCATCAAAAGCTGTATTGGTTCCCTCATATTTTCTCGCCTAAACCATAAAGGAGAGATGTTTATCATTATGGCAAAATAAATAATTTAGCCAACCCAAATCTCTTACAGTTGCATGTGATGGCAAACCAAAGTCACACTAAAGGAGAGGGATGGAATAGGGGTTAATATGCTCACATGACTAGAAGTCTTGTGATTTTATTTAGGGTGGGTCTAGGCAGTGATGTTGGTAAACATTTAACGATATATACACTTAAAAAAAAAAAAAGGCAGGTGCTAGAGGGGCTGACTTGCAGCCAATTTCAAGCTACCAACATGCTATCAACCAGCTCACAGAATTCCTGAACATTTAACAATAGGCTGCTGTATGCTGGGATGAGCCATGCGCAGCATGATACTACTCCCTCTCTTTTCTGCTTTACATCATCTGCTTTCATTCTCAAACAGGTTTGCTGAAAGATGACTGCAGGGGAGCGTTCTCACAGGGCTCTAAAGAGCTTGGCTTTGGATCTGTCCTCCTAAAACCAACATCACCACAAAGGAATGAAGTATTCTGGTCACCCAGTTTGGGAGCTAGACAGAATGGGGGCAGCTACCTTCAAATCATTTGGATGAGGTAGGACTTGTGTGAAACGGTGGTAAGTGTAGCCCTCCTAAGAAAGAAACACTGTGCAGATGAACATCATGAACACCATCCAAGTTTCAATATGTCAGAGATTAAATCTGCAGCAAAAGTTTACTCCATTTCTGGGTGTGTAAAGCAGCTAAAATTACCTACCATGTGGAAATTTCCTACCTATCAAGGAAAATCCAGAACAAAAGCTTAAGATCCAAGAAAATAAAATGCGTTTTCAAGAAAAATACGCTCTTGCAACATAAAAAGCTGTCTTCAGTTACGAATAAATATAAAATGTGAAGATATATAATTGCTGCATAAATTTATTAATAGAAGTGCTAATACCATAAATCGTATATCTCCATTTTGACACACAATCCTTTATTTTCCTTTCACTGAGGAAGAAAAATAAAGGAGAGGAACTGGTAATATTGCTTGCAACTAAATTGGATTTTCCACCAGAGAAAGCTGTTTAGAAAAAGCTATACTAAAAAGCAAAATAGTACTCACAAAAGGGTATTAATGAATCCAACTAGGAGGAAAAAGCCTCCAACAATACAAAGCTTTCCTAAACCTCTTTCAGGATTGAAAGCCGAAAGGATGCTTTGAAACTCTCTGTCTGTGCAGAAACCATCTCACCTGCCAACTGAGTATAAGATAGAGCTGAAATTTTAGAATAAGAACTCTTAACTCAAACTACAAGTCTTAACCGACGAGTCAAAAGGAGAGACCGCAGCAGCTCTGGGTTTAGAAGGAAACCGATACATCCTGCCCTCAAACTGTGAGGCACTATAGGAGAAAGATGTAAAGGACACAGTGCCTTTGTGCTCCCACCTCAGCCACCGTGGGCGTCATAATACAGAGGTGAAAGTTCAACATGTGACGGGGAGGGATCCAGCAGACTTTGTGACTTTATGCTACATAGTTTGTTCACTGCTGTGCACAGAATTTGAATCCTGTTTGTTTATACAACGATATTTATTTAATAACAAAAGAGTAAGTAAAAGCAAGGAAATAACCAAGGCATCCTGGGCATTTTCCCCTAAAGAATAAAGGAGTCAGGTTACCTTTCCAAAGATTTTCTGTATCACGAAATGCAGTCAGCTGCAAACATATGCCTGCACAGGGCTGAATGCGTACCCCACCGAGCAAGGGTGCAGTCGTTGAATGACATCAGCGAAACCAATCTAGGCCATTTGTGCATTTCTTTCAGATCTGTCACCATGGGACACAGTGCTTGGCCAGGCCACTGTTAGGACAGTGGAAAATCAAGGTGGAAGGCTCTGATGAAATCAACTGTCACTAAGTTATTTTCACGGGTGAATGGGTTTCCTCACAGGGGTTTAATACTAAATTATCCTTTCCATGGGGTGTGCTAGATTAATGGAGGAAACAAAGCAAAGACATCGTTGCCTGGTGAGACTAAGAGGTAGGTCCCCAAATATTAATATTTACTGCCTATGACGAGATAGTCACATTCACAAGAAAATACATGTATGTCTACAATCCCAGGTGGCAAAAAGGAAAAAAAATGCTAAATGGCAGTTATATCCTCAATGTTATACATTACATATATTAGTAAACCCTAGAGTCCCATACCATACATACATGCCATATGGATAGATAAATGGCATTTGTGTTAGTAGTCTTCGAACTGGATGATAGCAGTTGGCACAAGTCAGGAATGCAGCAATTGTCTGAAAATAGGGAAAAATACCACTTTCTATCATTAATTATTGAAATATAGGCATAGTGGGTATAGTTCGGGAGCATCTGTATAGTATTTATTTTTATCCTAGTAAACTATACTTTACCTTTGTGGTAGAATTTTAACTTGGCTATTTTACTAATATCACATATAGTCCCGGTAACATCTTTTTATTTAAAATCACAAATATTAGTTGGAGAGATGTGTTAAAAGAGATTTACCAGACTGCATACATAGATGAGGCCATAAGACATGACATCTGAATTGATATAGGTTACATCACACCGTAGTTAATGATCAAGTATCTGCGAGTGTTCCCAACAGGGAAAGATGAAAACTAAGATGAAAGAATGCCTTTTGCAGAATTAAGACCTTAGAATTATTTCACAGCCTGAGTTTACATCCTGTGTTCAGAAGAGAAAGATATATTATTTCAATACATTTTCATTTATTCTTGTCTTTATAAAGGCAGAGCTTCTTACTCAAAAGAACAAATTTAGCTTTAACAAAGTAAGTGTAAAACGTGACCCTAATTTTCACTCTGCTGTCCTTTCTTCTCTGCTGTGCTTATTAGCTGCTGCCCTTTGACCCTGAACAGCAATCCTTTGAGCACGTCACCTTCCACCATCAAGAGGAGGTTCGCTCCAGTTTGCTAGTATTTCTATTGTAGCTGTTGATATGCCAGGGAAAGTAATTTTCTTTGGACCCTATAACCCTTCTCAAACCCAGCTCCTTCAAACAACTCACCTAAGAGAATGTGAAAGATACTAAAACACTGATGTCAGAAATTAAATATAGTTAACTTTTTGTTCCTTTGTTTTCTTTGGCATTTCTTCTATTTACTTTCTGTCATGTATGCCATAGGATTTAGAAAGGACAGTTATGGAAACAGGGACCATCAACCTGAACTTCCGAGAGAGGATTTTGTATGAGGATCACAGTCCACCAGTAGAAGTAGAATAGCGTTGGATAGACTCTTTAACAGGCTTTTTTTTCAGGGTCAGTGTTGATGGTTGATGGACTCTGTTGAAAACAAAAGAGTAATTCTTCTATGGAGCTGTCTTGCAAAATTCTATTCTAGAGTTTTGTGTTTGTCCTTGGTAAGGACAAAGCAAATGAGAAAAGAAAAATATGGCATTTTGATCAAAATATATCTGCCATTAAATCTAAGAGTCAGAGCTCCATGGTGTTTGTAAGATGCTTTAAAAGGTAGGTAGCCTGAGGATGCTATGTGCCATCAAAGGGCAATGAATGGCCCACAGCCCCTCTCCTCCTCGCCTAGCAACAACTTTGGCATCATTTGGGAAATCAATCATCTCCTACATTTAGTCTATAAGGTTTAAGTGGAGTTCTACCCTTAGTCATGAAGAATGTGCCTCCAACCCAAGAGGCACATCTTACTTCGCTACCCACAGAGATTTATTGTGGGATAGACACATGACCTAGTACATTCTAATCAGGATGACTCTCAGGGTATCTACAGGAGCTGTAATGAAAGAAGTATATTCTCTTCTGCTGGAGCTTCTGTAGCCATACTGCTACCACTGGCAAGGCTGGACAAAAGGCAAGCCTTTAAGCATTTGATGGGATGTTAGGAATACAGTAATATAATTTCTCCTTGGGTATAAAATATACTGTTGCCCCTACCCTAGTGAGAATATGGCAATGATCTCACCCCATAGAATTCCAGATGGAATTCTGAAGCAAACACTAGAAATTTCTGCTTCAGAATTCCATCTGGCTTTGGTTACTTTCTGCTACTTATGATTATTATTTTTATTTGAAACAGAGGCTCACTATGTTGCTGGACTTGAATTTCTTATTCTCAGGTGACTCTCACACCTCAGCCTTGAAAGTAGCTGGGAGTATAGGTGTGCACCTCAATTTTTTTAAGAAAATAATTTAATGGCTGGGCACAGTGGCTCATGCCTGTAATCCCAGCTCTTTGGGAGGTTGAGGTTGGGTGGATCATTTGAGGTCAGGAGTTTGAGACTAGCCTGACCAACATGGTGAAACCCCCTCTCTATTAAAAATACAAAAACTTAGCCAAGCATGGTGGCACATGCCTGTAGTCCCAGCATCTTTGGAGGCTGAGGCAGAAGCATCGCTTGAACCCAGAAGAAAGAGGTTCCAGTGAGCCGACATTGTGCTGCTGTACTCCAGCCTAGGTGACACAGCAAGACCCTGTCTCAAAAAAATTTATTTAATTTTAAAAAATCAGCATAAACTGAAATTGACTTCATAATGGACTTAAAGACTCTCAACAAGTCATAATAGGCTTAACAGGGCAATATCACATTGTTTATATCAGTTATAAAGCTGGATGGATTTGCACTGGCATCTTTTCACTGTTTTTTAGTGAGATCATGCATCATCCCAAGCATTCTCATGTCAAAGACTGGACATGAGAATTGTTACAGCTTTGAAATTCTGTCCATTTTCCACCCATTTAGTTAGATTTAAGAACAGTATGGACCTATCTTATCAAAAAACTAGATTCTAAAGTCAGTACATAAATTACATAATCATATAATATGACTTTATCATTTCAGTTTACATTCCTGAATATAATATGGTCCAGTATCTTCAAAACATATCAAGACTAATCACTTCTCACCATTCACACCATCATCATCAAGTTCAAACCACCAACACCTGTTTTTCCGAATTACTTCCAAAGCCTCCTAACCAGTCCAAAATTACTCCCATGTAATGTATTCTTTAAAGAACTGGTAAATTCTTTAAAAAAAAAAAATAAACAAGCCGATGAGATCACAGCACTACTTAATACTCTCTAATGTCCTCCCATTGCAAAATCTGTACCATGGCTTACAAGGTCCTCTCAATTTTATTTGCTCCATCGCCGCCCATCTAATCCCAATTCCTGTCACTCTCCCTCTCTCACACAAAGCTTCAGCCCCACTGGCTTTCTTGCTGTTCCTTCAACATTCCAAGATCTTTCCTCAGGGCCTCTTTAAACCTTCATACCTCTACCTGCAACCGTTTTCTTCTTAATACTTACAAGGTCTCCCTTTTTAATCCATTCAGTTTACTGCACAAATGGCTTATATTCAAAATTTTTTCCTCGACCTCTTATCAAAAACAAGACCCCTTTCCTAACACTCACTATCCCCTTGTTTTATTTTCCCCGTAGCACCTGCAACTATATAATTTCCTTGTTGACATGTTGATTATTCATCTTATCCACTGATTATAATCCCTATGGGCACAAGTATTTTGTTTGTTTTATTTGCTGCTGAATCATAGCATCAATCATAGAGCCTGTCACCTATAAATTGCTCTACAAATATCTGGTGAATAAATTAATCAATCAATAAATGAATCTTCCAACAACACGATCCAACACAGACCAACGTTCAAATCCTACCAAGTCTAATAATGTGGCTAAAGGGGCACCTGTTCTTGGTTCCCTTTGGTGAAATTCTGATAATCAATACATGGCGAGCATATTTACATATTTCAAAGTTACCTGCAAGGTAATCTTATTTTGAGGCTGTGTAATAGGAATAAGTATCTATTAGCTGGTAGGAAGCACATGCACACATATGCACACATGCATGCACACACAGAAACTACTCTAATCCTTTATATCTTAATTTGAAATTTTTACTTCAAAAATATTATTGCAGACATTAGTAATGTCATGCCCTAAGAAGAGAGCAGACACAAATTGAGTTGTTTCTCCAGGAGGGAAAGCAGGCTGCAGCTACTTCCAGAAGGTCAAGAGATCAGGGTATGAATATCTAAGACGTGTGTGTATTTTTCTGCCACAGAGAGAAACTGTGAAACTGTGAAAACACAGTACACAAATGGAGGATCAACTAACAAGCTACCAGTCAAGGGGAGATTCAAGAAGTTTCAAAGAAATGCTCTGAACCCCAAAACAACAAAGAAAACATGTTTTGAAGAGTACACAAAGACGGTTCTCTTAAAAATCTTTCAGGATTTCTCAACAAAGTAGAATGTTACATATCCCCTTCTCTAT
This sequence comes from Saimiri boliviensis, assembly GCF_048565385.1. NCBI lineage: Eukaryota > Metazoa > Chordata > Mammalia > Primates > Cebidae > Saimiri > Saimiri boliviensis. Next base: position 50,406,216 of record NC_133456.1, read on the forward strand.
AATCTATACCATCTGGGCTTTCTGTACCCCACCAGCAGGTGTAAGAATGCCTATCATTTGCACCCTTGCCCATCCAAGGTATTGTAACTTAAAAAAAAATTTCCAAACCTGTAGGTTAAAATACAACGTCTGCCTGCTTTAACTTGGAGGTCTCTAAGTTGCTTACGGTACAACCTCAGGATCCATTGATGCTCACTTTGTGGCCCCAAAAGAAAAAGCTTCAAAGGAAGGCCAAGTGAAATCCTGGACATGCAGTGTGAGGAAGAAATAAGGGCCACTGGTTAACCAAGAGTCAACCCAAGCAGTCTCTGTGAAGTTCCTTTCTCACTGTTCCTGTTTCTTTCTCTCCTCATCAACAAATGAGTATTAGAAGCATCTTGAATTTGCCTTCCAATCTAACAAGCACCTTTATCTTCCCCAATGATCTTCATTAAAATTCTGTAATAAGCTGACTCTTCTCTAGACGCAGATCCAGAAAAATGGGCTTTCCCTCAGAGTCTCGAGTTACTAAGTGGTAAGACCCAGACTAGAACCTGCGTTTCCTGATGACCTGTTTAAAGCTCTTTCTACCACGGCATAGTTCCTTAAGAGAAACCAAGTGAAAGAAAGGTAATTTTCACTCACAATTCACCAGGAAAAAAAATAAAAGAAGAGGGAGAGAAGGAAGAAGGAAGAGAAAGAAGAGAAAGGCAGTTGCCCCATTCTCCCAGGGCTAATCTTCTACTCCCATGCTCTTGAACCAATTTTAAACTCCACCTAAAGTTACCATTCTGTAACATCAGTGCTACCCCCAGCTAAGCCTGCCTGTTTGGTTTCTGTTAGCTTTGACCAAAGTGCCAGTTATTATACTAAAATTCTGTTTTGAGGTTTATGGTGAATATCGGTTTCCACAAAATTTTTCATTAAGAAATGTTAGAAAACACAGCTCTCAGTCAATTGCCATGGGGCACAATACTCAGGAATGACTCTTCTTCATTCTCTCCAGTCTCAGGGACACCAATCCAGATTGAATTACATCTAAAAGTAGCCTAAGGCCACATTTTTGGAATAAAAACACCAAGGACACAGGCTGATTTTAGGGCAAATTTTAGGTCTGGCATTTTCTCATTCTGCTCCAGATCTAGGGGTTATACTCTACTAAAATACCTATCCTTGCTTTCAGTGGGAACTCATCCTCCCCAGGCCCTTCCAGCCCTGGCCAGGATTCAATCATCCATTCAACAGCTATTCACTGCACGTTCACATTGTGCTAGTTGCTGGGCATACAATGAAGAACAAGATAGACACTGTTTTTGTTCTTTAGAGATGACATACTAGTGAGAAAGCCACACAAAAGACAAGTAAACAAACACAGCAATGATCAATTACAATAGTGTAAAGGAAATAAACAGGGGCACTAATGGAGAATAATGAAGGCACCTTCCTTCTTCCGGGTGGCCAGGCAAGGCCTTCTTGGAAAGTAAGTCAGTAACAATACTGTCATTAACCCACTTAGGCTAGTGTTCCATTACTGGAACGCTAAGCACGTGGGGGTTGTTTATATCCTACTGCTCAAGGTCATTGCCAAGGTCTGATTTTTCACTCATGCAAAAATTCAAAGAAATCGCAACCTCCAGCATAAGTGAGTTAATGAGCACTCCTTCCTCGACCCACACACGCTTCAATCTGTATTCTTTCCCTTAGTAGGTGGCTGATGAACAGGTCAGAAACCAAGCAGGACACAGTAGGAATGGCATCAGGCATACCAGCAAGTTCTGCTTTAGAAATCAGTCATGAAAGGTCATTCCAGTTTAAATTATAATCAACATATAAGAGCCAGAAATTCCAATCGGTACAGAAATGGCCTCTTTACATCCCATCAAGGAATCGTTTATCTAAGATGACAAGAGGTATATTGCCAACAAATCTACAATTCTGTTTCCAATTAATGTAAACTTATAATATTCCAAGCTGTTATTAGATTTCAATTAATAACCTGTGATGCCTCATTAATGCAAATATGCTCTTCGTGGTGCTAAACCTTCATTAGTGAAATGGGTCCAATGACATGACTGTTTCATATGATAATGGAACTATGATTAAGAGGCACAATTAATCATTTTCTTCTACTATATAATCTCTGTGACACTTTACTTATGCCTATATGAAGCATTTGTTTCTTGCAAACAGCCAATTTATATTTAAACTATTCAACAGCATAAAGAAAAGCAGAAATATCATACTGAATTATCTCTAATAGTTGCAAATCCCAGCACCAAGTTAGGTTCTTGAAGAATAACGACCAGGCATGAGGGCTCACACACACCTGTAATCAGAGCATTTTCAGAGGCCAAGGTGAGAGGATCACTTGAGCCCAAGAGTTTGAGACCAATCTGGCTGGGCATGGTAGCTCACGCCTGTAATCCCAGCACTTTGGGAAGCCAAGGTGGGCAGATCACGAGGTCAAGAGATTGAGATCATCCTGGCCAACAGGGTGAAACCCCGCCTCTACTAAAAATACAAAAATTAGCTGGGTGTGGTGGTATGCGCCTGTAGTCCCACCCACTAGGGAGGCTGAGGCAGGAGAATCACTTGAACGCAGGAGGGGGAGGTTGCAGTGAGCCAAGATCGCACCGTTGCCCTTCAGCCTGGCGACAGAGTGAGACTGCATCTCAAAAAAAAAGAAAGAAAGAAAAGAAGAGACCAACCTGGGCAACATAGTGAGATCCCATTTTTACAATAAAAAATAATTAGCCAAGTGTAGTCTCAGCTATTCAGAAGACTGAGGTGGGAGGATTGCCTGAGCCCAAGACGTTGAGGCTGCAATGAGCCATGCTTGTCTCAAAAAAAAAAAAAAAAAAAAAAAAAAGAGTCACATAGATGATGCCATTCTCCATTAAGAGCATAAAGTGTCAAACAGCAAATCTCAGTCACACAGCTGTCCATGCTTTTTCTTTCTCTTGTCTGTGTACTTTCCATCCTTTGAACTCTGAATTGCTCCACCAGCAGTTTCAAGCCAGCAACAGATCCTGAGCCAAACAGCAAAAACGGGACACTCCGTGTTTTTCTCTCCCTCCATGCAGCAAAGTTTGACTTGAAACCAAGCTGCCTGGAACAGTCCGTTACTACTACCTGCCCAGTGTCCTTCCCCAATTCTGACAAAAACACTGTTTTGCCTTTGAGAACTGCCCGTCTCTCATATCCACGTGGACCTGGTTGGTGGTCAATTGCAACCCTTCCCTCAAGCAGCCAGACGGAGGATCATAAGCAAGGCTGGGCCGTCAAATGCCCCAATACTCAGCACTGTGACTGATCCAGGGATGGGCTCCTGAATCCAGCCGTCTCCTGGGATGTTTTTTCTGACATTCATTTACCACTAATAAAGAATACCACTTTGACTCCATGCTTGAGTTTTGTTCACTGTTTGTGACTTTTGGAGAATCGCAGAATTGAAAAGTAACAAACATATGTTAAGGGCCATCTACCCGATTCCAACCACCACCTTAACCATCACCCAGGTAAAGTCTAGCTCCTTTAGCCTCCTCTCTCTCAGTCCCCAATGTTACTTATTGCCAAGAGACATAAACTGTGCAAAAGCCATACACTTCTCCTTCTTAAGTAAATAGTTTTAAAAGTCTATTGAGATTCCATTTTAATTGTTGCTTAGTAACCATCACAAGATTGGAACTGTTTCCTAGCTTAAAAAATAACACTATAAAAAAAGATCATTTAGAGCTGGGTACAGCAGCTCATGCCTTTAATCCCAGCACTCTGGGAGGCCAAGGCAGGCAGACTACAAGGTCAAGAGTTGGAGACCAGTCTAACCAACATAGTGAAACCTCATCTTTACTAAAAATACAAAAATTAGTGGAGTGTGGTGGCATGCACCTGTAGTCACAGCTACTCAGGAAGCTAAGGCAGGAGAATCGCCAGTGAGCCGAGATCATGCCACTGCACTCCAGCCTGGGCGACAGAGCGAGACTCCATCTCAAAAAAAGAAAACAAACAAACAAAAAAAAACCAATTTAGATATTTAAAATTAAGAAGCTGTCTAAAAACTGAGTCGTTCACAAACTCAGATGTTATAGTAGCTTTGCATCAGAGACACATCCTAAAATATTTAAAACAAAACAAAATGACTGGATGTGGTGGTTCATCCTGGTGCTTTGGGAGGCCAAGGCAGGAGGATCACTAGAGCCCAGGAGTTCAAGAACAACCTAGGCAACATAGTGAGACCTTGTCTCTGTTTAAAAAAATTTTTCAATGGCCCAGTGTAGTGGTTCACGCCTATAATCCCAGCACTTTAGGAGGCCGAGGGGGGCAGATCATGAGGTCAAGAGATCGAAACCATCCTGGCCAACATGGTGAAACCTTGTCTCTACTAAGAATACAAAACTTAGCTGGGCGTGGTGGCACGCATCTGTGGTCCTGCTACTCGGGAGGCTGAGGCAGAAGAATTGCTTGAACCCAGGAGGTGGAGGTTGCAGTGAGCCAAGATTGTGCCACTGCACTCCAGCCTGGCGACAGAGCAAGACTCTTTTTTTTTTTTTTTTTTTTTTTTAAATTACACGGGCACAGAGAGAGAAGATAGAGTCACAGTTTGTACATTAGGTCAAAACATTGTGTGCCTGTAGTACCAGCTACGCAGGAGGCTGAGGTGGGAGGATCACTTGAGCCTAAGGAGTTGAGGCTGCAGTGAGCCATGATCACACCACTGACTTTCACCTGGGTGATGGAGTGAGTGAGACCCTGTCTCAAAAATTAAAAAATAAGTATAAAACAAAATGTTTAAGGATTTTATTTCAATAATGCCAATCTATTCCTCTTTGATGTTTTGACCTAATGTACAAATTGTGACTCTGTCTTCTTGGCAATGAAAGTAATGCTGGGTCTTAATCTATGTGTATTAGTATGCTAGCAAAACTATTCTTCTTCCATATGTAGTTATATATTAAACATATAAAATAGAAGGGTTAAATATGGCTCTTATGATTGAGATATATCTTTATTTAAATAGCTATCCCTTACCAGAAAATAAATATTTATAAAGTTTTTGATTAATAGTTATTTGTAATACTGACATAAATATTTTTTATTTATAAACATTTATTGATTTACAAAGTACACACGAGATAATAATGGTTTCAGTGCATCTGCCAACAATCAGTAGTTGCTAAGAGTTGCTAGAGCAGTAGACTGAGAAATACAAAATGTCCTGAAAGCATGGTAGGAAAGAGCACAGTGAATGACTGGTTATGTCTGCCAAGGCTGTGGGAGTCAGGAGGGGTAGCAGCCACATGAACAGCTCTGTTTAATCTACTGCAGAGTGAAAAAGTCCAGTTGTTCTACCAGGAGCTGCTTCACCTTTATGAAGTCACAATTCTCTTGTCTCTGCTCATCTTTAAAATGAGAGTTTGGATTAGATAACCTCTTAGGTCCCTTCCAGTTTGAATATGCTATGATATTCTGAAAAAAACAATCATCATCTCTCTGGGATCAGATCCCCAGCAGTCTGGTGTGGGGCTAGCTAAACACAGGCAGTAGTGAGCCTCCATGTGAAAGCTCTGAGGAAAAGGCTGAGCAGAGGAAGCGAAGTTCCACTGAGCTGTTTAGCTTGGAGAATGATGCCTTAAAAGCAAACTACCCTGTAAACGGACTTGGTAGGAAAGTGCACAGTGAATCATAAGTCTATCATCTTCTCACACATATTGTCAAAAATTTATTCCTAGAATTATTTTGCAAAGGAATTAAATGTCCATGACTTCTTTAAACACACACATACACACACACACACACACACACACAATTTTCATGACAGCCTTTCAAACGTGTTCATTTCATAGATGGAAATGTGCTTGAGTCTCAGTCAGAATATCTGCAGCCACAAAAACTGGAAACGTACTATTTCATGAAATAGGAAGTGTAGACATCGGGCAGGTTCAGTGACTTCACCATGTTCTTGGTGACCCCAGAGCTTCTGAGCTTTCTGCTCTAGTGACCTTGTGAAGGCTGTGTCTTCAGGCTAGTTCCCTGAATGGTGATGAGATGGCTGCTTGTGGCAATCGGTGCTCTGTGCTTCTTCGTTCAGTTCCTGAAATAGACTAGTTGTTCTTCCTTAGAAGCATAAGCAAGGTTCTCCTTACTGCCATGTGGCCCAAATTGATTCCTACCAGCTCATCTTTGAATCCTTGGTAAGACTGACGGAATTATTCTGATAAGGAAGCAAAGAAGAAAAAGAAAACCCTTGACCTCTGGGAACTGCTCAACACATAGAGCTGGGCCTCAATGTCAGAAAATAACCTGGCACTCATAGCCAGGCCACATTATTATACTGATGGGCATAAACAATCTCACAGAACACAAACAACTCAAGAAAAGCTGGTCTGAGACCATAACAAAGGAAGACAAAACAAGACTATTTCATAATTTCTCTAAGCACAGAGAAAGAAAAGGTCACGGCACAACCCCTAAGATACTAAATATCCCCGTCCATTGGCTAGTAAGAGCGACTGCTACTTCATGAAAAACAGCTTTAGCTTGTCTTCCCTGTAGAGATTTATTGAGATATCCAATCATAAAATTATCCCCACTTTGTGACAGCACCCTACCCAGAATGAATCTCCCTACTTCCTTAGACTCTCCCCAAAATCACCCAACTGAACTCCAAATTCTTTCTAACCCTCCCTTACTGGAATATCCTATGGTTCTCTGCGGTGTGTCTTCTCCCTCATTGTAATGAGTAAAGAACCCAACTCCACCTCCAGGTATGTTCCTAGAGGTCTCTAGATACAGGGCATTAATTTTGATTTTAGACCAACGTTTGCTAACTTTTTTTTTTTCATTATAACCCCCAAAGGAGTCTCTTTAGGCTTTTTTTTTCTACTCACCCCACACCATTTAGTCCCACAGGCATACTATATAAGTTTTTGGGGGGAGTGGAGAGGGGGTTTGAGACAGGGTCTCACTTTGTTGCCCAGGCTGGAGTGCAATAACCCAATCATGGCTATCTGCAGCCTCAACCTCCTGAGCTCAAGTGATCTTCCTTCCTCAGCACCCTGAATAGCTGAGACTACACGTGCATACCACCACACCCAGCTAGTTATCATATTTGTAGCAGAGATGGGGTTTTACCATGTTACCCAGGCTGGTCTCAAACTCATGGGCTCAAACAATCCCATCTACCTCGGTCTCCCAAAGTGCTGGAATTTTAGGTGTGGGCCATCATGCCCAGCCAATATGTGTGTTTTCATATATACAAAGGGTAAGATTCTCTCCCCTATACCACCCTCACAAACCAACTTTTGCATGGTTTAAATTATATAGGGCAGAAAGGATGTTGAAATGTCCCTAACAGTATGTTAAAAAGCACACCCTTCTTAGCAATCTGCCTGTTTAGCACAGTAATATTAACACTCAATGTTTTTTTAGCACTTTCCATACACCAGGCACTGCTCTTATGCACCTATTAATTTTACACAGATTAAATAACGTTATCCATCCAAAAAAAAATTATGTGGTAGATGTTAGAATGATCCCCAGTTTAAAGCCGAGGAAACTGAGGGACAAATAAGCCAAGTGTCACGCCCCAAGTCACTGGGTTAATAAATGGTGGAGACACCAAATAACTGCCCTCTGACTCCAGGGAACATGCTCACGACCACAAGGACACATTGTCTCACACTCCACAGCAGCTCCAGACACCCTTGCTTAATGCACACACAAATGAGCAAACCAGAGCCGTAATTTGCACAATACGACACGGCCTTGTTCCAAACACAAACAAGGCAGTAAAAATTAGGAACACAGGGGTAAGACTTAAAAATAAGATGTCTGTCACATAGAGAAACATTTTGGTGGAAATCTTTCAGGGCAAATTTTTATAGTCTGTGCTGGATGACTGTCAAATATTTCAGACAAGTAATCCCATTCTGTGTGTGCGTGTGTATGTGTGTGTGTGTGTGTGTGTGTGTGTGTGTGTGTGTCTGTGTTCGTATGTGTGTATTTACAAGGTGGAAAAAAATAGGAATTCAAAAGTGATGATGACATCCTACAACTGCTAGATGGAACTCAGTTCTCCCTGACCACGGCCATGATTGCTCATTTGAACTTGCGGCTGCCTGGTCAGAAGGCCGACTTCCCGTCCTCCTCACGAGCCACCACATTTTCCACATTTTTAGCGCATTCTTCCTACAGAAGAAACCTCTTTCACATTGTTTGTTTTTACATCCATCTTTTTCATTGTCGTTCTAATGTTGCCAAAAAATCAAGAACCCCAAAACCTATCTTGTTCTGAGGTTAAGTCATCCACTCACAGGACTTCTGCTCAAGCTGGAACCCTTAAGTGAGCTGATTTTACACAATCGAATAGACAAAGAAAATGGCTTTTGTGATGAGCATCTGCTGTTTTGTTAAAAATGTGGTTAAAGACATTAACAAAAGTGACATTACCAGCTGTTGTAATGTCAAGCAGCTTAGCTAAACTGTTTTTTATCAAATGACAACATATGACACCCAAATCAATTCCAAACCAATAACACGTTGTTACTTGTAAAACAGAGCTGAATGAGAGTGAGAATGAGAGCACATGCCTGAGTGAGTTAGAGAGAGAGAGAGGTTAATTAAAATACAAATTCAAATTTCTCCTGAAGTTGGAACAACAGACAATGGGATCCTGATCATTTTCATTATGAAATTTTTAACTTTATTCCAAACAAAGTAAAAAAAGATGATTATGCAATCTGTATTCTGACACAGGAAACAATTTCTTTTGTAAAATTCTTGTGGTAGCAAGAAGCTATGACAGTGAGTTTCTGGCCAGTTAAATCTGACTTGCTTCTCTCCTTGAGCCACACACCTCCTTAGGAGCGCGACAATCACAGGAAAAGAACTGTCTTGTGTGGCTATGTTCAGTCTCCCTATTTTTATCTGCCCATCATGTTTAATTATGGGGCCATTAAAATGTGGCAAATCGGTAGCATTGCCAACTGCGTTGTCCTTATGGCTAAAAAGCCTGTGGCAGCTGAAACTACCAACACCCTCCCTATGTACATCACAGAGCCTGTAAAAGCAAAACAGCACCACGTCTGCCTGCCTGCCATAGTCATGGCCAATCCCGAATAAATGTTTAACTTCCACAACTGTGATGAGGGTAGGGGCTGACTTGTGCCAGTGCTTAGGAATCTGTGGGTGTTTCATGCGCACAATTATTAGTAGTGTAATTCACAAATGCCAAGTCTACCCACAGGGACTGAGCTCAGTTCTGTTCTGCTAGAGTTGGCGTGACTTCGTCATCAAGAAAGAAGACACTTCCAAGGGCACGATTTCTCCTGTAAGGAAAACAAAGGGGTGTGCTTTGGGGATGGGATGCTTGCCAGGAACAGAAGGTACGCTGCACATGGAGAGTGTTTCAAGGTAGGTAACTCAGGAGGGACCTGCATTTGGGGGAGAAGAAACCACCAGAGCCAACAGAAAAAGCAGAAATAAGCAAGCAGCTGTGTGCCTCTGTATTTACTATATGAAAAGAAAACAGGGCTGAAAATCAGGACTGAGCTCAGGCCCTGTGGGTAGACTTGGCATTTGTGAATTATACTATTAATAATTGTGCACATGAAATACCCACAGATTCCTAAGCACAATCAGCATATGGAGACACACAGAGAGGGGCACCTGGGAAAATCAATGTGCATCAGGCTTGATGGTGCCTGCTTCCTCGAGGAGCTACTGCATTATCACAGGTGGATAAAGTCACCCCTTCAACTGCCACAAGATGATGATGCTTCTCTGCCAAGATCGTATTAAAGGTGGTGCTGATGCTAACAGCAAAAAGAATGTAAACTTGATGTTGGAAAGAATTTTCAAGAGCAAAGCCGCAGTACAGGACAGACCATCAGGAGAAACGTATGCGGAAATGTTAGAAAAGTATGGAAAGCACTAGAAATATCAAAAGTCCAGTTCTGTGGGGGACAGAAGAAAGGGTAGAATGACCTGAAGGCCATTCTAGTGCAGTTACTATAGGACAGGAAAGCTTCCTTCAGGGCATTAAGTTTGAGGTTTGCAATAAAGGAAAGACCATTTTTAGTATTTTTTTAATTGTGTTTTGTCATTTTATAATAACTTCCAAGGTAGATCTTTTCATTTTCTCTTGGAATTAACCTGTACATGTCCTACAGTCACTTGTCTGTTGAAGTCCTCTATTACAGAAGAGGTAGAATCTAGGCCAAATGCCGGAAGTAGGGGTCAGTTACATTTGTTATTTCTGGATTTGTTTATTCACTCATTTATTTAACCAATAAGATCGTGCAGTCCAGCCTCAGTTTCCCTAAATATTTAGAAAACAGATTGACCACAGGATCATGGTAGTGGGGAAATCTGGTTTTCTCCTGATAGCGTTATTTGTTAAATATTCTGTATTTATCAGATGTCCTACTATATGCTTGTATATAGACTTCATCTTATTATAATGCTAACTTTATGAAATGTGTTCGTTTTTACCCTCTTTATAGATGAGAAACTGGCTGGCAATCACAATTAATATGAGCAGAAGTTAGGATTGGAACCCAGGACTGATTTCAGGGCCAGCATTTGCTAGTCACTATGCTATATTCCTCCCTATAAACTTCTAAAAACACTATTCACAAGTGCATCATTTCCCTATGGCTTCCCTGGATATTTAGAGACCCGGATTATCATCGGAATTTTTGACTAAGGTAAACATTTCAACCGCAAGACCTGATAGAATCTTTCCTATGAGAAATGGTCTCAAGCTTACAACAAAACTGGCAAGTTCTTCCAGGGTACAGGACACCCCGTTTGAGGCAAGGCCCAGAACTTAAAAAAAATTCTATCAAAAGTTCTAGTTTCTAACACAGATCTCTTGGTTTGGAATAAGACCCCTTTAGCCTAGGCTGGGATGAAAACAGGAGGGGAAGTTCTACAAAAGTCATTGTGTGTGCATTATCTCTTTGGCCCTCCCCTATGGCTCTGCAGGTGTTCCTTACCTGGACACAGAACTGCACAGGTCAAGTAACATGTCCAAACTCAGCCAGGTCCTAAGAAACAGAGCACAGATTCAAGCCCAGTTGTATCTGCCTCCAAAATGAACAAAATGAAGGTTCTTTTCTGTTACAATACAGGCCATGACATTACCTCCAAAGGTAGGTAGGCACCCACACAAGTGTTCTTGAACTCACCTTACATCTCACCTAACGTGAAAAGCCTGCATCACCCTCTGGGACATACAAGGCGCTGGGTAGTCCACAACCACCACCCTTCCAGCTACACATCAGCTCCCGTTCTTCCAGTTAATGGCCACAGAGGCCTCCTTCTGTTCCTCCAAGGCCCCATGTGCTTTCCTTTGTACCTGTGGTTCCCCTGTTAAGAAAGCTTTTCCCTGCCCATCTCTGCCACCTTTCTGACTCCTGCTCATCCTCAGACCTCGCTGGAGGAAGCCTCCCCAGCATCCCTGGCCAGACCAGATTTCCATACTGTACAGCAGAGTTTCTCAACCTCAACACTATTGACATTTGAAGCCAGCTGATTCTTTGTTGTGGGATCTGCACAGGGCATCATGGAAAGCTTAGCAGCATTCACTAGATGCTGGTAACACCCACCCCTCAGCTGTGACAACTAAAAATGCCTCCAGGCATTGCCAGAAGCCCATGGAGGACAAAATCACTATCAGTTGGGAATCACTGACCTATTGCTCTATAGAATCAGTTTCCTTATCTTCAGAGCAGTGGCTCCAATGCTTCTGTCATTCTCTGTCCATCTCCTTCATGTGACAGTGAGTTTCTTAAAGGCAGAAACAGTGCTGGCTTCTGCTCACCCTTAAATGTCCAGAGTTCAGGGGTGTGTCTGGCTAAAAGTGGGATTCCAATAAAAACATTTTTTGGAATTTCTACCTACAAAAGGTTTGGTGGGAGATCATAAACTTAAGTAGGTAGCTAGTGGAAGACTGCAGAAGTCTTACTGAATAAAAAATGATGCCAGCAGAGTTTGGCTCAGGGGAAATGAATCCCTGGGCAGGATGGACGTTAACTAAACAACCAACACATTAACAGAACTTCCTGCCAAAGGTGGTGAGGGGTTATCAGCAGCCCTGACAGCATCAACCGGTGACAGAATGACAGCCCACCAAAACGGCAGTGGGGCCCTAATTAAAAGAGCCTGTCCTTTGGCAAGAACTGTCAGGCAGCCATGGTACTGCTGGGACATGGCAAATCACACCCATCTAAAAACACACACCATGACCTGGCATCTTTGCCCAACTGCGCTATCCCGTGTTTCCCTGATGGAAATTAGAAAATAATGCAGCCTCAGCTGACAGGTTTATTAAGACACAGAAGACATTACAGAGGCCCTTTTGACATTCTAATCTCTAACGCAGTCAGGGTGAGACACTGACTTGCCACCATTATTGAAAGTAATTGTTAAAAAAAATAAAGAGGTGAGAGAGGAGGAGAGCAATCCTATAAAGCTGTCAAGTTAATTATTTGGCCTACAGGTAGGTGTGTTCAGTGCTCTGATCTGCCTGCCCCTCGGCTCACCAGTGTTTTCTCCACCCTCACCCCTAGCTTGGGACAGTCCAATCTAAAGCTATGAGATTTAAAGCAGAATTCTACCTTGGCCAAGTTTTTTCCTTGCCTCATTATACCTACCTATCAGTACAAATCTCCATTCTTCCCTATGGCTCGGTCCCATTGGCATACCAAACCCCAATTTTCCAGGACAGATAATCCAGTTAGAAACAAACAACTCATGTGAAATGCCACAGAGAGGCACAACACGAAAGCAAGTGGTATGTGGAGTGAATTTCATTTCCTAGGCAGTTTAGATCACAGATCAGAAACCTATACATTTTCACAAGCCGGGCAAATAACCTGAATGAGTCAAGTAAGCCAGATGGGAGCCAAAAGGAAATGATGAAGATAACAACAAACAGGAACAGCAGGCTGTGAGCACAGCGTTAGTAGAGAAAACCCACCACGCCAGGGAAGCTGCTATGGCTACTGTCTGGGCTCTAGGCCCACCACCTGCAGAGTAGATGCTCAATTAATACTCAGTGAATGAACGAATGCCTGCCTGAGCGTTCACCCTTTTGTTTTCATGTCTGTTATTTCCACCAGAAGAATGTTTTTCAGGCTTGAATCTCCAGTGCCTTCAGCGCAACCTATCATTTGGAAAGTGGTGAACTTTAGGAATTAAAGAACAGAAACAAAGCATGCGTGGGAGTCACTGATGCATATGGAAAACACTATTTATGCCACTTTCAGGAATGGGGAATCCAGACAGCTCATTGTCATAAGTGATGTTATTTCCAGCTTCTTATGGGTGAGCATTATTTAGAATAGCTTGGGAGACCATAACATTTAGCAACAGGCACAGTAGCCCATCAGGGATACAAAATGAAGACCAAGTTGAAGAATGCTAAATGAGATTATAATCATACCTATCTTTGCTCAAAGAAGCAAAGGGCAAAAGTATACCCCCGCTTCTTCTCCTCTTCTTACGGAAATTCTTTTTCCCCTAACTCTCAAGGAGTAAATATATATGCCTAAACTATGAAAAGGATGTTGGCAGAAGCAAACTATACAGAAGAGTATAACAGGAAAAATACAGGTCCCACTACTGAGAGGTATCGTCAGTGAACAATTTCAGGGCTGTGTGTGTATATTTATGTGTGAAACATAAATAGGATCGTGATACCTTACGGCAATTTCTTTTTTTCATTCGACTTCTATGGCTTTTTTTTATATTTATGAGAATTTACTTTGTTCTTTTTATCTACTGTTCAGTAAAAACTCCCTTTATAAGCACAAAAGGCCAATTTCCATTCATCAAGGAAAGGCTCCTATAATACTGTGCTCTTTTTCCTATAAACAATATGTTTAAACAAATCATGGGAATCAATTAAAAAGTGGCTGACAGTGGCTTGTCTCTATTGTAGATATTGTTTCTAAATAATTTGCGCTTGAAAAACATTATCTAGGGATGTCAAAGCATGAGGTAATTAGAAGAGAAGCATTACCCAGGGGTGTTAGGAACAGGAAATGTGTTTTTGAGGAAGGTTTTGGAAGAGGAGTTATGTATCCAAAGGGTTCACAGTTATGGGCCAACTATTCCTATGTACAAATTGAAGACATTATATAAACACTACAAGAATTGGAAACTATACTCATCTTTGGCTGCTATTTTAAGCTTCCAGGAACAAATATTTGTCTTAATATAAACATATATCCAATACGTGTTAAGTGTTCATGTCATGTGTTTGCTAAACAGTACCCATGTACTATCTCATTTAATTCTCAGACTCACCCTGAAAGTAAGGTACTATTATTATCCCCAGGGGAAAAACGAGCAGATTCAGGCTTAAGGCTATACAAAGGTTGGTGAGGCAGCAAAGATGAATCTCAGTAGTCTACCTCCAGAAACTGGACTCTATGACCTTCACATCATACCTTTAAAAACGCCACAGATTGACGGACACATAAAGTAGTGTTGCCTTCATGTCCTGGGGTTCTCTTCTAAAAGCAAAGCCTATTTTTGTTTTTTCCCTCTCTAACTAGATTTCCATTTTGTTTGGTAAGCTTAAGGGAGTGCCCTGCCACCTGAATAACAAATATTCTATCTAAGGTGAGAAGGAGAGAAGAGGAAGAGCAAGAAGCAAGGGCCTTCAGAAACTATTTGTACCTGCCTCCCAAGATAGGGCAGGTTGACCTCATTGGTGTGGCTGACAATGTAGTTGCTTTAGCCATGCACCTGTGAGACTACCTTCTGCTCCCTAAATGTGCCAAAAATATACCACGCTCACCACCACCCAGTTATTCACAGGGAGGAGCCTTTACTTTCGTCAGATTTCTGCTCAAAGACTATCTTTCCCCACGTTCTAAGAGTTCTGCCTCATCACGTTCTTACCTTGTCATCTGTTTTGTGTTATTTTTGGTACTTGTGGAAATGAAGTGCCATATACAGTCAATTGTTTTGTGAATGTCACCATCACTATAAACCTCTTAGGTCTCCCATTTCTAGAATAATAGAAGTATGATACTAGATAACTATCTGTTGACTAAAAGAATAAATTGCATACTACCTGAAACACATCTCTTGTTATTCTAGTAGTCAGTATCTAATCGAAGTTTGTGCCTGTATATGTACATATATCCATATATACACACATAAGTGTACACACACATATATATTTGCGTTTTACAGGTTATACTCTTAATTACCAATAGAGGAAACTCAGCAAGTAGCATAATAGGAATCCAACAAGTATAAATCCAATTCAATTACAAGCATAGGACTTTGAGGATAATTGAGCATTACAATTATTGTGAAGGAAGATTGCTTAGTGATTGATTAGTTGGCAACTAACTATATTCTGATATTTGTGAATGAACTGTACAAACTTCATTAACTTTATGAAAAATTCATTTTTTCCCTTTGCCTATCCTGCCATGAAAGTGGAGAACTGCTCAGAATCCTGCTTTAGATAAATGTGTAAAAATCAAAATTTGTGGCTGGGCGTAGTGGCTCATGCCTGTAAGCCCAGCACTTTGGGAGGCTGACACAGGCAGATCACTAAAATTCAAAACTTTGGGACCAGCATGGGTAGTACAGTGAGACCTCAGGTCTACAAAAAAAAAAAACAGATTAACCAGGTCTGGTGGTGTACACCTGTAGTCCCAGCTGCTAGGGAGACTGAACGGGGAGGATCGACTGGGCTGAGAGGCTGAGAATGCAGTGAGCCATGATCACGCTAGTGCACTCCAGCCTGGGTAACAGAACGAGACCCTGTCTCAATAAGTGAATAATAAATAAATAATTTTCTTTAGTAATTAATTTATTTTTTATATATTTATATATTATTATTTATATTTTATATTATTTATATAATTATTTTAGTAATTATTTCTTATTCATATATTAAGTAAATAATAAATAAATTTATTATCAACTTGCCCTGAGTCGATCAAGTTACTACAGTTAATGGTGAATTTATTTCTCATTTTGATGTTTATGGTTGCAGAAACTCCAAAAATTCCTAGTCAGTATCCAGATGGGAATCTGGCAATAAACACTTGAAATAATTGCCTGTTGGATGAATGAATAAGACAAGAGACAGACAAACTTCATTCCTCCCAAGAGATATCTTCTACTCCTTTTCTATGATTGTTAGACTGGTGTAATTAATCTAACATACGGAACGGATTTTACCCTCCATTTTCAAGTACATTGTCTATTAACGGTTTCCATGAGCATGCTGATTACGCGAGGTTCTTGTTAATGGATCTCTGCCAATACCGACTATCAAGCTAATGATCTGAGCTTGCCAGCTCCAAGGTGAAGGACCACTCTTGGGCATATCTCTCCAGGACTCAGAGAAGAATCCCCTCTGCAAATGGTCTTGGGGAAACAGGTGTTCACTCTGCCTGCCAGAGGCTCTACCAGCACAGGGTGGGGGCATGGAGGAAGGAGAAAATAAAACCCAGTAATTCATATTGGTTGAGATTATTGACTTCACTTTCAAAGAAGATAAAGTAAAATAAAAAGGAAGATCCGTGTTTTTGAAAGGTAAGACAGGGGACATTATCCTGCATTTCATCAATGTCAGCTTTTTCATGTCAGGCGATGGTGTATCTCCTGTGACTTGTCAATGGTACCACACAGTGAAGCTAAAAGGTTGAAGGTTATTTCTGTAATGATTGATACTCTTTCTGCCACAGCAGTCAAGCATCTGAAGATTCTTCCTTTCTCTCCTCTGCTCTGGTGAATCCTGTTTAACGTTCCTGGGTGAAAGAGCTGCAAACCCCAGCAGACATCAAACCTGAAACACTAACTTGACATATGGGGATGTGCACTGCTATTCACTGCTTGGCTTCAGGCCCCTTCCAGAGCACTTGAAATACAGTTAGAGGATTCTTTGAATATGGGGTAAAAGTATATGGATGACCTAGACTGAAAATGGATTCTCTTCAACCAAATAAGAAAGTCAGTTTGGGTCAGCACATGCCACCAGCTAATGGAAAGATTGCCCCAAATCATGTGTGCCAAAATAATGAAAGAATGTGCTGATATGTCAACCCACATTTGTTTCCTGCCTCTATACCGCCCACTTCACAGCTCTAAATAGAAACACACAAACAGAAATTCCAATGAAACAAAAGGAATATTTGAAAGATCTCAAGGCTTTAAGGGGTAGTGTAATACCCTTGAAAACAGTGTGGTTGTTCTGGGCTCCACAAACTAGCTGGAAATAAACACTCATCACTGCATAGGGCCGGAGGAATAGCAAAAATATGTTGGCTAATTTGTAAATGTCAAATACAGTGTTCTTTGTTTCATTGCATAGGGAGGCAACACATTATGAAAACATTAAAAACCATTCTTTGGTGATAATTGCTGTTTTCAACTGACAAATTATATAAGTCAAAGTGAAATAATCTTTGCAACTCCGAGAAACAGAAAACTATTGATGCCCTTAGAAACGTCACAATCCACGTTCCCTTTTCGAAGGTTAGAATGATCCTTAGTATATTTTGGGGAAGGAATATCCCAAGTCAACACAAAGTCAGTGATAGTGAAGATTATTCCACATTTTCAGGAGACAAAAAAGTCCCCTGGAGAAGAGAAACCAGGATCCCTGGTGACATTCAGTCAAAATCTCCAGCTGTTAGAATTTAGATATCCCGTGCCACCCAAACTTCAACTTAAGAAGGCAACGAAGTGGGGATGAAAACAATTCCCGGGAGAAAACAATTGTAGAATAAAAACGGAACCAGGGCTACCCTAACAGCACTAATCTCAAAAGCTGCTTCAACTGGCAAGAAAAAGAGGAAGTACTACACATGCCTGCAATTACTGCGCTGCATGGAATGGACCTCTGTGGTGTCTGATGATCCAGCAATCCTCCTGATTTTTCCTTTGGGATAATCATTTTTCATCTATTCTCAGTTCACATGATAGGAGATGGGGCCTTCCAGGTATAGACATGTGACTAAACTGAATAATCCATTCCCTGACCTCAGCTTCCTGTAAGAGGTGGTCCCAGGATTTTTGTTGAAACCCCTGGAAGAGAGTGGCTTTCTTGACAGTGGGTTAATAAGGTAGTCAAGAGGTAGTCAGGTTGACAAGTGGTTGGGCAACTGTCCTTATCACCATATAAAAGAAGTCTTCCAGAGAATAAAGGAATCACAGAAGAAAGCAAGTGTGAGAGACAGCCAGAGACTCCCAACAATATATGATTCTGTAAATCCAGCCATGAATGAAGCTTTGTATCCCCATTATTTGTGCCAATAGCTTCTCCTATTGGCTGCAGTTGCTTTGATATGCCTTCTTATCACTTGCAACTAATAATCCATCCCACATGAAAATGTGAAATGACCATTCTCAGTACATCCACCTTACCAAAAGGACCATGTCTTGCTCACCAGTGTGACCCCAGCGGTTAGAACAAAATCAACAAGAGTTCATGTGAGAAGACTTCAAATAATTGCTTAATAACTTTTAAGAAATGATTATTTGTTAACTCGTGAATTATCTTCCAAATTCACATCTTTTAAACACAAAAGATAATCAAAACAGGTTGTCCTTTCTGTGTAAATCCTAGCAAAATCAAACACTGGGAGAAAACAATAACACTCTCTCATCTCTATCCGACCCCAGAAAAATTATTATTTCCAAACAGTAGTTTTTGGCAGATATTTATGAACAGGTAATCTACATACGTAATTTAATAGATAAACCTACTTAATTATCTATTTTTTCTCCCACAAACTGGAACATCAGTGTCAAAACATTGAGCAACTCTCCTAAGAACAAGGCATGCAATCCCAAATTCCTGGTTTTCAGAAAAGGTTAACTGGACAAGCAAAAACAAGGAGCCAACTTGCTGGGGAGAACTAGAGGCCTCATAAAAAGAAAAGGCCTAACTTTCTAGCCCCAATTGACACTGGAGGAACTGATGAAATTAAACATTTTCAAAGACCCTCCATTTCTTATTATCACAAGGAAGTCAAAATATTTCTATCTTTTCTATTTTCTTTTTGTTTGAGATGGAGACTCCTTCTGTCACAGGCTGGAGTGCAGTGGCACGATCTCAGCTCACTGCAACCTCTGCCTCCTGGGTCCCGGTTCAAGCAATTCTCTTACCTCAGCGTCCCAAGTAGCTGGGATTACAGACACAAGCCACCATGCCCAACTAATTTTTGTCTTTTTAAATAGAGATGGGGTTTCACCATGTTGGCCAGGCTGGTCATGAACTCCTGAACTCGTGTTCCGCCCACCTCGGCCTCCCAAAGTGCTGGGATTCCAGGTGTGAACCACCACGCCTGGCTGAAAGTCAAAATATTTCTATCTTCTAATTTAACTTTATTATCTTTTTTTTTTCTGAAATTTTAATTTAGGGCACTATTTCTAAGGGATGCTATTTTTAAAAAATACCTTCTTTCCTTCAGCTAATGTAAAACAAATAGTTACTTTTGGAAGTGATTTTTTACTGTTATTTCCAAAGCTACATTTTGCAGCAAATAAAAGGACTCTTCCCTTCTACAGAAACATCCAGACAATTACATATCGAGAGGAGGGTTTATGTGTGCTTGGCGACTTTGGGTGATGTTCTCTTTGGCCATACGATGTGGTACCATCATCACCCTGCCATCTAGTGACTCTTATCACAAAGCAAACCTCTCCAAAAGGAGAGGCTTCAAAGATGACTAATTGTGGATGCCAACTGAATGCTGAACTGTTGAATGGTTTCCATTTCATTTTCCAAAGAAAATTAAAATTTCATAGTAAAATTCCGTTTATTTTTTCATGATGTAGTATTTGGTGGCTTTTAAATTCACAGCCTCTTATTCTTGGGATTTTAAAAATTAACTTTCCTTCCTTCATTCCACATTCATCCATTCGTATAGTCATTCGTTCACTGGTTTTTGGAGAAAGTGTCTTGTGCTGTAGCCCAGGATGGAATGCAGATGCACGATTACAGTTCACTGCAGCCTCGAACTCCTGGGCTCAAGCAATCCTCTTGCCTCAGCCTCCCAAGTAGCTAGGATTATAACCACGTGCTACCACGCCCAGATAATTTATTTTTCTTTTTTCTTTTTTTTAGTTTTTGTATAAATGGGATCTCACTATGTTGCTCAGACTTGTCTCATACTCCTGGCCTCAAGTGATCCTCCCACCTTGACCCCTCAGATCATTAAGCAATTATTAAACGCCTTTCATCTATCAGGTAGTGATCCAGTGCTGAGAACATAATCATGAACAAAACTCCACACAGCCCCAGCTTTTACAGAATATCCAGATTAGAAGGGGAGAAAGGTGTTATTCAAACAAGCAAATAAGCTTCTTAATGCAAGAAAAGGTACACGGTTCTTCAAATGTACCTAACAGAGGAATAAAACTGAGCTCAGGAAGTCAGGATGGCCAGTTCAGGGAGTGAAAATACGATCTGAGAACCAGGTAATAAGTAGGCTTATAAGACTTGTGTTTTGCTGGAATAAGAGAAAGAAAGTGGGATGAGGGCAGAAAAAAATGTCGGGAAAAAGGAAAGAACAGCAGGAACGGAGATCCTGTAGTAGCAAAAACCTTAGTACCTGTAAGGAACTAAAAGGCAATCAGGGTGGGCTAGATCCTGAGACAAGGCTGGTGTGAGATGGGCAGAGGGTCCTCCAATCAGGACCGTCCAGGCTGTTGCAGGTCTCCTGTGTACCAGTAACAGAAACAATCCAATTTACTCCATTAAAGAAACAAAACTGCATATATTCAACACATTTTCTCTGTACCTAATGGTCCAGTAGAAGTGATATAAAGACTGCTACCACATATTCTGCATGCTTCGCCTATGTCTTACTGTACATGATATTGGTAACAAAGAAAACACATTTCCCCTACCACCACTTTGTATGTATATACCATTATTTTATTTGGTCATGGTATCTGAAAAGCAATTACAAATCATGATTATAGCAGTTGAAATTTGCTGGAAACTTACTATGAGCACGGCATTGGACCGACTGCTTTCTGTGCATTTCCACAGTGAAATCAGTAACAACCTTAAAAAGAATGTCCAATCCAAAGCTAGCCTCTCAGGTTGAACAGCCATGATGGGTTTTACAATAGGGACTCACCATTTCCAAACTGGTATCTTTTTGTTTGTTTTGAGACGGAGTCTCACTCTGTCGCCAGGCTGGAATTCAGTGGTGTGATCTCAGCTCACGGCAACCTCCGTTGATTCTCCTGCCTCAGCCCCCCGAGTAGCTGGGACTGCAGGTACCCACTACCATGCCCAGCTAATTTTTTGTATTTTTAGTAGAGACGGGGTTTCACCATATTGGCTAGGATAGTCTCAATCTACTGACCTCATGATTTGCATGCCTCGGCCTCCCAAAGTGTTGGGATTACAGGCATGAGCCACCGCACTCAGCCCCAAACTGGTATCTTAGGGTCCAGATTCCACCCATCAGGTGTATCTGGGAGGAAGGCAACCTCACTTGTCCTTCTGTGGACCAGTGAATCTCAAGTATTTCTAATGATACCTGTGGTGGTGCAGTTTTCTGAGTGAGCCACCCTGGTACTAATTAGACTGTGTAAAGTGAATGTTCATCATGGATGTGGCCTTCCATTTTTTTAGTGGCTTATAACCAAGGCAAACTGCTCTTAAACATTTATTTCAGAGAAAAAAGTATAGACAGCCACCATTCTTCAATTTACAACTTGGTCTCTGCAACCGCTTGTCTTTAAATCCAGGATGCAGGATGAGAAATGGGTTTCCCTGCCAGGTTCTGAGAGGTCTGCAGGAAGGTGATGCCTGGGCAGGAGAGATATGAGTGGAGATCAATGAAGCATGAAATGGTGGAGTCTCTGGGGCTGCAGAACTTTGGAGAATTCCTCGTGCTGTCCGCTCAACTGGCCCCAGCTCCCTGTGGGCTCTTTGGGGTCACGAGGAGCCCTTTCTCTGGGTTTTCTTTCTTTTATCCTCAGCAGAGAAAAATGGAGAAAAGAACATTAAATTCAGCACAGTCACTGTGAGTGCTAAAATATTTTCAGGATCAATGGTGGTTCTAAACTATCTCCCTGTTTCTAATATTTTTAAGAGCGGATTTTTTTTTTTTTAATCTCATGATTACACTACAAAAATACAGTGTCGTTGGGTAAGGGACCCACCTAAGCCCCTTGGCCTTTTACTTTCTGGGTATCCTTTTTCTCTTTGATAGTACTCTTGTGACTGAAAAAAAAAATGTTCTGTCTTCGTATGCTCCTAGGCTGTAAGATTTGGATTGTTTTGTTTTATATTTTGTTTATGTTTACATGCATCTTATATTTCCCTGAAAACTAATTAACATTTTTGGCCTTTCTAACAGGAAAAAGTCTCTATTATTTTTATCCTCGTATTACAAAACAGAAGTTCAGAGAGAAAATATAATTTGGCCAAAATTGCATGGCTAATGAGAAGTCAAGTTGGAACACGATTATAAATCTATTTGCTTTCAAGGTCCATGCTTTCTTTTTCTCAAACTGAGGTAAATTTCACATAATATAAAATTAACCATTTAAAATAAACAACTCAGTGCCATTTAATATTATCAATTCATAATATTGCACAACTATCATCTCTATCGAGTTCCAAAGCATTTTCATCATCCCAGAAAAAAAGCACCATGCCCACTAAGCAGTTATTTCTCAGTTTCTTTTCCACCCAGCCCCTGGAAACCACCAATGCACTTTCTTTCTCTATCAATTTACCTGTTCTGAATATCTCATATAAATGTAATCATACATTTGAATCACTCTAGCGGTTAACACAGTGCCTGGCACATAGTGAACTTTAAAAAATATAGGTTGACTGTGTGAATGAAAGGATAGGGGTGGATAATGGTTAAACCACCATAAAATCCTGAGCTATTGTTCTAACATCCACTGTGTGCTCTCCACAAAAGCTCCTTCAAATTTTATCTTCTGTGACAATGACACTATGTCAACCTATCCACAGAGCCCAGCAGTGTTAATGCCGCATGTTAATAAAACCCCCTTCTTTCCCCACAGAGCTGGATTTTTATTAAAATGAAGCTTCATAATCTAGATAACCAGGGCTCAGTACAGTCCTATGTCTACTCCCAAGTATGTTTGCACAAAGCTAAACTACACATAATTGCTACCTAAAATATAAAACTAATGTGAACGCCTAAAGAGGAGAATGTGGAATGCTGAATAGGGTGAGCCCCCTGCTATTAATCTGGAAATGATCATCCTGTTGTGAAACTATCCTACGGGGCATCTCAGGGTCTGAGACAATAGCATAATTATATATGCTGACACTTCCTAGTTGTAATACCTTAGAAGACAGAAGATGTAGGGTAGGAGGGAACAAAAGTTAAGCCAAACAAAAAGAAAACACTAAATTATTTTTACTCAATATAATGACTCTGGGAAGTCTAAATGGCAATACTAGCAAAGTTACAATGCATATTTCAGAAAGGAGAGACAAGACGAAAGGTAAACATGGTGCACATTTAAAAACATATTCTATGAAGGACAATAAAATGAGAAATTCATAGTTTTTCGAAAAGAAAATACCTCTACCTCATCTGAAAATTAGAATACCACCAACAAATCTTTTACCAAGTAAGTTGAAGCATTTTAGAACTCAATGCTATTAACAGCAGCATACTTAAAGTCAGCAGAAGACAGATTTCATTAATGTTAACTACCCTAGTACAACCCAGAGAAACCATGACTCAGTGTGTAGTACATTCCAATAGAACTTTCTGCAACAACAGAACTGTTCTATATCTGCTCTGTCCAATATGGTGGCCACTACCCACATGAGCTGCTGCTCAAGAGGTCATCAAAATAATCAAATGTCATTCAAATGCTCAAAATATATTTATTGAGTATTTGAAATGGGGCTAATATAACTGAAGGATGAGTTTTATATTTTATTGAGTTTAATTAAGTTAAATTTAAATAGCCACATGTTGCTGGGCTCACACCTGCAGTGCCAGCACTTTGGGAGGCCAAGGCAGGTGGATCACCTGAGCCAAGAGTTTGAGACCAACCCAGCCAACCTGGTAAAACCCTGTCTCTACTAAAAATACAAAAATTAGCCAGGCGTTGCGTTGTATACCTGCAATCTCAGCTACTCAGGAGGCCGAAGCAGGAAAATAGCTTGAACCCAGGAGGCAGAGGTTGCAGTGAGCTGAGATCACACCACTGCATTTCAGCCTGGGAGACAACAAGCAAAAAACACCACCAACAAAAAAGGCCACATGCTAACAGATACTATATTAGAGCAACTCTATCAGATATTAATTAGCAAAGAATAAAGAAATACTCTCAAGCACAGTTTCACTGTATTTCATAAAGGCAATCAAAATAGCTTTCAGCACATGTGGTACAGACTTACTTCTCAAACTTTAAGGCTGTGTGATATTAGCGAATACCTGGCAACTACTGCATGAAATGGACAAACACCTAGGTAGATGGGGTAGAAATGGAACAAAGTGGAAAAACACAAGTCAGGTAAGTAAGAAAGTTCACTGAGAGGCTGAAATATCCCAAAGACCTGGAGAGTCAGGCTTCCCTAGAAGGTTTCCATCTTACGAAACCGAGTAATGGCAAATGCTACCGGAGAGATTTAGCACACGGAGGAAGCTGGTTTAATGAAAAGAGCTGCCTCACTCATGAGCCGCTGGAAGTCCTGCTATAGCCTTCAGCTATCAAGCCATAAAACTGATGCTTGGAAATAGAAACCCCTTTTGGCTACTTAATATTTTCCCCAATTCCTGTAACTCCAGGAAATGGTTCAGGGAAAGAAACCCAGGAGGGCAAAGCAAGGAGAAAGGCTGGAAATCCAAAGAAAAAGACCAGAAACAAGAGGAAGAAATACAACATAAAATTATGAGAGGGAAAAAAAATGCTCATAGGGAGAAGGGATGCTCCCAGGGTAAAAATGATGAAAAATCCTTGGGAAAAGAGCATGCCTAAGCAGTTAGCAAAGACCTTTGTGAATTTATGTGCAAAACCACAAATTACACACATGCCTCCCAGGAACTACAAATGCTGCCCGTAAAAATAAATACCTGCCATTAAAATAAATAATAAGGACGGAAAGGAGAAAGAGGGTCAGGGAAATAATACAATAAGCCAAGCCCCTCCCCGCCCCCGCAAAAAAAGCTAGAAGAGGTTGAACTTGACCTAGAATTTAATAGTCAGTTACTTAATCCAGAAAAAATGAAAATGCCAGGCAAATGTACTAGCACAACTGGATATGAAAACACTAAAGGCATTCACACAGGTATTGGTAACTCACCTTATGATCAGTTTCTCCCTAACACTAAAGTTTCCAACTAAAAATAAAAAACAACTGAGGTATAAGGAATGACACTAACTACAGTCCCTTTACAAAGAAATAGGTCAAAATAGAAGAGGCTTACTGGGATTGGGAAATAGGCAAATGCCATTCTGTAACACACCATGGAGAAAGTTATTTATTGAAAGTGCCCCAGCTTTAGCATCATTGTTTTGCGCTCTGAGATTAGAGATTTGTGAATCACTTCCTATGGTATTACCTTTACTGTGCATTTTCAACAATGTCAGTTGAGATATAATTATGCCAAACCAAGTGACATACTCATCTATCTCTCGAGTTAAAGAGTTCTCGCTCCATCAAGACTTCTTTTTTTCTGAAAAGGATTCCCACTAAAATACTGTCATTTCCTTTGCTATCTCACAATCACAATTTGGTATAGGTTGGACTGGGTCAGAGCTGTGAATCTGAGAGGAGATAATGTACTTCAAGTCCCAAAGCATTTTGAGTTGCTGGTATGCCACATAGTATTACAATCACAAAAGAGAGTTAATAGCCTGACTCACCGCTGAGAGTCCTGGCTATGGGAAAGGGAGACAGGATCGGTTTCATACCTGGCGGCACCAGAATTTAATGTGGCATGAAGTGTTCCGATTAGCTATTGTATGAAACACTGAAAGAAGAAATTTCTGTTCAGGAGGTATTCAGGAGAACTAAGAAGGACACCTGGCTAATTAGTGCCAGAGAGCCAAGTGAACCTCCCAGTCCCCCCCGGTCTTCTTCAGTGCACACCACCTAAAGCCCCATCTTTTATTTCAGAACTCTTAACTTCCCTAACGGGTTAGCCAAGGGAAACTATCACTGTTATAAAGAAGCACAGATAAGGCCAGGCATGGTGGCTTACACCTGTAATCCCAGCACTTTGGGAGACTGAGGTGAGCAGATCACTTGAGGTCAGGATTTCGAGACCAGCCCAGCCAACATGGCGAAACGCTGTCTGTACTAAAAAGACAAAAATCAGCTGGGTGTTTTGGCACATACCTGTAGTACCAGCTACTTGGGAGGCTGAGGCAGGAAAAACACTTGAACCCAAGAGAAGGAGGTTGCAGTGAGCAGAGATCGTGCCACTGCACTCTAGCCTGGGCAACAGAGCAAGACTCTGTATTAAAAAAAGAAAAGCAAAGCAAAGAAAAAGCACAGATATATCAAGTCAGATTCACTTCATCAACCCTAAGACTTAAATACTAGTAACACCTTACTCATTATTTATGCTACTTTATTTTGGTCCATTATCTCTTCCTCAGCAATCTCATCCCATTCGATGTATATTGAAGAAACCTTTTCACAGACCAAATAAGGTAGGGAAATTCTGAACACTAAACTATCTTCCTAGATACATACCATGGTGTGAGCATATTAAAGGTCCTGAGAAGTTCAGCAGTAAAGAAATCTGATTTTGCCCTCCATATTCTCCCAAAGTGTTTTATCTTGGGGACCATGTTCCCTTTGTTCTTTATATAAAATACCTATTTTCATGTCATATTCAGAGCCCTATAAAATATACTTCAAGAAATACCAAGGAGCCCCTTCATTACACTATAAGACCCTTAACAGAGAGGTTTGTAAAAAGATAGTAAAAGAGATTAAAGGTTCCTCAGAATTAGCTTTCCATGGGCAGCAAAAGAAGTGGGAAAGAGCAATATTTACTGCATCTACCACGTGGCAGCATTCCATCAGGAACATTTCAATCTCAGTAAATCACCGCAACAATTCTCTAGCATATATCATTATTTTCTTTTATGCAGAAAAGAAAATCAAAGTACGTAGATGTCACACAGCACATGCAGTCCCAGAGTTAAGGGATGGCAGGGCAGGGATTTGAAAGGCCTGTGCCCTTTCTCCTATATCACATTGGTGTAATTTTT
The DNA here is from genome assembly GCF_048565385.1 of Saimiri boliviensis. Classification (NCBI taxonomy): domain Eukaryota; kingdom Metazoa; phylum Chordata; class Mammalia; order Primates; family Cebidae; genus Saimiri; species Saimiri boliviensis. Next base: position 50,433,429 of record NC_133456.1, read on the forward strand.
TCACACTATACATACTTCTATAAAACAAAACCATTTTGAAGTATCTGTCCTGTGTGACATCACAGTGTTGTTAATGGTTTCCTTCTGTTTCCAATTGTCTGCTTAGTATAATGAAATTAAACCATTAAAATGGAAATGAAACTTGTTCTGTGACCTTCCCTTTGTGAGAATATGTCAAAGTAAATCAACATGAGATTTTTGGAGGACATACCATTTTTTAAAGAACTGAGTCTTCCTGCCAAGACAGAAAAACTTAACAAGAAATTAAACTACCTAGCCATAGAACCTCAAATATCAGGTTATAATACATGTTTCTGTAGGTGGTAAGCATAAAAAACTAAGTTCCTTAAAAAAAAATAGGCTCCTTTTTGTTTAAGAAATCCAAGGTCATGAAAACAGGCATCTGGGCCAAGCTAGAACCCTGGTCTAGAACACTCCGGAAAACCGAGGCCATCTTCCACTTCTTCTTGACATCTTGGTGAATCTAAACTGGTTCTCTTTGTTTTGCATGCTACATGAAAAGAGACAGCTGCCACTAATTCGCCAGTATTGCTCCCTCCTCCTACGTGAGGTCAAATAGACTCAAGATGGAATCTGAGTGACAATTCTAAATTCTCTGAGGAATTGGGGCCAACCTTGGATACGGTCCTCCTCAGGGACTATAGGTAATCTATTTATGTAATATAAATATGGCCAATGGAAATTGCACAGCTGTAACCACAAGAACCAGGACAAACAGTCTCTGGATAGTGAGCAGTGGTGTGTAGGCCACCAGTTTATACAAAGACTTGACAAAGAGCACACAAGCTCTTCAATGGAAAATTTATGAGATAACACTCAAGTGATTTTTAACTAGGAAGATCTTGGGCAGCAAAGTGAGTCAAGTTTGAAATGAAAAGTAGAAAAATATCCCATGCTGCTGCAACAAAAATAACCCAACTTGTGCTTATGCTGAAGTTATAAAAAGGAGAAAGAGACAAACTTCACACCTGCAACAGCATCATTAAAACATGAAAGGATGGTTTGGGTTTGTCAGAATTAAGGGCCACCTGCTGTTCCACACTTCTCCCTCATCCCAGTCCCAGTCCCTGAAAGAAATGAAAAGAAAGCTGAAGGAATTTTCACCGAGACAAAATTGAGCAGAGACTGGATCCGCCAAAGACTATTTTTCTAGTCTTCAAGAAATACACTGAAGTACTGTTTCTAACAGCTTCATTTTTAAAAAATACTTTAACTCTTTATCTTAGGCATTCGGAATGATGTACATTTTATATTTTAATTCTCTGTGAGAAAAACAAGGCATATGTTGTAAAAATGTGTGGAGGTCTTCATTTATGATTTGATATTGATGCTCTTTCACAGAAATGAATAAGCATTTATCTTTCAGAACCTAAATAAAATACCGTCTTCAAATTCTGGAATTTTAATCTGTATCTGGGAGAACCAAACAGAATTTTCACAATCTCTAAATTACTGAATCGCAAGATTAATGAATCAAGTACTTTGATCTTATTTAACGTATATGGTATTCACAAAATTTAAAACACTGCACATATTTTAAACAAACTAAGCATTTACTTATATTTGATCATCTGGGCATTTTTTAATTTTCTATTTAAAGTTAAGTTGAGTAGGAAAAATTATAGTCTCTTTAAACTACCATGAGTTAAACTGCCACATGGATGGTACCGTTTACCCACCAGCTATGAGAAGTAACAAAATAAAGTTGTACTAGAAATATTGCTATTACTCGCTACAATTGTAATGCAGATTACAGATTGTTTTGTTTGTTTTTTTCAGAGGAGTCTTAGTCTCCCTCTGTTATCAGTCATCAGGTTGGAACGCAGTGGCTCAATCTTGGCTCACTGCAAACCCCGCCTCCTGGGTTCAAGCGATTCTCCTGCCTCAGCCTCACAAGTAGCTGGGATTACAGGCGTGTGCCATCACATTCAGCTAGTTTTTGTGTTTTTAGTAGATATGGGTGTCACCATGTTGGCCAGGCTGGTCTCGAACTCCTGACCTCAAGTGATCTGCCTGCCTCGGCCTCCCCAAAGTGCTGAGATTACAGGTGTAAGCCACTGTGCCTGACCCCAGATATGAGATTATTATCCTCATTTTACAAATAGGAACAGCTAGGTTCAAAAAGGTGAAGAAACTTCCCAAGGCCATATAGCTATAGGCTAGGATCCATGGCCTGGTGTGATGTCAGAAAGACTCCTATTACCATTGGCATTGACAGAAAAGAGCAGTAGAGTTTAGGTTGTTAGTAAAGACATGTTTAGTAAGTACAAAGCCTCTTGGTAATAATAAAATTAAATTTAAAAATCTTCATACAGATTTGTGATTTGGTCTCACAAACACAAGGTGAAATGCTCAATGCATGTCTTTTGCATTTAGTGACTAATTTTTACTTCCATAGCTCTTTATAGCCTTCAGTATATTGTCACACTATCTCATTCTGACAGTTATATCCTCCATATTTTAGCATTTATTAACTTGTTACATGTCTGACTCCAAAAGAACTGGAGATACACCCTCCTATATGTATCTCTACCTGTGATACATCATCGCAACCACCCTATACATGCTGGTATGAAACAAAATCTGAAATATGTGAGGGTATCATAAAATCCCCGATGGGGACTTTTAATTATATGTTAATTAAGAGGCAGGTTATTCACAACTTTCTGAAAAAGGGGCAGAGTTTTCAGATCCACGTAAGGTAGTTTCTAGGCTGTTGCCATGGCACTTGTAAACTGTCATGGTGCAGTGGGAGTGTCTTTACGCTAATGAGCAGTGAAGGCAACTAGAGGTTGCTTTCCTGCAAACCCGCTAGTTTGGCTGGCTTTTTCAATGCATCCTGACAACGGGATTGCCTGAATTCTGCTTCTATTAGAGGGGTCATGACCTGGAAACAAGTCCTGCAGGCCTCCTACCTCAACAAGGCAGCATCATCTGCTCTCACAATAAACCAGATGTCAATGATTCCATGATTCTGTGAGACCAGTGCCCATTAGAATCTTTAAGGAGCACCAGACATGGCAGCAGATGCTCTCCTTCATACTAGGTTGCATCTAGTCACTAGGCAAAATCTTGATTAGTTTCCTTCCTTTTTAAAAATTTGCTCAGAGGCCCAGTGGGCTCAGTGGCTAACACCTATAGATCCTGGAACTTTGGGAGGTCTGAGGTGGGCAGATAACTTGAATCCCAGAGTTTGAGACCAGCCTGGGGAATATGGCAAGGTCTTGTCTCTACAAACCTGGGCAAAATGGCAAGTTTCTATCTCTACAAAAAAATAACAACAGCAAAAAAGTCAGGCACAGCAGCATGCACTTGTAGTCCCAGCTACTTGGGAGGCTGAGGCAGGAGGATCAGTTGAGCGTGGGAGGTAGAGGCTGCAGTGAGTTATGATGGTACCACTGCACTGCAGCCTGGGTGACAAAGTGAGACCCTGTCTCAATGAATCAATGAATCAATGAATCAATCAATCCTTGCCCAAATGAGTTATTAGTACCTCCTTTTATTCTCTAAAAATGCTGCCAGTAGAGGGTGGTGTATAAAAAGCAGAAAATTAAAGTCAAAAAATAATGGAGGGTTCCACTCCTTTAAAAGATACTCTATCCATGACAACTCCCACCCCTCACTCATTTCCTGAATGGGAAAAAAAAAAAAAAAAAAAAAAAAAAAAAAAAAAAAGGATGTGTAGTTATTTCTCTCCGAGAGCCTGTGAATAAAGTACCACCTTTATTTCAAACAGGTAAAATATCTTGAAAACGTGGTTGGAAGAGCTGGCGGGGCATAGTGGCTCACGCCTGCAATCCCAGAACTTTGGGAGGCCAAGGCAGGCAGATTACTTGAGGTCAAAAGTTCAAGACCATCCTGGTCAACATGGTGAAACCCCATCTCTACTGAAAATACAAAAATTAGCCAGGTGTGGTGTTGCATGCCTGTAATCCCAGCTATTCGGGAGGCTGAGGCAGGAGAATCGCTTGAATTCAGGAAGCGGAGGACACATGGAGCTGAGATCATGCCACTGCACTACAGTCTGGGTGACAGAGTGAGACTCTGTCTCAAACAAACAAACAAATAAAAGTGGTGTGAAGGAGGATTGTTTTGGAGGGGTTTTGTGCAGTTTGAAGTCAACACTATGACTAAACAGTTTGACAGCACCCCTCAATCAGACACATTTAGAAGCTCCACAGACTTGACCAGAGGATTCGCAGACATTCTGGAGACTTAACAAAATCATACTAAAGGCTCAAGTGTGCCATGTCACACTCTTCAGAACTTGACAGTGTCTAAGTCGATCAAAGAAGCTGATTAAATGATACTGACACTCTCCTAGGTCCCCAGAATCCCTTTAAAACCCAACCAACTTTGCCCAGTCTCTATTTGGGCCAGTACCTTTTACTCAGAAAAATCTTTCCTTCTGGGTCCCAGACCCTAATGGTAGTCCTGGGTTATGTTTTCTTTTATCTTTTACTTATTTTAGACTAGTTTTAAATCCACAGAAAAATTACAAAGAGTTCAGAGTTCCCATATATGCCATACCTAGTTTCCATTATTATTAGCAACTTGCATGTATGGTAGAGTTGTTATAATAATTGAATTAGCATTCATAAATTATTTATATTTATTTATTTTTCATGGGTTTTTTAAGAGTCAAGGTCTCTGTTACCTATGCTGGAGTACAGTGATGTGATCAGAGCTCACTGCAGCCCCAAACTCCTGGACTCAAGGAATCCTCCTGCCTTAGCCTCCCGAGTAGCTGGAACTACCAGACATTACCACACCTGGCGTATTTGTGTTTTTTTGTGGGTTTTTCTTTCTTTCTTTCTTTCTTTTTTTTTTTTTTTTTTTTTTTTTTGAGACAGAGTCTTGCTTTGTCACCAGGGCAGAGTGCAGTGGCTCAATCTCAGCTCACTGCAACCTCCACCTCCTGGGTTCAGGTGATTCTACTGCCTCAGCTTCCCGAGTAGCTGGGACCACAGGCGTGCGCCACCGTGCCTGGGCAATTTTTGTATTTTTAATAGAGACAGGGTTTCGCCATATTGGCCAGGATGATCTCGATCTCTTGACCTTGTGATTCACCTGCCTCGGCCTCTGAAAGCGCTGGAATTACAGGCGTGTGCCACCATACCTGGCAAGTTTGTTTTTTATTTTTTGGTAAAGACAAGGTCTTACCATGCTGCCCAGACTGGTCTGTTTCCTGGTGTGAGCTACCACACCTGGCCTCTGAGACATTACTATTAAAAATGCCTCTACTTGATTCAGATTTCCTTACTTTTCCACCTAATATCCAATTTTCTATTCCACAACCCCATCCAAGATACCATATTAACATAACTTATGTCTCTTAAGAATCTTCTTGGTTGTGACAGTTTATCAGACCTTTACTGGTTCTTAAGACCATGATAGTACTGAGGCAAGGAAGTCCATCAATTAAGGCTTGTCTGATATCTTTCTCATGATTGGACTATGTCTATGGCTTTTTGGAAGGAACACCAGAAAGATAAAGTGCCATACTCATCACATCCTAGCAAGGTCCATATTATCAATATCACTTATCTCCACTGTTGTTAACCTAGATCACTGGTTAAAGTATTATTTATCAGCTTTCTCCATTCTGAAGTTACTCTTTTATCCCCCTTTTTAAGCTGTGCACTTTGGATAAGAAACCATGTGTAGCCCACAGTTAAGATGTGACAGCGAGACTCCAGCTCCTTACAGTATTTACATGAACTATCGGGAATTCTGATGCACAATGTTGTCAGTTTTATCTCATTTATTTGTGTATTCAATCATTTATTTTTATCCCTATTTATTCAGGTAGCTTTTTTTTACATTTGGGGTTATTATTCAATACTATTTCTTGTGTTGTCCAAAGTGACCCAACTTTGGCACTGGGGAACTCCTTGAGTTGGCTCCTATGTCCCTTGAACACACTCACATTATTTTCATTTAATTTTGTTTTGTAGTTTGAGCACTACCTTACTTCTTGGCACTACAACATGCTCCAGGCTCATCATGTATATTTCTTGCCCCAGTCCTAGGATTTGCCATTTTTCCAAAGAGCCTTGGTTTTTTTTTTTTTTGGTAAATGGAAAAAGAAATCAAGATCTGGGTGTTAGGTATACTTGTTGCTACCAGGGTTTTTTATTCTTGGAACAGAAATGTACCCTTGGTTTTAGTAAATGCAGAATTTCAGGTATCCACCATTTATCAAATTGAATAGTTTCATGACGCAGGAAAAAAAAAATCCCATGTTTCACCTATTAAACCTCACCCCAGAACCTCTGGTAAAAATGATTTGTTTACCATCTCCATGGTTTTGTCTTTACCAGAAAGTTATAAAGTTGCATCATACAGTAGATAGCCTTTTCAGACTAGCTTCTTTCCCTAGCAATATGCATTTACTATTCATCCATGTTTTTACATTTTATGTACAGTTCATTCCTTTTTATTGCTAAGTAGTGTTCGATTCTACAGGCCTAACAGAGCTTGTTTATTCATTGACTTATTGAAGGACATTTTGGTTGTTTCCAGTTTTGGGAATTATGGATAAAGCTATGACAAACATTCCTGTGCAGGGTTGTCTAAGTTCATAAGTTTTCATATCAGTTGGGTAAATACCTAGGTATATGATTGCTGGATTGTATGGTAAAACTATGTTTAACTTTGTAGGAAACTGAAAAACTTTCTTCCAAAGTGCCTTTATTGTTCTACATTCTCATAAGCAATGTATGAGAGTCCTGGTTGCTCTATATCCTCCCTATTAAGGATATTGTCAGTGTTTTAGATTTTTGCCATTCCAATGGGTGTGTGATAGTATCTTGTATTAATCTGGAACTCTCTACCAACGTATGATGTTGAACATCTTTTCATATGTACATTTTCTATCTGCATCTCTTCAGTGAGCTATTTATTCAGCTATTTAGTGAGCTATTTAAAATCAGCTTGTTTTCTTACTGGTGAGTTGTAAGGGTTCTGTCTGTACTATGGATACAAGTCCTTTACCAGATTTGTATTTTGTGTTCTCTGAGACATTGGCTTGACTTTCCTTTTTCTCCATAGTGTCTTTTGTATAGCTTAAGTTTTAATTTTAATTAAGTCTAACTTACGATTTTTTTCATGTATTATGTTTTTGGTGTTGTATATATCTACAAACACATTACCAAATACAAGATCCCATAGATGTTTTTCCAGATTTTATACTTTTGCATTTTACACTTAGGTCTATTATCCATTTGAGGTTTTTGTGAAATTTTCAAGGTCTGTGTTTAAGTTCCTATTTTTACATTGGATGTTCAACTGTTCCGCCACCATTTGTTGAAAACTTTACCCTTTCTCCATTTAGTCCCTTTTGTTCCCTTGTCAAAGGTTGACTGAATTTGTACGGGTTAGCCAACTGTTTTTCAAAAAGGCTCAGCATTGTTAAAAACTCAAGAAAACAGGAAGGTTTAACTTGAAGCCAAGAGCAACTTGACAATGGCAGGTCAGTGTCATCACTACTGTGTATGTAGGTCAAACCAAGAATGTTACATGGTCATAATGAAGGTAGGCTGTGTACAGAACACTCTGTATCTCCTAAATGGTTTCTAATCACTGATTCATCCTCTGCTAGTATAGATAGGCCTAATTAGCTCTGGTAACAAGGAAAGACAGTGTTAGATTGATAAAGTTAAGGTTGCGCAGGAGAAATTAGAGCAGAAGAGCTGTAAAAAGGATAGAAGGTGCCGGGCCCACGAACTTTCTAGACGGATCATTTTTTTTTTAAACAAATACCACCATTTCTTCATTTTCTTCCTACATTCTACACTCCCTCAAATTAGGAGGCATAAGATACTTAAATTCAAAGGGGAGCTTTCTACTCTAGCTCCCACTAACACATATTTCTTATTAAAGCTGTGTGATTATTTTGTATTTTACTAGTTCATGCCTGTATAGTGTTGAGGCATATTTTGTAAAAACTGAAATAGCTGGTGATTAGAACTTACTTAAAATATGCAAACCAAGACAAGGTCAAAGCAACCTTTCCGTCTTTCAGAGCGTCCTGTGGGGGATCAAATGGTATACATTGAGATTCATTCTCATTCTGCGTGTTTACCCCTGATGGCCAGGGAACACAAAATACAAGCCTCTCATTGGAGTCTGCCTGTAAAATGTGAAACCCCCTAATGTCAAATTGGAATCAACTCATCCCAAGCCTTTCATTAAACTGGCTCACAAAATAAAAGTGAGAAAAAAAGACAAATGAAATCACCACAAATAGTACAGAATTAAAGTGGCTGAGGCCAAAGTTTAGAAGAGAGGTTATCCTCTGAGGACCAAAGTATAAATGCAGTTTTAAAGTCAGGCCATAGAGGGAAACTCTTACATTTATTCCATTGCTGGTACCCTCAGAAGCCTTCATGAATTTCCTACGAAACACCACGATGTAAAACAGTGAATGCAAAATATTTGATCCCATCTTTGTGGTAATCAGTCTTCAATCTAGAGAGTGCGTGATCACTTACAAAAATGGCATTCTGCTGAATCACCAGCCCTGCCTATTACATTCCCCTGCTCATGCACAAAGTCGGAACGACTGAACAACAAGCAGCAAATTCATTTCAATAAACAGGTTTATTGTCCTATTTCAATACAAAGCACAGTCTATTAAGAATAATGCACTCTAGCCCAGGTTCTGACAGTCAAAAATGCTGATTTAAGAAGAGAATTGTGTTCCTAATTTAATTCATTCATTTGCAGCTCTCTCTTCTAAGTATGACATAATTCAGGCTTACTGAGCATAGCTGGTAATCACTACTCCGTTCTGTGGTTCATATTGTGCTTTTAAAAAATTACAATTCTACTTATTTATTTGGAGTTTTTAAAATATATATTATAGTTCTAGGATGAATGGTTATTAGTTGACAATAATGAAAAGCAAGGTTATTCAAAGTGACCTGTGAAATTATTCCATACATTTTCAAAATGAGGCACCTGTATTACGTGGCACATCATAGAATCCAAGCACATTTTCTCTAACTAATGATATGACTTGGATCATTGACACCTTTTGTCAGCACCGTTTTCTGATTTCAACATAGTACAACCCATTGAATGTTATACTCTAACAGGTGTCTATGAACTCAGGGATCTTAACAGTTTCTTTTTTTAATCGTTATTACATTAAAGGCAAACAGAATTCAGTTCCTTCAAATTTAGGTATTGTCACCTTATTGCCTAGCTGTCTGTTCTTCTACCTTACTTTTGTACTTGAAAAATAAATAGATCACACTGTAGATGCTGACATGCTTCTATCACGTATTATGAGGTTTGGGGTTTATTTTTTAGCTGAAAGATTGACTGTATTTGGTAAAATGAGACACAACCAGGAGTTTAAATTGGATTCAATGTGCGTATGTTTTCTTCTGAATGATTAATTTTTCTCCAGGCCTTGCCTCAAACAAGAAGCTCTTAATGAGCAGTGAAAGCTTTGGACACAGATATTGTGAAGTTTCATGAGTTAAGGAGTGCTTACATTTCATCCTTCAAATTTTGACAGTAACTATTTTTATAAAGAAATTAATTCAGCACTTCCAAAAATCTTTACATTGCCTAATATGTATCACACTATGATGACATTGAATGTATGTCTATTAAAGACAAACACACTCAAGTGAAATCTCAAGCATGGATGGCAACTTCTCAGAGGAAGAAATAATAATAAAACATTTGTGTTTTTAGGAGTGCAGAATTTCAAAATGACACATTTCTGAGCTACCTCTCACAAAGCAATTTTTTTTTTAGCTGCAGGGCACCCCAGTAGAAGTTAAAAATAGATTACACTTCTATTCATCTAAAAGAAGGACACTAATGTGAGCACTGTAGCTTTCTGCATTTCAGTAAAAATCAGAAATGATCTGCAGCCTGGTGAATAAAGTTGATTCACTTACAGAACACCAGCATTTCTCTCCTCACCTAGCTTTTGAAAGCCAGCCTGAAACAGCCCCTGCCTACAAAATTGCAGAGGAATTACTCTCAATTACAGGCTTCTGTCTGTTAAAAAGTAGAGCTGGTGATCAGTCTGACCTTTTTTCTCTGACAAGTCAAAGGAATGAAAGGGAAAAAAAAAATCTGACAGGTGTTCAATTTAGAAGCTGGGGGTGGGGGAAAGAAGGAAAAAGAAAAGAAAAGCTTGTATTATCTAACTAGATCTCAGGATTTTTTTTGTGTGTGTTATTCATCTTACTTTAAAAGTTCCTTTTCAGTGAATAAATTCCATGTGGCAAGGTAATTTTGCTTAAAGTCCCTTGCTTAATGTTTTAATTTGAGTATCATTTACTGAAATCTTCCCACCATCAATCATTCAGGCTTTTAGTTTCATACTTTAGGACAATTCTGCTGAATGCTACAACTCTGCCCTACCCTGCTCTTCCTTTTTTCTTATAAGTAGATTACAAATGACCACGGAAGACTGACTTTTCTGGTTCCCTGCATTTGCTATGTTTATTTCAAGACACGGCTTGTAAATACCAGCCTCCACATTTTACCCGTTAATGCAATCATTACTGATTTGACTAGAATTTGGTTGCCATTGGTATTAATTGAATGTGAATGTTTTAGAAATGACATTAATAGTTTTTCGGCTCTCTGACATTTACCCATGATTATTCATTTCAAAAGAATTACTACTTTGCTAAGGACTGAAAAAGTTGTTCTGATGAAAGTTAAACTCTGAAACATTCTGTATTCTTCTGAATTGGTTGGTTAGGTTCTTAATAATCCAGTGCTTGTTTAGCAAAACTACTAATTAGAGGTGGAAGCCGTGTATGCATTGAACAGTTACCTCTTCAAGCTTCAAATTGAGAAGGACCAAAGGATGCTCTTTCCCTTAGGAATCCATCTGAACTACATTTAGGCCAGTTAATGATGACTCCATTCAGCTTTGAAATATGTCTCTTTTAAGTAAGCTACTTTTCACTAAGGAAAAACTATTTTGAGAATTAATCATTCTCAAACATCATACAGAAGGCAACCAGTGAAAATACCACCATTCTAAACAGACTTGCAAACATTTGGGAAGTTGAATTGTGATTGACTGATGACATCACAGAAGCAAAGTAACGTCCCAAATTCACTTCTTGCTCTGCTATTTTTGTTTCCTCCAGAACAGTCAGAACTGCTTTTCTGAAATGGCTGAGATAGTTTTCTCTGAAGTGACACAGTGAAATGACTAATGGCCAGAGAGTAAGAGATTAGACAGGAAAGGAAAAAAAAAAAAAAAAAGAAAGAAAGAAAAATTAAAAAAAAAAAGGTGGAAAAGGACAAAGGTGATGTACATATACCTCTGAAAACAGGCAAAAGAGAGTTATAGTAAAAACACTAAGGGAAGGCCAGGCGCAGTGGCTCATGCCTGTAATTCCAGCACTTTAGGAGGCCAAGACAGACCGATCACTGAGGTCAGGAGTTCGAGACCAGCCTGGCCAACATGGTGGAACCCTGTCTCTACTAAAAATATAAAAATAAGCTGGGCGTGGCAGTGCATGCCTGTAGTCCCAGCTACTTGGGAAGCTGAGGCAGGAGAATCACTTGAATCCGAGAGATGGAGGTTGCAGTGAGCCAAGATTGCACCACTGCGCTCTAGCCTGGGCAACACAGTGAGACTCCATCTCAAAAAATCTAAGAGAGAGGTTGAAGTTTTGTCTTTTTTGCTGTGACTGGGAGGCCCTGGGAAGCTAAGAAAATTTCACTGAAGATTTGCTTTGCTTCCAGGAGACACCGACTTTCTGATACTTCCTTCTAATTTAAGTTCGGTGATACCCTACGAGAAAAAAAAAATTGGTTCTTTCCTCTAAAGAGTCAGCTAGAAATGAACAAGAAAACAACATAGTGGTATACACTACAGAGCTTTGGTACCAGTGCCAACAACCCAAAGTGATAAAAATTAAGAACAGAATTTATGCACAAATGATGCTTAAACAACATATTTTATTAAAAGTTGTAGAAAAAATTGACGCATTTGAAATAAAAATAGCAAAATTTCTGCTGTAATCACCAACTGTTGACTAGTCTTATACTTAGAAAAGGGCAAGTTGTCACCTAGTGAACCACTCAAAACTACCTAGAAAGAGAAAGAGCAGCATTTCAAGTCTACTGAGCTGAAATGAATATAGGATATGAACATAATGGCAATGTACATTGTTCATGTACAAAAACACATCATAAAGCTCTAGTGATTAGATGGGCATTATGACCAAAGCATCATCCTCTGCTCCAGAAATAGACTCACATACACAGAAAAGTAGTATTTTTCTATATTACATTGCAAATTCATAAGGCAAGATGGATTCATCAACAAATGATATTTGAGAAATTGAGGGCCAGGTGCAGGGGCTCACGCCTGTAATGCCAGCACTTTGGGAGACCAAGGCAGGCGGATCACCTGAGGTCAGGAGTTCAAGACCAGCCTGGCCAATATGGTGAAACTTGGTCTCTACTGAAATATGAAAAATAGCTGGGCATGATGGCGGGTGCCTGTAATTCTAGCTACTCGAGAGGCTGAGATGGGAGAATCACTTGAACCTGGGAGAAGATGGTTGCAGTGAGCCAAGATCATGCCACTGTACTCCAGCCAGGGTGGCTAAGTGAGACTCTGTCTAAAAAAAAACAGAAAGTGAGGACATTACAAAGAACAAATGCATGTGAACCCACCTCACACCTTATCCCAAATAAATTGGAGGCAGATTAAAGATTTTGAAAATAAAAATATTTTCTTTAAAACATAAAGAATTGACATCAGCAAAATAATTTAAAATACTTTTAAAAATTAATTTTTAAACATTTTTACAGTGGGAGAAACCTAAAAGAAAAGACTAACAAAGCCAATTACATAAAAAGAAAAGTTTAGATAATACAAACCAAACAGAAAACAAAACACCTACAGTCAAAACACCAAAGTTAAATGGCTGGGTGTGGTGGCTCACGCTTGTAATACCAGCACTCTGGAAAACTAAAGTGGGTGGATTACTTGAGGCCAGGAGTTCAAGACCAGCCTGGCAAACATGGTGAAATCCCAATCTCTACCAAAAATATAAAAATTTGCAAGGCATGGTGGTGGGCTCCTGTAATCCCAGCTACTCGGGAGGCTGAGGCAAGAGAATCACTTGAGCCACAGAGGCGGAGGTTGCAGTGAGCTGAGATCGCATCACTGTACTACAGCCTGGGCAATGGAGCAAGACTTTGCTATGTAAAAAAAAAAAAAAAAAAGTAAAGGATAGACAGGCAAGTTGAATGGAAGCAAACAGACCAATACAGATGTAGGTTTGCTACTCAACATCAATGCTGTTGCTGGAGACAAGGGGGTAAGGCAGATGCCTTTCATGAAAGCCAACAGAGACTCATCTCCCTAACTCCCAAATGGCTGTGGAGGAGTTTCCATTCTGTGACTCTACCTCTCCTCTATGGGCTGACACCTAATTAGGGGTAAGCATCTGAACAATCAACACAGAGATTTGAGTTGAGCCCTGTTCTGTGCAGGGCATTCAGAAGTAAATGGGATTTCCAAGTTCAATTAGCCACAGAGGAGTTGCCTGAATCTCACATTTGACACGTTTACCCTATATGCTGCTTGCCTACCCAGCATCTGAACGTCTGGAAATGTATCTTTATTTCACCCCATACTCTGAATCCTAACCTTCTACCCTCTAAAATGATTCCACCACCACCTGTGAAAGTAGAACTGATGATAACTGCAGGCTGCGTGACTCGTGCTTGGTTCTGACTTCGGAATTGCAATCCACATTAAGAGCTTTTCAAATAATTACTTATATGTTATGTGAACGTCATAATTTTGAATGACACAAGTTTCTACTGAAGTGATTGGTCTTCCACTTCCACTGCCAGTGAAAGAATATTCTCTCTGTGTTTTAAAAATCATTCATTCTAAATGACACTGGGGTAAGATGACCAAAAACTAAAGGGATGACATTTTACTTAAAAGGTAGAATTGTAAACACCAGACCACACTCAGGAAAGCGGAGATTTCTCAAAACTTAAAATCCTCAACCATGAGAAGGGTAATTAACAAAATATACTTTAGAAGTATGAACACTTAGAAAGCACTTAGTCCCTTTATGGTAACTACTATAATCGTGCCCAAGCCTAAATGCAGGTGTGAGTATAATCACTAACGGGTTGAAGGAACATTGCTGCTAAGAACAGACCTGCATCAGGCCACATGTCAAAGGACAAAGCTGGTCTCAGTACCCTTAAGTCTCAAGGCATCTGAGAGCCAATGTTCAGGCTGCAAAGGTTTTTCCAGGCTAACAGAGGAGGAGACAATGAGATTCTACATCAATCTCCCAGTAATATTCTGCAAAGCAATAATGAATTTCTAAAAGAAAACTAAATAAAATAAAAATACTAATACTATTTAGTTGGCTAAAGGGCTTCCAAAAGAAAGGCCTCAGACCATTTCAAAAAAAAAAAAAAAAAAAAAAAAAAGGACAACCCTCAAACACAGGGGCATAGATGAGGCAGAAAATAAGAAATATGCATACCTATGACCATGGCTTTGACAAGTCATTTCATGGACAGGTAAGATCCAAGTCTTGAGGAACTTGCTAAGGTATTCAATTATTTCTGTGGCCAGTGAAGGGCTGGCTGTGGAAATGCCAGATCCTGACCCTGCAGACAGTCTAGTTGGGGACACAGGCTTTCACATATATGATTGTGGCACAGTGTGATATGTCCAATGTCAGGGGCCAGTACTGAGAACATGGGGGCAAGAAAGGCAGGAGAGCGTCCTCACCTTAGACAAAACGTTCAGGAAAACATCCCAGGAAAAGAGGTGTTTAATATGGGTGTCAAAAAATGGTCTCGTTTTCCAATCTAAAGAATTAGATAGTATCATACATGACACAAATGTGAAGACATACAATGATCACGGATTGGAAGAATTAATGTCATAAAAATAACCATAATCTGATTATTGAAAGCAATCTACAGATTCAGTGCAATTTCTCTCAAAAAACCAACATCATTTTTTCACAAAAATAGATAAAACAATTCTAAAATTCACATAGAACCAAAAAGAGCCCAGATAGCCAAAGAAATCCTAAGCAAACAGAACAAATCTGGAGGCATCACATTGCCTGACTTCAAATGATACTACAAAGCAATAGTAACCAAGACAGCATAGTACTGGTATAAAAGTAGATGTATAGACCAATGGAACAGAATAGAAAACCTAGAAATAAAGCTAAATACTTATGATCAACTGATGTGAAACAAAGCATTAATAAACATAAATTGGGGAAAGGACACCCTATTCAATAAATGGTACTGGGGAAACCTGGATAGCCACATGCAGGAGAATTAACCTGTATCATTATCTCTTAAAATATACAAAAGTCAAGTAAAGACAGATTAAAGACTTAAATCTAAGACCTGAAACTATAAAAATTCTAGAAGAACACCTAGGAAAAACTCTTCTGAACATTGGCCTAGGCAAACCCTTTATGACTAAGACTCAAAAGAGAATGCAATAAAAACAAAAATAAAGGATCCCTAATTAAACTTAAAAGTTTCTTCACAGCAAAAGAAACAATCAGCACAGTAAACAAACAGCTCACAGAATGGGAGAAAATATTTGAAAACTATGCATCTGACAAATAACTAATATCAGAATCTACTAGGAACTCAAACAAATCAGCGAGGAAAAAAAAATAACCCCATTCAAAAATGGGCAAAGGACATGAACGGACATTTCTCAAAAGAAGAAATAAAAGTGGCTAACAAACATTAAAAAAAAAAAAAAAAGCTCAACACCACTAATCATCAAGGAAATGCAAATTAAAACCACAGTGAGATACCACTTTACACCAGCCAGAATGGTCACTATTAAAAAGTCCAAAAACAATAGATGTTGATATAAATGCAGTGAAAAGGAAACATTTATGTAATGTAAATGGTGGGAATGTAAATTAGTGCAACCTCTATGGAAAACAGTATGGCAATTGCTCAAAGAATTCAAAGTTGTCCTACCATTTGATCCAGCAATCCCAATACTGGGTATCTACCCAAAGGAAAGTAAGTCATGAGATCAAAAAAGACACCTGCACACATGTTTATTTCAACACAATTCACAATTGCAAAGATATGGAACCAACCTAAGTGACCATCATTCAGTAAATGGATAAAGAAAATGTGATATATATACACCACGGAATATTACTCAACCATAAAAAAGAAAAGAAAAGAATGTCTTTTGCAGCGACTTTCATGGGAGTGGAGGTTATTATTCTAAGTAAAGTAACTCAGGAAGGGAAAACCAAATAACACATGTTCTCACATATACAGAGGAGCTAAGCTACAGGCATGTGAAAGCACACAGAGTAGCGTAATGGACACTGGAGACTCAGAAGGGAGGATGGGAAGGGCATGAGGGATTTCAAAAATCTACATAGTGGGTACCATCAACACAACTCAGGTGAGGAATGCACTAAAATTGCAGACTTCACTGCTATACAATTCATTCACATAACCGAAAACTACGTTTGCCCCTAAAGCTATTAAAACTTGTTTAAATGATGGAAAAAAACTTGAAAGTGATACAGTTTTAATCAACCATTTACTCAGGATGGACATATTAGTTTATTATTGCCGCTGTTACAAATCACCACATACTTAGTAGCCTGAAACAATACAGGCTTATCCTATAGTTTTGGAAGTCAGAAGTCTTAAATGGCTCTCACTGGGATAAAACCAAAAATTCAGCAGGGCTATGTTCGTTCTGGGGATTCTAGACCAGAATCCATTTCCTTGCCTTGTCCAGCTTCTAGAGGAAGTACACATTCCTTGGCTGATGGTGCCTTCCCACATCTACAAAGCCAGCAACATCAGGCCAAGTCTGCTCACATCACATCACTCAGACCTCTGCCTCCATCATCACATCTTCTCTGACTCTGACTCTCTTGCCTTCCTCTTTCATTTATTAAGGACCATTGTGAATACACTGGATCTACCTGAATAATACCAGATAATCCCCCTATCTCAAGATCTTTAATTCAATCACATCTGGAAAGTCCCTTTGGCCATGTAAGGTAACATTCACAGGTGTTGGGGATTAGAATACTTCTTTGGGGGACCATTGTTCTGCCTACCAAAGGGAGTTAGGGACCACACAGCGGCCCTAAGTGCGGATGGAAGCAGCAATGGCCTGGAATGTGTGACATACATACACATAAATATATATACAGATACACATATACATTACATATATTATACAAATATACATGCACACACATGTCCATTACATAGATGGTATCATATATATGTACAATATATACATACTATGATAGTAAATGTTTTATTTATTAAAAAAATTAATCAAGCAGGATTATATCAGTCTCATTTCTTACACTTTGCTATGCTTGTGTGTGAACAAAAAGATGTATGGATCATGTGCTGGGGACCACAGGTAAATACATACAGCCATACAGAGACCCATGCACATAAACTCCAAACTCCATCCATCATGTATATCACTGTAACCCAAATAGATATATATATATATATATACATAGAAAAAAGAACTGCTTTCCAAGTCGGTGTTCTCCATAGTGTGGTACATACTCCATTTACTAATTCAAACTTTAAAATTTGAAAAGCAGCATATCTCTTTAATATACATTTAAAAATGTATAACCATCATGTCAGTTATTATTTCCTAAATGCCACAGCTCGAAACTATTCTGCCCAATATAGTAGTCACTAGCCCCATGTGGCTCCTGTTCATGTAAAATGTGACTAGTCCACATTGAGATGTGCTGTAAGTGTAAAATATGCACAGGATTTTATAGTCTAAAAAACAATGTAAGAAATCTCATTTAAAACTTATTGATTACATATTGAAATAATAGGATATAGTGGGTTAAACAAAATATATTACAATTAATTTCACCTGCTTCTTTAACATGACAACTAGAAAATCTCACATGGGCCTTGCATTATATTTCTTTTAAGAGTACTGGATTAGAAAGATGCCAAAGTAGCTGTGAGGTGAAAATAAAATGAGTTGAGCTAAAGTAAATATTAGTAAAGTCAGCATCAAGGTATTACAGATATCTTGAAATTTGAAAGCTAATAACTGATGTTTGGTAACACTATACAACATCCCTGGAAAAAGGAATTCAGGTTTTGAGTATTTTCTAGAAAGAGTATGTTAGTACCTCTTTTTTTAAAAGACAGAGTAGTACTCTATTGCTGCGCTGGAGTGCAGTGGCACAATTCTGGCTCACTGTAACTTCCATTTTTCGGTTTCAAGCAATTCTCCTGCCTCAGCCCCCTGAGTAGCTGGGACTACAGGCACACACCATCATGCCTGGTTAATTTTTTTGTATTTTTAGTAGACACGGGGTTTCACCACGTTGGCCAGGATGGTCTCGATCTCTTGACCTCGTGATCCACCCACCTCAGCCTCCCTGAGTGCTGGGATTACAGGCATGAGCCACCGTACCCTGCTGAGTATCTTAGTACTTCTGAGGTTGTTCAGTGTAGTGGTAGGGAGGGCCAAATGAAAAACATTTCTTTGTATTGACTGGAAATCTGAAAATCCTTTGTACATTTCTCTCCTCTGGCCTTAGTTCTGGCTTATAAAGCACAGCACAAACCTGCCCACTACTACCCATAACTAGCTGGTTCTGGGCTTTTGAACCTTTAGTTTCAAGGCTCCCAGGAAACTAACACAGCAGCTTTGTAACTTCATAAACTTAAAAGACCACATTGTTGAAGGAAGATTCTTACTGCAGGGCCTGGCATTCCCCATTGATGAGCTGAAATCAGTTATTATGAGGTTCTGTGTATACCTTCTGATGAGGGATAAAACAAATGGATATGCCTCACAGGCACAGCAGGAATTAAAAATACATTAGTTCATTGCAACTTCAGATCTGGGATTGAGGAGCGTTTGGATGACTTTTTTTTTTTTTCTTTTCAAATAAAGTTTAGATGAGGCAGGCATTCAGTACAGAGTAGAGTTCTGAGACTCTCCAGGTCCAGTTCAGTACTTGGAGAGAAATCAAATACATCTTATCTAAGGTATGGCACTAACTTTCATCAAAAAATTATCATATGCTCAGTCACAAATGGTTATTGTAAAATCTTTATTAACCTAAGTGCATATAAAAATTGTGAATTCCTAATACAAAGCAGTATTTGACTTTTAAATTTCATTTTAAGCTTGGCCCGTTCACTTGGAATGTGATTACAGAGTAAATTAAAAAGTAATCACATGTGAATTACATTTCCTCATGAACGTAATGACTTCAGGAGGCTGATTAATGTTAAGCAGTGCCTGTCCTATTGCATGCATACCCTCCCAGGTGAGATATGCAAGATAGCTGTCGTGAGTTGATTTAATTCTTTTACTGGTATTCCAGGGAGACTGCCTGAACACATAATAGGCTCAGCACGTTCATTAGGACTGAGGATGTTCTTCCCTTTGCTCTGTTCAAGTCCCACCTGCAAAATACCATCACTGTCAAGTTATGGTTATGGGCAAAGCCCAAGGGAGGCAGTGCAGCTCTGGTATCATTTTCTACCTAGCCAAGTTTCAATTTCTCAATCTCTCTATCTTTTTGGCAATTTCTTCATATTTGAATGGAATAATTCCAGAGAATCACTGAAAAATGCATTTGCACCAGTGTAAAGGTAACGAATCGTCTCACAAAGAATGAAGGCTTATTAATAATCTACAACAGTATTACTGCAGAGAACAAAATTTAGACCATAAATTTAAACTATGTGGAGCACAGGATCATTAACATATATCCTCTCAGGTAATGGGGAATGTAGTAGTCTAAAATATTTACTCCTTTCTGTATAGTCAGGTTAAGGTATTGTTTTCTAAAGGAGTTGTCAGAGGAATCATGCTATTGTTAGAAGTGGAAAAAGCCCAGTGCTTCATTATTTCTGTGCAAAAGAAGAGCATATAGAGTGGATTTGGTAGCAAGCCAAGTAAAGGCAGACACCCGAAATTACCTTAGGTCAAGAGTTGCTCGCTAGTCCTTTGTACACTTTGTACAAATTTGCCCATTCCACTGGGCGGAACAATGGACTAGTACGGCAGCCTGAGAACATGTCACATCATAATCTAGAACATATAGACAGCTGATGCCATAAAACTATCATACTATATGTGATGCTCTTTGATCTCACCTATTATACAACATTTCTTTTGTTTTTTTTTAAGTTTGCTGAGACCTACTAAATTGAATTCAAAATCCATCAGTGACTCATGACCAAGAATTAGAAACATTCTGGATTGGGAACCTTTGGGATCATAGGAGTTGGAAGATTGTCAGCTCACTTTATTGCCATTTAACTGTGGGCCCTCAAAGGGGAATGTTCCAAATGTCATCTCTTCCCAGCTTTGTGTGGGCGGTGAGAAAGTGAAGAGGGTTAATAGGGAGAGAATTAATGTCAGGAGAATAAGACAGAAAGGGCCTACAATTCTTTAGTTTCTCCTAAGACTGGCTCCAGCATTCCTTTGAGTTTAATATTTTCGTTATTTTTTAGCCTAAGATATGTAAATTTTCGGAACATTTAGGGTCAATTATAAGACTATTAGAAAGACTTTTATTTAAACAGAAACTCAAAAACACTCAAGGATAAAGAAGAAATCTATGAGAACTCCAAGTAGGTAACTTCTTCTGTGTTAAGGAGAAAGTAGAATTATTCTTGTGTTTCAAACTGGGGTTGTCAAACTAGGTGACTATAATTGTGAAATATACCAACATACAATATAATTCCATTGCGTTAATTGAGATGAAGGATACTAATATTCTTTTGTTGTACTAGGGTTTTTATTCTGCAACCTGTTGTACCTTATCTAAACAATTTTAAGGCGTTTACTAACATACTGTGTGATATTCACAAGAGGGTGATCAAGAGAGTTAGTGACCTAGAGAATGCATCATGGGATAATCAACGAACACAGTCAAGGTAAGACTTGGGCACTAGCGAATAGGAACACAGTGTCTCCATCCAGACCACAGTCCTGGGTCCAGGCTATCAGAGCAGAGACATAGGACTGTGGGTGCTCCTTGAGATGCTAATGAGAGTTCTGTTACCAACGGGACTGGTATAATCCATTTCCCTTCTCTGCATCCCATTTCTGATATTTTAGGGCCTGGTCACCCAAGGAACTAAATACATTCTGCAAATTCTGCTCTACCATGATGGATTTGCTCTTGTGGATGATACTCAGCAGACCACTACAATTTCTAGTGTGTCACAATCTACTTTTGACCTCTCTCTTCTCCAGGACATATCACCAGAATTTTCCTACACATGACCAAAATTACCTTTAGAGAATATAATTTTGGGTAAAATGGGAAAAATTAATTAAATCATTAAAATATGAAAAGGATCTTCTTCTAACAAGATCTTTTCGTCTACAGGGCATCCGTGCTTTGAACTTTAGGAACAGCATTAAACTGAAGCGCCAGTGTATTTCTTGTAGAAACAGAATCCTTCTGTTGCCTTTTTTGGAAAAAAAAAAAAAAAGAAAAGAAAAAGAAAAAAGATTGTCATTGAACTTTTAATTAGGTCCCAAAAATGTGACCTGAAGCAATAATAGAATCACTTATTTTAATGCTACACTGCTCTTAACGGTATTTGCTTAAAAACAGGCCAGTCTTTGAAACACTCTGACACTACACACTGACATCTACAATGTTGAGGCTATTGAGTCAGTTTTATTTCCGAAGATGGCCTTCTTCACTCCTTTTTCCAACCACCCATCCTTTTATCCATTCATCCATACAACAAACATCAACATTTGTTGCCAGGCATCAAGGATAGAGAAGTGGCAATTAAAAAAAATGGTCCCTGTCTCCAAAATAACTTAAAAGTTCAGCTGGGAAGACAACCACATACCCAACTTAAAAGAGAACAACGTGGGTGGATGGTACTCAGCCCAATATAAAGAGACCATAATTTCTACATTTTGGTATTTTCTGTTCCCTCTAGCCTGCGTTTTATGTTTGGTTTAGCCATTAAACCACCATAATGTCAAACAGCATGCATGTTCCACTGCTGATTTTACCAACAGACACCAGTCTCACGGTGGGAAATGTGTCTCTCTTTGGTATCTTATATACCAACATGATTGTCTATGGTAGATTTTGGTTATCATTCTAAATTATATATTACGGATTTGAATTTCTGAGTGCCAATACAAATCCCAATAATATCTATTTTTTAAGAGATGGGGTCTCACTATGCTGCCCAGGCTGGTTGTGAACTCTTGGGCTCAAATGATCCTCCCACCTCAGCCTCTCAAGTAGAATATCTTGAAGTCCAGGGCCACACAGAGGAAGAGAGATGCTACACTGGATAGACAGCTAGAAGAAAAGAAACATTTAACAACCACCCCAGCCCCCAAAAAACCCTTTCTCTCTGCAAAATGGAAGGGTCATCTAGAAAGAAACAGAATCACTCATACATATTTACTTTAAAACCAGTACTTGACCACCTACTGCAGTATTGAAGTTCATGG
This sequence comes from Saimiri boliviensis, assembly GCF_048565385.1. Lineage (NCBI taxonomy): Eukaryota > Metazoa > Chordata > Mammalia > Primates > Cebidae > Saimiri > Saimiri boliviensis. Next base: position 50,455,978 of record NC_133456.1, read on the forward strand.
CCTACATGCGATTTATTACACTGATTAGTCTACTTCTGTGTGACTTTGACATATCTCAGAACTTTTTTTAAATAGTCAAGATTAACAAACACCTGAGTTAGTCTAAAATATATTGGATCTAAGACTTGCCAAATTTTCCTCAAACACCCTAACTAGACCCCAGCTAAACTTCTTTTGGAGTCTCAGTGAGAAAAAAAAAAAATATATAGAATGCTTTAGAAACCCTTCACTGTATTTTGTTACATTAGCCCAGCATAAGCCTGACAGCCACCAAAACTGGATTACCAGTCAGTTCTCCATGGCAAGAGATGGCTGCCTGCCCCAGGATTAGCCACCTATGTCTTAGGATACTCCAGGAACAAAGAGGAGAAAAATAATCTTGGAAACTTTGTAGACTGTTTTGACTTTTTTAATCCACTTCTTCAACCCATAGAAATGAATAAAGTGCTATAATGTTACAGTGGAAAGAGCATTTTTTCAGAGGAAAACAGCCTGAATTTCAGTTAAGACTTTGTCACTAATTATCATGGTGCCTTTAAAGCACATCACTTCACTTGGCTGGACCACATTACTTAGTAGAAAAATAAGAAAGTTGGACCAATGGCCCAGTAGCATGCATTTCTGTTTCTCACAGCCTGAAGTCAATGGATACTATTAACCTGAAAGTATTCTGAAACTGTTTCCTGCAGGGGCAAAGCAATGCTTCCTCCACTTTTTCTGACTCCTTTCAAGTTTTCCTAGAGAGCCCCTAAGACGATTCATAAAGAGAAGGGAGGTGCTGTTCCCTGAGCACACATTCTTTGTCACGGTGTGTGGTCAGGCACTAGTTGGCAGTAATTTACTTGTTCACAGTTGTACATGAGATATTACTGGTAAAGAGTAGTTATGGTTGCCTGATTGTGGGTGTGTAATTAATTCTGGAAAAGGCTGCTATAAAGTTACAATCCAAACAATCTCAGCAGGTGTCACTGTAGTCAGGAGAACATATCTCCACAAATATTCATTATTTATTTATCCTTAACTAAGAGATGGTCCCTAGCAGCAAGCCTAAAAGTTCTGAGCTCTGTTTCCCATCATAAGGCCAAGTATTGGCAACTTTGTAAGATCAAGAGGGGATTTTATGTATGCTCTGTCTTCATGCAGGTCTAAGTGGAGCCATGACAACCTGAAGCACCTTTGTGTCTTTTTTTCAAGGTTATATGCAGAATGGCACTCCAGAGCATCAGTCAGAAAACTACGCCCATGCCCCACTTTTTCTATGACCTCAGTTTTATCTGCTTTTATTAATGAGTGTGGAGCTTAGGATTTCAGTGATAGAAGAATTTGTTTGACACACTACATTAAAAAAAAAAAAAACAATAGAAGTACACAGACACACAGACACACACACACACACACTCACATGTGGCTGTAAAACTGATAAAATCTGAATAAACTCTGTGAATTGTACCCATGTCAATTTTCCAATTCTGATACCAGACTATAGTTACTATATCTACTTAAGCAAGTTACTGTTACTTAAGCAAGATGCTAACTACAGACACGTTGCATGAACTGTGTGTGGGACTTCGTGCATTTTTGCAACTCATGCCAACATAGAATTATTTCAAAACACAAAGCTAAAAAAAATGACAACCACCAAATAATTAAGAAACCTATGCCTTTAAAAGCGAGATTTAAAGAGTAACTGGAAAAGTCCCGGACTTGTGTAATGACAGGGTTCATCTTCAATGAATACCTCTCCTTCAAAAAATATCTGTCTGATAATAAGTATCTCTTGAAAAAGGCATGTAAGTCACCAATATTCACCCCCAGGAAATAAGGACTGCCTCTTTTAAAAAAAATATTTAGAGGACCTGAGATGAACCTTTTCCCCGAGGTCACACCAAGGGTTTTTATCACTGAAAACGTTACAACTCATAATTTTGACAAATGAGATTTCAGTGATGTGTGTGTGTCTCTAGACACACATCTCTGTGCAGCTATATAATAACTATCACCTGGTCAACCTATGTCAGCCCATTTGAAATGATCTTTAAGGAATACAAAAACATATTTGTACACACTGGTATGAACAGCAAATCATTCTGAAAATATTTGATTTAGAAAACAAATTGCAAGAGAGATGATAGTTAATATCCACAAAAGGTAAAGCAATCTCACAGACAAGGAGACAAAAAAAAAAAAAAAAAAAAAAAACTAAAAGAAAAAAAGGGGGCAAAGACAGGCACAGAAAGACAAATGTCATACGTTCTCACTCATTAGTGGGAGCTAAAAATCAGAACAATTGAACTCATGAAGACAGAGAGTAGAAGGGTGGATAATGGAGGCGGGGAAGGGTCATGAGGAGGTACTCATGTTAGTGAGTACCAAAAATAGAATAAAGAATAAGAGCTAGAGTTCTATAGCACAACAAGGTGACTAGAGCAAATAATAATTTAATTGTACATTTAAAAATAACTAAAATACTATAATTGGATTGTTTGTAACACAAAGGAAAAATACTCAGGGGGATGGATACTCTGTTTGCCCTGATGGGATTACTTATTACTTATTGGATGCCTGTATCAAAACAGCTCATGTATTCCATTAATATATATACCTACTATGTAACCACAAAAATTAGAAATTTAAAAAATGGGCAAAGATATGAAGAGGTATTTTATTATTTTATTTTAGATAGGGTCTCATTCTGTTTCCCAGGCTGGAGTGCAATAGCATGATCTCAGCTCACTGGAACCTCCATCTCCTGGGTTCAAGCGATCCTCTGACCTCAGCCTTCCAAGTAGCTGGGATTATAGGTACACATCACCATGACAGGCTAATATTTTTTTTATTTTTAGAAAAGACAGGATTTCATCTTGTTGCCTGGACTGGTCTCAACCCCCTGGGCTCAAGCAATCTGCCTGCCTTGGCCTTCCAAAGGGCTGGGATTACAGGTGTGAGTCACGCTGCCTGGCCTGGAAAGGTATTTTTAAGGCAGAACAATATAAAAAGCCAATAAAAACAGAAGGATGCTCAAATTTACTAGAAGTCAGAAAATCTTAAATGGAGAAAACAATGAGATGTCATTTAGACCTAAGGCATTAATAAAAATGAAAATAAGGGAAAATACCTACTCTGGATTTAGAGAAATGGATATTCTGATACAGAATAGATTAAAATATCACTTTTAAGGCTTTTTGAAATGCAATCTAGCAATATTTGTCAAGATTAAAAATAGTACATTTTCTTAAATGTAGTACTTTCATGTCTGACAGTCTATCCCATTAAAAGCAGATTATCAGTGAGACCCCAATTATACCAAAAAAAAAAAAAAAAAAAAAAAAGCCAGGCATGGTGGCATGCACCTGTAGTCCCAGCTACTCAGGAGGCTGAGGTGGGGAGATAGAGATGGCATGAGCCTGGGAGGCAGAGGTTGCAGTGAGCCAAGATCACACCACTGCACTCCAGCTTGGAAGACAGAGTCAGACCCTGTCTCACCAGCAGAGAATAGTTTTAAAATTCTGTTACAGCCACTGGACACAATGAATTAGATTTATACAGTGGCCTGGAAAGGATTTCCTCAAAGAATTACTGAAAGATAAAAGAACCAGTAAGACTCCAATTCTGTACAACAATAATTGAAAAATCCCTCCAGATATGTATGCATAAGTACACATATATGGTCGGTGCAGTGGCTCATGCCTGTAATCCCAGCACTTTGAGAGGCCGAGGCAGGCAGATCACTAGGTCAACAGATTGGACCATCCTGGCCAACATGGTGAAACCCCATCTCTACTAAAAATATAAAAATTAGCTAGGCATGGTGTGTGCACCTGCAGTCCCAGCTACTCAGGTGACTGAGGCAGGAGAATTGCTTGATCCCAGGAGGCAGAGTTTGCAGTGAGCCGAGATTGTGCCACTGCACTCCAGCCTGGTGATGGTGACAGAGTAAGACTCTAACTCAAATATATATGTATATATGTATATACATACATATATACACACACACACACACACACATATACATATATATATATACACACACACACACACACACACACACACACACACACACACATTAATACATTAGCAGGTTGAAAAATACGGAAGTATAATCATAGGTTAGCACTTCCCAAGTGTTTCTGCATCTTGACACAAATGTAAGATAACCTCTGCCTAACACTGGGGTGTAAGGACAGACGTTGTTAATAACCAGAAATCAGAAGCTAAAGGATTACAGCCACTTAAAAAGCAGTATTTGAGCAAAGGAGCTGGGAAGTTCAAAAGGAAATGGTTACCTGAGGAGGGTTATGAAAGCACTCAAGGAAGAGGGAGGACAGAGCATGGTGGATGAGGCAGGTAACGTGAATGGGAATGGGACAGTACCGAGTGAAAATGTGGGAACAAACAGACCCAAATTTCAGGAATACACATACATACATTTACATATATGAACACATATGTGTATTCTTAAAGTTCATGCTCATATTTATGCATTTTTGGTGAAATTGTGTTTTTAAAACATACTTTATATCTTAAAAATAACAATTAAAAATGAGCCCAGGTAGATGATCTTCCAGTAATTTCTCCCATGAATTTCATTTTCTTGCTGCTATTAAAATCAAGAGGGCACCATATTTCTCCCTTTGCTCTTTTAGGATCCAGGGCTTATGATATGAAAACTGTAGTCCAACACACCCTATGTAAGTTATTCTGTGTGTCTAAGCTTCAGAGGTAAAGGAGCTCTTTCAGACTTCAGAGTTATGAGAGTTTCTGAATAGCCACCTGGCAAATTTGGATAGCTGTAGACTTTCCCAGCAGGCCCTAATTTACTGCCAAAAGCACATTTTTTTTTTCTTTTGTTTTGACTTAACATGCCAGAAAAACAATACAGGGCTATAAGAATTAAACCTAATCCATTATAACTAAGCTCTCTATGCCATAAACCAGGCAAGGGCTGCACCAAAATGAATTTATCAATCATGCAATGCAGGACCCCTTGTATGATTAGCATAATTATTTAAAGAATGCAGAACAGGTAGATGGTTCTACCATTAAATTACCCTGTTTAAAGAAAATGCCAACTCGGTAAGCGTTTCTAAGTGGACAGGCTGTTTCAATAGAGTACATTGCTGAATGCATGCGTGTAATAATAATATAAAGTGGCTGCCCTTTAAAAATCCCCACATCATGTACTTTTGGTAATTTAATTCGGTGTCAACTATACTTTTTGGTTCACTCCAGTTGCAATTACTATTCTAGTTTAATTTCACATATATTTGTGTTATTTCATTGAAACCCTTACCTCAGTAAGGAGTAAAAATAGGTACCTCCTACTAGACCCACCTCAAAGGAATATATGTGTGTGACAACATACATACACAACAAGTGGGATCAAAGTGAGCTTTAGAAATGTGGGATAAAGAAAAAGCCATTAAAAAAAGTCTCAGAAACTTCTAGGAAGGCCAGATTTACTTCCTCATCCAGCAAGGTGCTATTTCAAATGTGTTAAATCAGGAGAGAGTGAGAGAGTGAGTGAGAGAGTGTGCGTGTGTGTGTGTGTGTATGCGCGCCCGCATGTTCAAATGTGTTAAATGAGTAGGGAATGTGTGTGTGTATACCAACAAATATCCAAAAAAAAAAAAAGAGGGGGAGAAGTCAACATAAAAACTTAGAACACAGAGTATTTACTTTTAGTTAAGAAAATTTCTAGAAAGTTTTATTCTGATATACAAAATATAAGACAGCCATCTCAACAACCATGTGCCATCGTACAGCAGTCAGCCCATCAGCCACCACTGACAACTTACACCTCCCTTCTTTTCGATAATGGTCCTCAACAGACCTCAAAATGCTTCTAAATGGGTCGCTTTTCTTACTTGCTATATCTGTATTTTTTTCAACCCTAATCCTGTATGTTCTGAATTATACTGAGTTTCTGATAAACTTTAAAATGTTTCTCTTAGATCCAGCTGCGCTAAGAGTATAAAGCAATTTTAGAATCACCGCCCTATAGTCTCTTCCCTATACTGTTTAATATGGCAGTGATAAGAACAAGGTATGTGACCATGAAACTCAGTAAAGATGCTATAATTTGCATTCAAAAAGTCAAAAAGCTATAGCATCCATATGTAAGTTTCACTTTGTGTTTCTATACAAAGGTCATCCTGATACGTTTTAGGGCACTGTCATGAAAATGTGAAAAATCTATAGGCTTACAAAACATGAAAACTCAAGATACTGGTTGGTAAAGGCACGGTAAGGGTAATGTCTTCTTAGAAGAGAGGCTGCATCATTTCTGCAGACAAATTTGAAACTTTCCGTGTGCAATTTAGAATGTGATCTCTTACTCGACTAAACTCGACACCTCGGGAAGGCAAGGCGCTAGTAAGAGCAAACTGCGCGAGGCAAGAGTGTAGATATCCAAGGAACACTGAGGCAGCCAACCAGAGCCGGTTAGTACTTGACAGCAATGCTTTTATTAGAAAAGCTTTACTTATGCCCTGCTACCAGTGGTACCTATACTATGGGGATACATTTAAATCTGTCATTTTAAATGTGTTTACACTTAATCTGTGTACAGGAAGTGCTGACAAAGGCAAGCGTGACATGCCATACTGATGACGCGTTAAGCTGAGGAAATTTATACTGCCACAGGCAATACTTTAACCTTATGAAACATTTTAATCACATTTTTATTGAAGAAGCTTATTAAAAGATGCAGGCTTTCAAAACTTGACAAATTTTCTTTATTCTTTGCCAAGTCAGAGGTGGGCAAAGGGTACTCTGAAATCACCTTCTCCCAAATTGTAAACTCATTTTCTGAAATTAGATATTGACATGTAAGCATCATATAAAAGTCAAACTTTTCTAGGATGGCTGAGAAGTTGAAAATCCTAATACCCACATTATGAAAAAAGAAGACAAGGCCAATATGGTGAGTAATTGTAACATTACATTTAGCATTTATCCCCTTTTCTGCCTTAGTCCCATGTTAAGAATCAACTCATTCTCTTATATCCAACATATGTATTTTCAATATCTGCTAAGAAATAATCTTTTCAAAGCATCGGTTATTATTTTCCACAAAAGCTTGGTTTCTCAATAGTGAAATTCTGTGTTTGCAGACTCTAAAAGTATAGCTCTGAGAATATGGAAGAATATAATCTCCAGGACAGGCAATCGATTTCTTTGTGGGCAAAAGTTTTAGACTGTTTTTTAGGTAGATGACATCAGAGAGGCATTTAGCTCTAAGTTTCCATAACTACCTGTAAAATGGAGATATCATTCATTCATTCATTTGATAAATATCAAGATAACATCCGTAATATTTCAGTGGATAAAGATGGAAGCCATCATCCTCAGCAAACTAACACAGAAACAGAAAACAGAACACTGTGTGTTCTCACTCATAAGTGGCAGTTGAACAATGAGAACACATGGACATGGGAGGGGGGAACAACACAACCGGGGCCTATTAGGGGTGGGGGTGGGGTAGAGGGAACCTAGAGGAAGGGTGGATAGGGGCAGCAAACCACCATGGCACAAGTATACCTTGTAACAAACCTACACATTCTGTACATGTATCCCGGAACTTAAAAGTGTCAATCCAAACAAAAAGAAAAAACAAAAATAAAGTCTCTGCACTTTTTCCAATAAGAGGTGAAAGATTAAAGCCAACTGAACATAGAATTTGGTATATGATAAATATGCCATCCTTTAATCATCGGGGGAAGACGGAGTTTTGACAGGAACTGTTGGGATAAATGGACAGTCACATGAAGAAAGGTAAAATTAGATCCATTCCTTAGACTTTAAAATTCCAAATAGATTAACTATTTAACCATGAAAACTAAAATTAAGGACATGAAGAAAACATGCTAATATGTCATCTCAATAACCTAGGAGTAGGGAAAACTTTTCTAACAATGATTTAAAATCCCAAAGTACTAAGGAAAAACATGGATACTTGTGATTACATAAAAGATTCCAGAAACAAATTGGGAGGACATATTTCTAAGTCTCACTAGAGATAAAAGTCCCCAATATACAAAGAGCTTCAAAATAGAAAAAAAAAGAGCCAACAATCACACAGAAAAATGAGTATTATGAACCAATTAGTTCATAAATAAATATAAGTGGGTCTTAAACATAAGAAAATACGCTAGACTTTGCTTTTACTATGACAAATGCAATCTAAAACAATACTGAGATACCATTCCTCATCTACCTGACAAGAAAATCTTAAACAATATAGTATGTTAGCCAGACTTAAGGAACTAGTAATTCTCATATAGTTGTGGTATAAATACAAAGTGACATACACAAACCCTATGGATGGGTGTTCGCCAATATCTAGCAAAATTACATACGTATTTATTCTTTGACACAGAATTTCACTTCTGGGAGTCTGTCTGAAAGACACACTGGCAAAGATAAAATATATCTTTGCACAAAGCAATTCACTACAGTATTATTTACAATAACAAGAGATTGAAAATAATAAAAATCTTTATAAGTAGGGGATAGAGTGAAAAAAATATGGTACATCCCATGATAGAGTACTAGAACACATTAAAAAAAAAGGAAGAAGAAGAAGGAAAAGACGAAGAAAGAGAAGGAATCATTCTAGAAAGTGCAACTGAATGCTCTCCTAAGGAACTGAAGAAAAATTTATTGAGTATATATAACTTTTCAAAGAAAGAATGGAACACCAATATAAAAGTATTTATATACATATGTGCACGTATATCCACATATAAACACATATGCAACCTTATGTCTATTTGTATTTGTTCATATTTAATAAACAGAGTAACTTAAAAATTTGGCGGAGGAAGAAATAGGGTGTAAGAGGGAGATATAGAAGTTACACTACTTTGAACATGCTGGCTTGATAAATTGATTTTGAAATCATAAATATTCTACATAATTATAATGCAAAATTAAATCTAAAAAAACCTCTATAAACTGAAAGTAAAATAAACCTAATTTTATATCCAGTTGCTGTCTTAAGTACTCACAGAAGTGCTATTTCTAGTGATTTTATTTAAAATACATAGCAATTTAAAGAAAAAGTCTAAACTGCTCATGGCAATTATATTATTTGTAGTAGCATTGGTATTGATATTCTGAGACTCTTGTGCATGTACTGTGAATAAATCAAAGCATTACTATGGTATCATTAAGTGCTGAGGTTTTTGCTGGGGAAGGAGAGTGTGGTTAAAATGAAATAATGATGCAAAATCAATGGGGTAAGGCATTCTGACTGGGGAAATCCACACTCCCAAAGATAAGCCTACAAGTTGCCTTAGCTGCTTCTCCAGACTTCTGCTTCTAAAGCTATCGTCACGACATTTTTTTAGTGTTTGCTTTTCATATGATGAGGCCAACATATATATAAATATTACATTTACATGCATATACACACATAAACGTATTTAGATAACATGTTCTCATGCATTGAGTACATTTATGATTTGAGGTAATAGTATGCTAAATTCTTCCGAGATGACTATGGCAGAGTCTGCTCATGCCCACCATCAGACCTAGCATTCTTTATTTTTTCTGCTATCAAGAGAACTTTATTTATTTGAAACTGGGCCAGAGACCCCTTAGGAAGTTGCAAGGGCCTGGGCCCTGGCCCCTTCTGTGTTGGGATCCTAGTGAAATGTGCACAGTCTGCCTTCTCCAACACCAAGGAGAGACAGAAAAGAATATCATTTTTCTCTGTGATGTGGGAGTGAAAAGAAATGAGTAGAAATCTGGTTACCCCTCCTGAGACTCCCAGTGACCTGGGGTGCCAGAAAGCATGTGGCCCCAAAGCCAGGTGCAGATGCAACCCCCCCCCCCCCACACACACACACACAGTGGTAAATTCCTGAGTCCAGCTTTTGGATCAGGTTGGGAGGGAGCTTCATCAGATGATGACAGCCGAGTTGGCTCTGAGGGCACCTGAGAGATACTATCCTCAAAGCCTACCAGGGCACAGGGGATCTGGCTGAACACAAAGGTCCAAGATCATCCCAGGGCCCTTGAGTTGTCAAAACACTCAAATGACACTGATGTGTTGTGGCTGCAAAGCTGGGAGGAAGTATGGAGGCAGGAAAAGGACCTACAAATCCCCAGTAGAAAAACCGTAAGCAGACAGGGGTAACACCAGAGGCATCTGGGTGAGCCCCGGACAGGCTGGAGAGGCCCAGAGCAAACAGTCTCAGGGCTCTTGCATAGTGACATACTCACCACCCTCAGTATCACAGGGTAAGGAGCAGCTATGTTACCCTGCCCCCAACCAAATCATAGTCTTCCACAGGATGCAGACCTAGTATTCTTTCCTAACTACTTGTTCTAAGCTGCTGGCTCCTTGCAGTCACTTGGCAGAAAACACTTCTCCTCAAACTTGCTTTGTATTTCTAGCTTTCCCTCATCAATATGAATTTTGACACTCCCAGTGAAAACCAATTTCAGATATGGAGCATGTTTAAAACAAGGCCTGGCTCCAGCCACACCCTTATTTTCAGAAAATGAGCCCCTGTGGCACTCCCAACATAGGAACATGCCACCAGGAAGACATGTGGTATCCTTTGGTAGAAAGAATCAAAAGCAACTTAGGATGAAAACAATGTTAGGGTATTTCTTGGATTTAAAAAATTTAGCTTATGAATATGACAGCAGACCTCAAAGTATCAGAAGACTGATTCCCAAAACCTCTGTAACAGAGCTTTGGCTAGAACACACCTCTTGAAATAATACTAATATTTATTTTGGAGATAATGCATTTTCTCTAAAACACTTATCTTTTTACCCTAATGGGAAACATATGAGTAGAAATATCTCTGAAGACAACTAAGTGTTGTTTAGGCAGCAAAATAAAAAGCGAATGAATTAGTAAGATAAGAAAAAAAAAATCTATGTGAAAAAGAATATTATTTAGCTTGGGAAAATATATATGGTTTGCAACATATATGAAATATTACTGGGAGAGTGGACAGAAAAATAATGCTGGGACTAGGACAGGATATGAGAAAAACAAGATGAAATGGAAGATGTGAGAATTTAGAATAGACACAGAAAAAGGACAGGGCAGAGCAATCCTGGGCACTAACAATATTCTAAGGGACCAGGAAATCCGGGTGCCTGAAGACTCCTCTGAGTGGAGCAGCTGTCTATCTCAGGGATTCTGCTAACCCCAGGAGCCATTAGCCTAATGTCCAGTGAATGTTTGTTTAATACTGAGATGCTTTCATGCCACCTGAAAGCAAAGCAAGAGAGGGATGCGTTTCTCCAAGGACCTAGTACTTTATGATAGCCTCACTGGTTTCTTGTGTTGATTATTCAAGACTCCTTGGCTGACAATGACAAGAACACAAATCAAACTAGCCTCAACCAGAAAGGGAATTAATTGGCTTACATAAGTAGGTATTCCAATGATAGAACATCAGACAAATCTGGATGAAGGCGGAGACCCTTTCTTGCTCTCTCGCCCCGTCTCCTTCTCTGTTCATCTCCCAATTCTGTTTGTCTCTGATCAGCTTCTGGCCTCAGATTCTTCTTTCATGATCAGGCTCTGAAACCCCAAACCCACAGCATTTTATGTCAAGTCTTCTATCTGCATTTATCAGAATTCAAGGAAGGAATCTTACTGACAGCTATGCTGGAGATGCTTCCGTTTAACAATGGCTGGGGCATATTCCCGTGACTCAAACACTGGACAGATCCAAGTCAAGTTCCCACAGGCCACTACACTTTGCCATTTCCACCACAACCACACAGGATGGGGAAGGAGCAGTTTTCCAATGAATCTCAACAACTGATTGTCCCCACTATCCTTCCAATAAGACTTTTTCTTTCTCCAAGGCATGGCCATCTCAAATATTTTTGGCCTTCTCTATACTTTACTGTAACATCTCCTAAATACATGCCTCATAATTAAACAGACAGGAAACAGAATTTTCATTATAGACATCATCAAGGAATTATTTCCACAGATTGCAAACACATCCCTTCAATATTCCATTAGCTGATTGTGATCACCTAATTAGCAGATGAAAACCGTTCAGAGTATCAGGAACGTAAGAGAGACAAGGACATGTCAATTTGAAAATGCCATCTTTAGAAAGCATGTCTATCTCTATCTCCCATCTCTAAATTATAAATGGAAAGCATTTAACATACTACTAAAGATTTTTATACCTAAAAAAATTGGATGGTTCAGGTAGTCCAGGGGTCCTGTAACTGTGGTGTGTGAAACACAGGTGTCATGCAGAATAATCTCATGTAATAAGAGGTTTAGAGGGTGGTCATGACTAGCGCAACGGGGAGAGCTAAGTAGATACAATTCCAGGTCCTACCCTCACTACCAACAGAAGGTCCGAGCTTTCATCCTCTTTCTTATTTGAGAGTTTCATATTAGGTTTTTTTGAAAAAGCAATTGTACTGCCAAACCAAGAAAACATACAATCAAAAAACAGTATTAGTTTAATCACTTCATTTTACTAAAGATAAAATAGTTCCTAAATACAGATCCTAAACTTGCTGTCATTCAAATTTCAACACAGCTATCTTTTTACTTCACCAGGCTGCCTTTCTTAATTTGATTTTGAAAGGGAAGCTTTCTAAAAAAACTAAAACTAAGAAAAGCATACCATTCAATGCTTGAGTTCTTAGGCTACCTATAAATATTTAGGCTGTGTTTATCTGAATTTTAGAATTCTGAAGAGCCTCCCCGAATTCTCAAAGCTTCTCAAAGCTACACCATGCTGGTGAGGCTGCAGAGAAAACAGAACACTTATATACTGCTGGTAAGAATGTAAATTAGTTCAGTCACTGTGGAAAGCAGTGTGGAGATTTCCAAAAGATCTTAATAACAGAACTACCATTAGAACCAGCAATCCCACTACTGGGTATATAACCAAAGTAAAAATAAATCTTTATGCCAAAAAGACACATACACTCATCTGTTCACTGCAGTACTATACACAATAGCAAAGATATGGAATCAACCAAGATGTCCATCAACAGTGAACTGGATAAAGAAAATGTGGCACATATACACCATAGAATACTATGCAGCTGTCAAAAAGAATGACATTATGTTCTTTGTAGCAACATGGATGTAGCTGGAGGCCATTATCCTAAGCGAACTAACACAGGAACAAGAAACCAAATACAGTACATTCTCACTTTTAAGTGGGAGCTAAATATTGAATACAGATAGATACAAAGACACTGGGGGACAACAGACACTGGGGACTGCTTGAGGAGGGAGATAAGGAGGAGGGCATGGATTCAAAGCCTAACAATCATGTACTATACTCACTTCCTGGGTGATGAGATCATTCATCTACCAAGCTTCAGCAACACTCAATTTACCCATGTAACAAACATACATGCACACCCCTGGAATCTAAAATAAAAGTAGAAGAAAAAATAATGTATTCAATAAAAAAATAAAAATAAAAGCCACATCAGCATCAAATACAGACAGAAGAAAAAATATCTACCTAGACCTCTGCTGAAATATCAATGACTCTATCTAATAAATGCCTGCAATAGGCCACTTAATTTAAATAAATAGCTTTAGCAATCACTTTGGTTGACAACATTTAGAATCAGGAGCAAATAATAGTTAATATTTATTCTACATGATTTCTCTTCCCTTTCATACACATAACATGCACAGAGCCTGGGCTTGTTAACACAAAATTTCCAATAATCTATGAGAGAACACTTAAAGGCTTTATACTTAGAATATTTTTTGGATTAATTTTGAATCTATTTTCCAAAACTAAAAGACTTTTTAAAGGCCTAATCAATTACCACGATAAATAAAGACATACACTGCAAGTATTTGGCACATGTAATTATAGTAAAATGAACACATCCCATATCAAGCACATATTTGTAGGTCAAGAGGGCAATAAGAAGCTATTTTTCACTCTGATCCACAGTTATCAAAGGGAGGTAAAGACTAAAACTCTTTTTCAGAATGCCAGCCAAAAGCTTTGACCACGAAAGAGAAGCAGTGCTGGCTAGCTGCCCACAAGACTTCAATGCTACATTAGGTTCTATACATTTCAAAAACAAAGAGAATTTATATAGGAACTGTGGACAATTTGAAGAAGTTTGCTGGCATCATCTTAGAAGAGTGATCTAAAGACAGTCTAGGACAGCTGCATGCAATTCTGAGTCAGATCTGTTTGTTTGTTTCAGAGATATGGTCAAATATTACTACAGGTAAGAGCTAAAACTAAAACACGGATTCAGTGAAAAGCCAAAACCCAGAAGACATTTTATTTCATTAAAATGTCTTTAATGAAAGACAAGAACTTCACCTGTCTGAAGTTCTTTTTAACAGTGATAGGTCATGTTCTATTTCTTCACTAGGGTAAGGTAGAATATTTGAGTGTCCAAAATATATTAAAGTTATAGGCAGAAAAGCTCACAAGCCATTTAGAAATCGAGCCATTGCATGGTCTACCTAATACTGAACTGAAATACATTGACTGCTCAGAGTATGTTTACAATCTGCTAATCCTATAGCTTGCACTCAAACAAGGCCGGTTGGATAGATAATCCAGACAAATGTAGGGTTCCATAACACAAAGTATTTTTAAATGTCTTAGGCTATCACCTAAACCACAAACAAAATAGATTTTTCCAGACATGTTCCAGTGTCTGCTTACCCTTTTCTGCTACCAACTGTCATCTCACTCCCCTGATAAAACTCTTGACATGTTTTGCAGTATCCTCTACTCCTTTCCTATTCCAAACAGCTGTCTTCCCTTTCTGGCAGAAACTCCCTGACATCTGGATACTCAGGTTGGCTACTGTTATGATGGACAGATTCCATTTTATCCAACTACCCAGCTCTGAGAATATAAAATGAGTGAAAGGAGGAGGAGTTTAATAGTTTCACTACACAAATACTAGCCCAAATAATGGCTGTATTAAAGCATTAGCATGTTAAATAATCTTCTTGAAAAGTCCAATTTTGTGACATCTGTAAAATGATACAGAATGTTAAAATGCAACTACAGTATTCTGAAAGAATGAACAATTATAAGCTTCCTAAATTTCTACCCAGGTAGTGACAACAAATCCAAGCCCACAGCACAAACATAGGATTTCTGCTTCATGGCCTAATTTGATGGTTTATTTACTAGATTTAAGAACAAAAACGTGTGTTAGATGAAGACAGATGAGCTGAAGAAAAGACAAACATGAGTCATTCTCCTTGAGCTCATTGCCCATATCCCATCAATCACCAGTTCCACTTTGTGCTACTTCCTAAATATGTATCATGTCTTGCATATTCTGCTATACTGGTTTCTTAAACTGTTTCCCTATATCCATTCTTCCCACTACTTTAGCCTAGTCTCCATAAGCAGCCAGAGTGATATTTTTTGAAGTGCAAATTGGGACATATCACCCCACTACCCCCTTTCTAAATCCAATTAGTGGTCCCCTTCCTTATAGAATAAAACCTATGCTAGTCCACATGGACCCCAAAGCTTTGCATGACTCTGGTCCCCAGCGTCTCTTTCTGGCTTCATCAGGAGCCTCCCTCTCACTCAACATATTCAAACCACAATGGACTTCCTTCTGTTAAACAAATGCATCAAATTTCTCCCACCCCTAAAGGTCTGCTTTAGCGCTATGCTCTGTGCCTGATTCCCTCCCGCCCTTGGTTCAGATCTCATTTTATGTCCCTTCCTCAAGGAATTACTCTGCAATCAACTGGAATATGCTAGGTATCCTTTTATATCTCTCATGCCATCATGGATTTTTTTTTCGTGGCAGATTTTACAACTGTATTTAATTAACATATTAAGTCAGACATTAAAGAGATTTGCAAAACTGTGAAGTAATGCCATTCTCAACTTTTTGTTTTGAAAAATATAGTTAATTTTCGTTTAAAAATGTTACTTAATGTGCAAAATGTTTATACTGTTATTTTAAATAAATTATTATTTTAAATAATTCTTTAATTTCCAATATGGTGAATATCAACAGATTTAACAACATAAGCAAGACTTCTTTTGGTCCTCCATAATTTTTACAAGTATAAAGGGATTCTGAGATCAAAAAGTTTAAGAACCACTGCATAAGAAACTAAACTATGGCTTGGGAAAGAATGAGATACTATATTTTAAGTCCTTTAGGAATACTTAAAATTTTACTTAAATATACTTTATGTAGGAAAGCTTTCATGTAATGTTGCTACCTTAGAAGGAGTATGCTTAATTCTTATATACTGCTAAGAGAATTATAACAAGATTGTTTGACTAGGTCATAAGCAATGTGTCAATTATAAAAGTCAATAAGGAAGTTCAACTTCCTATGACAAACATAGCTTACAGCTTTAAATAAACAATTTTTTTCTTTGAAAGCATTCTAACAGCTGTTACCTTTAACAAAAAACACACATGGCCTTTAAACTTTCAAGGCAAATATTCTTGAAAATCATAAAACAAACCTTTTCATCTTACAGAAAAGTTCTAACGAGACTAATAAACAATTTTGGAATGACAAAATGGTGACTATGTGCTCACTACTAATTACTGTCATGATGACCGTGATATCAACAAATCCATATACGGTATGTTGCTAAGAGCTTTACAACTTTTGGCAAATTAAATCCTTCCTAAATTTAACTTAATAAATGTAAACTTATTTTTAGCTTATTAATCAGCCTTAGTTACTATTATTATTAGCCAAAGGATATGTAACTTACCCCATGTCTGACAGATAAGTAAGTGGCATAAATCAGGTTTGAATCTAGGGTCTAAGATCTTAACTCTCTACTATATATATATGTATATTAACCTTTCTTATCCTGCTTCTAAACAACGGTAAGGGCCATCCAGTCAATGTTTTATGTTCTCCCAATACTCTTTCCTACAGTTTCTTCAAAGGCTCTCATAAAGCATCAGTGAAACTGGAAACCACTGAACTTTACTACCATTTTAACCAAGGCTGAATCAAATAATGTGGAACTTAGTTTTTGTTTTGTTTTGCTGTGTTTTTGTTTTTCACCTACAGTCTATCTATTTACTTTACTGTCATTTTGTTCACAAACTATCTAATTACCATGTCTGGCTTTTCTCCTTTTGGGTTTTCATTGCTCCTGAAGATTTTTCTGGCAAATTCTGGGTTCCTGCCCATCGAAATCCTTCTGCAGACATTCAATATGAAATACTAATGTTCCTAGGCCATTGGACTATTGGAAAGCTAATGCTGTGAAATCTTTGCTTTGTAATAGCCTAATACTTTGTTCAATGTCTATTTCAACTGTGTAACAAATATGAATAATAAGATTTGGGAGTCTCCAGTAATTGAAAAAAATTTCTACCCAAAGCCAATGTATTTATGTTAAACAAAAGGTAGTTTGTATTCTCAAAATGAATTGAGTTACTGGGTCTGACACCCTCCTAATTACAATGTAAACTTTTTATTGAGTAAGGAACTTTGAACATAGTCAAAAATCTAGCGAAACATCAGTTTAAAATATATAATTAAACAGACAGAGGGCTCTAAATTCATCTGACAGAATATGTTTACTTTTGTTGAAACGTTATTGATGTCAGTGATACCTCCATGTCCCTTCATTAATCTTAGAAAAATAAACTCCATATTTTTCCTCAAAGCTTTGTTCTCCTCACTCCATTTATTCTTGTCCTCACCCAGAAGCTAATGAAGTAAAAGCTTTAGGGCTTCATAAGCTAATGCCCCTTTTAAGACCTTGTATCTAAATGTTTGGCTACAGTTGTATAGGCTTTATCCTAAAGAGGATAAAAACTGCATGAGACTCAGATGCTACCCAACCTGGATCTGCCTTACCTGAGTTGTAAATACCTCAGTCAACTTGCAATTACTGCTCATATTTTTGTTTCTCTGTACTTTCAAGTCCAGGAAAATTTTTTGGAGTGACTCGTGGACACTAGTCCCCTGGATACAAAAGATTACTTCGGCAATAAAGTTGCAAACAGTTACAAGTCAGGATAGATGCTAAACATGAATTTTAGATCTAAACTTTTATCAATAGGTAATGAGATTAAAAACAATCATAATATAGATCCATATCAGAGACAAAGTGGAAGCCCCTACTGATAAATGAGCCTGCATAATTTAAAAATGTAACTTAAAAGTATTTGGTTTGGGGAAGATTTTATGTAAAAATTCAGTGTCAAAAGTCAGACCTGAGAAAACTGGGTATACGTGCTCTGGCCTGAACATATTTCCTACCTACTTGCCTTCACTCATTTCCAAGGTCTGCCTGTAGCCCGCTAAGCACTTGGACTTGCCAAACTTTAGCTTATTATTAAAGTCATATTCCTCAAATTATGGAAATAATGCCCGAGATACTAACTAGTAAAAAAATGATAATAATAAATCAACTGACATAATAGCATTCATAGTATGTTTCAACTTTTAATTGATTTATGTAATAAATTCTAAGATGAATTTAAATAATACATAATTATTATGGTATGTAGTATTAATATTCAGCAGAATAAAGCAAAAATTTTAATTTGAATAATTAACATTTCCTACCACCTTTAAATATTACTTCAGTAGCACATATTATGTTGATGAAGGACAAGAAAATAGGTCCTGCTCAAATTCATGCATGGTGGCACCAAAAATTCCAGAATCATGGCACCAAAAATCTTCTTTTCTAGGATAGAGCACAGACTGAGGAAGTACAGATTATTTTTTTAGAGGCTACATTCATTTCTTCAAGGCAGTATTAGAAAAGAAAAGCCACAGTTGGTGCCATTTCCATCTAGCTACATCCAAGCCTTTCTGCATGCAGAGAAATATCTAATTACCCAATACCACTGGAGCAACTTGTGGGGATTGTTTTAATATATATTCACAGCATGTGTCATTATGGCTCCTGGCGGCTATTAAAAGGGTGGGATAGCAACATGAATTAACAATAACACATTTGGTATATTATGGCTTTATAATGCCTAAAGCATTTAGCTAGTCTCCTTATTATTCTTAATGTGCCCTACACTGCTCAAAAATCATGTAAGTGTGTATTCAGCTGGTCCCAAATGCTAAATGGAAAGCAAAGTATCTCCTAAAAGTAGTTCTGAGTAACTGCTATGTCTAGTTTGCTTCCTTTTTCATCAACTAACATGGCATACAACTAACAGATTGTTCTGCCTTCAGAACCTTTTTTGTTTTGTTTTAGACAAGCAGAACGCTTCACAGCAGACAACCTCCCCAGAACAGCAGTTCAGTACAACAGGAAGGCCAGTGTCTTCCCAATACCTGCCTAAGCTGCTAAGAGGGTCCCTCTAACAGAGATACCTGCCTCTATCCATGGTTCTACAGCCCATTCTCCATTCAGCAACTACCATCATCTGTGGAAAGATCAAATCACATCACACGACTCTTCAGCTTAAAGTACTCCAGTGGCTTCAATGAATGAAAAATGCTATTCTTAGAATGAAAAATGCTTAGAATGAAAAATGCCAACTTCTTGTCATTGCCCACAAGCCTTCTTCATGAGATGGCTGCCTGCAACTTCTCTTTGTACCATCCTTATTACCACTAAACCTAAAACATGTCAACAATTTGTCATTGTACATTTTTCCCATTTCATGTACCCTCAGCCTGGAATACCCTTCCCATAGGTCTTTTAATGACTGGTTCCTTCTCCTTCTTCAGAATTCTGCCTGAAAGTCACCTCCTTTCATGCCTGTAATCCCAGCACTTTGGGAGGCTGAGGCAGGTGGATCACGAGTTCAGGAGATCGAAATCATCCTGGCCAACATGGTGAAACCTCGTCTCTACTGAAAATGCAAAAATTAGCCAGGTGTGGTGATGGGCGCCTGTAATCCCAGCTACTTGGCAGGCTGAGGCAAGAGAATCACTTGAACTAGGGAGTTGGGGTTGCAGTGAGCTGAGACTGTGCCACTGCCCTCCAGCCAGAGCAACGGAGCAAGACTCTGTCTCAAAAAAAAAAAAAAAAAAAAAAAAAAAAATCACCTCCTACCTCCTCAGAGACTTTCCTACCTGTACCATCTATTTTTTCCCAATTGTCAATCGCTGCCCTATTCAATTTTTTTTTTTTAAATTAGGCCTGGTATAGCGAGATTAGTTGCTTTTATTCAGCATTATTTCTTATTGACTATTCCTTCATAAATGTGGGTATGCACACACACATATACACACAAAATTCACATTCCATTAGGAGCATGGTCTTAACTGTCTTTCCTATTATCAGCTCCCCAGCATCTGAAACAGATACAGGTAGGCAGTAAGCACTCAACGAATTATCTGGCATAGACAAATGAACCTGCTGGTTAAGCAGTTCCATCCAGGAGACAATCAAGGGAGCCCAACTTGGGGACATATTCAATCCAGCTGTTTGAAATTCCATCTAACAACACAGGAAATCATTTGCTTTTTTTCCCCCTGGGCCAGTATTCAAGCCCCTAGTCCCTCTTAGTAGGGCAGGAAAAGTATAAGCTCTCGAGAAGAAATTCTATTCTTCTCCCCTCCCCAGTTCTTCAGCGCACCCTCTGGTACGTTTTCTGCCATTTCTGTGTATTACAGGTACCAACTTTTACTCAATGCTTTTTTCACCTTTTACAATAGCCTCACACTAAATATTAGGTTTGTTCAAAAGCAACTGCGGTTCTTGCCATTAAAAGTAGTGGCAAAAACGGCAATAACTTTTGCACCAGCCTAACAGTAATAACTTTGAGATAAAGAATTTGCTTGGACTAGTTTTTCCCAAATTCTATTACAATGACTCCTTGGCTATTGAAACACATACGTATACATTTACACAGATTTTTTCCATCTAAAATAGTCTCTTCTATGAAGGGAGACTCTCTACTAGGGGTAGAGGCTCCCCTCAGGCAGGATGACATTGCAGGGTCCCAGGAGGGCTCCTAACTTTTACTAGGCACTTGATGGTGTCTCACTCTGTGCTTTATGTATTACAATACCCCTTTGAGGAGGTATTCATATAATGCGTTTTGCCAGGGAGGACCCAGGTATAGGGAGCTTAAATCAATAGGTCAAGGTCACATAGTTAGCAAAAGGCAGAAGACACATTCAAATTCAGGTCCGTCTGGCACCGGATCCCTTCTTGGAACCACTGAATCATACATCATCTTTGCAATGCATAAGCGATCCGTGCTTTGTTTCACAATACACTTCTTTCCTAAAGTGTAATGAAAGAGCTTTTATTTACTTAATTTACTAATATAAAGGCTGCACACACACACACAGCTTCCCTTCAATATTCCCAAGTAACAAGCTTGTTGAGAAACCCTACTGAAAACAAGCTGAGCCTTCTCTTCATTACTCAGTAATTTTTAAGTGTCACTAATCTAATCACTGTCTTTTATACCATTAGACTTCTATTTTCATAATTATAGGCTGCCATGGGCTTCTTCCAAAGCCCCCTGCCAAGTCTTCATTCCTACATACAGGTGCTAATTGCTTTCTTAGTACCACTGGTTATTCTCTGAAACTCTGAATTTCACTACCTACAATAGGCCCCAGGGTTTTTCTCCCCTTCAGCGGCCCTTAACACAATGGTCCCAGCACCCCGTGGCTGCCCCCCAAGTCTCATCTCATTTTCAAAGTGGAGTCACGTCAGTTCTGTGCCCCTGTTGCCTTCCACTCTCTCTTAATGCCTCCTCGTGATCCAAAGGTTAAAGCAAATAAACTCTAGTAGTTTTGAAACAAACTTGTATGTTTCCTCTTGCCCTCCATATAGTGTGAACAATAGATAATTTAAACACTAACAATAATAGCAAACTTTTATTGAGTTCCTATTAGTTTCCGCACCAAAGCCTCTCAACAAATTTATTTTGTGAAATAGAAACTAACAAAATGAACAAACCTCCCTGTGGAGGAGTACTGATTTTACCCACCCCAACTCATCTTCCAGAAGAGAACCCTGAGGGTACTGAGGAAAACCCACTCTTTCTGGTTCCAGAGCCCCCTACCCTAAAGAGCCATTATCCATACTCTTTCCTGTGAAAACTGTCCCAACCTGATCCTGATGCAAAATGATGTTTCTCTTTTACAATTAAAGAGAAACAGAAGATAATTAACTTAAGTGCTGCAAACAATGTAAGAAGCAAGATGCTTCCTTTCAAGACCTATAATCTGCTCCGGTGTGTCTTTCACCTGTTCTTTATCTCTGACATGTTCCCTTCACAGAGTTTCTCCTTAGGCTCACTTCCCTCCTAAGCCATTCATGAGAGTATCCGTGAAAAAGTAGGCCCAGTTCACTGGAGCTGCCTTACATACTGATTATCACTCTCTAAAGCATCTTCTTTTGGACAACAAATTCTATGGCCACCAAACTATAATCTCCATGAAGGCAAGGCTGTGCCTTATTCTTTTTATCTCTCACCAGGATTTTCAAATTTTCATTTTTTATTTTGTTTATGTATTTATTTTTGAGATAGGGTCTTGCCCTGTCATCCAAGCTGGAGTGCAGTGGTGTGATCTGGGCTCACTGCAACCTTCGCCTCCCAGGTTCAAGCAATTCTGTTGCCTCAGCCTCTTGAGTACCTGGGCAAACCACCCCACCTGGCTAATTTTTGTACTTTTAGTAGGTACGTAGTTTCACCATGTTGGCCAAGCTGATCTCGAACTCCTGACCTCAAGGGATCTGCTTGCCTTGGCCTCCCAAAGTGCTGAGATTACAGGCGTGAGCCACCACACACAGCCACGATTTTCCAGTTTTAAATCAGTACTGGAGTAATGCTTGCTAAGTAGTCTTCCCCTCAAGCTAGGTAGAATTTCACAATTACTAAGTCTTTCGTAGTATTTTGCTTTTGTCTCTCTTCCAGAAACTATCCCATGCCAACCATAATAGTTCACGGACAATATACACCATGCCTCTGTGGCGGGCCTGAATCCCCTGTCATCTTTGTATCTCTAGGTACCTGGTTAGATACTTTATCCACTGATGTGGTTAACGGCATCCTGACAAACTGAACTCAATATGCTTTAGATGTCCTCCCTTTGCAAGCAAATGCTTACTGTCCTTCTGCCTACGGAACAGAAAATTTGAGAGTGGTGAGATCAATGATATACCAAGGGCTGGGGTAGAAGACCTGGAGTGTCTGTCTGTGCCTGGAGAACAGGAGAAAGTTTAGAAACAGGGCGAAAGGACTATGAGGTATTCTCTAGATACAAAAGTCTGGGTGTTAGGGATGGGAGAGAGCTGAGAGGACCACCAAGGAGGAGGGAAGATGAAGGACACAGATAAGAGCGTCTGCAGGCAGAGTGGTGTGAGTAGGTTGTGTGGCTCCTGATGGTTGACATTTAAAATCAGAAGGGAGACTTGAGTAGATGCTTACTTCTCAACAGGCTCTTCTGTTAAATACCAGAGCAACAGTAAATAAACATTTAATGTAAAACTCGCCCTCTTAAAGCAGTGACTTTGGGATCATCAAAACTGCTCTGTAGGCTGGGAGTGGTGGCTCACACCTGTAATCCCAGCACTTTGGGAGGCCAAGGTGGGAGGATCATGAGATCAAGAGATTGAGACCATCCTGGCTACATTTTTTGGTGAAACTCCGACTCAACTAAAAATACAAGAATTAGCTGGGCATGGTGGTGCATGCCTGTAATCCCAGCTACTTGGGAAGCTGAGGCAGGAGAATTGCTTGAACCAGGACCTGGGAGGCAGAAGCTGCAGTGAGCCAAGATCATACCACTGCACTCTAGCCTGGGCTACAGAGTGAGACTCCATCTCAAAACAAAAAAGTCAAAAACAAAATAAAAAAAATGCATTGTAACTGAAGACAACAGAAGGACAGAGGAGCGAATAGATCACATCAGGACAGCTTCTTCTGGGCTGAGGTAGAATACAACATTCTCTCGCTTCACTTTTGCACTTTCCTCAGTAGATCTACAGAACTGCAGAGGATGAGGTCCTGACCAGGAATTGATCACAGTAAAGGAAAAACAGTCATTTCAACATTTCTGCGGGTCCCTGTGCTGAACGGATCCAGGAAGGCTGGGTGCTCTGTTTATAAAACGTAATATACATCATGGGTCAAAGCCATTTAGCAGAGCGGCAATGGGACATCCACAGGAAGAAAAAGGGTGAGAAGATGTTAACAAAAGGTCTCGGGGGAATGCATTTGGGGAAGAAGGTCCCAGTGGTGAGGAAGGACCAGAGGACTTGTACAATACAGCTGTCTTCTGTTGAATTAGAAAGCACTGTCTGCACGATACCAACATGTTCTGCAATCCCTCTCCTCTAGCCTAAGCTGCGTCTGCTGTGTCTGCTGCACACAATGAATGCAGGATTAAAGCACTCTGGGAAAAAGAAAAACTGGGCAAGTGTCCAGGCTGAAAGGAGGCATGGAGGGAAAAACAACAGTTGGTTGTCTCTCGAGACGAGATACAGAGCAAGGAGGGAGAGGCAGGAAGGGGACTTCTGGGGGCACGTGTGTGTGTTTAGGGATAAGAATGAGAACGATATAGCCCTTTTGGCCTTGATAAGTGATGGTTTCAGAGCATGCATCTATCTGTGGACACTGATATCCCATCTCGTCTCTATTGCCACACCACTTCTCTACGAGAACGTCAGCCATTATCTTCTCCTCTGACTAGAACATGTATCTACCTAAGGTAGTAAATGAATCAAATTTAATTTAAAGAAAAATCAAAAGTCCTTTCCATGCACTGACATAAGAAAGTAGTTAATCTCAATAAACTAGCAGTTAGGATGATGGGAAAATCCACAAGAGCTCAAAGGTACGTAGCAAATCAAAATTCTCCCCATTTGTATAAAGGAATAAAGCCAAAGTAAGCTTTCCTGGCCTAAATCATATAACATAACACACAGGAGAAAGATGGGCTGGGCAATGAGCTGTGACCACAGGTGATACAAAGGAATCACTAAACTCTCCCCACCAGTTTCCCAGAACTGCATTGGCTCTGGAAAGTGACATTTATCAAGATTCTTAATAAAATGAGCATCTTTTCCTGTTTCATACATTATTAGATTTTTTGGCACATTATTAGATTTTTTGGCATTTCAGAACTCTAATACCTTAACTCTGTCTACAAGTGAGATGGGAATCCCCAGAGGACCACCTTCCTACCCCTGGAAATATTTTCATAACCCAAGCCACAGGAAGTAAGGAAATGAAAAAGTTTCCTGACTCTTGCCAGCTCAACAGCTTAATTCAAGTGTGTTACGTTTTCATTATTTATATTTCCCTTGGAATGTGAGGGCTGTCTTCAAATTTTGTGACATCTGTTTTTTTTTGTTTGTTTGTTTGTTTGTTTAACCTACTTCTGTTCAGTGATTTCCTGGAATAAGGAAGAACATGGCTGAAATGAACAATGAACACTAATTTAATATATATTACATTCACCTCTAATTAGGTAAACCAGGGATCACTGTTTAAAAATATTCTTACAAGGCCATTGGATAAAGACATCAGTCAGTGCTCTGATTTGGGCAGAGCCACTTACGGTCTCTAAGCTTACGTCATCTCGTCTACAGTGAAAGTGACTGATTCCCCAAGTGGCTTCTAACTCTAAGAATTTCTGGAATGCTGTACTGACACTCATACAGAGCTGTTTTTGGGTTAATTATTGTTCTTCATTTCTGCTTCCTTTTCTTGATGGATCTTATCAAAAAGTGAACCATTTTAAGAAGCCATTATTAGACATTTTTTACGAACTGCAGAGGAGGTGGAGATAGTTTCAAGAGGGAGACACATTAGGTTTCCTTTTTCTTTTACTACCACTTAATTTCTTAAAATTGGAGTAAATTCCTCCTCTATGCCTCTTGACTTACAATAAACAAAAAACAGATGACCATGTCACTCCAGACTGTCCTTCATAACAACACCACCACCAACAATACAAGCTTTTAATTTTTGAACGCCCACTCTACGGCAGACCTTTATCTCATTACTGGAAGCAGTATAAAGTAAGGCTTGAAACCACTGGCCCTGACATACTGTATGATCCCATTTATGTAAAATGTCCAGAACAGACAAATCCACAGAGACAGAGGAAAGAAGATTAGAGGTTGCCAGGGACTTCAAGCACAGGAGAATGGGAGTGACTTCTTAACCAGCACAGGGTTTTCTTTCGGGAAGATGAAAATATTCTGGAGCTATTAATAGACAGGAGTAGTTATGATTGTATAACCTTGGGACTATACTAAAAAAGCCACTGAATGCATACGTTTAAAAGGTAAAATTTTTTTTTGTATGTGAATTATATCTCCTAAAAAGATAACATTAAAAAAAAATAAAACACATACCCATGGCTCTGCATGGAGATTGTCCAGGTTCAAATCCCAGCCCTACCACTTCTCAGCTTTTCTAAACCTAAGTTTCTACCTGCATAAAATGGGAGAAATAAAAATATACCTCATAGGGAAATCAGAGAACTGAACACTGCTATGACTTGAAGGTACAGAGGTCAATTGAGGGCACGTTTAAACATATTTTTACAAGGCCCTGAATAAAACACTATTAGTCACCAACTGGTTCTCTTATTTAAGAAGAGCCACACTTATGGTCTATATGGTTAAGTCATTTTGTCTATAGAATGAAGGGGACTGGTTCCCTACGTGAGCACTCCATAAATTTTCCTTTTAATTAAATTGTTATTTAATCCCCACAATAGTTCCATAAAATTCATCGAATATTCCTAATTTTTAGAGATGAAGAAACGTCTGTAAAGGGCAAGGAAGTTGCCTAAGTTGCAGAGCCATTAAGTGGCAGAGGTGAGATTCGAGAAATGTCAGAATGGAGCCTCACACTCTTGAATGACACATCACTATCTCCTGACCCACATATTTATATAACCCAGCATATGTACGAACTGCTTGCTGACTTCTTACTATGTGGCAGAAACTCAGGGACACAGCCCTCAAGAAAGCACTTGGCTGATTACAGTGGCTTATGCCTGTAATCCCAGTACTTTGGGAGGCCAAGGTGGGTACATTACTTGAGGCCACGAGTTTTAGACCAGCCTGGGCAACAAAGTGAAACCCTGTCTCTACTAAAAATACAGAAATTAGCCAGGTGTGGTGGTGAGCATCTGTAATCCCGGCTACTCGGGAGACTACAGCAGAAGAATCCCTTGAACCCAGGAGGCAGAGGTTGCAGTGAGCCGAGATCGCACCACTGCACTACAGCCTGGGTGACAGAATGAGACACCATCTCAAAATAAAAAACAAAACAAGGGAAGTCATTACCTGAGACGGGAGAACAACAACAGTGGCTGCCCAGAGATTAAGGAAATCAAAGAACGGGTGAACACAGTAGGTATTTTTGCCATGATTCAGAACCTTCTGTCTTTAGAAGGGGACTTTCCTATCAGGAAAAACCCAGAGTGACTGGGCTGAGAAAAAAACATTATGTCGATGAACTTTTGAGAATTTCTAAGAAAATAATTAAGAGGCTGAGTGCTATGGCTCACACTTATAATCTCAGCACGTTGGGAAGCCAAGGGGAGAGGATCATGGCCAGGCATTGAAGACTGGCCTGGGAAACACAGCAAGGCTGTATCTCTAAAAAGCCTTTTTAAAAGTTGGCCAGGCATGGTGATGCATGCCTGTAATCCCAGTTACTCAAGAAGCTGCAGCAGGACGATAGCTTGAGTTCAAGACTTTGAGGCTGCAGTGAGCTATGATTCTGCCACTGCACTCCAGCTTGGGCAACAGCACAAGACCCTATCTCTATAAAAGACAAAAAGAATTAAGCATCATCAGCCACTCCCCTATATGCCAATACCATATTTTACTTAAGATTTCAAATCCCACTGTTCAATACCGTGGCTACTAACCACATGTAGCTACATTTAAATATATTAATATTAAATAATATCAAAATTTTGGTTCCTCAGTTCATACCACATTTCTAGTTCACAAGAGCCACATGTGGCCAGTGGCAGCCGTACTAGACATCCCAGATAATAGAGCACATTCTTCACTGCAAAAAGTTTTATTGGAGAACACTGATGTAAGTACAAAATCACATCATTCACCATCAAATAATAAAAGAAAATATAGTATTTTATTTCATATCCTAAAAACTGCTTCAGTATCCAAAGGAATACCTACAACTACTATAATTGCTCACCATGGTTGTCAGATGACATAATTTCTTATTTCATGTTCTCCTAAAAATAACATTCTTTGATTATATTGCTCTAATGTAGATTTAGGATTTTTCAGGAAAAAAAAATCACTGTCCTAGACTACCTTATTTTTTAAAATCGCAGTTAGTGTAGACAAACAGGTAATGAACACGTAGCTCCCTCACTGAATCTCAGTTTTGAAATGGATACAATTCATTGGTCTTGAAAAGTTCAGGACATAGGGGAAGACTCAGTTGCACTGGTCTCTGAGTTAATACTCATAATAGCCTTGTGAGTAGAATGCCTTTTTTCCAAGGAATTCTCAAAATATTATTTTAACAGTTTCCATACCTTAAATACGTGGCACTCTTGGAGTCTAGCTTCTATCACTGAACAAGACACCATCTGGTTTTGACAGATCTTCTTTGTTGCCACAACGCAGCCATTTAATGCTTTCCTGCTTTATAGAATAATCCTTATTGAGCACCTATTATGTGTCAAGTGCTTTACATGCCTTAACTCCTCTAATTCCCCCAAACAAGCTTATCAGTAAGGTATTATTATTATCCCTATTAAATAGATGAGGACGCTGATGTGTCAAATTAGCTAGGCTATCTTTCCTACTTATTCAATTACCAACTAATCTAGGTATTCCTGTAAAAGGGTTTTGTACATGTAATTCAAGTCTCTAATTATTTGACTTTAAATTAGGGAGATTTTCCTGAGTGGACCTGATTTAATCAGTTGAAGGCCTTAAACATAGGGCTGAGGCTTCCAGGAGAGGAGAAGAAAACAGGGAGGGAAGGGGGCACTTTTTTTGGAGCAAATAACCATGAGCAACAATTAACTTATACATGCCATTAACCTATACATGCCATTAACTTATACATGCCAATAACAGATGTCACACCGTCTCAGAGGCAAGTGCCTTCAGTCCATTCTTGAATAGGAACTTGTGGTAGAAATGGTAGGCACACATTATTTTTCAAGCCAGCCCTGATGTCATTTATTCATGCATACTGTCCCTGAAAGAATATTGTCATTTTTCAAGTCCTGCATCAGAATCCAAGTTGGGAAAAATAAGGTCACTCTATCAATGGTAGGGTGGTGGAGGTGTTTTTGGACAGCCAGACTTTTCAGACTTATTCATCTTTCAAAGCAATCTCAGTGAAAGGTTTCTCTTGAGCAGATCTAAACAGATTTCAAGTAAGCCTAAGAGATTTTTTAAGAATGCAAGCTATTTCTTTTGTTATCATATCCCATTAACATATATCATTGAGCAGGACTGAAAGGAGGTCTGGGTGAGTATGGATGCATGTTATCATTTGTCTTCTCTTTTCCTATTTAAGGCTCACTTTAAAAAAATGATTTTCCATGCTCAGAGGCGAAATTAAGTGGAAATTAAATGGAATCCTTAGTTTTCCCTTCCAACCCTCAAGACTTCCTCCTCAAGTCTTCCCATCTAGATTATTGGTGTCCCACATTCACTGGGTTTCCTGGGCCAAACTCAGTAGTGATCAGCAAGTCAGTTCTGCCTCCAGGCATATCCCAAAGCTAACCTCTTATCTTCTCCATCTCCATCATAAACACCATTGTTTTGTCCACACTGTTTACTAAACACAGACAAGGAAGTCTGAGTGAGTTCCCAGCTTCCACTCCTGCCCCTCTAAAGCCATGTCATATAAAACAGAGAACTCGTTTTAAAGCTGTAATTTAATAATATAACTCTCCTGCATAAAATTTCAAATGAGACTAGACATCTAATGATACTGAGGAATTACTGTAAACTTTTAGAAGTGATAATGATACTACGGCTATGGTTTTAAAAGGAGTCCTGTTGTTCTAGAGATTGACAGTGAAATACTGACAAATGACACAATGCCTCCTTCAAATCACACTGGGCAGCAGTGGTGACTGAGGAGGGGCGCAGTTGGAGAGAAGGGATAGGTAAAGGAAGACTGACTATGAACTGATAATCACTGAAACTGGGCAACGGTTACATCGCAAGTCACTATACTTTTCTATTTTTGTATATGTATGAAATTTTTGTAACGAAAAGCTGTTAAATCCCCAGTGACTCCTGACTGCACTTAGAGTAAAATCAGAAAAAATTGTATAGCTCAAAAGGTGCTTTATGATCTGACTACTGCCTGGCAATCCCTATTTTATCCAGTGCCTGGCTTTGTCCATTAACTGCCAAACAGCTGTAACAGCCATCCCATGCCTTCAGCATTCTGAGCCCTTTGCCACCATAGGGACTTTAGATAGGCTCTTTTCAGCCTAGAGGGCTCCTCCCCAAGATGTGCCAGTTGTGTCCAGTGTTGGCTCCTTCTCCTTCAGGTGTCCACTCCAACACACTCTTCAGAGAGGGTCTCCTTCACCATGCTACCTAAGGCATCTTCCCTCCCTGCTCTCCTCCTGCCCACAACTCTTCCCACTCTACTTCCTATTTTCTTCCATTTTTCTTTCTTGATAATCCTTATCACTTTTTGAAATCATCTTTATTCTTAAATCCTTTGCAGAAATAAGCTGATATGATTTGGCTGTGTCCCCACTCAAATCTCATCTTGAACTGTAACTCCCATAATCCCCATGTGTCGTGGGAAGGACCTGGTAGCAGGTAATTGAATAATAGGGGTGGGTCTTTCCTGTGCTGTTCTCATCATATTAAGTCTCACAAAATCTAATGGTTTTATGAATGGGAGTTCCCCTGCACATGCCCTCTTGCCTGCCACCATGTAAGATGTGCCTTTGTTCTTCTTCTGTCTTCTGCCATGATTGTGAGGCCTCTCCAGCCATCTGGAACTGTGAAACCATTAAACCTTCCTTTATAAATCACCATGTCTCAGGTACATGTTTAGCAGCAGCATGAGAGCAGACTAACACACGAGTCATTATTGTCAGTATCTTCCCCATACTAGAATACATACTCTGAGATAATTGGGACCTTGTCTGTCCAGTTCACTTGTGTGCTTCCTGTGCCTATGATAGTGCCTAGCATAAAAGTAGAATTCCAATGATGACACATTAAACAAATCATTTAAATTAGGCCAGACAATTAAGGCTGTGTATATAGCACACAAACATAAAAAAAATAAATAATGCCTTGGAAAGTGAAATTATCCTTACATATATTTATCTGTAGTATCAATGAATAGCTAATAGTAATGGACTTCATTTGAATTAAACGTATGTCAACATAATGATTAAATACTTACATATATTAACACAATTAATGAATAATTAATATCTGTGAGTTTCCTCTGAATTGCATTCAGTATGTCCATAAACAATATGTGCATATACACAAACGCTTTCATTATTTCATTATTTTGATAACAAATATCTAAGATCATTATTGGTTTATATGTAAGGAATATGACAGTTTATAATTGCTACATCTCGAGCAGGAGATTTTGCTAAATGTATTGTTGCCAGAGCACAGATTTTAAAATTCATTTCTAAGAGTCTTAGCTGGTGTTAAACCATGTCAGCATAATAAGCAAGTTTTGATTTCCTTTCAGACGTTCCTGGCTGCTGAAAGAATTGATTCTAAAGATTTTCCCATCGACCTATAAGACTGTGAAGAAGAGATAGCTCTTCCTAATCTCAAAGATCCAAACTGAGCTTACATTTCCCAGCCTTTGTTCAGATGTCACCTTCAGAGCTGGCTTCATTATATATCTCAGGAGAAACACAAAAGTATTAGTGACAGGAAACTGACTGGTCACTAATAACCCTTCTTTGAGATGTTATTTTAATAATGATGGTTTAGTATTACATTTGAGAATAACTGTACTTTGTTAATATTTTTACTTTTAATATACCTTCTTTCCCAAGTACAAATTTATCCTGGAACTGTGTAGGTGACCCAAGAGCATCAGGAGCAGTTTCACACAAGGTATAACTTCTCGGTGTTGTAAGAAATAAGAGAGAGATTCAAAAACCACATCCAAACTCAATCATCATTTCAAAGGTCCTTTCCCACTATGGTCTCTCTGAAAACAACTAAAACATGGCATATTACATCTTTAAACAACTGCCAAAATCCTTCTGTTAAGGAGATTCTACATATTTGTAAATATCTATGCTTTTAAATATTGTTTTTCTTCCCAGATGTTTGAGAAACTCGAGAAGAAAATAATGTATACAGACCCATACTTAACCGGAGTGTTAACATACACAGCAACACCATTGACAGTCTACAGTTAAGTGATCTAAATGGTAAATGTGGCCCAGCCTGATGCCGAGTTTATAAAGGGAAGCCTGAAAAACATCACAACAGAAAGAAAGCTGTTACTCTTGCTTTTATGAAAGAGGGTGTAGTATGTTTCATAAACAGGTTAGTTCTCAAAGGAAGGTACAATAAATAGAAGCAAAAAGCAAAACCTCTCTATGGCGAGCCTCCCAATGATTGAATTTTAAGAAAATAAATGTCAATTTATCACTAGCGCTTTCAATTGGTTCCAGTGCTCATACAGTATTGTTAGACTAAATACCTTTTGCTAAAAAACCAAGAGGACTTCTTGCATTTTGCCTCCAGCTATCTGGGTCTGCTTATAATTCCCCAGACATACTCTTCTGCTGCATGAAGTCCTTACATCTCAAGCCCCATGAGTTTGCTATCTGCCCAAATGCATCTTCTCTATCTTTTGAAACCCAAGTTGAATGCAACTTCCTTCAGAAAGCCTTCCATTTCCATGACTAGTACCTCATTTTCAGATCAATTCCATCCTTCTGAGTGATTTGACCTTGCTGGGTCCATGCTTTAATTCCTGTGAGTGTAACAATAAATAGTAATTTACTTTCCGTGTGTTTTCCACACATACTGGATGATGCCCTTGAGGACAAAGCTAGTATCTCATTTGGGTCTGTGTCCCCGGAGCCTTGCTCCTCAGAAAATGTGGAATGACAGAAATAAAGGAATGATGAATGAAGCCAGCCAACAGCACCTTCAACTCCCAGTTTGCTTTCAATCCCCGTTACTCCCCTTGCACTCCATCTGCAGTAGAATTTTTCTATTCTCTTTCCCGTCTTAAACACTGCTAAAGGTAATAATCACTGAAGGCTGAAGTGCTGTGGCACAATGGGTTTCCTATTGAATAATTTATCTATAAGCGGTAGTTCATATTTACATATTTTTTTAAAGACCAGTTGCCTTTCTTTGTGAATGGATATGTTCACGTATCCATCTATTAGATGCTACTATCTCCTTTTGCAAAGCAATTGTTTTATTTCCTTTTGTTTCTTAGTTGTACAGTAATACGTGAAACTATTCTCACTGTAAAAAAATTCCACATACAGAAAAATGTCAAAACTTCCCCTTACCACTCCTCTTAAGCCACTTTTCTCCCCAGCAATATTTATGATCAGTTTCAGATCTTTTTTCTATGCATTTTGCTACATATGTACACATACCAGCTTTGTGTTCAAGCAGGAGTCTTGTGCATATGTGGAATCATAAGGTTTTATAAACTTCTCCCTTCAACGAACCACATATCTCAGAGACAGATAGTCCCAGATAAGAAACATACCTCATACCTTTTAAGTACTAGCATTCGATATTTTGGATATACTAGAATTAATTATTCCCATGTTGACTAAAATATGTTGGTATTCCATTTTCACTCTTACAAATCCTTGAACATATTTCTTAAAGAAAAGGCACCAGGAGCTTTCAAAAACAGACAGAATTACTAGGTTGAAGGGTATGCACAGACAGGCTTACCAGAGTATGGGACTGTTTATTTCTTCATATCCTTAAAAATTGTAAATATTAACAGGTTTTGTGTTTCAATTTATTTTTGGTCAATCTGATAATAGCAATTATTTCCTACATGACCTAAACCAGTTTAGAAATGTCTATATTTACACCTACTATGGTGTGTTGTGACTGGAACAGGTTCAAGTGAGACATACCAAGTGAACACTAACAGCCTCCTAGCTAACTCCCTTCAGCTTAAATCCCAGTAACAAATGGGATCCACACTGAATTCACATTTAATTATCAGAAGACAGAGATCTTGATGAGTATCTTCATATAAACTATCTTGTTTAATCTTCATGGAATCCTATGAAATAGAAACTTTTATTCCTGTTTTGCGGATGACCACAGTGAGGCAGGCTACCCAAGATCACAACATGTACTCAATTCCACAAAGCGCTTGCTACATTGCCCTAGAATTAAGAAACTGCCCCATACTTGCATTCGGTTTGCAGTTTTCCACTGCTGCTGCTCCTTGGTGCCTAATGTAACTACCCACATAAAAAGTGAAGATGTCGCCACCTATTATTTTAGGGAAAGCTCTTGCTTTGAAAATACTGAATTTTTAAAAACTAAGAGAAACAGCTGGGTAGAGGCAGGTAGAAATTAAGAGTTTGTGAGCCGAATGTGGTAGCTCATGCTGTAATCCCAGCACTTTGGAGGCTGAAGTGGATGGAACACCTGAGGTCAGAAGTTCGAGACCAGTCTGGCCAAAATGGTGAAACTCTGTCTCTACTGAAAAAAAAAAAAAAAAGATTAGCCAGGCGTGGTGGCGGATGCCTGTAATCCTAGCTACTTGGGAGGCTGTGGCAGGTGAATCGTTTGAACCTGGGAGGTGGAGGTTGCAGTGAGCCAAGATCATGCCATTACAGTCCAGCCTGGACTGCAAGAGTAAAACTCCGTCTCAAAAAAAAAAAAAAAAAAAAAAAAAAAAAAAAAAAAAAAAAAAAAAAAATTTATATATCAACAACAAATACAAACTTTATTGACAATCCCTCCTTTTTTTAATGAGTTTCTCAGGATTTTTCCCAGAACTAAACCAAGTCATGAAATATCAGAGAATACAGCCCTTAAGAATTAATGTACAGTCTAGGTGAATGGCTACTGTACTTTATCTTAGCGATATTTAATATTAAATATTTTTAAACTATAGTATCTAAAAATAAAATGAAAGAAACCCATAGTTTTATCATCTTAAGAAATTTATGCCATTCAACTAGCTGTACTAAGTGAAAAAAAAAAAAAAGTCCCAGTTTGGCACCACAGAAAATGAACAGAAAAGATGCTTTCTAAAATGCTGAAAAGCATAAAATAAAAGGTTAAAACCCTTCACTCTGTGTATGTTATGCTGGAACCTTGAAGCTATCGCCTATATAAGAATGATACTTTAAAGATTACTGAATATGTTTTCTGAAAGTATAGAATGATCAATTCATTTTTCAGACCCTTAGTGTGGTGGCAGTCTTCCTTTTCCTGACAGATGACAAGGCTCAGGGAAAGCAAAGATCAGAGCTAAGGAACGACAAAAAAAGTTGGCACCAGATTCACTTCCCCTTCATGCCAACCCTTTTTTTCTCCCTCATCATACAACAAAGCAAAAAGAAAAGTATTGAATATGAAAACCAAAAAGATTCCCCATGACGGATCTTTGGCAAGTACAAATGCATTAGGAATGGAGCTGATTCCTGTGACCTTTTCAATTATGATTATCACGCAAAGAAAATTAAAACCATTTTCTAAAACACGGTCCAAGGAGTTCCATAGGTAATTGAAGAAAAAATTTACAACATCCCTGGCATTTTTCTAAGAATGTATATACTTAGCCCAGGTCTGTTGCATACTGTAGCCATTCCAGCCACAAGTATTTGTGAGCAAGAGGTCAAATTAACTTGAGAGATATTTTTATAAAGCTTCCTTCCAGAGTTTTTGCTCTTCATTTTTTCTTGTGTACATATTTACAAGTTGAAAATGGAAGACAGAAAAAGAGGGAAGCTATCTACTTGTTTCTGCTTTGTTCTGAAAATTTGGTAGTTGAATGTATAACTAATACTTCTTTTATATATATATTTGTTTTTCATATTTATGTATATATATTGCACTTTAGGTTCTGGGGTACATATGCAAAACATGCAGGATTGTTGCATAGGTTCATACATGGCAATCTGGTTTGCTGCCTCCACGCCCTCATCACCTGTATCTGGCATTTCTCCCCGTTATCCCTCCCCAACCACCCTACCCCCCACTGTCCCTCCCCTAACCTCTACAACAGACACCAGTGTGTGATGCTCCCCTCCCTGTGTCTATGTGCTCTCATTGTTCAACACTCACCTATGAGTGAGAACATGTGGTGATTGTTTTTCTGTTCTTGTGTCAGTTTGCTCAGAATGATGCTTTCCAGATTCATCCATGTCCCTACAAAGGACACAAACTCATCGTTTTTTATGGTTACATAGTATTCCATGGTGTATATGTGCCACATTTTCCTTGTACAGTATGTCATCGATGGGCATTTGGGTTGGTTCCAGGTCTTCACTATTGTAAACAGTGCTGCAGTGAACATAGGTGTGCATGTGTCTTTATAATAGAATGACTCATAATCCTTTGGCTATATACCCAGTAATGGGATTGCTAGGTCAAATGGAATTTCTATTTGTAGGTCCTTGAGGAA
This sequence comes from Saimiri boliviensis, assembly GCF_048565385.1. Lineage (NCBI taxonomy): Eukaryota > Metazoa > Chordata > Mammalia > Primates > Cebidae > Saimiri > Saimiri boliviensis. The sequence goes on from NC_133456.1 coordinate 50,492,508, forward strand.
TCACCACACTGTCTTCCACAATGGTTGAACTAATTTACACTCCCACCAATGGTGTAAAAGTGTTCCTGTTTCTCCACATCCTCTCCAGCATCTGTTGTCTCCAGATTTTTTAATGATCACCACTCTAGCTGGCATGAGATGGTATCTCAATGTGGTTTTGATTTGCATTTCTCTACTGACCAGTGATGATGAGCATTTCTTCATATGTTTCTTGGCCTCATAAATGTCTTCTGTTGAAAACTGTTCATGTCCTTTGCTCACTTTTGAATGGGTTTGTTTGTTTTGTTGTTGTAAATCTGTTTTAGTTCTTTGTAGATTCTGGATATTAGTTCTTTGTCAGATGGGTAGATTGCAAAATTTTTTTCCCATTCTCTTCCTTGACAGTTCACTCTAATGATTGTTTGCTGTACAGAAGCTCTGAAGTTTAATTAGATCTCATTTGTCTATTTTGGCTTTTGTTATCAATGCTTTTGGTGTTTTAGTTATGAAGTCCTTGCCTATGCCTATGTCCTGAATGGTTTTGCCTAGGTTTTCTTCTAGAGTTTTTATGGTATTAGTCCTTATGTTTAAGTCTTTAATCCATCTGGAGTCAATTTTAGCGTAAGGTGTCAGAAAGGGGTCCAGTTTCTGCTTTCTTCACATGGCTAACCAGTTTTCCCAACAACATTTATTAAACAAGGAATCCTTTCTCCATTGCTTGTTTTTGTGAGGTTTGTCAAAGATCAGATGGTTGTAGATGTGTGGCATTGCCTCTGAGGCCTCTGTTTTGTTCCATTGGTCTATATCTCTGTTTTGGTACCAGTACCATGCTGTTTTGATTACTGTAGCCTTGTAGTATAGTTTGAAGTCAGGTAGCGTGATGACTCCAGCTTTGTTCTTTTTGCTTAGCATTGTCTTAGCTATGCAGGCTCTCTTTTGGTTCCATATAAAGTTTAAGGTAGTTTTTTTCCAGTTCTGTGAAGAGGGTCATAGGTAGCTAGATAGGTATAGCCTTGAATCTATCAATTACTTTGGGCAGTATGGCCATTTTCATGATATTGATTTTTTCTAACCATGAGCATGGAATGTTTTTCCATTTATTTGTGTCCTCTCTTATTTCCTTGAGTGTGGTTTGTAGTTCTACTTGAAAAGGTCCTTTACAGCCTGTGTTAGTTGTATTCCTAGGTATTTTATTTCCTTTGCAGCAATTGTGAATGGCAGTTCCTTCTTGATTTGGCTCTCTTTAAGTCTGTTATTGGTATATAGGAATGCTTGTGATTTCTGCACATTCATTTTGTATCCTGAGACTGCTGAAGTTGCTTATGAATTTCAGGAGATTTTGGGCTGAGACAATGGGCTCTTCTAAATATACAATCATGTCGTCTGCAAATAGAGACAATTTGACTTCCTCTTTTACTAATTGAATACCCTTTGTTTCTTTTTCTTGCCTGATTGCTCTGGCTAGAATTTCCAATATTATATTGAATAGGAGTGGTGAGAGAAGGCATCCTTGACTAGTGTCAGATTTCAAAGGGAATGCTTCCAGTTTTTGCCCATTCAGTATAATATTGGCTCTGGGTTTGTCATAAATAGCTTTTATTATTTTGAGATAAATTCCATTGATACCTAGTTTATTGAGAGTTTTTAGCATAAAGGGCTGTTGAATTTTGTTGAAGGCCTTCTCTGCATCTATTAAGATAATCAGGTGGTTTTTGTCCTTGGTTCTGTTTGTGTGGTGGATTACATTTATAGATGTGTGTATGTTGAACCAACCTTGCATTACCGGGATGAAGTATACTTGATCGTGATGGATAAGCTTTTTGATGTGGTGTTGCAATTGGTTTGCCAGTATTTTATTGAAGATGTTTGCATCAATGTTCATCACGGATTTTGGCCTGAAATTTTCTTTTGTAGAGTCTCTGCTGGGTTTTGTATCAGGATGATGTTGGTCTCATAAAATGATTTGGGAAGGATTCCCTCTTTTTGGATTGTTTGGAATAGTTTCAGAATGAGTGGTACAAGCTCTTCTTTGTATGCCTGTTAGAATTCATCTGTGAACCGATCTGGACCCGGGTTTTTTTTTTTTTTTGGTTGGTAGGCTATTAATTGCTGCCTCAACTTCAGCCCTTGTTATTGGGCTATTCAGGGTTTCAACTTCTTCCTGGTTTGGGCTTGGGAGGGTGCAACTGTCCAGGAATTTATCAATTTCTTTCAGGTTTACTGGTTTGTATGCATAGAGTTGTTTGTAGCAATCTCTGATGGTAGTTTGTATTTCTGGGGAATTGGTGATATCCCCTTTATTGTTTTTATTGCACCTGTTTGATTCTTCTCTCTTTTCTTTCTTATTAATCTGACCGGTGGTCTATTTTGTTGATCTTTTCAAAAAACCAGCTCCTGGATTTACAGATTTTTTAAAGGGTTTTTTTTTTTTGTGTGTGTGTGTGTATGTGTCTCCATCTCCTTCAGTTCTGCTCTGATCTTAGTTGTTTCTTGTCTTCTGCTAGCTTTTGAGTTTTATTGATCTTGCTCCTCTAGCACTTTCAATTTTGATGATAGGGTGTCGATTTTAGATCTTTCCTTGCTTCTCATGTGGGCACTTACTGCTATAAGTTTTCCTCTAGACACTGCTGTAAATGTGTCCCAGAAATTCTACATTTTGTCTTAGTTCTCAATAGTTTCAAAGAACATCTTTATTTCTGCCTTTATTTCATTGCTTATCCAGTCAACATTCAAGAGCCAGTTGTTCAGTTTCCATGAAGTTGTGCAGTTCTAAGTGAGTTTCTTTCCTGAGTTCTAATTTAATTGCACTGTGGTCTGACAGACTCTTCATTATGATTTCTGTTCTTTTACATTTGCTGAGGAGTCATTTACTTTCAATTATGTGGTCGATTTTAGAGTAGGTGTGATGCGGTACTGAGAAGAATTTATATTTTATGGATTTAGGGTGGAGAGTTCTGTAGATGCAATATTAGGTCTGAGTTTAAGTTCTGGATATCCTTGTTAATTTTCTGTCTCATTAATCTGTCTAATATTGACAGCAGTGTATTAAAGTCTCCCACTATTATTGTTTGGGAGTCTAAGTCCCTTTGTAGGTCATTAAGAACTTGCTTTTTGTATCTGGGTGCTCCTGTATTGGGTGTGTATATATTTAGGATCATTAGCTCTTCTTGGTGCATTGATTCTTTAACCGTTATGTAATGCCCTTCTTTGTCTCTTTTGATCTTTGTTGGTTTAAAGTCTATTTTATCTGAGACTAGGACTGCAAATTCTGCTTTTTTTTTTTGCTTTCCATTTGTTTGAGAACTCTTCCTCCATCCCTTTATTTTGAGCCAATGTGTGTCCTTGCATGTGAGATGGGTTTCCTGGATACAGCACATCAATGTGTTTTGGCTTTTTATCCAATTTGCCAGTCTGTGTCTTTTGATTGGGGCATTCAGCCCATTTACATTTAAGGTTAACATTGTTATGTGTGAATTTGATCCTGCCATTTTGATGCTAGCTGGATGTTTTGCCCATTAATTGACACAGTTTCTTCATTGTGTCAATGCTCTTTACCATTTGGTACATTTTTGGAGTAGCTGATACTGGTTATTCCTTTCTATGTGTAGTGCTTCTTTCAGGAGCTCTTGTAAGGCAGGCCTGGTGGTGACAAAATCTCTGAGCAATTGCTTGTTCGTAAAAAATGTTATTTTTCCTTTGCTTAGGAAGCTTACTTTGGCTGGATATGAAATTCTAGGTTGAAAGTTCTTTTCTTTAAGGATGTTGAATATTGGCCCCCCATTCTCTTCTGGCTTGTAGGGTTTCTGCTGAGAGATCTGTGAGTCTGATGGGCTTCCCTTTGTGGGTAACCCAACCTTTCTCTCTGGCTGCCTTTACCATTTTTTCCTTCATTTCAACCCTGGTGAATCTGACGATTATGTGCCTTGGGGTTGCTCTTCTTGAGGAGTATCTTTGTGGTGTTCTCTTCCTGGACTTGAATATTGGCCTGCCTTGCTAGGTTGGGGAAGTCCTCCTGGTTAATAACCTGAAGAGTCTTTTCCAGCTTGGACTCACTCTCTCCGTCACACTCAGGTACACCGATCAAACATAGATTAGGTCTTTTCCCATAATCTCATATTTCTTTAAGGCTTTGTTCATTTCTTTTCACTAATTTTTCTCTATTCTTGCCTTCCTGTTTTATTCCATTGTGTTGATCTTCAATCTCTGATATTCTTTCTTCTGCTTGTTTGATTCAGCTACTGAAACTTGTGTATGCTTCACGACATTCTTGTGTTGTGTTTTTCAGCTCCATTAAGTCATTTATTTTCCTCTCTAAGCTTTTTATTTTCATTAGCATTTCACCAGATCTTTTTTCTAGGTTCTTAGTTTCTTTGCATTGGGTTAAAACATGTTCTTTTAGCTCAGAGATGTTTGTTATTACTCACTTTCTAAAGCCTGTTTCTGTCAATTCATCAGACTCATTCTCCATCCAGCTTTGTTCCTTTGTTGGTGATGAGCTGTGATCCCTTGTAGGAGGAAAGCCACTCTGGTTTTGGGTGTTTTCATCCTTTTTGTGCTGGTTTCTTCCCATCTTTGTGGATTTATCTACCTGTGGTCTTTGTAGTTGATGACTTTCAGATGGGGTCTGAGTGGACATCCTTTTTGTTGATGATGACGTTATTTCTTTCTGTTTTTTTTTTTTAGTTTTCCTTCTAAAAGTCAGGCCCCTCTGCTGTAGGACTGCTGGACATCCACTCCAGACCCTGCTTGCCTGCGGAGTACCTGCAGTGGCTGCAGAACAGTAAGGGTTGCTGCTTTTGCTGCATTTTTCTTCTGTTACTTTCATTCCAGAAGGATACTCGCCAGATGTCAGCCTGAGTTCTCCTTTATGAGGTGACTCTTTGGATTTAGGGGGGTCCAGGAATTACCTGAGGAGACAATGTGTACCATATAGGAGCTCAAGTTCTGAGCTGTAAGCTCCATTGTTCTGTTCAGAGCTGCTGGGCTGGTATGTGTATGTCTGCTGTAGGGGAACTCATAACCTCCTTTTTACCCAGGTGCTCTGTCCTGGGAAGGTGAGACTTTACTTATAAGCTCCTGACATTCTGTTGCCTTTTTTCAGAGATGTCCTGACCAGCCAGGGGGGTAGCCTCATCACAGTCTGCCAGCAGAGGCATTGCTGAGCTGCTGTGGGCTCTACTCAGCTGCTGTGTGAACTTCCTCACAGTTTTGTTTATTGAGGTACAGTTAGAACTGCCTCGGTAATGGCAGTCCGCCTTGATAGTGGCAGTCTGCCTCAGTAATGGCGGACAGCCTCTGTAATGGAAGACTGCCTCCGTAATGGCCAACTGCCTCAGTAGTGGCGGACTGCCTCGGTCATGACAGATACCCTTCCCCCAACAGAGCTGGTCTGCCCCTGTTTCAGCTGCACTTGCTGCAAAACCCTCAATACAGAGAATTTCAAATTGCTTGTCTTTGTGGGAGTGGGACAGGCCAAGCCAGATCATGTGGCTCTGTCTCAGCCCCATTTTTTTCAGTTGAATGGGGGGCTCTGTATCCCAGGTGTTCCAGACACCAGTTGAAACAGCTGCCCAGATTTGTGTGAGTTTTTGTGTGGAGACCTGCTGCGCTGACTCAAACAGCCATGCTGGAAACTTATGGCCCTTTTAAGCCCAGAAATCTCCTGGTCTGTGGGCAGCAATAATTCGTTTGAAAATGTGGTGTTCACTCACTCTCTGCATTGTTCTCCCTGAGAACTGCACTCCAGAGCTGTTCCTATTTGGCATCCTCTGTACTGTACCACTTCTTTTTGAACAGATCTTTTTGTCTGTGTGCAGAGAGGCTCAGGTCTGTAGTCCCACTAACTTGGATTGGGAGGAGTCTAAGGTGGGAGGACTGGTAAGCCCAGGAATTTGAAAGCACCCTGGGCAACATAGTGGGACCCCAGTCTCTTAAAAAACTTGGCTGGGCATGGTGGCACATACCTACTACTAGTCCTAGTCCTAGCTACTCAGGAGGCTGAGGCAGGAGTATTGCTTATGGCAGGAGTTCAAGGCCACAGTGAGCTATGGTCACGGCACTGCATTCCAGCCTGGGCAACAGATCAAAAAGCAAACAAACAGAAAACAGAATCTTTTTGTTTGGTGCATGACAAATAAGTGAAGAGACTCTAGAGTTCTTAGGCTCTCCATTGAATTTCTAATAAGCAAAAGTTTCCCTAAAGCATGGAAACATATATAGATTTAACTATATTTAAAGTAAAATGATCCACAAAGCTCATTCTTCCCAATTCCCATTTAATGAATAGGAAGACTAAATACTTAAGAAAATCAAAGACTACCTTACGAATAGACTTAGATGAATAGATTTTAGTTTAGACAGGAAGGGAAGTCAAATCTATAAACATAACATCTAAGAGGCTGAGGGCTTGGTTCTCTATTCTACCCTCCCTCTTATTGGCCTTATGGACTACAAATTGGTCCGTTCACCTCCCTAACCTAAGTTTCTCATAGATAAAGTGAAAATAATAGCAAATGACAGAACAAACTCACAGGACTTCTATCATAGGATTAAATAAAACAACACTTATGAAAAAATTATATAACACAATGTAAACAAGCACATGGCATAATTATTCGTTCTTGTTCACTAAGTTAGGTTTTCAATATCAATATGCATCTATCTACCACAGCAGGATATAGTTCCTGGAAACTATAAAATGGGTTCCAGTCAACAAAAGCCATTTGACTGCTTTCTGATTCTTCTAATAGAAAATCACAGCATTAGTAGGAGAGAATGGGGAAAAGAAGGCTTTGCTTCAAATTTATGTTTCTGTTCCTGATACCTATTAAGAGCCAGTTATGCAGCTATTAAGCTACAGCTTGCAATTTAAAATAAATACACTGATGACAAAACCCTTAAAATTACATCATGAGAGCAGATCAAACTACAACATATGCTACAGAGGATGCAACACAGCTACTGAAGACTTCAGTATCAGGATTATGACCCTTAATTTCAATAGGAATGTGTTCTGTTGTTTGAGCTCACACATAATGAGAACAAACATCATGGAAGCACAAATAAACTATCTCATAAAAGAGCACTTTGCCTTGGTCCAAATATAATTTCATTTTTATACAATTTAACTGTCATAGAGCAAAGAGAAGAAAGAGGGATGATAAATGAGGAGGACTTGGGAGAGAAGCCTGTTCTGCAATAATTGAGATGGGAAAGAAGGGTTCAACCTGCCTTCCGCTGTTTGTGGAAACAAAGTCCTAAACAGCTGGCATTTAGCAGGAAGTAGGATGCTGATGACTTTGCAGTTAGCTTCAAAACCTATTAGCAGCCCTCAGCTCCAAGAGCTGAACCTGCTTTGAAATGAACCAGGATATATAAATAAATCATTTTTTCTGGTGGGGAAAAATTATTTAAAGTGGTTAAAAATATGCCAGGGTTTTCTCACACAGGAAGAAATTAAGGAAACTATTTAAGAACTTGGGGAGACTTGTTCATAATAACAGATTTGTAAGAATTTGGAAGCAAATATTTCTTTATGCAAACTTCCCACAGTAAGTACCTTTTAAATACTAAAGCTAGGGATACACATGCAACAGCTTTTAGGGAACGAGGGTGGAATGGGGACTCAGTTCACTGAAGAAATTTCAAGATGCATTTATTTCTCTCTGGATTCTGTTTCTTAAATGACTCTCCTGAAATGTCTTCCTAAATTCTATCGTAATTCCCTAAGACAGTATCAGTGGAATTACCATTCTTTATTAGATGCCAAGGAAACATAACAGGGATCACAAGCCAAACGCCAGAACATTTATCAAATAAGACTGGATGTACTGACCCATTCTAAAGAGCATTCCATCACCCCAATGTTTTAAGTCAAATTTATATTAAAAATCTTGAATTTGCTAGTAATTTTCATACTGTCCCCTAATTTCCCATTAATAAGCATGCTGATGAATATGAAAAAATACATTCATTTACACACATTACAATGGGCAAAGAAAATATTTCTATATGAAGGTATTATCTTCCTTTTACTCTGTATTTTTTTGCTTTTTTTGGAAGGGTTGAAAGAAAGAAAAGCAACAGATTACAGGTGGGGATAGAGGCAAAGAGAGGTAAGTGGTAGAGAAACAAGTTCTTAAATGTCAGGGGAATTGCCTGGAAAGAATTAAATATGCTGTTTCTGTGGACCCATTTCCAGATAGGTACCACCTATTCCCACATACGAAGAGAGAAGAGATGAGTTACATTCATGGCTAAGTAGGAGTTAGTTTATCTTGCTTTTATTTTTCAATTTTACTCTGAGAACAAAGGGACTGCTATAAAAGAGGAAGAAGTGGAGCTTCCTCTAATTACTCTTCATTATTCTCTTGATCATCATCACCTCTGGTAATTCTGTAATTCATTATTGTTATTTATCTAAGTTTCCAAGGATTTTAATATGTTATTTAGCTCCTAGGTAGAGAAAAATATGGGTAACAATCAAATGACTAATCACAATTATTGGTTAGGAAAATGAAAAATCACAATGCAGTCATAAAAGCAGGATGTGTATATAATTATACTAAAACTTCATTGATTTAGGCCCTTATTAATATTGGGTAACAAATAAAAATATGTATATCTTTCACATTTTAGTTCTTCCCAGCCTTTCCAGTATGAATAAGAATGTATACAAGAGGATGTCACCACAAACGACCTTACAGCATCACATGGAATTAAACTACTTTTTATCTGTAGTTGTATATTTCACATAAAATTGACCTTTTACTTATTTTCAGAGGAAATTTGTTTAAAATCCTATAATATTTCATGTTGGCCTCAAACTCTATTTCACCCACAAACCGTATCTCGGCACATACGTACATCCTTTTTTAATTAACATTTTCACAAAACCCATTTGAGTCCTTATTTTTCTACAAAGTACATATCATTTCCAGGCATGTTCTATATTCGTGTGTATGTATTCTTGCTTTTCCTCCATCCATGTACTCTCCATGAGATAAATTACCTTGCTTTCTTCACTACTATCTACGGCTTCTAACATCTTGCAGTGAGCAGGTACTTGCAGCAAAGTTGCCTGCTTAGGCAACTCTAATACCTCTTCACCTCTTCCCATCAGTAACTACATTCTTTTATTTTTAGCTGGGCCTACAGTTCCCTGAAATAAAGACCACATCTTCCAAACTCAAGTTGACTACTTTTGCCCCTTCTGCTCTCTTTCATTCTTTCTGTTGGTCATAAGATGGTCATAATGGCTGAAAGCTCTAATAGGCAACACTGCTTTCAGTCCTTCCTCCTGATACAAACACATATGTTCACATGCATGTACTCACATACGTGAACACCTCCCCAGGTTTCTCCATCTCCTTCCTTTTTGTCACAATATTAACGCATTAGGAGAAGCAGACGTTAATCTAATCTCTAAGCCACTAGATCGTTACTTGAATTGATAGGCACCTTTTCAGGTGAACCACAATGACCTTGAATCAGATTTCTCATTTTATCACTGTGATATCAATATTCGGTCCAAAACTAAAAATATTCAAGTTGGGCCACTCATATTTAACACTGAATATGAAGCAAATGGATTGTGTGTCTTTGTGTGTGTGTTGGGGGGTGGTCTATGTTTAAACAGAAATACAGGGTTACCTCTAAGCAGCTTCATTTTGCTCACTTGGATGACTACCTGGTTAGGTTGTATGCACCGATGGGAAAAGAGTCAACACTCAATGAATGTTATACAGTCATTCATTCAACAACTGAACAAAAGGGACATGATCCCCAGGCTCACAAAACTATCATTCTAGTGGGGCAAACAAAGAAACAAATAACATCAACAAATCACAGTCAATTGGTTTCTTCAGAGAATTTAACACTACTCATAAATTAGTAATGTCAACAAGTACTTGCCATGCATAGGTGATGAGGAGAGCTTCCCCTGGGCTTGAATACCCTGTAGAGACTGACAAAATTCCACCATGCTTTAAGCTCCATGCTTCAAGCTACTGAAGCCCTTCAGAAGATAGAAGCAACAGCTCTTATTTAATCTATAAACACCAGTTCAACAGCAGAAACCATTATCTTGAACAGGGTAACATCTATAACCATGAGGACTGATAACCACCTTCTTAAACTCTGAAGATATAATCTCTGTGACAGTGGCAGGTGATGCTTTGCATTGTTTTATAATATTATTCTACCACCCAGTTTTAAAATAAACTTTAACTTTTTTGTTTTTTAAAGCCAGGAAAGGAGATAAAGAATCAACGAGATGTCAACACAGAACAGATAAAAACTACCAGATGTATTCTCTAAATTATGTTCTGTAAGAGTCAGCAGGGAGAACAGAAATAATTTATTCCAGGAATCCTGATGTTACCTTCATCTACACTCTGTTAAATGGTTTGCATAGCTGAAAATCTCAGACAGGTCTTACACCATTCCCCTTTACTTCTACCACTTACAGAAATTCAGTCTAAGGCTGAAGTTAAAGATACCAGTTTCCATCAAGTCAGTATATTGAAAGTGGCTTTTCTGATCACAACAATTCTCAGGCAGTTTAGGTATACTGATAAGCCTAAAAATATAATCTGACAAATTTTCAACCGTTCATTCTAATGTCCAATACTGCAGTTACTATACTTCTTATTTTTCCCTATAAAATGGCAAGGAAAGGGAATAGTCTATAGGGTACACACACACATATATACACATAGATGTACGGGGGAGGGATGGAATTTCCATTAAAAAAAAAAAAGAAGAAGAAGGATAAAAGGTCACACCATTGTCACTTTCTAAAAATAATTTCCCAGTATCTATACTTTCTCAGAGCTGTAGTAAATTATTCATTTAAACTTACTAAAACCAGAAATTTAAGGAACACCTCTGAATATAACTCAGAATAATGTAACAAGATAATCACGAGCCTTCACAAAAATTCATGTTGATTAACAGTAAATAGCTTTTTTTACTGACTGACTGATTTCTGCTTCCAAATGACATCGCCTAAACAAACTTTGTTGCCAAATAAGCCACAAAATGGTAAAGCACTGTATTTCTGAATTGAGGCTTCAATGTGAAGTTTGGTATTTAGGATCTGAGGCTTCTAAATTGTGCTCAACAGTATTTACCATGTGTGTGGCTGGTTTATGAGACAGAGACTACAAACATCTTGAATGGGACTTTTATTTAAAATTCTAGATGTTTCACATTTACATTTTAAAGCAAAAGATCTTACATTTGATCAGCTCGGCTTTTAATTTTAGTTATAATTATTTTAAAATATGCTAAGATATTCCTGACATCTCAAAAGAACAAATTATTACTGTCTGTCAATGCATTTTTAGAAAAGCTATATCATAAAAAATGTATAGCTTCATATAATTAAAACATTCAAGCAGTGTGCATTGACTAAAGTAATATGGACTATTAAATAATTCAAAATTGTGTTTAGCAGCAGCAGCTGTTTAATTAAAAGGTAAAAACTGCAACTAATCCACTATGGTTGACAGAAATACAGCCTATATCAGCAGTGAGATCCCCTAGGATAGAGAATATGGATATGAATTCGAGAAGTCATGAGTTTCATTTAATGAATATAATGAAAATAACCACAATAAATCAGTACTGAAACATACTTTATATCTAAAATTATCTGAATGTTGCCTCACTTTTAATTTCCTTGCAGCTAATAATGTGGCATTTCAACGTAGTAAAAAATCCTTTAACATACATATGGTCAACCATCTATGCACACAGCTTTAATCAGAAGGTCCATAGCATAAGCTCAGCTTACGAGGAGGCTAGAAATGCTCTTAGAATCAGTTGAGCCCATCCAAGTTCTAAACTTCAGGGTTCAATATTCAAAGTACTCACTCATGATTACCTTCCACCATGGAGAAATACAAAATAGCCAATTAACTCCTAAAGTTAGTCAACCTTACCAACAAGTGACTAACTGAATGTTACAATTTCATTAAGAAATTATTTTCACCTGAGATATTAGGGGGGAAATCATTGTTAATTAAAAAAGAAACTAGTGATGAGGACAGAATCATTTGTAAGGACAATTAAGCAGCATATATGCTATTCCCAGTCCTGATCCAGAACTTCCAATTCTAGTCCATTTTCTTCTGAAACATTACATATGTGGGCAAAACTTTATGTACAAACATGTTTATTGCAGAAATGTTTTAATATCAGGAAAATGTTTAAAAATATCAATCAAGATTGGGAACTGATTTAGAAATTATGGTAATTATAGAGTGGACAATTATCTGACCATTAAGAAGAATTGGAAAAAAACTAAGTGTACATGCTATGCGACAAAAGAAAAACAAGCCATTGGACAATAAATGCAGAATAATTTCATTTTTATATAATGAATAATTTTAAGATCAAAAGATATAAAAAATATTTTCTTAAATTTACCTATGCTTACTCTAAAGTAAACTGTATTAATTACCTTTCATAATTTTCTGCTTAAAAATGCTTATTTTTATATTGTTTACCCTGGCTGTGCTTTTGCTTTAGGAAATAGATCAGAAGTAAGGAATGAGGCAGGCCCATAAAGAGCCATTGCAGTAATACAGGCAAATGAGGTAGAAATGGAAATGTACAGAGAAACAAAATTGTAAAAGGCAGATAAACTAATTCTTTTTAGAACAGTTATACTAAAATAAAGTCTACCTCCAGCAAACATATATGTATAGTTATTTTTAAAAGAGGAGAACCAAATCACTTCGACAGTGTTATTTTATTTCCAGAAGAAGGAGCGGGGTGGGGGAATAAAAGGTCCTCTCAAAATGGCAGGAGAGCAAAGAAGAAAGAACAAGAAGAATCTCTCTTTCACTTTACAAACTAGAAACAAACAGTTCACAGGTTTCTTAACATTCCTATCAAATGTCCTGTGGATTTCATTTGCAAATTATGAGGCCAGCAGAGCAGAAAATGGGAGTCTTTAATTAGGAAGAACAGGTGGCTGAGAGGCACAAGGTGAATATTAGCCACATCACTGTCTGGTGCCCTAAAAACACAGATCTGACCTACAGAACAAATTTTAAGGGTGACAGTGTAACTGTCTCCAGGTGGAGTGAAGCTGGAGTGGAGTTCAAGCTCTCTGTTCAGCTTTGCTGAATTATATTTACTCCTATTTAGTGTGAATTGGTTTGCTCTTCAGCATTGGTTAGAATTGACCAATTACAAAGTATTGACATTCTCCACAGTCTACAGTCCTCTTTGCTGCAGTTGAAGCAAATTCTTGACCTGTCAAATGTTTCTGTTTCTCTTACTGAGTTTTCGAAATGATTCCCCTAAACAGCTGATTATGTATTGTAACTTAAAATGACAACATAGGATTTACAAAAGCGGAACACAGAGCATTTTCAGTGCATTGAACCTACTCTGTATGATACTCTAATGGTAGATTACATGTCAGTACGCATTTGTACAAACTCAAAGAACATACATCACTAAGAGTGATCCCTAATTGAAACTATGGACTCTGGGTGACAATGACGTCTCAGCTCATCGATTGTAACAAATGTAACACTCTGGTAGGAGACACTGATACGTATACGTGGAAGGGGAGACGGTATATGGGATATCTCTGCACTTTTGGCTAAATTTTGCTATAAACCTAAAACTCTTCTACCAAGTAAGGCCTATTAAAAAGTACTCAGAGCTCGGTACAGTGGTGTACACCCGTAATCCTAGCTACTTGGGAGTCCCAGGCAGGAGGACTGCTTGTGTCCAGCAGTTGAAGACCAGCCTGGGCAATATAGCAAGACCTCTCATCTAAAAAAAGAAGCAGAAAGAAGAAAGCGGAACAAGGAACGAGGAACGAGGAACGAGGAACGAGGAACGAGGAACGAAGAAGGAGGAAGGAGGAAGGAGGAAGGAGGAAGGAGGAAGGAGGAAGGAGGAAGGAGGAAGGAGGAAGGAGGAAGGAGGAAGGAGGAAGGAGGAAGGAGGAAGGAGGAAGGAGGAAGAAGAAGAAGAAGAAGAAGAAGAAGAAGAAGAAGAAGAAGAAGAAGAAGAAGAAGAAGAAGAAGAAGAAGAAGAAGAAGGAAAGAAAGAAAGAAGAAAGAAGAAGAGGAGGAGGAAGAAACTTAAAAACCACTTATACATAGATACATATTTTTTAAAGCTTTCTTGTCATGAAATGTTTAGGGTTTACAAAATCAAACATTTGGCATTCTTGCTCAAAAACAGCAGTAATCTTATCTTAAATTTCATGATAATGATATACAACCAGCCTCTGGTTCTCAACTGTATAAGTCTGTCACTCGCAGGCAAATTTTTATTTGAACCAACATTTCATAGCAACTTAAGTTCATGTCCAAGCACCATAGCTTACCACGTGTTGGATTTTAGAGAAGTTTCCTAACATCTTATGCCTCAGTTTCCTCATCTCTAAAATGAGAGAAATAACAATATCTACTTTACTGAGTTGTGACAATTAAATGAAAGAAGGTAGTTAGGGGCTCAGTGATGTGCTTAGCACACAGTAAAGACTTAAGAAATGTTAAATATTTTTGTTATTACCAACTACAACTTAATGCAAAAGGAAACTACAAGTAATTTTAAAAATCAATAAGCACATAGAGTCTTCGAGGAGAAGACATGACACCTTCAAAAATGAATATGCAAGGTTTGGAATTCATTACCTCAGTGTAGAATTTTACCAGGCTATAGAAATTATTTATAACCATATCTAAAAATTTCCATTCTTTAGTGCATGGTTCTTCATCTGCATTTTTAGCTACCTGGCTGTAAAAAAGCTGTAAGAAGTCCTCAAAGTAATTTAAGTTTTTCCCCCTAAGAGTTCGAAATCTACTCCCTAGGTTTATTCTTTGGTATAAAAACTTTCAAAAATTGATTTGCTGATGACAACAAATTTCTTTTCAGAAATAATATTCCTGATCTAATATGAGGTGATAAATAATTCAGAACTTTCATATTATCAGGGAATTACATTTAAGAGATCAACTGGGGATCTCTGAAATAAGAAACATTTACCTTGCTAGAGGAATGCTAGCCTGCATTTAATGGTATAATATTCCCCCTTCAGGGTGTGTGAGACACCTTGTTGGAAAATAGAATGATTCTTGGCTCTATTCAGAAAGAGGACAAAGGAGAGAAGGCAGGTAAAGGACACAGCACTATGGAAATGACATTCCGTTTCCATTTGAATTCTCAAGTATTGAACTTTTGAAATCTTCATTTGAAGAAACTCTGAGAAATTTGTCAGGAGGGAGTAAGAAAAATGAGATAGCCTGCCACTTAAGATAGGGTGCCAAAAACTTTAACAACTGTTCAACCTAAATGGTTGGTATTCAGGTTGAAGAGTGGCAGAATATGCCAACCCTACATATGCCACTTCAGCATAAGGATTATTTTGAGCTAAAGGCACTTAAAAAACAGCAGGTGCAAGAAGGGCCCTATGACTCACCCCTTTTTCTTAACGAATGCAGGGATAAAACCCCCAAACAGAAGATGTCCTCTCTAAACCAGAAGGAAAGGCACAGTTTTATCATCGAGGATGGAAAGGTGAGACCTGCAGAATTCTGCACAAATAGACCTTGTTAAAATAATTCTCATCTTCCCTTAGCCTACATACTTCACTTCCTTTTCCACAACTGCATCTCTTCAGTCAATCGAATATAAAAGCATCCAGGTTTTGACATTTCTTTGTGTCTTCATTTCCTAACGAGGGCTCCATAAAATTTCTACTAAACATATTTGCATGCTTTCTCCTGTTCATCTGTTTTACATCAGTTTAATTCTCAGGCCCAGCTAAAAAACTCTAACAAGGTAGGGGTAGAATTTTTACCTTCCCCACAAGGTGTTCATTTTTCTATTCTTGAAACTTTCTGTATGTTTGTCAATTTTTATCACAAAAAGTTGGGGAAAAGAATGATTACTAAAAAACTTGGAAGACAAAACTCAGTTTGGTTTTCTCATCTGACACACCAAGTATCACCAAGTACCTATTTATACTTTTCTTGGAAACAGCATCTCCTCCTCCACAAAACCCATGTGTTCTGAGGGAGACTGACTCCCTCGGGCTGTAAGGATAGGCCACAGCTCTGGCGAGGACAACTGGCAAAATCCCATCACCCTGTTCATTTGATTGGCTGGGGGGATGAGCAAGAGACTAAAGTTGGGCCAATCAGGATGAAGGGTTTTTGCTCAACAGTTACCAGAAGAGGCTTTCCATTTTCCTACAGGACATGAATGGACAAATTAGAAAGGCCCAGTGCCAGAAGTGACCACATTAGAATCATGATCTGAGAGTCTCCTGGAGACTGGGCACAATATCTAGGAAATATGGCCTAGACACACACACACACACACACACACACACACACACACACACGCATGCAACACAAGAAAAAAAAGGGAGAATGTACTAGTCTGTTATCACACTGCTAATAAAGACATGCCTGAGACTGGGCAATTTATAAAGGAAAGAGGTTTAGTGGACTCATAGTTCCACCTGTGGCGGGAGGCCTCACAATCATAGCAGAAGGTGAAAGAGGAGCAGAGTCACTTCTTACATGGCAGCAGGCAAGAGAGCTTGTGCAGGGGAATTGCCCTTTATAAAACTTTCAGATCTGTGAGACGCATTCACTAGCACAAGAAAGGTATGGGGAAACTGCCCCCGTGATTCAACTATCTCCAACTGTCCCCGTCCTTGACACATGAAGATTATTGCAATTCCAGGTGAGATCTGGCTGGAGACACAGCCAACCCATATAGGAGAAAAAGGCAGAGAGAGAGAAAAGGTGAAGAGATAATTTTTAAAAAGAGAGAGAAAGAAGGAAAGGTAGAGGGAAAGAGGTCATACACGCACTGAAGTCACACCTAACGCTCAGCGAGATACTTTCCAGTTATCCAAGCCAATAAATTCTCTTGTCTGCTTAAGCTGGAATGGGTCACATTTTTGGTTGCTTACTAGTGAAATTATCCTAACATGCTAACAGGCAAGATAAAAATAGTCTGAGCAATGACTAAAGGAGCACATTTTTTACCTCATATACTGACACTCCAAGAGCATTATTGCATCATTTGCTGCCCAATGGAGAGGAAAGTTGGTTCCTAAGGACCCTCTCGGCCAGAAAAGTACAAAACATCTGTTGAAGTCATGAGTGACTTGTTAGCAAAGTTCAGCAGCAGTAAAGCTTCCTAAAAAACAGATCTTTTCTCACCAGTGGGTATTTATATAATTAGGGTCAATTACAATTTAGAATTTCCGGGGCATGGGACTAAATTACAGTGGCATTTAAGAGCTCTGCTAAATTTTCCCATTCATCTTACAGACTTCTGGAGGAACATGTTGTAATTAAGTAATCTTCTTCTTTTCATTTTTATTATAATTTCCTTCTTGAGGCTTTGCAATTATCCACTACTTCAAGGTACCTTCCTTTAGATGGAAAAAAAAAAAAAAAAAAAAAAGACCACCTGATTTTCAACCCACACTGAGACTGGGTTTTGCTGCCTGCTAAGTGATGAATTGTGATGTGTATGGCAACCTCTAAATGAGTTGCTTCAACAAGATTCTCTAAACTCCCACCCCCAACCAAACCCAGATAATCCCAAAAACTCATTGTCTGAGTGGGTGATCAAAATCAAAACATATGATTGCTAGGCATCCTTTGCCATGTGGTTTCTAAGTATCCCTACGAGATGTACAAACAAACCCTATTGTTTGTGGGTTTTCTCATATGCTTCACCTATACAGATTTCATGAAGACATACCTGTTGAGCTTTATGTAATCGAGGGGAAAAAGCTTTCACTGGATTAAGCTATTCCAATTGCATTTACTTTGGGCAACAAAGTACACCATATCCATAAAAAAACAACCAGAGGCTTTTAAAGATTAGGTCAATAACACTTGACTATTATATAGTTCTAAGAGATGCCATAACAGATCATGTTGATTTTATGGAAGGTCTTGGCTCTCTCTGTGGAGGGAGTACATAGGGAGGGAGGAACATGATGACATCTGCTATTATCAACCATCTTTAAGTGATGGCTTTCTATGCAAGCACCCAACCACACTGAAGAAGAAAGGTACTAACAGCTTCATTCACAAAAAAAGGAGAAAAAAATAGTTATAGTTAGTTGTCTGGTCTATGATCATGGAGCTCAAGTGAAAAACTAAAATTTGGAAAACTCTTTTATCCAGTTCCAAAGTTTACATTTAAAAATTGTACTTCCAGTGTTGAAAAGCATCTTTGGGAATAGTTATGCCAGTTTCTGACTCATAGTAAGATACACTCTATGCATGGGTGTGTGTGTGTGTGTGTGTGTGTGTGTGTGTGTGTGTGTCTAAAACCATCCTTGACCCAGTACAGGTGTTTCTAGTTAATCTTTTAACTGATCTTATCTTTGTCGAGCATCTGGGCCACTGCTCATACCATTTCTTCTACACATTGTGCCTTTCTTTCCCCTCCTACTTCTACCTATGAAAATCTTGCTTATAAGTTAAAGTCCTGCTACTTCTTAATTTCACAAGTACTTATTGCAAGCTAATTATTTGCAAGACATGATGAACACAACAGTGAGACAGATGTAGTCACTTTGCTGACTATTCCATACAGTACAAGGCATGTAACAGTATTTCACAGTTTATGAAGACATTCCAATTCACTTCCAGAACAGTCAAAATTACAACTAACTCTGGAAAATGCATTCCAAAGACAACCAACTAGAATAAATGGGGCAAATTTTTATGTCATGATTACTGAACATATGCCAAGTGTTCCCATATGCACTTAATTGAATCACTGGCTGTATCACAAAATATGAATGCAAACACATTAACGCATTAATTCAAACATATTTTTGCAACAGCTGTATTGTTAAAAGTGCTGTGTTAGACACTTGATGCAAGCAACACAAAGATGAATCAGACCAGAAGAAATAAAGTTTCCACAAGTAGCCAAAGCAATAGCAGTGCATTATATTGGAGATTAAGAAACAGAAGGAACCTATACTCCCAGAAATTTAGGAGACCAAGGTGGGAAGACTGCTTGAGCCCAGGAGTTCAAGACCAGCCTGGGCAACATAGCGAAACCCTGTCTCTACAAAAAAAAAAAAAAAAAAAAAAAAAAAAAAAAAAAAAAAAAAAAAAAAAATTGAAATTAGCAGGTCATAATGGCAAGTGCCTGTAGTCCCAGCTACTAGAAAGGATGAGGTGGGATGATTACTTGAGCCTGGGGGGGTTGAGGCTGCAGTGAGGCATAATCATGCCATTGGATTCTAGCCTGGGTGACACTGAAACTCTGCCTCAAAAAAAGAGAAGGAAAACACATGTGTTCAAAGGGTGTTAAGGTAGTAGACATCTTTACTCCAGCAGCTAGTACTGTACCTGTGAAAGAGCAAATAACCATTATTTAACAAATAGATAATAAAAGAGACTGTGGCCTCATGAAGTTTCTACTATAGTATGCCACTAAAAAAGCACGGAACATTGAAGTATTCATCGCTATTGACAGTTTTAAGTTTTATTTCCACTTTATACTCAAGTGAGCAAATCAAAATACCTACTGCCAAAAAAGGCTCATAATTAATACATTTTTGCTTACAATGAAGGCTATCATTAGTATATCATCAATTAATGTCAGAAAAGGAACATCTGTCATGATATTCTGAATCAATATTGTAAAAAGGAGAAAAAACATGGATGGAAAGTGTTCTGGCCTGTTTCCAGTTATTAAGGACAACTCTTTTGAACAGCAATTTGGGATGATGTGAAATGAAATATATCACTCACTGTATTCAGTGTGGTGATCAGTTGGCAACAATTATAAAAATGTGCCAGTAAGGATGTAACATCAAATGTCTATAGATAGTCAAAATTGCAAAAGGCATGGAATAAACGTAAGAGCAAACCATCACACCTTTCTGTCTGCTTTGCAGTCAATGACTTTCTATTTGGCTTCTCCAATACTGAAGACTTCCCAGGACAGAGATTACCTGATGTTCTTCTCTGGATCTCTGGACAAAACCCACTGTCCAACATTTAATATATGACTGTTAACTATGGAAACAAGGAAGGAAGGAAGTCACCATTTCATTCTGAAAACTAGTCCACCTTCTTACCTGACATTATGTCCTCCTTCAAGGAGCAGCACTGGAAAAACCCATGACCAGGACAAAATGTGGTATTCTTCTCCAGAATGCACGGGAGATTTAAGAGTATTACCAATAATTAAATACATCTGACTGGTATATAGCCTCAAATTGGCCAGCGCTCACTTGTCAGTGACTTATCTAACCTCAACTATTTCTTTTCTTTAAAACATTGTATTTCAAAATAATTCAAACTCATAGCTGGTTGCAAAACAGTACAATGAATACCTGCAATACTCTACTCCAACTGTTACAAGTTTTACTGTATCTGCTTTGTCTTTTACACACATAGACACACGTATAGGCACACACTCAGCAATATCATCATCATTTGCCCAATTGCTTCTTGGGGTACAATGGTTTGGTTATTCTAGAAAACAAGATGAAAAGTCATGGCATCCTGCAGATCAAAGCAAGACCTAACCCTTGTGTGAGGCAGAATCAGTATCTTCAGTAAAATCATTTCCCCGGAGTGAAGAGTTCCCACTGCAGTGAACAGTGACAACTATAACTGGAAAGACAGGCGGTACAGACCCCAATAACTCTCTATTTTATCTAGTAAGACATGAATTGCTGAAGATCTGTGAGTGGGCTTATAACCAAATAAAATGATTTTTTCCAATATAATTTAGAGATACTATATCAAAGGCACAGCAGAGACAAGAGGGTGGTAGCAGGAACATCAGGCAAGTTTAAAACACCTAGAGTATTAGCAAAAAAAAATTAATAAAACTGGATTTGTTCTATTCCTCTAACAAAATATAAATAAAGGGGTTTGAAAAGTCATTGGCCAACAATATTTAATATAACATACTCAAATCACATATATTTCAATTAATTAGGTTTCTGGAGGAGTAATGTGGTATTTGGACTTGGACATTAAATCAATACTGGCCTTACAGATACTCTTCATGTTCTTCGGCCCTCCATTACAATCCATTCCCCTCCCCAAAAATCAATACAAAAGCCTTATATCAGACAGAAAGGACAGTAATCTTTATGTGGAAATAGGAATCTGAATTACAATTGTAAATGTCTAAAGCTTATAGTCTGGGGATTTTCCTAATGGGAGTATTTCATGTGACTTCTTGTTAGCCTTATGGTTGTGTTCATGAGCATATCACAAGGATGGCTTAAAGGCCTGAGTGCCATAAATTAGAAATTCTTTAAGAAATCATGTCCTTGACATATTTTTTTCATTATCTGAGAAGAATGAAACAGATTTTTTGGTTAATTAGTGCTAAGGCATGTATTTTGCATTAGCGTTAAGTTTACCAAAACGGCTTTAAAAACTTGAACAGATGGCAGAATTATAATAACTTTTCCTATGATTTAGGTTAAGAATAAAGTGTCATGAGAATTCTCCTCCTACCTAACTTTTCTATAAAGTTAATATATTTAATAGATAGGATATGTTTGTTTTTTGAAGTGTAAACAACTTTATCACACCTCAGATGAACATAATGACATGTGGGAATACATTTCAATACTCTCTACCTAAGGTAAAGGGATTTTCCAGGGTTTAAACATCCAACCACGCAGAAACAACTCCAAACCTTCGACAATGACTGCACAGGATGGCACAGGGCTTGCAAAGGCAGATGTCTTTAGGGGCCAGGCCAGCACCGAAAACGAGTGAAGCAGACTTGCTCTGAGGGCAACAGGGAGTAGTGAGAACTGCTACCAACCGTGCAGAGCAAGCGCCACCTGGGGCGACAGACTCAGCCTCTCACCTACTGCTTTCAGGAATGGAATGAAGGCCCCGAGCAGCTGGAAGAGCTTATTTTCCAAAAGAAGCCCCAAATAACTTTTCTACGTGAAATGTCCCAATACGAATTTTGGCGGTCATATTTTCTTAAAGACAAAAAAAAAAAAAAAAAAGACATCAAGCCTAAGGAAAACAGTCAGTGGCCTCCAGGGGGACCATGAGACATGAGTCTGCCACCTTAGATGGGGGTCTACAATTGGTGCTCCTGGTTAGTGCTGTGTCTTAGTTCATGCCCTGTCCTTGACGAGGATCTCAGCCCCTAAGCGAAACACTTAAAATTAGTAAACTGGGTCTGCTTTCAAGCCTGATTTTCAAAAATGAATTGTGGTGAAACCTGGAAACCTGCATGAATTCTAATGCGGCCCACTTTTACACCTATGGGAGAGGACCTTCAGCTCTGTAACCTCCACTGATCTTACCAGTGCTCTGCTAGCTCTTATTTTATTTGTCTTCTTGACTCTCCCTAAATTTCCCATTGTGCCTATTCCCAATTCATGCCTCTTGAAAGTCATTAGTAACTGAAATGAGCAAAGCTGAAGAACTGGTGCCTCTTCCCGGCCTTCTCATGCTTTCATTTCATTGCAGCATTGGGTATCGCATCACCCCACGTGTCTCCATCAACCTCAAGCTCCCTCAGTTTCCCTGCTCTCACTAATTTTACCCATTTTTCTAAAACCTTTTAAGACTTCTCAAAATCCAGAACTGTAAGCAATAAATATTTGTTGTTTGTAAGAATCAACCAGGCTGAAGTATATTGTTATAGAAACCCGAACTGACTGAGGCAAAATGCTATCTTGTTTAATTCAGAACACAGACCCTATTGCTATGCCATTTTGCAGATGAGCTAACTAAGGCTGACAGGACAGGTTACTTGCCTGAGGTTATACAACTAGGCAGATGCGGAATCCAAATGCCAGTCAAGCATTAGCCACCAGGCTCTCCTTCGCATCTCCCACTTCTAATCAATTGATAACTTTGGCAGATCCCACCTTGGTTTAGTACCTTGCGTCTACCCCTCTGTGCCATCCCAGCACCATCATTATTCCAATTATATCTTACAGTAAGATTGTTCAGGTGCAACAGTCTCCTCACTTCCTTAATGTCTCTAGTTTCTTTCTCTTGAATCCAAATTTTCGCACTCTACGATCTTACTAATGTTGAGCTCCAACGTGTTCTTCAGAAACAGAAAAATGTGTGGAACCTATGTAATGCCTAGCTCTATTCAGTGTCTTCGAGGTATTTTACAACTCTGTTACATTACAGGTAACTAACAGTAATGCAAAATATTAAGACATGCAAATTATTTCCCGTTTGACAGAGTTTACTTTGACCTTCTTCCTTTCCGCCATCCACAGGAAAAAAACAGCTTTGCCTCCATTTTCACACCCATTTCAATATTCCTGTTTTATTAACATGCCTGTTGTTTGGATCCTCAGTTATGCCATCTGCAGCTTCCCTTGCGAATTAAATAAAATCTTTAACACAGGTTCATTTCTGTGTCTGTCTGAGAGTCACCACTTAACCTATTGCTGAAAATATCTTTTACTATGTTTAGCTCCTAACAGGCTCTTGCTCTAAAACCTTCAATGGACATCAGTTGCCAAATGAATTAAATTCAGAAATGTTACTTTGGATTCAGAACTAACAATATCATCTACTCCGTCGGTCATATATTACACTGCTTGTCCATTCACTCTCTGTGTGGACAACAAAAGAAACTCCGTGGGTGCCACACATTCCATTCCCCCAGTTTTCTTCCTCTGCTGATGCCAGTCTTTCCCACTGGATTGTGGCTTTTCACAGAGCGTTCAATGTAATAGCTGCTGTGAATGCCTAAACCCGTGCTTCTCAGACTTTTCACAGTACTCACACAGGCATAGGGATTAACATTTGCTGCACCAAAGTAAGGCAGAAGGACAGGAAGGTGGAGGGGAGATAGACTGCTCCAAGCAGAAATTTCTTTGATGTCTCATGCTTTATCTTAAAAATACATGCAAATTAAAAAGGAATGAGGTCATGGTCTTTGCAGGAACATGGATGAAACTGGAAGCCATTATCCTTAGCAAACTAATGCAGGAACAGAAAACTGAACACTGCATGTTCTCACTTAGAAGTGGGAGCTGAATGATGAGAACACATTCACACATGGCAGGAAGCAACACAAACTGAGGCCTGTCAGAGGGTCAAGGGGTTGGGGAGAGAGCATAAGGAGGAAGAGCTAATGGGTGCTGGGCTTAACACCTGGGCGATGGGATGATCTGTGCAGCGAACCACCATGGCACACGTTTACCTATGTAATAAACCTGCACACCCTGCACATGTTCCCCTGAACTTAGAAAGTTGGGAGTTACACAAACACACACACACACCCCTCTGCAGACTTTGTACACACTCCATCGTCTATCAGTTGGGGCTTTTGTGAAAAATAATACTGCCACCTCCAAATATTACAATAAAATTGCCCTTTTGGGCAGGTGACTTATCTAGACTGTGGCATTGTACACCCCACAAAACACTCATTGACAGTGTTGAACTTTACCTGAGCCCCATGCTCCCAGAAAACCAGAATTAAGAAATCCTCAATCCTTTCTGTAAGATCCCACCTCCAGGCTTCCTCAGGATCACCTTGTTTATCGCCTCACTAAAACTCCACGCCCATTTCCTCTTCTACAAGATGCCCTATCATAATTAATGCTCTCCCTGTAGCAGTATCCCAAATAAAATCACCTCTCCTTAACCGTCCAGTGCATTATATCTTTGACACACAGCATCCCTTCAGTGAAAAGCCCATGATTTTATGTGGTGCTTAAGATTTTTACTTTAAAATATTAAATTGTGATAGCAGTATAGGGAAAAATGTATTTTCCTCACTCATCACTAAGTTCATGGTTGAGGCACCTATTACAAAAGACAGATCAACAAGGAAAAAGCATATACATCTATTCAATGAATTTTATGTGACATGGGAGACTTCATAGGAAAATGAAAACCCTCAAAATAGGGAGACCTATGTCTTTTCCTATGTTGGTTTGATGGAAGAGTGGATAATAATAAAAAAGTATTGTTGGATTAAAAAGTATGATCTAAGGTAATAAGCTGAGAGGGACTATGGAAGGCCTGCTTGCTGATTCTTCTTTGTGTCCCTGTATCTTCAGAGTTAAGGATGTTCCCCTTCTCCAGATCTATGGAGGGTACTTCTTGAATGAGGGTCTACTGAGAAGGGGAAGAGGGAGGGGAAAGGGAAGGTAAGAGAGACCTTCCTGCTTCTGCTATGTCGTCAAATACTAAGATGCCAGATTTTGAAGTCATGTTTCCTGAACCCCATTCAGTTAAAAAAAGAAAAATGCAACCTTGATGTGGTTCTCAAAGATTTTTTTCACCTGTCCCCATTTAAAATAACTACCAAGGTTACAGCCATCAAAACTACATAGGAATTCCTGCAGCAGGCCAGGAATTGCTGAAGTAGGGAGATAGGAAGAAGTGGGCAGAGACCTTTCTTACCATACTTAAAAAATCTGAAAACTAAAACTATGGGAAATAGACACTAGTTTTCATTTAATCTTTCTTTCAATAAATATTGCTCAGAAATAACAGATGAGAGGTTGTATATTGGCTATACAATCTGTTCGGGGGAAAGCTATGGAATCTTGATTGAAACTTTGAAATCCAAACCAGAGATAAGATGAAAAGGATGAAGATGGGTAGTGGGTGTGGAGAGACCTTCAAGGCTGCTACAAAACATCAACACATTCTGAGCACAGGATGGGAAGACCTTCAGTTATGGCAACTGCTCATAATAACGGCTTACATTTGTTTTAAGGGAGTATCTTAAAATATGCAGGAACTAAGCTAAGCAATTTACGTTCATTACCTTGCTAAATCCCTACAGTAACTCCAGGAGCTAAGTACTATTATTATTCCCACTTAACATAAAAAGCAACACAGCCACAGAGAGGTGAATTAACTTGCCCAGGAACATGTAGACAGTAGCTAGGCTGTCCAACTCAAAATCATGTTGCAATAATGCACCCCAAGTGCTGTTACCATGAGTCTTTTTTACAAAGGGTATCTGATATAAATTGGAATCAAGGGTGAAGAGGAGAAAGAGTTAAGAGTGAGTCAGACTTCCTATGCCAAGTCAGAGAGTGTAGACTTCACCCTGACAATGGGAAGACAAGGAAATAATTCAAGGGGAGGCAAAGCAAGAGGTTGGGACCTAGCAGTGGATACCCCATGTACCACTGGGCCCCTTCCAGAGCATGAAAATGAATGAGAATAGGGTAGAATACAACCACAAGCTAAAGTTCCTCAATAACCACAAAGTTAGAAGGGAGTTGCTTTAAGGTAACATTTAAAACACCTTTAAACACCGATAAATATTCAAGTCTGAACTCTGTGCCTCTTACTACAAGTTAGAAGAGAAAAAAATATTAGTGTTCTTAGGGAAGATCTAGCAATAACATCCTTCCAGTTCTAAGGCCCTTTGAGGGTGTGGGAGGCTGGTTCACACTTCGGGGTGTGCCAATTAAGTATGATGACTGCAGTAAACTAGTGAGTAACACAGCTAGATACTTAAAATCCTCAGTTACTGGATCACCGCCACCGCAGGAGAGACTGCTCACTCCACTAAACTGAAAAAAAAAAAAAAAAAAGTGGTGTCAGGAGAAACAAAGTGTAAAATACGAAACTTATTTTTCTTCCTGCAAGGTGTTAAGTCTTAAAACTTGCTGTATACACTATTGTTTAGAAGTTTGAAAACCTTTAACAAAAGAACAAAATACAAAAGTGAAAAGAAAATGATGGTTAGAGCTTTAGACTTAACACAAAGTTTTTGCAAATAAATGACTCTCTAACTTTAATGAATTGTAATATAATTTATTATGCTATTTTTTTTTCTTGTATCTGTCAGAGGTGTCTGAACTACAGCGACTCTATCTTGAATAGGGGCTGGGTAAAATAACGCTGAGACCTACTGGGCTGTATTCCTAGGAGGTTAGGCATTAAGTCACAGGATGAGACAGGAGGTTGTCACAGGTGCAAATCACGATGACCTTGCTGATAAAGAGGGATTCGTAAAGAAGCTGGCCAAAACCCATGGAAACCAAGATGGCAATTAAAGTAACCTCTGGTTGTCCTCACTGCTCATTATATGCTAATTATAATGCATCAGCGTGCTAAAACACACCCCCACCAGTGCCATGACAGTTTACAAATGCCATGCCAACATCCAGAAATTACGCTATCTGGTCTAAAAAGGGGAGAAACCCAACCCTCAGTTCTGGGAATTGCCTACCCTAGTTGCAGAAAAGTCATGAATAATCCACCCCTTGTTCAGCATATAATCGAGAAATAATTGTAAGGGTTATCAGCTGAGCAGCCCAAACTGCTTTCCAAACAAACTTACTTTTCATTTTACTTTTTGGAATAAAAAAATACTTATTTAATTTCGTAATAAACTTGCTTTCACGTTGCTCCTTGGACTCACCATGAATTCTTCCTTGCATAAGGTCCAAGAGCCCTTTCTTGGGGTCCCTTATTGGGACCCCTTCCCAGTAACATATCCATGACAGAGAAAAGAAAAACAAAAGACATATATACCATATTACATCCAATCTAAGATAGTACCAATGGCAAGGAACATATTAATTTCAGAGATGGTGAATATCAGAACCAACAAAATACAATATAATAATCACATTCATAAGTTTTGTTGATGAATTTCTTTTAGTGCCTAAAATGCAGTAGTTTATGGTAGGGGAATCTATTTGTAAGAGACCCTGTAGATTTTCATAAGACAAGAAAGAATAAACTTCAAGACATGGTAAAAAGAAGCCAGCCTGATGTCAGATGCTTTTCAGCATTAAAATCATAGTAAATTAAATTGAAGAGATATTTAATGGATAAGCTTGACTTTGTACACGTGCCTTCCTGACCAATATGTATGTTAATGATGAGGTTCAGGACACCCTGCTTTGGCACTGGAGGAAATAGCAGAAGCAAAAAGGTCTCTTGGACCTTCTTCCTGCCCTTCTCTGAAGCAGACCAAACAATAATTCTCTGACCCCTGCAGTACATCCTAAGACTCTCATTTCAGAAGTGCTCTCCCTGCACCTAGAGAAAAGGAAACTCTCTTTTTGTCTGAAGACACAGGGACACAGAAGTATCTGAACAAACAGGCCTTCCTAAGTCAGCCCAGTTTATTACCATTAGTTCACAACCTTTTATCCTCCAATCGTATTTCTCCCCTACCATAGACTTTATCAAACTGAACATTAAAACACACAGGTTTCCCTGTTTCTGAGGGTCTTCATTTCTGAAGGCTCTTGTGTCACATAAAACTTACGTTAAACAAAGCTGTATATTATTCCCATTAATCTGTCTTTTGTCATATGTGTCAGTAATGATTCTAGTGACAGATGAAAAATCTTTTCTCCCCTACAACATCTATGAAGATCTAGAGCATGTCAAGGTATAATTTTTTTAAGGTTAAGGACATTGCTTTTATACAAATATAAAGCAAACATATCAAAATAAATTTCTTACTGAGGGAACCAGTAGCATAATGTATTCATACAAAGAGAATTAAAGAATCTAAGTATAAATAGGCCCTGATAATGTTAAACTTTACCTAAGCCTTGTGCTTGCAGAAAAGTAACCACCCCTTCAGACCTTTTGAAGATTGAAGGCAAAACATCCCCACCCTTTTTGATTTTGGGAAATGGCTGCTGAAGGAAACCAGCCTTTCCCAAATAACTTAGATATGACTATACTTACTCCCATAATTTGCACAAAATGTGCTGACCACTCCTTTTGTTTACCTGCAAGAAGGCCAGAAAGAGACACAACCCATTTCACCTCTAACCAATTTCCCACTCTTTGGCTCAGGATTGATTAGCTAAGATTAAAACTCTTTTTACCCCTATAACTGCTAGATACTGAAATAAACATTTACCATTCAGCTAACTGACTGAAGTTCCCCCAATGCAAAACAATCACAGCTGTGAATCTCTTACCTAAACAGTTAATCAAATAAACTCTTTATGTGGTTAGGTACTTTACATGACAGTACATAAAACTACAAATAAAAAAAATTAACTTGGATTTAAAGAAAATTAAGAACTTTGGTTTTTCAAAAGTCACAGTTTAGGAAATAAAAAGCCAAACACAGGCTAGAAGAATATATTTTTAGTGCAAATACTCCATAAAGGGCTTATATCTAGAATAATAAGTAACTCTTATAATTCAATAGGAAGATAGCCAACCCAATTAAAAATGAGCAAAATACCAAAAATGACACTGTACAAAAGAAGATGTAAGTAGTGGAAAAAATGCTTATCATTAGTCCTTAGGGAAATGCAAATTAAAACCCAAATGAGATACTGCTACACAGCTAAATAGGATGGCTAAAACAAAAAAGATTGACAATATCAAGAGCTGACAAGGACTGGCAGCAATTAACAACTTCCAAATGTTGATGGTAGAGTGAAAACCAATATAACCTTTTTAGAATACCACTGGCAATTCCTTGTAAATGTAACTATAAATATGGCATGTGACTCAGTAATTCCACTTTTAGGTGTTTATCCAAGAAAAATGCAAATATATTCTCCAAAAGACTCATCTATGAAAAATTATAGCTTTCTTCACAATAGCCATAAAGCAGACTCAACATAATGTCCATAGATAACTTAACAAACTGTAGCACAACAATACTACCTGGCAATGAAGAGGAATGAACTGTTGATACATGCAGTAACAAGAATGAGAAAAGACTGATACACGTAGTAACCAGGAACAAAAAGGTACATGCTACATGATTCCATTTATACAAATACTTAAAAAGCCAAACCTAATCTACAGCACCACAAAGTGGATCAGTGGATGCCTGAGGCCAGGGGTGAAATGCAAAACTGTGTGAACAAACTTTTTGATTTGATGACAGTATTCTACAGCAATGCATAATGTACATGAATTGTGTGTGTTGTTGCATATAAATGATATAAAAAAATTAAAACTAAAGAAATAAAGTCTTTAGCTTAAATGCAGCTTTCAACAAGTTCTTCGTTTGTAATCTAGCTTATCACACTAGAAAAGCTGGCAGTCTCCTAGGAAACTGGTCTGGAGAAAGCAA
This sequence comes from Saimiri boliviensis, assembly GCF_048565385.1. Taxonomy (NCBI): domain Eukaryota; kingdom Metazoa; phylum Chordata; class Mammalia; order Primates; family Cebidae; genus Saimiri; species Saimiri boliviensis. The sequence goes on from NC_133456.1 coordinate 50,522,529, forward strand.
GTTTGTTTTTTTGTTTGTTTGTTTGTTTGTTTGTTTTTTAATGAAGAGATTTTAGATTTATGTTGGGAATTTTACCAATCATCTTAAATATTTTTCCTTTGAATCATCTGATCTGTTGAAATTAAACTTGTTATGTCCTGAGGTGGTTGGCTACGAGTACCATCAACAAAATATGTGCCATTGGCTTCCAGTATATTCCCCAAAGTGGGGGAGGAAACTATTAGAGATGGATTCGAAGAAAAAGCCTTTCACCAAAATCTCCATTCAGCCTTGCTTTTCATTACTTACATTCTTAGAAGAAAATATTCTGAGGACTACTCTGTAGGTAGGAGTATCCTGATGAGCAAATAGAACACTTTCATGTAGAGACATGATAAAGCAGCTAAGTCAAAACCATGAATGGATAGATTCAATTCATAAAAGAATTTTGAATACATTTAGCCATACAGGCACTGATAAAGCCTTCCAACAGTTCAGCCCACACTATAAATAACAAGACCAGTAGCCAGAAAGCTAAAGCTTAAAAAGAAAAAATGATCACAGTGGAAAATTATCATAAGAGATACTCAATTTAAGAAAAGACTTGGAGGATCCAAGATGGTTGAATAGGAACAGCTCTGGAGTGCAGTTCTCAGCAAGAACAATGCAGAGGGTGACTGCCCACCACATTTCCAAACAAATTTTCCCTGCCCACACACCAGGAGATTCCTGGACCAAAAAGCCCTTGGAGTTTTCAGCATGGTGGTTTCAGCCAGTGCAGGGTTGGCACACAAAACTCATACAAATCTGGGTGTCCATTTCAACTGGCACCTGAAATGCCTGGGACACAGAGCCACCCATTCGACTGAAAGGGAGGGGACAGAGACAGGGAGCCAGGGAATCTGGCTTGGCAGGTACCACCCCTACAAAACAAGCAATCTGAAATGCTCTGGACTGAGAGTTTCCCAGCAAGCACAGCTCGACCCAGGATGGTCCAGCTCAGTGGGGGGAAGGGCGACCACCACTACAGAGACAGTACACCCCTACTGAGGCAGTTCACACAGCAGCTGGGCAGAGCCTGTGGCAGCGCAGCAACACCTCTGCTACCAGACTATGACTAGACTACTCCGTGCAGGGCAGGGCATCTAAGAAAAAAGGCAGCCACATGACAGGAACTTATAAATAAAGCCTACCTTCCTAGAACAGAGCACCTGGGAAAAGAGGAGGTTATGAGTTCCGCTGCAGCAGACATAAAAGTACCTACCTGCCCAGCAGCTCTGCACAGAACAATGGAGCTCCCAGCACAGCACTTGAGCTCCTATAAGGGACAGACTGTCTCCTCAAACAGCTCCCTAACCCCCATATATCCAAAGAGACACCTCATAAAGGAGAGCTCAGGCTGACATCTGGCAGGTAGTGTTCTGGGATGAAGCTAACACAAGAAAAAACTGGTAGCAACCCTTACTGTTCTGCAGCCCCCACAGGTGTTACCCAGGCAAGGAGGGTCTGTAGTGGACCTCCAGCAGTCCTACAGCAGAGAGGCCTTAATGTTAGAAGGAAAACTAAGAAACAGAAAGAAATAACTTCATCATCAACAAAAAGGGCGTCCAATCAGAGACCCCATTTGAAAGTCACCAACTACAAAGACCACAGGTAGATAAAACAACTAAGATGGGAAGAAACCAGTGCAAAAGGATGAAAACACCCAAAACCAGAATGCCTCTCCTCCTCCAAAGGATCACAACTCCTCACCAGCTAAGGATAAAAGATGGATGGACAATGAATCTAACAAATTGACAGAAACATGCTTCAGAAGGTGGGTAATAACAAACTTCTAAGAGCTAAAAGAACATGTGCTAACCCAACACAAAGAAACTAAACCTAGAAAAAAGGTTAGATGAGATGCTAACTACAATAAACAGCTTAGAGAAGAATATAAACATCTTGATGGTGCTGAAAAACACAGCACGAGAACTTCACGAAGCATACAAAAATTTCAATAGCCAAATCAACAAGCAGAAGGAAGATATCAGAAGTTGAAGATCAACTCAATGAAATAAAACCAGAAGGCAAGAATAGACAAAAAAGAGTGAAAAGAAATGAACAAAGCCGCCAATAAATAGAGGATTATGTGAAAAGACCTAATCTACGTTTAATAGGTGTAACTGAATGTGACGGAGAGAATGAATCCAAGCTGGAAAAGACTCTTCAGGATATCATCCAGGAGAACTTCCCCAACCTAGCAAGCCAGGCCACCATTCAAGTCCAGGAAATACAGAGAACACTACAAAGATATGCCTCAAGATGAACAACCCCAAAGCACGTAATTGTCAGATTTACCAAGGTTGAAATGAAGGAAAAAAGGCTAAGGGCAGCCAGAGAGAAAGGTTGGGTTGCCCACAAAGGGAAGCCCATCAGACTCAAAGTAGATCTCTCAGCAGAAATCCTACAAGCCAGAAGAGAGTGGGGGCCAATATTCAACATCCTTAAAGAAAAGAACTTTCAACTTAGAATCTCATATCCAGCCAAAGTAAGCTTCCTAAGTGAAGGAGAAAGAAAATCCTTTATGGACAAGCAATTGTTGAGAGATTTCATCACCACCAGGTCTGCCTTACAAGAGCTCCTGAAAGAAGCACTAAACAAGGAAAGGAACAACCAGTACCAGCCACTCCAAAAACATACCAATGGTAATGAAAAAAGCTGCATCAACTAACAGGCAAAACATCCAGCTACCATCAAAATGGCAGGATCAAATTCACACATAACAATGTTAACCTTAAATGTAAATGGGCTGAATGCCCCAATCAAAAGACACAGACTGACAAATTGGATAAAAAGTCAAAACCCATAGGTGTGCTGTATTCAGGAAACCTATGTCACATGCAAGGACACACATAGGCTCAAAATAAAGGGATGGAGGAAGAGTTATCAAACAAATGGAGAGCAAAAAAAAAAAAGTAGGATTTGCTATCCTAGTCTCTGATAAAATACACTTTAAACCAACAAAGATCAAAACAGACAAAGAAGATCATTACATAACGGTAAAAGAATCAATGCACCAAGAAGAGCTAATGATCCTAAATATATACACACCCAATACAGGAGCACCCAGATACAAAAAGCAAGCTCTTAATGACCTACAGAGAGACTTAGAGTCCACCCAGTAGTAGTGGGAGACTTTAACACTCCACTGTCAATAGACAGATGAACGAGACAGAAAATTAACAAGGATAAACATGACTTGAACTCAGATCTGGACCAAGTGGACCTAATAGACATCTACAGAATATACATTCTCCACCCCAAATCCACAGAATATACATTCTTCTCAGCACTGCCCTGCACCTACTCTAAAATTGACCACATAATTGGAAGTAAATCACTCCTCAGCAAATGCAAAAGAACTGAAATCATAGCAAAGACTCTCTCAGACCACAGTGCAATCAATTAGAACTCAGAATTAAGAAACTAACTCAAAACCATACAGCTTCATGGAAACTGAACAACTGGCTCCTGAATGTTGACTGGATAAACAATGAAAGGAAGGCAGAAATAAAGATGTTCTTTGAAATCAACAAGAACCAAGATGCAATGTACCAGAATCTCTGGGACACATTTAAAGCACTGTCTAGAGGGAAATTTATAGCAACAAATGCCCACATGAGAAGCGAGGAAAGACCTAAAATCGACATCCTATTGCCGAAATTGAAAGAGCTAGAGGAGCAAGGTCAAAAAAACTCAAAAGCTAGCAGAAGACAAGAAATAACTATGATCAGAGCAGAACTGAAGGAAATAGAGACACAAAAATCCCTTCAAAAAAATAAATCTAGGAGCTGGGTTGTTTTTGTTTTTTTTTTTTCTTAAAGATCAACAAAATAGACAGACCACTAGCCAGATTAATAAAAAAGAAAAGGGAGAAGAATCATATCGATGCAACAAAAAACGATCAAGGGGATATCACCACAGATTCCACAGAAATACAAACTGCCATCAGAGATTACTACAAACAGCTCTATGCACATAAACCAGTAAACCTGGAAGAAATTGATAAATTCCTGGACACTTGCACCCTCCCAAGCCTAAACCAGTAAGAAGTTGAAACCTTGAATAGACCAAAAACAGGGCTGAAGTTGAGGCAGCAATTAATAGCCTACCAACCAAAAAATGTCCAAGTCTAGATGGGTTCACAACTGAGTTTTACCCGTCGTACAAAGAGGAGCTGGTCCTATTCCTCTGAAACTATACCAAACATTACAGAAAGAGGGAATCCTTCCCAAATCATTTTACGAGACCAACATCATCCTGATACCAAAACATGGCAGAGACTCAACAAAAAAAAAGAAAACGTCAGGCCGATATCCATGATGAATATAGATTCAAAAATCTTCAATAAAATACTGGCAAACCGATTGCAACAGCACATCAAAAAGCTTATCCATCAAAATTAAGTAGGCTTTATTCTAGGGATGTAAGGCTGATTCAACATATGCAAGTCTATAAACGTAATCTACCACATAAACAGAACCAAAGGAAAAAAACCCACGTGATTATCTCAATAGATGCAGAGAAGGCCTTCAACAAAATTCAACTTTATGCTAAAAACTCTCAATAAACTAGGTATGGAAGGAACATATCTCAAAACAATAAAAGCTATTTACAACAGACCTACTGCCGGTATCATACTGAATGGGCAAAAACTGGAAGCATTCCCACTGAAATCCAGTAGACAAGGATACCCTTTCTCACCACTCCAATTCAGTATAGTACTGGAAGATCTAGCCAGAGCAATTAGTCAAGAAAAAAAATAAATAAAAGGTATTCAATTAGGAAAGAGGAAGTCAAATTGTCTCTATTTGCAGATGACATGATTGTGTATTTAGAAGACCCTATCATATCAGCCCCAAATCATCTTAAACTGATAAGCAACTTCAGCAAAGTCTCAGGTTACAAAATGAAAGTGCAGAAATCACAAGCATTTCTATACATCAATAATAGACTAACAGAGAGAAAAATCATGAGCAAACTCCCATTCACAATTGCAACAAAGATAATAAAATATCTAGGAATACAACTAACAAAGAATGTAAAGGACCTCTTCAAGGAGAACTACAAACTACTGCTCAAGGAAATGAGAGAATACACTAACAGATGGAGAAACATTGCATGCTCATGGTTAGGAAGAGTCGATATCATGAAAATGGTCATACTGCCCAAAGGAATTTATAGATTCGACACTATCCCCATCAAGCTACCAATGACCTTCTTCATAGAACTGGAAAAAAACACTTTAAACTAACCAAAGAGAGCCCATATGGCCATGACAATCCTAAAAAAGAAGACCAAAGCTGGAAGCATCACGCTACCTGACTTCAAACTATACCACAAGTCTACAGTAATCAAAACAGCATGGTACTGGTAATGAAACAGAGATGTAGACAAATGGAACAGAACAAAGGCCCTGTAGGCAATGCCACATATCTACAACCATCTGATCTTTGACAAATCTGACAAAAACAAGCAATGGGGAAAGGATTTCCTCTTTAATAAATGGTGTTGGGAAAACTGGCTAGCTGAGTGCAGAAAGCTGAAACTGGACCACTTCCTGACATTTACCCTAAAATTAACTCCAGATGTATTAAAGACTTAAACATAAGACCTAACACCATAAAAACCCTAGAAGAAAACCTACGCAAAACCATTCAGGACATAGGCATAGGCAAGGACTTCATGACTAAAACACCAAAAGCATTGGCAACAAAAGCCAAAACAGACAAATGGGACCTAATTAAACTCCAGAGCTTCTGTACAGCAAAAGAAACAATCATTAGAGTGAACTGGCAACCAACAGAATGAGAAAAATTTTTTTCAATCTACCCATCTGACAAAGAGCTAATATCCAGAATCTATAAAGAACTAAAACAGATTTACAAGAAAAAAAACAAACAAACCCATTCAAAAGTGGGCAAAGGATATGAACAGACACTTTTCAAAAGAAGACATATACCCTGTATAAGGCCAACAAACATGAAAATAATGCTCATCATCACTGGTCATTAGAGAAATGCAAATCAAAACCACATTGAGATATCACCTCATGCCAGTTAGAATGGAGATCATTACAAAAATCTGGAGACAACAGATGCTGGAGAGGATGTGGAGAAAGAGGAACACTTTTACATTGTTGGTGGGAGTGTAAACTAGTTCAACCATTGTGGAAGACAGTGTGACAATTCCTTAAGGACCTAGAAATAGAAATTCCATTTGACCCAGCAATCCCATTACTGGATGTATACCCAAAGGATTATAAATCATTCTATTATAAAGTCACATGCACACACATGTTCATAGCAGCACTGTTTACAATAGCAAAGACCTGGAACCAACCCAAATGCCCATCAACGATAGACTGGGCAAGGAAAATACGGCACATTTACACCATGGTATACTATGCAACCATAAAAAATGAGGAGTTTGTGTCCTGTGTATGGACATGGATGAATCTGGAAACCATAATTCTCAGCAAACTGACACAAGAACAGAGAATCAAACACTGCATGTTCTCACTCACAGGTGGCTGTTGAACAATAAGAACACATGGACACAGGGAGGGGAGCATCACACACTGGGGGCTGTTGGCATGGGCCAAGGGAGGGACAGCTGAGGGGTGGGGAGGTTGGGGAGGAATAACATGGGGAGAAATGCCAGATGTAGGTGACAGGGGTATGGAGGAAGCAAACCACATTGCCATGTGTGCACCTATGCAATAATCTTGCATGATCTACACATGTACCCCAGAACTTAAAGTACAATTTAAAAAAGAGACTTGAAAACCTCTTCTGTACACACAGCACTTTATCACTGTAAGATACAGGTCCTATTGTCTTATTTAGTATGAATAACACTAACAATAAATATATTAAGAGCTGTTAAGTTAATGGAGAGTTCATATAAAAGCACAATAGAGCAAACATTGCATGTAGAGCATTTAGAAGTCCTTAGAATGCCTCCACTACAAATGGCTTCAAAACCCAGGGAGTTGAATGTGGACTCTTCTTTTTTTTTTCTCCCATCTTTTATTTCAGTGGTTCTTGAATGTTCAAGTACAGATCAATATATCAAAACCATGTACACATTAATGAGCCACTCATGAAATTTTCAAGGAAATTCTGACAGTGTGACTTTCACTTTACTGTTTCTCAATTGTTTTTTCATCATCATCCCTCCAAGGAGCCTTTTCTTATTGCTCCCCTGAAATTTTAATACCACTTATTTTCTTTGTATCTTTATATGTGTTGTCTATGTATCTGCACTTTACACATAAAAAAGTAAGAGTTTTTATTGCTCTCAAGAATTAATTTTCAACTGCTTGGAGGTGATGCATGACCTAACCTTGACCTCTAGCTTAATATGTACCTCTCTTGTTTACCTTCAATGGCTTCTTTCAATGAAAAGTCTACATCCCAGAGCCTTCTAGGTTGAGGCATGCCTATTAAGGTTTGTTTTCTTTATACCAATTTTTCCAAACACTTCTGCTAACAAACACAATGATAGTGGAAAAGAAATACACATGTTGAAAATGAAAAATACATATAGACATATTTAGCACAGCAGGAAGTGTATTTGAGATCTGATATCTTAAAACATCAAGTGAACAGAGAAGTAACAGTCTTCTTAACAAATGGTCCTTGGACAAGTGGATATCAACATACAAAAGAGTGAAAGGCTACTACTTCACAGCATACATAAAAATTAACTCAAAATAGACCAAAGACTTAAGAGTTTAAACTATGAAACTTTGAAGAAAGCATACGTGTAAACCTTCATGAGCATGGATTAGACAATGGTCTTTTACCTATGTCACCAAAAGAACAAGTAGTAATGGCCACAACAAGGAAAAAAATATATAAATTAGACTTCATCGAAATGTAAAAGTTTGTGTTTTAAAGGACATCATTAATAAAGCAAGAAGACAATCAAAGGAATGGGAGAAAATATATGCAAATCATATGACTGAGAAGGGACTTGGATCTAGAATATGTAAAGAACTTTTCCAACTCAATAATAAATAGATGATTCAAATTTTCTAAGTGGGTAATGGTTCTAAATAGACATTTCTCCAAACAAGATACACGAATAGCCAATATGCAAATGAAAAGATACTCAGCATTATCAATCATCAGAGAAATGGCGATCTAAACACCATGAGGTGCCACTTGGCACTCACAAGGCACCTATAACTAAAAACAAAATTAATAATGATAAGGAGAAGTCAGAACCCTTACATCCTGCAGGTGATCATGTAAAATGACACATCTACATTTTGTACATAAAGGTATACATATTACCCAGCAATTCCACTCCTAGGTATATACCCAAGAGAAATGAAAACACACGTTTACACACAAGTCATATATTTTTATAACAGCATCATCCATAAAAGCCTAAAGGTGGAAATACCCCAAATTTCCATTGACTGATGAAAAGATAAATAAAATGTGGTACACAAATACAATGGAGTATTATTAGCAATTAAAAAATCAAATACTGAGACACCCTACAACATGATGAAACGTGAACACATTATTCTAGCTGAAAGAAACCAGTCTTTTCACTTATAGCAAATGTCCTGAACAGGTTAAGATATAAAAACATAAAATGGAATCATAATGCCCAGAGCTATGGAGAGGGCTTCATGAGAAATGGAAACGACTGCTAATGCATCTAGGGTTTCTTTTGGGGGTGATGAAAATGGTCTAAAAATGGCTATGATAATGGTTGTACAATTCTGAGAACGTTCTGAAAAGTCACAGAATATACACTTTAAATGGGTGAAAGATATGCTACGTGTATTATATCTCACTAAAGATGTTCAGGCTGGGGGGGAAAACGAGTAAGAAGGAGTTACATCCTCAGATCCCATGTCTCACTCTCGAGAGCCAAGAGGCTGCCACACCCCTTCATCCTGGCTGCTGACTTAAGTTTTGTTCCCAAAATAGAGGGTCTCTGACATAGAGTATACCAGCAAAAGTAGAGAGCAGGGCTGCAAGAGAGATGACTCTAAGAAGATTAAATTGACAGAATACCAGAGTGTATGAACATCTTGAGAAGGTATTCAGAAAACCAGTGAAGGCTTTGGGGACTGAGACAGTGATAAGGCTTTACAAAACCAAACAGATTAAAAAACAAGATAATTATTACATCCAGAGAAATCAAAAGTCAAGCAGGATGGAAACTATTATGATAGTGTACTCCACAGTTCAGCTTTAGATGACATTTCAATAGTGTACTAATATGAATATCAATTTCATCAAATTTACAGTAAAACTATATTGAGATAAAATAAAAAGGGACAGAAGGAGAGCATGTGCAATAGAAGCAAAGAGAGGATTAGTGATTTATGTTCTCTGCTTCCATGGTGCAAATCAAGAGAAAGAGCTTCAAATGTTAAGAAAAAAAAAGTATACCTGTTACTCAGAGATACAGAGATAAATACTAAAATCATCAGTTTAAAAGAAGATAGGGAGTGAGGGAAAGGGAGGAGAGACATTCATTGTAGTGGTTTTGAATTATTTTTTAATAATAAGCCTTATAGGATTACATAATGTCACATACACACACACACACACACACACACACACACACACACACACACACATAATAAATGGGAAATGCTGGCAAACTGCATAATGTAATGAAAATTTTCAAATATTTTATAAAAAGAAGATGGAAAAATCATGCTATTATAAAATATGTTATATGAATTGTGCTCTCAATGATATGATTTTTGTCATAATACAAAAATTATAAATTACTCAGTGGGTATTTAACTTTGTTCTCAAATATCTAAGCAAAATTCCTCAAAAGACGCAGCATGTTGAATACATTTATGCAGCCAACAAACATGTGAATAAAAACTCATCACCACTGGTCATTAGAGAAATGCAAATCAAAACCGCATTGAGATGCCACCTCATGCCAGTTAGAATGGCAATCATTAAAAAGTCTGGAGAGAACAGATGCTGGAGAGGATGTGTAGAAACAGGAACGGTTTTATACTGCTTGGGGGAGTGTAAATAAATTCAACCATTGTGGAAGACAGTGTGACAATTCCTTAAGGATCTAGAACTAGAAATATCATTTGACCCAGCAATCCCATTACTGGGTATCATATAACCTAAAGAATATAAATCACTCGATTATAAAGACACACATGCAAACATATGTTCATTGCAGCACTGTTCACAATAGCAAAGACTTGGAACCAACCCAAATGCCCATCAATGACAGACTGGATAAAGAAAATGTGGCATATATACACCATGGAATGCTAGGAAGCCATAAAAAAGGATGAGTTCATGTCTTTTGCAGGGACATGGATAAAGCTGGAAACCATCATTCTCAGCAAACTGACAAGAACAGAAAACCAAACACCCGCATGTTCTCACTCTTAAGTGGGTGTTGAACAATGAGCACACACAGACACAGGGAAGGGAACCATCACCGGGACCTGGAGAGTGAGAGGCTAAGGGAGGAATAGCAGCGGGGTGGGGGGATTGGGGAGGGATAGTGTTAGGAGACATATCTAATGTAGATGATGAGGCAATGGATGCAGCAAACCACCACCATGGCACACGTATACTTATGTAACAAACCTGCATGATCAGCACATGTACCCCAGAACTTAAAGTATAATAAATAAATTTTAAAAAAAGATGCAGCATGTTTATCCGAGGTCTCCATGGGCCTCTGAACACAGTATCAAGTCCCCTGCAAAATCCCAGTCTGAGATTTTTGTGCTTAACATATGACTATTCTCCCACACTTAGCATTTTCTACCTTATACATCATTTCATTAACTCATTTAGTAAATATTTAAGTGTTTACTAATGATCAATTTAAATAAAATAAAAATATCTGATCTAGCACTGATTCTAACGAATTAGTTTTCTGAAATATCTTTTCGAGATTGTTGATCACCATGAACATGGATACAAAATCATGTATTGAAGATATGTGATATTTGGCCTATATCTTGTAAAACTTGGACTTGATAGTCTAAGAAGCTATTATGTGCACACATATTTGAAGGACATCTTTAAAAGTGCTAAACCATAAATATTCTGATTCACTGCCCTCTCACATGAACTAAAAATGACTTTGTGCAATCACTAATCAGCAGGTAGGTTTCGTATCTCACTGAAAATGTCACTTAATAACCTTCAAATTTAAATGCAAACTATGGATATCATTCATAGAACCTCAAACTTGCCCTTGAAGTCTAAATGGGCAAACAAGGTAACTACAAAAAGCTTTTCTGCCATTAACATCCAACTGCTTCAACTCCTTGAAACGTAGTCTCAACTTTAAAGTTTTTAGCGTAATATTCTTATGGTGAATAATCTGTGTTTCCTATAGCATTTAGACTGAGGATGTGAGGTATGATGTAATGTTGGGATAATTTGCAATTTTCACTTCTACTTCTCAGATTAGATTACTAACAGTGTTGGAAGAAATTATGACATAATTCATTTGTAGCAATTCATTTGTCTATTCAAAACCTGGTGTCTTGTTTATGGCTATATATCCCAATGTGCTGCATTTAGGTGTTAACACAACTAGTTGCTCAATAGTTGCAACCATAAAATTGGGCTAGGTGACATGACTTGGGACTGGCACAGTCAGAGACCAATAAGCTGGACATTTATTGAGTGGAAAGAGAAATTTTGAGACAGAGAATTTGCAAATATATATTATTTAGATGATCTGAAGTTTACTTGTTCATTAGCCAGTACACATCCTTGATTGCAATTACTATATGTACTTTACTTTTACATCCTCCATAGTATCTGTGTTCACATTAGGTGTAGGTGTGATAGACAGAATCCTGGCCACCCACAGATGTCCATGTCCTAATATTCAGAACCTCTGAATATTCTTACATGGCAAAGGGGCATTAAAGTTGCCGATGATGAAGGTTGCTAATCTGCTGGCATTAAGGTAGGGAGATAATCCTGAATTATCTAGGTGGGCCCACTGTAATCACAAGGGTCCTTAAAAGATGGAAGAGGGAGGCTGCAGAGAAGGTCACAGTGATGAAATGTAAGAAGAAGCTGACCTGCCCCTTCTGGCTTTAAAGAGAGAGGAAGGGGCCATGAGAAGCAGGAAAGTCAAAGAAACGGATTCTCTACTAGAACTTCCAGAGGGAACACAGCCCTGTGGACATCTCGATTTTAGCCCAGTGAGAGCCATCTAAGACTTCTGGCCTCTAGAGTTGCTAAATAATTTATTTTTGCTGTTTTATGTTACTACGTTTTCAGTAATCTGTTATGGAAGCCATCAAAAACTAGTAAATAATTTAAAACTTTCCAAATAAAAAATAACAACTAAAAAAGAACCCTAAAGGACTAAGTATGAGCTCTCAAGATATTTTCAGTTTTATCTCTTTAACCGTACTGGAAACCTTCAGCTGATGTACTCAATCACTGGAATTTTACTGGCCATTCATTTTGAAATCTAGAATTACTTTCCATTTGAAACAGTCTTCTTTTACTGATCAGAAGCTACACTCTCTTGAAATCATCTGCTGGCTGTTCTTGTGAGAAATCCTCGTATTTTCCTAGTGAATTATGAATGCACTATGGGGTACTACTTTCTGTGAACATAAAAGTTTCTTTTGCTTATCACTCTAGGCAGTATTTTTGCCTCAGTTATCTTTTAGCTGTCTATGACTTCAACACAAAAATTTTTTAAATGTGGGAGCCCAGAGAACTATCTTTTGAGGTAGGCAACCTTTTATCTATTTCTCCATTCAATCAGTATTTGCGAAGCATTCAAAATATCCTGGTACTGTGCCAATCATTGAGGATCTGAAGATTGCACAGCACAGGGTCCTTTTCTTCAAGAAGCTCACAGTCTAGTGAAGGAGATAGAAATGATGAAACAACTAAGAGTTTAGGAAAGGAATCCAGAAGTGTTACAGAAACTTTGAGGGAGAAATGACTAACTTCATTGAAAACATTGCACTTATGGGTCATAAAAGATGGGGAGTTACACAGTTATGCATGAACATTTAATGAACTTCTAATTAGTTATAAACTCACTGGTGGGTTAGAAGATTCCTTTAAGTATCTATTCAGGTCCATAACCTTCTCTGAAAATGACCAGGCCTCATATAACTCCAGAATGAAAGTGACCGAGAGAGTGTATCTGACTCCACATTGGGCCAGCTAATCAGATTCTCAGTTCAGAGAATTTGGAACTAAAATTCATGGGATGAGTTAGCATCTGCTGATCCAGTGAAGTCAGATGATAGATACTCAGTGGTCTAAGAGACCACATCACTTAGACCAGCTCAGAAGGGGCCCCAGCACAAAGGTAGCAAACAGAGAAAACGGAGAGCAAAGCAGAGGCTCAGACCACATTTGTAGTTCTTGCTTCCCTTCCTAGTGAGGTTACGTGGCACTTTTTCTTTTCTGTTGCAGTGAGACACACTTTGTCCTTCACATAGAATCCCAATTTTGGTTAAAGTTACTTTGATTTTCTATTACTTGCACAGTGAGATGGTTCTAGCGTTCTGAAACAGATTCCACATTTTCACCAGCCCATTTGCCTCAATAACCTCACCTGCAATATGGGAATAAGAAAGCAGTTGCCTTTCAGGGAAAAGGCAATAGAATTCTTAATAGATGTTCAAGTCTAAAAGCACTTGGACTATTAATTATTATATACATACAAAACTTTGAAATCTGTAACTGGTTATAAAATATTGTTCACAAATGTCCCCTATTAAAAGCCAAACGGAAGAATTTTCCAGCAAACAATGAGGTAGGAAGAAAGCTCAAATAAAAATGGACCAAGATTCAAAGCAGGGCTCTAATATTCAGCTTCAGAGATTAGTTCAGTTTGGGCCATTTCCAAGTGTGGAAGAGGGACAGAAGCGAAGAAAGTAGTGACGGAAAGAGAAAGATCAACAAGGAACCACGGGGAGGAACAATGGAAAGGATTTTATCCTTCCAGAGAGACCCACATTTGTTGTTAAACCATGTGCATAGCAGACTGATGATAATCTTCTTGCAGTAGGTCATAGAAAGGGCATTAAAAGACAACTTTCAAAGGTCTCAAAGCAGATTATCCAAAATCAGTAAAAGAGGACTTATGCTTGACCTATGGGAGATGTTCTTCCAGTTGACTATTACCAGGGAAATCTATAGAATAATAGTAGACTGCCGCTATTTGGGGGCTAACTTCTGCTGCCCACCTTTGAGGTCACTAATAACTTGTTAGCATAGAGGCCAGGCTCAGTGGCTCATGCCTGTCATCCCAGAACTTTGGAAGACCAAGTTGGGAGGATCACTTGAGGTCAGGAGTTCAAGACCAGCCTAGCCAACGTGGTGAAACCTCGTCGCTACAAAAAAAATACAAAAATTAGCCAGGCATGGTGGCACACACCTACACTCCCAGCTACTGCACCTCAGCCGGAGCGAAAGGAGTGAAACCCTGTCTTAAAAAATAAAAATAAAATACAAGCTCATTAGTGCAGACAAGGAGAAAGACAAGAAGTAAAACCTTAGTTTATGTTATTCCCTGTTAGCATCTCTGATAATAGATTTGTTCACTAAGACGTGAGGAACTAACTGAACTGGAGATTAGAAAGAATCTAAAAATTTTACTTCTTGATGTTAGTACCACTGTCTCTATGCACTGTCAAATGCACGGTAAATATCAAGGTCAAGGTATGGCACATCTGCTTCCCATTACCATGAAATTCACTTCACTGCATCATTGTCATTAAAAAAAAAAGCCCTATACTAAGCATTCTGTTGTTGATATTGATCCTTCCCTTCTGTTATGAAGATACTTATCATTCATTTTTGCAGACTCAACATGGCATAATGCCTGGCAGAGAGCTAATACTCGATATATGTGAATGTATAAAAGAGCAGATAGTAGAGGCTCCATGTACTCTTGAATTGCTGACCACAATTTTTAACACTTTCTGAAAACTTACCAAACTCTAGGAGTAGTACCAAGTGCTTTACGTAAATTGTTTCATTAAATCCTCGCAACAACCCAATGAGGAAACTGAGACACAGAGACTGGTCCAAGATCATATATACTGCTAACTGGAGGAAGTAAGCTCTAGACAGAGGCAGCCTGGCTCCAGAGCTCAAGCTCTACACTGCACTGTGGTACTGCCTCCTGTATCCTCATCCTCTCATGAAGGCTTTGCTGATGGTCTAGCACATGCTTTGTGCTCTGTGGGAAACAAAACCAGACACAGTTGTTATGGTGCTCTCTAGAGCTAAGGGTGAGAGTTATTGGTATTTATACAAGCAACTCCGATATGAAGCAGAATTTAACAAGTAAGCCTAGAAATGAGGCTGAAGGTGCAGACGGCAGGAACACAACTCTTAGCTATGATGAGAGAGGCAGGAAAGGCTGCGTAGACTAGGAACAAGGAACACATGGGCTGGGCATTAAATTATACAGAAGGTTTATAAAGGCAGATATGGAGACCAGGTAATAGTCAGCAACATCATCCCATGTCAGAAAAGGCAGGGGGTGTCTGAGACTATCTGGGGCACAGGGCATCTTCAGGAAGCAGTAATGACGAATGCTTCTTTATTGATACTCTACCAATTCCCCCAGTGTGAACACATCAAATCCTGAGATACAGAATGGGGGACAGACCAAAGACTCCCAAAACTAATCAAAGAATAAGTTCTGAATATTAGTGAGGATGAGCACCTCCCTGGGTGGCCACTTCTAAATAAACTGAGTTTAAAGCCACAGGAACAGATACATTAGAACTGCAATCCTGAAACGTGGTAAAGAGACAAGCAGATCTACAAATCAAGACAGATCTCCAGCTGAAAACGCCTCAACAGACACTTGTGTAGGTCTTCCTTCCACATTTCCGCATGCAAATGGATGCTGTGATTTTGAGAATGAAACGTGATAGCCCCTCCATCCACCATTAACAAAAGCAGATGACTGACAATGAGGGTAAATCTGGTCTCCCTTGAGTTGGGCCTTGAAGGTGCTATCAAATTAACCTAGGTCTAACAATTCTATCTCCATTCAAACCAATTCACCTAGGGACCTAATCTGCTCACTGTTTCTCTAACAAGATAAACAATGGATTAGTAAAAACTACACATATCATACTTGGTTTCTTATAACATTAGGCTCAAAATGCAAGATATACGTAAAGAGAACATCTATGGTGAGAAATAATTTGCTTAGACAGTAAATTTTATCACTGCTGTTCACTTATTTGGAAAATGAAGATTTAGAGATTTGGGGAATTCTCTAATGTTCTGCATAAGCATAGGGTAAAATAAAAACTTAAAATTTCTTTGAATTAATGCCCAATTCTCTTCTAGAGAAAATTTTACCAAATTAGAAATGTAATTCTTCTGTTTAAAAGAAAAGCCTCAGCTGGGCATGTTGGCTCATGCCTGTAATCCCAGCACATTGGGAGGCAGAGGTGAGCAGACCATGAGGTCAGGAGTTTGAGACCAGCCTGGCCAACACAGTGAGATCTCGTGTCTACAAAAAGTACAAAAACTTAGCCAGAGGTGGTGGCGGGCACCTGTAATCCCAGCTACTCAAGAGGCTGAGGCAGGAGGATCGCTTGAACCCAGAAGGTGGAGATTGTGGTGAGCCAAGATTGTGCCATTGTACTTCAGCCTCGGAGATGATGCAAGACTCTGTTTCCAAAAAAAAAAAAAAAAAAAGACAAAGAAAAGCTTCACTTTTTTATGATGATCATACTGCTAGTGTGATTCTAGTCACTGTCAATAAATAAAATGACAATAAATAACCATTACAAGGCAGCAGTTAACATGATGGTACTTCCTAAGTTCTAAGTCTGTTTCTTTACTGTGAAAACACTATTTCTGTTGGCAAGTATGTAGATGACAGCTGAGTCTTCCTAAAGGACAAGTTGAAAGAGCTTTCACAAATATTTAAAATCACAGAAAAAGTAATGTTCTGAACACTTAGAGAAATTAATAAAAGTATGTCATCTTTGTGTAGATTAAATATTAAAATACACTTATATAACTTTTATTAAAATAATTAATATTTAAAGAAGACAATTGAAAGAACATGACTATGAAAAATTACATTTTGGCAGTGATGATAAGCCTCTGAGTTCTAGTTCCTTCTCCTCAGGGATCTCACACATCTGTTTTCTCTACTTAGATCACTCTGCCTCATTAACATCTCTGCCTTCTACTCTCAGTTCAACTTGAAAGTTCATCTCCTTATACATGGTAATATGGTTTTATAACATCAGATAACTCTCTTTCACATCGTTTACCAGAGCTCTAATACTAACCTGTGGGTCTCATTCTTGGTTGAAAATTTCTCTACCTCTCTAGATTATCAACTCCTTGAGGGCAGGCACTGGTTCCACTCTCTTCCACTAAATCCCAAAATCCAAAACCGTAACACACTAACACTTAATATATATCATCGTCTACATAGCAGATACACAAGAAATTGTTGAAGAACTAAATAACAAAATATCCTTTACCTGAATGCTTACCTAAACATCTACCTTATATATGGAATGAATGAGCCACACTTATTACACTGATGTATAAACACAAACATTATACTTTTCTGTACACATTTGAGAATATGTGTCATAAGCTATGTTTATAATGATATGGAAACAAAAACTTGTCTATAACAAAAATATACCCACAGCAATTACGGCAACAACAAGAAGTTGTTCTCAGTTCAAGGTAGTAGCCCAGCTTTTTCAAACACTTGAGAAAAAGACAAATCTATTTAAACAGAAGGAGTAGTCTCTTGGACTCCACCAAAATCAGTCTGTTCAGGTCTACTGCAAACACATCTTTAAGAGCAATTCAGAGCCTTTCCAGCCAGACAGCAGGTACAGCCCAGCCCTGCCCAGCACAGCCTATGTACTAAAGACTTCAGTGAAACACTCATGCCAGCAAATTTAGCATAGCTAATTGCAACTGCAAAACAGGAAGTTCTACAACTTAGATTTAGGAAAAAAATTCTATTTTAATTTTCATTCCCAAACAGCATTACGTTAGAATAACAAAATAAATTTCTCCCACATTTCTCTGTTATTTTAAAATGATACTCTGTAGGAAGAGAAAGTTTCTTTTCATTCATTTAATAGAGTAAAAATTTTTGCATTTTATTCAAAGTCTCTGTATGGCTATACTTTAAGGATTCAAGTTCATTTATTTGTGATGATTAGAATTTTTTGTCCCTTTGTGAAAATTTTGGAAGTAGGCATATTTTCATTATTGCTGACAACTTAGCTCCCTGCTCTGGGAAATATTTCCTTCTGGAATAAAGAGGGAAAAAAACTATGAATCAACTAAAATAACTTTCTTAGCAAGGTCATCAGTTTACTCACCAGGGATTATTTTAAGATCCTGACCTCTTTGTGCCACAAACATAAGAATAGTTCATCTAAATTCTTGTCCAATTCCCGTAATTTATCTGACTTGCAATACCTGCCTTAAAGTAATGCAGAACAAGCCAAAAACTCTGTAAATGTCCATTTTGAGCAACTAATCAGATTCTGTCAAACTTGTACATTCTTTTACTATAGTAGATCTAAAATGATAGCTTTGTTTTATCAACAGGTTTCTCTGGTGGTCTTACAGAAAGCTGACAGTAGGGATTCATCTTATATCTACTACACAGAAACCTCTCTGAGTTCACAAATGTTGCCTTAGTCAATGCCATACACACACACATGCACACACACACACACACAGTTGTTGGCACATAATATGTGATCAATAAATGTATACTTAGGAAAGATTTTGTCTTAACATATTACAGAGGGTCAGAGTTCTTATAAAGGAGAGTCAGTTACTAAAACTAAACTGATACTCCATCTTCTCATGTGGTCGCTCGGCATCAAATCCTAAGGTTATCATACAATAATACCCTGCAATCTGTAGTCATTAGACTTCTTTCTACATGTGCACAAATTAAGCCAGTTTCTAAAAATTAAAGAACAGTTCAGCATTTATTGCTCTCCTCTAAGCTAACCAACAGAATAAGTTTAAACAGTGGTTTTGAGAATTTGTTCTGGTAATTTTTTATACTTCAATGTTTCCTTCTGCAGAAAGATGAAGTCCAGCAGATGATGTCTAAAATACTCTGCTTATTTTGTGAAAAGGCCAGGTATTCACACAAGCATTTTTCTCAAAGCTGAGAAAAATGCTGCTGAAGGTGTGAATGATATCAGAGTACTCATTCAGAACCCATCCATGTCTGAGAGTCTATAAAATGTAAACCTTGTGAGATAACTGGCCTCAGCCAGTGGAGATGCCTCAACAGTGTTTATGTAACCAGAGAACAAGGTGAATCACATAATTTTTTTTTTTTTTTGAGACGGAGTTTCGCTCTTGTTACCCAGGCTGGAGTGCAATGGCGTGATCTCAGCTCACCGCAACCTCCGCCTCCTGGGTTCAGGCAATTCTCCTGCCTCAGCCTCCTGAGTAGCTGGGATTACAGGCACGTGCCACCATGCCCAGCTAATTTTTTGTATTTTTAGTAGAGACGGGGTTTCACCATGTTGACCGGGATGGTCTCGATCTCTTGACCTTGTGATCCACCCACCTCGGCCTCCCAAAGTGCTGGGATTACAGGCGTGAGCCACCGCGCCCGGCCCTACAAATATTTTTTTAATTCCTGTTTCAAAGGTGCAAAAGGCATATATGTTAGTCTCTTTGCATAATTCTAAAGCAATACCTGAAGCTGGGCAAGTTTTTAAAAAAAGATATTTATTTGGCTCATGATTCTGTAGGCTGTAAAGGAAGCGTAGCACTAACATCTGCTTGGCTTCTGGTGAGGGCCCCAAGGAGCTTACAATCATGGCAGAAAGCAAAGGGAAGACAGCATGTCTCAGGGGTCACAGGGCAAGAGAAGGAGCAAAAGAGAGCATGGAGGAAGTCCCAGCCTCTTTTAAACAAGCAGATCTCATGTGAAATCAGAGTGAGAACACACTCACTCATTACCGCAAGGATGCCACCAAGCCATTCATGAGGAATCCACCAACATGACCCAAACACCTCCCACCAGGCATCTCATGCAACATTGGGGATTACATTTCAACCTGAGATTTGGAGTGAACAAGCATCCAAAGTATATCAGTAGCACCTAGAACTTTTAGTTACTTAAAAAAACGTCTTGGTGGCATCTTAATTTCCTGCTGAATTCCTGGTGGTAGGCAAGAAAGCAACGAAAACATGAAAAATCATCAATTTTTATATTAATAGATGTCCCAATTTCTGGATCT
Source organism: Saimiri boliviensis (assembly GCF_048565385.1). NCBI lineage: Eukaryota > Metazoa > Chordata > Mammalia > Primates > Cebidae > Saimiri > Saimiri boliviensis. Next base: position 50,542,816 of record NC_133456.1, read on the forward strand.
GGTTTTCTCTATTAACCACTGGCATACAAATACTTTGGGATGGACATATAAAGAAGTTAGAAGCTGTTGATACAGTAGTTAGAAGGGAATTATTTAGTAGATCGTGAGGGAATGAGAGTCCTCTGGAAGCTTTTCCTTTTAATGAAAAGCAACCCCAAGATCATTTTCTTTTCTAAGAAAGAGCAGCCTGTAAAATCAAGCTGTAGGCATACATAAGCAAGCTGGAAGCTTGCACGGGTGAATGCCAGCAGTGTGTCAGTAAGAAAAAGCTACCTGGTACTAAGCATGTTCAAAATGGCAGCTCCATCTTCCCTTTTCTTTGCCAGCCACAGGTACAGTAAGGAGCAGGCAACATGGTGCCAGCCGGGCAAAGTACCCATTTGCATAATAAGATTAGGGTGGGGCAGCCAGTTTCCCTGAAGGTTATGTAACTATCACACCTGGTCCAACCAATCTTTGGGCCCTATGTAAATCAGACACCGCCTCCTCGAGTGGGTCTGTACAATCCAGTGCGCTCTGCCGTGGGTTGGAAGTCTCATTTGGTCATCCCTCTCTCTCACAAGACAGACAGCTGCTCTCCTTTCCCTTTCTTTTTCCTACTAAACCTTTACTCCTAAACTCATTCCTTTTGTGTGTCCATATCCTTAATTTTCCTGGCCTGAGATGACAAACCTCGGATATTATCCCAAACATAATGCTGCTTCACTGCAATTTGCAACAAGAAAAATACAACGAGGAAAAAAAGTGAACCATCTGAAAATGAATGATGTTTTTAGGTTCATCAGAGAACTGAGGCCACAAAGCAAACCACTATTCCCAAATCTGGAGAAACATGTAAACACAAAGAATCACAGGCAAGATCAGATTACCTGACGCAAAACCAGAAGGACCTAGGAACTAACAGGAACACGTGTACAATAATTTGAACAAATTGCTGGCGGCTCAGTGCAGACTAGCTTAAGAGTTACCAATTCTTGTAGCCTCGTCTTAGGGGAGACTATACTTTTGTGAGTTTTATCTCCAAGAACCCTACCATGTTCTCATGGGGAAGGCTGGAGAAAAATCTCAGGGGAGAGAAAAAGTAACTGTTTTGAAAGTTTCCCAGAATATTCTCTATAAGAAGGACATGTCCTTTTAGGGAAACTGTTTTACCAGAGATTTATCTGACTTGGGGGAAGGGCAATCAGTCTGCTCCAGACTCTTTTAGCCTTCCTCTCTAATGTCAAGGGACAAAAAAAGGTCTAAGAACATTTCAGAAGATCGCAACCTAGAAACCCAGGCTCACTAAGAAAACTGAGATGTAATCATACTATTATAGAACAATTATCCTTCCCGAGGTTTCATCGCCACGTGAAGGTGGCTTTGGTGTAATAAGGGTGGATTACAACTGAGAGGTGAAAGGCACAGACTATTTAATAAGGAGCTCTTAGGAAAGCCCAAAGACAAAAGGGAAGACAAAAAATGCAAGCAAACAAACCTCTGCACTTAAAGCTACAGCAGGCATTAAATGCAGTCCAGCTCCAAGCTCCATTAACAGAAAACCTCCTAACAAAAACCCAATATTCTCAGTTTCCATCACTCGAGATACTATTTCCAGCTTTCAGCAACAAAAATAAGGCATGCTAAAATAAATGTCTTAAAGATAAATTTTTAAAGATTTTGAACTAAATAAAAATGAAAATAGAACTTAGCAAAATTTGTGGAATGCAAGGAAAACAATGCTTTGCAGGAAATTTAAAGCACTGAACACATGTATCAAAAAAGAAGAAAGATCTAAAATTAATAATCTAAACTTCTACCTTAGAAACTCAGATAAAGAAAAACAATTCAAACCTAAAGCAATCAGAAGAAAACATTAACAGAAATTAAAGCAGAAATCAATTACATTGAAAACAGGTAATCAATCAGAGAAAAATTAACAAAACAAAATGCTAATCATTTTTTAAAAGATCAATAAAATTGCTAAAACTAAAGTCAGGCTAACCAGGAAAAAAGGAGCAATAATACATAGTACTAACATTAGAAATGAAAGAGGGGTCATCAGTATTAATTTCATGGATATTAAAAAGATAATAAGGGATGGGCACGGTGGCTCACACCTGTAATCCCAGCACTTTGGGAAGCCAAGGTGGGTGGATCATGAGGTCAGGAGTTGGAGACCAGCCTGGCCAACATAATGAAACCCCGACTCTACTAAAAATACAAAAATTTAGCTGGGTTTGGTGGCAAACACCTGTAATCCCAGCTACTTGGGAGGCTGAGGCAGGAGAATCACATGAACTCAGGAGGCAGAGGTTGCAGTGAGCCAAGATCACGCTACTGCACTCCAATCCAAGCAACAGTGCGAGACCATGTCTCCAGAAAAAAAATAAAGTCAATAAAAACAAAAATATAATAACGAAATACTATGAACAACTGTGATCTCAAATTTGATAACTTAGATAAACAGAACTAATTCATTAAACAAACTAACAAAACTTGCACAAAGAGAAATCAATAATCTCAACAGGTTTATTGTTTTTCTTTTTTGAGATGGAGTCTTGAACTGTTGCCCTGACTGGAGTGCAATGGCGCAATCTCCACATATTGCAACCTCCACCTCCCAGGTTCACATAATTCTTTTGCCTCAGCCTCCCAAGTAGCTGGGATTACAGGCACACACCACCACACCCAGATACATTTCTGTATTTTTAGTAGAGACAAGGTTTCGCTATGTTGGCCAGATTGGTCTTAAACTCCTGACCTTGTGATCTGCCCACCTTGGCCTCCCAAAGTGCTGGGATTACAGGCGTGAGCCACTGCACCTGGCCTATTGGTATCTTAAAAAAAAAAAATTGATTCAATAAATAACATTCCAAAAATAAATAATAAATTGGGTCCACACAGTTTAACTGATGAATTCTATCAAATATTTAAGGGAAAAAAAATGATACCAATTCTCTACAACCTTCTTCAGATAGGTGAAACACCTTCTTCAGATAGGTGAAGCAGAGGGAACACTTCCAAAGTCATTATCTAATACCAGCAGTACTCTGCAGCAAAACCAGAATACATGGGCAAACCCCATTAAAAGAAAGAAAACCTATAAATTAATATCGCTCGTGAACATAACATAAAAAGCCTCAAAAAAAAATCTTAGCAAATCAAATCTAATCATGTATAAAAGTAATTATACACAACAACAGGATTTATTCCAGATACACAGCTGGTGTAACGTTCAGAAAGTCAACAAATGTAATTTATCAAATCAACTGGCCAAAGAAGAAAAATCATAAAAGCAACAGATACAGAAAAGCATTTGACAAAATCCCATACTCATTCATGAGTGAGAACTCTCAGCAAACTAGGAATAGATGAAACTTCCTCAACTTGATACCAAAAAATCTAAAAAAACCTACAGCTAACATGACATCATCCGCAATGGAGAAAAACCAAATGCTTAAAGACCAGTGTAGTATAATAGGCTGACTAAGGATCTCCCAAAGATATCAAGTCTTAACTTTTAACACATGAAAATGTTACCTTCTTTGAAAGAAAAAAACTTCATAGCTGTAACTAAATTAAGAATTTTAAGCTAAGAAGACTACCCTAAGTTATCTGAGTGGGCCTTAATGTTCTCGATCATAAATATACTTACAAGGTAGAGGCAAAAGTGAAATACAGACTCATCAAGAAGCCAATGTGACCAGGAAGATAGAGATCAGTGTCACACCCACACCCACAATTCAAGGAACATATGGAGCTACCAGAAGCTGAAACAGACAAGGAATGGATTTCCCCCAACAGCCTCTGTGGGAGTATGGCCCTGCTGACACCCAGATTTTGGACTTCTGGCTTTCAGAACTGTGAGAGAACACATTTCTATTGTTTGAATCCACTAGTCTGTAGTAATTTGATATAGCAAGCTACTGACAAGGCAAGATTTTCCCCTGTCAATACTGCTGCTAATCAACAGCATAAATGGAAGACCTTAGTAAACAATAAGACAAGAAAAGGAAAGAATATTAAGAAAAATATATAAAGGTTTGACTGTTTTTGCTCTCAGATGATATGGCTTACTATGTAGAAAAATCCCAAAGAATTGACAAAACATTCTGTAGAACAAAGAAGCAACTGTAGCACTGTTTCAGCATAAAATTTAATACAAAAATATTTCTTTCTAATATGCCAGAAAGTAACAATTGGAACTTGAAATTAGAAGCACAATGCCACTTACATTAGCATAAAAATAAAATACATGGATGTAAAAAAAAACTAACAATATATGCACAGGTTCTGTATGAGAAATATTAAAAATCCTGATGAAAGAAATAAAAGAAAATCTAAACAAATGAATAGATATTCTGTGTTCATGGATAGGCAGACTCGATACTGTTTTCAGTTCTTCCCAACTTAATTGTAGATTCAATGCTGCAATCAAAATTCCAGCAAGTCATTCTGTGAATGTCAAAAAGCGATTGTAAAGCTCAGAGAAAGGCTCAGGACCCAGAATAGTCAATACAACGTTGAAGAACAAAGTTGAAGGAGTGATACTACTCAACTTAAAGACTTGCTACAAAGCTACGGTGATCAAGACAGCACGGTACTGGTGACAGATTAGGTAAGTCAATCAAAAAACAGAAGAGGAAATCTGGAAGTAGACCAATACCAATATAAACAACTTTCCCTGGAGAAAGGAGCAAAGGCAATTCAATAGACAACAAATAGTGCTAGAATAATTGGACATCCATCAGCCAAAAAAAAAAAAAGATCTACACACAGAGCTTCCACCATTTGTAAAAACTAACTCAAAATAAATCATAGAACTCAATGTAAAATGAAAAATTCATGACTGTAAAACCTGTAGAAGATCACATAGGGAAAAAAAACTAGATTTGAGTTCAGCAATTCATTTATAGATGTAACACCAAAAAAGTATCTCCGAAAAAATTTTAATCTGCATTTCATTAAAATTTAAAACTTGTGCTCTACCAAAAATACCATTAAGAGAATGAAAAGATAAGTCACAGAGTAGTAGAAAATATTAATATGATATGTCATTAAGGAATTATAAATTAAAACAATGAGATACCAGTATATACCTATTACGATAGCTAAATCTGTAAGACTAGTAATCCCAAATGAGTGGATGGGAACTCTCAGACATTATTGGTGGAAATAATGGTATAATAGTATAGCCACTTTGGACTACAGTTTTACAGTTTCTTACAAATCGAAACATAGTTTCACCACAGAATCCAGTAATCAAGCTCCTAAGCATCTACTCAACTGAGTTGAAAACCAATGTTTACACAAAATCCTGCTTAGAGAAGCTTATAGAAACTTTACTCATAATAATCTGTCTTTCAATTTGTGAATGTATAAATCAACTGTGGCAAATCCATATAATGGAATATTATTCTACAATTTTTTTTAAAAAAAGAACTCTCATGCCATAAAAATGTATGGAAGCACTTTAAACGCATATGGCTAAGTGAAAGAAATCGATAGGAGAAGACCACATACTATGGGATACCAACTATATGATATAATGGAAAAAGGAAAATTATAAAGGCAACCAAGAGATTAGGAGTTACCAGGGGTTCGATAGACAACATTTCTTAGGGCAATGTAAACTGTTCTAAATCAAACTGTAATGGTGGATACACGACAATATGCATCTGTAAAAATCCATAAAATAGGCTGGGCACAGTGGCTCACACCTGTAATCCCAGGACTTTGGGAGGCCAAGGTGGGCAGATCACAAGGTCAGGACATGGAGACCATCGTGGCCAACATGGTGAAAGCCTGTCTTTACTAAAATACAAAAAATTAGCCAGGTGTGGTGGTGCACACCTGTAGTCCCAGCCACTCCGGCGGCTGAGGCAGGGGAATTGCCGGAACTCAGGAGGCAGAGGTTGCAGTGAGTTGAGATCACGCTGCTGCACTTCAGCCTGGTGACAGAGCAAGACTGCCAAAAAAAAAAAAAAAAAAAAAAAAATCATAGAATCATAAAAGGCCAACTTCGTTTAATATAAATGTGTCATAATGATTCATTAACTGAGGTAATAAACGTGCTACAATAACCAAGTTTAATAATAGGAGACGCTTGGTGGTGGGAAGGGGCGGGGTAGTAGTAGTAATAGGGAGGGAAAATGTTATAAGTCTCTGAACTATCTGCACAATTTTTCTGAAAATCTAAAACTGTTCTAAAAATATTTAAAAAAAAAAAAAAGAACATCTTAGAAAAAATACCTGCGATGATCTATAAACTCAAGATCCAGAAACTCCTGTTTCAAACAAGTAGGAAGATTCTTATGGCTTCTAAGATAGCAGCAGTCCGTGGCTTCAGGCATACAGAGCCCCAAGGTAAATACAACAACCAGAATGAAATAAGTGCAGTTCCAAGAATGGAGCTTGAATTGGAGAGACTAGAGAGCGGGTGGCTAGCTGTTTAGAGATAACAGATGGCAGAACCCTCAGGATTAAGCCACCCTGAATGAAGAAAGACCTATGGAGAGTGTACACTGGAGTAGAGTGGCCTCTGTTCACGGTCTTCAGTAACAAAGAAACAGACAAATTAGATGGTGTTCATAATCTAGCTAAAATGCCTTTCACTGGAAATCTGGAAAGAACTGATTTAGGAGAGTGAAAAGCATGAATGTGTGTGTGTGTGTGTGTGTGTGTGTGTGTGTGTATACATATATGTGTATATATATATGTGTGTATACACACACGCACATATATATATACACATACATATATATATATATGAGTGTTTATAGTATCAAAATGCTCAACTTTGCTCCCTTAAATCATCCAGTTCCAATGTTTTATGCACACTATGTGACAAAATTATATAAAATATATTAATACATATAATTAAAAATACATAACGATTAATATATCATAGGCATATATTTATTCATATACCATAGAATTTACCTTTCTAAAGTACGTAATTCAATGCTCTTTTGTATATTCAGAAAAACGTGCATCCATCACCACTACATAATTCCAGGACCCAATTTTGTTTTTAACACATCTCAAATGTACTTTACCAAGAAGGGTTTATCCCCTGGGGATATGGCCTGTAAGAAGCAGCCTCGATTTTTAAAAAATGTGTTTCTTTTACTCAACATGTAAATAAGTCTCCAACCTGTCAGTATTAAACGTTCTCTTTCTTTCCAACAACCATGCAGTCTGCTACTTTTTAAAGTTTCCACTCAGAAGACTGTCTTCCTGACCTGTAAAGAAATTAAGTGTAAAAATGTATGCAGTTGGACTAAATAATGAAAAAGAGGTTGAGAAGAGTGCACTGAAAAAGGCAAGAAAGGGGACTATGGGCCAAAGGTATACAATAGGGAAAATAAAAAAAGTTTCTAGGGCACTGCAGAAAGACAATGTATTCTAGTGATTATCTTTATTAGACTCTATTGGATCAGGAGCCAATTCATTAAACATTAATGGCAGGGGAATGCCATCCATATATTATAAATAGCCATTAAGCTGAGATAGACAGCTCAGCCCAGGGTCAGTATGAATTAATAAAAAAATTGAAGCTGGCATTTCAGAATCATAAAAAGATAGGTTTAGTAGAAAATATTCAATAAGAAGGAAGAAGAACAGTATATATTACACTATTTGTCTGAAGAGCAAACTAAAAATGAGAACAAACTTACCATAAACCTAGAAATACCCTTCACGAACGAAACACTTATTTCTTGAAAATGGACGTCACTTACATTTAAGAATTTTAACAGTACAATGTGTGACACTGGCAAATGGTAAATGTAAAGACAAATGAGATAGAGACGTTCAGCTAAAAATTAGACCAAATGTTAATGCAAACAGAATATCCTCACTGAACACAGTTCCATACATACTACGTGGCAGCAGAAGAACTGAAGTTATCAACAGATATGAACTAATTACCAATTTCTCTGTTAGGTTAATCTGAAACCTATCCCACTTGACTGTATTTACAAGGTAAATCATCGATAAAATTAATTTTGTTAGTTTTATCATCAGTTTTCACTATTTTAAGAGTGAAATCATGTTATGAAACTTGGTATTGATACATAAATAGCTACACTTCTATAATTTTTCTTTTTTTCTTTTTTTTGCTAATTTACACCCATTGTTTCAAACTAGTCTCAAGAAAGAATTGAAACATTCCTATTTTTCTTATGTATCATAATGTTCCTAAGACAACGCATGGACCTTTTGTAAGAATTTCATTGTAGCAAATATTGTGACACAAAGTCAGTATGACCCTGGTTAACAAAAACAATCAAAAACTAGGAAATAAAGTAAGAGTGGTGGTAGCAATGGTGTATGTCATGTCCATTCAGTACCGTACTAGAATATTGTTCCCCAAGCCCACCCAAGGGTTATTTAATTCTGTAAAAGAACATATCTGTGTTTGACTGTGCTATATACTTTTTGATTACTGTACCATGTGGCACTATCAAGTTATAGGTTAACTTGTAGATTTTTGTCTAGTACAAAAGAATCACTAAAGTTTATGGTTTAATTGCTTTGCGGGATACTAATTAGTCTTGTATGAAACCTAGTAATTTTATTCAAATATTCTCCCTCTCCAACTCCTTTTTAACAAAACGTTTTTAAGTTACCAGGTATTCAGAATGCCCCTAGATTGCACTGGTTTCTTCATTAAAGATGTATTAAATGCTGGTATATATTTATTCTGTATTTGTATTATAGTCATATTAACTCTTAGAAAATAATACTTTTCACTCCACCAAGTACCTGTATAAGATTAAAAAAATAATAATAAACATTTGCCAATATTTTGAGAGGTGAATTAACTCAAGTAAGGTATAACCAGTAATGCCAAAAATAGGTTTATGCTCCATGAATTATCACTCCAGTGGTCTGCCAGTCACCAGTAAAAGTACATTTTTAAGTTATATTATAGAATGAGAGAGAAACATATAAAATGAATGAATGGCATATTTATAAATTATGACATTTTCATAATCTGCATAAAACCTGTGATAGATTTCTCACCTATCTACTTGGCTAAGCTGAACTATAGTCTTTCCCCACTTACTGAAACACTAAGCTAGATGCTACTGTAAAGGCATTTTTCAGGCATAATTACACTCCCTAATCAGTTGAGTTTAATTTTAGGAGTCATCTTGGGTGAGCCTAACTTAACCAGTTTGAATCCCTTAAAAGAAGACAGATGTAATCCCAGCACTTTGGGAGACCAAGGCAGGTAAATCACAAGGTCAAGAGATCCAGACCATTCTGGCCAACATGGTGAGACGCCGTCTCCACCAAAAATACAAAAATTAGCTGGATGTGGTGGTGTGTGCCTATAGTACCAGCTACTTGGAAGGCTGAGGCAGGAAAATCACTTGAACTCAGGAGGCAGAAGTTGCAGTGAGCCGAAATCCATCGTGCCACTGCACCAGCACTCTAGCCTGGCGATAGAGCAAGACTCCGTCTCACAAAAAAAAAAAAGAAGAAGAAGACTGAGAAACTCTTGTACTTGGTGTTGGCTGCCAAATGAGATCTTGGCTGGGGTTGTCAGCTAGAACTCTGTTTATTTTTTTATTTTATTTTTTTAATTGACACATAATGAATATACATATTTTGTGGTACCTGTGATAATATAATACATTCATATAATTCAGCATTGGGATATCCATCATCTTAAATATTTGTCTTTTCTTTATGCTAGACACATTTAAATTATTTTCTTCCATCCACTAGAACTCTTACAACTCATGGCTAACCACTCCATGTGATTTGGCTTCTCTCACAGCATGGTTGTTGGATTCCAAAGAAAAGCATCCTAGGAGAGGGTAAGTGGGTGGAGAGGGAGAGGAAGTGGGGCAGGGAGCACACACCAACATACACTAGGTGAATCCTATTCACTCAGCATGCATGAGGTCAATCCTATTCTATTCTCTATCAATAGAGAAACTTTTTCACCTAGGTTCAACTGAAGGAAGGGAAAATAGACTCCACCTCCTGATGGTGCATGGCAAGAATCTGGAACAACATGTTGAATTAGAAATGCAGATGTGGCCATTTTTGGAAAACGTAATTATGCCACAGCAGTCTTTGACTATTTTTCTACTGTATACTGATCATTTTTGTAATGGTTTTTGGAAACTTTGAATAAATTAGAGTCATTAACCCAATGTATGTACTATGAGTTGCAAATATTTTTCTCTCAAATGTATTTTTATTATTTCCATGTATCTTTTATCTTTTCTAAGTCCCTTGGAAGTATGCAAATTTTACTGAAGGAAATTGAATTTTTAAAAGAAGCACTTATAAAGGACATTTTCAATATTAGTGTATATCAGTTAAGTAACTTACAATAACTCTTATGGTACCCAATCTTTCTCTCATAGTGATATTTACAAGTTTAAACATTTTTATATCAAATAGCATTGCCTCTGAATTTTCTCCTAACAAGGATCTTAATCTACTATAGCAACCATAATAAAAATGTTATTTAAAAATCAGACAAGAGCAACAGGAAAAGTTGGTGTTTGCTATAAAAATTCTGTTTTTTTATCAATGGGCTTAGAACACTGTGGAGCTATCTCATTTTATTCTGTTTTCTTTCATTTTAATGTCACCAAAAGGCCAAACAGTAATCCAGAGATCAATTTACTATCCCATGCACATTGCTTCCTTCCAATCTGGGAATATACATTCAAACGTAAGATGGTCTTCACCCAAGCTCTCCCCCAGCAAAAAATGTTAAGGCCTCAGATATTTTTATATCTACAGAGCAGAGAAGGCATTACTTCAAATAAATACAATTAGCCTGATGACCCTTCTTTTGTCTTTTAATATATTGATATTAGCAGGTTCTACTTCTGCTCCTGACACAGAAAAAAACGTATCACGTTAACAAATTCCTTAAATGTTGAACTCAAACAAATCATCTATAAAATGCAACATTATCATCTCCCGACCTGTCAAAGTTATTATGAAGACCAAGTGAAATTTCTTTTATTTTTATTGTCTTCCTTTCTTTTCTCTTTTTGAGGCAGAGTCTTGCTCTGTCATCCAGGCTGGAGTACGGTGGCACAATCTTGACTCACTGCATTCTCCACCTCTCAGTTTCAAGTGATTCTCCTGCCTCAGCCTCCCCAGTGGCTGGGATTACAGGTGTGCACCACCATACCTGCCTAATTTTTTACATTTTTAGTATAGACAGAATTTCACTATATTGGCCAGGCTGGCCTCAAACTCCTATCCTCAGGTGATCTGCAGGCTTCAGCCTCCCAAAGTGCTGGGATTGCAGGTGTGAGCCACCACACCCAGCCAAAATTTCTGGCTACTTCTTATGACATTAGACTGCTGAGAGCCCTACATATGATGGTTTATTAGAATAGCTTTTAATACTTAAAACACTGTTTGAGACACATAATAAATGCTTAATAAATTTTACCTGGTATTCTCGTGACATGCTTTGTTTTATTAAGAATTTAAGGGTATCAAGTGTGGAAAGAGATGACTTACCACTTTAGCATCAAGTACCATGTGCATACGGCATATGAGAGGAAGAGAGAAGAAAAATGAGGAGACAAAGAGAGAAGGAAGAGGAAGGGAAGGGATTCAGGGTTCCCTGATTCTCTCTGACCAGGTAAGCTGAGGGAAACAGCACACTTCATCAGCAACAGCTGGGTTCCCATTGGCCTCTTTCATTTACTACTGACATGACTTTGGAAAAGATAGGTAGCTCCTCTGTATCATTTATCTATTGCTGCTTAACAAATTAACCCCCAAAACTCAGTGGCTTTAAACCACCATAAACATTTATTATCTTATACAGGTTCTGCAGGTCATGAAGTGTGGAAGCAGATGAGCTGAGTGGTTCCAACACAAGATCTCTAGGAAACAGGAGTCACAACACCCACGAGGTTGAGAATAATCTGAAAACTTGGCTGAAGCTGAAGGATCCACCTCAAGTTTACTTACAAGGATTGAAGTTGGCGCGGGCTGTTGGAAGAAGACTTTATTCCTTGCCACAGGAAGCTCTCCATAAGGCTGCTTAAGTGTTCTCACAAAATGGTGACTAGCTCCTCCCAAAGTAAGATGTTATGACCTAGCCTCTGAAGATGTACACTGTGACTTTCACTGTATTGTAATGGTCAAAGAGCTAGCATAACACAAAGTGTGATGAAACTTCACCAGGAGCAGAATTTAAAAAGGTAAGGATCACTGGAAGCCACCTGGAAGGCTGGTTGCCATGACCTCAAAATCTCTGATCTAGCATCTGTAAAATGAGAATGATAATGACTCCTACCTCACATTGTTGGTGGAAACATTAAATGACACCATGTATTCAAAGTGACTGTGGTACAGCTCTTGCTCCATGAATTCCAGGTCTCCTTAATCATTCTGTGTTCTAGGTTCTAGCACATGTGTGTGTATGTGGGTATGAGTATGAGTGTATGGGTGGGTAAGTGTGTGAGTGTGTGTATGTGTGACACACACCTGGATCCATCTGGTTACCTGATGAAGCCTGTGTACAACTTCCAAAAATCATATTTTTAATTAAAAAGTACATAGTATTATAAGAATACAAATCATACTAAAACATAGCTATCACAATATTTTAGAATATATGCAATACACTAATATGTGTTTCTTTATTAAGACATTATACAATGAAACCCAATAGCAGCTTTAATAACTACTGTATTTTCAAGGAATAAGCACAAATGTTTTGGGATATATATGATAACTTTAATATGATTAGACAGTATCTGTGATTTCTATTGGTGAGAAAGTCACAAGTACTGCCAGTGCCACTGTCATCTTTTGCCTACATTCACACTTGAAATAAAGGCTAAATTCTAGTCAGAGTTTAGTGTAAGTGAAGATGTAACTTTTTCTCATCCAAGTTCAGTTTTTATAAACACTCCACAAACCCAATGGGTCAACGGACCCTGGACGAAACTTCTTACTTAATTTATACTTTAAAAGAAAGAGGAATAAAGAGGAAAAAGAAGACCATTTTAATATTTAATATTCCCTACAAATAATTTTATTCCTATTAAATTTCCTACTATACACAGGAATATCTTTTCTCCATGATTCTCTCATTTCAAAATGATCACTCGTTGAATTGGACATATACCTACATAATGCTTTGATTTAAATGTATTTTAATGAATCTTTAGACCTAGATAAATGGATTTACAGAAGTGCTACATTAAAAAGCCATTTTAAGTTTGGGATCGAAAGGACCTTTAATTTATAGCTCCAGAAAATATCCATTCCATGGCTCAAAGATCCTTGTGGATTATAAAAGAGGAAACGACTAACAGAAAAGGAATTATTCACCACATTATTAAACATGACAAAAAGCTTCTGAATTGGAGCTTAAAACGGCCTATTTAAGATTCCAGCAATCCCTAGGACTTTGGCAACAAAAATGTTCAAAAGCCTTTTATAGTTGCTGTCAGATTTCTGTAAAGCATTTGAGATTCCTGTGAACTTATTTATATAACAAGCTAAAACCTGAAGCCGACTTGAAAGTCTTTCTATTCTAATTATGTAGAAATGGAAATGTCTAGAAATGATGTTCAGTGTTCTCCCAAGAATATTCTCTTGAAATGGTGGGTTCAGAACCGGGTATTTAGAAGAAGGAATGAGAGGGTTGCTGCTATGGCTTATTATAAGGAACCATTACAGCAGATATACAAACTATAGTTTAGCAAAGTGGTTTCAAAGAACTGCCATTTAGCTATTCTCTGTGCAGCAGCACATTCTAAATGACTGTTCATATTGTTCCCTCCTGGCCTACTATAGTGGTTTATTTCTGAAACTCTATAGTTCATGTGTAATCATGTAGCAAAATAATTCAGGATATAATGACCCACCAGGATCTCAGCTGATTGTGGTTCTTATCACAATACTGCTTCTGATGCTCTGTGTGGCTTTCCAAGCCAACTCTTTAACCTCTTATGTTTCAGCATTTCAGTTTGACATCTGGTCCCTCTGTGTTCAGAGAAGTCCGCATATACCCCAAGCTGGAAATGCTAGGAGATATTGCAAAGAAGAATCAGATGGGTTTTGGGAGCCAGTATTATGACTGACAGCCCTAAAATGGCTCCTAATCAGCCCACCACCTCCTGCTATTCACACCCTTAGATGATCTTCTCTTCCTTTGAGTGTGGGCTGGACTCAGTTAGTTCCTTTTAACAAACAGAAATGTGATTTGTTTATAAACGCCTGTGACATCATCTTTTCACCCTTTCTTTGCCCTCTTCTTGCTGGCTTTTTGAGACGACACAAGCTGACCTATGCAGCCCCATGTGGCAAGGAACTGAGACCAACAGTCAGCAACCCTAGAAGTACTGAGTCCTGCCAACAACCATGTGAGTGAATCTGGAAGTGGAATGTCTCTAATCCTGACAGTAAGATAATGACACCAAGAGCTGAGATGTTAAAGGACATAGTGTCTCAGAACTAGCAATGAAAGGTCTCAAAAAGGAATATGAAACCAATTTTTTTCTAGCTCCAAATCCTGTGCTTCATTCACTGCATTACACTGTGTCTCCAAAGGAGTTCTGTTCCAAATACTGAACTGGGTTTTGCCTGTCTGGAAGTTGGAACTCATTTCCCTAGAGATAAAACAGCATGACTGAAATCAACAGGGTTCTGACACAATAGCAGAGAGGGGAAGGCAGAGGAGATGGGGTGGGAGGGCTCGCAAAGGTGCCTGTGCCAAGCACTCCTGAGTTTTAGCGGTCTGATCCAGGCAGCTCCTGGGGGCTGGAGGAGTGGAGAGAAGTCCAAGAGCCAGACTGAGAAGAAAATCAGGCGGCCTCATTTCACACTTCCTGATTTGAGTTAGTTTGACTTGCTACTAGGATCTTTGCAGATTAATTAATTAAAAATCTCAAGATGAGATTGAAACAGCCTCATTGTCTGGGATGATATTGGAGGTTTATTGTCTCACAGCTGAGGAAATCAAGGACGCAGACACACAGGAAGTGAGGTTAGGTGGGGAAGTTTAAGAGACCAAAGAAAAGAGACTAGCTCTCTGCTGGAGAGGGGGGTCAGGGAGAAATGAGTTGCAGGTCTGCAGCGAAACACGGGGATTTATAGATGCCTGGTGAAGGGGGAGTGACTGATTTACATAGGGTGAAAGATTGGTTGGACTGGTGTGCCATTGCATAGGGCATGAAAAACTGGTTAGACTAGGTGTGTCATTTGCATAGGATGCAAATTTCGGGTTGCCCCACCTTAATCTTTTAATTTCAGGTCCTCTGAGCTGTGCCATGTTGCCTATTTCTTTACTGTACGTATAGTAACCAAAAAAAAGGGGAAGATGGAGCCTCCATGTTGGACACCCCTGGCCTCCAGGTAACCCTTTTTTACACGCACAGCTGCCAGCATTCCCCTGTGAAAACTTCCAGCTTGCTTATCTATGTTTGCAGCTCGATTTTTCAGGCTGCTCTTTGTTAGGAAAAAGATAATTTCTTGGGCTGCTTTTCATTAGAAAGAAAATTCTGCTGAGACCTCTTTTACCCTTACTATCAGCTTAAATAAGTTATTTCTACTTCCTGTATCAAAATCATCCATATTTAGGGTGAGCCTTAAATCCAATGACTGGTATCTTTATGAGAGAAGGGACTGGGAGATTTGGGCACAGTGACCCAGAGGAAAAGATCACGTGGAGACAGAGGAAAGATTGGAGCCAGAGTGCCACAGCCTAGGAATATCAGGAACCACCAGAAGCTGTAAGAGACAAGGAAGGACGTTCCCTTGAAGCCTTCTGAGGGAGTCTGGCCCTGCCTGTATCTTGATTTCAGACTTTTGGCTTCCAGAACTGTGAGAGGATAGATTCCTGTGGTTTTTAAGTCACCACGTTTGTGGTAATTTGGTACAGCAGCCCTTGGAAATGAATACCGACACCAGTGATACTAATATTCAGTTAGACGTGAGAGCCACCACTTGAAGCTGTCCTGCCAACCTTGCCAGGTGAACCATTATTTAGCTCAAGGTAGGGGCCAGATGGAAATCATGAACAACGAGAACATCAGCTGCAATTATCACCAGAAAACTACCTTCACCTTCAAAACAAAACAGTAAAACCCAATGTGTCAAAAAGTCTTCTTTGAATAAGGCTGTTGTGAGACGCTCAGAAATAGCATAAACCAAGACCTATATTACACTGTAGTCGGATATCATTTCAAGATTAGCAATGTGAGCAAATCCTTAACAAGTGAGAGTTTCCCTTCCCCTTCCAGATTAAATTTTAAAAGCCTGAGAACATCAGGGATGTCATCCTAACTTGGATGTTAGCTGCTGTCAATTTCTCTTGAGCCCTTCCTTTTCTCCTTCCTTCTTTCCTCTTTTACAACCAGATATTAATAGTTAGTCCTGCTCCAAGAGAGCATTGGAAGCCAGAATAAGGACATATCACACTCAGAACTAAACTGTGTGAAACAGCAATATTATGCTGTCTGTGACTTGATAATTAGATGTAATTAAATTGCTGGCCAAGATATTCCATACCCACGCAATTATAAATACCAACTAGTGAAGGCAGGAAATCAAAGAACGAAAGCTGAATGCTATCAGTAGACGTATCAGAAAACATCAAGGAAAGCTTTCTCTGAAGAAAAAAGTATGCAACTCTTTTAAAGAAAGCATAGTCATAAAATGAAATTGAAATGTGTATTTTTTTGTTTTATTGGCTTTATTTCAAATGGCGATTATTAAATCCTGATAGTCAATTAAAAAAAATTCACCAAACTAGAAATCTGCTGAAGTATATATGTATAAGCATGCCGACATATATTACAAACTATTGAATTGAAACATTAAAACATTCTCCATAGCAACCGTAAATCGAACTGATATTTCATTTTGGTTCCCCTGATGCCAATACATATAGTACATTAAACCCACAGCTTTCAAAGCATAAAAATGTCTTTGAAAACATAAGTAATCTAGAGATGATGTTCAAATATAGTGTAACATACACCTTGTTTTATCATTATTATTTCTTTCCCAAGATTACATTTCTATGAGAAAAAAAAAAAAAGAGGAGTCTTAATATGATACTGGGTCATTAATTTTAATGATGAAAAGAGAAATTCTGACTTTACCAATTCTGACCATTGGGGAATCTGTGCCCATAGTAATATATTACTTATCTCTTACTTGCACTTTTACCAAAAATCTCAAGTTAAAGACCACAGAATGTATAAGCTAGAAAAGATGAGTAAAAAGGACAGTGATGCTAACCAAGAAAAAAAGAGGAAAAAGATTCCAGTTATGGCCTCAAAGTCACTGATTTCCATAGAAGGAGATTAAACATACGCGTTTTCAACCTTCGCTGCCAGCAAACAATGTTTTATAAATGTCTCTTAATGAAGGAGGAGGTCAGGTACAAATGTGAAGGTCACCTATGTTTTCTTCCAAAGTATCATACGGCATAGAGAAAGAGCCTAAAATATGCCTCCCGATTGGAATTGGAAATGAAGTGGTCCCTTGTTTGACGCCAGAGAAAGTATCCTGAGAAAGTGTAGCTCTTAGCATTTTTCCCTCCGAGGATTTAGTGAAAATCAACAGTACCCGCTGGACAAAACCACTTTAGATAAAGAGGAATGGGGGATTTAAGGGCTCACAAAATGTACTTAAAAGTTTAGAAACTGGGCTTTCAAATTATACCAGAGAAGTTTTATATCAATTAAGTCCTGTTTTGAGCTAGGATCCATCATTATGGGAGGCAAACCAAAATCTTAAAAAAATATGTAAGTTCAAAATGTGAGCTATGCCTAAGGAGGTGCCATGGAATTCACTAGGAGGTAAGCCCACTAAAAATTACATTTTAAAAAGCAATCTCAGCAATGTGTTCTTCCCTGAAACCACAAATTCCTTTTGAATCAATATTTGTTATAAGTCATTTTCAACATTTTTTCATGAGCAACACAACACCATGTCTTCAGGGGTCCAAGAAGAAATCTACAGGACTTAAAAAAGCACAAGGGAGTGAATATGGGGTCATAGCTTTTGTCATTATTGAAAAGAGGTGCTGGTAAGTTCCATGCATTAAAACAGATCATGCAAAGCATGTTTGATGGACTAAGATAAATAACATAGCAGACTCACTCTTGCATGTCCAAGTGTACTTTTGAGATGGTGAAATACATTTGATGCACTGAAACATGAAACCATCAAAATCTACAGCTGGAAGGGACCTTGGAGATGAATCATTTGAAAGCCCTCCGGAGGAACCCAAGTTCCAGCAAATATGAAGAACGTGACCAAGGTCACAAGTTAGTTGGCAGCTGAACTTGGACCAGAATACTGATCTAATTTTATTATACACACTTTTAGTTTCTAAACACCAAGAGACATGAATGTACCAACAATGAGTACAATCACACGCTGTGCCTAAAATAACAATTACAAAAATAAACCTAGAGCCTGCGTTAAATTACTCACCTGTGTTCTTCCCCCACCGTACAGAACATTTCCATTAGCACAAAGATCCCTCATGTTGCCACTTTCTGGCCACATCAATTTTCCTCCCACCCTCACTCCCCTATCCATCCTTAATCACTGCCAACCACTGATCTGTTCTCCATTTCTATACTTTTGTCATTTTAAGGAAGTTATATGAATGGAATCATACAACATATAACCTTTTGAAATTGGCTTTTTACACTCTGCAAAACTCTCTGGAGAGTAAGCTCTATGTATCAACAGTTCATTGGAATGCAGAAAGCTTGCCTGGTATGGATGTACCACAGTTCATTTATTCACCTGCAGAAGGACATCTGGATTGCTTCTCATTTTTGACCATTATGAATAAAGCTGCTAGGAACATTTCTTTAAGAGTTTTTGTGTGGATCTAAAGTTTTGTCTTTCTTGGATAAATGCCCACGATCACGAATGCTGGGTTGTCTCAGTCTGCCTGTGTTGCTATAAAGGAATACAAGAGCAGCCAGGCCAGTAGCACAGGCCTGTGGTCCCAGCTACTCAGAAGGCTGAGGTGGGAAGGTCTGTTGAGCCCAGAAGTTTGAGGCTACAGTGGGCTATGATGACACCTGTGAATAGCCATGGCACTCCAGCCTGGGCAATATAAAAAACAAAACAAAACTATCTCTTTTATTAAAAAAAAAATATATATATATATATATATACACACACACACACATATATATATGTATATATATATATGTGTCTGTGTCTGTGTGTGTGTGTGTGTGTGTGTGTGTGTGTGTGTGTAAAGGAATACCTGAAGCTGGGTAACTTACAAAGAAAAACAGTTTATTTGGCTCATGGTTCTGCAGGCTTCACAAGCAGCATGATGCCAACATCTGCTTCTAATGAGAACCCCAGGAAGCTTCCACTCATAGCTGAAGAAGGGGAGCCAGCATGTAGAGATTTCATGGTGAGACAGGAAGCAAGAAAAAGGGTAAAGGTGCCAGGCAATTTTGAACAACCAGCTCTCAGGGAAATGCTCCAGGAACATTTCTGTTCCTGGAGTGAGAACTTGCTCAATACTACGCGGACAGCACCAAGCCATTCATCAAGGATCTGCCCCCATGACCCCAACACCTCCCGTTAGGCCCCACCTCTAACACTGGGGATCAAATTTTGACATGAGGATTGGAGGCCATCCAAACTATAGTAGGTTGTAAGACAGTTATTTGTTTAGTTTTTAAGAAACTACTAAACTGTCTATGTGGAGTGAGTGTATCATTTTACATTCTTACCAGCAAACAGGCAAAAGTAGTTTAATAGAGAAAGGATAGATTTTCCAACAAATAGTGCTAATGCAGTTGGGCGCGCATGAAGAAGTCTCACAAGATCTGATGGTTTTATAAGGAGTTTCCACTGTTGCTTGGCTTATTCTTTCTCAGCTGCTGCCACGTAAGACATGCCATTCACCTTCCGCCATGATGGTGAGGCCTCCCCAGCCAGGCGGAACTGTGAGTCTGCCAGGCGGAACTGTGAGTCCATCAAAACTCTTTTTCTTCACAAATTACCCAGTCTTGGGTATGTCCTTATCAATAGCGTGAAATGGACTAATAGACGGGAAGCGGGGAAGGAGGAGGGGAAAGAATAAAAGAAACAAGAAAGAAAATAAAGAAGAACTTTCACATAAACCTCACAACTTGAATAAAAATCAACACAAAATCAATCATTTTCCCCACATCTTCACCAGCATTTAGTGCTGTCACCTTTTTATATCAGCCACTGTGATAGGTGTGTAGTGATATATCCATGTGGTTTTAATTAACAGTTTCCTTAATGAAGAACATCTTCTTATTTGTTTGAGTTACATGGCTGCCCATGTCTTCTGCCCATTTCCAACTGCTTTGCCTTTTTCTTGTTGAGTTTTTCTAGTCTGTTATAAATCCTAGATAATAGCCATATTTTGTATATGTTTCAAATATTTACTGTTTTCAAATATTTACTCCCAGTCTGCAGCTTGTCTTTTTGGCTTCTTAACTGAGTCTTTCAGAGTTAATTTTTTTAATTTTGTAGTCAAACTAATCAATTTTTCCTTTTATGGCTCATACTTTTGATGTCAAGTCTAAGAACTTTTTGCCTAGACACAGATCCCAATGACTTTCTCCTCTGTTATTTTCTAAAAGTGCTACATTAATGTTCATGATCCATTTTGAATTAATTTTGTGCAAGGTGTGTATAGGTTAAATTTTTTTCCTAACTGTAGGATTTGTTGAAAAGGCTATTCTTTCTCTAACTGAATTGCATTTATTTTTATTTATTTTATTTTTTTTTTTGAGACAGAGTTTCGCTCTTGTTACCCAGGCTGGAGTGCAATGGTGCGATCTCGGCTCACCGCAACCTCCGCCTCCTGGGTTCAAGCAATTCTCCTGCCTCAGCCTCCTGAGTAGCTGGGATTATAGGCACGTGCCACCATGCCCAGCTAATTTTTTGTATTTTTAGTAGAGACGGGGTTTCACCATATTGACCAGGATGGTCTCGATCTGTTGACCTTGTGATCCACCCACCTCGGCCTCCCAAAGTGCTGGGATTACAGGCTTGAGCCACCGCGCCCAGCCGCATTTTTATTTTTGCAAAACAAAACAAAACAAAACAAAACAAAACAAAACAAAACAAAACAAAACGGTGGGCATATTTGTAGGCTTGTTTCTGGGTTCTCTATTCTGTTGCATTTATCTGTGTCTCTACTTCTGTCAATGACACATGGTCATAAATATTACAAGTATGTAAGTCTTGAAACTGGATGACAGACTGATTCCTACCACCTTATTCTTTTTTCAAATCTGTTTTAGCTATTCTAGTTCCTGTGCCTTTATATATAAATTTTAGAATAATCTTGTCTATATCTGCTAAAAATTGTTGCTGGCATTTTAATAAGAATTATATTGAAACTGTGTATCAACTTGGGAGAACTGACATCTTTACTATGAGTCTTCCAACCTGTGACAAGAATATGTCTCTCCATTTATTGAGATCGTCTTTGCTTTCTCTCATTGGCATTTTTTAGTTTTCACCATACAAGTTCTATACATTTTTGACAGATTTACATGTATTTCTTTTTGTGTGTATGCATGTTAAAGGTACTGTATATATTTTTTGGCATCTATGTGTTGATTGCTAATATAAATAAACATAGTTGGTTTCTATATGCTGGTCTTATATCCTGGGGCCTTTCTGAATTCATTTATTATATCTAGGATTTTTTTTAAAAAAAGATTCCTTAGAGTTTTCTATGTAGAACTTGCAAGGAATTCATCTATAGAAAAAAAAGGCCAGTTTTTCTTCTTCCTTTCTAATCTGTATGTCTTTTATTTCCTTTCCTGGCCTCACTGTGCTGGCAAGATCAATAATGAAAGTATTAGAAGTATCAGAACTTAGGAAGGGGTATAAAAAACCAACTTGTTTTCCTCCTCTCACACACTGCTCAACACTTCTCACATCAGATTCTCCAGCAGACACTCACTTGATATCCTATAACTCAATTCAATTCACACATGATCTACCCAGAGATATTGTCAGCTCCAAAAGGTGAGGGGCTCAGTCTCACTTCGGATGTCAGTTTTATACCCCAGGCTGTGAACTGTGGTTCTGACCGGCCAGCTGTAAATCAGGGTTCCCACAACCTCCTCTTCATGTTCAAGAAATTTGCTAGAGTGGTTCATGGGACTCAGGAAAAAGTTTTACTTCCACAGATAAACAACCAGATGGAAGAAGATGGAGAGGACAAGGTATGTGGAAAGGAGCGTAGACCTTCCTTCTCTGGAAAGGTGCCCTCTCTATGAGCACCAGCCTCCAGGCACCACTACAGTTTCTGCAAGCTGGAAGGTCTCCAAATCCTGTCCTTTTGAGTGTTTGTGAAGACTTCATGTCTTATGCATGATTGATTACAGCACTGGTTATTGATGATCATCCTGACCTTCAGACTCTCTCCCCTCCCTAGAGTCAGGAGTTAAGGCTGAAAGTTCTGAGGCTTATACCACAAAGTTGGTTCTCCTGGCAACCAGTCCGCATTCTGAGGCTATCTAGGGGCCTCAGCCATCAGTTATCACATTAGCATTTAAAAAAATACTCTTATCTCCAGAGATTTCACAAGTTTTAGAAACTGTGCACCAGAACCAGGGGCAGAGGCCAACTATGTTTATTATATCGAAATATCACAAAAGAATTCGATCTTCTAACACTAAGTTGAATACTGGTGGTGTGAGTCACCATCTTTGACTTTCTCCCAATTGTAAAGAAAAGCATTCAGTCTTTACTGTTAAGTATGATGTTACCTTTTTGTAGATATTCTTTACCAAGTTTGAGAACATTCTCTTTTCTAGTGTTGAGTGTTTTCATCACAAAGCAGTGTTAAATTCTGCCACATACTTTTTCTGTGTCAACTGATATGATCAAGTTATTTTTCCTTCTTAGCCTGCTAATGTGTATGAAATTAAATAATTCAAACCTAAAATAATTCCATTTAAAGCTGTTGGAGCTTTAAATTATTCTGAACCTTGAGAGGTGGCTATGCCGCCTGAGTCAAACGGCATGCAGGTGCAACTTCTGCCTTTTTTCTTGTAAATAATGAGGAGGACCAAGCAGCGCCAGGGACAGGACCCCTCAGATCATTGCCCTTTCTCACAGAGTAATAAAGTTATCTTCTTTGGAATGTAGCAATCCATACACAATCAAATTACTGTGGCATGTGCACTGGTCTTGTATGGCAAATGTCATTCTGCTGGAACTTCTCCATCTCTGCCTATATATGTGAAACCTCACTTCTCCACTTTGGGTGGCTGATCCAGTTTTGTTCAGTTAGTGTTTCCAGTGAATATCCTCAA
Source organism: Saimiri boliviensis (assembly GCF_048565385.1). Classification (NCBI taxonomy): domain Eukaryota; kingdom Metazoa; phylum Chordata; class Mammalia; order Primates; family Cebidae; genus Saimiri; species Saimiri boliviensis. The sequence continues at coordinate 50,566,122 of NC_133456.1, forward strand.
GCTTTGCACTAGAATAATCTCCACATTTAATGCTATTCCTTGAATCTCATTATCTATGGTTGACATGTGGTAGATTCCACTGCTGATTTTCAAATAGACCCTACTTGATCATATACTTCTCTTTATATATTGCTGAATTCTATTTGTTAACATTTTGTTAAGAAATCTTGACATCTCTGTCTATGAAGGATTCTGGTCTGCAGGGTTTTTCCTACTAGTATTTTCGTATGGGGCAATATAACTTCAAAAATTAAGCAATAACTGAATAGCCTTTCTTCATCTCAGAACGTCTTGATTTCCCCTCCATATATGAAAGACATTTTCACTAGACATAGAATCCTAAGCTGACAGTTATTTTCTTTCAGTATAGAAAAAATATGATGCCACTTTTGCCTGCCTGGAAAACGCAGTCCTCATTACCATTGAGTGGTGAAGAAAGTCTGATTGTCTATTATGCTTCTTCTGATACCCCCCGAGAGGAGGAAAAGATACTTCTCCACTGTTGGTGGAGGTGAAAATTCAGGCGCCCCATGTGAACTCCTTACCACCCAACAGACATGAGAATTGTGGCTCTCTACTTGGCTTTCTGTGATACTAACCTCACAAGGAGGTTGGAGTGTCTCATTACATCCCAGTGAGGGTAGAAGTTTTGGCTCCCACGTGACCTTTGCTGCTGGAGGTAGGGGTAGGCAGCCCACAGGTTTTTTAAGTGTGTGTTTGTGTGGTGTTTAGCTGGAGTAGTATAGACGTTATCTAAAAGTTTTCTCCATACTGCTAGACTGCCCCTTTCCCAGTCCTTCACCTACAGTGAGCAGGCTTTCAGTGTAACTCCACATTTTTTTTTTTTTTTGGTCTGTGCCCTCTGGCAGCTAAGGTTATAGCTTCTTTAGTTCCAGGGCTGGGATACCTAAGGCAAAAGTCACATTAAGGTAATTCATTACCATATTGTTTTTTGTGTCTCCAGGTCTCTAGCTGGTCTGACTTCTCTCCACTCTCAGACTATTTTTAGTTTTGTCTTATTATATAACATCTAGGCTTTACTTATCCTAAATGAGAGAAAGAGGAAAAAGTACACCTGTTTCATTTTTCCAGAAATGGAAGTCCCTTTGTCTTACCTTTTTGAAAACTAAAGTCTTTCTTTTTATTATTATCGTACCAGATCCTATCAAAGAAGAAAAATGAAGACAAAAAAAAAAAAGAATAACAGGGATAGTAAGAGAATATTCACAGCTTTACTTGAGAAGAGGAAGAGGAAGGGATAGAAAGTGGGGAGAATTAGAGTCAAAAGACTCCAGTTCTAATGGAAATATGGTCAGCTACCAACCTCGCATCTCTAAGTATCACTTAAATATTCAGGCAGCCTCAAGTTTTGTTTTTCTTTTCCTGTAAGATGGTGATGATATTGCCTAGGTAACCCTCCACAGTTGTGGGTTTATAAAAAGAGAGAGGATATGGGATGGTGCTTTGTCAATTTTCAGTCAAGGTATAAATATAGGGCATGTTATTGCATTCCGATGATGAACTCCCTGCCTCTTCCCACCTGCTCCAACAAAACCCAGTTCTTTGCAGTTTGTCCTGTGTTTTGGCATTGATTCAGCAACTATAGATCCACCTGCACAAACTATAAATATGAGAGGCATTTTGGGTACCTCTGACTCCCTCTATTCCCCACCAGTCAAAATAAGAATAGCACAGTCCTGATGCTCTACTTCCAGACAGCTCTCAAATCTGTATACTTCACTCCATCAGCCCTAGATCCAGCCCCCATTCTTTCTTGCCTGTACTGTAACAGTCATCTTCCAAGTTTCCCTGCTTCCAAACTCATCTCTAAAAAGACAGATCATCTTTCAAGCACCTGAATCCATTCTAGATTCCTCTAGATCCCTAGAGTTCCTATCTAGGCTTCCCCTTTCACGGGAGCCTTATCTGTTCATTTATTCAAAAAAAACTTAAATGGTTTTCTCTTATTTATTCTAAACTAAAATTTTGACCTAAAAGCATGATTTTAAAACTCTTTCATCCTTTATAATCAACAAATACAACTAACAATACTATTTCATAATAGGAAAATAATTTTATGACTTGTCACATGCACCTTGCTTCATAAAGACAGGAAGAAAACACTGGACACGTAAATGTCAGGCCTCCAAGTCCAAGCCTAGTCAGTATAGCCTTGGGGACCCCAGATGGTCTCTAGAAGCCAGAAAGGCTGTAGTAACTGGGTGGCCATGAAGAGAAGTGAAATAACTAGCTCCTGTCTGGACTGACTGCTCTCGCCCTGCAACATTCAGCCATTGTTCCTGCCCAGTCTTGCAAAATTCTCCCCTAGACATTAGGTTTCTCAAAACTCCCACCCCTTTAACTATGTAATTTACTGCACCCTCCCCTCTGCTTGTGACTGATAACCCCACCCTTCTGACCATACCTGTTTGTAATAGATAACCTCTACCTTTGTGACCATATGCCACGTGATACCCTTCCTCTCCCTAAAATAGATTACCATCTTTAGCCATTTGCCCCATCCTATATAACCAGTCCCCTTTCCTACTCCTCTTGCCTAACTCCTTTCTAGGACTTGGCCTGCTTGCACCCAAGTGTTAAATAAACGGCCTCGTTGCCCACACAAAGCCCACGTGGTTGTCTCTTTACAGGAGTGAAGGGCTTAACAGTAAACAAGAGCTAGTATGTTTCACCAGAGTCTTATGTACACATTACTTAAGAATGGAAACATCAGCCATTTGCAAATCTGCACTATGACTTAGGAAACAAGTACACCATACTTTGCCAAGCTATTAATTAGTGTATAAACCTAAAGTTATCAACAATTCATTCAGCCTCATGCGCTCAACCTACACACATAAACTCTGTTCTAGAAACTGCCTAGCTGACCGGTTCTGACCCAGGTCTACTAGGACCATTTCATGACGAATTTTAGCTCCCCAAACCTTCTACTACGCTTCTCCAATTATTTTGTGACACCTCTCAGTTTCCCTGGTGTGGGTTTACCTTTCCAATGGCAAGCTCATAACATACCTTAGAATCTAAGAATTTTTTCTGATATTCTTTAAAGGGTTTTAGCAAAATAAATGATTAGGATAAATATTTAGAATTTTGCATCTAATTTTAACAGTTATTAATATTACTTCTAGTTAGAGGAGAAAGACTACGGAGTAGGGAGCAGGTTATAGAATGGATTGCTCTTGTTTTTCTATAGTGATGGAAGTTCGAACAATAAAAATGCGTTTACCTATTTCCTCTGAGATTTTAAAAACACACATTAAATGCTAAATATATGTCCTGTCAATTAAAAACTGTAAGAGTAACCTTATAAAAGAAAAAAAAATTGCTCTCGGGAGATAATTAAATACCTATATTGACTAAATATATTTAAAGTGGTTATGATTCAACGTCAGACTAATATTTTTGCCTCTATTTTAATTGCTTTTTTTTTTTTTTTTTTTTTTTTTTTGAGACGGAGTTTCACTCTTGTTACCCAGGCTGGAGTGCAATGGCGCGATCTCGGCTCACTGCAACCTCCGCCTCCTGGGTTCAGGCAATTCTCCTGCCTCAGCCTCCTGAGTAGCTGGGATTACAGGCACGTGCCACCACGCCCAGCTAATTTTTTGTATTTTAGTAGAGACGGGGTTTCACCATGTTGACCAGGATGGTCTCGATCTCTTGACCTCGTGATCCACCCGCCTCGGCCTCCCAGAGTGCTGGGATTACAGGCTTGAGCCACCGCGCCCAGCCTTAATTGCTTTTTAAAAGAAGTATCAGGAGGTTCCAATTAGAAATGTAACTGAAGGCCACTTTGAAGCAATATGCTGTGGGAATTAAATGACGCTGTTTTTTTTATTTTCCTTTTGAAGATACTGGTCATTCTTTTTTTTTTTTTTTTTTCGATTTTTATCTTCAAGAGTTCAAGGAAAGCTTGGTTTTTATTGGAAAGGCGAGGAATACAGCTTCTGACTAAATGTTTATAGCTTCAGTGTGGGATGCCCTTCTCCCTGTCTCTCCTCCTGACGTATTTAATCAACAGAATATTCACAGATCTTTCACCTCCTACAATAGGCCTACTCCAACTCTGTGTGATTTCTCCTATCTTAGGTCCTCTGACATTTATCCTGAAAATCACAACTAAGTACTTGATTCTATGTTACCGTATTTCTTTTCTTCCTCCATATCTCACTTTTTATTTTTAGAAAATGCCTCTAATACAATATAGTGATCATCACCATGCCTAGGATATTGCCTTGAACTAAATAACTATTTAAAAGAAAACAAAATATGGTTGATTAGTATAAGCAACTAATTTCCAGGAGAACTTTGAAACGTGACTTCCCATTTCAAAGGTTCTTTTTACTATTCCCCAGTCTTCAGAGAATCATGTTTCACTGATGTCTAACACATATCCTCGACTTCAGAATATTCTGAGGATGGGCTCCTTCATCAAAGTTAATTGGCGGAAAGTGTCACTCACCAGAAAATTCCATCTAATTGAAAACTGGACTGAAATGGTGAGGCTCAAATGGGGGCTGATCTAAATTTCTCAGCAAGCAGCACTTTAAGGTATCTTAGACAAGATTGCCTTGAGCTGTTAAAAGCTTTGATGCCATCAGCCTTATACCAGGATCAAAAACAATTTTTAACTTTTATTGCAAGCTTTGTTAATAAGTTTCTCCTCTGTTCGTCACAGTTATAAAAAACCTTTAATGTTTTTGTTGCATGGGAATAAAGCTAGGGAGGATGTACATTTCAGGCAAATTGGAGATACATTTTAAAAATATTGTCATCGAGACTGACAAGTGCCAAACCTGGAAACCACTTTCTCCCAAATCAAACACAGCCTGGAGTAATGGTGAATTCAAATCAATACACGAGCCTGTGACAGAGACTATCAGAAGAAACTATTTCTTTTCACCTCCAAAATACTATTTACTAAGCATGACTTCCAAATTTCTACTGCCATAGGCATTTTCACTGGTTTAGAAGAAGACTGCAGGATAGCTAATGTGTTTTAGTTCTTAGATAAGGCTAATGGGTTTCAGCTCTCTTGCCAGTTTTGATCGCCAAATTCTGCCTGTGACACAGTAAAGAATTCTGAAGTTGCTTGTAGGCTTTGTGTAAGAGAGTAACACCACCTATCAGCAACATTTACGGGTATGGCAAACCAGCATTCACTAATAATTCTGGGTCCTCTCCCATTGCCGGACACATGGAAGATCGTTTCCAGAGCCCTCAGTGCAGATGGACAGGGCCACATGACCAGTCTGTCCCACAGACTGTGATCAGTATTGATGTGTGCCACTTCGTAGCCCATATGTGATTTTCTATGCTTCTCTCATCCCTGAAACCTTGAGATAAAGGCACTGTAAGACAGCAGTAGACAAAAATGCTGAGCCACCCCCTTGGAGATAGGAACTGGCCTGGAGCATAACCTGGAACTACCATGGGCTTTGCAAGGATGAGAAAGAATCACAGTTGGTTAAGCCACTGTGCTTTTCATATCATTTGTTATTGCATTATAACCCAACCCCTCTGACTTCTACGCACAGCTCTCAGATCAGGGATTGGAGGTGGGGGCCCAGCACTTAGCACTCCTTAGAGGATTAGAGATCAATAGTCAGGAACACTGGCTCCTCCTACATTTAACACACCTGCAACATCATGGTGCATTTCCCTCTGGTGTGATGGGAATTCTTGTACCCTTGCACAGCTTACTTTCATTTCGATGACTACTAGTTGTGACCTGCAGCTTGGCTCTTGCCTGTCTCCTTTATACTTTCCTTCTTTACTTAGGCACACAAATGTTCTAGAGCATGCCTGATCTATCATCCTAATAAATATGTTAGGTATTCCTCTGAAAAGAAAAAGAAAAAGTTACCATTTTCGTGGCTGTTTTCAGTGCCTGTGAACACAGCAGCACATTAAACTTTTAAGTATTTCAGTCAAGGGGTCACTTGGGTTAGCCTGTATTTTGGCAAGTAAATCTACAGTTGCTGCCAATTGCATCAGAAAGATTCCTGTACTTTTAGCAGACCTGTATCAGCAGAAAAGGAGCAAATGGATCTGCTCATTGGACCAAATGACCACCACACCTCAGGAACAAAAGCTTATACTTCCACCTCACCGACTAGATGCCAGGACATAGTCTACGAGTTTTACCGGTATCAGTGAATTTAATCCTCCCAACAACTTTAGAGAGCCTGGCTAATTTTACTCCCATTTTACAGATGAGACAAGTGTGTGAGTTTACATGCTTACAAAGAGCATTTATCTTTTATCATTCTAAATAGAGTTTTTACACAAAACATAGGATGAGCAGTTAAACATTAGATAAATAATAAAATCATTTTAGTATATGTGCCATATGTTGCATGGGACATACCTATCCTAAATTTTTTTTTTTTACATTTATCTGAAATTCAAATTTGGCTGGGCCCCTGTAGTCTTTTTTGCTAAATATAGCAACTCTAAATAGAAGCTGGATTTCAAATTTTGTCAATACTCAATGTCTAACTTTATTAAGCAACCAAGCTAAGCTGATCGTATGTCTCCATCAAACAAAGTTAAAGACAAGTTTTTATAAAAATCTTTGAATCTAATCTACTATAAAAATAAAATGCCAAAATGAGTTTTACTACCGAAATTTGCAGATATTGCTATGTAGATTCCGCCAGTTGTCATATTTTATATCTAAATTAGTGAAAATCCTATCACTTGTGTAAGGCATTCACTTTGTTTGCATTGGGGGCTGAGGTTTGCAAGAAAACAGAATATTCCTTTTTGTTCTTTTTTTTAAAAAACTTTAATAACATGGGACCTCTTAAAACAGAAGCATGAATATTCTAGGTCAGGCATAGATGAAAGGACATAATAAATAGAAAACACTGCTCTCCCAATGTATCCTGAAAAAGTCCTTGTCAATCATTTCCAGTAAAGTGAATAAAAAATAATGCTTACCATGGCAAGAGCACATACTGAGTTTAACATGGTGGGAACAAATCATAAAATAGGTGCAGGGTGAGGCCAAATTTTAAAATCAAAGATACCTTGGAATAATGTACTTTCAGAGATTCTCAATAACAGCATTGTAAATTCTTCTTCTCTCTTCCATGTTCTGTTTCATGCAGGACCATGAGTTACTGCCAACAGGTTAATATCTACTCTCGGCTGTTGATTCAGCCCAAACGCTGTGTGTCTCCAATCTCCATTCATCAAGGGCTTCAAAACAATGTGTTTATCCTTCTACTTGTTGTGAATATTAATAAATTAAGATCTTTAAACTGTCTAGGAGGAAGTAAGAAATAACTGCCAAGAGCTTGGGCATAGATGAGGTATTTACATACATTAGAGAAGTACCATTAACAGTAATTAATGATGCTTTTACATCTCAGAATGCAGTGCAACAGACTGTGGATTTGTTTTGGAGGTGTCTGCAATCATAACACATATCTCATGCTAAATGGATACTTAGCCATTTTTAATAATTTTAAACTGATGTGCTATTTAATGCTTTGGCAGTAACACACAGTTTTAGGAAGACAGTTTTTGAATTTAGAATTTTTATTGAATTTTATTAAATTTAATGAGACTGCATTACTTACATTCTACCTTAATTCTTATGCTTATAAAGGTCACAACAACTAATTTTAAAAGTTGTATTTTAGAAAAGCAAATTCTGTCGGTTAATGACTATACAATTAAACCATAATTCCACTACTTTCCAAAGCAAGCCTACATTTAATACTGTGGTTTGTCTTCATGAGAGGTATTAAAGTGCAAAAGTTTAAAACATATCACTGTTGTGAAGGAGAACAGATACAAATAGGAGAATTTTATTAACTCCAGATTCTTTTCTTGACTTTGACTTTCGATTAGAACTAGAGTACACAGAACTCAGCAGACTACGGTAAGGAGTGTTTACCTCAACTCAACTTCCGAAGAAGTTAAAATTAAAAACATATCTCCCCTAAGTCAATACATTCCTCAGTATTTCACTGGTGACTTTAGTACCGATTTGCCTGAAGAAACTAAAAGTAAAATGGAAAATAAATTTGCTTTGAGGAAGTCAAGGCTGTGTGGAATAGAAATTTGAGCAAAAATTCTTAACCCAGTCTATAGACTTTCCATAAAGGAAAGGAACTGTAAAACAGATTTGGGGGAACTCTGACACAAATTACTACGCTATCACTTACATGCCCGTTTTTAGACTGAGAGGTTCCTCAATTCCTTTTTCTGTCTGTCTCCTTCATTTCCATCGGTAACAACTGTTCAACCCTTTGCTAGTAGATCTTCATTTTAATTCCTGACAATATATGTGTAAAATTAAGATAAGTCTCTTTGCACTGTTTGCAGCATGGCAAGAGAGTTTACAAGGCAATAATTCTAAATATAAAAAACAAACATGCTACCTGATTTTACAAATTTAAGGGAATATGTAGGAGTACTACTCAAACTTGGAATCTTTAAAAATACACTTGTTGCTTGTCAGAGCTCAAAGAGTACAGACATATTGTTTGAATTCTCAATAATAACAAGAAAATCATGGAGGATTGATCATGAGAGTATTTTCCTTCATCTTAGCCACAATAGTAAGACCTCTATGCTACACTCCTTTTATAATTAGGCAAAAATCTGACACAAATCCCGTGAAGGAAAAGCTGGTTATTTCGGTTTATTCTTCAGACTTCCACATCAGGAAAACATGCCCCCTTTTGATAGGACTATCTCCTTCTTCCCCACATAACAAAAATGAGAGCATAAAGAGAAATTATTGATACACGTGAGCAGCTAAATGCAGACATGCTAACTTCAGTAAGGCACTCATCTCACAGAGGAGGAGGCAATACAGAACTCCATCTCCAGTAAAGCATCTCCTCAAAAACTTCTAACTTTCTTAACATCTACAGAGAAGTCTTAATACAGATGTTAGCAAATTCACCAGCCACACACCATCTTGTCATTTGACCTTTGATTTCTTTAGTTCAGTACTCTCTAATTCCAATAGACAAGATTCAGAGATGTCTGTAATACTTCATCTGCCCGAAGGAAGGCAGTGATATAATATCCACACAAGTCTTGAACTTTTAAAATCCATTCTCACCGATATGGGGGAATATGAACTAGAAGAAAGACTGAATGCCATGCTTGAGTTTTTACCATCAAATAAAATCTACAATGTGTTGTGTGACAATGTATTTATTTTGAGTGTGTTTTAAAAATGATACCTGCTACAAATATCATGGATCTGTATATTCTTGAAGTCCCATAGGTTATAAAATAGCAAGGCAACCATGGCCAAGATAGAAGAAGTGAGGACACTGCTCTTTTCAAGACACATGCGGGTTCAGCATACATGTTTATTGTGATGCTTGTTGCTAATGATGGTGACAGTAGCCAATGTTTACCAAGGGATCACTATGCGGTCAGCACTATGGACAGCGCTTTGCGTGTTGACTCACTGGATCCCCATCATATCATTTGGAGGCAAGTACAATCAGCAACATTCCTTCATGGATAGAGGAAAACAACGGACAGTAATCACCCTGCACAGCAGTAACCTTGGGAGTTGAGCTTGATAGATCCACATGTTTATTAAGCTCGTGTCACTCATATAAGGAGTCAGACTTCAGTCAGTCTCAGCTCCACCTTTACTATTACCTTGGGCAAGTTACTTAACGTCGCAAAGCCTCAGTTTCTTCACTTGTCACATACGGGTGACAGTACTACTTGCCTAACAGAAAATTCAACTCAAACTTGGAAAGAGGCGATTGAGCATACTGTATTCCTTCACTGTAGAAGTTCCCACTACTGGGCCTGACATTCTGTTTACAAGTTAACTGACACTCTCAAAAGAGGAAATAATTAGTATCAGCTATTACAGACCAGGAGGACATTATCCTTTCTGTATCCAACCCAACAATCTACCAAGCTGAATGTATAGGTATATATATATGCCTCTCAAATGCCTTTCAGCCTGACTTTAACATCATACTGGGTGTCCTATCAATTAGTGAATGGAAAAAATCTTGACATGTTCATTTTATATTTGCACAAAAGCATGAATTTGCATTTCTGCAAACTGTCTTAACACAGGACTGCTTTGAGGATTGAGAAAATGCATATGAAATGTTCAGCACAGGATCTGTTACCGATGATTCACTCAATGTCATCTGTCACATCACTACTATGATTGTCTCTATAACCGATCACCAAAAGTAGACTATTTAGAACTTTTAATGTGAAGAATGGTTGTTTCTATTTACTCATATTCAAATACAAACAAAAGTTAATCACTAACTGTGAGAATAGATCTGAAATTATATACTGCTACTCACAGCTGAAGCCACTTTAAAATCTGGCCTTGAGAGTGATCATCTCACACCTCACACACCCAATACGAAAACGGAGTTTTAAGATACCCACTTTCTATGCACAGAAGGTTGTGCACCAGACAGGCTGCTTGGAGCCTTGGTGCCATCACCTCTGGTAAACAGGATTCATTAGAGTGATAATTGACAGTTGTTTCCCTTTCTAAGTGATTGCTCTGTAGTTCCATTATGTTCTGTCAGGGAAGTGCTAGCAATTAATTACCAATCAACTAAACACCAACTCTGCTTGCAGCCAAAGGTTTGGAACCATTTATCTTGAGGGTGGAGGGAGGTGGCTGCGAGAGAGGTAAATCCACCTCACCCAATACATAAAGTGCTCTGTAAAGACCATATTATAAGGGTGCATGGGGAGGGATAGAGCCTCTGAGAGGACAAGAGACCTCCATTTCTACTTTTGAGGCTTTGGTGTATTAAAAGAAAGAAAGAAACTTTAAACCAGTGGTCCAAAAAGTATCATCTGTTTTAAAATAGAACACTTTGAACACTTAAAAATACACTGCAGAATAATTATGATAGTCACAAGATCATGACAAAATGTCTTGTTTAAGCCACATGTATAGCAAGTAAATATGGAAGTGGTATGACAGAGGACATTAATACATTCTATTAAAGCTTTTCTGTGCAATCTTTCTACTGGAAATAACACATAAACTCTAAATTGAGGCATTTTGTGAAACCTTGAGATCCAAGGATTTGAGCTTCGAGAGGCCCCTCTGCAAGCCGTCAGACCCTGAGGTCTGATTTTTCTGCAAGCCATCTGAGGTCCTAAACCTTAATTGCTTGCTTCCTTTTCTGTTTGCTTTGTTTTTATTTTTTTCCAATATAGAACCAATTGGTAGCTTTTTATATAGATCCTGGGGATGCAACCTCACCACTCTCTAACTTCTTCCATTAGCTCAAGTCACTCCCACAGCCAAAATGGTTTCTGGATTCCCTAGATTCTTAGTATATGTTATTTACTTTTTTAAATTACATAATCACACACAATTTCAGTCAATTTCACATTCAAGTGTCTCATATCATCAACAAGACTGTAGTTCCTTGAGGACAAGGACACATCTTCACAGGGTAATTAACAATTACTGAGCGCTCCCTGCTGACTGGAATCAGGTTATGGGGCAGAGCAGGCAGACAAGCAAGCAAGCGAACAAAAGCAACTTTTATTTGCTGCTCCCATATTTCTCTGCCATGGCAAAGGCAAGTCAATGCTTTAAAAAAAAAAAAAAAAAAAAAAGGATTTCATCGATTTCAGGTCTCCACAGAGCCCTAGGACCTGTTATTTGAAGGCTCTTGACCTACTGCTATGTCCAAACATCTGTTGACATCTGCTTCTCTGTTCTGTGGTGTTTTTCAAGGGATGCTAGGTATTCTTCATGGTCAAAAGGGAATGGTGCTCTCTCAAAGAAACTGGTGCTGAAAGGAGTAAGGGATTAGTTACCTGGGCAAGAAGCAGAACAAGAACTGGGTAGAGGTCAAGAAAAGCCTAAGGCTAAGTGAGAAAGACCAACAGAAGCAAAGGAGACAGCCAATCAATGATACATTTCCCCCACCCGTGGCCTAGGGGTCAGTAGTGGTAGAAGAGGAACAGACCAAAAAGGCACAGGGGCAGGAGGTGACCAGTCCAGGCCTCTCCAGTCAGATTCTTAGAAATCTAACAGCTAATGGGGAATACTGGAGCCTCCAGTGCAACCCCCAAGACAAAAGCACTCTGGCTGTTCCTGAAACACACAAGGACACAGATTAGAGGAGAGAAAGAAAACAAAGGGCTCATTTACAAATTTTTATTTTGACATTTACTTCAAACTTATCTACGTGGCCAGAGAATTAGATGAGTATAAGGGACACCTGTGGATGCCCCAGATTCACCACCTATCATATTTTTTCCCCATCTGCTTATCATTTGCCCACTTTCTTGCTTGCTTTCTCTCTATAGACACACTATTTCTTCCTGCCTCGTTTGAAAATAAATTGCATTCAGTGCATACTTCTCAAAACTAAAGATATTCTTTTCTACCACAGGACAGTTACGAATTTCAGTAAATGGAGCACTGGTAATATTATATCCAGTCCACTGTCTTCTGTTTCTCAGTTTTGTCAATTAACTCAACGATGTTACTTTTGGCACCTTCCCTTCTTCAGTATGAAATCCAAGATAGGATCCTATTTAGTGTTCATATCTCTTAAGTCTCCTTTAATCTCAAACATTACTTTGCCTTATTGACTTTTCTAACAATACAACTCCATGTCCCATACCACCCACCACCCCACCATCTCTCTTCTCTTCTCTCTCTCTCTCTCTCTCTCTCGTGTGTGTGTGTGTGTGTGTGTGTGTGTGTGTGTGTGTGTGTGTTTAAATAGAACTATTCATCATTTGTGGTCTCTCTACCATGTCCTTGAGTTTAGATTCAGGGTCTATATTCTGGACCCTGGGAACCATATTGGTTATGCTTCTCAAGATACTATATCAGGAGACACAAAAATATCTATTTGCTCATTAGTGGTGATGTGAATTCTGATCACCAGTCAAAATGTTGTGTGGTTTCTGCACTATACGGTTACTATTTGTTTTTTTTTTCCCAAACACAAGACTGCTTAATATTCTGAGTGTCTATTAGACAGGCAAAGAATCTAAGCTCATTATGTTTAGTTACATACTAACAAAGTAGGCACATTTATAAGAGCTTACAGTTGTATTTTGTTTGTCTAAAATAATGACATGTTAGGACCCATGCATAATTGCTCACTCTGTGTTGTCTACCATTCTGAGCAATAAGCTTTTATTATGCAAAAGCTGTGTGGTTTGTGAGCCATTGTTTGTATGGGTTTCTTCAGGCCCTCTCATAAAATAACACATACAATAACCAATAAACATGCCCTTTTCTTAAACATGGTGCAGGGTAGATTTTCACATTTCATAGAGCATTTCAGGGCTGTTCAAGCTGAGAGATATTTGAAATCAATTGGTCCAACCCCACACATGTTTACAGTTGAGAAAATCAAGACCTAAGGAAGAAAAAACGACTTGCCTAAGGTAATACAGTATAATAGTTCTTTATAAACTGAATTATAAAATCAATTTAGTGGGCCATGACCAGCATGTTTTAAACTGAAATAAGATTTTTAAAAAATCTGAGTACTTAGCATATAGCAAGGGTAAACAGTGTTTGGTGAAACCTCTATTTTAATTATCTATGTTTAGGAGTATAGATGCTCTCCTGTACTAATGGAATATAAATACTTTTTTTAAGATGGGGATCTGATTCTGTAACTCAGGCTGGAGTGCAGTGGCATGATCATAGCTCACTATAACCTCAAACTCCTGGGCTCAAGCACTCCTCCTGCCTTACCCTCCTGAGTAGCTAAAACTACAGGCATACACCATCACGCCTGGCTAATTTTTAAAAAAAATTTTTGTACAGACAAGGTCTCACTATGTTACCCAGGCTGGTCGTGAACTCCTGAGCTCAAGCGATCCTCCTGCCTCAGCCTCCCAAAATGCTGGGACCACAGGCAAGAGCCACCTTACCCAACCACAAAATGTATTTCCTATTGAATTCTGTGGTTGAAATCCTTTATAGAACTCCATTAGAAGTAAGCCAAAACCAGTGGTCATTCTACTAGGAAAGTATTTTGCCAAATTTAGTGTAAAAACAAATAAACACTGAAATGCAGCTTCTGATTTAACAGTTCTGGTATGGACCTGAGATTCTGCATTTCGAATAGGCTTCGAGGAGAGATCTAAGCTGCTAGTACTGGCCTATCAACTACCTTTGAGAAGTATGATAAAAAAAAGAAAAACAACAACAAAAAAACACTGCATCTGAGGGAAAATCTATTTTATATTGAAGAATGTCTACCTAAAGTAAGTAGTATGTACATATATACATCTATACATGCACACACTTTTATTGCTAACAATTTGAATAGGAACAACTAATTCTTGAAAATGCTTAAAAACAAAACAAATTCACGACCAGCCTGACCAACATGGTGAAACCCCGTCTCTATTAAAAATGCAAAAATTAGCCAGGCATTGTGGCAGGCACCTGTAATCCCAGCTACTCCAAAGACTGAGGCAGAAGAATCACTTGAACAAAGGAGGTGGAGTTGGCAGTGAGCTAAGATCATGCCACTGCACTCCAGCCTGGGGGACAAGAGTGAGACTTCACCTCAAATAAAAATAAAGTAGCAAAATAAAACCTTCCACAGAGAAACACCTCAATTCACTACAGGAAAAATGTGCTAATTGTGATAGTAATAAGAGCCCTGGGATTTACTGGTGTTCATGATGACACATACGAGACCCAGTGCATCCATAACCCAGCTGAGGCTGATATGAGTTCCCCCAGATTACATATGAAGAAACAACCCAAATTAGCTTATTTTCTCCAAGGTCACCTTGCTTGAGAGTAGAGGGACACAGATTAGAATCCAGCCAATTGATTCCTAAAGCCACTCTCCTGTCATACTCATTGACTCGCAGATGTATGTTATTTATACACACATACACATGCTCTAAACATTACATGTGATAGAAATACATATTCAGATATGTACACTAGCACCTTCTTTGGCACACACTTTATAGCATTCAGGGATCAGAAGAGGAAACAAATATGTCAAAACCCATTGTCTAAAATTAGGTGCCTTCTCAAGTAGATCAAGCAACCACATTTATATCGTCTACATTAAAGAGATCTTTCGAAAACAGTCGCATTAGCAGAATACAGGGGCTGAGCGAGCAGGCTGGCGGGGGAGGAGTGTGAGCAGGCAAACGACTAGAACTACAAACAAGATCCCATCACCTATAACTTAGACTTCATGTGGTATATTTAGTTCAGACCCTGGCACTTTATACAAATAGGTTGTCACGTAAAGTGCAAACAACTCTCTTTTGACAAAGTGATACTGCTGTGGTGCTGGGTTGACGGCTTTATATTCCGCAAAGCTCTTTAAGTGACAAATGAAAGCAGAGTCTTGAAAAATATGGTGATATGAAATGACTGCATAAATCCTTTCAGGGTTCCCGGGGGGAGCAAAAGGATAGGACTTTGCAATTAATTAAAAAGAAAATCTGAGAGGACGAGGTTAGATCTTTCTAATCTTGACTCTGTACAAACAGACTTTGAAGTTACTGGCAGAAAATTGAAAGATGGCCCTAGAAAAGTCTTCACATGAGATGTACAAAGTTGTTTAAAGATCAGCCTCAAGTGCTGCGCGTGGCCCAAATTATGCCAGGCAGGGGTGCAATAATTATCTCTGCTAGAGATAGTTGGTGTCCTGGTGTTGAAATCTTTTGACACGTTGGATAATGCAGCTTTTTGTGTGCATACATTGCTTTCCCAAGCAGTCTACAACAGTGTCATCTTCAAATGAAGCCGAAAAGTTTAAAAGGCTCCACTTTCACGCTGACTTTATTTAGCCTGAATAAACATTTCCCTTCAACCTCATATAAAGTCTTGCTGCATAAATGCAGCTGTCTTGCTCTTGTCTCTTAATAAAGATCGTTACAAAGAGGCCTGTTGGGCAACATATTTGGTAGATGATTAATAAGAGATATAGGGTTTCTTTTTAAAAAAAAAAAAATCGTACTCTGACTATAGAGGGCAAATTCATTATCCATAAATCAAAAGGAGCAAGGGATTTCAGTAGTATCAGAAGCCTTATCTGGCTTCAATCTGACAGTTAACTCTAGGCTGTGAATGATTAAATAAAAGTCCAAGTTCACCCTAGCCTGGATAAAGTAAAACTCAAAGCCCAGAAACTTCAAATAAAATAAGAAAAAGTCATATAATTTTTAACCTCAAAAAGAACCAGAAAAGGGAAGTACGATCTGATAGAAACCATGATTTCAAATGGAGATTTTCTTTTGTTGTTTTTGTTTTTCAGAACTAGACTCAAATTTTACAAAAGCCTTCCTACCCATATGGAAGAAAGTTTTGAGAGTAATGAGGTTGATTTGAACTGTTAAAAACTTTCTAATTGAGATATAGCCACATACAGCGTGGCAGAATAAAAATGCCCACAAAATTTTTAACATTCCTTCCATCCAGAAGTGAGGGGTCTATGTTCCTTCTCCTTGAGTATGGTGGGGCCGGCTAAGCATTTGTACTAAGAGAATTCAGCAGAGGCTGCGTACGGTGGTTTATGCCTGTAATCCCAGCACTTTGAGAGGCCAAAGCAGAGGATCACTGGAGCCCAGGAGTTCAAGAATAGCCTGGGCAACACAGTGAAAGCCTACCTCTATTTGAAAAATTAAAATAACAATAAAAAAGAATTCAGCAGAACTTACTGTGCCCAGGCCTCAAGAAACTGGCGTTTCTCTTAAAATACTAGCTCTCAAATCTTGAATTGCTCTAAGGTAAGAAGTCTGCCACCCTGAGGCCACCATATTAGGAGGTAGCCCAAGACAGCACATGGAGAGAGAAAGGGAAAGATGCCCACCCATCCTCCAGCTATCTGAGTCATCCCAGCTGAGGCTTCAGACATTAATGAACTTCTGTAAGCTATTCATCCTAATGCCCTATGGGAATATGTGACCCACAACTTTGGGAGACATAATAAATTGTCTTCAGCTATTGTGTGTTGGAGTAGTTTGTTACACAACAACAGATAGGCAGAACATACAATAAAGTGGGCTAATCTTAAGTGTATAGCTCTGCACTTTTGCATATGTATACACAAAAGTAACCACCACCTAGGTCACAAGACATAATGTTTCCAGAAGCCTCTCTCTGATCCTACCCAGACACTTTCCTCAGTAAACATTCCCATCCCACCCCCACACAAATAGGTAACCAGTATCCTAACATCCATCATCATAGATGAGTTTTGTTAGTTCTTGAATGTCATGTGTAGGAAATCACATAGTAGGTACTGTTTGGCTTCTTCCGTTCAACATACTGTCTGTGAGATTCATCACTGCTGCTGCACAGGGCAGTAGATGGTATGTTTTCATTGCTCTGAAGTATTGCATTTTATAAGTAGACGACAATTATCCATTCTTCTGCTGCTGACGGACATTTGGTTGCTTCCACTTTGGGGCTTTTATGCTGTTTTGAACATCCTCATACATCTTTCTGGTGGACAAATGCACTTGTTTCTCTTGGGTATATATACCTAGAGGTGAAGTTGCTGGATCGCGGAGCAGTGCACCCATTTGGTAAAGTATCAGTTCATATTCCAGCTACTTACAGAATTGCTCATCAGGGTCACGTTGTCATTGTTTTCTCCCCTATAACTAGCAAATATTGAGGGAAAATCATGCCGCATTAAATTAAGCAGTTTATGATTTGTCCTTCCATATTGACCTTTCCTGACTAACTGCACAATAGTATTGTTCTCAACAATGTCTATTGTCAGGAACATGACATTGTTCTTGGAAAAATCCTATCAGGCAAAGTCAACCTCTAAAATAGCATTGTAATAAATATGCAGAAATGTCACTCTTTGCATTAGCCCAAAGGTTTTGTATAGCTTAAGGATATGTGCAGTAAGCTAACTATAAAAATAGAAACTTGGCAGTGGGGATGTATGTGTGTGTCAAAATAATATTACTCTTTCTGGGTGTATGGCAGAAAAAATGACACTACATCCACCAGCATGATTTTTATAGATCTGCCTCTTTGCCAGATGACACCTTTTATAAACTGCTTTATAAAAACATGACAGTATGCGTGCAATTGTGCGTTTATTGCTTGATAAACTTTAGTAATAAACTTAGGATTGGTTGAAAATTAAAGCCTTAGAGCCTATTCATTAAGAATTTAGGACAAGTGAGCAAGCAAAAAATCCAAACTATTAAATCCTAAACGTATGCAGATGAAGCCACTAGCAGCAAGCACTATTTCTCAGTCAGTATGTCTTATGAAAATATCTGCCAGTTTCCTTGTCATCGAGCTAAATGCATTACAGCCACATCTAAAGCGTGCCATTTGCATTGCTACAAATTGGAGTGAAATCCAGAATGTTACAATTGCCACAGGCTCGCTCAAAACAGATTAAGTCTTTTTCAAAAGTGTTCCGTAACTTAGCACAGCATATTTTACATACGGCAAACCATGGTTCCCACAACTATTTTTCTGAAAAGACTTGAAAATACTTCAAGGAATTTCTTCAAATAATTTCATAGCACACCCTCAATATTTTGATTATTGATGGATTATATATAACAATGTAGTGTGGTCTGAGGACTTTGGATTACCTGCCGAGCTTGTTAAATAGAGAAATCCTGGAGTCCTTTCCTAACTGATTGAAATAAAATCTCTGGAATAAGGGACCCAAGAACTAATATTTTATTAAGTAACTCCAAATGATCCTTATTCACAATAAAATGTGTTAAATATGGCTATATAGAAATCTAATAAAAAAAAAAAACTTGGCAGCAAAGTTATATTGGCCCAGAAGGGTGCCATTTTAAGTGAATAACGTATTCTTACATTCTTAGGTTCAAATTGTTACTCAACATTACATTTAAAAAAAAAAATCAAATGGCTTACATTAGTTCATATTCCTTTTTTTTCTTGTAGTTATGTATAAACACCCACAAATTAAAGTCTAGTTAAGGGCTTTTGAAAATCAATTCCTATAACAAATGCATATATAACTAAATTATCCTGATGATTCTATTTATCCTGGACTGACAAGTGTAAACTTTGTAACTAATAAATCAGAAAAACAGTAAAACAAAACAATCCTTTTACCAAACACTCCATTAGAATTCCTCTGATGCTCATCACGTTTTCAGCTGCTTACCATTCACTCCCAGATCTTTTAAAATATTGCAAATAGTTAACTACAGCAAAGTTACTAACATGTAGTCTGTGTTGGGTAGATCCTCACAAAGGCAATGCTAATATATTGGAAATATATGTACATATATCATTATACATAATTATATATGAATATCATATAATCATTATATATGTAATTATATAATTATATATATATAATTATATATATATATATATATATATTTCCCCATTAACAAATCAGTGTGCCAATGTGACAAAAAGTAGGAGAGACTGTCAAAGCTTTACAGTTGCTACAGAACTCTAGTATTGGGAAGTACTAGTTCAAAATTCCATTCTGGGCATTTTTTTTTTTTTAAAGACAGGTTCTCTCTGTTGCCTAGGCTGGAATACAAGTGGTACAATCTTTGCTCACTGCAAGCTCCACCTCCTGGGTTCAAGTGATTCTCCTACCTCAGCCTCCCAAGTAGCTAGGACTACAGGTGTGCACCACCACACCCAGCCACCTTTTCTATCTTTTGGTAGAAATTGGGTTTTTCCATGTTGATGAGGCTGGTCTTGAATCCCTCACCTCAAGTGATTCATCTGCCTCAGCCTCCCAAAGTGCTGAGATTAAAGGCATGAGCCACCACGCCCAGCCCCATTCTGGTCATCTTAAACAAAAACAAAAAAACCCCTCAACACAACATGTTATAATGCAGTGATAAAGCAATGTAGGGCTTTTCTGCACATTAGAATGTTGAAAATAAGAACCAAGAAAAAAATCACATTTAGGAGCAAAAATCAAAATAAATGCTTGCCTCTTTCCTTGGACATCAAAAGAAAGAACTAGCAAAAGGAAAATCAACCTTGATTTTTGATCATTTTATTTATCTTATTGTGAAAGAAACAACACTGAATCAAGAGTGAAATAGAAATCAACAAAATGAAATGACAGGAAAAATTGCAAAGAAAGGCATCTGGGAGGTGAAACATAAATGTTTCTTCACAGAAAGAAACCAGTTGTTTAAAAACAAAACAAAATAAAAATGCACGAAAACAGAAAAATAGGTCAAGCAAATTCTACCCAAATCCCTATTCCTTTGTGCTTCGTGATAACACATAAACCTGTTCAGAGGTGTCAAGACCACAATTACTGAGATCCTGACCATGTGATGTGATGGAGAGAGAACTGGACTCTGAGTCAGCAGAATTGTATAGTCCAGTTCGACTTCAATACTCATTAATTCACCTTTTATAAGTTTCTGAATCTGGCCAGGTGTGGTGGCTCACACCTGTAATCTCAGTACTTTGGGAGGCCAAGGTGTGCAAATCATGAGGTCAAGAGGTCAAGACCATCCTGGCCAACATGGTGAAATCCTGCCTCTACTAAAAATAGAAAAATTAGCTGGGCACCGTGGCACACTCCTGTAGTCCCAGCTACTCAGGAGACTGAAGTAGGAGAATTGTTTGAACCGGAGAGATGGAGGTTGCAGAGAGCCGAGATCATGCCACTGCACTCCAGCTTGGGAGACAGAGCAAGACTCCATCTCAAAAAAAAAAAAAAGTTTCTGAATCTTTGCATTCATTTCTGATTGCTCCTGTAACAAATTATCACAAAACTGAGTGGCTAAAAATAATATAAACATATTTTCTTACAGTTCCGGAAGCCAGAAGTTCAGTCATTTTCACTGGGCTAAAGTCAAGTTGTTGGCAGGCTGATTCTTCCTAGGATTTGGAGGGGAGAATTCCTTTCCATGTGTTTTCCAGCTACTAGTGGCTGCGTATACTCCTTGGTTTGTAGTTCCTTCTCTCATATCCAAAGTGCATCACGCCAATCTCTGTCTCTGCTGTCACATGGCCAACATGGTGAATGCATGGTGCATCCAAAGCACAAAACACCAATCTCTCCTTTTGTTGTCACATGGCCTTTTTTCTGATTCTGACTCTCCTCCTGCCTTCCTCTTTTCACAAAGACCCTGCGAATACCCTGCACCCTCCACCTTATCTAGGATAACTTTCCCATCTCAAGAACCTTAACCTGATCATATCTGTACAGTTCCTTTTGCAGCACAAGGTAACATTCACAGGTTCCAGGAATTAGGACATGGACATACTTGGCGGCCATCATTCAGCCTAACATAATCTCTTTGGGTTTTCTTTGAGATGGAGTCTCACTCTGTAGCCCAGTGCAGTAGCACAATCTCAGCTCACTACAACCTCTGCCTCCCAGGTTCCTGTTCAAGCAATTTTCCTACTTCAGCCTCCCAAGCAGCTGGGATTACAGGCACGAGCCACCAGGCTCAGCTAATTTTTGTATTTTTAGTAGAGACAGGGTTTCACCATGTTGGCTGGTCTGGTCTTGAACTCCTGACCTTGTGATCCGCCCACCTCGGCCTCCCAAAGTGCTGGGATTACAGGCATGAGCCACTGCACCTGGCCTTGGGTTTTCTTTTTAATACTAGTTCATTCATTTGCTTATTTACTCCTCTGCCCACCCACTCAACCATCACCCTCACTCTACAGGAGTTGACCACAGCTTCCCAACTAGTATGGCAGAACAAACTGGTATGTTATAAACCTTCAAAGGATCTGCTGACAAGTTCTGATCAATATGTAAAATTGATTTTTGCTGCAACAGAGAATACATTCTGACAGGGTGATGTTTTTAAGGGGAAAAAAAAAAACACTGAACAGAGTAAATGATGGAATAGTATATAGATTGGGATAACTGACTGCCAGTCAAAGGGCAGAGACAGTGCTTCACTTTAAAATGGAACCAAAGAAATGTATCAGGTTTTCTGGAATGTGCAGAACTGTGTTTACAGGAAGATACAGAAATTTGTCTCATGAGCACGTAAAAGTCCGTGACCAGGACAGCAAACAGCCCAACTCAAACAGCAGCACGGTCACAATGAAACCACACAAACAAAGTGATGGCTGTGGAAGCTTCCGGAGACACTGTGGGAGGTGGCTTCTCCCCAGCAGTGTTTGCACTGTAATCACCATAGCTCGTTTGGGGTTGCCGACTTTTGGTCTTTTCCTGCCAGGATGGACTCCTGGTTCTGAGGGTGGAATCATCTTTCTTTAACCGCACGGGAAGGGATAGACACCTACACAAAACAGGATTTTATCAGGAAGAAAAATACAAAAATGACCTGAGAGGATGTGCAATAGCAACTCTTACAAAACCACTGTCACTGGGGGCTCTTTTGGTACCTCAGTTAAAGCGCTTCGCAGGATGATAACTTATATCTGAATTTCTCCCACTCAAAATTCCTCTAAAGTGAGTTTCCTTAGGCACCATTCGGCCCACATTTTAAGTTACACCACTTAAAATAAACTTTTTAAATTCAGAGAAAACTATCCAAGTATTTTGGCTCTCATGCTGTTTATGTATGAAAACAATTACATTAAGCTTCCTCTTCATTTCAAATTTGTTTATTCCTGCATAAGCTTCTACACAAAAGCACACTCACTGAAGGAGAACCGGGATAGATGGGGTGGCGCAGGATGGTGGCAGCATTATTGCGACTAGGTGGTGGTTAAGAAAGCCTGTAATCCCAGCACTCTGGGAGGCTGAGGCGGGCAGATCACGAGGTTGAGAGATCGAGACCATCCTGGTCAACATGGTGAAACCCCGTCTCTACTAAAAATACAAAACATTAGCTGGGCATGGTGGTGCGTGCCTGTAATCCCAGCTACTCAGGAGGCTGAGGCAGGAGAATTGCTTGAACCCAGGAGACGGAGGTTGTGGTGAGCCGAGAGCGTGCCATTGCACTCCAGCCTGGGTAACAAGAGCGAAACTCTGCCTCAAAAAAAAAAAAAAAAAAAGAAAAGAAAATTTTCAAAACAAAAACCTGAAAATCAGGCTTAAGTGTCAGAAGTAAACCAAAAGGAAGCAGTAACAAGTGACAAAAATGGCTAACTGGAAGGAAAAAAAAGTTAGGATTTTAATTAAATCATAAATTATGGCTCATAAAGGTGAATTTTAACAGGTGTAACACTAAACATAATGCATCTTACTCGGTTTTAAATTCAAATATTAATCCTTGTCCAGTCACTATAATGGGACAAAGACAGTATGCTCCAAATGTTACATTCAAATTAGGTAGCAATTATCTTCCTGGTATCAATTTCAGACATTCACATAAATCTTTACAAAAATGATAAAGTTACTGACCCAAAAATATCCAATCAAATAAAATGAAAAGATTTCTATAAAGCTTGTGCTATAATTTATTTAAAATTACATGTAACATAAGAAGAAAGATGGATAATTACAATTAGGCAGATATAAATTTGAAACAGAGAACATATTAATATTTTAATCTTTCTGATAATTCTTTAAAATTACCTAACATTTTTTAGATCAGCAAATATTGCCTCAAGGACTCAATTGAAACCCAAATCATAATGATCACTATTTAACTAATTTATTAAATAAAATATGTTCAATTCTACACTAAATCAAATGCCACGGCCAGCACAAAGGCAGAGCTACAAATTTTAATGAGACTGAAGAAAACAGTAAAAGGTTTTTGCACTTGTTATTCGTGTGATCAAGGATACAGAAAACATGCTTGTTTCTCTCCTTTGTGGAGGCTCAGGGATTTCCCAACTCCAAGTAACAGTTATAACTGCTAAGTAGTTCCCACCTTGTGAAGAATGTACAGGTAGTAACTCAATAAATTCTCACAGCAGGCCAGATGCAGGGGCTCATGCCTGCAATTCCAGTATTCTGGGAGGCTGGGGCAGGCAGATTACCTGAGCTGAGGAGTGCAAGATCAGCTTGGGCAAATCCCCATGGTGAATCCCCATCTCTAAAACACAAAAAATAGCTAGGTGTAGTGGCATGCACCTGTAGTCCTAGCTACTCGGAAGGCTGAGACAGGAGGATTGTTTGAACCCAGGACAGGCTGCAGAGAGCCATGCACTACTGTACTGCAGCCTGGTGACAGAGCAAGATTTGGTCTCAAAAAAAACCCAAAAACAATCCTTATAGCCACCTGCAAGGCTATCTTCACTTTAGAGATGAGTCATCAGGCATGGAGGGAATTACAAACTTATACAAGATCACCAAACTAAGTGGCAGAGGAACTCCAAAGCCTGGAGGAGAACTGCTAAAGTCTGAGGACCTCCTCTCTCTGTATATATTTAAAATATGATTTCTGTCTCAGTCTATTAAAGCTGCTCTATCAAAATGCCTTAAATTGGGTGATTTATAAATAACAGAAATTTATTTTTCACCAGTTCTGGAGGCTGGGAAGCCCAAGATGAAGGTGCTGGCAGCTTCAGAGCCTGATGACAGCTTGCTCTCTGCTTCAAGGTGGTGCCTTCTTGCAGCATCCTCACATGGTACAAGGGGCAAGGCAGCTCCCTCCCTCCTCCTTTAAGAGGACACTAATCCCATTCATGAGGGCATGGCTTAATCACTTTACAGAAGGTCCTACATCTTAATAAGTCACGTTGGGTATGAGGTTCCATATAACTTTGGGAGGAACACAAACATTCAGACCTTAGCAATATTCATCCATGCTTCTCAACTCTCATTTCACAGCAGAATTTCCCATGGAATTTTCTAGAAACACATTTGTCCAGGTACAGCCCAAAGAAATACTCTGGGCCCAATAGCTTAGACTGAAATGTCTCTTTTTTTCGTAGTAGCACATCACATTGATTTTATAAATACATATATGACATATTACAATCTTAAGATGCTTTTGCATGTGTCATCACATGTGACATCCCATTAACTTACCAAGAGTCACAGGGAAAGACTGGTTATTATACCCAATTAAAGTTTGAGTCAACAGGCACAAATGAATGAGCAACTTTTTGACCTTGGAAGCTGTCTCCAACATTATATTAACTAATCCTTCTGCTTTATGAACAAGAAATCTAAGGTCCAGAGAGATGCACTGACTTTTACAGGTTCACCCAATTAGTAAACAAGGGCACTGGACAAGAAAAACAAGAATTCAGCTCCCACACCTGATATGATACGTTATGTCTAGTATCTCACCCAGACTGTCTCTGTCTTTCTTTGAAGCCTGCACTTGCACTGTTAAACTGGGAAAAGACTAATAAATAAAACGGCATGATCACATGGGCAGTCACAACACTCTAATCTGAGAAATAATCATTATAGTTGGTAAAGCAGGAGGTGGAGGAGGAAGTACTATTTTTGTCCCCTTGATTATATTACAAAGACAGAAACTGTGACAACTATGAAAGATGATCAAAGGAAAAGATACCCCAAATCTGGACCAACTGAATTATGAAAAAAATACAATGTTTAACTAGAATGTTCCCGAAACGTGTCACATCTTGAATAAAAGGAACAGAAAGACTATATAGAAGACTGGCAACAAAGAAATACAGAAAATTTAAGATTCAATATTTAGGTATGGAGTTAGATTTTTTTGAAAGGAAGAAGAGCATTCTCCTCCTTTCTCCTACTTCCAACTCCCTGCGAAAATCCTACAAGGAGGCCAAATATATAAAGTGTCTTAAAACCAAACTGTTAAGGCCCTGTCTCCTCCTACTGTGGCCCAATGCACCTCCTCCCTCGAGGGGATGCAGGACTCCCAGGCACCACTGGTAATCAATGTTTCCTGATCATGAAATATGTATTCAGTGATCGTATCTACATAATGTCAAGCGTCTAACTGCCTAAATTTTCCCATTGTTTTCACTTTACCAACCACATGGATAATAAAGAAAAAAATGAGAATTTTAGAGCTAAAAGATTCCTACTGGGCAATTCTGAGTACTTCCTGAGGATGAGACACTTTCTATATAATCTCATTAGAGAGACCTCAGTGAGCCACTGTCCCAACAGAACATCGAAAATAAGCCCAGGGAGGTCATACAACCTGGTATATGGTACAACATCGCACTGCAGGCTGGAAACAAGGCCAGGGTACACTGAGGTTTCCAGACCTCACAGGGAGAGGTAGAGCTCCTGGGGAACAGGCCCCCTCCTGTGTTCATCTTCATGGTTTTGCTCACATTTCTGTGCCCCCTGTAGTATCATTTGGTGTCTTTTTTTTTTTTTTTTTTTTTTTTTTTTTTGAGATTGAGTCTTGATCTGTCACTCAGGCTGGGTGCAGTAGCATGATCTCAGCTCACTGCAATGTTTGCATTCTGGGTTCAAGCACTTCTCTGCCTCAGCCTCTCAAGTAGCTGGGATTACAGGCACCCGCCACCATGCCCAGCTAATTTTTGTATTTTTAGTAGAGTCGGGGTTTCACCGCATTAGCCAGGCTGGTCTTGAACTCCTGACCTTGTGATCCACCTGCCTCAGCCTCCCAAAGTGCTGGGATTACAGGCATGAGACACTGAATCTGGCCTATTTTCTTTATATCTGCTTGGTTCCTCCTTTACCTCTGTTCAGTTCTTCCTTAAATTACTTTGACTTAAATGGAAACATTCTATCTTTACCATAAATGGAAAATCAGTATCAATTGCCACAGACAGCTAACCCTGTTAACCTTGAAACAAAAGGATATTAAACTCTTGCTGGAAGGGATCCCTGCCTGAGGCTCTGAGCCTGGGGCCTGCCCTTCCATTGTTATAAGGATTATTAGCAAATGCTAGGAGGGTGGGAAAGCTTCCCCCTGGCTAATGAGAAGGGGTGAAAGAAATGAAAGGGAGTAACTTTCCAAGCTTGCCAGACAACACCAATGTAGGGCAGTTTTTCAACCTTGCTTTGAGGTCTAGAATCAGTCGCTGAGATGAAATCTTACTAACAACTGAAGCAGTAATGATGATGCTGATAAGAAATAGCTAGTTGTATTAAGATATACCAAGCATTCAAATACAAGTACACTCAGTACCTGGAAGTATTAACTCATTTACTCCTCATAACAAACTTGTGAGACACAGAAAGAGCAAGTGAAGTGCCCCAAATCTCTCTGCTAGTAACAGCTGGAACCCTAGTCATGTGACCCCAGGGCACCTATTTTGAATGACAACCCAGACTGACTCTCAAGGATTCCAGTTACTAGCAACTGACAATAGAGTTGTTCTTGTTGAAAAGGGATTAAGGAGCTAAAGTGTTATGTTAAGGACGGTTATGAACAAAAAGCAGAAAAAGAACAAATGAGTCCACTCTATGGCTTGATTTGATTACCTGAGGATTATTCATTTTTTATAGCTCTTTGCTTTAAGGTAATCACTTTTAACCCTCTTCTTGTATTACTTGACTGATGATATCTTGGTGCACTGTTTTCTTTCTTTGGCAAACATGGTTACTGTGCCAGTACCTTTAACAAATTCAAATCTCTTTAAGAGTAAACAGGTTTTTCTATTTTTCTTCCACTATAAATAATGACTAAAGTAATTTAATAATTTTGAACATTCTGGGTATTTCTGCATTAACTCCAAAGGTCACACAAAGGTGACTCAACTGTTTCTACTCTGCTAACATATCCTTGTAACTTCCATTCTTGATACTTAGCAAAGAGCAGGTTAACACCTGACAGCAAGAAAACAGAGTGAAAGAGCGAACAATTTTTTTTCATATTATTCATACATGTTTTAACATGATTAAAGAAGAAAAACATATTCTGAAAATGTAGAAATATGAAGGCATGCTACATATTTTTATCATTATGTTTTATTGCATTCTGTTAAGAGGCCAGAGGGATTTTACAATGCAAGAAGATTCCAAATTAAATTATTACTAAGCCCTTTAAGCCTCATATTAAGATTAGAGTATCACTAAAAACTTTTGATAAGTTAAATAATATGCAGTATGAGTATTAGACATAGTTTGATATGTTTCAAAGAGTTTCTTTATACATCTGTCAGCACAATCTGAGACATAAAAATGGCTTACATACTTTTTTTTCAATGAAAGTATTTTGTTTTCCATTTGTTTTTGAGAAACATAATTAATTAAAGCTACAGAGCAATAATCTAGCATCTAGAAATACCTTCAGAGTTAGGTTTTTAAACCTTTCTCTAAATTTATTCTGCTGCTAAAAATAAATTTGTTATAGTTTTAATTTAACAGGTTTTGGTGAATAAAATAATGATGTAGATATAAAGTTAATTTCAACAATACAAGACATTTCAAACACCATAAACCAAGGCAAAAGAGGATTTATAATACAGAGTCAAACTACAATGGACACTTCAGAATCAAATTTAATCAATGTCCTCTGCCTTTGCCAGCAGGGCATTTACTGTAGTGGAGGGGACCAGGAAGGAGATTCACTTTATAGGATAATCATGTTATGCTTTTATTGAATGCACTTATACGCTGGACTATACAATTGTTCTTGAAATGTTTCCAAATGTGTGTAATCATGACCCACGTGATGGCTGAGTTCTACTTAATTTCTGCCTTCAAAGGGGAACAGGATGCAAATATTATCAAGTGAGGGCACTTCCTATTAACATAGTACAGACAAGAATTTGACCATGAGCTGACAATAAATTCATCAATGTCCTAAACCAGTGGTCCCCAACCTTTTTGGCACCAGAAACTGGTTTCATGGAAGACAATTTTTCCACAGACAGGGGTGGGGGTGCCAAGGGGGTGATGGTTTCAGGATAATTCAAGTGCATTACATTTATCATGCATTTTATTTCTATTATTATTACACTGTAATATATGATGAAATAATTCTACAACTCACCATAATATAGAATCAGGGATTCCTGAGCTTGTTTTCCTGCAACTAGATGTTCCCATCTGGGGGTGATGGGAGATAGTGACAGATCATCAGGCATTAGGGTCTCATAAGGAGCGTGCAACTTAGGTCCCTCCATGTGCAGTTCACAATAGGGTTCAAATTCCTGTGAGAATCTAATGCTGCCTCTGATCTCATAGGAGTTGGTGGTAATGAAGTGATGGGGAATGGCTGTGAACACAGATGAAGCTTTGCTCACTTCGCCACTGCTTACTTCCTGGGGTGTAGCCAGGTTCCCAACAAGCCAGGGACTGGTCCACAGCCTTGGGGTTGGGGACCCCTGTCCTAAACCACACTTGCATCTACTCCTCTCACCGTTTCCCAGAGTAAATGGTAATTACTGTGCATAATATTTAAGAGATAGACGAAGTCCCATCAACAGTATTTTCTGCCTCTGCCCAGAGCTACTAGTAGCAGTGACTGCTGACTAAAGGATGAAGGTGGAGTAAAACACTTCCCCGTGCTGTGACCCACATCTCCCCTTAGTGAAAAAGAGAAAGGTAAAAATGCTTTCTGGAAGAAGAATTTCACAAGGTTATGTTTTCCCTCTGCTTTCCATGATCACAGTAATAGAAACATAACACTCTACTTTCCAGATTTCAATTTGGCAGTATCTGGCAATGTTAATTACATAAATGAGAAGAGAGAGAGAAGAGGTGGGAAACATCAGGTGAATACCAGGAAAATGAGGACCCAGGTCT
Source organism: Saimiri boliviensis (assembly GCF_048565385.1). Taxonomy (NCBI): domain Eukaryota; kingdom Metazoa; phylum Chordata; class Mammalia; order Primates; family Cebidae; genus Saimiri; species Saimiri boliviensis. The sequence goes on from NC_133456.1 coordinate 50,595,650, forward strand.
CCTCCTCCTGAGGTCAGCCCCAAGCTTCCTTGCACCTGTGACAGCACCCTCCAACTGCAACACTTTCTATGATTCTTCCCTGATTTATTTTCTCCCTAGAACTTACCCCTCTATAACACAGTCTATGTTTCATATCTCATCTTCTTTACTGCCTTCTTTATCCCCTACAAGAAAATGTGTTCCACCAGGGAAGAAATTTGAAGTTGTCTTGTTCACTGCTGTGTCTGTGTTCCCAGGAGTCGATGACAGATGGTACCCACCTTACTTACCAATATATTCCCGATATCCAGTCCAAGAGTCTGTCACCCTTTTCAGTAAAGTGTCAGACAGTAGATATTTTAGGCTTTGCAAGCCATACAGTCTCTGCTGTGCAACTACTTAACTCTTGACACCGTACGGCAAAAATAGCCATGGCTGATAAATATATAAATAAATGGGCATGGCTATGTTCCAACAAAACATTATTTACAGACACAGCCAGAGGACCAGATGTGGCCCACGGCTATAGTTAGTTGCCAACTCCAGTGCAGACCATGACTTGCATATGGTGGGTGCTAAATAAATATTTAATGTTATGAATGAATGTAGTAACTCCAAACCAGCCAATCCTCCTATTTATTATTCCAGAACAAAGAAGACACTTGCAAAAGACAACCACTACCAGCTGTTTTAAGGTAACAGGTATCAAGTGATAGCAAAAGCAGAATGGATAAGTAAAACATACAGTTTGTCCTCAGTGACTGGAGATGGTCTCTGCTGTCCTGACTCAATGACCTTTATTAGGGTCCCAGTGGAAACCTAATTCAACTCAGATGGTTCAAATGAAGAGACTCTAATAAAAGGCTAATTAACAAAGGGGCTGGCAGGGGAAAGAACCAAGAAGGGAGGTGGAGGCACTCAGACAAGAGCAAGAGTAGGAAGTCATGGCATCCCTAAAAGGGCAAAGAGAGGCTACAGTGATACCAGAGCCCTGTGAGAGCTAAAAAACAAAGGAAGGACAATCAATGTCAAATGCAATGCTTACTCAATCAGGGAAGGAGCAACAAAGAGAACCCCAACTTCCTTCTGCTCCTGTCCTCTGTTTCTCAGCCTAGCCACCATGTTTGTCAATCCCAGATGCAGTCCAACCGTAAGGGAGCATGGGCAATGTAGTCTATTGGAAAGTAAGAGGCAGACACTGAACATACAGTAAGGCAGGAATGAGTAGAGGCAGAGATCTGGATGAGAGTGGCAGAATGAACAACTAATACCTCAATCAATTAAGATCAAAACAAAATCATTGTATTAGTCCATTTTCATATTGCCATGAAGAAATACATGAGACTCGGTACTTTATAAAGAAAAAGACGTTTAATAGATTCACATTTCCCTGTGACTAAGGGGGCCTTCCAATCACAGAGGAAGACGAAGGAAGAGTAAAGGCATGTCTTACATGGTGGCAGGCAAGAGAGTGTGTGCAGGGGAACTGCTCTTTATAAAGCCATCAGATCTTGTGAGACTCACTATCAGAAGAACAGCATGGGAAAAACCTGCCCCCAAGATTCAATTACCTCTCATCAGGTCTCTCCCACTACCCCTGGGGATTATAGGAGCTACAAATCAAGATAAGATTTGGGTGGGGACACAACCAAACCAAATCAATCGCCCTACTGAGTACAGACATGGAAACTTCAGATTCTATACATTTGACATAGATTACATACAAGATCACGAATAATAAGATTGTGCCCCACCTGTACACAAGGACTGTTCCAAGCCAAAATTGTGTCTTGATTTATGCTGTGGTCTTTTCCAGGGGCAGTTTTCCCACCCAGGTCACAGTCTTCAACAATTGGAACCAGCATTACCCCTAGAGTCAGCAATAAATGAAATGGTGCCTTTAATTTCAAATTATAAGGTAACACACTGATGAATAACCATAGCACGATCAGTCGATTCAGGACCTCAATACACAATAGAAGAATCCATCCATTATCTGCTCAAAGTAATTCTTTCATCCCAGCAACTTTAACAACAACCCAAGAAAATTACCATCCCTTAGTAAAGCCTTTTGAATTTCATATGCGTTTAATTAGGTAACTGCCATCTCAAGGAGAGAACCATGACAAATAGTTGTTCTTTTCAAATTAGAAGAATAGACTGTTCAATGAGCAATATTGATATTTCCCCTCACCTACTTATACAGGAGTTTTTCTACCTTTGTTTTCTAGTTTAGCTAACCATTTTAACATTTATCGAAGCTTTTTTGATTGCTGTGCTCTAGCTGAGTGTTCTAGCCATTAGCTTTTAAAAACAGCTGAGAACAGCCTTCCTGTGTGCAGAAAATACCTTGTTCCTCACTAGAGACCCCTGGAAATCTGAACCACTATTAGAGGATTCTAACAAGACATTCTTTATGAGCAGACAGAAAAGCAAATAGAGAATATTGATCACTGAACAATACATCTACTAATCATAACAGTGCTTTATCTTAACCTGTAGTCATGAACCTAGCCCAGCTGCTTGGGGAAAGCAGACCTCCCTTTCCTTTTAACTGTGGTGCAATCTATAGCATGGGAAATGGGTAAAGATTTGGAAAGGAAGTTAGGTGAGTAGCAGCAGAAAGCCGAGACTCCTAAGACTCTACCTATTCCATCTGCATTCCTGCCTTTCCTCAAAAAGATCTCAAAGCAAAGAGGAGTAATCAGAACAAAGCCAACCAGCTCTGGTAGCTTGCTCTTACCTCTATTCTAGCTATACATCATCTCCTTTGAGATGCTCTCTGCCCCTCCAGACACAGTTTAAGAAATTCAGAAGACTAGACACACACTTTGTGGCTACAAGCGAACAATTTATATGTGTGTTTATATTTCTACAGAACTTTGACAAGTACTTGCATTATATATGGTAAGTAAATGCTCCTAATGTAGAAAAAAGACAAGCAGGAAAGACAAAACCATTCTATTTGGTATCATCAAAATTAAAAATTAATTCCCCATATGTTCAAATAATAACTTATAGCCAATTGTGGTGATCTAACATATTGGATGTTGACTCTGATGATCTCACCAATACATTTAGCAAATGGCTGTGGAATCTGGCAATAAAATATTTCCAATCTCTAGGTCTTCCTGATAATTCACTCTCTTGTTTTACAAACAACCGGGCTCCTAGGATTCTAAGCACATTGCTCAGACTGACAGAGCAAGTATTCCAGACAATTGGTTCCCAGAGGGTCAAGACAGCAATGTTCAATCAAGATTCAAATGGGTCATAAACCCTTCATGAATCTCTCTCAAGTGGGTGGTGATGTCTCCCTAGGGCCACTCATCATTTGCTGCTACAGTAAAGCACTTGTCATTATAGACAAACATCCAGTCAATGTTAGGTCCTCATCCAGTAGAGTCTTACTGCATCCGGTGGAGACAACCACTGGTATAAAGAAATGCAAACAAAAATTAGGCATGTGTGCCCATCCAGACATGATTCTTCACTGTACACTTCGTTTCTACTTCGTCTGTGCTTTCGATAGCCATGAAACTCAGCACCTGTTTATTTGCCATGATTGCAGGCGTACAAATTGTTCTCAGAACACATATATATCAAAAGCCTTAAAACACCAAACCCATTTCTAGAAATTTATCCTAAGGAAATAATTGGACAAGTGCCTAAAAGATGTACGTACAAGGTTGTTCTACTGTGTTCTTTACAGAAGCAAAAGATTGGAAATGTATCAATCTCAGTTTGGTTGTCTACAGAACGGGATTGCAAAGTCTTATTTACACATGTTACAATTACATCTTGCCATCTAATGCTGGAGCAGACTACACATGGCTTTAAGCTCAAGGAACGTCAGAGTCATCAGTGCCTTGGAAAACAAAGACAGCAGTGTGCATATTTTAGAGCAGAAGTTCCCAACTCCAGTCTTGTTCACATCCCTCAGTTCTTTGAAAGGCAGCCAGGCCTTTGTACAGGATGTTCATTCATTCTTCCCAGAATGCCTTTTCTCACTTATCCATCACCTTAGCTAGCCACCTACTTTCTTGCCACATTTCAGCACCTTTCCTGATTTTTTAACCCATTCTTTTCGTGGGTGGATACAGGCGCCCTTTCCCCCATGTGTACCTAAGCATCAAGTTTCATGTTTGTTCCACACATTATAACTGTCTATTTTCATATCTCTTTCCCATCAGACCTTAAGCACCTTGGGGGCAGGAACTTTGGCTTATTCATCTTTTAGATGACAAAGAACACAGTTTCAGGCAACCTCTAACTCTATGCTCATGCCTGCCCTAGGTTAGGAAGACATGGTAGCTTCTTTTTCACTCCTAATTCTTTAATATAGAAATATACTCTACTGACTCATTCAGGAAGCATGCCCTAAGATCTGAAACTAATGATTCTCCCCCATTATTAAGGAAGAATTGTCCGGAATACGCCTGTCCCTCCTCATCATTTCTGTATACCATGTACACCCAAATGAGGGGCAGGTCCAACAAGGGAACTGCAAACTAGAACAACTGCCACTAGATTCTTTTATTAATGCTAATTAAATATCTGTTCTATCCTAGGTACTATTCTTAGCACTTTACATATATTAATTTATTTGGTATTCACAGCTACCTAAGAAGCAATGTCCTACTATTAACTCCATTTGAGAGATGAAGAAATGGTGTGAGAGACGTTAAGAAAACCTCCTACTATCTCGAAGCTACTAAACGGTAAAGCCAGATAGCCTGGCTGCCACATCTGTGGCATTGCTGCCTTGCCAACCTACCCTAGATGATTGAGCCTCTGGCCTCATCAAGAAGCTATGCTGGGCTATAGAGTATCTGCTCAGACGCTAGAGTATCTACAACAAAGGAAAATTTGAGCAGACAGTATAATCAGAGAAAGAAACTGATTGTGAATGAAGAACAAGCTGGGTGTCACCGGACATGCTGAAACAGAAATGGACAAACTAGTTAAACAGCTGGATCATTCTTCTCCTCAGAGGCCCGAGGGAGCTAGGAATGGGTTTTAACCATCATGCTACTTCTGAATCTCAGATATACAGGTAGAACCTGTGGGAACCCCCAAAAGGTTGGTAGTGATGGGCAGGTTACTTGCTGGGTAATTTTTCCTCTTAATGCTCTTATTCTATTCCCAGATGTGAAAAGTCAACTATTTGGGGGAGAATCCTTTTCAACAATGTGAGGCTTTATATACCCAACTTTACTCCTCTGAGTCATCCCTTGATTCTCCCCACCACTCCATCCCTATCAAAGCCAGGAATTTGCTCTCCAGAAATAAAGATGACAGAAATCAAGTTAGAGGAATAGAGATGCTATCACAGCCAACTCAGGGGAGCATTTTTTCCCTCCCTTATCTCAAAACCTGCATTGGCCGACACTGTGTCTGCTCCTAGACACCACTTAACGAAAGACTTTAAAAACTTTAGGAACAATTTATTTAAAGAAAACTCCATTTCCAGGATCCTATGACTGTATTCCAACGTAATAAAATATAAATGAGAACAAAGAACAAGCTAATAAACTGAATTGAAGGCTGCATTTCAATAACAAGGTTTGGGAGCCATTTACCAGCCACGTGTATCTCACTCTCATGACTTATAACATTGGCTGAATTACTTAACAGAAAGCACATATTGCTTCTGTTATCCAATGCTAAACAATGTGACATTTGCTTCAAAGCACTTGTATTTAATCAATACATAATGCTAAATGTGATTTAAAATCAATTTAATTGTGCTCTGGCTCTCCCATGAGTCAAGGGGGAAACAAAGGTATCATTTGAGATATGAAACCATTAAGCTATTTCCCAAAGAAATCATAGATCCCTTGCGTCTAATGGAGCCTAAGAAGTATATACAGTTGGTTTATACTAAAAACTCCACATGTGAAAAACAGTCTTGCTGAAACAGCTAAGATACTGTGCCCTACAGGGTATATTTGAACTAACTCCGTGTTTTTTAAATTTCAAACCAATTAAACTTTTAAAAACTTCTTTATTTGCTGTGACCTTTCTGCAAATTATAGCAAATTTTAAAAGAAAAAATATAATTAAGAAAAAAATATAATATTGCACGTCATACATATACTCAATTTCCTACATTACATACTTCTTAAATATATGTATTCCCACATATTTAAACCAATCCAATTATGCCATAGAGCTGATGTCTACGATTTCTTTGAAAAAATGTAGAAATTGATTCTCCCTGTCTTAAGAATAAGAAAGTTATGTTTGTCTTATCTGCGTTCCTTTCTCAAGAAACCAACCATCAGGTCTCTTGGATAGTATCAAGGAGCTGAAACTCACAAGATTACTGTATTTGAACAATAAGATGTCAGACCCCCTCGCAGATCATGATTGCCTAATAGACCTCCTGCTTCCTGTTGATCAACTCCTTTTCCTTACCCCTCCCTAATTCCTGTTTTCCCACATATGGTTACATTTCTTCTCTGCTATATAAACCCCTCATTTTAGTCAGTGAAGGAGAGGGATTTGAGACTGACTTCCCATCTCCTTCGTTACAGCATGTGATTAAAGCCTTCTTCCTTGGTAATACTTGTTTCAATGACAGGCTTTTTGTGAAACAAATGGAAGGAACTAAACTGAACCCCTGATGTTTCAGTAACAATATAATATTCTCGATCATATTGTTTCTCTCTATATAATTGTACAGTTATACACATACACTGAGCCAACCTTGAGTGTGTACAAAAATTTGGACTTGGAGTCACTCATCTGCCTGACCAACAGTTACTGAGTCCCCACTTGGGGCAAGATTGTATTATTTATACTCAAGGAAATGAGGCTCAGATCAATTTTAAAAAAACAAAGTAAGGACTTGAGTAACTGTTAATACAAAAGTCTCCAGACTTTACTTTATATGAGGATGTTTAAACAATCTCAAACAGCCAGTAAGTTCCACCTGAATTGCAGTACTTAGGTTGAGTGTCTTACTTTTAAAAACTTATGTATTGGCCAGTGCGGTGGCTCAAGTCTGTAATCCCTGCAGTTTGGGAGGCTGAGGTGGATGAGTCACTTAAGGTGAGGAGTTGGAGACCAGTCTGGCCAACACAGTGAAATGCCGTCTCTACTAAAAATAGAAAATATTAGCCAGGCAGGGTAGTGTGTGCCTGTAATCCCAGCTACACGGGAGGCTGAGGTAGAAAAATCACTGGAACCCAGGAGGCAGAGGTTTCAATGAGCTGAGATCACACCACTGCACTCTGCACTCCAGACTGGGCGATGCCTGGGTGACAGAGTAAGACTCCATCTCAAAAAAAAGAAAAAAGGAAAAGAAACCTATGTATTGATTCAACCAAATATCTGTGATTAATGAAGAGTCTGTGTCGGCCAGGAGCAGTGGCACATGCCTGTAATCCCAGCACTCTGGGAGGCTAAGGTGGGTGGGTCATGAGGTCAAGAGATTGAGATCATCCTGGCCAACATGGTGAAACCCTGTCTCTACTAAAAATACAAAAAAATAGCTGGGCGTGGTAGCACGTGCCTGTAATCCCAGCTACTTAGGAAGCTTGGGCAGGAGAATTACTTGAACCCAGGAGGCGGAGATTGTGGTGAGCTGAGAACACACCACTGCAATCCAGCCTGGGCAAAAAGAGTGAAGCTCGAAAAAAATTTTAAAAGGGCTGTGTGCATTTTTATTTCCCCCTGCACTGAAGTAATTGTATGGCTATGATATTTAAGAAACAATCTTTTAAAAAATTGTTTTCCTAACAACAATTGAAAATAGTCCCATACAGTGTACCCACCCAGAACCTTCCTTTTTCAACCTGTCTTAAATGGACAAAATTATGTAGTAGTGAAGTAAAATTTTACTAAAACAACTATCTAAAATACTAGTTGAAGTTAATTAGGATAGGCTTGTTTTATAAGAATACATCAAGGACAGTCACACAAAATAATCTCTGATTTGTAAAGGAATAAATAAAGTAGTTACAGATAAATAGTCAATTTTATGGCTCTTCTGTTTGAATACAGAAAAAAATGGCAAAATTCCTACAAACTTAGTATTTAAAATATCTTCAGATGTTGCCACAACTTAAAACTTGAATTGCACTAAAAATATCTAGAAAAATTTTTAGAAGTATATTCTTATAAACTTCCCCATATTATTGTTCCTTGTCTTCCCTCGATCAAAGTTTCAGACTAAACTCAGTTGACAACAGGTAACATTTCAGATCAACTGATGATCTCTGCTGGTCATCTGATAATTCATCACTTACATGTGGCAAACCCACATAAATTCAAACACTGTGATTCAAACATACAGATTCAAACACTGTGTCTGGAATAAGCATCTACAGTTTATGCCATTCAACAGGGTAGCCAATCACCACACATCATTAAGCACTTAGCACAAATAATAAAAAGAAACACAACAATCTAATGTTTTTATATTGACCACATTTTAAAATATATTAGATATACTGGTTTGGATAAACTATATTAAATTAATTTTACCTGTTTCTCCTAACTTAAACATAAGAATTACATTTGTGACCTATTTTCTATTAGGCAGTGCTGGTACAGAACTAAAAAAAAAAATGGTATGCATTTTTTAAATAATATATTTTTTAAAAATTTTTTAAATAATATATTTTTAAAAATTTTTTTAAATACATCAAATTACCAATTACATTCTTTAAATACTTTTAAAAAATACGTTATATTGCCGATTACATTTTTTAGATGAAATATGCATATTTTAACACAGAACATATTCTGACAGATCTAACAGAAAATATGAAAAACGTGTGCTTTCTATCATAATGATTATTTTTCAGATAACAACAGCTGTTGGCCTGTACAAGCAAGAGACTGTTTTTCCACATACTACCAAGTACTAGCATTCAATCATGAAAGAAAAATAATTCTCCGTGGGCTCTCTCCACATGCTTGGTATCAGCAGCAAGCTGTGCACTCCTATGTACTCTGAAAAGCTGAACCAAGCTGGGGCTGCTGCTTGGCTCACTGCTTTGCCACTTCTCTCTAATATGGCAAATACAAAGCACTCACATTTTGGCTGATTCAGAAGCAAATAAATAATTCAAGACCTACACAAAAATCCTGACCAAAAGGAAGTCTCAGACAGGTAAGCACCATTTGGCTCTTTTTTAGTGACAAAGGAGATTAAAACTAATCAGTCCCGTGAATGCCTATGAAGAAAGAGGTTAAAAGTCAACTGTTAAAGAATACCTTTGTTCTAGAATACTTGAACATGGCCCAAATTTTGGAACTTGAAAATAGCTTAAAGTTCTTTTATAAAGTTCAAGCGTTCTTTTTTATCACATTTTGCACTCAAGAATGACTTCAGCTGCCAAAACCTAATCAGATCTGTGCTATCCAGTATGTTAGCCACCAGCCACACATGGCTATCTAAATTTAAATTAACTAAAATGTAGTTAACAAAAAACTGGAAATTCAGGTTTTTAGTTTTTGTGACCACATGTGGCTACTGGCATAGTTGACAGTATTCACTGCACAAAGTTCTGTTAGACAGCACTGAATTAGATAGTAACATACATTCAGTTTTCAATCCAGAAAACTTAGGAGAGGCATATAGAGAAGTGTAAGGTATGTGATTAGAATGCAGACTAAGACTATTAAAAAAAAAAAATCACCTCACTGCAGTTGCATTATGTTAAAGTAAGCAAAAATAAAAAAAAAAAATGTTCATTGTCACTTTGGTGAGTTTATCTGTTATGCTTGAAGATGTAGACAGAAAGTAAAATAAGTGACAGAAATTTCATTTATACTGGTTTCATACGTGCCACGACCACACACGAATTACAACATAGACCAAAAATCACTACTGATGAATTATGGTTTTGCTTTTCTACAAGAAGGAGCTAAGCTAAGCAACATTTATTCTTGGGCTGAGTTAACAATTGGGACAATGGTTCTTTTCTTAATGTGATACATTATGCCACTCTACATTAGAGAGTACATACCTTTTTTTTATCAAAGAGTAAGAAAAATCACAATGCATGCATTATCTATTTTTTTTCCATCCACTAGGAAGACATGACGTTCTACCAGGTCGTTTAAAAAGGTAAATAATGGTTTAAAACCTACTTCTGGAATCTGAAAGCCCTGGTTTTGTGGCTTTCCTACTTTCTGGCTATGTGAGCATGTATTCTGTTTTCTCATCTCTAAAATGTAAATGAAGTAATCATGGTATGTCCCATTTCCAATTAAAGGGATGCTTAATGACGCAATCATTCTTCCTTTGCTGCTAATTACTAATTCTGAAATACATGGTATGTTTTGTCATAACCTCTACAAATAAGCATAACTTAAGGGGCCATACCACAAACCTATGGCAAAAATACCACGAACCGCTCATATCCCTCAGAGGCTTTCATGATGGACAAGTTTGCTGTGCTGTCTTGTATACCCCACTGTGGTGAGTTGCTTTGATAAACTGAGTTACCATCCTGGGAGAAAGTACTGAAATAAGACAGACACACAAAGGCTTCTGGGAAACTGCATGACACACAGGTGTACTTGGAATTTCCAGAAAGCCCCAGAGATGGCAGAGAAAGAGCCCTGGGGGACTGGAATGTCTGAAAACCCTGTAGAGAAAACAGTTTGCATTCCTGGTCACTGGGTACCATCAAACTCAGGAAGTACTTTGTATGGGTACTGAAGTGTAGCCCGGAATACATAATACATGCATTACTGTCAATCCTGGGCATTTTCACCAGTTTGAAAAATCAAACACCCAAGTTTCCATTTGTAAGGCAATTTTTCAAATATTTTTTTTTCCAAATATTTTTTCTCATTTGTATAGAGACCTTGAGAGAAGTGTCATACCTGAGACGCAGCAGGGGACAGGATGGAATGAGTTTTCCAGAGAAGCTTCCATAAAGAGAAACGTAAATATATTCTTCTTCGGTAAGAGTAATCATAAGAATTTGCTCAAATTCCACCATATTCCATTTTAAGACCATGGCTTTCCCATTAATCGCTACCAACCCGAAGACTTGTCTAATGCAGTAACATTGTGTGATAAAGCATATGTGGCTGATTTTCCACAACCATCTATACCACAAAAACTCTATTTCTATAATTCACCAAATTACTTGGAAATCCCATTTATTTACTTATTTATACTTATTTGAGAGAGGGTCTTGCTCTGTTGCCCAGACTGGAGTGCAGCGGCATGATCTCAGCTCACTGCAGCCTCTGCCTCCCACCTCAGCCTCCCAAGTAGCTGGAAGCACAAGCATGTACCCACACCTAGCTAATGTTTTGTATTTTTGGTAGAGATAGGGTTTCACCATGTTGCCCAGGCTGGTCTCGAACTCCATAGCTCAAGATCCACCCTGCCTTGGTTTCTCAAAGTGCTGTGATTACAGGCATGAGCCACTGTGCCTTGTCCCAGTATTCTATGTACATCCATAGTGTGTATGTCAGATTGTTTCTTTTACTTAGAATTGATGGCAAAATCCTTCATCACATGCTGCCTTCCAAAAATGAGTTCAAAAAATATGGTGACTAAAGACTTGCCGTTACTAGACCCCTTAGATGTTGCCTGAGAAACAGAGAGCACATGCTGTTTTCCGCATGATATGACATATCTGAACAGCACCAGTGAATACAGAAAACCATGAAACACAATGGTGGTATATTGTGATGGGGAAATAAACTGCCTATTTATTTATTAGAGCATATAAATTACCAACTGACACATAAAACACCGACTGCAAAGTAAGCCCTCCCTCAGAATCAAAGAGAAAAGAGTCTGGGGAATGGAAAAAATCAGATGGGTCTGCCTCAAACCTCAGCACACTACTTAACAGCTGCATGACCTCAGTTTCCCTGACCCTGAAGTAGATAAAACAAGGCCTCCTTTAAGACTTAGTGTAAAGGAGGGGACCCACAGAAGACACCATCTGGCATGTAGTTTGTATTAAACTTTACATTTGCTATTTCTGTTTTGTATTTATGAATATATACACATATAATTTTATGACAGACATTGCTATAATATATGCAATATGTAAGTATGTATGCACATACGCATATGTGTGTTTATATATAAAATAAGTGATTTTTGCTCTTTGATCTTCAAATATTTTCTTTGGATGTCAATTTTTCTTTCTTTTTTTTTTTCTTGATTTGGATCTCAGATTCCAAAAGTAAATTAGCTTTCCCAAATCTCTTCAATATTTATTAAAGAGGGATTCATTTTGAGCCAGCATAGTCTATTTCTAATCCATATCTGAAAACGAAGGCATGTCTAAAAGTAATACTCTTATTTCTAATTCTCACCTAACACACCCATGAAAGATAAGAAAATTTACTTATCAGGCCAGCAGTTACTTCTTGGAATTCTAGGCTCACACACTGCTCAGCACACACAGGCGTTCTGTTGACAGTTGGCTCTCAACACCTCAAGTACGTGTCACAGGGACTCTAGATGATCAGTTTACCCAAGCGCCTTACTTACTCTCATTTACCCTCTTGAATTTTATTTCCTGCCTCAAAAAGAAGAATCCCATCTGCCAGAAGGAAATATTTGTAGCCAACATGACAAAAGTGGAATTCCTACTTTGTAACAGCTGTGAATCAAAACACTAGTGGCTGAAATTCACTACACTGTGCTTTGGAACAGATGTATGCACAGAAACTGACTCAAGCTCTGGTGTTCCTGGGCACCATGTGAAAATCATCCACAGACAACACGGTGGGCCATGTTCTCACCTTGTTGCTATTCATGTTCATTCTTAATGTTTCCTGAACTATTGCAGACTTGGAGTTTTGTTGTTGTTGTTGTTGTTGTTGTTGTTGTTTTTAAGGCTTAGGATCTTTATTTCCAGAAGAGGAGATTCTAAAGTTGCCAGTCATTCACTGGAAGTCCTAACTCAACAGATGGGTTTTGACACCTCTGGTTTGATTTTAAATGCAAACATGTCAAATTATGCTCTGGCACAGGTTCTTTTGTCTGAAAATCTTTTTGGGTTTTTTTTTTTTTTTTTTTTTTTTTTTTTTTTTTTTTTTTAGTTTTCTTCTCTGAACTCGGTTGTTCCAATATTATCAATTAAGGCAATAAAGATCTTATTACACAAACAGTGATATGACTGCTTATTTTAATGAAGCAGTCAAGTAATTTTAAATCATTACTAAAAACTTGAGGAAATGAATTTCAAGAAGAGAAGTTGCAGGTAAGGTCACATATTTATATACATAAGAAGGTAGAAGAAAAATATGTGGCTTTCTTGGTGACTCTTCCCGTAATCAACAACCATGTATTACACTCCTACAACCAGAATTAGCACTAAGTGGCACAGAGCCTCTGAGCACTGTTCTCGAGCTCCTACGGCAGACATTGGTAATCCACCGCAGCCCTTCCACCATCCATGCCGTTCAAATGCAAAAGACTTGGCTGGCTGCTGCGAACAGATACAAATCGAGGGACAACTTGAACTTCAAATAGGTGACTATATGGTTAGAAAGATGAAATACACACAAATGTAATCACTTGAGAACATTTTAAGCAAGATGTCAGAATATAAAAGACGATGGGCTGCAGGATAACTACTGAATTATTGAAAGTATACAGCTAATCCTTGAACAACACAGGTTTTAACTGTGAGTGCCCACTTCCATGAGGATTTTTTGGTTTTTAGTGAAACATGGATTAATAATAGAGAATTGGGGAATATGATACCTCCCATATATGGATGGCTGACTTTTGGTATCTGCAGGTTCCACAGAGCCGAATGCAGGACTTAAATATGTATGGATTTTGTTATACGATGAGTATACACTCGAATATGCAGAAGGATGACTGTGTTCTTATTCTACCAGGGGGTGTGTTGTTTTGAGCCGGTTATATCCACACAGCACTTCAGTTTGTAAGGGATACCTATATTGAGCCTTATTGTTGCAATAATATGTTGAATTCATTATCATTTTAAAGGATTAAATAAACAGTATGGTTTAGAAGTTGATTAATTAAAAACTGAGAAATTAAAAACTGTTCACATGCAGCATTGGATTTTAAACCCGTAGATATGTAAACTCTGCCGAAGCCTGGAGAACAAGGCCCATGTGGAGACAAAGGCAGCACTGAATGATAAAAATGTGTTTCTATCGCAAATCATAATTACTTGCAGAAAGCCTTTTTACTGTATTCTAAACTCTGTTGGGATCCATGCCTTGAAGGAATCACACCATTTGTTGCTGTTTCTTGTTCCCCGCTTGACTTTTTTTTATGGACTGACGGTAGGATAAGCTATATGCTTATCTCTGAGAAGATGCCTCTATGCAGTCTCTCTGCTTTATCATTAGTAACAGTCTTTCCCAAATTCTACACTTAGGCTGACTTAGAATTTAATAATAGATGTTGCAGTGAATGTTTTTTTTTCTTTGTGTGTCTTCATCGGTATTTTGGTGAGAGGTAGTCGAAGGCTGTATGTAAGGCTACCAAGGAAATACTCACACCACCAGGGTCATGGCGTTAGTAATGTTGTGGAATTTTATTCTTTAGTTCAGCTAAAAGCAGGTTCTTGTCACACAACCAGGAGTGATCAGGAACATGGACACATCGAAGGGTGAAGGAATTGGAATTTATTGGGTGAAAAGGAAAAAAGAAAAAAAAGAAAGTCTTGGCAGAGTGAGAGGGAATCCTGCTAATAGGCCCCCACCTCACACTGAATTCCAAGCCATACACAGAAGCTGAAAAGGCCAGGCCCCTCCCCGCTGCACAGAATGTAAACTTCCAGTGGCTTCACCCTGTTCTCCCACTGTGAAAATGGGTCAAAGATTCTACGGGATCCTCCCCTTAATCTGCCTCCTGCCTTTATCAGTAAGTAGATACTGAATAAACAAGTGCATAAGCAATGTATAAGGAGCAGAGAGAGCTCCTGCATAGCATAGCAGGCAGCTGATTACGCAACAGGATTTGAAAGTCACTGCCTAGACTGCTGGGTCCCATAATCTGGCAGATGTAAATAGTGCCTGAGATTCTCAAACTAGATTTACAAATATTTCGCGTTTGGACACTAAATTCTGATTTTAAAGAGATTACTGTGATAAAACCTACTTAACATACAACTTACTATTTTACTCATGTTTAAATATACAGTTCGTGTCTTTAAATACATTCACATTATTGTGAAGCTTTTAACAGATTGAATATTCTTGTCTTCTGATTAACAGCAAGATGATTTACATAATTCTGTAAAACTATGCGTTGCCCCCTTCCCTCAAGTAAAGCATGAAGTCTTAGAAGCAACATGGAACACAGAAAGAGAAAAAACACTCAATCAAAGATAAAAAACTTTGAGCCTAACAAGATTTTGGCTTTTAAAGAGAAGTACAAAGCTTAGCTAAGACTCAATGGAAGGAAAAATACTATCTGGAGGTACTACAAGTTGAGAATGATAAAGAGTGGTTAGAAATGAAGAAGGTACAAGTATTGGAGCAAAAACTGGAAATCTATTCACAGTTACTGGCATTTTAAGCAGGTTCTATCACAGAAGATCTTTCTTCCAACCTTCTCAAGGATTTTGTCATCACTCTATTCTACAGCTAAGTTTGGCACAGAAATTACATTACGTGCCCATAGCTAGGTCCAAATTGATAGACTCCAACATTCACGCATAGTAAACTGCTATATTGTCTTCTCACATGAAGACAGAACTGATGTCCTCAAAAAAAAAAAAAAAAAAAAAATTAGAGTCTACAGAGATTTGTTTACAATAACAACGGATAGTTACCCCCAGGGATCTTCGTTTTGCATATCCTAGTTTGTATAAAGAATTATACCTTTTATACATTCTTTCAAAATGTAACTCAATATACTAAAAAAAAAACTACAGAATAAGTCAACATAAACTGTCATGTGAGGGTGCCTAGTAGACCAATACTAATATTTTGGAGGAGATTTCTGCTTTGTACAATCTATTGAGATTCTAAAAGTTGCCTGGAATTCTGTAAGTGTAGGGAATGGGGGAAGAGGTGGGGCAGAGGGATGAGGCAATGGACTTATCTAATCAAAAGCCTGATGAAAACATTCCCTGGCAGTGTCTAAGGTAGAACTACAGGGAGGCAGCAAGCAATCAGAAGGAAGAGATTCGGCTATTTAAGTATAACTCGTATCTATCCACTCCACTGTTTGATGAGATTGTTACCTGTAACAAGTCTATGTAGGTATAATGGAGAAAGCTGGTGTATTAACTATACCTAACACCACTTTCCCCAGATATGTTACTAACACCACCCCAAATTTTCCACTATCCTTTGTCATTATGCCCTCTGCAACCTAATTAATAATGTTTCATTTTTAAAATGCTAGTCTAGGCTGCAATTTAAAATTGCTAAGACTGGCATCACTATTTATAGTAGAATACCTCTTTCCTCCACCCACATTCTAAAGCACTGTGGATAAAGCTGTCCAGACCAAGAGAAAATCTTTCCTTTTCTATCTTAACTTCTTTAAAAGCCCTGGACTCTGTTAATTTTTGATAGAAACTGAATTCTTTACTAACAATGGTGGACTACTAGAATTCCATGAAGCATGCTTTTGGTGGCTCATGCTATAAAAATCATGTATCACTTTCTCTTGTGACCTGTCATCATATGTGACATAATTTAATGCGACAGCTCCAATTTTAAGGATGGCATTTTGCACTTTGCTTTCAAACTCTATGACTGCAGTTATCCAACAGAAGCTGGCCGACCTCAGTGGAACAGACGGGGAGCTGTTAACAGGTTGCCAACTTTAAATTACCGCTGAGTAGCTTAGCGTATCTCTAGAATAATTCCTTTAAAAAGTAATTAATCATTACTTTGAAAAGGTCCTCAGTCAAGTATACTTTCTATATTTTACGTACGGGTAGCATTTTGTTGGAAATAGCTAATATTTCTCCATTCACCACCTTGCATTTACATTTTTACTGTTTTCCATTCTGGTGTTTTGCTTGTTTGATGACAACTAGGAAAAACTTAGTGATCAGACTGAGATGTGTTCAATAAAGACAATATGAATAGCAGTCTAGAGAAGTGAACAGGAGGCAGCTAATGCATAGAAACATTTGTATTTTGCATCTATTTTCTCCGTATTTCAACTGAAGACTCTCAGCTAATGTCAGAAATAGACTGAAAAAAGCCACTTCTGTCAGTACTACAGAGAACACATTCCATGAGTCCGTAGTTCAGCAGTGTGTTCACCTCCTGGAAATGATTTCAGATTATGCTCTTTCTTGAGACCATTAAAGGCAAACACTGGTGTAGGAACAGTGAGGAGAAACTACATAAATAGCAAGAGGCTTGATTTTAGAGACTCCTCCAAACTCATTAGAAGCTAATGTGTTGACTTTTAGGGTTTGTCAGGAAAGTTAATAAAGCTAGATTTATAAGTATCTTTCAAGACTTTTTTTTTCCTAATTGAAAAATAAGCTATATTAAAACTGTCTCCTAACACACTTTGGAAACAGGTATCAAATCAGTCCATCAATCACTTCAAAGAATTTTATTAGTCAGGATATCATAAAAATCTACATGTTATGATTTTTTTTCTTTTTATCATAAAAAATTTCAAACACATAGAGAATGATATAATGAATCATTTATACCTCCACCAGCACTCACAAAAATATTTCAAAGCAAATCCTAGATGTTACTTAAGACAACGTCATTAGCAACTTTCCCTTTGTATAAATACTATAAAATGCTTTAAAGTAAACTTTATGAAAATCATACGCTTTATTTAACTTCAGGAACATCCTAGCCCCTTTTCTCCATACTTCACAAATTTTGAATCAATTGTGTAATATTGGTAATGAATATTACACCAATTGTGTAATATTGGTAATGAACAAATTACTAAGTGTGTACAACAGAGACGATATATGTTGTCCTCCTATTAGGGACACCCAGCACGTGTCCATGACAAGTAGTTGCCTGGATCTTGCTACATGGCCCTCTTGAAGCTGGGCATGGCCTCACAGTGAGTTCCAACACAGCACACCAGGTAACGCTAACTCATCAATTAGAGACAGCATGAGAACTACTGACCTTCCTCGTCTACAGCTTACTGTCAGGGAATCTCGTGGCCAACAATAAGCTTCTTCACCAGTTCCTGCTATTGTTAGATACCTACAGTCACACTGTTCTTCAACTAGGAGGAGAACTAAGTATTCATGGTGGCATGGACCCATCTGGATACTCTCTTTGCTTTTCGAGCTCACAGAGAATGGATAAATTATTACGCTTCGGAAAACCAACTGTAGACGAGAATGATAACCTAGAATGATCTACCAAATTCAGCTTGTGACTAAGAGACGGCATTGTTCCTGTTGTCAAAATGATGAAAGTAGACCTTTGTCTCAAGATAGAAACACCATCGTTATCTTCCATTATAATCTTTTAATAGGAATACAGTGCTAAATTCCTAAATTACAACAGTTAATTGACTCTTGAATGACATTAATAGTAAGACCTACCATTATTTTATGGTCTTCAAGAAAATATGTCTTTTTGAAAACTATGACACGCTGTCAATTATTAAAAAACACCTGGTTGCACAGTTACTAACATGCATTTGTATATCCACACAAATGCATTTTATTAATTCGTACTGAAGTTAACATTTCTTACTTGATGCATTGATTATTGATAGGAAAATCACTTCGACAACTAATAATTTTTCAGTTTCTTTGCTGTGCAAAGCTTGATCTTATCTGTTCTTCCTTTTAATATCTCATTTCCACCATTAATCCCAAGGGCAACTGGTTTAATGTAATGAAACCCTGGCTAGGGAAGCAGAGCATGTTCCCTGCCAACATTTGCCTTTGTCTGTGCCCAAATCTACAGGGACTCCTTAAGGAGTCCTCAGACAACGTCCATCAATTAATATTTTTATTCTTAGAGAGCCTGGTGCTCTTCACAGCATCTGAAACCTAGAAATTCTATGAGCTTGGCCAGGCTTTGCTACCCATGATAGTAGTGAAAAAATAATATGATAAGAATATCTTTTTGTTTTCAGTGATCTGCAGTCATAAGCCTATAAAATCATTCAATTATAAATGTGAAAATAATAATGCATAATGAGGGATGAATACTTCAAACACTCTGCTACAAACAATGAAGAAACCTGCGATCCCAAGGTGGAATTTGGTAGTTGGGAGACAGCCAAACGCCTAGGCAGATAAAAAGGGGTCCCTGATCCAGCCAACAGACCAGATATTTTGTACAGATGAGGAAACCTGCCCAGGGCGTCCGGGCATGTCCAGACTTGGGCACTGAGGGAAATGGGTGGAGCGATGGGGAATGTGCACATTACCCAGGGGAGGGGCCTGTTCTCTTCAGCTCACATGTGTGGTCTGGAATCAGTCTGTGAGATGAGAATCTGTTCACAGGAACACCCCCCTCCTCCTTGCTTTACTGAGAGTTTTTAATTTTCTTCCTTTTCGCCAAATAAATTCCGTTCCCCTCACTCTTCAAACTGTCTCTATGCCTAACTTTTCCTGGTGGTGTGACAAGAATCCAGTTTTAGCTGAACTAAGGAACAAAATTTTGCAACAGTTGCAACTAAACTGCACTAAAACAAGATGTGCAAGATGAGTTTTGAGACCTACACCTCCTTTTATTAAGGCAGAAAATTCAAATCTACAATGAAGTCAATCTGAAAAGAAACTGAATTTAGGTTTCTGAAGCAATATATTTTATAGATGTTGCTTTCTTAGAAATTTTATGTTTTAAAATCAATTTTTAAAATTTATTCCCTTAAAGATATTTTCTTATAGATCATATGAATACTTAATTTCTTCTATAAGGCATATCATCTAGAAATATAATGCTTACATGGGAAATGTGTTGTCTTATGATTTGATAAAAAATAGAGTTGCAAATATACTTTTATGATGTTCTTGAATTTTTTTTTTCCAATACAAAGATTCCCAATCTGCCTACCAACTGAACTGTTTTGGTCATGAAACATTACCTTCTCGGCATGTGGTATGCCCATCAGCAGAAAAGTAGTAAAGAAGAACAGACTAACTTTATTTATTACATTTGCATTGCCTACAAAGCCATTTACTTAATGGATGAGTCTCATTAGCAGTCTAACCACAATATAAAGAATACAATGATGTGTTTCATAGGTTCATTAAAATAATATTTCAAAGGAGTCATTAGAAAAAAAGAAGCTGATGATTCAACAGATAGTAAGTTGTCTGCAAATAAATGAGATGGAACCAACATGTTTTCAAGTAAGTTAAGAAACATGTTTACAAATATATTACAGCCATTAAAAAAGGAAGCATCAACTTAGCAAGTGCTGGGGGGACGATTACTCATGCAATTTACTAAAACAAAACTGTAACACTCTCACATCAACAGTTATTGTAGATGTAAATGCCTGTAGGTACAGGAAAATGTGTCTTAAGAAGGAAAATTCATTCTACAGCCTGGAGATGATTCTCTGGTTTGAAGCAAAATTGAAAACATTAAATCCTGTCTTTAGATCACCACTGGTTTGTGGGTTTTTGTTGTTGTTTTTTGTTTACACTTTTGTGTTATTTGCCCCAAACATGCCTATCCTTTCTTTCTTTTTTCCTGAGACAAAGTCTAGCTTAGGCCATAGTGCAATGGCGCGATCTCAGCTCACTGCAACTTCTGCCTCCCAGGTTCAAGATATTCTCCTGCTTCAACTTCCCAAGTAGCTGGGATTACAGGCACCTGCCACTACACCGGGCTAGTTTTTGTATTTTTAATAGAGATGGAGTTTCACCACGTTGCCCAGGCTGGTCTTGAACTCCTGACCTCAGGTGATCTGCCCACCTCAGCCTCCCAAAGTACTAGGATTACAGGAGTGAGCCACTGCACCCTGCCTATCATTTCATTTTAAAAATAAATTCACAGTAAATTAGTAAAGTGAATAATCCTGTAAAAGCAGCATGTATACAAAAAAAAAAAAAAGGTGCCTGTTTATAATTCTTTAACCACACCTAAGGATTGACAAATGTTTGTTTAACAAATGAATGTATGAATAAATGAATGAAAAAAAGCAACTACTTAGTAAAGGATAGTTTTTAGATTAGGTTAATTATTGCTGCTTTATCAATTTTTAAACCCAGTATTTCTACCTGTAAGCAAAATAATACAGAACTTGTAAATGTGTTTCATAATGTTGAAATCTTTTCACAAATAGTAGTGTCAACTTTTTTTTTTTTTTTTTTTTACCAAGATCATAGAGTTTATATTAAAACCAAGGATTTCATAGAGACTCATTTTTGGTTTTTTTCTTTTTCTTTCTTTTTTTTTTTTTTTTTTTTTGCAAAAATTAAAAAACAAAATTAACATGTAGAATAAAAACCACTAAAGTTTAAAAGGAGTTGCCATTTATTTCTTAACTTTGCCATTTTGAAAGAGCTTAGATTTATAATTCCTTAAGAAATACAAGATAAGACACACACATGTGTAAGTATACCTGGGACTTAGCAATAAGTCACGGGCACCTAGACCACAGCTCTTGAAGCAGAGAGCAAAAGTGGCCCCAAGTAATTAGCAACGTTCTCCTACTATGCGTCCTGCCTCACCTTTGGATGCTTGGCTTAGCCGTATGACTTGACTTGGCCAATGGGATACTAGCAAATGGACCCGGGAAGAGGCCTGAAAAGGCTTTGTATATTTCTCTTTGTGCTTTTCCCATCTACCACCAGCATTAGAACATGCCAGGGCTATCCTGCTGGCAGATAGGAAATAGTTAGAGCAGAGCTAAGTCATTCCAGCCAAGGACAGCCTAGATCATCACCCAGCCAGCTAACCCTGACGTGGGATTGAACTTAGACAACCTCAGCAGAGTTGCCTAGGTGACCCCAGCTGATTGCAGGCATAAGAGAAATAACTATGTACAGTACGGCTTACTTGCCATCCAACAGACTCACATATAAGCTTTGTACTTTGTAGTAAGATTATTCTCCAAATAGAGGAGCAGGTTGCATAAAGTCAAAGTAGTACTGGGTTTTATTAAAGTAAATAATAAAAATGTATTCCGTTTCTATTTTTTAAAGAGAAAAGACAAAAATTAAAATTGTATGCACAGTCTGAATTTTGAAGCGTTGGAAGATAATTCAACAATACATCTACTGCTGAACTCAGCTCACTGTCAACTCTGTTCTAGGTACTGAGAAGACTCCATGATTTCAAGTTGTTTACAGATTTTGTGGGAAGGACAGATAAACAGTCCATTACATACAAGAAATTATAAGTGTCTTAATGCTTACCATGTGGACAAATGTAAACAATTTGGTTTCCAAATGTTTTCTGGAATGCTTGCTATTGCTCCTAAAACATAAAAATCAGACCAATCCCTACAATTAAGGAGTTTGCTATTTTAAAGATATATAACTGATAGGCAACCATATTCCAAGAGATTCATTTTAAGTCTAACTTTTTCAGAAGGTACTAAACTCCAAAAATATAAACGCCTGCAAAGATAAACTGTTTATTAATAAACTTATAAATAAAGTCTTCAGCAAACACAGCTTCTTGAGAAAAAGCAATTCAAAGATCAATATTTCCTTTTAAATTTTATCACAACATGGACAACGTTTTCTAAAGAAAGCACAATTTTGGAAATGTTGGAAAGCCAATTCAGTTGCTGAATTCATAAGATAACTTACTGTAATCATATATTATCATATTTATAGCTAACACCACATAGTCCCTTCCAAATTGTCAACTCTGAGGGTAAAACCTAGCTATGTTGACATCTGTTTTCTCAAACGATTATAATTTCCTGATTCATTCTCTTGTCTATCTGGCTGGGGCAGATAAAAATAAGACAGTGGAGACCCTTAGTCTGATAAAACAATGGAAGAGAATTGGTATTGGTGTAGGAGCCACTCACCAGGAAGGCTGTAAGTATGACTAGGTTTTGCAGAAGTAAAATTAACAGATTATTACAGTACACACCACCATACCAACATCAGGATCAAGGATCACAGTTAAAGTAACAATGCCCATTGCAACTGGTGAAATGAGGTCCTGGAGACTCCTAACTCGGATTCCTGAATAAGCCAGGTCAGGTACAATAAGCAAACAGGGCAAACCTGGCTACAGTATACATGTGTACTTGGCTTCTGAGTAGTGGAGATGGCACTACACTGGCAAGCCCATATGCCAACTAAAAAAAAAAAAAAAAAAAAAAAAAAAAAAAAAACAAATAAATGGGTTTCAGCTACTAATCCCTAACCAATATTTGCCATGTAAAAGGGTAGAGCTCCAAATTGCCAGGATTTTATGCACACATATTAAATGGAACCACGAATAGAGATTTCTACATATTATCTCTAAAACTGAACATGTCACAATTTTTAAAACCACTATGTAGAACAAACAAGACACCTGTTTAAGCATTCGTGTTTTCCCAAAGATGATGCCACCTTTGTTCCTGGTCCAGGAAGCTGAAAGGAAGTAAGAGGTGACTTCCTTTCATTTCTTCTCACTCCTTTCTCCCTGTATTCCACCAACAGTGTTACTTAAAGTGTAGCTGTGGAATACTGCCACTCCACAAACTATTTTTGTCTTTTCTGGCCTAAGAAAAGATAAGTGTGATGAACAGGTAACCTCCATGATCCAGCCCCCTGTATTCATGCTCTTCTGTGTAATGCCGTCTCTTGAATGTGAACAGTATCAGTGACTTGCTTCCAACCAAAAGAAATGCAAAGATGACAGAATGTTAATGTAAAATTCCATCTTGCTAGAGATGGAAAACTCACTCTAGAGTTTCTTTCTCCCCCTTGTTGGCTTTGAAGAAGAAAACTGTCATGAATCCTACAGCCACAAAGAAATGAAGTCTGTCAACAACTTTAGAGAGCTTGGAAGTAGATCCCTTCCCAGTCAAGCAGCTCTTGAGACCACAGCCCCAAACGAAAGCTATATTGCAGCCGCGTAGGACGCGGAAGCCAAAAAAACCATCTAACCCATGTCTGAACTTCTGA
This sequence comes from Saimiri boliviensis, assembly GCF_048565385.1. Classification (NCBI taxonomy): domain Eukaryota; kingdom Metazoa; phylum Chordata; class Mammalia; order Primates; family Cebidae; genus Saimiri; species Saimiri boliviensis. Next base: position 50,619,619 of record NC_133456.1, read on the forward strand.
CTCACATGAACTGTAACAATGAATGTTTGTTATCTTAATACCACTAAATTTGGAATAATCTGTTATATATCAACAGCAAACTAATACAAGGGGCCTGCCCCTCGATGTAAATTAACCATATCATTAGGCACATTGTTTAGTTTGACTGATACTTATTTTTCGTAACAGTACTTTCTCAATGAAGGAAGCAATCCATTGAAGTATACTCAGATGCAAGCACCTCATCTCATAGGAGCCCCATACTTTGAGTTAGACAATTGATAGGCATGGTGGAAAGAGAGGCCTGATCTAACTTTATATGCAGAAAATGAGTAAGGTACATTTTCTTGCTTTAACTTAGAATTTTGTCTAATGATATATGCAATAGAGGTAGTCAAGGGCAGGGTCAGGGATATGGAGACCATGGCAAAGGAGTTCTTATAATAATTGTAATAATTCTAAGTTGCATCATAAAAATTTGCTATCACTACAGATAAAAGCAAAGGATGAGCTAACTGATAATACCTATAAAAAGCTGAGAAAACCACCACAATATAGTGAGGAAAGCAAGATAAGCATTCCCATAGAATCCTCCTCCTCCTACTTGCCCTGGGACATTTGAAAATCTAGAGAATCTAATAATCTAGTACTCACAGTTGGCAAGGAAACCAGTTAGTCATTCTTTGTCATTCTCTGCTCATATCTTATTTCCTAACACAACAAAATCACTTATAGACCCGTGCAGAAACTACGTCTTTCCTCTACTTCTCAGTCCTCGATCTAGCTAACCCCTGTACCCTCTGAAGATTTAACTGGCTTGCCCTTACCCTAAAGAAGCCGTTTTTAGTAAGTTTTTTCCTCTGGATAGCTTGCTGACACCCTGTGCAACCTCTATCATTTCACTTCTTGCCCTGTATCATAACTACCTCTTCCAGTGACTGTCTTATCCACTAGAGCAATTGCTACTTCAGAAATCATAGCTTTCATTTTTGTATTTCCGGCACTTAGGAGCATGCCTTGCTCATAGAAGGCACTCAATAAATACTGAGTGCAGAGAAAATTAATTATTCTATTCGAGGCTGCATAAGAGCAAAGAGAGACAACTACGAGGCAACAGTAAGCTTGGATGATGCAGGCAAAAACATGCTGAGAAGTTTTAAACACTGAATCTGTTACTTTCAGGCTTATCAGCCTAAAACAGGTTTCTTTAAAGGTACAAGATTTACAAAGAACAATGAGAAACTAAGAATTTTACAACCCAAAACTTGTGAAAATTGAAAGAAATAGCGCAGGTACTCACTATACCCAGATGTTAAATTCTTTCATATCTTGCTTCAAGCACCACGTGTATATTAACTCATATTTAATATAAAAAGCTATGCTTTTCTTAAGAACATTTCTTTCATTTCTTTTAAGAGACAGGGTCTTACTTCGTCATTCACGCTAAAGTACAGTGGTGCAATAATAGCTTACTGCAGCCTTGAACTCCTAGGTTCATGTGATCCTCCTGCCTCAGGCTACGGAGTAGCTGAGATTGCAGGTATCCACCAACGGGCCCAGCTAATTTTTAAAATTTGTATTCATACTTTTAGACACAGGGTCTTGCTATGTTGCCCAGGCTGGTCTCAAATTCCTGGCCTCAAGTGATCCTCCCAACCTCAGCCTCCCAAGTCACTGAGTTTGCAGGCTCAAGGCACCATATGTGACCTAAAAGCATTTTTTAACAAAGTCCTACTTACCCAGTTTTGTCAGGTGCTAGGAAATGAGGAAGTTCTCACCTAGGAGATCCCTCTGGTCAGAGTGGCCCCGCGTCCTCAGAGTGGGAGATTCAGTCCTGCATTTACACCTCCCCTCGAGATCAATTCCGTAAAGCACAGCAGGTGGCTCACAGGACAGAATTCATTTTCAGTTGATCAACTGATTTGTTTGGAGATCAGTTCTTAACATGTATTTCAATGGTTTAACAAGATACATTTAAAATCATTTTCTCCTAAAAAAATTTCAAGGTGATCTTAATATTAATTTTACCAACTTCCGCTATGACACCTTCTTCAGAGAACTTAACCTATTCCTTCTGAAAGATCAAAATTCAGACCCATTTACTCTGAAACTGAATCTTCCACTATTTCTCTACCCACCTCCTCCATCAACCCCAAAACATTAAATAAACTGTGGTGTTTCTCTTTTTATTTCAGATGCCCAGGACTGGTTGGTAAAAGTTTAACTGCTTAGGTAATTATTATGCACTATATATAAAGTACACTATGTGTCAAATGCTCTACCTAGTAGAGGATCTGCTGAAAAGGCTTAAGAGTGAAAACTGCCAAAGGGAATTTCTCACCTTCCTGCTGGGCACACAGGACCTGAAGCTCAGTGCCAGATGTTCCCTACACCTCTTTGTGCTGGTGAATCTAAGCCTGAATTATTATTCTTTGTCCAATAAATTTAGACAACAAATTAAGCATAAATACTGCGTTCATAGTAGCCTTAGCCAAACAATGTGAGCATTTTATTTTGTAAACATCTATACAAACATAGAACTTTTGTGTTAGAAAAAGTTACAAATCAATGAGAATATTAAATAAAGCCAATGCTTTAGAAATGATACAGAATAGGCAATTCCCAGAAGACAAGTATTTGAGTGGCTGAAAAACAAATCTGTAAAAAGGTCAATCTCAAGCAAAAGTCAAATTAAAATGAGACATACACACTTTTAAAATTGCAGTCATTTTTAAAAATGTATAGGAAGTGTGCAAGGAGGTTGACATTCATACAGTGCTGTTCAGTTGATAGCTTTTTTAGAGAAAAATTTGGTAATATGCCCCTGAAACCTTAACAAATTTTAGACGTTAATCCTAGCTATTCTACTTCTTAGAACTCTAAGGAAGCAAGAAGAGATGGCCAGAGACTTATGTACTAGGATTTTTCTATGATGATGATAGGCTGGAGAATCCAAATGTCTCACAATAAAGAGGTAATAATATAAAAAATGGTATGTGATACAATAGACTACTATGCTATAATTTTTATGACATATAACATGCTTGTAACATATTAAATTAAAAATGGCACCAAAATCATTTAAAATACAATTATTTTATTTTTAACGCATACATACATGCATAGCAAAAACCCATGCATATTAAAATGGTATTAGTCATTATCTGTGAGAGGCAGACTGATCAGTGACTTACTTTCTTATTCACGTTCTTATTCTAAACTTTTCCAACACATATGTGTGGCCTATCAGATTTGTAAAAATGATGAAAATCCAAGGCATAGGATTTGAAGGCATATATTTCTATGCCCTGCTAAGAACAGACTCAGTTTTAATATCTCCTTAGGTTCTGATATAAGATGATTCTCCAAAAAGCCCCAAGCCAACTTAATCTGAAGAAGCAGATAAAGAGTAGTTGTCAGAACAAGAATTCAATACCAGTTAAGTCACTTTTCCCAAATTTACTTCTAGTAAGTCCTTGTTAAAAAGCAAAGGTTCAAATGTTTTAGTGTTTTTGAAAGGATTAGCTCACTGCTGAGAGAGAACATAAAAAACAATTCTATATTAAAGCCAACTAATACAATCTTATTTTTAAATGTCACCAAATATGGGTTCTCTCAAATTAAGCCATCCAATTGGTAGTATCTGGTGGCTGATTCGGCTTAACTCTACTAAATATAAATCATTATCTTAAGGAATTAGTAGTATATTTTATTCTTATGATTCTTTGGTGTTTTGTTAGTGATCATAAAATTGGACTTGACTTTGAGGACAGGACTGACAAAGGACACTTAGTCCTACGGACCTTTCAGTTCTGGGAGTCTGTGACTACTAATCCTTAAACATTTCTAATAAGTTTATGTTTCAGTTATAAATTAACTGTAAACTAGGACTTTAAAGAACCTTAAAACATAAATCCTTTTTAATTCTGAATGATTTCGACTCTACATTTTAAAATAATTCAGTCAAATAAAATAAATTAGTCTTTTGTGTGTCAGATGAAACATTCGCATACACAGAATAAATGTTTTTGTTCTCAAAGGATTTTGTTATAATCGCCACTTGTAATGTAACATGGGAACAAAATAGTTGCACCAATTACTCAAAATTAAGTTCCACCTCTCAATTTACAAGCTTCCATTTTATTTTATCAATTCTGAGCTGTCATGGACTCAGAAAATTATTACAGCCATCAATAGGAAGATCGTTTTAGTGGTACAGATGGCTGTCCTTTTATAGGCCAACTTAATGACTTGTTCTTATCTAATCTGTCATCTGTTATTTAGTTGTCATTATGAACTTTTTGGGTTCCGTATCAATCAATTTTCCATGTTTACTAAACAGATGGCTTTATTTGGGAAAAAAAGGCAAAGCAAGAAAATGATATTACGTGATTAAAAAATTTCAAAAGGCTACATACACTTTTTAATGTTCCTAAATGAAATGAAAAATTGCTCTCAAAAAAGCTAAATTTGAAGTCAAATGAAATAGATTTTTAAAACTCAATGGACATGCAAAGAAACAATCAGTAGCAGCTATCTACAAATCAAACAAATTACTTCCAAAACAGCAATAGGTTATTCTTTCAGTTTTTGTCACAAAAATTTTTTAAAATTTATCTTGACAAATAGAGATGGCAAATGTCAATGATGCAACTCATCAATTCAGAAGCTCTTTATGTTATAATTCACAGGTGTACCTCCTTTGTCTAGTATTTGTAATCTTATTTAGAGAGAAGGTAATGACATAAATACTTCCATTTAGTAAAAATTGTTCCTTATCTTTGTCTGTTTATGATGATTTTGTTTAATCACTGGGTCATTATCAAATCGACACTCAAACTCAAGAAGCATAATGGAAATTGTAAAGGGCTTGCATCAATGAGTCCAGTGATTCCCCCCAAAAATAATTGACACTGTGCTCTGAAAGAACACTGAGTTCACACTGTACCAGAGAAAGAACTTGACAATTGTAAGAAACTAAAATATATAATCATGAAATAATTTTATGTTATATTTATGAGAGGTATTTAAAATTGTGTTTGTTCAGGAAGGATATTTAGCAAGTCTTGGGATTTGCTCTGTCACCTCCTAACTATGCTGCAAAAGTGCCAGAGCAGAGCCTTCTGAAACAGTTTCCCAGTGCCATACTAAGCACATCTTCCATTGTAGAACACACTGCATTTAACTGTTCTTTTACTTGCCCAAGTTGAAGGCTCCTGGGCAGCAACAAAACCAACAATAAGAAAGAGTATGTATGAAAGCCTAATTCTTTATGTTCTTCAGACAACGTAGAACTTAAAATCGAAAACCAATTTTTCAAAAAGGACAAATCATTTGAAGGATTTCTTTCTTATATGATAACCAGAGTAAAATTTAAGACTAGTCTAGGTAATTGTCCTGCCACTCCATTCTAAGCTGTGTGTGAAAGTACTCCATCAGCTTAATGAGAATACCGTGAAATATGAAACGTCTGTTTCAATACAAGGTATTCAGAAGCTTTAGCAGAAGCTACCAAAAGAAAACTGAAAACAGATACTTGATTGAGACTGACAAAAATCTTCTATTCCGTCTTATGGAAAATTAAAACAAAATGGGATATTCCCTATAAGGAAGCCAGAGACATAAAAGCCAAGAATGCCTTTACAGAAACAGAATAATAATTTTACCTTAAATACTTCTCTTAGGTCTTCAGCTCACATTTTTCAGGCAGAGAACATCTATTTGATGTCAATTGTGTGACTAGAAATGGGTCAGGTGCTTTAAATGTCATGGATCAGTATCAGGCAACTAGTGAAATCAGTGCAAGTTCAGCCAATGAAGTTCTCAAAGCAATAAAGTGAAAAACCACATTTTAGAGAAGAACCATACAACACAGTCAGGTTCTAGTTCAAGTCACGTTTCTTTCCTTCAGATCTGCTGGTCTATGATAAGTTTTGATGTGTCTAAAATACTATGTAGGCATTCTTAAGTGATTAAGAAACTTGGGATTTTTAAAAATAATCAGGTCTTCCCCAGGTAAACACCACTCAAGATCACCTATTTTTTGTTTTTTTTTTTTTTTTTTTTTTTTTGAGACAGACTCTCACCGTGTCACCCAGGCTGGAGTGCAGGGGCATGATCTCAGCTCAAGGCAAGCTCTGCCTCTTGGATTCAAGCGATTCTCCTGCCTCAGCCTTTTGAGTAGCTGGGATTATAGGTGCCCACCACCACACATGGCTATTTTTTTTTTTTTGTATTTTTAGTAAAGACAGGGTTTTGCCGTGTTGGTCAGACTGGTCTTGAAGCTCTGACCTCAGGTGATCCACCAGCCTCGGTCTCCCAAAGTGGTGGAATTACAGGCATGAGCCTTTGTGCTCGTCCCAAGATCACTTTTAATGGGTCTCAACACATTAAATGATGATTTCTCAACAAAGTTTTACACACTATATAAAGATTAGTTGACATTAATTCTCACTCAAAGCCAGGAAAGTTAGTACAACATGAAAATATTCTGTGCATGTTGTACTTTGGCATAGTATTCTCTGTAGTGTAAATTTTCATACTGATACACATACTTAACATATTTCATAAGCGTATTTTAAAATTTTTGAACTATGTTCTACTGTTAATTTTCACAACACTTAATCACATAGCCATCATAGTTTTTGCATAGGACTATCCCATTGTTCAAGAACGGTTTAGCATTCCACGTTTCTCCATCATACTGGCTTGAACTGACCTCCTCCCAGTAGATAAATGACTCTCAAAATGTGGTCCTGGAACAACAGCATCAGCATCACCTAGGAACATGTTAGAAGTTCAGACTATAAGCCTCCAACCCAAACCTCGGGAATCAAAACTCTGGGGATAAGGCTTAGCAATTTGTGTTTTATTATGTCCTCCAGGTGTTTGGAGAACCATGTAAGTTTTGAGAAAGAATCCACTGGATCTTACTGTTCTCCAAGGCAAAGTCCAATTCACTTAGCTTGGTATTCCTCACTGCACCTACTAGCACCCTCAGCATAACAAGCGCTTAATACATACTTGTGATTTTAAATAGATTAAAATGTTCTAAAGACAGAACTCATTTTAGAGAATAATCCTTTCCAGGTACTATTTGGAGGTTTTGATACTAGAGATGTATTTGAATGAGAAGTTTCCTTTCCTAAACCTATTGCTAGATTCTGTGAACTTGCCATTAATTTAAACCAAGGATGGACCACAGTCAGAATGAAGGAAGATGAGGAATAAAAAGCAAAGAAGAAAAGAAAACCACTCTATTCCTTCTGGCATTTGGCACAAAGATCTCAGGTGTTTCCTATACCCTTAAGAAGTAAATCACACTGAATTATGATAATTGAGCAAGTATTTGTGTGAGCCTATGCAAAAAAGTTAAGGCCATAGTATTCTGACATAATCGAAATCAGCTTTATTTCAGAAAGAGAGCATAATGAAAGGCTAATAAACACTCCTAAGTAAAGGGGAAGATAACACAGATATAACATGGCAGGTCTATACTTCTTGGTGCTCATGCATTTCTCAGCCAGCCTCTGCATTTGTGGCACATCAATCAAAAGTCTGGACTTGGGAGCCAGTTGAACTGGTTTATAATCTGGCTCCAGTCTTCACTAGTCATAGGTCTTTGGGGAAATTATTCATCTCCTTTGTGCCTGTCTTCATCTATAAAATGGAGTAATAATGGTAACTAACTCATAGAACTGATGGCAGATTTATATTCAATAATGTGTGTTGTAAATGCTCAGTAAATGGTGGTTTGTTTCTGTTTGTCTATAAGAGGTGTTGAGGGGTTGTGGTCCACTTGTTGAAGCAAAAAGTCATTAAGTGATGGGTGGTATCCCATCAGCGCTTGCCCAGCAATGAGGACATAGCAGGTACTCCAGAAGTGTGAGCCTAATCACATGCATTATAACATAGTACAAAGAAGCCTTCCCCAAGGGTGATGATTGTGAATTAAACGGCAGAGATTTTGCCACATCACAGCACAGACTGGCTTGAATTCATGATATTTGGATACAAAATGAGAAAATTAAATTTCTGAAATATATTATTTCTTCGAATATCAAAATAACTTTTTCTAATCTATGACAGCCCATGAACCCCTCACCATAGCAATCCACACACCACTTGTTTTCAGCCACAGAGATAGGAGCAAAAGGTTCTGGTGTTTATCATCTGGGTTTTATCTTTTTCTTGATAGATTATGAAATTCCAGTGTCCTCCACACAGGCCCACTTTCATGAATCCAACCACTGTCTTTCCAAAAAGCACAGTAGCATCACAGGCAAAGGTCTCAAGGTAAAATAATTTTATTTATCAGATTGGCTTTCTAAGACAAGTCAATAAAATCCAACAATGATGGGAAATGCAGGATGTAGCAGAGATCCTTGAAAGCAATTAGCAGAGAGCATGGATGAAAAGCAATTATGCAAACACTAGGACATTCAGGACTATTTTTCAAGCTGTAGGAAAATGACAGATCCCACTCCGGACAAAGAATACAAATGTGCAGTTTGAAGGTTCCCCATTAGGTGCATCTACCATTTCCATTATATTCATATATTAAGCTTTTTTAGGGCTTCTATTAAACTTCATAATCTTCATATTTATGACCACAACTTAACAATTAATCGAAATGCTTAACACTAAAAGAGTCAAAGGTTAAGTAAGGGTGGGCAAGAAACTTTTTTTCTTTGAGGTGGAGTTACACTCTGAAACAATCTCAAAAAGCCTTCAGAAGGTACAAATTTGCTGGCCATATAAAGACAAATGCAAGTTAAGGAGGTTCAAGGAAAAAGGGAAAGAATGCTAAGAGAGGGAAACATGAGAGAAGACACTGGGGCCAATAACGCACAGAGTTCAGACACTAAACAGGGAAGTGATCAATTCAGCCTAGAAGAATGTTATGGTAGAATAGAAAAATGCACGTCTTTGACTCTGAGAGCCCTGGGTTTTAATTCTGTCTTTCTATAACTTTTGATAAGGCATATAACTTCACTGAGATTCATGTTGAGCACCCACAAAATGAGGGCAACGATGCCTATCCTATGAAATAGGTAACTAATATATGGCAGCAATACCTAGTAGGCATGCAAACTCTTTTCTCTTCCCCTTATCAAGTCAGAAGCCCGTTAATTCAAAATCAATATGGCCAAAGCCAAATTCACATCTTCTCACAAGCTATCCTCCTCAACCAACCCATCTTACCAATGGAGCCACCTTGTCGCCACCGACCCAGGCTTGGAGCGTCTGACTGATGGCTGTCTCAACTGCCCCTTCAAAACAATTGCCTGGTCAAGTTATATCCCTTTCAAACAATTCATTTTGATCCCTTATGCCTGTTTTGTCAACTTCAACCCAGACCTAAGTCTGAATTATGGAAAAAGCCTTCTGTCCAACCCATGTGATTCCTACTTCTCTTCCCACAAATTCATATTCATCCTACTGTTTGGCTTATCTTTTTCAAATACTGGTGTAATATGTCCTGGCAATGGCTCCCTGTTTCCTACTACTCAGTGATTTATTCATCCATTCATCCAATAAACAGTTACCGGATATCCACCAAATACCAAGTACTATGCTATGTACTGCAGATGCAAAAATGAGTAAGTCATGCCCATGAGAGTCCAGAGGGGAGAAGCAAAGAGATGGATTACAATACAATGCTATAAAAAGGAGACAAAACTAGAAATTCACTTTATAAGATGAACACTTGATAAAATCTCGCAGAAATGGTGCGTATTTGAACACCATCTCAAGAAACAAGAGGGGGAGGTCAGGCAAAAAAAAAAAAAAAAAAGAGAAGGACACTATTCTTCAAGGGCACACACACACAAAAAATCTCCAGTGTTTTCTAAATAAAAGACACCCCCCTCTGACAATAGAGGAGGTTGAATGGATTTTCTGCAGCAGTGGTGTGTAAATGAGTGACTAGCTAGGATGCAAGACTTCCCACCTTTGACCAACCAAGTAAACAAAGGACAGATTCTTCATAGAAGATGCAATGGCAACAGGTAACGAGCTTCTTTGGGTAGCTATTGAGTCAGTTATGTAGGTAAAGGGGTAGAGATTCAAAAACCAAACAAGCAAGAGACAACAAAAGCAATACGGTATTTCAGACATGGACCCCCACTGGCCAGAGAGAAAGAGAGACAGATTTTACACCTCAATGACAGTGAACACAGAACTTAGACCATTTAAAATAAAAATTCTTACCACACCACTCCTGACTCCTACAAACACTAAAGGGCAACACTAAAGGAGGGTTAGTCCTTTTGAAGGAAGTGAGCTTTTAAACCACCTCACATCTCATGGGAATCCATTCATGAGAAAGTCAAATGCAGAAGTATGTTCCACTCTAGCCCTCATTTATAGAAAAACTTTTCTCCTTCCATTCTTAAGTGACACAAGTTAACTCAAAATCGGCAGCATCACGTAGTCACTCAACCAAACTGTACACACATCTCCTGCCATGGGTGTCACAAATCTGTGGTTAATACTGAGATGTAAAAAAAATAATAATTTTATTGTGTGTATTTGAAGTTTATAGCATGATGCTATAGGATATATACAGATAGTAAAATGGTTACTAAGTGAACCAAATTAACATATCATCTCACATGGTTATTTCTTGTGCATGATAAGAGCAGCTAAAATCCACTTCCTTAACAAAATCCCTAACACAATACAATTTTATTAACTCCAGTCCTCACTTTATACACTTTGGATCTTTAAACTTATTAATCCTATGTATCTGCTGCTTGATATTGAGATTTAACACTTAGAAGCTAAGGGCATATCAAATATGAAGTCTTTCCTGTTCAAAAATTTTTTTTTGGAGGAGGGCAACAAAATGTCTTGTTTTAATTTCATTTTCAGAACAAATTGATTTATCTTACCACACTTTTTATTTCTAGCAAGCACAGTATGACCAGGTATGGGCTCTGTGCTTATTGTGGATAAGGACAGTGTGTTAGTTACCTCTTTGTACCAGCACAGGGTCTGTCATTTAAGTGTTCAGTGACTTAATCATGGGAGAGAATAGTACATGAGATACATGTCCTATATTTTTATCACCTAGGTGAATGGAGTTGAACACCTCATCTATTCAACGGTACCTCCAATGTATTTTTTTTTTTTGAGACTGAGTTTCGCTCTTGTTACCCAGGCTGGAGTGCAATGGCACGATCTCGGCTCACCGCAACCTCTGCCTCCTGGGTTCAAGCAATTCTCCTGCCTCAGCCTCCTGAGTAGCTGGGATTACAGGCACGCGCCACCATGCCCAGCTAATTTTTTGTATTTTTAGTAGAGATGGGGTTTCACCATGTTGACCAGGATGGTCTCGATCTCTTGACCTCGTGATCCACCCGCCTCGGCCTCCCAAAGTGCTGGGATTACAGGCTTGAGCCACCGCGCCCAGCCCGGTACCTCCAATGTTATTAACTTTTCTGAGACTCATTACCTTCATCGATAAAACGTGGATCAAACTGCCATCCTTACATAGTTACAGAGAGGGATAAATAGGGCATGGTATACAAAAAGTCAAATGAGTCTTTAATAAATGGGAGACAAATCCCAAACCAAAGGAGGGGCGAGAAAGCCCTTGTTAGAGAAATCAGAAGTTAAACCACCATAACAATGTCCATCAACAGCGGAAAACTTCAGAAGATATCCTCAGCCTTTTGGAAATGTCCTTTAATTTATTCATGTTGGATAATCTAGCAATTGAAAAGGAAAGATCCTGTTAAGTTCAAATGTATGTAGATATTCATTACAGGAGCGGAATGAGTGACAGGTAACAGTTTCCAGGGAAGAAAAAACCAATATCAGAGAAAGAGTTGGGTATCACCAAAAAAAAACAAGATCCTAGAAACTATCATTAAAGTGAATCAGCAGAATGGGAAAAAAAATTTGCAATCTACCCATCTGACAAAGGGCTAATATCTACAAAGAACTAAAACAGATTTATAAGAAAAAAGCAAACAACCCCATCAAAAAGCGGGTGAAAGATATGAACAGACACTTTTCAAAAGAAGACATTTATGCAGTCAACAAACATATGAAGAAAAGCTCATCATCACTGGTCATTACAGAAATGCAAATCAAAACCACATTGATCATTAAAAAATCTGGAGACAACAGACAGTGGAGAGGATGTAGAGAAATAAGAATGTTTTTACACTGTTGGTGGGAGTGTAAATTAGTTCAACCATTGAGGAAGACAGTGTCGCAATTCCTCAAGGATTTAGAAATAGAAATATCATTTGACTCAGCAATCCCATTACTGGATATATACCCAAAGGATTATAAATTATTCTATTATAAAGACACATGCACATGTATGTTCATTGTGGCACTGTTTGTAATAGCAAAGACTTGCAACCAACCCAAATGCTCATCAATGATAGATTGGATAAAGAAAATGTGGCACATATACACCATGGAATACTATGCAGTCATATAAAAGGATGAGTTGATGTCCTTTGTAGGAACATGGATGAATCTGGAAACCATCATTCTTAGCAAAATGACACAAAAACAGCAAAATGACACAAAAACAGAAAACCAAACACTGCATGTTCTTACTCATAAGTGGGTTTTGAACAATGAGAACACATGGATACAGAGAGGGGAACATCACACAATGGGGCCTGTTGGTGGTGGTGGGGGCTACGGGAGGGATAGCAGGGGGTGAGGGATTGGGAAGGGATAACATTAGAAGAAATACCTAATGTAGATGATGGGGGGATGGATACAGTAAACCACCATGGCATATGTATATCTATGTAACAATCCAACAAGATCTGCACATGTACCCCAGAACTTAAAGTATAATTTTAAAAAAACTGATTTAAAACTTAAAACTACATATAATTTTACATTGATATTTATGAATCTCTAAAGCAACATGGAAAACTGCTGAACTTTTCAAAACAAATCTAACCATGTTACTGTTCTGCTTTTATTTCAAGTAATGGCTACAATGTATTGAACATATAACTAAGCAAGGTATGCCAGACACTGTATTAAATGCTTTATATGGATCTCATTTATTCCCACAACTCTGACATGTATATTACCACTATCCCTGTTTTATAGCTGAGTAAACCTGGAGATGTGGAGTGGTTACATTGTTTTTCCAAGGTTATACAGCTAGAAAATAAGAGGCAGCTAGAACTTGAGCCCACTGAATTCTAATGGTGTCACCATAAAGCCTCTGGACTGGGAATCTCCTGTTTCCATCACTACCCACTCTGTTCCCACTCTGCTCTGTACCCCAGGAGTCTGGCCTCTACCAACTCCAACAAATTTCCCTGGCTCCCTTGGCTTCAGTGAGTTTGGGTGATAGAATCCAGGCAGGAGATGAGAAGGAGGGAAGAATAGGTCACGTTATTTATTCCTCTGGGTCCTTGCTGGAAGATCACTTCAGTTTAAGTTCCTCAATGGAAGGTCACCACCCTCTAAAGGCAGGCTCTTCTCCATACCTCTGTCCTTTGAGGTTCCCACAACTGCTCCCTCTCTTTGTCCCTAGGTCAAGGGGTGGTCAAAGCTCTGCCATTACTGATCTGTTTCTACAACATCACCTGTGGTTTTGCTACACACAGTTCACAACTTCAAAACAGTCCCATTGTAAATAAACTCTTTAATATATCCTGATTCGAATGTGCCATCTGGTTCCTCTTGGAACTCTTGACCGATACAGCCATCCTAATAAGCCTTTGGTCTAGGAAGAACAAAATAACTGTTCTCCAATAATTGCATGCTTTTCTACACTTGTGTGTCTGTGTATTCCAGGCTGCTTCCAAGTGAAATGCTCTTTCCCACTTTCTCTGCTGGCAAATTCTAACTCCTTCTTTATGACTTATCAAGGCAGTTATTTATTCAAACTTCCTTTGACCCCGCTCCTTGCAATGGGCAAAATAATGGGCTTTTAAAATCATACTCTGTAAGCATCTACAACTTAGACAACACATTATACTGTATACATGTGAGACTGGCAAAATCTCAGTATGTACCACTATTCCTGGTATGCAGTAGGTAAAACAAATGATCAGTGTAGTCTTGAATGCATACATGCTCTTGTATATATTCTTTATTCTGCTCTCCACCCAGCAAATTAACATCACAGGCATTCCACTGAGCAACACAGAAGCCCATACATATCCATTTTGGTTCATTTTATGCGCCAATTTGACTGAGCTAAGAGACGCCCAGATAATTGATTAAACGTTATTTCTGAGTATGTCAGTGAGGGTGTTTCCAGAAGAGATTAGCATTTGAATTAGTCAACCGAGTAAAATACGTATCCTTTCCCAATATGGATGGACGTCAATTAATTGACTGAAGGGCTGAAAAGAACAAAAAGTTAGACGAAGGGAAAATTCATTCTCTCTGTTTGAGCTGAAAACATTCACCTTCTGCTATTTTTGGACATTGGTGCTCCTTGTTCTTGGACCTTGGGCCTTAGATTAAATAACCCCATAGGGTTTCTTGGTTTTCCAGCTTACAGAGAACAGATCATGAGACTTCTTGTCCTCCATAACTGCATGAAACTATTTAATATATATATGTGTGTGTATCTATCCATCCATCCATCCATCCATCCATCCACCCATCCTGTTGGTTTCTGATTCTGCTTTCTCTCATATATTATTACATATAAAGAGAGTATTATATATATGTAATAGTAAGACCTAAATATAACACAATATTATATATAAATGTGTGATATATATATATATATATATAGATATATATAGATATATATATCATATTAAGACCTCTAAAATGAGATCTTTCTGGAAAATCTAAATTCTACATAAATTTATTATTTCTTTATAAAAATGCATAGGGAGCAGAGGTAAGGCAAGTAACAAGATATACTTTGAATGTAAGCTTGCAGGTTACATGTTCTCTTTAACAACTTGATTTACTAAAAAAATACTTGCTTAAAGCTTTGAAAAATGTAAGTTGTTTTTCAGTAGTTCATTATATAATCATTGAGTTTTAAATTCTATCACAATTCACTCTTTAAAATAGATCTTAAAGCCACACATATTTACATTAAAATAGTAACTGATTCATACTTACCTAAATAGCTTAATGACTCATTAAAACAACTTTTTCTGTTAAGTCATATTTCTTCCTTTACTTTTAATTCAGTTCTCATAAGTCATTAATTATTTCCAAAGAAGGATGTACTACAGTCATAGACCATTTCTATTCTTAGAACTTAGGATGCTATCTCTTTCAGAGCAAAATATCTAACACTTCCATGAAAATTTTCAATGATTTTACACTGGTCTTGGATCTGAAGATTTATCATTAAGACATGGTTTTTCAGAAAGTCAACTCCTGGTCCAGTGCGTTTAAATGATTTCATTCTGCATGTTTAGTAACTTTAGTTAGCGCTCAATTGATTTTACTATGGAACATATTTCCTCCTCTCATGAAAGTACATAATACCCCTGATTCACAGCTTAATGCAGGCAGCATGTAACATTCACAGATGCTAATACCTCTTCGAAGGGCACTTAGTATTTAGAAATCATTTTGCCTCCACTGAATGACCAAACCATGGTGTTCAAAATAAAACATATGCCTAATAAAATGGCAAGTATATATTTGTCAGTAAATGGATATTGCTTTGCATGATTTATTTTCATTTCAGAAAATGAGTCCTCATGAAACTCTACAAATTACTCTTTCGTGTACCAATGAAATTCGGTAAAAGGAGAAAGGGGCTATGTTCAGGACCCCTCCCCAGCTCTTTTTTTCTTTGAGATGCAGTCTTACTCTGTCACCCAGGCTGGAGTGCAGTGATGTAATCTCAGCTCACTGCAGCCTCTGCCTCCCAGGTTGAAGCGATTCTCCTGCTTCAACCTCTTGAGTAGTAGAGAGTGGGTTTCACCATGTTGGCCTGTCTGGTCTCAAACTCCTTACCTCAAGTGATCTGCCTGCCTTGTCCTCCCAAAATGCTGAGATTTGAGGCATGAGCCACCATGGTCTTGGGCTTTCTAGCTTCCAGAATCATAAGCCTGTATAAACCTCTTTTCTTTATAAATTACCCAGACTGTGGTATTCTTCTACAGAAACAGCAAACAGACTAAGACAATCCTATAGATAGCAACACTATCAAAGTCAGAAAGGCTAACGAGCTAGCTGAGGCTCTGATTTCTAATCCCATGTTCTTCCCATTAAATCATGTTGTCAGCTCATATAGGTTGAGGCTATACATATGCTAAATTAAAGTATCCAGCTGACAGATTAAACTGGAGATTCTACTTTGTCCCATTATGTTTGTTCTCTGAGGAGAGTGAAGAAGAAAAGGAGAGGTTTTTGATTTAGGCCATTATCACTGAGCCTCATTAACAGTGAACTAATCTATAAAATGAGGTCAACCTTCCCCTAAAAATACTAAATACTCATAGATACTGGACTGACCCTTTGATTTTAATTCTCAGAAGATCAGTGCTTTTAATGTTTTATCATTAGTTTTTTTAATTAAGTCAGGTAATCATGCTGCCTGGACATTCAATCCCTAAATGAATGGCTTCAATTATCCCAAGGCCTGTTTCTCAATCAAGAGCCAAAGCCCTTGGACCAAATAGCTAACATTCCTCAAAATACCACTAGATTATTTTCTGAAAAGAATTCAAAGAATATTACATCTTAGTTAATATTTCAGAGAATGTACTGTTTTTATTGAAAGGGAATTTTTGCTAATTTTTTTTTCTTTCTAAAGATATTGGTAAGTCTAAGAAAACTCTTACTCTAAAAAACCAGGAGGTAAGAAAATCTCATACGAAACCCCCTCAGATTTTGTTCTTAGTCAAAATATGTTTGATGTATTTGAAACACTTGATGCCTTTACGAACAAACTTACCTTGGTTTACTACGTGAAATCCTAATTAGCTATTTTAATCCTTCCTCTCTCCCTCCCTCCCTCCCTCCCTCCCTTTCTCCCTTCCTCCTTTCCTTCTCAAGATGAAGTCTCACTCAGTTGTCAGGCTGGAGTCAGTGGTGCAATCTCAGCTCACTGCAACCTCCACCTCCCAGGTTCAAGCGATTCTCCTGGCTCAGCCTCCTGAGTAGCTGGGACTACAGGTGCCTGCCACCACGCCCAGCTAATTTTTGTATTTTTAGTAGAGATGGGGTTTCCCCATCTTGGCCAGGATGGTCTCCATCTCTTGACCTTGTGATGTGCCCACCTTGGCCTCCCAAAGTGCTGGGATTATTTAATTGCTTATTGTTGCTTCAAAATATACACTTTTTATTAACTGAAGCAAACATTACATGGAGTGATCTATAGAAACTTTATAATGGATGAATTTTGGCAAATGTATACACACATTAAATGAAAGCTCTAATCAAGTTATGGACTACTACTACCACACTAGGAAATTCCCCAGTGCTCACCTGCAGTCAAGCTTCACCTCTTTCATGGAAACTGCTGTTCTGATTTCTATCGCCATAAATAAGTTTTGCCTGTTCTTGAAATTAATATGAAGTATATACACTTTTGTAATGAAGTTCTTTCAACTATTTAGAGAAGTCCACCATGTATTTACATGTATCAGTAGTGTTTCTTGTTATTGGTGAAATACTTTTTATTCCCTGAAATGAAAATCTAACATTTAATCTATTCTCTTGATGGACTTTTGGGGTATTTCCAGTTTAGAATCTTTACAAGTAAAGCGACTATGAATATTTGTGTAGCAAATCTTCTGTGGATATATACTTTCCTTTTGTAGGGGTAAATACCAGGGAATGAAACTGTTAAATTATAAAACATGTCTTTTTTTTTTTTTTTTAAGAAATGGAGGAACTGTTTTCCAAAGTGGTTGTACCACTTCATATTCCCACTAGCTATGTTTCAGTATTTCTGTTACTCTATGATCTTATTCACTGGATGTTTTAAATGTAGCTCTTCAAGTGGGTGTAGAATGGTATCTCATTCCTATTTTGATCATGTACTTTTTAAGGTAAATAATGATACTGAACACCTTTTAATGAAATTACCAGTCATTTGAAAACATATACATATTCATTTATTTATCTGGGCATTCTATCTGTTGAAATATTTCACCTTTTATGTTATCCTATTGGGGTGTTTATTATAAAATGAAGTATAGAAATTTATATATACACACATATGTTCTGCATACATGTCTTTTGTCAGATATATGTATTTTAAGTATTTTTCTCCAATCTGTAGCTTGCCTTTCTATTTTCTTAACTGGGTCTTTTGATAATCAGAAGGTTTTTATTTTAATGACGTTCAATGTATTAACTTTTTCTTTTATAGCTAGCGCTTTTGGTGTGCTCTTTAAGAAATCTCTGCCTAAGACTGTAAGATATTTTCCTCTAATTTGCTCTAGAATTTCTACAGTTTTTGCATTTATATGTAAATGTATAAAGCATCACAAAATAATTAATAATTTTTTAACTTTTCCTCTGTTTAGATAATTTCTATTGATACGGCTCAAAGTTCACTGACCTTTTAGCATGTTTTAGCATGCAGAGTCTACTTGACTGTTAATTCCATTCAGTGTATTTCAATCATGGCATTTTTTGTTTGTTTGTTTTTCCTGGAGACAGGGTCTCACTCTGTCACCTGGGCTGGAGTGCAGTGGCATGATCAGAACTCACTGCAACCTCAACCTCCCAGGCTCAAGTGATCCTCCCACCTCAGCCTCCTGTGTAGCTCAAATCACAGGTGTGCACCAGCATGCTTTGCTAATTTTTATTTTTTGTAGAGTTGGGCTCTCACCATGTTACCCCTGGCTGGTCTTGAACTTCTATCAAACAATTCTCCTGCCTCAGCCTCACAAAGTGCTGGAATTACAGGCATAAGCCACCATGCCCAGCCATGGCACTTTCTGATCCTAGAATTTCCATTTGATTTTTATAGCAGTTTTTAGGTAAGATTCTTCATCTGTTCATGAGTAGTATCCATGTTTTCCTTTAAGTTCTTTAACAATATTATAATGGCTATGCTAACTCTAATATCTTAGTCATCTTCCATCTGTTTCCAATGATTGCTTGTTTTCATTAGTTGTCTTCTTCACATGTATTATAATTATGAATAATACACATCCTAAGGTGTCTGAATTATCTTTTCTTCCCTTATCATACTGAATATTTTTGTGGCAATCATTTAAATTACTGGCAGATCCTCTTGATCCTTTCATGCTTATTTTTATACTCTGCTAGAGTGGGCCTATTTGGTTTTATTCTTCATTTTAGATTGTGATTCTCCTAAGGTATGTCTCTTGTATAGCCCCAGCTGAGTTTCTAAGCGGTTGAGCAAGACCTTCTACTCTGGCTAGGTCAGGACTCCAACATCTCTCGGCAATGTGTGACCTTCGGTGCCTCTGTTAAGAAAGTTCTGCAGAAGCCACCCTCTGCTATGCCTTACAGAGTCCCACTCTGTGCATATACAGCAACTGGCCAATGACACACAAGTCCCCCTTGTTTAAACCAATATAAAGACAAGTTCAACAGTATTTTACAGAGCATCTTTTAAGCCACAGAGAAAAAGCAGTCATGATTAACTATGTTGGCAATAATTATAAGCTACATAAAAAAGATGTTTGTACCGTATCTGTATTATCCTAATGGACAAAAGAATACACTACAGGAGTATGTGATTCACCGTCTATGTTCAAGAGCTTCGAATCTCAATTCCTCACACCTCGTGCCCTTTTTTTCCTAATACGTAAAACGAAGAGCTGCTAGAAAAACTTACGTCATCTGTATTAAGTTTATGGTATACACTTGTATTAACAACATTTTTGGCCAAGATTCAAAATGACTTCCTGTTTTCTAAAGCCCAATTCAGTTAGAACTTGAGGTCAAGCAAAGAAATCAGGTGTAAGAGCTGACATAAAAACAGATTTCCACTTCAACACACTTTCAGGTATTTTAGAAATTAACTGTTTGCCGTGTTTTTCTAGTCATACTCCAGATCCTCTAGCCCAGTAAAATTATTTCCTCCCAGGGCTTTCATTAGTGTCAGTTCACTGAAGATGCCCATGTCATTTCAAGGTCACACCTGCTCATGAGTGTAAATATTCATCTAGATAACCACCTTGAATCCAAAAGTTCCACAACAGAATTCCTTCTCTTCTTTCCGCAAAAACCTGTACCTCTTCCTGAACCTGCAATCTGGTGGCGCTATGTACCTAGTCACCTAGAGGCGCGCTTACACCCCCTTTCCCTTTCAGCTTTTCTTCTGTCTGATGCAACACTAAACCCCAACAGCTTCTTTCTTTAATTATGTCTGGAGTTTGTCCCTCTGTTTCCATCTCTGCTCCAAAGCAATTTTTTTCCACTCACTTACTCTACTCCCACAGCCTTCAAACTAGTCTCTCCCCTCCTACCCATCCACAACACAGCTTCTAAGCGTTTTTCTTAAAACACTCATTTGATAACATAGTTTCCTGGTTTAAAATTTACCAAGTATTCCCAAACATTCCCAGAAAAATGTTCACATTGCTTTTCTGCCTTCCGCTGCCTTTTAATTCACTTCTCTGATAATTTCCATCCTCACTTCCCAGTTAAACGAAACCAGTTGAAACTGCTTGGTTGTGTCAGATGGTTTCAGGACCTTAACGCTTTGTACAAGGCAAACCATCCACATGTTCATTCTCGGGACTCAGATCAAATATATGTACCCATCTCTGAGGTAGAAGAGCCTAGTTCTTCTGACCACTACATTGTTCCGAACTGTTGATTTTACTGGATTTATTTGAAATGATCCATTTGTCCTCTGTTAGACTGTAAATTCCCTATGTAGAGGGAGCATAATAAATATGTCTTTATTCTCCTGTGTCTAGCACAATGCTTTACCCACAGTGTATTTCCAACACATGTGGGTGACAGATGAACTAAATAAAAATTCCCACCTCTGTTAAAGCACAGAGGAAACACTGTGATTGTCACAAAGGGCAGTTCTCAAGATTGAGGTGTTGCCTGGTCGCTGCAACTGAAGTTGCTGAGATCAACACCATGATGACAACGGGCTCTTTAGAGTAAAGAAAAAGCATCTAGTTATTTTTATTACCAGCCTCTGCCTATGTTCTTTCTTTCTTTGTAATATGGCTGGTCAAGTTTTCTAATTTATGTGATATGTAGTCCTTTACATCTAGATCCATTTAATTATATATTATACAAATCTAAAAACCATTCAGAGACAAGAGTGGTTAGGATTTTTACCTCATCTTGTGATGATCCTCTAGCAAGTAACTGTAACTTTTCAAAAATTATTTTAAAATATTTGAACTGGCAACCTAACAGCTTGTTTATACCCAAATGAGTATCTTTAGTAAATCTGGACTCCAGAAATCATCTTCCATACTCCCCCTCAATTCTCTCTCAGTCTTATACTCATTTGATAAAGCAGAAAGCCACGGAATGCCCTGCTTCTGTTGAATGAAGTTCCACTGTATCCTGTTAGTGGCACATCTAATTCTGAGGGGCTACAAGAAGCATGGGTGGAGTTTATACCATTAAGACAAATACCTTTTGTAAAGCCCTGGTAGGTGCATGATCCGTATTTGAATGGCTGATGGTGCAAATAACATTAATTTTAGTTACTACTTAATGAGCATTTACTATGTATGGAAGAACACATTGAATGTTCATACACATGGTCCCATTCAGTCCAGGAAGGTGGGTTATTGCATCTTTGTAAGATGAGACAACCCAGAGGTGGGGAGTAAGGAGAATCACAGCAAAACCCAGGAGAAGGCTCAAATTTTACCACTGCCTCGGACTTTAGCTCCCTGCCTTTCCCAGAACCAGCTTCTTGTTCAGAGAGTAAAACTAGACTGCCTCTGACGCTGTCTCCACCTTGAAGGTTTCAGAATTTCAGTCAAAACGGTACTACAATCCATCTGGAGGGGAAAAAATTAGATTTTATTTCATCATAAAATACTAAAAAAGCATTTTTTAGCATAGTCAAAGGAAATGAGAAGAATTAAAGCAGTCCAAAGTACCTAGAAATACATAGACTGTGTTCTTCCTCAGTGGTAGTTTTAATTTTTTAAATGAATTTTTTTAATCAATACATAACAGATCTATATTTTCAGGTTACATGTGATAATTTAATACACTCATATAATTTGTAATGGTCAAAACAGCGTAAGTTTAATTGGGATATCCATCACCTTAAATATTAAATATTCATCGTTTTTATGCTATGACCATTCTAATTATTAAACATTTTCTTCTAGCTATTTTTTTCTAAGAGATGGGGTCTTGCTCTGTTGCCTGGGCTGGAATGCAGTGGGTATTCACAGGTGACATCATAGCTCATGGCAGCCTGAGTCCTGGGTTCCAGCAATCCTACTGCCTCCGCCTTCCAAATATATGAAAATAAAGGCTCATACCACTGAGCCTAGCTCTCAAGTAGGGGATTTTTAACTAAAAATATGTAGAGGTTACTACATGGCTCTTCCTTCTATTTTTCAATTTTTTTTCAATTTTTTTTTTGATACGGAGTTTCACTCTTGTTACCCAGGTTGGAGTGCAATGGCGCGATCTCAGCTCACCGCAACCTCCGCCTCCTGGGTTCAGGCAATTCTCCTGTCTCAGCCTCCTGAGTAGCTGGGATTACAGGCAAACGCCACCATGCCCAGCTAATTTTTTGTATTTTTCGTAGAGACGGGGTTTCACAATGTTGACCAGGATGGTCTCGATCTCTTGACCTTGTGATCCACCTGCCTCGGCCTCCCAAAGTGCTGGGATTACAGGCTTGAGCCACCGCGCCTGGCTATTTTTCAATCTTACTGGAATGAAAAGTAATTATAACTTCTAACATTAAAGTTACCATTCTGCCCTATGATTTAAATTAGAAAATATAATAAAACTGCAAATCTACTTCCAAAGTACATTCAAAAACAGCCCCAGATAGCTGAGCATTCACAAATCAATTTTACGGCCATTTGCAAAGGCCGTAGGACATTAGGGATGTGAGGAGAGAGAGCAATGACTGATTATTTGAGAACTTAACTTCATTTTAGCAGATTTCCGTGTTTTTTTTTTTAAGCTCAAAGTGTTTACCTAACAAGTAAATCAAATGTAGCTTTCTGTACATACCTTATTAAAATTCTAATTTATTTTCCCAACATCTTTATAATTACGTAAAAATTGGCAGGGCCCTGCTAGGGTCACTTCCTATGCTTTTATACCACAAAGCTCTTGAGCTTATAAACAAGCTGCAGAGAAAAGGCATTTTCACGACATACCCCACTGCACTGCGGAGGTGTCGCCGGAATGGCTTACCTGCATCATGTAGTGTGACCCAAATGGTCTCCGAACAAGAGTGTTGGAAGAGATGTCAACGCCTGAGCCCTCACCATGTTGTCTCCTAGCCTAAAAAGTCAGAAATCTGAACTATTCCCACCTCTTTCTGTGAGAAGACAGAAAATGAAGAGACTGGCTCATCTTTAAACCAACTTTCCAAGCTTACCTGAGCATAGCGCTCTATCCCTTCACTGCCACCCTCTTTTCTTTCCCTGGGAAATTGGTATTAGCATTCTATAGGATGTCACTGGAAGGTTAATCTGATTGTGGCTACATCCATAATTTCGCTATTTAGAACATTATGTTAAAAAATAGACTTAATGTCATGAGTCTGTCCACTTCTCTCTCTCTCTCTCTCTCTCTCTCTCTCTCTCTCTCTCTCTCTCTCTCGCGTTGTATTTTCCTCTTATCTTCTTGGTTTATTTTTCTTCCTCCATCCCCAACACATGTCCACAGTTGGATTTTAAATTATCGTTCCAAGACAAAAAGAGTCAGGAGTACAAGTTCAGGTCGATCTACTTCAATGGACAAATAATCAAAAGCTCTTTACTTCCTGATGGCAAAACTATATAAAATTAGTGACATCTACTTCAATATGCATTAACCTCTTTTTAAGAAGCTGCCTCTTTTATCTTTTGTTCTTAATTTGCTTTAGGATGTCTTATTTCTTCCTTATCTGTGGCTCCTACTCTATCACAGATGTTTTTTAAAAAAATGTATTTGGAGGCTGATATGATCAGTGTACTTCCTCTGAAATTAAAGTTTCTTTTGATATTGAGTTCAATATATTCAGAGTGGAAATCAAATGACTTACGCTGGTTACAAAGATTTAAGTTAATAGAGATGAATTTAATCCACTGGTGTTGGGTTTCACAATCAGATTAATAACTCATTTCTGTTCTACAGCCTATCAAATAAAAATGTCAAAATAACTGAATTTAAATCATATGAAATTTATGTGTTTATTCAACAAACATTCATTAAATGCCTTTTATGTGCCAGATAATACTGTACAATGGAGATACTGATGTAAATAGTGTACACCTTATTCTTACCTTCAACAGCTTCTAGTCTAGCAGAGAAGGCACACATTAATTCTGTATTTGTGTGTGCCATGATCTGAGTGCAACTGTGATAAATGCCAGGAGAGAAATGATGGGGTTGATACAGCTCAGTCTTTGCGTGGGGAAGCTGGGTAAGGATGGGGTCAGAGAAGCATGACCTGAGAAAGTGACATTGAAGCTAAGACCTAAAGAATGAAAAGGGCTTTTAAAGTTCCAGATAAAGAGAACAGCATCAAACACAAAGAAGGTTGTCCATCTGAGACAAGAGCAGGCCAGTGTGTTTGCAGTACAGAGAGCAAGGCAGGATGGTGTGAGATTAGGCAGAGAATAAGCAGAGCGACCATCATAGGAGCCCAGACGCATCTTAGGTATTTAGAGCTTTCTGTTAAAAACAATGGAAAGCCAAGAAAGGTTTTTAAAGCCAGAAATGGACATGATCAGGTTGAGTTATAAGACATCTCCCTAGCTCAGTGGAGAAACCACGCTTATCTTGGTGGTAGTAGGGAGGCCAGCAATTATCCCGAAAACATCCATTAACTACTGGCAAAAGCACCCCTAGAAAAACACGCAATTAAGGAAAGCAAGGTGCAACTTGATTAGAAACCCCCCAGCCTACAACATCTATCTAACCAGAATGCCATTCTGAAATCCCTCCTATTTTAAACTTCTGGTTCTAAGGTTCTAACAGCTCTAGAAGCCATGGAAGAATAGATTAAAGGCAGAAAGACTGGTAGCAGAAAGACAAATAAGGAGGTTTTAGCCTAGGCACTTGGTCCTGATGGTTGAGGAAATAGAGAAAGGTCAATTAAAATGAGCTATACAGAAGACAGAATCTCTAGTATATAGTGAATCTGGTTATTGCAATGACTACACATATCTTTTACAAAATTAATGGTTTTAGTTCCTCTTGAAATTTACATGACACTGGAATATGCTCATTTATCTGAATTATTTTTCTTACATATAACACATAAATGAGATCTGACCTTCTCAGATGCTTAAAACAGAAGAATTAAGCCAAGAAATATTTCTATCAATCTCAAGTCCTTTAGGAACTTAACAACAACAAAAACCTGATAGTTTAATTCTAAACAATTCTTTCCTGATCATTTTTAAAGACCTATTGAGAATGTGTGCCAGGCAAAATAGTCTAGTTTTAGTTACTTTTTGCAACCTAAAGTAATAAGTCTCTATTTTTTTTTTATTTCTTTTTTCTTTTTTTTTTTGAGACGGAGTTTCGCTCTTGTTACCCAGGCTGGAGTGCAATGGCGCGATCTCGGCTCACCGCATCCTCCGCCTCCTGGATTCAGGCAATTCTTCTGCCTCAGCCTCCTGAGTAGCTGGGATTACAGGCATGCGCCACCATACCCAGCTGATTTTTTTGTATTTTTAGTAGAGACGGGGTTTCACCGTGTTGACCAGGATGGTCTCGATCTCTTGACCTCGTGATCCACCCGCCTCGGCCTCCCAAAGTGCTGGGATTACAGGCTTGAGCCACCACGCCCGGCAAGTCTCTATTTTTTAAAACAATATTTGATCACTTAGGGTGATTCAAAATGAATTTCCTCCTCTGCTAATCCATCTTTGTAAGGTTCTACTCAATTCTATTCTACATAATTAAACAGGATTAAAAGCTTTACATTTAGGAAAGCATATCACTTAGAAAAAACATGTTTGGGTGAATTTTAACAACAAGCGTTGGAGACTAAAGGTATGACTAGTGAGATCTTCCACTCTAGCATTTTTACATGCTAAGAAAATGAATACACACACACACAAACACACGCACACACACACGCACTAGATTGCCTACAACACAGCCTCTTAGGTAAAGCACTGACATTTGTATAGAAGGACTTTAAGCATGGAGCTAGTGAATATGCATATTCAAGTAATAACTTGATTCTAAAACCTGTGCAGCCCGAAGTCAAGATCAAATTGCATAATCAATTTTTCCACCAGTATTTAGAGTATTTTCTCAATGCTAAGATGTGCTAATAGTTGTGTGGCTATGTCTTTTTTAAAAAGTCTATTAAGTAGGAGAGACTGCTAATCACTGAATCAGCCCTTGCAGTTTTCTTTGCTGTTCTACGGTCAGTTAACAGGATATTATAAAATAATAAGAAACAGGCCAAGTTAATGCACATGATAAAGAGCTGAGTCAGAAAAGGTTTGTGCAGTATTTGGAATCTGAAAGGGCAGCAGAGATGTATGTCAGTGAGAAGAGGGAGAGAGAAATGAAATACTTTATGTTGTTGAAGAATCATTTCTTATGCTCCTTTTGCAAAAAAACACTTCTGCAGTAGAAATTTTTCAGTAATTATGAGTGCCAGATTCATAATTCTTTGTACAAACATCTTAATGGAACATCAACAAACAGAAAGTCTGTAGAACTTGGTTTTATATAGTTACATTAATATTGAAATTATAGACTGAATGTGGTGGCTCATGCCTGTAATCCTATCACTTTGGAAGGCTGAAGCAGGTGGATCACCTGAGCTCAAGAGTTCAAGAGTAGCCTGGGAAACATGGTAAAAGCCCATGTTTACAAATAAAAAAGAATTAGCTGGGTGTGGTGTAATTCAGCTACTCAGAAGGTTAAGGCACAGGAACTGCTTGAACCAAAGAGGCAGAGGTTGGAGTGAGCACTCACCAGTGCACTCCAGCCTGGGCGACAATGTAAGTGAGACTCTGTGTCCAAAAAAAATATATTCAAAGTATAAATACCACATACCATTTTAAAGTAGATATACATAGAGGAGTAGTAATACCATTCTGTGAAGACAACAGTTTAATTGAAGTTACTTTCATATTCTACTGTTATCTTCTGCCTGAACTATTCTCCCCCTCAATCAAATTTTCACTGGGTCAGTGCCTGCTCAGATATTATATCTAGGCTCAATCACCTGTTCTGTAGAATGATCTTGCCAGATCTTGGCCGGTACTGTGACTCAGACCTATAATCCCAGCATTTTGGGAGGCTAGGGCAGGCAGATCAGGAAGTCAAGAGACCAAGATCATCCTGGCCAACATGGTGAAACCCCGTCTCTACTAAAAATACAAAAATTAGCTGGGCATGGTGGCGTGTACCTGTAGCCCCAGTTACTCAGGAGGCTGAGGCACGAGAATTGCTTGAACCTGGGAGGTGGAGGTTGCAGTGAGCCAAGACGGGCCACGATACTCCAGCATGGCAACAGAGCCAGATTCTGTCTCAAAAAAAAAAAGAAAGAAAGAAAGAAAGAAAGAAAGATCTTCCCAGATGCTATATAGATGCAATGCTATCAAATAGACCTCTCTAAAATGATAAAAATGTTCCAGATTTGTGCTGTCCGATATGGTAGTCATGAGTCATGTGTGACCACTGAGTACCTGAAATACAGTACTGGAACTGAGGAAGTGAACATTTTATTTTTTAATTAATTAAAATTTAAATTAAATTTAAACAGCTACATGTGGTTAGTGGTTTCTATAAAGAAGCAGAACAAGACAGCTCCTGTTCTTCTATTTCATTTATTATCTGTGTGTCCCCTTACAGGACCTGGCATATTTGCAGTTTTACAGTGTTTATAATTGTTTAATGTCCATCTTCCCCACTGAATTATCGAGATCTTAAGGCTAGTACCTAGGCCTGTCTTGATCCCACAAGTGCCCATACTTGACACATGGTATTTAATCAAAGTGTTGCTGACTTAGTGTTTAAATAAAGCTGTTCATTATCTTATAAATATAATATCAGATATAAATATGTTGGTTACGTGAATACCAAAGATTCACGTTACAAGACTGGAATACTGTTTACAAAGTGTGACCTCTCTGGAAAAGTCCAGAAAATGCCGCCAGAAATTATAAAAATCAGTGATAAAATATGGTTGCCACAGATTCTTCATAAACACAAACATACATACATGCACACTCTCTCAAAACACAGCTGCCTTCAGCAAAAGAGTCTTCTATTTTGCTCTAAAATCTGTTCTGGCTGTGAAAATGATGACACTTCTCTGCAAAAGAAATATTTCAATGCAAAACAAACTTACAATTTAGCTCAGGATGGTATGAAAAAGTTGACACAAAGAAGCTGTCCCTCCCTGGTTTAAATGACACATTTTATCTTTGGATTGTGGCAGCTAATTTTTAAAACCTCCTTTAAAACATATTACCTTCTCCAGGGACACATGCTCTATAATGTTATTCTCTGCCATCTTTGAAAATGAAAGAAACATTTATTACCATAATACCATATATACAACATAGATATTTTTAATAACCCCATTGGGAAAGGTGGCATAGAGAAGTGGACAGTGTGTATAGAGATACGAATTCCAGAGAACACTGATAATTCAGTAAAAAATATAGTATGTCATTGTTCAGCTGATTTGTTCATCCATCCATGTATCTCTCCATATATAATGTTTATCATTTCTTATTTTCCTAAAATAGTATCTTTCATCATGGAATTCATAGTATGCTAGGGAAGTTGAATAAATACACAGGTGACTGAAATGTAAGCCCCTAAGGAAAGCTGTGCTCAAGAGAGGCATAGAGTTCATCCTGGGAGAAGCCATTAATATGAAAACAGTTATGCTTACACACAGTAGAGAAAGCCAAAACATTCCCATTAAGAATAAGTAATGAAAGGTTTTAGTGAGAACCTTTCATTTCAATCCTGAAATGCATCTGACTGGGACACACGGTTTGGGGAGAGGACACAGAGGAAAACTGAATAGTACATATGTGTTGCATAAATTCATGGATTAATGATTAGGAAAATTAATGAATGGCTTAAACATATTAGAAGAAAGCTCATTTTGTAATATTCTGAAACACATGAAGCAATGTGAGAGACTATTCTTATAATTACTCATAGTTTCCACCCAAACAGGCTGATTATGAAAAGTAACAGGAAAGCTCCCAATTGTAACGTGTGCCTCAATTTCCTTCTTCTGATATGTGCCTAGTGTGTCAGGAGGCACTCTGCCTTGCAGATAGAGCTTACAAACGAAGATCATCAGGGTCCATGTGGTACCTTCATTTGTCTTCTCACGGTAGGCCTAGAGACATTTAAATTAATCATTTGGAGGTTGAAATACCAATTCCTTAGTAGTTCAAAGATCATGTGCCATGTCCTATTATCATTTAGCAATAATTTAAAGAAGGAAAGTATCTTTCAAAAGTACAGAACAGCCTACACAGATTTAGCGTGCTAAACTAATAAGATAAAATTATTTTACTGTTACGATAATTTCAAGATGGGTGTGATGTTTTGCTTTTTAGTCTTCTAAAAAATGAAAAACGTCTTGGAATATTGTTAGCAATGCCTGACCTTCAGACACACTGGCCATACCAGTAACGCAGAGTTCACGGTGATTACTGGCACATGAATCTGGGCCCAAAGGCCCAGCCTAGAAGGTTCATTTGGTTATCATAAAGTAAGCTGAGAAAAGATCAAACATAGATTCAGAAGATAGTAATAATAAAGCACTAACAAGAAGAGTACAGCCTGTTCCCAGTACTACAATCAAGTAGGTGGTATACATCCCCAGTCTTTGAAGAATTGCTCATGTGCCCTGTCTAAAACTGGTTTTGTAGGCTGTGACTTTTGTCTCTGGTTGCACAATGATAAAGAATCCATGTAATCCCAGAGCAGTGAAAACGAGAGCACATTACTGCTATGGGGAGAACTGCTAAAGGTTAATTGGGTTTTAGATACTTATCCCTAATTGTTCAAGATTTTATCATAATATCAATTTCTGCATTAATGCACAGGCACCCTGAGGCCATATGAAATAGATTTCATTCTAAATTTAAATGTATCCTTCCATCCTAAAAGAGAAGCATTCTTCCCAGATAATTCCCACAATCAGAATCCAACTTCCTAGATGAAGTAGGTCAAATTAACCAAACCTCCCCCAAAATACTGCTTTCAGTCAGTGATTACTGAAACAGTTATCTAGTTAATCCTAACACTATAGATACTCTATGTAGATAATTGAAAACATTAATTACATATGAAAATACATTACATGATTTTTCTTAGGGAACTGTATTTTAGTAGCACTAACATTTCTATTTAAGAAGTTAGAGATAGTTTTCTCTTTCTATAACTGGAACATTGAGTACTGTTGGTTCAACAAGAACAAGTTTGGTATGCCATTTATTTCAGTATTCTGAGCAGGTCATTATCAAAACGAAAATTACTTTTAAGTATCATTAAGCCATTAGGGCACAGTTTTGTATAATCAGACATCTTAATAGATACTCCTATTTATTGTCACAATGAACCATCTGGTAAGGTTTAGAGATCCATTTTTGAAAGGTAAGGAGGTATCTGGTTTTCAGAACACCCGGTATAAAAAAAACCCTTAATGTACAAAATAAATGAAATTAAGGGAGACTGATTTGCATTGTAAAAAAATACCTAGGCTGAAGAAAAAACAAAGTATCTACCTAAATATTCTTTGACCTCTAGTATCTCTAGGGATTTTGGGTTTCAATTTGAAATGTGTTTAATAAATAACCTTTAAGGTATTCAAAAACAACAGCATCAATAATAACAGCTAAAATTTATGCAACAGATTACGTGACCCATTCACTATTCTGGTAACTTTGTTATCTCACTTCAGCCTCACAGCAAATCCTAAAAGGTAAGTGCTGATACAGTTTGGTTGTTTGTCCCTTTCAAATTTCATGTTAAAATGTGACCCCCCAATTTTGGAGGTGGGGCCTGGTAGGGGGTCTTAGGTCATGGGGGTGGATCTGTAGCAAATAGCTTGGACCCCTCCCCATGGTAATGAGCAGGTCCTCACTCTTAATTCACACAAGAGGCTGGTTGTTTAAAGAAGCTCGGCCCTTGTCACTTTCCTTTCCTCTTGCCCTGTGATCCTCTGGCTTCCCCTCTGCCTTCTGCCATCTTAGTAACTTTCTTCAGGCCTGTGCAGAAGCAGAACAGATGTTGGTGCTATGCTTGTACAAACTGCGAAACCATGAACCAGACAAACCTCTCTTCATTATAAATTACCCAGTTTCAGATATTCCTTTATAGCAACATAAATGGTCTAACACAGGCGATGTTGTTATTTTCATTTTGCAGTGAGGACACTGAGACTCAGAGGAACATCTGAAGGTTGTACAGCCTTATTGGAAGAAGGAAGTACAGATTTAAAAAGAAATGGCTTACAATGAATACTGTTATAAATGTCTACATGCCTCCATACATATCCAAGTTTAGTTGTCTCTGCATATTTTTCATCCTTTCAGACATATTTTACAAATGCAAGCCAAGTATTGATTATTATCATTACCAGTTTCTAACACCCCTCAACATGTTGGCCTGGTAAGGCAAAGATAAATGGATTTTTGTTTTTTAGACCAAGTCTCACTCTATTGCCCAGGCTGGAGGGCAGTGGTGAGATCTCAGCTCACTGCAACTTCCGCCTCCTGGGTTCAAGCAATTCTCCTGCCTCAGCCTCCCGAGTACCTGGGATTACAGGCGCATGCCACCACATCCGCTAATTTTGTATTTTTAGTAGAGATGGGGTTTCACCATGTTGGCCAAGCTGGTCTCAAACTCCTGACTTCAGATAATGCACCCATTTCAGCCTCCCAAAGTGCTGGGATTACAGGCGTAAGCCACCATGCCTGGCTGATATATGAATATTTCTTAGACCAACTTATCCATTGTATGTTACTCTACCAGTGAATAGCTGTCTGATGTCTTGGTCTCAACAACTGGAAGCTTTCAAGCATTTCTAAACCCCAGTAAAAGCACATCTTGAGTGGCTGCCTAGTTCCACTATGCAAGCATGGCGACAACAACATAACACAAAAGCCACACGCAGAGTGTTCCTAGTACTTATTGATATGACCAAGACCTTGTAACCTCGTTATCTATTAAGTCACTGACTAGTAGTGATTATGGTATAACAATATATTTTCTAACATCTAAATTGATATAGTTGATGATATATTAATGATACTATAGTTGGATTAACTAGGAATAAAGTAATATATTAAAGAGCAAAAAAAAAAAAAGTCCACGATTTTAACATAACCAGATAATTCATGTATAAGACCTTGATGCTTCATGTCACGTATAAATGATTTTATATTATCCATATATTCTATTCCTGTGATTAGCTCCAAACATGCCACCCCAATTTAGCAGAAATATGTTGCTTAGGAGGGAACATAAATAACAAAACAGGCTGGGTGCAGGGGCTCACGCCTATAAACCCAGCACTATGGGAGGCCAAGGCAGGCAGACCACCTGAGGTCAGGAGTTCCAGACCAGCCTAGCCAACGTGGTGAAACCCCATCTCTAAAAAATACAAAAATTAGCCGGGCATGGGGGTGGCTGCCTATAATCCCAGCTACTTGGGAAGCTGAGGTGGGAGAACTGCTTGAACCTGAGAGGTGGAGGTTGCAGTGAGTCGAGCCTGTGCCACTGCACTCCAGCTTGGGCAACAAGAGCAAAACTCTGTCTCAGAAACACCACCACCACCACCACCAACAAAATCCCCAAACAAAAAGAGCATCGGACAAAAAACAACAACAAAAAACCCCATACAAGCTGTTCTACTGCTCACATAATATTTCTAAGAACAGGAAAGACAACAGATTTAAAAGTATTTATCTGCATTGACTCCCATTCTCCCCTTCAATAGTAGAGATGGATATATTTGATATTAAGCTTCTAAAAATGAGACTTTCCTACTTGTTTATCACTGGTATATACAATCACTACTCTTTCTTTTTTTTTTTTTTTTCCTATCTTCTACGTGGCTTAATACAGTGATAATGGCTCTATAACTCTGGGTATGGCCTGTTCAGAACACCCACAGTAAACAATCCTAAATCCAAAAATGTGTCTCAAAAAATGTGTCTCAAAGGCCTAGTGCTGTGCTGTCCAATATGGTAGGTGGTAACCACAAATACGTAGGTGTATTAAAATTAAAATTAGATAAATTACATATTCTATTCCTTAGCCACATCTCAAGTGTTCAGTAGCCACACATGGCTTAATTGCCGATATACCAGCACAAATACAGTTTCAATGGACAATGCTATCCTAGAGTACCATTTTCTAACTTAACATCTTGACCAGGGTTTACATCAAGACCAGCCAACGGACTGTGGTTCGCATGAACACATATTTAATTTTAATTGGCATCCTGGTATAGAAAACAAGCACAGTGATTGAAACAGACATGTCTTGTGGACACAGAATTGAGGAGTGGTGCCCACATATACGAAACAAAGTTTCTAAGAACTTCCATTACCATCAGTACAAAACTACGAAGTACCAAAAACGCAGCAAGAGTGCCACATCTCGTAAGTTACGCGTCTTTCCATGTACCATTTCAAAATAAGCCACAAGAGAAGTGATTTTCTTCAGGCACCCAGAGTTAAATAAAGTCCTGAATATCAAACTTAATCACAACCTGGGTCTTATCTGAAACAAACCAATCTTCTTATTCATTAAACTGGAAAATATTCCACCAATTGGTAATACAAGTAACACTGATAACTTTTTTTTAAATGTCCGTTTTACCTACATGTGAAACTTATACTCTGAAAAATCACTTTTTATTCTTGTCAAGTAAACAACTAGGCCACTGATAAAACTCTAATCTTGAGTCCATACTGTTCCCTGATAGAACACAATAATCTAATCAGAAGTTGTTTACCCCCACTTAGAAACCGTTTTTTTGGATACAGTGACTCCAATAGGGCTCTCATTAACCAAACAGAACTGTAATTCAACATATCAAATTCAGCATCTGGTCCAGTCTGAATTTCTAAACGACAAGCACAACATGCATTTGGAATTACATAGAGAACGAGATGTCAGGCCTCTAGTTATCATTAGCAATTGTTTTCCCCAAACACTGCCTCCATTTCCTGCTTCACCACCTTTACCTTCCAGAGACCTCTGCTGATGTCATGATTAGCTTGTCAAATCAAATTCAGCAGTACACAGCATCTATCATCATACTTTTGCATTTTCATTCACCAGGAAAACATGAACTCAGTAGGTAGGTTAGCCGTTATCTGCTGTAATTCTAAACCATCTAAGTTCCATTACTAAAACGAATTGACACTGAAAACAGAGTGACAGAAATGTTCACTGACAGAAAAGTACGTAGGGACTGGGAGTCTCTTTTGGGCTTACTCGCCAGTGACTTCCTAGAGCTGTGATGAGGTCAAAGTAACACGGTTTATTTCATCTGTGACCACTGGGTGAGATCTCATTTTATAATGGCCTTAATAATTTGCTAGTCATGGTCATGATAGTATTTTTTTTTTAAATCACTGGAAACTTTAGTTAGATATTTCCAAATCTCTAGGGGTTATTAACCAGGGTCAGTTTTTCTACCCTAACCCCCACCCAGAAATGCTTGGCAATGTCTGATATTTTTGGTTCTCATAATCAGAGGTGAGAGTGCTGCTGGCATCTAGTAGGTACAGAACAGGGATCTTGCTAAATATACTTCAGTGCTCTGGAAAACTTCCTGCAACAAAAAATTATCCAGGCCAAAATGTCAAGAGTGCCAACGTTAAAAAACCAGGCCCTGAGGCTGCATATGATCACTATCACTTAGATGATTATTCCGGGACTTCTATGTACATGAGCTACTAAAAAAAAAAAAAAAAAAAAAAAATCCTTTTGTCTTTCATAGACGTCAAGCTTAATCAAGTCCATGTGACCATTTAGAGAGTCAGGACGTACATCTATTATAAAAATAGTATTTTTCAGCCTAGGCTGTTTTGATATTTGTTTAACCCTTATTCACCCAGTCTCTCTAAACAACAGTAAAATTTTTAACCCATCATGAGCATTTGAATATTGTTGCGTCAAGTTTTCACTGTCAAAAAAGACATATTAAATACAAAAAAAGCAAAATGTGACCATCTTTTACAGTGCTAAGACACTTCCAGAAAACGCTTATATCAAAAATTGGCTTAAAATTTTGGAGATAATCTTTTCTAATAGGGACTATTACTAATCTAATAATGACTTCTATAATATCTTAAATTTCACAACAAAGATGATGATATAAAGTAGAATTAAGTGGCATTAAAATAGCCTAAGTATTAATGATATTCTTTGCCTTTCAGAGAATCCAGTTACAACTTTAAAGGTCTGGTTTCTTTTGCCCTATGAAAGGTGGTAGTCATACATTTTTCTTTCTCTCACACACACTCCAGGAAAGCAAAAGCAAACACAGTAGTTAACCCCTGATAGTTTATTAGTCATTCTTGGTTTGTCACTTTATGACCACGTATTGATCAGTCATGGACATACACAAAACGTTCAAGAATAAGGTAGGCTTTCACTCACACAAAAACTGCCAAGGACCAGCCCCAAATGTGAATCACTACAGAAAATAATTACAAAATCTTTTTTTTTTTTTTTAAAAAAAAAGCAAAACCAAAATCCACTATGTTGAATCATAGTATCTCTTCAACAGATACACTACAAAGATTTAACAGAAACACTATGTGAAAGATGAACAAAGCTAGGAGGTATTTTTGTGCTAGCAAAAAAAAAAAAAAAAAAAAAAAAAAAAAAGAAATCTCAGAAACCATTTAAATAAAAACCTATTGTGAGAAGTCTAAATTTATGTTCAATGCCTTCCCTTTCTTTCACTCTACACAGTTTTAAAATATGTTCATCTTGTTCTAACTGCACAGTAATAGGTAGGCATGGCCTTTTAAGTAAAAAAAAAAAAAAACTATTATTACAGCAAAGAAAAATGAAGAGATGCATTGCTAATACAACAATCTTTTGTTGCAATTAAAAAGAAAAAAAATGCATGCAAAATAGCATTTTCTATATACCCATCACCTTGCCTATTCCTGGTGTCCCACTCTGAATTCTACTAGATTCAACAACTTAAGATGCAACTGAAATAATAATATCTATTCCACCAGATTAAATACAAGGGAGCAGTAAATGTTATGACCATCAGTCAATGGCCTATTGTGGAGAAGCATCCACTGCGGATTAAGTTCTCAAGCACTCAGTAATTTTTAAAAATGCCTTACATCACCCACAAAATGCAGTGTACATGGCTTTGTATATACAACTCTTAAGTGTATAAATATACATCAGGTGCAGGAAATCAAAAGCAGCCTTTTGTGAAAACTTTATTTCATAGTACTTGTTACTACAAATTAGACATAAAGGTGCAGAATAAAAGAATTAAGAGAAAGAAAATAGCAACTTTGAACAATCATGTAAATCATTTAATATGTTAGTTATCCTTAGAGTATGAATACTGTAATTCTGAGTTAAATATTTATATCATACAATTTTTTAATAACTGAAACAGGGTCTTGCTTTGTCACCCAGTCTAGAGTGCAATGACACACTCATGGCTTGCTGCAGCCATGACCTCCCAGGCTCAACGGATTCTCCTGCCTCAGCCATCTGAGTAGCTTGGAATGCAGGTGTACACCTCTATATCCAGCTAAATTCTTTTTTGGTAGAGAAAGCATGGTCCCTCCTTGCAGGGAGAATGTAGATTAGTGTGGGAGACATGAAAGAATAAATAGGCCGGGCATGGTGATCATTTAGAGAGTCAGGACATACATCTATTATAAAAATAGTATTTTTCAACCTAGGGTCTTTTGGTATTTGTTTAATCTTTATTCATCCAGTCTCTCTAAACAATAGTAAAACTTTTAACCCATCACCAGCATTTAAATATTGTTGAATCAAGTTCTCACTGTCGAAAAAGACATAATAATTACAAAAAAAGCAAAATATGACCATCTTTTCAGTGCTAAGACACTTCCAGAAAATGCTTATGTCAAAAACTCACAGACACTGTTTCTGCTAAACTACATTGCCTAGACTGATTTTGAACTCATGAGCTCAAGGGATTCTCTTGCCTCAGTCTCCCCAAATGCTGGAATGACAGGTGTGAGCTACTGTGCCTGGTCATTTAAGATTTTAGAGTATTACTCCCTAAGAGATTCACCCTGCCCTGGGGAATATATGTCAAAAGTTGGGGATATCTTTCCTAGGTGAGAGAATAGAAATAACTAACTCTGTAGTGCTGACTATGTAGCAGGTGCTTCTCTGAGTGCCATATACATGGTAACTGATCCACAGGTTACGTTAGAGGAAATTGAAGCACAGGGTAAGTAAATAACAGCCGCACAGGAACCATGTGGCAGAATCAAAATTTCTTCAAGATTTGAGCCCCAGCAGTATGGTTCCATAGACTACTCACTGGTCTCTTGTGTCTCTGGAAGATTCCCTCCTTCTCTGCCTTCTTGTCACTCCTCCTCCCACCCACCGACTACAACTGTATAGTGAGGATCTTAAGCTAGAGATCCTGTGAGCTGCAACCATCATCTGCAAGCTGCACATTTTTTGAGGAATTACCTTTCTGGCAGCACATTTGAGGGATTCAAGGACTTAGAACAACATGAAACAATTTGGCAATAATGACAAGGCAATGACTACTGAAATGCAGCCTCAACTCACAGTATCTATAAAAGCATCTATGGTTATTACACCATTCACTTGTCCCTCTTCCTGTACTCTGTCACTGTTTCAATAGAAACCTCTGACTGCCCTGATGCTCTCATATATACCCAGAGGACAAAGTTTGAGCATATTCTGGTAAACAGCAATCTTTCTTCATGCTGGCATGACCTCACACTCCACTTCTTACTTCTTCTCTAAGCAATTTCTTCTGTGCTGTGTGCTGCTATACTCATAGCACACTTTGCTCAAAACCACTAGTCTAATCCCAGTACTCTACCTGCAAAACAGCAGTATCTAACAAAGCAAGCAACCTACACTCTTATTTGCGAAGGGCCTACTGTGTGTGTGTTCCAGGCAGTATGCGGCAGGTGCTGACCACTTGACATGCACAAACTGATCTTTAAAGCAGAACTATCTCTATTACAGCATCAACACACTGAAGGCTCAGAGCTGACAAACAACTGGTGGTCCACAATCCTACAGACTGTTAGGGTTGAAGCTGGAATTCTAATCTGGTCTGCTGTTGAAAGTCCCTTCCTGGCAATATTTCTCTTTCTCCTCCTTTGCCTACGGAAATCCTAATTATTATTTTTGAGATGGAGTTTCACTCTTCTTGCCCAAGTTAGAGTGCAGTGGTGTGATCTCAGCTCACTGCAACCTTCGCCTCCAGAGTTCAAGCAATTCTCCTGCCTCAGCCTACCGAGTAGCTGGGATTACAGGCACCTGCCACCACACCCAGCTAATGTTTTCTGTATTTTTAGTAGTGATAGGATTTCACCATGTTGGCCAGGCTGGTCTGGAACTCCTGACCTCAGGTGATCCGCCCTCCTCAGCCTCCCAAAGGGCTGGGAGTACAGGCGTAAGCCACCGTGCCTGGTATTAATATGATGAATAACTCACCTCAACTATACTTCAGATAGCCTTCTGCAAAAGGCAAGTCTCCTGAGTTAAAAAGCCCTGGCCGGGCATGGTAGCTTATGCCTATAATCCCAGCACTTTGGAAAGCTGAGGCAGACAGATTGCTTGAGTCCAGGAATATGAAACCAGCCTGGGTAACATGGCAAAATCCTGTCTCTACAAAAAAACTGCCAAAATTAGCAGGGCCTGGGGGGCGCATGCCTGTAGACCCAGCTGCTCAGGAAATTGAGGTGACAGGATCATGAGCGCAAGAGGTGGAGTGAGCAGCGATCACACCACTGTACTCCAGCCCGGGTGACAGAGAGACCCAATCTCAAAATAAAACAGAACAAAATCACCACACAAGCCATAACCCTGACATCCAGATCTGGGAAGACAGAAAATATTTTTAAATCTCTCTCACTCTGTACATGCCAGCTCTTATGCTCCAAGTTTCCATGCAGCATCTCATGGAGTTGTCCCAACTCCACAGCTAGGGACTAATGTCGTCTGTATTTGACAGACAAGGAGGCTGTGGTACAGACGGCTCACAAAGTCAGCACAGTGGAGAAGGCAAGATGCAACTCAGACATCCATTCCGGGTGCCCACATTCTTCGAACAGGAAGCCTATCTGTCCCTCCAGCACTACCCTGTATACTTTGGGTCCGCCTGGTGTTGTCTGACTGTAAGTTCCTGAGAATTATCCTAATTGCTATTGTACTGGAATGGTACCTTCCTTATTACAGGTACTCAATTCAGTAATGCGTGTGCATTCTCTAACTGGTTTTCCATATAAGTGGTTCACGAAGTTTGGTCCCTCAGCATCACTTGGGAGTGTCTTAGAAATGCGTGTTCTGAGGTCTTATCCCAGACTTGTTATATTAGAAACTCTGGAGCAAGAGCTTACCTGCCTGTGATTTAATAAGCCCTCCAGGTAATTCTGATGCATGCTAAAGTTTCAGACTTACTAACCTGCATGATATTTACAGCAGGTTTTAGGTAATGGTCCCTTTGAAGACTAACTGTCAGAAGTAGAAGATAGAAAATGTGCAGTAAGGCATTTTGCTTCAGTAACACCCAAAGGCACATTCTGGCTACAATTCCTTACTCTGTCATCTGTCCTCACATGTAGGCTTTCTGCTTATACACTCCAAATTACAACTACCTAACAGCTTCTAAAATGAGTGTCTGGCTTGGAAGATTTTTAAATGCTATGAGAGAATATCTGTTTCAGGATTTAGCTTGTCCAATGAATGAAAGTGAGGCAGGGCCACAGGTGACCCATCACTTCACCTGAAAGAGCAAATTAATTACCCCTCAACATAAGTATCATATTTATGTGCCAAGTATGGTCTATAATGAGGTCTTTACCATGTAACCATATTTCAAGCCATTGTTCACTTAAGTAAACACATTTTAATTACTGTGATTTCATTATTTATTCTCTAGCCTACTATACACCTGTCAGAAGAAACAGCTTGTGTTTGACTGACTGTCATCTCCTTCCATCTTTCCTGCATTATATATAACCCACCCTTCACCTCGATATTTTCCCCCAATTGAACTCAAGCACTATACAAGTTCTTGGAGACTTAGAGGCACGTGTGATGGCTCACCACCCCTAAGAGTTTGCAAAACCTTTCATCTGCTCCTCTGAGAAGGCTTTTCACACTTTTCTTCAGTTTATCTTTCTGCTGTAATCTCTCTGTTGCAAAACTGTTGTTGATGAAGTGACATTTATCTAAGCATTGTCATACCAAAGAAAGAAAATAAAAATCAATGTAATTGCAAGCTATCAACCTCAGATTTTATTCACTTGTTCTAATTTGTCAAATGAAAATAATTTGTTTACCTGAGTAAAAATATATGGTTATCAATATATGGATATCAATTTGCAAAGCTTCATTTCAAATTTTGATTTTTAATATTAAAAGGAGGAAAAGCGTTCAGTCCAATGTTCCCTAGAGAACTCTAGCTATAGACGTGTACTGCATAACAACGTTCCAATAGTGACACATTACACATATGACAGTGGTCCCTTAAGATTGTAAAGGAGCTAAAAAAAAAAAAAAAAGAAAAAAAACCCTATCATCTAATATTTACTACACTGTACTTTTAATCATTATTTTAGAATCTACTTCTTCCATTCATAAAAGATAAATAGAACTGTAAAGTGACCTCAGGCAGGTCCCTCAGGAGGTGTTCCAGAAGAAGGCATTGTTATCATAGGAGATGACAGCTCTATGCTTGTTACTGTCCCTAAAGAACTTCCAGTGGGATAAGATGTGGAGGTGGAAGACAGTGATATTGATAATCCTGACCTGCTGCAGGCGTAGGCTAAAGTGTGTTTGTGTCTTTGTCTGTAACAACAACAACAAAAAAACTTTAAATAGAAAAAAATTAATATTTAAAAATAAAAAAACCTTACAGAATAAGGATATAAAGATCGAAAATATTTGTACATGGCTGTATGATGTGCTTTATGCTAAATGCTATTACAAGAGTGTCAGAAAGCTAATTTTTTTTTTTTTTTTTTAGTTTATAAAGTAAAAAAGCTACAATTGGCTGGCACAGTGCCTCAGGCCCATAATCCCAGCACTTTGAGAGGCTGAATCGGAAGGATCACTTGAGGGCAGGAGTTTGAGACCAGCCTGGGCAACATGATGAAATCTTGTGTGTACTACAAATACAAAAATTAGCCAGGTGTGGTGGGATATGACTGTGGTCCTAACTACTCAGGAGGCTGAGGGACGAGAATTGCTTGAACTCAGGAGGAAGAGGTTACAGTGAAGGGATATCACACCATTGCACTCCAACTTGGGCAACAGAGTAAGACTTTCTCAAAAAAAAAAAAAAAAAAAAAAAAAAAAAAAAAAAAAAAAAAACTACAATAAGCTGAGATTATTGAAGAAGGAAAAATATTTTTTAAATTTTTGTTTATTTATTTTATTTTTTAGAGACAAGGTCTTGCCCTGCAAGCCCAGGCTGGTCTTAAACTCCCAGCCTCAAGCTTCATGCTTCATCCATGTTTTTAAAAGACATTTGGCACAGCCTAAGTGTACAGTGTTTATAAAGTCTACAGTAGCCTACAGTAGTATCTCGGGCATTCACACGCACTCGTCACTCAGGTATTGACTCATCCAGAGCAACTTCCAGTCCCACAAGCCCCATTCATGGTAAGTGCCCTGTACAGGTCTACCATGTTTTACTTCTTATACTGTATTTTTACAGTACCTTTTCTTTGTTTAGATACACAAATACTTACCTGTGTATCTAAACAAAGAAAAGGTACTGTAAAAATATACTGTGTTATAGCTGCATATAATATTCAGTATAATAACATACTGTATGAGTTTACAGCTAAGGATCAATAGGCTATACTGTATAACCTACATGTACAGTATGCTACACCCATCTAGATTTGTGTAAGTAACTATGATATTCATACAATGATGAAATCACCCAAGGACACATTTACCATAATGTATCCTTTCATTAAGGGACACATGACTATATTCATAAAAATCTTGAGATTGAGGGGTTGCCTGATAATCATTATAGTATGTATCAAAATACACGTGGAGCCAAATGCTTATTAACTCTTGGCTGCTGCCTTTCCTTAATGTTTTTCTTTTCTTTTTTAAATTTTAATTACTCTTTG
Source organism: Saimiri boliviensis (assembly GCF_048565385.1). NCBI lineage: Eukaryota > Metazoa > Chordata > Mammalia > Primates > Cebidae > Saimiri > Saimiri boliviensis. Next base: position 50,662,026 of record NC_133456.1, read on the forward strand.
GAACAAAAGGTGGCACCGAAACAAGGTATCATTTATGATCAACTCAGAACAGAGATTACTTAGTACTGTATTATGTGGAAGCTTCAAAAAGTTCATGAAACTGTGTGTTCCAAAATACTATGCATACATTTAAAACTTTTCTTCCACCTAAATTCATACTAACTTGTTATAACATGTCTGAGTAGAATCCAGTTTGAGGCACTAAGAAGATTAAGACATCAGTTTGAAAAGAGCCTTATCAGAGCAATATGAATTCTCCTAACGTCGAGGCAAGAACATGCATCAAATTTAAGGTGAAGCTTGGCTGGACGAATGGCAAAATCACTGATGCTTCACGAAACGCTTATATGGACAATGCCCAAAAGAAATCAGCAATTTACAAATGGATAAATCATTCTAAGAATAGATGACACAATGTGGATTATGAAGCCTACAGTGGCAGACTATCAACAGCAGTTTCCAAGAAAAAAATTCACCTTGTTCATGCTTTAATGGAAGAGGAACAAGGACTGATGGTTAATAGCAGAAATCCGCAACACCATAGACATTGCAACTGACTGAAAAACTCACGTTGAACATACTTTCCACTCAGTAGGTACCAAAACTGTTGCATACAGTTCAGCTGCAGACAAGAGCTTTCTATTGAAATGTTATACAAATGAGATTAATGTCCTGAAGCATTCCTATGAAGAACTGTAACAGATGGAACGTGGCTTTATGGGAACAATCCTGAAGACAAAGCATAATTATAGCAGTGGCTGGCAATCAAGAGGTGGAGGTGGTCCAGTGAAAGCAAAAGTAGACTGTCAAAAGCAAAAGTCACGCCAAAAGTTTTTTTGGGATGCTCAAGTCATTTTGCTTGTTGACTTTATAGAGGGCCAAAGAATGGTAACTTCTGCTTATTATGGGAGTCTTTTGGGAACGGTGGCCAAAGCTTTAGCAGAGAAACAGAGAAGCTTCATCAGAAAGCCCTTCTCCACCATGACGCTGCTCCTGTTCATTCTTCTCATTAAATGAGGACAATTTTGTGAGGGTTTTGATGGAAAAGCATTAGGTATCCACCTTCCAGTCCCAACTTGTCTCCTTCTGACTTCATTTTGTTACCTAAATTTAAAAAGTCTATAAAGGGCACACATTTTTCTTCAGTTAATAATGTAAGCAAGATTGCATTGACCATCAATTCTTTAGGGATGGATTAAATGGCTGGTATTATTGCTTACAAAAGTGTCTCCAACTTCAAGGAGTTATGTTTAGGAAATAAAGATTTTTTAAAAATTTATCTTTCTTTTTTGAGACAAGAGTCTTGCTCGGTCACCCAGGCTGGAGTGCAGTGGCACAATCTTGGTTCACTGCAACCTCTGCCTCCTGGGTTCAAGGAATTCTCCAGCCTCAGCCTCCAGAGTAGCTGGGATTACAGGCGCATGCCACTATGTCCAGCTAAGTTTTGTATTTTTAGTAGAGACAAGGTTTCACCATGTGGGACAGGATGGTCTTGATCTCGTGACTTCATGACCCACCTGTCTTGGCATCCCAAAGTGCTGGGATTACAGGTGTGAGCCAATGCGCCCGGCCAAAATATTTTATCTTTCTATGCTATTTTCCACCAACTTTTTGAAGTCCTCTTGTTCTATCCTCAAACTTTGTGTACTAATTGAAAAAAATGTATTTATAATTTTACATGTAATTTATATAATTATATATAATTTTACCTGTGTGTGTATATGTGTGTGTGCATGTGTGTGTATATATACACACACACACGCACACGCACACACACATATACATACTTTCTTTTACAAAGGAAATAATTGAAGACCAATTTCTTCTAAGTGACTTAGGAAAAGCTGACCAAATAAGAGACCCTTCACCACGCACTGTGGAATCCTTCCATTGAAGAATGTGGACAACAAACTTCACAGCTAAGGTCAAAACTGGTGGCCTCTCTCCAACAAATTTTATCTGTCTCCATGTTTTTTTAAATTTAAATAAATTGTCAACTTTAAAAATTCAAGATCTTGCATCTAAATATCTGGATTTCCATGACCTCTTGAAGAAAATGAGGCCTCTGGCAACCATGCACTCTTATCCCCACATGGCAATGATTGCATAGTACTAAGTAATCATACCACCTATGCCAGGCTTGGATTCTCCAGGTCTCCACCTGGCTGGCTCCATTCCAGTCAAGTTCTCTGTCTGGCTCCTGTGAGGCCTCTGCATTTGCCACCCTGCTCTGCTTTCAGCAGTAATTGCAAGAGAGTTCTTTTGTTCCCAGCTTGGAGTCATCCAGGAAGATGTCTAAGGAAAACAGGACCAAAAGCAAGCTCTGGAGAATGAATGGGGAAGAACATGAGTAGGACGGGAAAAGAAGAGTCACTCAGGATAGGCTCATGGTGTGAGCAAAGCCTAAGGCATGAGGGTCAGGGGAAAGATAGGTTACAGTAAAACGGTGAAGGTACTGATTTGACTGGGTCAGAGGTGTAGGAACGGGAATGGCAGGTGAAAAGCTTCAGAAAATTGACTGAAGAGAGCTTAAGCAGAGCCCAGAGGGCTAATCCAAGGAGTTTCTGGGACATTTTCTAAGTTCTTAACTTTCTATTGCGCAACAGATCAACCCACTCTTATGTGCAATTTCAAGGAATTAAGTGCCCACATAAAGCTTCAGCAGCACCATCCTGGTCAACATGGTGAAACCCCGTCTCTACTAAAAACACACAAAAAATTAGCTGGGCATGGCTCAGGCAGGAGAATTGCTTGAACCCAGAGGACGGTGGTTGTGGTGAGCCGAGATCGCGCCATTACATTCCAACCTGGATAACAAGAGTGAAACTCCGTCTCAAAAAAAAAAAAAAAAAAAAAAAAAGCTTCAGCAGCATGCCCTGCCTTTCCATACTCTCCATCCTTTATATCAAAAAAACAGTACTTAGAACTTCTACGTTAATCTGGAAGCAATCGTGCCCAAAATGAAGAGGACTGACAATGAAAGCAAGAACAACACTTTGGCACAGAGGAGAAAGGATGGCGTAGCAGTGGAGAGTCACAGTTAGGGACACAGGTACCTAAGTCTTACTGCCTGGGTTCAAATCCTGAACCAAGTGCAGGTACCATGGTCTTCTGAAGGTTACTTACTATCTCTGAGCCTCAGTTTTTTCATCTGAAGTGGAGGAAATACTCATGCCTATGTTACAGGGCTGTTATGAGAATTAAGTGAGTTGATACATATTACATGCTTAGAATAGTTCCTGGCACAAGGTAAGGTCTCCATGAACATTAGCTGTGCTGCTGTCATCATCGCTACCACTGCCTCTACCATCATCATCACCTTAAAAATTGCAATGAGTCCAGAAGGGTGGTGGCTGAGGTTTCATTGGCAGCCATGGCCACGTAATCAGAAGTAAACACATAGCAAAGAGGTTGTGAAGGCAGAATATATAGGACTTGGTAACTTCAGAAACGTGGGGAAAAGAGCTATTGAGAAGTATTTAAAGATGAATGCATGAATCTGAAGCTGGATTATACAATAAAATAACGTAGGCAAAGGTTAACAAAAAAAAACAAAAACGTGCTTTTGGAGAAGTCACATTTAAGATGACAGCAGAGCACTGCAATGGGACGATGTGGAAGCCGCTGAAGCCCCAGAAACAGAACTGAGTAGAAAGGTCAGGCCTAGATGCAGATTTGATAACTGATAATGCTTTGCGAAGCTGGTCATTTTTACAAGGCAAAGGGATTAGGAACACAGATAAGCCATATCACCAAGATTGTTATTTTTAGATACCGCTGCCTGGAAACTTTCTATGTTCTAGGAACTGTCCTGAGCATTTTATACGGACTGTCTTATTAAGCCATGATTCTCTCCCCATTTTACAGATGCAGACACTGAGGATTAAAATGTTTAAAATCCTTGTTCAAAGGCACCTAGCTTTTAGGTGGTATGAATTCAAAGTGGAATTCAGAGCCTTTGCTCTTAATCATTTGCTGTATTCCTTTCCACAGTACAAGAGAAGTGAGAGGTAAGCAAAGAGAATAATCTAAGAAGTCAAGAGACAAAAGCGAATGAGTCATGCCTCTGAGGAAGAAGAAGGTAACGAGTTTATGAGCTAGGTAGAGTCTTCCAAAGGCGAATTTTTGTTCTGTGCACAGAGAAAGGTGTTTTAAAAAGAAGAAAGGGGGCTGGAAGGGAAGGAGTTATATTTGATCAGGTGAATACTAGACAAGAAAGTAATTCCCAAGATCAAAGTCCAATTTCAGTTAGAATGCAAGACAATGGCAGGATTTCATTTGCTTAGTGTCACCAAAGAAACAGATACCAGAATTCCGATTTGACATTCATTTACAATAGAATTTTGGAATTATCAATTAACACTGTCAAAGTTGGAAAATCGTGACATTAAATTTTTCTTGGAAGGTGACTAGTGCTTAGATTTCACCCTTAAAAAGACACTGACTTCAGAGGTACATGTCCAGTGGTGGTAAATAATGTCAACCCCACAAAAACAGCGACACCCACCATGTCACAAATCACCACACCGCAGACCACCACACCAACAGCTAACACACCAAGCCTTCTACCTACGAGGTATCACACTACCTGGGGCCAACATCCCACCTAATACCCAAAACTACCCCCATGTGACAGGTATTGTCACTCGTCAGTTCACTTTACCTCTGCTGCCTACTGTCTGGCCCTCTTGTTGATATTTGAGTAAGTCTCCTGGAATTTGAAACATCCATTTACTCCCTCAAAACGTAAAGAACGGATTTTGTTTTGACAGCTACTGCAGCATTATATAGTTGATGTACACTGTGTGCATGTTCGCTGTCACTCACACACAGGGATCTAGAGAAAGCAGGTATATAATGTTAGGGGAAGGAGTAAATCCCTTTGTTTTCTGGTAAGTTTATGAGGGAGTGACGAAAAGAAAAATCCTTCTTGTGCTTCAGAATGAGATGGTGATGAAAAACAAAACCACTTCTGTGCAGAGTGAAACAATCATTATTGTTTGTCGAGGCCATTTTTGACAGGGAAATAAACAAAAGATTAAATCATAGTGGCTAAGTGAAAGAAACCAGATACAAAAAGTTAACATATTGTATGGTTCTATTCATACGAAGTAGCTAAAATAGATAAACCCATAGAGACAGAACACACATTAATACTTGCCACGGGCTGAGGGGAGGGGAGAATGAGGAGGAATTGCTTAATAGTTAAGAGGTTTTACTTTGGGAATGTTTTGGTACTATATAGAAGTGGTAGCTGCACAACATTATAACAGTACTAAATCTAACAAATTGTTCACTTAAAATGATTAATTTTCTATTATGTAAATTACATCTCAATAAACTATTTTAAAATGACAAAATGGAAAGTTGAAATTTAAGGATACATACAAAGAGTTTCTTTACTTTTTCCCCAGAACATTTAAAGAATGACTATAAAAAGAAAACTTTATCCTCCTCACGTCTGAGTTTAATTTGGGGGGAAGTAAGAAGGAGCATTATCTTTATTATTACTTTACTGCTTTTTCATTGTCCACAAAATCACATATAGGAATGTACCAGGCAATTGTGAATTTTCTCTACCTGGGCTGGGCTGTAGCCACTGGTGTAAAATACACAGAAAATGTATTATACAGATAAGCAAATTCTTCACTGTGAAGGTAATATTCAGTCTACTCAAAAGCTTTCAAAGAATAACTGCAATTGTAGAAAAGAAAGGTAACTTTTACATTAATGTAGAAGCAAAGCTCAGTTTGCCCTTTGCATTTGCTCAGGTTCTTTGACCAAAAGACACAGAGTCAGGATTAGATATCCAGGAGGTCACTGGGGGAGGAAAGCAGAGTAGGAAGGAAAAAATTCCAGATCATGATGCAGGTCTAATACCTGTGAAGCAGAGAAAGAGATAGGAGGCTAGAGAAGAAGGAGTCTTAGGTCCCAGGGTACTACTAAAAAGGTCTGGCAGGCCAGTAAGGAGTCCTTGAGCCCATGTTCCAATAAAAGAGTCTCACAAGAAAAAGGAATGAGTCTGTGCTAACAGCTCGTTCACTGACTATAGGAAGTCTGGCCTTGCCATGACACAGCAGTAGATTGAGGATAGCAGTAGCTGAGTTCTTCAGCCAATTATGCTCCTACAACAAGAGATTTCAGTGGCTCATTTTATGGTGCCACATCAGCCTACTGATAGCGACAGGAGACGGCCAAATGCCTAGGCAGATAAAGGCAGGTCTCCAGTGAAACCTTATCTCCAAGCCAAAAACAGTTTAAAACCTAAAAGCCAAGCTACAAGTTAAATTCATGGACTGGATTGAGAACCTGTCTTCCTGCCTGGAACACTTTCCTCTGATTGATCCCCACCCTTTACCTTTTTTACATATACCTACCCTCTGCTAATTAGTTTTCTACACTGTTGTCCCACCTTTGAGTAGTGTCTTTGCTTGAACCTTTTTTGCATACTCACAAACCAATCAGCACCCACTCCCTATTCTGAGCCCATAAAAGCCACAGGCTCAGCCATATTAGGGAATTTTTCTGCTTTCAGATAGGGGAACCACCCCCCCACATCCCCTCTTTGCCAAGAGCTTTACTTCCACTTCATAAATTCTACTCCACTCACTCTCCAGTATCCAGTTGCCTAATTCTTCCAGGTTGTGAGACAAGAACTTGGACCTAACTGAACTAAGGAGCAAAAAACTCTGCATCACTATTTTTCAAAGTCCTTACTATAGATCTGGCAAAACATTAACTTTCTTCCCCCTGTAGCAATGAGGAACAGAAAGGTATGGTTATTGGAAATCTGAAAATAATAGCTACTTTTATTTTAAGCAAGAGTTTCTGCAACTTCTTTCCTGAAAATCTCTGAGGTATATTGCTAGAAAGGGAGAGGAAATAAACGACCCATAAAGGACAATGCTAGTGTCCATGCCCTAAGAAAAGTTTCAGCTAGCAAGAAACTAAATAGATAAGAAAGCAATCCAAACAGGGCAAATCTCATTCTGCACATCAAATGTGACAGTTTACTAACATTGATTGGAAATTTTACAAAGAAATACAGGGTCACTCACATAGGTATTAGTGTCATACCCACCCTCCACAGTGAATTGTAAGCCTGTTCTGTTAGAGCAGTATGCATTTTTTATGATCTGTATTCATCAGTTTTTGTAGAATTGTAATTTTTGTCTGAAATCTAGGGTGATAGTAAATTACACACTTGATATGTTAGAAAATATTAATGTTACCATATTACTTAATACTTGAAAATTCGTGGAAGGAATAAGGTAAATGGAATGAACCTATTTGATTTCATAGGACTTAAATAAGAAAATAATATATATATACCGCATAGGTGGAAACAAAAATCAGTGTTTTGGGAAGAACTGATAAATCGTGGACATGTTACAAGAAAACGTTTTAAAAATAATAAAAACAGTTATATATGTATATATACATGTAATTTTAAAAATAAGGACTAAAAGGTGGAGTGACTATATGTAAAAATGAAATCTTATAATATACTGAAAAGTAAGTACTGTGATTAACAGAGTTTTTTGAAATGTGCTAACAAACTATTTGGGGCCAGATGATAAGTCTCTTTTAGAATAAAATGTGCTTTCTATCAGCTTTTTGGTCACTTTAACAATAATCTTCTGGCCAAGAAGTAAATAAGTGGCTCAAAGTACATTTCAAGGTATTTATAACCTATAAAAAGTTTCCTCTCATCATCTCTGCTTTATTAACTTCAAGGGTATTGAGCAGAAGTTCTCTCATTTTCTTTCTGCACTGGGATTTCCACCCCCCACTCCCCCAGTTCTAAAATAAATATCCCATTTTCTCCCCGTCTTAACCCTCAGGATAGAAGTAGTATCTTCTTATACGGTGTAAAGACTCATTCTCCCAAAAGATGAGCACAAAGGAATAGACGCTGAGAATATCAATGCCTGTGACATTTGCTGTCTCCCACAATGATTGTCATGGGAAGACTTGGAAAGCTGACTGCAGTCTGATCGCACGTCTTGTGACTCACACTCTATTTTGGACGGCTTTTGTCTTGGATCTGGAGTAGAGAAACACCTATTTCATGGTCGGTACGCAGTTTAACAATCACATACACAATGAAGCAATCAACAAGGTGAGCAGGTGAAGATTCCCTTTCAGAGGATAAATTACCTTTTCTAGGAAAATGATTATTGGCTGACAATGAGGTGATAATTTACTTCCCTCTAGACTATAATAAACAAAAATACAAAGTAGGACACCATTTTCAACAGCTGTGTGGGTGATTATAATCACCTTTTAGCCCTGAAACTAGTCCCCATCTCATTAGCTGTGACACATAATTTTTTAAAAAAAAATTTTATGCCTTCAAAAAGAAAAGGTTTTCTGTGGCTGAGTTTGGCAAGCTGTCCACAGGGCCATCTATTATCAAATTTTACAGAGAATGAGATTCCTTTTAAGTAAACCCTACCTCTTAATTTAGAATACTGTCTTGGTTCCGGCCTCCAGGAACCGGTCTGAGGCAGTCAGTTCTATCACAGGAAGAGGACATAACAGGTGCATTATGTAAGTCAGCAATGACTAAGCTCTACAGAGACGGCAGTACTCTGGGTAGTGAAATAAATGCTCTTTTAGGTAGGATTGCTTTTGTGGTCTTCGAGTTATTTAAGAGCCTAGCAAACAGCAGAAGAGGTTGCAACAGAATAAGACATGAGTTTGAATATGCAGGACAGGAATTCAGGAATTGTCTCTAGATACTATAGCAGGGTAAGGAATGGAAGCGGAGAACACATCATGGAGACATGGAGAACAGAGGAGGTGAAAGAAGCCCTGCAATATGAAGCAAGGGATGGAGGACCCTGGCAGTAGTCTGAGGCCCCCAGAGGAAAGAGCTCCAAGAGAAGCTCCATCTAAGAGGGTGGCCAAGTTTGTGGCATCAGACTTTCCATTGGAAACCGATTCCTGCTTTGTCCTATTATTACCCTCTTATCTTCATACCTCCAGGAAATGAATGTTCTAACAATGCTGGCGATAGAAACAGCAGCCTTGGGTTAGTAGAGTACTGGGGCTTGTAGGGATGTGTAAGAGACAACTGGAGTCACCAAAGGGAGAAGTTGAGCAGAGGTGCCGGCATGCACACAGAAGCGGGAATCCAGAGCAAGAGATGGCAGAAGAGCACAGCTCCCAAGTGTCTCAAAGTGCTGGGGTAGAGAGTTGGTCTCCCCACGGTAATCAGGATTGCATCACTGTCTGATCATTAGAGAGGCTGAAAAGACTGGGGAACGTAGGGACTACCAAATCTCTGTGAGAGGAGTTTGTCAGTCTAAATTCAAAGTCTCTAAAAAACAAAATTGAATTAGCTGCCAACATTTAAAAGTGAGATCATTTTATTTTTCTTAATCCAAATTCTTTGGTTAAAAAAAAATTAGATAACCTGAAAATATTAAGCTTCAATTCCCTAGTGCTGCATAGAAAGTGCTACCTTTACAGAGGACAAGGGTTAAACAGTTCAAAAGAGACTCTGCCTTCCCTATTGCCTACCTATTGCCAATCAATGTAATCATTGATGCCCCCAGCCAGCCTGTCCCTGAAGGCACCCGATTCTTCAGCCCCTGATAGCACCTGATTTAAAGGATCTGTCCATGGCTAAAGATATTTCTATGCATTTGTAAAGGTTATTTTTTGCCTTGCCTATAGTGATTGCTCATAAGATTCTTAGTGAATTTCTTAGTTTTGTACTTTCAGGTGAAATGCAAGTTTCACCTCAATATACATGTGATCTCCATATTGGTTTCATGCTCATGAAAGAGAGCTGTGCTGGTTATTCCCCATTTGCCACCAGATCCATTCTCTGTGCTTCCTGCTCTGCATCCTGGGAAGTTATTTCCTATATACCTGCCAGACTCATTTATCCTCCAACTTATGGTTAGGTTCAGCCAATAAGAATCATTTGCAAGAGAATGGAGGCCAGAAGCAGGGAGAAGATGGGTATTGACTCTCTTCTCTCATGGTTCTATAACCCACCACCCCCACAACTCCCGTTTTGACACCTTGGATAAAGTCAGCTCTTATGTGGCTCTGATAACACACGATCCCTTCTAGGTTTAGAGGTGATACTAGCTTTCCTCTACTGCTAAGCCCTGGTGCTTCTCCACCCCATGTAGTTCCCTTAACCCTATGTATACCTTCTAAGTAATCCCATTACTAAAATACCTTCCATTAAATCTTCTGATTATACATTCTGTTTCCTCTTGAATCCCTGACTATAAATCAAATTTGAACAGTCCTAATTTAGGTACAAAAATAGTTGGACAGAAAAGATAAAAGGAAATAGAAAGAGTAGATTTCAAAGAAGTCTTGAAAAAAATTTGGATGAGCATAATCTTGCAGATTGGTCGTTACAAGGCTTACTTAATCAGATACTTGAAAAGTTGAGTGTTCTGGGTCATTTCTTCTCTGAAGCCTTTCATTTCATGTGTAATTAGAAACAGGCCAGTCTGTAATGATGGCAACCTTCAAAATGGTCAGTCTGTCACTTCCGCAGTCCTAACTCCAAACACAAATGCCTGCCTGATTACTAAGAGTCTTATTAAGGGGCTATTGTTTCCCACATCTCTGCCAGCCCCTCCTACCTCCTGATCTTTATCATCTCGCATTCTACTGAATGTAAAGAGGAATAAAGAAAATCTCATAGACCCACACATCAGACCATACTCACAGCGAGGTAAAGTGCATCTGGTCTTGTCACTCACAGTTTTTGTTTTCTCTCTAAATCTAAGAATAACCCGCAGTCAGTTGCAAAATGGAGCAAGTTTTCCAAAGAGCAAGTGGGTGGGAGAAGCCATTCATGAAGTAAATTCCAACATCAAGAATCTGGGTGGATTCCACTGTGGCCTCCACCCTCCCTTCCCAACTTTTTGGGCCACAGAAATGCAGTGTTATCTACTCTAGCTATAGTTATCATCTTTGGTAAAATTCCTCAGACCTGGCAGATAGTGTCCCTTAAAGAGGACACTAATTCTAAAAACTGCTTATTTCTATATTGGCTGAGATAGGAAAAAATAGGCTTCATTTTCATAAGTGACTCATTGTAATTATTTGTTTAATACCTATTACTGCAGAACATGCACCCAGATTTCTGACAGACACCTGTTTGCAAATTATCTAAGTTTCAGAGCAGAAAGCCTGATGCTGGTTTAGAAATACAGTATTTTATCTGTAATAAAGAAGCATTAGCACTCAGAGCTAAAAATAGTCCAAAAAGAAACGTAACAGAATTTCAGTTCCTTGAGGGTTGGAATATCAGTCACTGTATCATTATTGCTTCAAGAACAGTACCTGGCACATAGCAGATGCTCAAAACACACTTACTAAAATAAAAAGAATGGCTTAATAGCCTACTGTGTTGGCAGATTTTACCCACTCTCATTACACTTGGAACAATTACCTGCTCTCAAGGACCACCTTTGTGTAGTCATGCTTTTGCCCAGAACACAATTCTTACTTCACAGAGATACCTGTAACACAATACAAAGGTTTTGACTGGTTCCCTGCTTTAGCATATGAAGAATACACTTTAGTCTACAGAGAAGATAACGGAAGCCAACAGTCCAAGTCTTCCAGTGGTACTTACTTCATTTACAAGTAAAAGCCCATGATAGACAAAGACAGAAAAAGCAGCACTGAAATAAAATACTGCTTTCTCACACAGGTTTAACAACAGAGCTGGGCAAAGGAAAAAGCAATTAGAGGTTTGTCTTCATCCAGCTTCAAGAGTGCTGATTGCTAAAATTATCTTAGGAGCTGGTGGTACTTGGATTTCCTTTCAACAGACCTACAACTATGCAGTGCTCAACCTCCTTTTCTGAGAACTATCCAGGGACATCCATTAGGAACAGATGTGCACATCGCTGCTCTTAGGGCTCAGAAAGATAATGCCTAAAATGAAGGCCTCAGAAGCAAAAGAGTCTCTGACCATCTGCAGCTCTCCTCTCTCTAGTCTCTTATTCTCCCTCTAGGCCAGCCATAAAACCTAAAACTATTATTTTAATCCCCACCACCTTTCTGCGTAACAACTGGCCATAGGCTGTGCATGGTGGCTCACGCCTGTAATCCCAGCACTTTGGGAGGTCAAGGTGGGCAGATCACAAGGTCAAGAGATCACAACCATCCTAGCGAACATGGTGAAACCCTGTCTCTACTAAAAACACAAAAATGAGCTGGGTGTGGTAGTGTGTGCCTGTAGTCCCAGCTACTTGGGAGGCTGAGGCCAAATAATTGCTTGAACCAGGGAGGTGGAATTTACAGTGAGCCAAGATCATGCCACAGCACTCCAGCCTGGCATCAGAGAAAGACTTTGTCTTAAACAAAACAACAACAACAACAACAAAAACTGACCGTAAAGAAACCATCTGACCTACCTTGCTTGATTACAGGTCATTAGACCCCTATTCCAGAGAAGGTCCTGTCACATACACAGAAACAAGGAATGCTGCTCAGAGGCCAAGATGAATCTACACAGGGCTTGCTGGGTTTCCTCACTCAGTCTACCAGGATGAGATCATGTTTTTCGTCTAATAATATTTCTACATGGCTGTTCATACTTTGCTGAGCCCAAGTACAAAATTGGACAATTTCTTCCGTATCTTTGGGTCATCACTCTGAAGGCTGCCATGTCATGTAAAATTATGATCAAATAAATTCATATGCTTTTTCTTCTATTAATCTTACTCCTGTCACTGTCTTCAGCAATCCTTCAGAGTGAAGGGATCATATAATAGGAGTTTCTAAAAGGACAGAACTTTGCAAACCCCTAGATATTCTGCAGGGCAGACAGGAGACTGAAAGTAACCTCTGTTGGTTGCTGTCTGCAACCAGTCAGACTGATTGTGGGCCAAGTCTTCCTTTGCATAGAAATGCAACTTTGTAACTTCACCTTAGCCTCCGATTGGTTGCTTTCCACAACCAATCACATATTTGCATAGGAGTGTGACCTTTGTAACTTCACTTTGACCTCTGATTGATTGCTACCTGCAACCAATCAGGCTGATTGCGGGCCATCACTTTATTTATATGGAGTGAACACCAAGTGGCCAACAGGAAACCAGTAGGGAGTATTTGGACCAGAAAAGATTCTGTATCTGGGTCCTAGTGATTGCTCAGGCCCACTCCCACCCTGTGGAATATACTTTCACCTTCAATAAATTTCTGCTCTTGTTTCTTCTTTCCCTGCTTTGTTTGTGCATTTTGTCCAATTATTTATTCAAAATGCCAAGAACCTGGACACCCTCCACCAGTAACAATAGCAATGGAGAAGGTTCAAAATGTTCTATTTTAAACAAAAATTCAGATGCTATATTCATTATCCAGCAAACAAACAAAAATGTGCACTTTACATTGAACTCAAAAAGAGGGAGAGGGAATCTATTATTTCAGGTCAATGAGTATGTACTAGTAGCTGTTTCATGATGTGGCAGTAGCTAAGACCCTCTTCTGACCTACAGAAAAATCCTTCATTCTTCAAAATAAGGTTTGAAGTCACTTCCTCTAGTCAGACACTCATTCACAGGACTTTTAGAGATAGCTCTTTCATCCTTTCTCCGCCACGGAACTTGTATTACATTGCTCTTGTATCTGATTCTAATGAGACTACAGGCTTCAAAAGAACCAGGACCCTATCTGTCTTTTGAATTCTCAGCCCAGAAACGGGGCTTGGTTTATAGGAACACTTAAAGAGCAACCTTGGCTTTGTTGAATTTAAGAGTTTTTAAAGCCAGGGACCATGCTTTACACAGCCCATAATGCAAGCTCAGTATTGGAGATGTTCTAGTATTAATGGGTCCTACCTCACCAAGGTAGAAGAAAAGACCTCACTTTTCCAAGTTCCCATTCAGCAAGGGCATAGAAGGCAGTAGGAAGCACTACAGGAATTCAGTTTCTGAATGATCACTGAAAGAAGGATGTACAGGTTGCAGCAGCAGCCAAAATCTTGCAATACATTTTTGTTTTTCTTCCCAAATGAGCTAGAACATTGGTCCTCAAACTGGTGATTCTGTACTCCCTCCCATCCCACTGATAGCCACAGGAGGTAGCCAAATGCCTAGAAAGATAGGATAGGGGTGGGTACCCAGTGAAATCCTACCTCCAAATTGAAGACAGTTTAAAGCCTGAAACCCAAGCTACAAGTTAAATCCTCAGACCAGATTGAGAATTTGACTTCCCATTTGGTCCCCTTTCCTCTGACTGATCCCCACCCTTCACCTATTTTATATATACCTATCCTTTCCTAATTGGTTTTTGACATTGTCATGCGCACCTTTGAGTGGTGACATCACTTTGACCTTTTTTGCATACTCACACACCGATCAGCATGCACTTCCCATTCTAAGTCCAAAAAAGGCTCCAAAACCAGATACATGGGAAACTGTTCTGCCTTTGGGTACAGCAGGCCACCTGAATGTCCCCTCTCCATGGAAAACTCTTTTGTTGCTCAATAAAATTCTTTTCTGCCCTCCTCACTCTTCAATGTTCAGTGCATCCTCATTCTTCTTGGGCACAGGACAAGAACTTGGGAACCAGTGTGCAAGCCAGACTTGGCCCACATGGGCTGATTGGGCAGGGCACCTCCTGGGGCAGGTAGGATGCCCCAAGAGAAGCTTTGGCATTGCTGGCCAGAAGTACCCAACTGGCAAAGGGACCAAGAAAAATCCTGCATACCACCAAACATCTAGCAAAGTTGGGAGACGTTTTGGGCTCTCACAACCAGGAGGGTGTTATAGGTGTCTAGTGGGTTGAGGCCGGAGATTGTGCTAAGCAGCCTGCAATGCACACAGCAGCCCCCAACAACAACGTCAACTGTGCTGCACTTGAGAAACCCTGAGCTAGACAGATCTTTGTTGTCTGCAGCTAAGGGTGACCAACTTCTCCTTTCTAAGCCCCAGTTTTCCCATTGGAATCATGGCAACAATAAGCAACCACTTCTTATGTGTTAAGTGGCAAGTCTTAATATAACAAATGTAAAATTCATAGAGTACAGCCTGGCACATGATAACTGCTTAATTATTATTAGAAATTTATAGTAATCATTATCATAATAAAAGCCAATATTTATCTGCACATATTATGGATGTGTGAGGTACTATGCTAAACATCTTTAAAAAGCTGATATTATTATATATGCTCCACCACTCAAAACATACTTGGTAAAAGAATAAATGTTGATATATGCCTGTTTATTAAATGATTACATGCATAAGGCAAATATAAAGGACATAAAAGTGTTGATCAGGGAAAATACTAAAAAAAATAAACTAAATTCCTTTTATTCCATTAAGAATGCTTTTCTCTAAGAAGTTCCTGATCCTAAGAACCAGGCAGTCTTACACGCAAACTCAAAGCTGGTTTATCCCTCTCTTCAGACAAAATACAATCACACGAGGCATGGCTGAAACCTATTACTGCTAGCCTGGCAGACCACTGGAGCCAACACAGCCACTAATCCTGTCCTGCTATATGCAGGAAAATGAGAAACACAAGGCACTTCGAATAAATCAATTTCCTTTATTAGCTTCCTTTATCGTTTGCTTTTACTGTATGTTTTGTGGATCAAGTTAATCATTTTCATGTAAAGATCAATCTCAATATGCACTTTCATTTGAAAGTTGTTGTCAGATTCTGTGGAGAGGCCAATTCTAGAGAAGGACCGGAGGATATACTCAACTTTTGCTGTTTCCAGCAGCCCAACCATTCCATGAATTTTTGTAACAGTAGTCCAGAATCTTCTTCCCTAATGTTGGCAACTGTTTGGTTCAGATGTGTCGTAGCGAACATTGGGCATCTTTCCCAATTTAGGCCAATTAGATATTTCTCCCTAAATTCTGAATATTGATTAAAGTAAACAGAAGACTGAAAAGAACTGAGTATTATTTCTTTAAATGGTGGTACCCTTGTAAGACTGTTGAGTAGCACCTGCTATGCATAATCCCCAATCTGCCCTGTCTGTCAATTCTCAAGTCTCATTCTCTTATTTACTTCAGTCTATATAATGAACTACCCAAAGCCTGCCAATAAATTCTTTCCTTTTTCTTTTTCTTTTGCTTAAGCTAACTACTTTTGTTTGCTTAAAACCAAGGAAATGCTAGTCGTTACTGGTAAAAACACCATAATACACTACTGACATTTATGGATTTGGATATAGGATATGATATTTGTTTGTCTTTTATTTAATCATTTGTCCACCTTGTGCTTCAGTTGCTACGTCTTTGAAGGAAAAAATGTGCAGAAGCCTACCAATCTCAAATGCTTAATAAGTCCAGAGGGTTGCTATTACAGTTTCCTATTCATCAATTTACCCAAAAAGATAAACAAGCAATGGAATCTTTTTCAATCCCCTGAGATTTATTTAGATCAGACACTTGAAAGGAGGATGCATGTAACTTCTGAGTTAAGAAAAATAGGCAAGTTTAGATAATATTCAATGGAGACAGGATATAGAAATGTCCTTATTATTTTTTATTTTTTAAAATTTTATTTCTTTTTATTTATTGTCGTGCAAGCTGGAGTGCAGTGGCATGATCTCAACTCACTGCAACACCTGCCTCCCTGGTTCTAATGATCCTCCTACCTCAGCCTCCCAAGTGGCTAGGATTACGTGTGCACTGCCACACTTAGCTAATTTTTTTTTTTTTTTTTTTGTATTTTCAGTAGAGACAGGGTTTCACCATGTTGACCAGGCTGGCCTCAAACTCTTGACCTGAAATGATCTGCCCACGTTTGCCTCCCAAAGTGCTGGGCTTGCAGGTATGGGCCACTGTGCGCAGCCCAAATGTACATGTGGTATGTGTAAATAAACACACATAAATTTTAAAAATAAGACTCCCTACATTTCTCTTTCCTTTGATGAATTGTTCAACCACAATAAAAGGAAGAATATTGCACAACCATTACTGGGACCTGTTAAAGCCACTAACGAAGAAAGTCATATTTCAATTTTCAAGTATCAGTTACACAATACACAAAGGCTCTCCCAATGACAGCACATGCCTCATTTTAAAGCTATCTGAGAAAACTTTCCTCAAATCTTTTCAACCAGCACTTATCACGTATCTTTTGAAACACAGATCAGTTTCTATGTGTGTAACACACAGACACATTAATTCTATAAGCATTCCTTTCAAGGAAGCTGCCTGGGCAACACGGTAGGCTGTAAGAGCCCAGTGGACTAACCTCCCTGCACATGCTGCCTAGTTTCAACACACTTCCTCAGCTGAGACTTGAGATGCAAACTGAGGGTAAACTCAGCTTCCAGACACCGACTTGAACACTTAGTGCCAACAAAGTCCCATTCTCAATCCCCTCCTGCAATTCCCAATCCACATTTGTCTACCCGGCATCCACTAGGACAAATAGCTGTGTCTACAACATTAACATCATGTGGACATTAACATTTAGTGGACCCCAGAAATCCACTAAAACCCAGTGGGACAAGGAATAGCAGTGCTAGAAATGTATAAAAAGAATGACATTTGAGCGTCTTTAAAGATCAATGGTAGAGAATGAGGAAAAAGAAGAAAGGAAAAAGGTCCGTGACTATCTCAAGAAGACAAAAATAAAGGAGATCAGGAGTCCCAAGTCAGGGAGAGAAAAGGGATGTTGAGGGTTAAGAGGAAAAATAATTGATAACAGAAAATGAAGGTCAGTCATTTGGGCCAAGTATATTGTTTATTTATCAGTTTGGTATTTCCTAAGATGTAATGTGATAGGAGTCACTACAGAAATTAGAACAAAATATGACTTTAATATTGATTCAGTTCTATCCTGGCACTTGTCCTCAAAGGAAAGATCAATTCCCATAATCAGGGAATATACATTTTTAAAAACAAAAAACAAAAACCACAATTCCAGTGGCTTTACTGAGAAAATTTATGAGTACTTGCCACAGATTAAAGAATAGATATTCTTTAGCAGATGACAGCAAAAAGTTCTCTAGCACAGAGATTAGGGCCTTGAGTCTGGAGTCAGACTCTCTGGGGCTCAAAGTCCAGATTTGCAGCTTAAGAGTTGGGTGACTCCTGCAAACTCCTTACTATTTACCTGATCTTGTCTCTTCATTGGATTCTTATAAATACTGAATATGATAACGTATATTATAAAAGTAAATCATAAACTCAAAGTTCTTTTACCTGGCCTTGATTAGAATTATAATTAAACCCTTGGCCATTACGTTCAGAGCATTTAGGGGTAAACTTCTAAGCAAAGAAACTGTTGAACCAAGCACTACTGGAAATGTAAATACTGGATTGATCATAAACCTTTGTTTAGAGAGAAAGAAAAAGTCTAAAGACTATTTAAAGTAAACTGAAATTCGAGACCAGTCTGAAGAGTTCATGTTCTTGTAAACTTGAATATAGGCATCATTTGGATTACCAGAGCCAGCAATGATCTATTGCACAAATCGAACAATTTAACTGTGAATCTGTAGTCTTGGACTGTGAATATTTATAACTGTAATGAGAAGTTACATTTTTTAGAATGTTTGTATTAACTTTTTCCCTCACAGGAACTTGTTTTGCTAACTAATCTTGTAATAACCATAGACTAAGATGTCAGTGATCTACTTATAGTTTACTCCAGCCATATAACAAGCTGAATATTTTCTGGCTGGAAGTAATACATTTAAAGCAGGTGTCACCAGACTTTTTACACAGGGGGCCAGTTCACTATCCCTCAGACCGTTGGAGGGCCGCCACATACTGTGCTCCTCTCACTGACCACCAATGAAAGAGGTGCCCCTTCCTGAGGCGCAGTAGGGGGCCGGATAAATGGCCTCAGGGGGCTGCATGAGGCCTGCAGGCCGTAGTTAGAGGATGCCTGATTTAAAGTGATACTTCCCCGGGAGAACAAGTTATTCTGCAGTTAATCAAGAAAGGGACAGATTATCATCAAAATACAATGTAAACATCTCAATTTTTCACAATAATTCAATTCATTCAGCAAACCTCAATACCCCTATGCTACACTAACCATCTTTGGATTTTCTCCTAGGTGTATCTTTGAAGGAGCATGAGGAATATTTGTTATGTCTCAAAACACAAACAGATATCCTGTTTTAAAGCTCATAGGGTATTAGAGATGAAGCAAGCTTCTAAATTCAACTTGAAATACTGAGAAAATTGAAAAAAAAAAAAACAATACGCTAAGAGAGTTATTTTAATAATGCTGGCAAGAAATACATACCTAAGGAAATAGAAGCAAACTACAGGATAATTCAGAATACCAAGAACCTGCTATTGTCTAACTGAATGCGTAGGTAAAAGTTAGGAAAAGTTATGCCACGTTTGGATGTTGCTGCTTACTGCCTGCATCTAGAGAGAGGCAAGTAGGTAAGAGGCATTTCTGCTAAAGCTATCACCACCGAGGAGATAATAGGAATAGATGAACAGTTATCCAGATGGTACAAGATGGCAGATAATTTATGGATAATTATAAGCCTCTCTGGAATTCAGGGTACTGAAGAAAAGAAAGTCTGCATCGAAGGAGGAGAAAAGAAGACAGATAAGCTGGTTACACTGGAGATTATTATTTACAAGACTGACACAGGTTAATTGCATTCCCACCAAGCAATTGCTAATAAATTATCACAAGGTTTTATTGTGGATAAAATAACAAGTAATTTTAAGTATTTTAGTTGGCAAAAACAAATTCCCAAAATACTCACAGCATTTTTTTACTCTGAAAAACAATTTGCATAAGCAGATAACACATCCTGGGTGACTATTTAACATATATACTGGCTACTAGTCATAAAACTGTATGTAAAATGTAGAGTTAAATTTGCATATATAGGATAAGCAGTATATTCTTCATTTTGTTTTTTAAAATATAAGAGAATTAATTACCTAACTAATTTCTCTGGAAAACTACTAAGTAGGACAGAGGATTCAAGACCCTAAAATTAATTTTTCAAATGTTATTTAAGACATTTATACATTCAAGTTCACTTCCGTTTTCATATTGCTTATTTAATGAATTCCTCCAAACACACATCCCACAGCCCAAGACTTTTCTCTTCCCGACACTAAGTAGTAAGACACCAAACTTAAAGTTTTAGTCTTTGAAAAATATGTATACTTTCTTCTCAACCACCAACTCCTGAACCCTGAAGCAGATAGAAAAATTGAATTAGGCCAGGTATGGTGGCTCATGCCTGTAATCCTAATTCTTTGGGAGGCTGAGGGGGGCCGATCATGAGGTCAGGAGATAAAGACCATCCTGGCCACCATGGTGAAACCCTGTCTCTATCAAAAATACAAAAATTAGCTTGGTATGCTAGCGGGTGCCTGTAATCCCAGCTACTCAGGAGGCTGAGGCAGGCGAGTTGCTTAAACCAGGGAGTCGGAGGTTGCAGTGAGCCAAGATTGTGCCACTGCACTCCAGCCTGGTGACATAGACTCCATCTCAAAATAAAAACAAAAAAATAGTGTACCAAAGGTCAATGAAAAGAATACAAATACGAGAGGAGATGGAGAAGTATTAACCCCTTATACCTGTATATCTAAAATAGTATGTTAAATACACATAAAGGATTTCTATCTGCACCATTCTTTACATATTAGAGAAATCTTAAACTAGTTCTTAAATCTGATGACTTAGGTCTCTCCAGTCTGTTGAATAAGACATTACGATTCCTAATAAGTAGAAAAGCTATTCTTATTTCAACTTGGAAATTAACAAAGAAAACAGCATTCACTGTAGGGAAAAATGGCATATTATTTTTTATAACTTCCTCTCAAGTATGAAAATAATTCATGTAATGTATCTAGAAGGGCAATAACCCTACATTAGTGGAGTATAGACTCCCAGGGAAAAAGCCATTTACAAAAACATTGAGGAACTGCCAAATGTTGTAGGGTTCACACAGCTACTGCTAATTACTATGTATATTGTATTTCTGAACCTACCGGCAAAGTATTGGCTGATCTTTCTGGATTGTGTCTTCCCAGCTGAATGTTGTTTATTTCCCACATCATGCAAATGACAGGGAGGATGCTGGTCTATTTTGAGATTGGCAAGGTAAAAACTTAAAACTGTGTTTTAGATTAGGTCCCAAAAAAGTGTGCCAGATGGTTGTTAACAAAAAAGAAAATGTTTTCAACAAACCTGACACATTGTATAATCTTGGGCAAAATACAAAAGATATAAATTTCCTGCCACAAATATATTTGAGCTGGATCAACATGACAATGCAAAATATCTAGAAGAAACAAATCCCAAAGAGCTATGAATCTGACTTTTATTGCTAGAAAACTGCTGGATGACTTCTTAGAACTAAGTTAAGTCAGGACCCATGTTTTTTAAAAAAATTTTTACAATGGTATCTTTATATTTACTGCCTACTCTAGAATTTTCTCTTGCCTGGGGAGAAACAATTTTTTTACCTGTATTATCTTCACAGAACACAATACTAGAGATTTTTATTTATAAGACTGACACAGTTTAATTTAATTCCCATCAAGCAATTATTAATAAATTCTCACAAGGTTTTATTGTGGATAAAATAACTGTAATATGTGATTTTAAATATTCTCATTGGCAAAAATAAATCTTCATGGAAGATAATATACTCCTTCAGTGTTTTAGCTTGGAAAGTTTTAAAAAATAAACAGGATATGGTGACACACACCTGTAGTCTCAACTACTTAGGAAGCTGAGGCAGGAGGATGGCTTGAGCCTACGAGTTTCAGTCTAGCATTGGTAACATAGTGAGACCCCCATCACTAAAGGTGAGTAGATACATAGACAAAGACAATTTATTTTCATTTCCTTAATAAACATCTTGAGGAAGGCAGTGGGAGGGAAGGCATGTACTAGCTTGCATTCCTCACAGTCCATTAGCAGATACTTTTCTTGATAGTGTATGAGGACCAAAAAATAATAATAAGACTAGTTTCAGGTTTAGGTCCCTAGAGATTCACAATCTCCATCTCCCTTCTGTCTGTGAAGATTTAAATTTTATTTTTAATGTGGCCTTTCTTACGCATTTCCCTCTCTCTGCAGATTTCCTAGTCTCTCCTAAGATAACTGGGATTGTACTCAATATTAGTCAAGTGAGAGGGCCATTTACTGAGCACTTAGCACTGAGCACTGATGTAGAGCCAGGTACTCTGCAGATCTCACTTCATTCCTCACAGCCACGCCAGGAGGTAGCCAATTTACAGATGGGCAAACCGTGACTCCAGTTTTCTCACCTAGGAAGGGACTGAGCAGACTCTCAAACCGGTAAGGTGTGGCTCTGTGTTCTCACCTAAATCTCATTCCAAATTGTAATTTCCATGTGTGGAGGGAGAGACCTGTAATTCCCATGTGTCAAGGGAGGGAAATGATTGGATTATGGGGGCAGTTTCCCCCATGCTGCTCTTGTGATAGTGATTAAATTCTCATGACATCTGTTGGTTTTATAAAAGGTAGTTTTTCCTGTGTGCAGACGCTCTCTCTCTCTCTCACTTGCCACCACATAAGACATGCCTCCTTCCCCTTCTACCATGATTGTAAGTTTCCTGAGGCTTCCTCAGCCATGAGGAACTGTGAGTCAATTAAACCCTTTGTCTTTATAAATTACCCAGTTGGGGGCAGTGCTTTATTGCAGTGTGAAAATGGACTAACAGACAAATCTAGATCTAACTCTCAGACCTGTTGTTGATGGATTATAGAAGGTAAAAGAGTCCATACCAAATGAATATTCTTTTAGCTACATACAGCAATTAATTTTCACCAGCCTTTGGGAGAATATTTGAAGCAGCAGTCAGAAGGAAAATATATTAAATAGAAGGGAAAGATGTCAAAGAGTTAATACATTCAGAAAATGTGTAAATAAGCCAGGTGTTGAATAGAGGACTAGACATGGAGTTAAGGGGGTAAGAGGGAGAGGAAGAGAAACACTGAAAACACAAAGGCAGGGAACTATGCAACCACTTCCCTGATTTTAACAATGAAAGTAGCTCAGAACATCAGAGTCACTTGGCCAATACAGTTGAAGGTCTTACTTAAGAAGTACCATGCGAATTCCATTTCTGGTTGCCAGACCCTGATACTACATGTTTGTTTCTCAATAAGTGCATGTTAGGTGAATTGACCATTGTCTCTTCTTAAATTGAAATGTCTATAATGGTAAAAGCATTGCCATCAGATTCGAAAGCTGCAAAGCAAGTTGACTGCAGGGAACTCTGTGTGTGTGTGTGTGTATGTGTGTGTCTGTCTGTCTTGTAAATTATTCTTTTAAACTGCTTACAAATTAGCTATGAAACTGGTAGTATGTGGTTGTCTATGTCAATATGAAAAAGCAAACATGCAAAATAATGCAGATCAGAAGAAATACAGCCTCAGTCACTTCATATTAGCTGATCATTCACTCATCTATTTGTTTAAATATTTATTTAATATCTACCACATGCTAAGCACTGTGCTACATGTTAGGGGATGTATTGGTGGATAAAAGAGTTATGGATTAAGCAATTACAAAGCTTACAATCTAGTCAGAAAAATACAAAATTCAAGTACAACAGAAATAACAATATAAATTGTGACAGAATATGAAGAAAATAAATTAGGTACAGTGATGAAGACTGGAACGATTGGCAGGTGGATGACAGAGAAATACATTTACATCCAGTGGTTAGGAAAGACCTTTGTGAGTCCAAATTCTTGGATCTAGATGGTGCTCTAACTTGAACATATGTCGGAATCACGTGGAGGGTCATTGTTAAAATAGATTGCTGAGCCCTACCCACCAAAGTCCCTAATTCAGTAGTTCTGGTGTCAAGCAGAGAATTTGCATTTCTAGTAAGTTCCCAGGTGATGCTGAGGTCACTGAACTAGGAAGCACACTTTGCAGAATTGCTGGACTAGAGCATAGTGCATGAGAGAGAAAGTGGCCTGAGCTAAGGTTGGAAGAGTAGGCACGGAAGCTTTAGATACCCTGACACATGCTCAATGACAGTAGCTGTGCCAAACTCTGAACCTATACAGGACTTGGAGTGAATCTAATGATCAAGACAATTATGACCACTACTGTTATCTTTGACAAAGGAAGGACCTCTTTCACCCTCTTTGAAGCTAAGAACCTGAAAGAAACTTTATCAAGGAACGCAAAGAACCAACTCTAAAATTGAACAATATTTTTTACAAGGCATTGCTAAATTAATACAGTATCTACCATCCAAAGAACTCGATGTTATCAAAGTATATTTAATAGAGAAGGTAAAAAAAAGATCAAAAGGTGACAGATGTCTTCAAACACAGAGCATCATGAGGATCCTGGCAAGGAAGGGATTTCTGTTAATAGAAGAGGAAGTGAGTGTACAATCACTATCAGAGTGATCTAAATTATAAGGAAAGAAGACACTTTTGACCTTATCTGGTTTGAAAATATTTAACTGCTTCAAAAAGAAGATAATCTTTATTCATATTTGAAGAGTTAGATGGAAAGCTACCAGAATTTTGATGGTTTGGTAGCTCTCAACTTTAGTCTTCCCCAGATCATTTGGGAGCTTGTTAACAGTGTAGATTACCAGAGCCATCCTCAGAGTTGCTGATCGAATCAGATGAAGTGACGCCTGGGAATCTGCACTTTAATAGGCATCCTCAGGCATTCAGATGTTGGTAGATTAAGGACCACAGTTTGAGACACACTTAGTGAAGGCACAGTTCCCTGAAAGTAGCAAAATCTCTTATGCATTTTGATAGAGATACAACTGTAATTGAAGGCCTACTATGTGCCACATACTACTGGGCACCTCTTAAAAGTATTCCCTTTAATTTTTAACAATTAAAAAAATTAATACACAAGTGATGAGAAAATGGGATTCAGCAAAGCAAATTAACTTGTCCAAAGTTGGTCATGTAGCAAGTAAGTTATAGAGCCAGAATGTAAACTAAGGGTCTCTGACTCCAATAATACATTTCTTTCAATGACACTGAGCTCATGATTGCCAACTTTGTGAGGCTGCAACAATCATTAAACAATTTCCTGGCAACCACAGCTTCTCCTAAAAGCATTATGTAATTTGGCCTTATAAAAGAACGACAAATGGAGTTTAATTATATATCCTGAGACTTTGAAAAATCCTTAGATGTCTAAAAATATTCACAGGTACTGGACAACCAAGTATATGAATTAATAACAGAGTCCTTAAAGTCTTTTCCACTGATATTACACTTGACATATCTATCCAGCATCAAGCTCAGAGACAGAATGTTTAGCAGTGAAGGGTAGAAACTGAAGACGAAGGCCTGAGTTTTAAAAAAATATGTCTCTATCACGGATTGGCTATGTGAATGTGAGTAAATGATTTTATCTCTCTAAGCCCCACTTTCCTCATCTATAAAATAAGAATAATTACTTTGTAATTTTATAAATGATATTATTAGTATATAATACTATTATGATTATTACATATAACAATTATATATAACATTATATTAGATATAATTATAGTATAAAACACATATAACAGCTTATATAATATTTTTGAATCATTTGGCATAGTACCTACCACACAGATGTTCAGTAAATGTTATCTTATTTGTTATTTAATTATTACTTTTAAGAGGCATGTGATGCAGCTAATAAAATAGTGGGGGAAAAACCATAAAGGGCCAATAAGCATATAAAAAGATGGCCAGTCTAATCATAATTTCAAAAAGGCAAATAATAAATACCACCAAATTCCATGTAAGATCATAAAAAAGTCAATTTTCATAAGATAAAAATATTGGTGAAAAAGAGGGGCAATAGGTATTCTCTCTCATAAACCATAAATTGATACAACCATTAAAAGGGCATTTTACAGTTGTTAAAAAATTGTTTTAAATGCTGTGATACAACAGTTCTATTATTTTCCTATCGATTCTACGACCAGTAAAACAGATTTCAGTAACCTTTTCCTGTAAAGGGACAAAGGATAAATATTTTAGAGTTTGTGAAACGTACAGTCTGTCACAACAACTCAAGTCTACCATTATTGTGTGAAAGCAGCCACAGACAATGCATACATGAATGAGCTTGGCTGTGTTTTAATAAAATTTTATTTATGAACACTGAAAGTTGAATTTTATCTAATTTTCTAGTGTCAAGTATTATTCATATTCTGATTTTTTTTTCAACCACTTAAAAATGTAAAAACAGGCTGGGCTCATGCCTGTAATCTCAGCACTTTGGGAGGCCCAAGCGGGTGGATCACACAAGGTTGGGAGTTCAAGACCAGCCTGACCAACATGGAGAAACTCCATCTCCACTAAAAATACAAAATTAGCTGGGCGTTGTGGCACATGCTTGTAATCCCAGCTACTCAGGAGGCTGAAGCAGGAGAATTGCTTGAACCCAATAGGTGGAGGTTGCGGTGAACAGAGATTGTAACATTGCACTCCAGCCTGGGCAACAAGAATGAAACTTCCTCTCAAAAAAAAGAAAAAAAAAAAGTAAAAACAATTCTTAGCTTGAAGCTGTATCAAAACAGCAGGGAGCCTAATTGGGCTTAGCAGCTAGTTGTAGTTATTAACTGCTACCTTAGAGTGATACCCACTCATGTGCACAAGGAGGCATGGACAAAGAAGACATATACTATACCAGTAAAAAACTGAGAACTATACCAGTTTAAAAAAAAAAAAAAGATCAGTAGGGAAATGGCTAAAAATTATGGATATATCCATAATCTGGAATATTATGTTATTCTATTCTATAACTATGTTAGCAAAAAAGAGTAATTTGTCACAATTATAAAAGACACTCAAGAAAGTTTATGGTGAAAAAGCAGGTTGCAGCTGTTCCAGTAAAAATGTAAGGTATCCTGGGACTTGGAGGTTTTAGTGTTTGCAGCATTATGAAAGTAAAAAAAAATTCGTTAAAGAATGAGGTGGGTTGCTTTTGGTTCAACATTCTGTGATCTCAGAACACAGTGGTCCATTCGCTGAGATGGTGCCATTTGCTGTTCATAAATATTTGGATTTGTCTTTCAACAACCAACTGACAAAGACATAGGCTTAAATGAGAAAAGAGGCAAAGAAAATATAATAGAAGAATTCAAAGAACACATAGTTAAGAGCATTGGGGGACTCTTGAACAGATTCCTACTGTGTTTTTATACCGAATGTCACCATTCTCAATGATTAGAAGGCAGATGACAGCATCGAGACAATAGGGTGTCAAATCACATTTCAGAATGTTCCCAGGGCTCTGATCAGCATTAGCTTTGACTAACCAGATCAGAGAAGAAAGTGGTCACAGCAAATACCCTGTCTCAGTTCATTACTCAACACCTGTTAAACGTGATTAACGGCCCTGGCTAATTATGTGTTAAGAGCATTTCAGGCTGTAATGGGTCCCAGAGGTCTGCAAAGTTGACTTCATTTACATGTTTGTCTCCTTTCACAAGGTCTCAGCCAAACATGGCCAAAATCTCCCAAGCATTTTAAGAACTCCCATGTCATCAACTCAGAGTTTCAAATACACTAGAGTCTTCCTTCAAAGGACAATGAGTGTCTGAGATGTACATTTGTTCCATAAATAAAGCAGGCAAGGTTTAGATTTTATGGCACATAAATGGGCCTCTTGTTGCAATTAGTATTACAAAAGGCTGCTAACCTGTATGCATTAAACTAATTATTACATTTTGTGATCTCGGCTAAAAGACTCAACTGTATTTTGATGGCAGAATGCACTAAAATCTTGCTTTATGTCTCTTAAAGTAAAACTGAAAAAATCAGAAATCAAAAAGACTTCAGAGAAGGCTTATCTATTTTTTAGTTTAAAAAATATGTATTGACGCCAGGCGCGGTGGCTCAAGCCTGTAATCCCAGCACTTTGGGAGGCTGAGGCGGGTGGATCACAAGGTCGAGAGATTGAGACCATCCTGGTCAACATGGTGAAACCCTGTCTCTACTAAAAATACAAAAAACTAGCTGGGCGTGGTGGCGCGTGCCTGTAATCCCAGCTACTCAGGAGGCTGAGGCAGGAGAATTACCTGAACCCAGGAGGCGGAGGCTGTGGTGAGCCGAGATCGCGCCATTGCACTCCAGCCTGGGTAACAAGAGCGAAACTCCGTCTCAAAAAAAAAAAATATATGTATTGACATATTAACAATTTTACATACTTATATGTAATTGTACTGTATTTATACATTAACTATTAAATACATATACAAAGCTACACACACACACACACACACACACACACACACACACACACCCTGCAGTAGTTTTCTTGCTTTTCTTAAATGGTATTGAACCTAAAGTACATTGAACTCTTCTTAGAGTTAGGTAATTGAAAGTAAACTAATTAACATCCCCTTCTTTTTTTTTTTTTTTTTTTTTTTTTTTTTGAGCAGAGGAGCAGAGTTGACAGCAGACATTAAATCCTTCTTTATTCCTATTTGCTTAGTCTAGCAAAGTAATGGGAAAAAAAAGGAAATCCACTAACAATGATGGAATATTATGCAACATCTAGTATTCCTGCCACTACACTCCAGCTAGGAAGCAAAGTGAGACCGTGTCTCAAAAAAAAAAAAAAAAAAAAAAAAAAAAAAACCAACCAACATTGAATGTCTATATGTACAATATGGAAAGACATCTATGACATATGAAGTGGAAAAAAGCAAGCTGCTAAACATTAGGTAGCATATGATGATGCAAATGTGGTAAAATAGCCCAGCTCCACATATGTGCATCTTTCGATACGTGCAAGAAAGGATCGGAAAACATACAGAATTACAAGGTCTTACAAGCACTTTGGTTCTGCCTCCATTGGTCCCAGTGGGAAGTACCTGTCCCAAATGACCTTTATCATTTTCACAACTAGAAAGGGATTTTCATGGTCCCTTCTACCCAGCAACAGAAGAGCACAGTGGTTTGGAGTGTGTGCTGTGCAGCCAGGCAAGTGTGCCTCAAATCGTATCTACCACTTACTGGCCAAGTCATCTTGGACAAGTTACATTTTCCAGTACTTCTGCTCCTTTGTCATTTGCAAAATAGGGCCCATCTCGTAAAGTTGTTGTGAGAGTTAAATGATTTAACAGCTGTATAGCACATGTCTTTGCAAGCGTCTTGAAAAGGATGAATTTAGGAAGTATCTATCATCCTTAGCTAGCACTTCCTTCATCTTGCCTCAGTTACTATTTGAAACTTGCTTGTTTCCCTAGTCATTACCTTTTCTAATTTGCCAAATGTTAAACAGGGACAAAAGTTGGTACTTTCTGTGTCCCACCTCTTCCTCTCACCACTCCTATAAGCCCCAAATAAAAAAACTATTTTTTACATTCCTGAAACCTTTTCACTCTGTTACAAATCAAGGGGCTCCAACATGCCTGTGTTTCTAACAATTCTCCTTGCAGGTTAAAGCTGGGGTTCGGTGGGCTGTTGACTGTTCCTTTTAGTTGACATTTCCGTTAGCACATGTGTGGTTTCTATTTTCCTTCAGTACTCTTTGCTAAGAGTTACTTCTTTCTCTAATTTCTTACTTTTAATTTCCTTTTCCTACTGATGTCATTTTGATGAAACCTAGGTCTTCAAGCACATCTTTACTATTTACTACCTGGGATCTTCAAAAAGGTATGAATTAGGTTCAGTTTCCTAATAGGTAAAATGAGCATAATATCATCTACATTTTCCCTCAGTTTTGAAATAAATGTGACTTTTACAAATTAGAGAATTCATGCCAATTTTAGAGAAACAAAGACAAAAAAATGAAATAACCAAAGATAATCAAAACCATGCATAATCCCACTACAGATGTCAAAAGTCCACTCTACTACCTTCTAGTCCTTATAAATGTACCTGACTAAAGGCTCGGGGTCAAGCAGTCTAGACAATTCCAAATCTTGCTTTATTTCTTATTCTCTCTTCCCAGACCACTAAAAATGTTAAGTCTGATGTGTTTTAACTGAACAAATTTCACTGTGCCTCAATATACATCTATAATCCCAAATATAAAGGCTTTGCTTTTTTGTTTCTTTTTTTTGGTTTTACCAAAGGCCATTAAACTTTGCATATTTCCTGTAACTTGCTTTGCTAATTTTACAATATATCACGTACAATCATCCATAGCAGAGTATATACCTTCTAATTCTTAATGATCTAATCATAATCCATAGTATATATACCACAATTCAACTAGTTCCAAGTGATCAAAATTCATTTTGTTTCCATTTTTTGCCAGTATGAACAATGCTGCAATAATTTTGTATATATATTTTTGTCTATACAGAATAGATTCACAAAGATGAGATTACTATGTTAATGACTGTGTATTTTTTTTAAATTTAAAATGATATGGCCAAACTGCTAAGCAATATATACTGCCCCTAGCATTTCTCCACATTCTAACAGCATTGGATGTCATATATTATTAAGGTGTGCCTACATCACAAGGGAAAAAGTCTATCTTATTTTACTTAGCAATTCTCTGAGATTAACTCTTCCTTTTTACTGGCTATTTGCATTTTTCTCTCTGGCAAACTGCTCATTCATAACCATTGCCCAGTTTTCATGTAGTTCACTTTCAAAAAACTTTCATGGAGTGTCTTGGTATGTAAATGGTTTCAGTGTTGTTTTGTCATGTGTGTTATAAACACTGCTTCACCTGGCTCACTGTTTACATCTGCTTACTGTAAAACTCACATACTGAAAGTCTGTTTCGGGAAATCTGTGCTTTAATACATCTTTGTTTCCAGCTTGCCTTCCATCTTTCCACCCTATGTCATATTGCCATCATTTCTCTTCCTGGCCCCTCTTGCTTTCAAAGTTCTAACTTCTCTATCTCCTGCTCACCAGTTATCACAATTACCTCTGTAGAGAACTAAGATTTCTCCCACTCTTTTTTTGTTTTGTTTTTTGTTGTTTTTTTTTCTTAAGAGAGAATAAAGCTTTGGCCGAAGACAGTTTTGATGAGATGGCTAGAAAAACTGCTTTTCTTCATTGGCATTTTGGAAATATTGCTCAGTGGTTTGGGACCCATTTATTTCTACTGCCTTCATCTATCTTTGCTTTATGGCTTGACTTCTGCTGCTTTAACTCCACATTCTGTTTCGCTCCACTTCAACTGTTTAGCTGCCAGATTTGGTCTGGTTTCACTGATTTACTGTATCTAACCTCATTCCCTCTCTGGATTCTGAACCCCATCGTAGAAAAGGTGCTTCCAGCTCACAGACTCCTTTCTTTATTGATTGAAGTTTAGTTCAATCGATAAACATTTTAGCATAAATGGGTTCATTTCCAGTAGCACAGATGTTTTCAAATCATTTCAGATGGTGAGACCCAGAAATTTTAATTG
The DNA here is from genome assembly GCF_048565385.1 of Saimiri boliviensis. Taxonomy (NCBI): domain Eukaryota; kingdom Metazoa; phylum Chordata; class Mammalia; order Primates; family Cebidae; genus Saimiri; species Saimiri boliviensis. Next base: position 50,693,329 of record NC_133456.1, read on the forward strand.
TTTTTAAACACTGCTAAACACTGACATATTAAATTTCATCCCATGAACTGAAACCATTTTTACTAGGAGAAAATCATGATGCTGATATATGCAGTTATGCTATAAAATATTATGTTATTTTCTGTTAGGTATTCCATTTAATACTATAAAAGTATTATGGTATTTATTATACAAAGCATTATTATAATAAGATCTCAGGTACCATCCAGAAAAATTAAGTGTTTGAACTTAAATTTCTCTAATTTTTCCCTATTAATATCAATTTGCTTTTCTTGTTAAGAAAATATTAAGGTGGAAAACTTGAAACAGAGGACATTCTGTTCAATTATTTTTATCTTGAGAAGTGGGAAAATACAGCTTTTGTTGTATAGAATGCATTATGTATGTGACAACTAAGGAAAACCCATGCTTCCAATGGAGGCAGAGAGACTAGTTCAGAGGCCATTGCAAAACTTCACCGGCAAGGTGCTATCAGTCTGCAGCAAGGTAGTAGAGGCGAAGATAAAAGATTAGAGATTTATTTTAGAGGATGAGCTAACAGGACATGGTGGAGAGCTCTTGCACAGTGTGAGGGCATGTTCTGACATCTTAAAAGCCTCTGCATTTTAAAAAATACATACAATTGTCAATTTTGTCCAACAAAATCCCAACCTGGTTATCCTTGCTTATATGTGGCAGGTTTTTCGAGTGCCCCAATATGGCTCCAGTTTTCAGGTATTTGCTTCATAATATGTCCCAAAGTCCAAATACTGGAGGGTCATAAGGAAATATTCCAAAGGTTTGCATGTAGAAGTGTGACATATAAGGGGAGAAGAGCCAATATAGCTGTTAAGTCTGAGCAGTTGTGCAAAAGAATCAACTGTATAGCGGCCCTGGAATGCTTGGAGTCAAGCAGCATGAACACAACATGCGTATGTGTACCCAAACAGGGCCTAGACTTCAATGCTTTTTCCTTTCATGACTAGTCTAAGGTTTGTGAAGCTCTTCTCATACCTTATCACAATCTACGTATCTAAAAAGAATCAATATTTTCTTGTTCTTTACAACATTCTTTTTTGTTGTTGTTACAGCTGTTGTTGAAGGACAATCAATTCCGATTTGCATAAACTGAAGGGCAACTTAAAAAGACGGTTGCAGTAACTATGATTGAAGCTGGCATGTCTTTCCCCAGTAAGGTGTGAGACATAAAAATGGCTTTCATTTCATAATGGAGAAAAAAGACTTAAGTCTCTGGGACACACCACTCTTCTCACCTAATCTTTTCTACAAACAGCAGCCTAGGTAATCTTTTTGTAATAAAAATTCTACCATGTAACTCCAAATATTAAAACCTTTTCATGGCTTTCCATCATCTTAAGAATGAGATCCAAATTCTTCACCCCGGTTTAAATGGTTCTATGTCAGGGCTCTGAACTCTGGTAGACCCAACCCTTTTGCTTAATATAAATATTTTATATTGCCCTCTTTACTCTCCTGAGATGAAATCTAATGTTAATATACCCTACTTACACTCATAATATTCAAAACGTTGTAATACCTTAACTTTAATATTAAAGAGAAATATTTAAATGTGACAGAATATGCTTACAGAAGCTCTTATTCCCCTAGACATACCCAATGGAACAGGCAGCCTCAAATGCCACCAGCAGCCTCTCATGACAAAGCGAGGGGCCAGCCCAGCATGCATCAAGCACTATGGAAGGTAGAGTAGAGAGACAGGGAATTCAGGCACTTGGTGATTTCACTGCACTGGTGAATCCACTGACCCTGAAGGCCACATTACCTTCCGATTTTTTCATGATCCAAACCAATAAATTCCTTTTACAGTTAAACTTTCTGCAGTAGGTTTTCTGAGAATGACCTAAAACATTATAACCAATACACCCAGTCAAAAACAGAGCGTGAGGCACAGTGCTCTCTCATCAGCTTGTCTAAAGCATGCTTATACAGTTTATCAGTAGAATATGTGAAAATTAGTGAGGTTTTTTTCTGATTGATATGAATGAGATATCACAGACTTCATAGAGATGATGTGTTAAAAGAATAGCCTAAACAAAGTGTTTCCCCCAGTCATTCTTAAACTTTAAAATGCACCTTTTCTAATGTCTTACATATTAAGGTATAACATATTTCTCAGGCATTTAAGGCAATGCGATAAGCATTCAAAAATTATTAAAGCTACTCACCCGCCTCCTCCTACCGGTCCTAGTGCAGCTAAGTAATGCAGCTGACCATTAGCGTACCTGACTCTACCACACTAACATGGCTTTTCAAGGCAGAATGAGGAAACACAATGGCCCCAGTTAACTTCTTGTCAGCCAGTATTTGTTTCTACTTTTAAAAATATTCATAGCAGCTTTATTTATAATATCTCAAAATTAGAAGCAGTCTAGATATTCTTTGGTAGGAAAACAGATAAATTATATTACATTCATACAAAGAAAAGTGCTCAGCAATAAGAAGCAATTAGTCCTGATTCATCCAACAACATGGATGAATCTCAAACATATAATGTTGAGTCAAAGAGGTCTCACACAAATGATTACACGTTGTATTATATTTCATTTGTGGCAGAAAAAATCAGAACAGTTATTGTCTCTGGGTAGTGAGGGAAGGGTTAGAGATGCACTGGGAAAGGATGTGAGGACAATTCCTGGGAGATGGTGCCATTTAGTATTTTGACAGAGGCTTTGGTTGCATAAGCTTATGCAATCACTGAGTCATGCATTTGAGATTTATGCATTTTCTTGTGTATAAATTTTACGTCAAAAGAAAAATATTATAAACATTAAACTCTAGTTAATAATGATTATGTACAACAAAGTATTTGATAGAAAGTGTACTAATGTCTAAAACTTACTTTGAAATGGAGAAATAGATGAAATATTACTTGTTTCTATTTTTTAAGGGTAGTTTTTCTAATACCGTAACAAAATCATTTCCCCTACCTTTTCTCTTCATTCTTTCCCAAAAGTCATATGGCTGCTAAAATAAACTGATAGTTAATAAACTTTCTGTTTAACAATTTATGTTGCACTTCTTTTTGCTTTCATCCTAGATTACAGCTGTATAACAGTAACTATAGTGATAAAAGTAAAAACATATATGAAACTGTTTGTGTAACAGGTCTTTATTCCAAACACTTTGAAACCATTAACTCATTTAACCCTATAATATTCCTACAACGGTGATTACTATTTTTATTTTACTGATGAGGACACTGTAGCTCGGAGAGGTTAAATCACTTGGCCCAAAGTGACACAGCTGTAAGCCAAGGTTTGAACAGAGGGTCAGTGCTTTGAGCCACTAGACTACCCTGCCTCTCAGTACCGAGAGCATGCTGGGGGAAACACTGGCTAGTATTGGAGAACATGTTTTGAGATTTTTAGAAAATGGACTCACATGCATTTCAAAGCTCTCAGGTACAGGGAAATAAAGACTATTTTTCAAAGAGAAACAAAAGTAAACAAAATGTATTTCTTGAAGAGCTTACAAAGCTAAAGTCAGAATGCATCTCTACCCTATCTTGTCTGGTCATCTTTTAACTTCTACATCCAAAAGCTTTGGTTTCCCATCAGTCACAATCTCTTGTGCTCTGATGCACTCCGCACACTCACACACAAACATGCCCCAAATACATGGAAGAAAAATGAAATAAAATTAGCTCTCTTCTCTTCCTTGTTGATCAAATGTAGCTAATGAGTCAGCAGGGGATAAATATCTTGATGCTTACTTCAGGTACAAGTGCTTTGAAGAAAAACATAGAAGAGTAACTTTTAATGCAGCATTGTGAAAATTTTTAAAATGCTGTATAATTCAACCCCGATTATGGGGTGTCACTTCCAACAATGAGCTTTGTTTTCTCTATCCGTAGTGTATCTAGATGATCAAACCAGAAACAACTGATTCATAGGCTCTGAAGTTTTCATCAGTAGTCACCTTCTGCATGCATACATAAACCAAAAAAGGAGTTTAATCCTATTTTCCCTTTAACATTATGGCACATACTTTTGTAATAGGAATGGGGCAAACTGGAAGCCTTTCTCAGACACAGGTAAGCAAGTAAAGACCCCATTAGCTGAACGTGCCTTCCTATGCGGTAGAAACACGTGGATAAAGGGAGGAAGGTTGCAGCAGGTGCCCACATGGAACAGCTATCTGAGGCACCCTCCTACAGGAGGGGAAGGAAAATGTCATTCTGCGGTGGAAGTGAATACTGGGCTGAACATTGTGATGGAAATGGCCACTTGGCTCAGTTATGAACTGTGTTTGGCCCTAATAGAGAAGCAACTATTTTGTTTAATTCTTTGCAAAGAGAAAAAATAAATACCAGGAAGGGGATAAAGCCAAGACTACTGACAAAGATGATGTTTTTCTCCAACGTTCAGTAAATTCTACTCAACTCCGTGATTATCTCCCACCCTGGGCCTCTGTCATTTGAATGTTAAAACCTTACCTAGATGGTGAAGTAGTCTGTACGCTAAACACTTATGATACACAATTTAACTCTATAACCAACCTGCCCATGTACCCCCGAACCTAACAGTTAAAAAAGAAAATGAAGATTAAAACACAACCCAAAAAGCCAACAGGCAAGCATCCCTTTTTTCCTTATAGAAAATAGTTCTCAGAACTATGATGTATTCATTCACTTTTTAAAAATTAATGAAAAATTTTATAAAGCAAGAAACTCCTCAAAGAGGTCACAGATTTATGATGATGTTAAAAGTCATAAAAATTATAGTTACAGGCTAAGTAGTTAAATCAGAATTACACACCACCCAATTAATTTTATAACCAGTAGAGATTAAAGGAAATGAGGAAGTAAAGTAAATGAAAGGACCCAGCTTAAATCAAATCCATATGTATTTATTGATAGCCATCCCATATAAGAAGGAAAGGTGGTATGGAGCCACGCCCTTGTCCCTGAGCAGCTTACCACCTGGCTGGAGAACTGATATGTAACACGCAGAGAAATTATCTGCACAGCAATAATGATACAAGGGGTAACACAGGGCCTCACACAAGTAATGACCAACAGAACCATGTAGGAAAGAGCATTTGTGTTAATGCAATGGTCAAGAGACGGGCTCCAGAGCCAGGCTTCCTAGATTTGAATCTCAACTCTACCACTTATAAGCTCATGGGCCTTGAACCAGTTATGAATCTTTCAGCGGGAATATGACAGGACCTGACTCAGATGATGACTGTAAAAATTAAGCCAAGTGCTTGTAAATAAGGCCTGATACACAATAACTGCCATGGAGGTAACAAATGAAATATAATTGAAAGAAGAGAAATATTTCTGTTGCTCTAAAGTTTCCCAAAGTTCTGGGAGGGTTTGAATGGTGAGGGATGATAAAATTTTCTTTTTCCCCTTCCCACTAGTTCCCTCCCTACTACTACAAACATTTTTAGGTCTCAACCTTACTAAAGATTAAAAATGATAAATATTCACTACTTTGTAAAAACGCCACACTCTTCCACATCTGCATCTATTCACATTCATTCATTCCCCTATAGCTCAAAACCTGACTGCAGCCCGCAGAATTCTACAGAAAGCAGTACAAAAACCCTAAAATCTAAATCCAACTTCCATTTCTCCTCAGTCAACATCCTCTCTCTTGAACATTACAAATTATTCACCAGTTGATCATTACGATTTTCTCCTTCCTAGGTTTTGTCGTCACCATCAGAATTTCGGCTTCGAGAAGTGAGGACTGCCGTTCCTCACACCTGCATCTGTTGGGATGCAGTAGCATGTTAAATTAAATTTCTTTACTAGACAGTCCTCTCTATGACTTTTGGTAGGCAGACTTCTCACATGTCCCCCAAGGTTCTTGCCTCTGGTGTCTAACCCATATAACTCCTCCCTGTTAAGCATGGGCAGGACATGGTAAGATAGAGTTCACTTCTGGGATTAGGTTATGTTATACAACAAAGGTAAGGGGATTTCTCTGAAGTAATTACGAGTCCAAAATCAGTGGACTTTGAGTTAATAAAAGAGGAATTATCTTGGGTCGGCCTGACCTATTCAGGTGAGCTGTTTTAAGAGACTGGGCTTTTTTTTCTTCCTAAAGGAAGAAATAATTCAAAGCCTAAAAGAAATTCTGCTGGCCAGGAAGGAGAAAGCTCTCATGCTGTGAGAGGGCTTCAAAAGAGAGCCATGTGGCAGAGACCTGAGAGCAGCTTCTAGGAGCTGGGAGTGAACACTGTGTAACAGCCAGAAAGATAATGGGTGCTTCAGTCCTAGAATCACAAGGAAACAGATTCTGCCAATAAGAGATAGCTCAGAAGTGGATATTTCCCTAGTTAAGCAAGCCTCCAGGTAAGAGTACAGCCAACTGACACCTTGATTTCAGCCCACAGGGACCTTTAGCTGAGGACTCCAACTAAAACATGCTACATTCCAGTCTAAATATTCCAGCCCATGAAAATGGTGAGACAATAAATTGACACTACTTTAAGCCACCGTTTGTGGTAATGTCTTATATGGCGATAGCAATCTCCCATGCCCTCTGCCTTCCCTGTCTTTTCCTCTGGCTCTTTTTTTCTGGATTCAACACCTGAATGTGGGCTGATTTTTTCCTGTAATTTCTTCTTTCTCAATACTCTCCAAAGTGATTATGTCTAATTGAGTTACTTTAATAATCATCTATATGTGATTATTGCTAGATTTTTCGACTGCTCTTCTCTCTTAAGTCATGTCCTATTTTTCCTATTGCCTGCTGGTCAATTCCATGTCAGCACCACCAAACTTTTCATTTTATATCTTCCACATCTACCTTGTGATTTCCACATCTATGTCTCGCTTAATATCCCTCCCTCCTGGCTGGGCCATTCCTGTTATGATGTACCCATCCTCCCAACCGTTTAATCTGTAAACATCACTAGGACATTCTTCCTCTCTCGTTTCGATTAGAACTAATAACTGGCCCAGTCCTGTTTTAACAAGTTTATATTCAAGGCTTCTTTTCTATTCCCAATGGGCACTAGGCTGGCCTTCTTCCTAATCTACCAAAACCTTATTTCTAAATCTCTACGTATTTACGTATTTACAAGTAGGTCTTACAGAAGGTAACGGAATTGGCAAAACCCCAAATGGGCTCTCCAAATTCAATACATGTTAAGTTTCCAACCTCAGCTCTGTCACTTAATTGCAATAATCTAATCATATTTTTAACATCTCTGGCCTTTGTTTACTCATCCACTTATTAGAGAAGGTAATATCTATTTCATAGGGTTACTGTATTACATGTAAAGGAATCCAAAAAATGGTGACTATTCAAATTACTACCTGGAATTGTGGCAACAGGGCCAATTTCCCTGTCAATTGGACTTAAAAGCTTAATAAGACCTTCAGTTCTTCCTAGATGCCTTTACTGAACCATCACGGTAACCTGAACCAATGTCCTACGTGGTAGCTTCATCAGGGCATGCTTTGAGTCTGCACCCAGATTATTAACATTTGGAAAACATTAACAATATTGCCTGTTCCTCCTTCTTTCTGTGAACACTGACCACTACATTCAGCAATAAGTACTGGTGAAGAAACTGGGGAGTGGTTAACTTGGAAACTTTGTAGCATAAAGGAAAAAGGACAAAGAAAAAGTGACAGGGGAAAATGCAATGGGCAGGCTTCATCTTACCTAAAATAAAGTGAAATCATGATGCCTCCACAGGCTGAGGTTACTCTTAGAGAGAAATTCCCTTGGGACATGTATATCATCGCTGAGATCTGATCTTCTTTTAGAATAAAAAATTTTCCCATGGGAGGAGAAAGGCAGATACTAGTGTTACTCATCTCATCACATGCAACCCCAAGAAAATACCCAATATGAATGGGATTCTTTTGAACAAAATGAAAGAATGAAAATAATTGGATATGCTTGACAGTTTTCAGTTACTCCACTTGCCCTTAAGGTATAAAGAGCTGAAAATCTAGATTTTACCTAACACAGCTGAAAATATCTCTGTATGACGAAGACCTTCAAACCATGTTACGAAAGAGATAACAGAAGTGAGACCTAGTATCTCTTAGCAAACTTACTCTGAGTACATAACAATGACACAACTTTACTTTCTGCCAAACATTGAGGGCACTACATTCATACAAATGTTGGTCTAGTTTATGAAAAATAAACCAGAAGGCATCAAGTTAAAAGTCATAAATACCTTTAAAGTCATTTTTTAAGATTTCACTGATTACTTCCATTCATCAATGTTAATGAAATAAAAAAAAAAAAAGCCCCAGAAGTGGTTATGCTATGGACAGTATTTGAGTAACACATTAAAAAATTCTATTAGAAGAATGTCCCAGAAAGGAGCAAGAGCTAAATATGCAGACAAAATTCAAAGAAACCCAAGTAAAGAAAAGGCAGGAAGTCAGAAGAGATTTCCTGAACAGGCACAACAACTTCAGACCCATGAGGGATGGAAAAACAAAACAAGTTCTAGCTGGCCTTACCAGCTATAGAACAAGCAAACCCTGGCAAGAGCCTCTCCCTGCAGCAGGTCTAACATGGGCCCACCCTACTGAAGGGTATCTATCACACAGTGATATATGATGCTCTTATAAGGATCTGCAGGGTGATGGAGGGAACCCATCAACCCAGTGTGCTTGGGATAAGGGTCGAAAAATTAAAAGGGAGAATACAAAGGTACTAGTTTTTGAGAACCTTACATGTAATTTTATGTATAATAGGTGACTTTATCCCCACCACAACTCTCTAAAATACCATTATACTCACTGTATGGGTGTGGAAGGATACATGCCAAGAGGCTAAGTGAGAAGGTGGGAGAAGTCACTGCCCTGCAAGCATTTCCATTCTTTCCTGAAGCCCCCATGGAAGAAGCAAACCTCCCTGCCTTCACCATTGGACTTGGTGATGTGACTCTCATGAAATGTAAACAGAAGAGCATGTACCAGCCTAAGCCCAGGGCTCCAGACGTTTCTGCTTGCACCTCTGGGAGACACTGACTGACTGGAGAAGAACATTCACATTCCAGGCAAGCATGAAGCCACCATCATGGCACCAAACTGAGACATGTGGGGCAGAATCACCATCTGACCCGCAGATTTGCAGTATTAAAAAGAGACTCTCAGCTGCTCTGTGGAGCTGTAAGGATACAAAGAAACTGTTGCATTCCACTGAAGAAGAGAGTAACCTGTTTACTCAAGTGCCGGAAAGTGATTTTTTCACTAGTGCCTCTTACTAGCACTTAGCACTGTGTCTAAAACACAGCAACCATTTTCTCAATAAACATTAGCTTTTTTCTTCCTCAGAAAGGAAGAACCAGAGAAGTGTAACACAGAAAACTTCTTCTGACTTCCACCTCAAAATTCTAAATATAGTACTTTTATGAGGTGTCTTACGTTTGAGTAAACCTGATTCTTACACAGCCTATGCTGGTTTGTTCTGGTTCGTTGTGGACCTAAAGGCAATTTTTTTTTTTTTTTTTGTGCCATAAACTGCTGTCTTACATTGTTACTTTTGCAAATCACATTAGCTAAAAATACTGCATTTTATTCTCTTATATCATTATCTCTCTAATCAGGATACTTCACTCTTCACTGTATTTTTGTAAATCCCATCTGGTATTTATGTTTCTGTTTTCTGCACTTACCTCCATCAAGTTTAGATAACAGTCACCAGCATTTTGACAACTCTAAGCTTTTCCTGAACATTGAATGATTACATCTATTAAAGGTTTGATATGCTCTACTCATCAAAGATTTCTTTCTATCACTTCCACAGTTTTCATTCATTGAGATTAAGCCAATAGTTGCAAGGGTGGTGAGTTTCAGAGCAGTGGTAATTCTCGACTACTCTTAAGCAAGACTGCTCCTTCTTCTCGTCCTGGTTTTGGGTCACATATGGTGGCTCACACTTGTAATGCCAGCACTCTGGGAGGCCATAGTGGGCAGAGCACTTGAGGTCAGGAGTTCGAGACCAGCCTGGGCAACATGGTGAAACCCCATCTCTAATAAAAATCAAAAAATTATCTGGCTATGGTGGTGCACTCCTGTAGTCCAAACTACTTGGGAGCTGAGAGACAAGGCTGCTTGAACCCGGGAGGCAGAGGCTGCAGTGAGCTGAGATTGCACCGCTGCACTCCAGCCTGGATGATAGAGTGAGATTCTGTCTAAAAATAAAAAATAAAAAAAACCCGTTAACTTCATTCTATCTTCTAAATGCAACATTCTTGTTACATCATTTCCTTTTATGATATTGGCCTAATGATTTGAGTTTTCTTTACAAACTGGATAACAGTTAACAATTTTATAGGAAGGTAGAGGCTCTCCCAACTCAAAACCACTGCTGGGTCACTCTTAGCTGTAGAATCAATTCAGGATGCTTAATGTGGCGTATGGGGCTGTGGCTGGCTGTTTCACTGACCTATCTCTTGCCAACACCTCCCTCAAAACTATCTCCCCACCTCCCACACACACTTAAAAGGGAACTAACATTTATGCTTTCAATATTATCTAACTACATATTTTAATTATTTCCAATCATTTATGATTTTACTGAAGGATGAAGGCCCAGTTAAGTATCTTGTCCAAGGCTACACATGCAGTAGGTGACAGGCCACCCTACCAAAGTCGGGACTCCTCGCTTCCTGAGCACCTCACTGACATCCTGCGCCTTGGCTTACATCCTTCCCTCAGCTCAAAATGCCTCTCAAAGACTCCCTTCTGGTGAACACTTACACACTCTCTAATGTCCAGCTCAGAGTCTCTTAGTACCTTTTTATGACCACCTGAGGCAAAATTAACTGTTGCCCCATGTGTGTATCCACGGCCTCCTGCATAATTTTCTTAGAGGAAACAAAAATACACTGTTCCTCTTCTCACCCCACTGACCTACAGCTCCTTGAACATAGGGCTTTTATTTCTGTTTGTTTGGGTTTCCACTTGCTTGGAGACAGGGTCTTGCTCTGTCACCCAGGCTAGAGTACAGTAGCAAAATCTTGGCTCACTGCAACCTCTGCCTCCCAGATTCAAGTTATCCTCCCACTTCAACCTCCTGAGTAGCTGGGATGACAGGTACTTGCCACCATTCCCAGCTAATTTTTGTAGCCGTGTGGTTTCATCCTGTTGTCTAGGCTGGTGACAAACTTCTGAGCTCAAGTGATGCACCTGCCTCAGCCTCCCAAAGTGCTGGGATTACAGGTGTGAGCCACCACACCCAGCCTGGGCCTTTATTTTTAATTCTCAGGACTGAGTATAGTTTTTGACACATTGTAGGTGCCAAAGAAATGAGTGTTGAACCTAATCTAGATAGGTACTGTAATTATTAAAGAAAAGGAAAGAGTTCCAGGGGGACATGTATCCATCCATATGGGTCATCTATGATATACCATAGTGATAAAAATTGAGCATAGAGTGAAACAGTGGTAAATATATCACTATCTAGCGAAAAGCTTCTGAGGATGGCTTATCAGTACTTCATAAGCAAGAGACTGCTAGAATACAGGCAATTTACAAATAAGCATAATTCTAATGTTCACAGCTAAATAACTGAGAAGGATCATAGGATCCTTAAAAATTGTTTATGAAAAACAGTAGCTCCTGCCTTAAATAGCTCACGTAGATCTACTGGGGGTAGCATTTGTGACAGGTGTAAAATTAACATGCTGCCAAACTACTGATGTGCTTTTTTTTTTGGATGTTGTCACCTACTAACATCACATCATCTATACTTGTTTATATTTGATTATGGTTTTTGAAAACACATTGTTGTGTTTGTTTTTTACTTATAAGGTTAAAACACACTAAAACATTTGCTAAAAGAATTGTGCTTTCTTATTTTTTTTAACTGCAATGACACTTAACATAAGACATATACACTTAAAGTGCACTAGTTAATATTGTTAACTATATACACAATATTATACAGTAGATCTCTAGAACTAATAGTTCATTTTGCATAACAAACTTTATACTGGTGGGATATCAACTCTCTATTTGCCCTGACCCCATCACTAACCCCTGGGAATGACCATTCTACTCTGTTTTTATTTGACTGTTTTAGATTTCTCATGTAAGTGGAATCATGCACTTCTGTGACTGGCTTATTTCACCTGGCATGATATCCTTCAGGTTCATCTACTCAGGTGTCCCCAAACTACGGCCCGCGGGCCACATGTGGCCCCCTGAGGCCATTTATCCGGCCCCCCGCCGCACTTCAGGAAGGGGCACCTCTTTCATTGGTGGTCAGTGAGAGGAGCACAGTATGTGGCGGCCCTCCAATGGTCTGAGGGACAGTGAACTGGCTCCCTGTAAAAAGTTTGGGGACGCCTGATCTACATCATCTCATATGGCAGAGTGAATAATGTGTGTGTGTGTGTGTGTGTGTGTGTGTGTGTGTGTGTGTGTGTGTCTGCCTGCCTATACTTATATTTTCTTTATATATCCATCTGTGGATGGACACTTACATTGTTTCTATATTTTAGCTATTACGAATAACGCTGCAATGAACATGGGAATGCTGACATCCTTTGAGATACTGATTTTAATTCTTTAAAATACTCTGAAGTGGGATCACTGGATCATACATCAAATCTGTTTGTAATGTTTTAGAAATCTCCATACCGTTTTCTTTAATCCCTGCATCATTTTATATTCCCACCAACGGTTTACAAGGATTCCAGTTTCTTCACATACTTGCCAGCACTTGGGTTTTGGTTTTGCTTCTGTGACAACAGCCATCCTAACAGGTGTGATGTGTTTTCTCACTCTCACTGTGGCTCTGATTCACAGTTCCCTGTTGATTAGTAACGATGAACATCATTTCATAGACCTGTTTGACTATTAGCATGTTTCATTGGATAAAAGTCTATTTAATTCCTTTTGTACATTTTGTAATCAGGTTATTTGAGTGGATACTTTGTATTTTGCTATTGAGTTGTGGAAGTTCCTTATATATGTTGCATGTTACCCTCTTATCAAACATGTGGTTCATATTTTCTCGCATTCTATAGGTTGCTTTTCCACTCGGCTGTTTTCTGTGCTGTGCAGAAGCATTCAGTTTGAGGTACATTCACGTTGTCTTTTTTTGGTTTTGGTGCCTGTGATTTTGGTGTCCTCTCCAAGAAATTGCTGCCTAGACAGATGTCAAGGAGATTTCCCCCATTTCCTTCTAAGTACTTTATAGATTCAGGTTTTACTTCTAAATCTTTGTTTCACTTTGAGTTTATTTTTATATACCACGTAATGCATTAAAATTAGACATATATTATATATATATATATGGCTTATATCATATTCAACCAATTACTTTAATGATAGCAGTCTGTTACTGTACACCTCAACTGTACCACTTCTCTCAACATTTGTATTGCCATTTGGGAATCCTTTGCAGTTGCATCCCACAGTCTACCTCTCAGCATTTAGAAAATAAGTATTTTCTCTTCCAAATCTCTATTGATAGCAAAATCTCAAAGTAAATCCATATGTATATAGTCACTTTTAAAGAACAGGCAAGTTAAATACTCAGCAGGAACAGAAAGGACTCACAACTCTGTCTTTCTCTGACATATTTTCTTCCCCACTTTCCTCCTTCATCCTGTGAGATGAGGGACAGCAGGGTTGCATATGGGATACATTCGAGGTTTACATCAATCTCACACAGCAGGGTGAGAATGATCACGCTCTTCTAGTTCCCGACCAGGACCTCTGCAGTAATAATGTCACATTTTCTTGCCACTGAAAATGCTACCCAAGGTACATTACCTTGTCTCTATTTCAGGTTTTAATAACAAATTCAAACTGTCTTTTCAAACCATTCTCTTTAATGCCTTGACAGACTTGTACTAGCGTTACTCTAGATAAATGGCTGCTTTATACCAAAGAGATATGAGAATAATCTCTCTTCAGTTTACTCCTGCGTTTTGCCTGTTAATTATTTTGAAACATTTTATAGTATATTCTTTCCTCCCATTAAATAAAAATTCTCAAATTCTTTACCCATTCTAGCCCACCCACAAATCACTTTCTTCTCTATGGGGTGTCATTTGGAAATAACATCTTATTAACTACAACATTCATAGTTAAGCCAAAGAAAACACGTATCATTTGTAACAATGTTTTTTCTCCTCCGTGGCATGTATCAGAGATTTTTTTTTTCTTTTCTGGTTTATTTTACATCCTCTCCAAACAAATCTAGAGTTAAAATACAAAGTATTCTTTGCTTTATAGGCTATGGAATGACAAAGGTAATTTACAGAAGGAAACCAGTAATGCATCAGAGGACCACCCCTCATCAGCCACTTGGCAGCAAAGACGACTGTGAACTGGGACAGCAGCAGGCCAGCAGCATGCACAGGCTTTCCTCTGCGATTTGTGCTGAAATGCAGGCTATCCAGTTCATACTAGCCTTCAGCCAAAGCCCCGTGGGAAGTAACTGCAAACCATAAACTTCCAGTCCTTTAAAAACATTTGTAATAGATAAAGTATGCAAATACAGCCACCAACATTACTAGGAAATCTAACTTTTAAATGACTGAGTGTTATTGGACTTGATTTTTAAATGAAAAATTCAGAGATGATGGCAAGGCAGTTTTTCACAACCCTCCTGATGTGGTTGAGGAGTTGATGGAGTATTGGGGAATTATATACTTTATGATGTAATAAAAAATGATTTTTTTAACCAACAACTTGATTTATGAAGAACGGTGCACACGTCTGCTGAAATATCAAAGTAAACATTTCGTTTACATTGGTGAGGAAGCTAAAAGGATAATACTTCCAGGGCCCATAAAAGCTTAGACCTTCTTCTAGTTTCCCTGCAGGGTGAATATAAATGCCAGATTGAGTTACTTCATGTTTTAATACTTAAATCTGAGACTTTAATAACTTTGATTGTTAAGTTCAGGAGCACAGGTGCAGGTTTGTTACATAGGTAAACGTGTGTCATGGGGGTTTGCTGTACAGATTATTTCATTACCCATGTATTAAGCCTAGTACCCATTACCTTTTTTTTCCTGATCATCTCCCTCCCCTCACCCTCCATGCTCTGATGACAGGCCCCAGTGTGTGTTGTTCCTCTCTATGTGTCCATGTGTTCTCGTTATTTAGCTCCTACTTATAAGTGAGAATATACAGTATTTGATTTTCTGTTCCTGCATTCATTTGCTACGATAATGGTCTCCAGCTCCATCCTTATCCCTGCAAAGGACACGATCTTGTTCTCTTTTATGGCTGCATAGTATTCCATGGTATATTTGTACCATGTTTTCTTTTCTTTTCTTTTTCTTTTTCTTTTCTTTTTGAGACGAAGTCTCACTCTGTTATCCAGGCTGGGGTGCAGTGGCATGATCTTGGCTCAGCTCACCACAACCTCCGCCTCTGGGCTCAAGCAGGTCTCCTGCCTCAGTTTCCCAAGTAGCTGGAATTGCAGGCATGCACCACCACACCCGGCTAATTTTTTTTATTTTTTTATTTTTAGTAGAGATGAGGGGGTTTCACCATGTTGGCCAGGACGGTCTCAAACTCCTGACTTCAAGCGATCCACCCACTTTGGCCTCCCAAAGTGCTAGGATTACATGTGTGAAACACCGCACCCAGACAATACCACTTTTTTTTTTTAATGCCTTCTATCATTCATAGGCATTCAGATTGAGTTACTTTTACTCAACAATTTTTCCCAAGTATGTGCAGTGTACCCATTATATGCCAGGCACTGTCCGAGGTGCTGGGGGCACAGCAGTGAGTAAAACAGACCAACAGAGGTCTAAGTTTCTTTGTGCCCTGGAGGTATTAACCTTTTAGCTTCCTCACCAATATAAATGAAATGTTTACTTTGATACTTCAGCAGACATGTACACCATTCTTCACAAATCAAGTTGTTGCTTAAAAAAATCATTTTTATTATATCATGAATGTAATGCCTGTAGTCATATAGACAAAAAATGCTGCCCTCATGGAGTCTACACTCTAAGCAACATATGCTGTTCATCTTCACAGATCTGAGCCAAAAGGTGTTTTTTTTTTATTTCTAAGATATTAACTTAGGTCAAATTTTATTCATTTTCTTAGACAGTATGAATTTTAAAAATGAATCATCATTAGAAAATGTCTGGGAAAAACATTACTGGTCTGAGGTTCTTTTAACTACCCATCTACTTCACAAAATGTTTTGCTGTGAATTAAAATACACAGACTACAGGAAAAGTTAAAATAACATCCAAGTAAAAATAAAATGAAAAACAGTACCTAACATACATCTCCTATTTTGTACCTTCCTATTTGATTAGATCATGATGTCAATCTCTTTCCCCACTTCACAGGAGAGGCCCACTAAAACTTAAAGCTCAATACAACTTTCAGGAAATTCTGCAAAGTGGCAAACAAACCGAGAAGATTATACATCTTAAAAACCCATCACTGATGTTCTTGATCAATAGTTGGCATAAATAAATCTTACACATGTGGGCAAGACTGTTGGAGCCAGGCAAGGATTGTTCTTAATGTAGATAGTGATGTCACTGAGACAGAGAGAAGGGAGGCATATTTGCAATAAAAGGGAGTGATTATATAATACATTCAAACCATAAATTCTCCATTAAGTTATAAAATTCTCTCTATATGTTCTTAGGAGGCCTGTCAGCCACTTAACTTCGAGAAAAGAAAGTAAAGCTCCATTAATCATTCATTCAGCCAAAACTTGCTGAATCCTGCTCTATGCCCTCCACGACATATCATCATCACTACTGTGTATTGAGTTTACTGTATCCTCCACACTGCTCAGAGATTACATGCACCATCTCATTCCATCAATGGGTAACCCTACAAGTTGGGTGTTCTTTTTAATCATTATATAGATGAGGTAAATGATACTCAGGTTATGTGATCTGTCTGTGGTCGCAGGGCAATTAGACAATAAGATGCCATATGAGGGCATGTTGCTCTCCTAAGATACTAATCCATATTTATATTACTAAATAGAGGGCTTTCTCATACAAAACAATCAACATCCAAATTCAGGGGAAATCCAGACCCATAGTCTACAAATATTTAGTTAACAGGAGTTTGGCTGAAATACTTTAAAGATATTCCCTACCCCATGCACCAAAATCATGACTAGTCACTTGAATTAATAGATACCCACATATTTCAAGTTCAACAACAGCTGCCTAGAATAATGTATCGTGGTATTTTACATTTTTAAAAATTAAGATACAATATGATTATATAAACATATATAAACTTTTATATAGTCATATCATATAAAAAGATTCAACATAATTATGTGAGGCAGTGTAAGTAGTCAAGGAAGTAATCATGTCCTTGAGATACAGCAACTGTGGTGACCGTATAGTCAAAACAGTAAGCCCCAGCATTGGCACTGTAGTCCAGCTCACTCAAACAAAGCTATCTCCAGGAGGGAACTTCTGCTGTCATGAGCATGCACAGTTGATTTCACCTGTCCTCTGACTGACCCTGTGCTGATTGTAATAGTAAAAAACACATCCTTGGGCAGACATTTAAGACGCTACTCTGTCATGCAGCATATGAACAAGCATGTACAGCTACTGCACACGTGCGCCCAGAGGACCATCCAGAACATACTTACGAGTAACACTGCTTCCCACCTCCTTATGAATAATCATGTAAGGCTCCCCAAAGGCAGTTTCCCTAGCACGAGTCTTTGTTGTCTCATCCTTACAAGCAGCCCTCCCTGAATTCATTCTCTCTCTCTCTCTCTCTCTCTCTCTCTCTCTCAGGATATACTGTGTATTCTGCACTTAACTTTCAAAATATTCTTTTTCTTCTGTAATAAATTACTCTATGCTGCATCTCCTTTGCTGTGTCTTGTTTAAATTCTTTAAACGAAGAATAACCGAGGTCTCACAATAGCCTTCAACAATTACATATTGTTAACTTAAATAACAGCTCTGCAGTTCAAATTTAAAGAGAACTATTCCTGTTTCATCATCAGTCTCCTTTTTAGTAAGACAATGGGAAAATGACATTCTTGCTGATTACCAACTACCACATTTCTGGGTTGAATCAAGCCTCTGCAATCCCTCTGAGAACATAATAAATAAGGTCCCAGGTGCCCAGAACACTAAAATTGTCTAGGCTACCTCCTAATACACTAAACAATCTAGTTCCATCAGCCCAGTTGTATGTTTCCCAGGAATGCATCCAACATATCAATTCCCAAACCTATCATACTTTTAGTGTATTTACATGATTTAAGAATGTAAGAGACTGATGAAATACGCTGAAGAAAATAGAGACATTGCTTCCATTACTTCTTTTGAAAGATGAGATAAATTCAGTTGGTGAGAGTGATTGGCTTTACATGAGAAGGCAAAACCTTTACAAGGTGAGAAAGATGATCACAAAAGTCCAGAATAACTGTGCCTTAGATTGCTTTGCAGGGATTTTTCCCTGCAAAGTTTTTATTCCACTTTGAAGGAATCATCCCTGCTGCAGTGTGAGTATCATTTATTTGAGAAAGTAGAGGTGAGACTCCAATCAACCAATTCATAATCAAGGAGGTGTAGAACCAAGAAAGAATTAGCAAACAGGCGCACATTGTAATGTCCTAAAATTTTTTAAATAGAATTTTTTTTTCTTTCTAAAGCAGTATTTGTTGCTTTAACCAAGTGTTTCAATCAACTGACAAACTAGAAGTCATATCTGATCTGAATAAAGGGTTTCTACTGTACTCTGTGCAAAACCTTGGGTAGCTGGAAGCAAGATAGTCTAGCAACACAGCTCTAACCACCCAGGTCATCCACTTCAGAACTCTGCTTTTAGTTTTGGGTATGGCCTCAAAAGACTACAGGTGATCAGACAGATGACATCCTGAATCAAACAGTCACAGTCAGTGACTCCTCTGGGCACATCTTCCTTCTGATATTCCTAAATACCCAAACTCACAGAACAACCTCGGAAAATGGCAAGTTATACTCACTTCTCTCTCTGGGCACCATGTGACTCCTGACCCTTGAATGTCAAGAATCCTTCTTTTCTAAATTCCCAGGCTGCTCAAACAGCAGCAGTATGGGCATATGTCATTTTTAGAATGGAAGGAATATTCTAGACTTACTGCTCAAGAACCAACAGATGCAAGTGTCTTCGTACTTGTTCAGAAATACACCCCTTCTCTCACCGTGTTATGGGCCAGAGACGCACATACCAGTCTGAATGAACCACTGCTGTGTTTATGCGCATGCTGCTTTCCATCATATTTCTAATCTTTTACTCTTTTTCACCACTTACTGAGGTGCTTGCTCTTACCCCTGCTTCACAACCGCCGACCCACAGCTGATCATCTTCAATTACAACCTTGCCAGTTCTAAGCCACCTAGCCCCCAGAGTCTCATTTCATATGCACAATCGAGGTAGGCGCATTGTTCACTAGCAAGTCAAAGACTTCTTAAATAACAGAACAGTTCCTAGGCTTCTTGGAATTATGTCAGGAACAACTTACTGCCCTGGGTCTACTTCTCTTCCCTAATCAAATGCCAAACAAGCAACTGGTATCCTCCCAGTCATCAGTTCCC
The DNA here is from genome assembly GCF_048565385.1 of Saimiri boliviensis. NCBI lineage: Eukaryota > Metazoa > Chordata > Mammalia > Primates > Cebidae > Saimiri > Saimiri boliviensis. The sequence continues at coordinate 50,712,853 of NC_133456.1, forward strand.
AAGTCTAGACTTTCTCCCAATCAGGGAAATTGGGTTTGTTACATTTCTGTGACATATCATTCTGAGTGCCCTGTTGCCTGTCTCTCTACCTGGAAGATGGTATATAAATGAAATCATTTACACACTACCATTCTAATTTTTAAAGGAATTGTAGGCATGTCAAATTAGGCTCATACCAAATAGTAACATTCTGAATAATAATAGAGGCCACCAATTGAGCATATAATATGTACCAGGTCCTATGCCTAGAACTTTACCTGCACTATCATTTAATTCACTCAGCAATCCTATGAGGAAGGTACTATTGACATCTTATCATGAGGAACCTTAGTGTCGAAAAACTGCCCAAAGTCATAGGGCATGTAAACACATTTACATCAAATTTCTAATCCAAATTACACAACTCAGAGTCCCCAGTGGTAACCAAATAGATAAACAAAACTGATATAAATCCAAGGTTTTTTTTTCTTGCCTGTCTTACTGTTTCTGCAATATTCAGTGGGGCAACAAATCTCTGGAATCTGTCATTTCAGTATTTTTAATAAAGTAGACTCTTCCACACACACTCCTGGAATCTGTCTCCAGTCACTCAGCTTGGAAGAACTCAACCAAAGTGCAAACAACACAGGGAAATACATATTTAGAATTTAAGATGATTTGGCTCTTACACTGACATATGATTCTGATACTCTAGTAAATTACAACCCAGCAAGAGAAATGTATTGTGAACTTCTGTGATGTAACAGCAAGTTAAAAAGAGTCATCCTTTCCTGGAAATTAGCACATTCACCCCTTTTGTTTTTGCTTTTGTTCTCAGAACTCACCGTTGCACCTCTTTCAAAGTACAGTAAGGTAGAAACAGATGACATCAGTTTCTTTACCTGATACAGCAGACAGAAAAGTAAAAAAACCTTAAAGGTAATTTTACACAGAAGGGACCTAATTATGAATGATTCACCAACATTTGATGGATCACTGATGAGCTGTACCTTTGCCCTCTTCTGATTCCTTCTTGACTGTACTACCAATAAGTTTGACCACGTCAATGGAGGGAATGCACTCACAAAACTGTACAAGTTTCTAAAAAATGTCTAGCAATAAATATATTCTCCTTGGAAGGATGTTCTCGGGAACAGAGGAGTCTCCACTTAACAATGAAGTAGCTCACTGAATCATTTAAAAAGTGGGCTGAAGCAAACAGTAAAATCTTTAGAAACAAGTTAACATCTCAAACTTCTCTTTGAACAACTGTTTCTTTTTTGTTTACCTTAGAGAATAGGCACAGGAAAATAAAATCACTTAACACATAGAGAACACAAGATAGAGACACACTTTTGGAAAGAGCCACATAGGCCATTGTCTTATAAAAGTTGTAAATCTTAGGCCAATATATCCTTGAAGAGTTGATATTCAATGCACCTGTATGTCTGTGTCTATAGAGAACTATATATCTATTTTGAAAACTTCATTTTATGATGGCCACAGCAATCACTGTTAAGTCTCAACTTTTTGAGGCACCTAATCATTGTCCTTCTGAAAGTTGGCTCTTCTTGTCAAGTGCCATTATTCTCGTCTATCACCTCAGGTCATTTTTCTTCCCACTCATTCTAATTTATTTTAAGAGATAAGGTCTAACTCTGTCACCCAGGTTGGAGTACATTGGCATGATCATGACTTACTGCAGCCTCAAACTCCTACACTCACATAATCCTCCTGCCTCAGCCTCTCATGTAACTGGGACTACAGGTGCATGCTACCACGCCTGACTAATTTTTTTTTTAACATTGTAGATATGGGGTCTCACTGTGTTCGCCATGCTGGTCTTGAACTCCTGGGTTCAAGTGATCCTCCTGCCTCAGCCTCCCAAAACACTTGGATTACAGGCAGAAGCCACCATGCCCAGCGTTGGTCACTCTGAAAAGAATGCCATTCTCTTTTTTGAAAATAAACATAATTTCCTTATAATGCCTAATTGTTTTACCAGACAGCTAAGGTGCCTGCCTCATCCTCCTAATTGGCAAAGGCGTTTTACACAGAATCAAAATAACTTCTGGTGGTGGGGAGTTGTTCCAAAGAAAAGAAAAAGTCGTACTCCATTGTCTTGAAATATTTTTTTCATCTTCTAATTCTTGAGGTATAATTTTCTGGCTGAGGAGAAACTTCCCAAAAACCCTAATTCCATTCCATTGGAAAATGGTGAAAGGAACAGTGCAAGGTTTTCTTGATGTGGCACTATGGCCTCACCACAGAGGTTAGTTATCTGGGACCTACCTGGTAACTCCATGTGGATTACCATAAGTATTCTAAAAAAGTGGTAATCAAGTACTAATGCACATAAGTATTGCTTGGAAAACACAGTAAAACAGTTTCCTAGGCCCTATCTCCAGAGATTCTGATTCACTAGGCCTGGGTGGGATCCATGTGTAACATGGCTAGCCTAAAAGTTAAAACCTGAGAAATGCCATTTTGTAAAAGACAAAGCTGTTCTTAAAATAAGTTGTAAAGGCTTCCCCAATTTCTTTGCAGTAACTGCTGACCTTGGCTTCTATGAAAAGTGCTTGCTTTTGCTTATCAATAAGTGCTGAAAAGTTGCTTGCCCTGCATCCCCCCACCCTGAAACCAGGATGTGGTTTTTCAGCTTAAAAACCCCTCTCCCCCTGAACTCGGGGCCACGGGTTGGAGAGACACGAGTCCTCCGTGGTTGCCAGCAATAAATGACCCTGCAATTTGACATACTTTTATCTTTGTGTTGACTTTCTATGCTTGGTCCTGTACAACACATAAATTTGCATTTCAAATAAGCTCACAGATGATGCCAAATGCTAGCCTAAGGACCACATTTTGAGAATCACTCTAGAGCACTAGGATTTCAAAGCGCTCAGGGTAACTTGTATCACAGAAAGTATCTAAAATGTTGCTCTTGGATTATAGTGGTCTGTAGCTTTAAGAAGCAATTACCAGACCTTTTTTTTTTTTTTTTACCAAAGGTCATCAAATAAAGCACACTGCTGCAATGGCAGGCTATCTACTTTTATAAAAATAAGGAAAAAGAAAGAAAGAAATTTAAAATAATGGCTCTTCCCTTGGAACAGAGAGAGAGCTGACTCTGGTTTGCAAAGACCTATCTCATTTCTGATCCTTTATCATTTCAGAGAGATGTGAACAGTCTATGTCAAAAACGCTCATTGCACATTCCCAGGAAGTCACTCACAGGGCCGACTGTAATTTTACTTAAGCCTGTCTGAACTTGCTTTTCTTATTTTTTCCCCCTGTAGGCACACATGTTTATTTTTCTGCAAGGAAAAATTCAAAGACAAAGACATAGATGTGATTTTACCAAATTAGCTAACTTTAAAGCAAAAAAAAAAAATGCATTTCTGTTTATAGCAAGACTCCCTGTTGCCCCTTTAATCATCTTCCTATGCAAAGAGAAAATGTGAAACTCTCATAGCCACTCTTCAAGACTGATTAAATAAAACTCATTCAAAAGCCTGTGTCAATAACATATTAATATCTTTTGTGTGCAAATTGTGGTGGTTGGAAGACTTAATATCCAAGATAAAATAGACCTGCTTCTTACCAAAAACAGTTGTTGGAAACTAAAATGCCTACAGTATGAGTAGTGATGAAATTAATGGATCAAGCCAGGAGTGAAGCAAGGGAGGGTAGGAGGGAAAATTGAGAACTGGAGAGTCCTGGTATTACTGACAAGAGTCCTGGCATTATTAAGAGAACTACAACTAACTAGCTTCAGAACAAAGTCCCATTCTGATAATGCCAATTGGGTCATTGTTGAGATTGTTTCAATTTTCTATTTGTTTCTCTTGGTCCTCTTTCCAGATATGTCTGATGTTTTAAGTTGAAGTACAGATGCTGTGACTGAAGAATTATAGAGACTCTGCATGATGGTATTTCCCACCCAAGAAGGTTCAGACAGTCTCAAATGAGGCATTACTTGCATCCAATTTGGAATTGAACTGACTCAGAGCTGGTGAGCATTTTGAAAGATGTGCTCCACCTCTGGTTTGCACACACATCATGGGTATGGTTTGAAGGTCTGTGGTATACACTAGTACACCTGTCATTCATGGATATACAACTCCACTTATTTACTTATTTATTTCTGAGACGGAGTCTTGCTCTGTTTTCCAGGCTGGAGTGCAATGGCGCGATCTCGGCTCACTACAACCTCCGCCTCCCAGGTTCAAGTGATTCTCCTGCTTCAGCCTCCTGAGTAGCTGGGATTATAGGCATGTGTCATCATGCCTGGCTAATATTTGTATTTTTAATAGAGATGAAGTTTCACCATGTTGGTCAGGCTGGTCTCGATCTCCTGACCTCGTGATCCACCCATCTTGGCTTCCCAAAGTTCTGGGAATACAGGCGTGAGCCACTGCATCCAGCCACAACTCTATTTACTTTAACCTCAGCCCTGGGAGACTATAAAAAACACACAATGGTGACTCACATCTGTGACCCAACACTTTGCACTGAGGCAGGAAAATGGCTTGAAGCCAGGAGTTCAAGACCAGCCTGGTCAATACAGCAAGAACTGTCTCCACAAAAAAATTAAAAAGTTAGCCAGGTATGCTCATCCACACTTACAGTCCAAACTATTCAGGAGGCTGAGGTAGGAGGACTGCTTAAACCCAGGAGTTTGAGGTTACAGCGAGCTATAAGCATTCTACTGCACTCCAGCCTGGGCAGCAGAGAAAAATCCCATCTCATTAAAAAAAAAAAAAAAAGAAAGAAAGAAAAGAAGGAAAAAGAAAACAAAAAAGCTTTCAGTTAAACACCTGCCAAAAGCACCCATCTTCTGAGATCTTGGTTCCTCTGAATCCTGGCTGCTTTGGCAGACCCAACCTTCTATGTCTCTTCAGCATTGTGAGGTCACCAAAAATTATTTTGCCTATAAGGTATGATTTTCTAGCTGCTCTTTTTCTCAACTGCTCCTTAAGCCAAAAGTCAGCAAGTTTCCTAGAGGGAAAAGCAGCCTGTGGATTCCTGGTTCAGCACTCCCAAGTTCCCTGATTTCTACGTCTCTCGGTTTCTCGGTGGTTCTTTGATATCTTCAAATTAAGTTTACATGAGGCTTTTCTGTTGTTTCCAAAGAAGCATTGGTTTGTCACAAGCCACTCCAATTTACCCAAAAGCAGAAGTTCTCAGGTTAATTTCATAGAGTAACATAATTACTTCCCCAAGAAATAATGTTTTCATTCTGAAATATGAGGTTACATTCAAATATACACTTAATCTATATAAGTTAAATAATTATTTTGCTAAGAACTGACTTCAACTGTCAAAATACATATTCTATTCCAAACAAGATGGCAAGATTCTTAGTTCAATGAACTCCTTTAAGACAGATATATCAAGCAATTTTTTGTAATCTGTCATCAGGCCTCAAAGAAATCTCAAATAACCATAAAGCAGTGCTACCATTTGGAGTACTTGAGATGCTCTAGATAAACATGATAGATGGACACTAGGCATAGGAATCATTTCATCTCATAGAATAATTTTAAAAATGACAAGAAACCCACCCATATGTTTATCAGGGAACAACGTAAGAACGTCGCTGATAGAACCACTCCTGCTGCTGGCAACAGTAAGCCACACTTGAAGCAAAGTGATGGAGATTTAAATGGGGACACTCTCCAACATAAGCTTTTCTGTAGAATACAGTGTCCCAGATGAAGATGTATGTAGTCAAGATGAGGAAATCACCAAATTATCCCCATTACTATGTGTCACCTCCAACTGGGACTTCTAATATTCCTGCAAATTCACCTGCAGAAGAAAGTGAAAGAGAAACAACAAATTCTCTCCATGAAATAATTTTGAATGCTCTTTCAGAATATTGCCCTGTTAGGACATCTCACCAATGAATTAAGGGGCTCTCTATTATGTAGGTAGCCCAAGAATGTAGCAGAGGCCTTGGGAGGGACTGTCTCTGGTGGAAACAGACCTAAACTGCTCTAGGATTATAATGGACTACAGCAGTGGGTCTCCTGAGAGGGCTTTAGTCTCTTCCTTTACGTGCTTACATCCCAGGGTGGGATTATTAAGATAAAATGCCCAGGCATTCAAATGATGGAGATGCAGAATGGTATTGAGCATGGCACATATCCAACCAATTACTTGGTTTTCACAATGATCAAGTTTTATGATTGAGTTAAAAAAAAATAACAAAAATCATAGGTCAAAAACAAACAAAAACTGATTTTAGCTATGTGGATAGTATCAAGTGTTATCAACTGATGGTAAAAAAACAAAAAGAGAGAGAGAGAGAAGAGCATTTTCTGTATATGGTAGGCACTATGCCAAGGATATCATATCAAATCTGTTCATCTTCACAATAACTCTTTGAGGTAAATACTGTCAGAATCCTCATTCTTATGGATGAGGAAAATGAAGCACAGGGTAGGTTAGTAATTTAGTCAGTGTAGTGAGTGGACAGAGATCACCTGAACTAGGTCTCTGGATGCAACATCAAAAGCTCTTAACCACATTGCTTTACTGGCCTCCTGGACAGCACTGATCACTTTAGTGCCTCGTTACATATTCCCTGTACTTTAATAATGTAACTATGGATTATGGACATGTACCTTTCCTAAATTCTGAGCTTAATATAAAATTAATGACATCCTGGGAGCTGTGATTCTTCCCTAGTACATCTCACTAAGAACATGGTTTATGAAATCTTTATAGCTAGTTGAAATGTGTTTACTAAGTCTTGCCAGGAAGCTCATTTTATAGGGATGTTAAACAAAGGCAACATAAATTGCTGGAGGGCTATGATGCCTTCATTCCAACCCGTCCTTTTCCTCCGAGTAATTCAGTAGATTTGGAAAATGAAGCACCTGGTCTGCTCTTTTCCACAAGTTTCTAAGCTTGGGTAAAGATCACTCACTTAACACAGAAAGGGTGAGAAACATTCCAGATCTGGCCTCTGAAGTCTGCTTCCCACAATGCTGCTGTTAACTATGTATTACTGTTTAGACCAAGTATCTCTAAGAAGGAACAAACTCGCTTTGATTCCCTAGGTACTTCACGCTGCAAATCTGCATTTCAGCGAACAAGTACTAAGAGAGAGGAAAGAGAACAGTGCCCTGGTCCAGATGCAACATCCTGCTCCAGCCTTTTCTGACAAAAAGCTAGGCAACTGTGAGAAAGTCACACTGTGAGCCTCAGTTTCCTCCTCTATAAACTGAACATAACGACGATGTTCTTATGAAGGTGGCACAGGTGAAAACACCTGAGAGTTATTCAAATATGAGATCATATGCATAGATACGTATACACACATGCGCAGTCTGTGGCACCTAATAATGGAGCTATGTTCTGGGAAATGCATTGTTAGACTATTTTATTGTGCCAGTATCATAAGCTGTACTTACACAGACCTAGATGGTGTTGTCTACTACATGCCTAGGCTATACGGTATAGCCTATTGCTCCTCCTAGATACAAACATGTACAGCATGTTACTGTACTGAATACCTGTAGGTAACCGTAACACAATGGTGAGTATTTGTGTATTTAAACATAAAAAGTATACTGTAAAAATATGGCATAAAAGGTAGAAAATGGTAGACCTCTGTAGTGTACACACCATGAATGAAACTTACAGAACTAAAAGTTGTCCTAGGTGAGCCCGTGAGGGAGTGGTGAGTGAATGTGAAGATCTAGGATTATTACTGTCAACTACTGCAGACTTTAATAAACACTGTACACTTAAGATTACACTAAATTTATTAAAAAATAAAGTATTAATAATTGCACTATGACATTACAATGCCTACGCCATCACTGCGAAATAGGTATTTTCAACTCCATTAGAACCTTACAGAGCCACTCTCATGTATGTGGTTCACTGTTGACTGAAATGTTTTATAGTACACGACTATATATACATCTCCAGGAGCTGAGCTGTACATAGTGTCAAGGCCCTTTAAAGAACTGCATAGAACTGGACAAGTGACAAAGCAGCAAAGAGCAGACAGAAGAAGTCCATTAAGCCACCCCAGAGGAAGTGAGTTTGAGAGGAGATCCTGGATTTTTCTAGTGAGAGAAAGATAATGCAGTGCAGGACGAGAGAGTTCAAAAAAAAAAAAAAAAAAAGGAGGAGCTGCAGGTGGGCTACAGAAGGGGGTCCCAGAGAGTCCCACCAATGCCAGCACTGAGTAAGTGGGGAGTTTGGAGATGAAATCACAGCAGACAATGCCTCACTTATTAATGGAAAATCATTTGATATAGAAAAGTTGTGTGCAAGGAGCCATAAGCCAAAAATACCAACAAAAACCCTGTTTTCAAGCAGGAATCTGCCTGTAACAAGCCAGTGAAGGTACATACCAATTTAAGAATTAGGTACTAGTGCCTTAGAGCTATTTAACAGCCAGATCCACACAGAGAATAAACAGTAGGCTACATTTCTCATACCGGCGATTTAAGTGAAAGATATAAGCGGATAAAATTTCTAAATTAATTGCTTTCAGCAGTTTAGAGTTAGAATAGTTATTTTTAATTTGTATAGTGAAAACTTGTTTCTAGGAGTTCTTAGGCCAACTAAGAAGACAATCGCAACATTAACATAGTTTGAATTCAACATTGGTAAAATAACACATAATGAAAAGCCCAATGTACTTTTTCTTACTATTTGAAAAAATAATTTTACATAAATTTTCCATTGGGTAATATTGAACTTCATCAGAGCCCAGTGCCACCAGTCAATAGGTGAAGAAATCTTTCCCCTTATAATTTTCGGAAAAATCCTGAACCACTAAAACCAACTTACCCTCACATATTGTAAGGCCCACCACCAGCTTTCCTGACTTCTCTGCATTACAAATGTCTACCTTCTCTCCCTCATCTTTGAGACCTTCTTCATTACTGAACATCCCCCCCTACCAACTTCAATAACCTCAGTAAACTCATCTCCTTCATGGGCTGATATATCTAGTCTTTGACATATTTAACTGTTAAAAGTTTTCCAGAAATTTGCTACTAGAAAAAAATGAAACCATATAATACATACTTTTTTGGGCTGTTTTCCCAGAAGTTGGATGAATGCAAAATATCAGGTAAATAAAATTTGACAAAGGATACTAACCATCAATTATAGTGTCACAACCCCAAGAACGAATATGCGTATCTATGGAAAATCTCACTTTGCACAAAGATAACTCAGAACAACTAAGACTAGTTTAACTTTTTCGGAAAGAATATTAAGCAAGGAAACCTGACTCTTCAACAATGAGAAGCATTCCAAACTGAGCATGACCCCATAGGTAGCATTTGGAGATTGCATAAGGGCCAAAAAGTTTCTAGCAATGTGGGAAAAAAGAAAATCACAGCTTTGGCAAAGAGGAACGAAGTCCTAACTATGAAGAGATTTGCAAATACAATCTTTATGATCACATGGGACCCTGAGACCACCCATTTCCAAATTTCAGACTCCCTTAATCTCAAATCCCAAGCACAATTCAGTGGGCCTAACTCCAACTGATGTTTCAAGACTTGTAATTTTCTACAAGTTTATTGCTTTCCCTCCGACTAAGTAAACATACCACACTTTATTTCTATACTTCTGTGAGATTTCTCATATAAATAAATGTCCAAATCTTGGAAGAAGAAATACTGTAACCACATGTCTTCATTTCAGGCCCTGCATAAATCAATTTACACTACAACTCCAAGGTAGAAAAATGCAGTATTAGCAGCCACACTCAGTAACAAAATCACACTAGTCTGGACTAATAATTAGTAACCTATTTCCTGAGCACTGTACCAAGCAATTCATACGCTTTATCTCATTTAAGTATCAGAAAAATCCTATGAAGTTGTTTGAAGGATTATTTGAAGTTTTGTATGAAGCTGTGGTCAAATTGCCCCCATTTGACAATTGCGAAAGGCTAGAATCAGAGAGGTTTTACTGTGTGCTCAAGAGGACTAAATTATTGGAAAGTAAGTGGTAACACAGTCATTATTAAGAAAGGATTCAACATGCATCACTGTTATATTCAAAAGACATTGGAATTTACGTGAGATCAATAGAATGTGGCCAAATAAAGGTATTTAAATGACCAGCTTAATGAATTCAAAACAATGATTAGTAATTAACACATCAATCTTCTGAATGTCAATGGATAATTCCAAAGTGCTGCCGCTTGCTTGAAAAGTGTCTTCTCTGGAGTTGATTAAATATTCCTTCCAAAAATCTTGTTTACATTATTAATTTGCTCAATAACCCCTGTCTTCAGAGAAGTGTGAACCTCTACCTGGTCCCTGAAGAGTTAGCACATATTTTTAATTAAAATTGTCTAGAATAAATTGAGTTATTATTTTTCCATGTTACATTACTAATGACGTTAATTCCAACTAAGATAGATTTAAAAACAAGGTACATTTAAAGTATGCAAATATGTCTTCAACATTGAAATACCTAGAGTTCATATAAAGACCTGACTCCAAATTATGAAAAATGGACAATGAGTCATCTCTGCAGCATACATAAATGATTTACAACCACAAACAATGTAAAGCTGTGTCAAAAGTTTTAAGTTCAAAGTAGAAACTGAACACTTCCTTTAGGAAATGCTAAAACAAAATTAAATACCATTAGAAAGATGTTGACACTTTGCTCTTTTATGAGCCAAATTATAGTAACAGAGTTGTGTATATAATGATGTAATTATATGCTGTCATGAACAGTTTAATTATTTTATGCCTGAGCAGATTTTTTTTTTTTTAACTCAAGTACCCTGTACAACTTCCACACCTGAATGCTTCTAACTTGGCTTTACCATTTTCTCACTCTAGTTAATTTTCTGGGGACACCGAAGGATGGTCCTTACTTTAAAAATGTTTCTATCAATATTCATTCACTTCACTTTTAAGCTCTTAAAGGCTAGGTACCAGTTTTTTAGCATATACTCTGCAGAGGGCTAAACTCATTCATTCTTTCCAATGCTCCAGTGCCTCTACCATGTCAGGCACCAGGCTAGGATGCAAGATAGACAGATGCAGGAAGTTAAGGGAGCTGACTGACAAAGGAGGAAAATGGAAATCAACAGAAGTTGTAAAACATAGAGGCAACTCTGAGTCACGTCTATACCTTCAGGTTTTGCCATCAGTCCCGTTTTAAATTCCAGCCCTGATTTTAAGTATTTAAGCTCTAAGTTAATCTCTTCGCCATCTGGAAAATGGGGGCCATGAAGATTCTTCCCTCACAAGTTGTGAGGATCGAATGAGATGATGATACAAAGCCAGCACACAGTATCTGCCCAATGAATACCAGCAGCTAGCATAGAATGATAATTATACTTTCATTGCTTTTCATATTATTATAAGTGCCTTAATAAGCTATATATACAAGCTAATAAGAATGCCGAGGAAAAGCAATAAATATTCCTGAGGTATATTCTGAACAGACAGAAGTTGCAGGGGAGAACGGGAGATAATGCTGAGTAATGGGTCTTCGATCTCTATGAGAAAAAAATATTACCTGAGTATTGTTCAAGAAAAGATGCCATGCTCATTTAAATGAATATTTCATCTTAAGAAGGCAGTCTGCAACTACTGATCAAACCGGAACCCTAGCCATGCTGATGATGACCATTAACAACATCCATAAATTCATTTGCTGTGTCACATCTTGGCATCAGAATGCTCATTTGTAATGGTTACCCCTTCAGTTTGACGTGAAGAGAAAGCAACCATAAAGCAACTTCTAATACCCTGGGAAGCTCCTCCAAATAATTCAAATTCCAAAGCATTCCTCAAGCGGAAAGCAGATCAGACCCTCATTGAGGGCATGTTCTTCTATTAAATAAGCAAGCTCGTGTTTGTTGTTCTTGCAGCACAAGTCCCTGAGCTCACAAATCCCACAGCACCGAAAGTCATTATTTTTTAACCTAACTTTTAAAGTCCTAAATGTATCTTCTAAAAAGGGCCATCATTTCTTGTGCACATCTGGAGCTCTTTCTGGGAACCTGTCACTGTGCAAAAGTTGTTACACACATAACCCAATTTCCCATAAATCTTCTGGGAGACATTACTTAGCCAGGATTTTAAAGATAAGGAAACTGAGGCACAGAGCTCTTAAGTCATTTGCCCAAGTTTTACCAGCTCAAACACAGTAGAGCTCTGATTTGAATGCAACTTTGAACTCAATGTCCTTAGTAACTATCTTGTAGTATGAGTACCTTGAGAATATTTATTTTAAATTTCCTTATTTTTTAAAAATACGCAAATTCAAAATACAAATAAAGATGGGGTGGATGAGGTAGGGTAAGGGGAGTGAATGGACGAAAGAAGGCAAAGGAAGGCAAATTATCCAGCTGTTGTACTGGCCCGAGCATAGAAAGTCAACACCAAGGCAAAAGTATGCCAAATTGCAGGGTCTTTTTGGCCGGCAGCCACAGAGGACTCGTGTCTCTCCAACCCGAAAGGAGGGTGTCAAGACCTTTTATACCCATAAAACCACCTCGGGAGTGAGGGTGAGAGGCAGGGGTGGGGGTGAGGGTCTTCAGACATTCTGAGGGCTAGTGGATTCTGTAAATCACCTCCTGGGAGGAGGTGAGAGTGAGGGGCTCTGGACATTCCAGTGGATTCCTGGGCGAAGATGAGGGTAAGGGGCTCTGGACACTCCGAGGGCCAGGGGACTTTGGACATTCTGATTGTTACTTAAGTGGTTCACAAAAGTCAAGATTAGCATTTGTTTACACATTGTCTGGGTAGGGTGGAAACTACAGTCCTTAATTACTTATTACAAGTCGCAGAGGCCAAGATGGCATGGGTTTGGACTGCTTGCCTGTCACATATGGGTTACAGAGAGCAGTTTCAATAGAAAGCCGAGGTATGATTGAGGGATGCAGTTTTATGGGGCTTTTACCATGCCACACAGCCACTACAGTCAGATGTTAAAGTAGAATTCAGGTATCAACCCTAATTGGGTTGGGTTTTCATTAGGATCAGACAAGACTCTTCTTAACCAAAGACTGAATTCAATTTCTAGTCAATGTTTTAGACAAGGGCCACTCATCCCTTATCAGACTTTGAAGTCTTTTCCCCTCATCATTGAGCTTCAGCTCAGAAATCTTATTGCCATTTACAAGGTGACTGATGAGCCTTCGTCAAAAAGATGAAAGCAACTTGCCTACATGCAAATCTTCAGCATTGACCACCTGAACCAATTACAGAACAATACCAGGTTAGTGTGAGGATCAAAATGTGATCATGTTTTGTTTAGCACAGAGATAGGCACGCAGTGGGTGCTTATGTTTGTTTGCCCTAGTATTAATAATTATCATGGATATTATCAGGATTCCTCAAAAGAGTCATTTAACTGTTTTGGGAGCAATATCATGTACTAGATGCCCTTTCCTCAAGGTTATGCAACCTAAAAGGGAAAATAACTGAAGCAAAGGACTAGCTGCTGCAATTAAGGCTCCTTTGACCTGTTTGACTTGTGGTAGTACCTGCATGTGCAAACGGAGAAAATTATCTGAATAAACATTGGTCGGGGGAGGGGAGAAGTAGGTTTTAGGATTAGGCTGGTATCAGAGAAATTCATCAAGAGAAAAAAATAACTTTAAGAAGTCAAAGTCTATTATTAGAAAAATAGGCTCACCCAACGCAGGTCTAATACCATTAACAATTAGGTAAACTGAGTCTAGAAAGTGGTTGGACTCATAAAGACCTGATTACTTTAGCCCTTTAATCCAAAAGATGGCCAATGCATGTTCATGAAGACACTGCCAGGGAGCTACAATATCTCAAAGAGTTGGCACAAAAAGGGCCATCACGTGCGATTAACTCACATCTGATCAGATGCCCCAAATAATGTTGGCCCAAAGATGGATTTGTACACATAAGACACAGTGTTGCCTTTAAATATTTACAAATACTTGAAAGGTATGACTTTTTTAAAAGTTTACCATATGACTCAGGGAGAACAGAAGGGTTGCACAACTCCCAGGTACCTGAAATGATGGTGACCCACAAATCTTCACTAAATGTGAAAGAACATTTATTTCATACCGACTCTGCCACATTCACTCCTGCAAATTTCCCAAAAGCAGAATTGAATTGTCACTTCACTTGCATGCTGACTTTAGACATAGTTGTCACTTCTGCAAAGTCACATTTTGGGGAACACTATGTACCTTCTTAAAGACAACAATAATGATAGAACTAACCTATTTAGCCTCTGGCCCCAAAGATTTTAGCCTTTAACTCGACTTCCCCATGGTTAACTATATCGTAACAATTATATTAACGGCAGCAGGAGCAGCATGGAATCTATGGGCTTGTTCCTCTCATTAGACGTGATCAAGGAAGCTGTAGCTATTTGGAGGCAGATTAGAGAGACTTGCTTTGTGTTGATATCAGAGCTGAAGGGTGGAAGATCATGTGTGTGTTGACATCTTACCCAAATCCATCCATGATGGTTTTCACTGAGGTTATTCTTAATGAAGTCTTTAAATACATCAAGAAGACTGTATGGATCGAGGCATGAAAGCACCTTACACATTTCAGGCAAAGGTACCCAGCAGCTTTAGGTTTTGATGCCCATCTGCTTCCTCAACACACCTTGACTGCCAACTCTAGATGTCTCAAGCTGATACAGGAGTCACACATCATTCAATTATGCTCTTCATGGTATGGGGGCTATGTGCATTCTACTATGTATTTTTTTTAGAGGCATGGCCTCACTTTGTCACCCAGGCTGGAGTGTAGTGGCAGTCTTGAACTCCCAGGCTCAAGAGATTCTCCCACCCTCGCCTCCTAAGCAAACTGAGAGTACAGATGTGCACCACCACAGCTGACTCATTTGTTTTATTTTTTTGTAAAGACAGAGTCTCACTATGCTACTGGGGCTGGTCTCAAACTCCTGGACTCAAGTGATCCTCCCACCTTGTCCTCCCAAAGTGCCACGATTAAAGCATGAGCCACAGTGCCCAGCCCATTTTTGTCACTGGTGGAAAGAAAAGCATTTTTTATAATATGTTAACTGTCATGACCAATTCTAGCTTCATCAAAATTGCTTGGAGCTTTTACATTAATGTTTAAAAATACAAGCTGCATCCCAGAGCTAGTGAGTAAGCATATTTTGAGCGTTGAGCCAGGAATTTGTAATTTTCCAAAGCTTCCAAGGTGATTCTAATAATAACATATTTCCAGAAATCTGTGGTGTATGCCATAATGCAAAGAAATAAAGACAGTATACACAAAATAAATAAATGTCAATGCTCAGTTAACTAAAACAAAGAGTGGGTTTGGGGAAATCAGACTGCCTAAGACTAAAGCATTATTCTCCATCAGCTATTAAGGTAGATACGTTATAGGACCTCTTTGAGTTTCACTGCCCTCACTTTTAAAATGAGGTAACAATACCTATCACAGATACATAATACAAACGTACAAAGCACTGAGCAGTGGGTTGAAACCACAGTAAGCAGCCAAAAAGCATGACTGATTTTATTTTTTAACCAGATTTCAAATATTCTAGAAAACAAAGCTGATTATAAAGATATTGCCCACAAAATAGCCTTTTTCCACTCATTCTTTTCACTTAATACTATACTTCTTGCAAAATCAGTAGACTGAGCATGATGAACAAATTACCTGTATTACCTAATAACTTACTTAATGTTAAGGCATCCTCAATTCATTAATAGCCTTTCTGAAAGTAAAAAAAGAAAACACATGGAATAATTGTAAACTGCATCTCAATTTCAGAAATGTTCAAATATACTGAGGTTGGGGAGATGGGCAAGGGAATCTACTATCAAACCCAAAAGCTTCTATTAAGGCAGCTATGCACATGCATGTACCCACCAGACAAGATGTCCTTCCCTCATGTTGCAATCAGCAATTCAAAAGTCCTATAAAATACCCAAGGGTCAAAATAACTCAGAAAACACTACTTTGAGTTCTTCTCTCCGCAACCCTCTTTTCAGCAGTTCATGACTGGCATACTCACATACCAAAAAATCTGAAATTATCAAATGTCTTCAACAGATATGTCTATCAAACTTGTCTTAAACTTTCCTCACCTACCTTTCAGGGAGCAAATCTTATCAGGACTTATTTTAGGAAACATTAAAATTAGGGGAAGTCTCTGGTTGTATTAATTAGGCAAATCATTGTCCAAATGTCCTGTCTTGCCAGAATGAGAAGTTTATAGGGAAAGAAGTTCCGTGGCTTTGGACTAACCCCCAACCACTGGAATTACACCTTCCTTGGAAGGGAAGTAAGACTTGTTTTAAAATTTGCTTTTATATTGGTTAAAAAAAAAATGAACCATGGGAAAATATCAAGAACCACCATTACTTCTTTGGAAAAACCTTTTGGGGTTGTTACTAAGCACTTATATTGCAGGATAATTCAACAAAACAAATTTTTTAGTTTTTAAAAATCTCAATGTTGAGATGAAAATCCTAGATACTGTTTACTCAGAGCCACTCTGGTAAAATAAATACATTCAATAAATACAGAATACAGACAGCTTTAGTTTTTTACACATGGGTCAGGAGGATCCTTTTCTCCCAAAACATGTATCATCCCATATGTGCTGTGATTTACAATCCTCCAAGCATTAAAGTTTAAATTGTGAATCTACTGTTTTGGATTCATTGGAATTCTGATCCAATAGTCACTCTAAAATTGATGCAGGCTGGAAGACAATTCTCTACATTTTAAAGCCAGATGGCCCATATCAGCTAAATATTTTTTCTTTCCTTGTTCAGAATATAATTCATGTTGGAAGTAGTGAATCAACATAAGTATATACAAATTTAAGGGATCCTTAGTCATCAGTCCCAAACTTAGGATTCTATTTAAAGGAAATATATTTTAAGACTAAGTTTAAAAAAATAACAAAAGAGAATACCATATGTAACAATCCTGGCACAGAACACTTTCTTTAAGAAAATTCCCTTAATGTTAAGGGGAAAAAAAAATACTTACTCTTCCCTATTTCACTAGGATATCTAATAAATTTTTTTTCCTCACATTGAAAAATAAAATCCTTATTTGAACTAATTCTGGAAGTTCCACAAAGTCTGATTATTTTATCAAGTTATTAAACACATTATTCAATAATGACACTTATTAATGATTTTCCTTTTGATTATAAAATTTACCCAAAAAAATACACTTCTACAATTTATAATCTGAGAATGGTACAAACCCAAAACCTAGAATACATTATGCAACACTCTTAAACAAATCTGCCTCTTGGGATCTCTCTCCTTTTACATAAACAGAGACTCTCCAGGAGCCCCTGGAGACATTCCCATACTAAGTGAGTCAGCTAAATAAAATTAAGCAACTAATAAAACAGTATGTAATCTTGCTCTCACTGCCATAATTAAAATCCTTTTTCTTTAAGATGAAAGGTGGTGGCTGCAGAGTAGCCTTCAAAATCATAGGCTGTGCTGTACATAGCCGGCTCTTCTCTCCAGCGTGTACCAACAGTGCAGCTGTCCCCAACATCGCTTGAAATTATTCCCTATTTGATACTAAAAGGTTGAAATCTTTTTCTCTTCTGCAAGTTAGTTCCATGCTTGCTGATTAAGCATTCCAAGTTGCTTTCTCACCTAATAGCCTTAGAAAGCAGACCATCACTAGTTAGGGCAAAGGTTTCCAGAGGTAGTCAGAGGCAGGATAAGGATGGAGGATCCCAAACAAGCCATGCTCTTTCCTAAGCAAAGCCTCTCTATTTTGAATGTGATTGATACATTGAGCTTCCAAATAAGTTTGAAATTGATTAAAAAGTGGTGCGCAGCTTAAAGACAAAAATCCGATTGTCATCAGCTTAGTAGAAGTAGGACACACTTTCAAGACAATCTCATCCTTGCATTGTGGTTAGAATCTGGGTAGGATGCCACATTTGCTGAGAAAGTCCTTGCACCAAAAGGCCCAGAACAAAGGGCCACAGTATAGTGTCCTGGCTGCCAGGTACAAACTATCAACATCTCTGTCAAGAGCATTACATAAATCTGTAAATCCTATGACAGATAGAACCACTGGTTGAAATGGAGGTTGAAGCCCTCAGTTCACCAAACTCAGTGCCGACACACAGTAAAAACAAACACTGAATGGGTGCCTACAATGGGCGAGGCATTGCACCAGGACCAGGGAGACACTGTGCAACAAAAACAGTTATAAACGTTGTCTGCCTGGAGTTCACAATCTAATGGAAGGATGGATTATCACTAAATTAAATATTAACAGTAATAAATGTAACCATTAAATCAAATACTAAAAAGAGCCACCATGTAGTAAGCCCATTCTACATATCAGCTGCCATTCTAATATCAACTCATTTACTCTCCACCACACCTCTAAGAATGAGGTACAGTGATCACCCCCATTTTACAGAGGAGGCACTGAGGCACAGAGTAAGCAAGGTCGCTAAGTGGCAGAGTTGGTTTGAAGCGAGCTGTATGGCTTGAGCATCCTGGGCTCAACTATTCAACCCTACCTCTTCTCCCAAGCACTATCAGAACCCAAATATCAAATGCACCTGGGGCAAGGCCTTGACAGAAAGACATGGGGTGTGCAAAGAATCTATAATTAGAGGATCTGACCAAGGCAGGGAGAACATCACTGAGAAATTAACACAGGAGCTGAGAGCGGAAAGCAGGGTAGCGAAGAGAGGAGGGAAGAGCATTGAGGCAGAGGCAAAAGCATGGGATCCACAGGGGGAAAGGGCTGGGAGAGCTGGATGACTAGAATTCAGCCCATCAGGACAGACAGCACAGGAGGGTGGTGAACAGGAAGGACGGTGATGAACAGGAGACAAGGAAAGACAGGAAGGTGCCAACCAGGCTGGGCAGGGCTAAGATGGCTGGGGAGCCACTGAGGGCGTGCCACAGGGAGGTCACTGGGCCAGGACTTGTGAGTTCAGAAGACTTTTCTGACTGCATCTACACACAGTCACGGCACAGTCCTCCCAATAGGCAGACTGACACAAAACCAACCCTGCTCTGTATCAGTCCATACATTCCTGGTCGTATCTCTGCAGCCGGGTGTGCACTGGCCACCTCTGTGCCACGCCACAATGAGGGAGCAGTGGCTCCTGCTAATTTCTACCCAACAATCATCACCTGGAGGCAATGCATTTGCTCTTTGGGCTTTAGCACAGAAGGGGAACTTTGAGAATAAAAAAGTTAAAAATGATGCTACTCTCTTCAAAATCTTTTCTTCATTTGTAGGTGGCAGAAGGCGACAGATATACCACATTATTGAGTACCATGGGACATTTATTCACACTTTAAAATACTTAGGTGTATTTTAAATTCACACTTTTAAATACTTCTCATGTAAATGTTGAGAAGGGAAAAAAAAATCCTGTTTTTCTTATCTCTTGGGAATCAAGTTCAGTTTTCTGAAGAAATATTTCACAAATCTAAGGAAAATAACATATCTATACTTATTTTCCTGAAGAGAAATTAATTTTTCTTCTTTTGGTTCATAAGGATTTAATTGCATTTAGAAGGATTTAATCACATAATGCTAACCATTGAAACACTAACTGTGGGCAGAACTCTGTGGGATGTTGCCTTTCGGGTGGCCCTATTGGTCCTAAAATGTCATTGAGAGCAATTAAATACACATGACCCTTGTCTCCCTCCATCCTTTCTCCTCCTTCCATTTCTCCCTCTCAGAAGAGAGGAAGACAATCTTTAGGAAACCCATGATTTATTGGGGAAGGGAAGGGACATGTAACATTTTGAACTGTAATAAGGATGATCTTGCCAAGCTGTCTATGGAGAGGTTACAGCATGCCCAGAGAAGTCACCCGGCAAAGAGACCTGGCTTCAAATCAAAAGAACCTGGACCACTTGAAACTCTGGCTTTGGCAATTTACTTAGCTTCTCTGGGTATCAGTGTCCACTCACGTAAAATGGAGACAATCACAATATGTACCTCACAGTGTTGCAGCAAGATTGAATAGTTGGCACACGACCTGACACAATAAAGGTTAATGGTAGCAGTTACTAATTATCCACAAATCATTTTAACATTAAGAAAATAACATCCACTTTGGCCATTCCAGCAAGTCTGTGGCAAAGAGGGATAACAGACGCTCCTTTTGTGGAAGAACAGAAATCTGCCCTTTATTTGCACCGTTTAGAATCATCATCACATCCTAACACGCCCTTGAAATCCTGCAAAAGAATAGACGTAAACAAGTAAAACTACCCGCTTAATAAGCAACACTACGGCAGAACTGAGTTCACTAAAAGATCTTGTCTCTTGCTCAAAGGCTTGACTCAAGGAACAGAACTAGATCTTTCTAGGTTCCCCTGTATTCTTTTTTAAAAAATGTTGTGGGTACCTAAGAGATATATATATTTAGGGTGGTATAAGAGATATTTTGATGCAGCACACAATGCATAATAATTACAAAGGAGTAAATGGGATATACATCATCTCAAGCATTTATCCTTTGTGTTACAAATAATTACATCATATTTTTAAGGTATTTAAAAATGTACAACAAATTACTGTTGACTACAGTCACCCTGTAATGCTATCAAATACTAGATCTTATTCATCACAAGTGACAATTATTTTTATACATTAATCATCTCCCTCTCCCCAGTCACCCTTCCCAGCTTCTTCTACTATTTCCATGAGCTCAATTGCTTTAATTGTTTTTGGCTCCCACAAATAAGTGAGAATATGCAATGTTTGTCTTTCTGTGCCTGGCTTATTTACCTCAACACAACCACCTCCGGTTCCAACTGCATCATTGCAAATGACAAGATGTCATTTTTTTTTTTTTTTTATTACTGAACAGTACTCCATTGCGTATATGTATCACATTTTCCTTATCCAATCCTCTGTTGATGAACACTTAAGTTGCTTCCAAATCTTGTTCAATGTGAACAATGCTGCTATCAACATGGGAGAACAGACAGCTCTTCAATACATTCATTTCCTTTCTTTTGGGTATATCCCTAGCAGTGGGACTGCTGGATCATATGGTAGCTCTAGTTTTAGTCTTCTGAGGAAGCTCCAAAATGCCCTCCATAGTGGTTGAACTAATTTACATTCCCACCAGGCAATGTAGGAGACTTCACTTTTCTCAGCAGCCTCTCCAGCAGTTGTTATTGCCTAGTTTTGTATATCTTTTCATTATTCTGTATCCTCTTCAATAAGGCATTTTAACTGGAGTGAGATGATGTATTACTGTAGTTTTGATTTGCATTTCTCTGATGATCAGTTATGTTGAGAACATTTTCATATAACTGTTTGCCATTTGTATGTCTTCTTTTAAGAAATATCTATCCAGATCTCTGCTCATTTTTTAATCAGATTATTTTTTTTCCTGTGGAATTGTTTGAGCTCCTTATATATTTTGCTTATTAACTCCTTGTCAGATGGATAACTTGCAAATCTTTTTTTTTCCCATTCTGTGGCTTGTCTCTTCAAATTGCTGATCGTTTACTTTGTGATGCAGAAACTTTTGAACTTCAAGCTATCCCATCTGTTCATTTTTGCTTTGGTTACCTGTGCTTGTGGGATATTACTCAAGAAATCTTTGCCAAGACCAATGTCCTGGAGAGTTCTCCCAGTGTCTTCTTGTAGAAGTTTGATAGTTTGAATTTTTGTATATGGCAGGAGATAGGGGTCTAGTTTTATTCTTCTCCATATGGATATTCAGTTTTCCCAGCACCACTTACTAAAGAGACTGTGTTTTCCTAAATGTAGGTTCTTGGCAGCTTTGTTAAAAATGAGTTAAATGCAGATGTATGGATTTATTTTTGGGTCCTCTATTCTGTTTCATTGGTCTGTGTGGGTCTGTTTTTATGCCAGTACCATGCCATTTTGGTTACTATAGCTCTGCAGAATAATTTGAAGTTAGAAAACATGATTCCTCCAGTTCTTTTTGCTCGGGATACCTTTAGCTATTCTGGGTCTTTTGTAGTGTCATGTCAATGTTAAGATTATTTTTTCTATTTCTGTGAAAAGTGTCATTGATATTTATATATGGATTGCATGGAATCTGAAGATTGCTTTGGGTAGTATGGACATTTTAACAGTATTAATTCTTCCAAACAATGAACATGGAATATCTTTTCATTTTTTTGTGTGTCCTATTCTATTTCTTGCATCAGTGTTTTATAGATTTCACTGCAGACATCTTGCACTTCTTTGGTTAAGTTTATTCCTAGGTACTTAATTATGGAATTACTATATTGAATTATTTTTCAGATTGTCCACTGTTGGCCTATAAAAATGCTACTGATCTTTGTATGTTGATTTTCTATCTTGCAACTTACTGTATGTTTATCAATTCTAATAGGTTTTTGGAGGAGTCTTCAGACTTTTCCAAATACAAGATCATATCATCTTCAAACAAGGATAATTTGACATTCAATTTGGATGCCCTTTTTATCTTTTTCTTATCTGATTGCTTTAGCTATGACTTCCATTACTATGTTGAATAACAGTGGTGAAAGTGAGCACGTTTGTCTCACTTCAGATTGTAGGGAGAAAACTTGTCAGGTATTTCCCCATTCAGCATGATATTAGCTGTGGGTCTATCATATATGGCTTTCATTGTGTTGAGGTATGTTCTTTGTATACTCATTTTCTGTGGGTTTTCAATCATCAAAGGACGAATTTTATAAAATCTTTTTTAGCTTCAGTGGAAACAAGCATATGGATTTTGTCCTTCATTGTGTTCATATATTACATTGATTGATTTGCATACTTGGAATAAATCCCACTTGGTCATGCTGTATACTCTTTTTAATGTGTTACCGAATTCAGTTTGTTAGTATTTTGTTGAGGATTTCTGCATCAATGTTCATCAAGGTTATTTGCCTGAAATGTTTTACTTTATTATTACTATTCTTAATGTGTCTTTGGTTTTCATATCAGGGTGATACTAGCCTCCTAGAATGATCATGGAAGTATTCCCTCCTCCTTTGTTTTATGGAATAGTTTGAGTAGGACTGGTGTCAGTGGTTCTTTGGGCATTTAGTAAAATTCAGCAGTTAAACCATCAAAGTCCAGGGCTTTTATTTGCTGAGCAACTTTATTGTTGCATTGATCTCATTACTTGTGATTGGCCTTTTCAGGTTTTGCATTTCTTAGTGGTTCAATCCAGACAAGTTGTGTGTGTCTCTTCCTGTAGCCACCACAGCTGGGACTGTGCTGGGTCACATCTGAAGCCGGCAGGGCTCTAAGTCTCACTCAAGACCCGCAGCAAGTACTACTTGGCTATCACTGCTGATTATTCAGGGTCTGAGTACCCTTTAGTCAGCAGGTGATGAATTCTACAAGAACGGAGTCCCTCTTTTCAAGGCAGCAGGTTCTCTTCCAGCTCAGCGTATGATTAGAAGTGTTATCTGGAAGCCAAGACCCAGAATAGAGGCCTCAGGACTCTGTTGCCCTATGCTACTGTGGTTGAGCTAGTATCCAAGTTGCAAATGAAAATCCTCTTTCCTCCCTCCTTTCCTCTTCTGAAGCAAAGGAAAGGAGTTCCTCCTGGAGCTGTGAGCTGTGTTGCCAAGTGGGTGGGGAGCATCACAAGCACTCCCTTGGCCAGCTGGTATCTCGTTAAGTCATTTGTACCCCAGGTCCACAGGCTCCAAGCCCAGCACAGCACCAGGACTTTCCTTGCAGTTCTTGTGGCCTAGACTGCCTTTCAAGTTTATGTAGAACTCCAGAGCACTTGAGCCTGTGGTGGTGGAGTTTGCTGGAACTCAGGATCTGACCGCGGGCAGGGACAATTTGCCTCTGGCTAGGGCTGGTCTAAATACTCCCTCCTTCGGTACCTGCTGATGTCTTCCTGGTGTTGCTTTCTGCTGTGACAGGGCAATACGGAGTTACAATGCAAAGTCCCACAGTCACCGCACTTTCCTTCCCCCAAGCACAAAGATTCTTTCTCCATGCCTCATGGCCTCTGCAGGAGCATGGGGAGTGGAGGCATCAACGGTTCAAGACTGTCTTTTCTACCCTCCTCAGTGCCTCTTTCCTTAATATGATGTTAAACTCAGGTACTGCAATCACCCATCTGATCTTTCTTTCTTATGAAGGTGATTTTTGTGTGCACAGTTGTTCAATTTGATGTTTCTGCAGGGGAAACAGCCACTGGAGGCTTCTATTTGGCCATCTTGCTCTGCCTTCTCCCTCCCCTCCTGACCCCGGGCTTGCATTCTTGAAATGAATAAGATGCCTCCAAGCTAAGCCTGGCTGTGGAATCTTCCAATACTGAAATGTAAGATGAACAGAGTCATATTTCAAATAAAGGGATTAGTCTGACATGAACGATCATATTTTTACTAACTTATTAACCTAATTGCATGCTGCAATTACATAGTCAATTTTCATCGTTTAAACCAATTTAGAGGGTGAGGAATGAAATACTACCGATTGGATACAACGTTCACTATTCAAGTGATGGGTACACGTAAAGCCCAGACATCACCCCTACGCAATTTATCCATGTAACATAACTGCACTTGTAGCCCTAAGTCTGTTTTTGTTTTTTTTAAAGAGCAACAACAAGAGAAAAGATACATGTTTTAGGGAAAAGCATTTCAATGAGGCAAAAACAACTGGTTCACCTTTACGTCCATGTATTTCTTCAAATTGTATGCTCACTTTTTCATTTTACAAAGGTTTGTATATCTTCAAACTACATGCCCACCTTCATTCTGCAAAGAATTGTACAATGCTGTTTTAAAAGCAGTGCTAGTCTTTGCTGCCTTTCAACTTTATATGCTTTGTTTTCTCATAGAGAAAATAAAAATTGTTCTTAATCCTTAAGGAACTTCTGACAGGAGAGAAAAATGATTTGTGTGTCCCAAAGCCCCCAATCCCAAAGACATCTAAGCAAGCCAAGTAGAGGTGGGGGTGGTGAATTTAAATAGCAGTAATTATATCTCAATTTGCAAGAAAAACAAATGCCTCAAATACCATTATTCATGTAAGTTTTCTGACAACCTGACATTTATCTCCTTTAGTGTTGTATTATAGAAATGTTTCTTATTATATTCATTTTCCAAAGACTGAGAACTTTTAAAACCAATGAGATGCATGTCCCAGAGTTGATCCTTTCCTTTAAAAAGTTTGAAAAAGGAAAAGCTATTATGTTGATTACAAACCAAAGTGATTTACAGTAAACGATGCAAAGAAAACTTGACAAATAGCTATAGGCACTTGAAAGTGGTTCTTCTCTGCTCTCAAGGTGTTGCTCTTAAGATATGAACCAAACTGAAAACTCCATGCCCACAGGTAGCTGGTTTCTTTGATAAAGTTCAATTCAAATCAGAGAGTAATTAAAGCACTTAATTTGCATGAGCATTGTTCCAAGATTAACTAAAGGGCTGAGGGGAGCTAGAGGTAAGGAGATCAATTAAGAACCTATTAAAAATATTTCAAGTGAGAGGGACAATCTCAATTTGAGATGCGGATGTGGAAATAGAGAGGGGAATGTGAGCGACATTGAGAGAGAATGAATATAATCTGAAGAGACAACCTGGGAGAAGGTAGAAAAATATTGCCAGGCTTATAATACCTGGCAATGAAAAGACCGTTACCAATAGAACTGACCGCAAAGGTGGTGCTTTGGTGGCAAAGAATTTTCTTTGGGAAATACTGATTTGAGGTACTGGCACGTGAAAACCGAATCTCACAGAGAACTGTAGATAACATCCAGGAACCCAGGTAGTTTGTAGAAAATCACAAGGTGAAGGGTCTGAGTTTTGATACTTGTCAACGTCATGGACCTGGGCCAATCAGCCGACCTGCTCAAACCTCACATTTCTTTCACGTAAATACAGGCTAAGCAACCCTACTCCAAATACCTGGAGATGTCTGAGGGAAAGACACATGATTATACTCAGAACTAGAAAAAACACATCTTCATAAATTCTGATGCATTTTTGGTCCTACTAGCAGCAGTGACAGAATCAGGACAGGGACTGTGTCTGCTTAGCCAGCAATCAAGGGTGATGAAGGAGTTGAGGCAGAAAGAAGGCAGGAAGGGTCAACCCTGACTGCAGCAGCACCAAAGGCTGGAGTTCCTTCTGGTACAGCAAGCCTAAGTAATTTTCCTCATTAAGCTCATTTTTTCATCCATGGGAGAAGGAACGTGTGTTCATATTATATTAACTTGAAAAATTCAGAATTAATGAAAAAATAAGCCTCCGAATCTTCAATCAACTGAATATAGCAATAGAGAATGGATGAAGCCCCAAAGGGCTTCTGTCACACTCATATATAATAAAAACACCAGTCATGTTTACAGTTCAATTTTATAGAGCTAAATTGATGAGTAGTTTTAGAGTGTTCTAGAAATTCTACAATACTCATTTTTATACTGCAGTTTTACAATGTATTAATGATTAGGCAAGAAAATATTAACTACATCTTCAAAACAGAAGTTAGGAGGCTCATTTCCACAAATGTATTATTTTCAACATGATAGAATTCTAATTTTTAAATAGCACTACTTAAATCATAAACACAACTGACTGTTATTAATATAATGAGCCAGGTGGAGTTTCCTGCCATTACTTACTTTAGAACTTTGCTCATGTCAGAAATACACACAATACTCCTTTTAGATAAACAGATAGCTTGAGGAAAAATGAAAAACTACTATTAAAATTACTACTACTTGCTGTAACATCTGTTGAAGTGTTTTACTGTGTGCCAGGCACTGGGCCAGAAACTCTCTGTTCATCTCTTTAATCTTGACTGCATTTCTAGAAAGTAGGTATCTTGAGATGTCCATCGTACAGATAAAGAGACAAAGTAAAGGTTAGGGAAGTTAAGTAACTCAGCAACTTAAATGATTTTCTCCTTGGCTAAACTGATGAATGCCACAGGTTTGAAAAACATCCTTTCCTTATTTAATCATTTATTTTAGGTAAGTGACAAATAAACATTAATCTCAACATAAATAGAAAATAGATTGAATCCTGTGATTACCACTTTGAAACCAAAGCTCCATCATTAGAGAAACTCATACTGGCAAAGCAAACAAGGACTGATGAATTGGAGGCGCACTTGGGTGCTTAAAACTGCAGCAGGGGATGTAGACACTGGAGGGGCTACAACCCAGGAACCCAGGTAGCTTGTAGAAAATCAAAAGGTGAAGGGTACAAGTTTTGCCATCACTTCGATACTTGTCAATTTCATGGGCCTGGGTCAATCAGCCAACCTGCTCAAACCTCATGTTCCTTTCATATAAATACACATCAAGCAACCCTACTCCAAATACCCAATATCTGAAATGCTCCCAAATCTGACTTTTCAAGTGCTGACCTGACACCACAAGTGGAAAATTCCACATCTGACCTCATGTGATGGCTCATAATCAAAATGCAGGTGTATAACACAGTTTATTAACAGTCTCCTTCCAGGCCCTGTCAGCTGCAATATAACTTTTCCACTCATGCTCAGATTCCCCTACACAAGCACGCCACAAAGGTTGTCGTATTATGTGGGAAATAACACACCAAAAAAACCTAGCACAAGAACTGGCATACAATTCCCAAAATGGTAGAGCTGTCATCATCATTACTCATTTTGGTAGTAATTATGACTCCAAGGAGTTAATACAAGTGAGACAGTGGGAAAACTGATGGCAGGTAAGTCAGTCACAGCAGTCCTCCAAGCCTACATCTCTCACTGAGGAAATATGCACCATTTGCAAAATTACTTAACATCTCAAAGCCTCAGTGTCCCTGAGTAATATAAATAAAAATATTTCCCTAGACAGAAAAACAGAACTAATGTGTCAAAAGTACCACACAGAGAGACTGGAACACAAGGAGTTCCTATTACTGTTAGTATGAAGATGCCTTAAACACTCAAACTAGGCAACAGGTACAGGCCACAGAGGGGAAATGCAAACATCAAGTTAAAACCAAATCCAGACAGAAGAGAATCTTCATTTGAAAAAGTAATTGCTATAAGGGGTGTGGGACTACTGCAGTAGGGAGAGCTCTTGTCCTGAGATGTGCAAGTGGCTCGAAGGTTGGGCAGAAAGGAATATTCTTTTATAGAGAGGGGTAAGCAAGGCTAGAAAGATCAGGTGGGAGCACTGACTAGGGAAAGCTCCCCACCAAGGTCAGCTGGTTCTCAGGAGGAGTCTTCAAGGAGAGGCTGTTCTGCATGCCAATATTCAAGGCACGGCCAAAGTTTAAGGGACTAGGGAGGGAGAGATGCCTGACTAAAGTCTGGTCCATTATTTGGGCAGTGATTATTAATAATTCAGCTGATTATTTATAAGGCACAGAAAGGGAATGTGGGAAGTCAGCTTCTGACCTTGTAAGAGGTACTTAAAAGGGCATCAGTTGGTCTTACCCAAGACACATGGGGACGGACTTTTTTTTTTTTACAAGCCTTTTATAGAAGACAAAGAGTGGGGTATTTCTACATCTAGTACTATTTTCCAAAACACTGGGCTCAGGCAAAGCTCAATACTACCATAAACGAAACAAAGAAACTCTCTCCATATATAATATATATATATATATATATATATATATATATATATATATATATATATACAAACACACACACACACACACACATACACACACACACACATATATATATTTTGTATATGTTTATGTACATATGTACAGTTTTGTTTACATGTATATGCTGAATATAGTTCAATATTTTTAAGGAAAGTTTATTATACTATCACATTTAAACAATCACTTTATTTTCTTCTAAAAAACGAGCAATATACAGTGAATTAAAGGAAAGTCTGTCATTAAGCAATGGTTTGGGCAGGAGAAACGATTTTAACTACTTGAGGGTTTTTAAATAGACCTTTTTCCAGTTCTTATTTTAATGCAATTTCTTGGTAAGAATGTTTTTATACATAACCTTGAATATAATAAAAACCAGGAAAATGGCTTGTACACAAAATGAAGGCTACTAAGAGAATGAGAAAAGATTTCATTCTTTTCCTTTCCTCATCTACTCCTTTCCTTTTAAGAGAGATGCAGAGATTGGTTTTGAGTGCTAATGCTTGTCTTTGGATTTCTTGTGCTGGGTTTTCTATTAAATCTTCTCTGATATCCTTATTAGCTTCTACACACTGAATGTGTGCTATTTTGCCAGGCATCACACTAACCACGCTATGTAATAATTTCTATAGATCTCCACACAGCCCAGTGAGAACAGTGCTATTGTTAATAAGTTTCATATAAATGTTTGCATTTTAGATCTACTGCAAATAATCACAGATTTTTCTGATAGATGAATTTCATGCCAAAAGATTAACCTTTCTATACATAAGTAAACAATCAGTATAGGTATGTAGATATAAACATACATAGAACACAAACTTGCATGTAGTGTCTCAGGAATCAAGTAGAGACCATTGTAAGTATTTTTATCTTGGAGGGCAGAGAGCTCAGAGTTTGATGCAGTCATCAATCCAGAACCTATAATGATTTTACCCAAACTTCTCTAATAAGAATAGGGAGTAATGCTCTTCCACCTGGTTCATGCTATAAATGACAGGTCAATTACCTTGGTCTACTTGGAGTTCTGCTTGCTCACCCCAGGAAGGAGAAAGTGCATATCATACAGAAGCATGGAAATAACAAAAACAGTAATAAAAACAATTAGAGCAAAAATAGAAGTTACATAATTGACATACTGTTGCTCATGAAGTGCTGGGCACTGGATGAGCTGCTTGTTTCACTACTAAACTTAATTCTTCCAACAATCAGCAGTAGCCTTATGTGTCCCACTTACAGATGAAGAAATCAGACAGAGGAAGTCAGGTTCACACAGTTACCAAGATTGGGAGCCAGGAATTGATCCCAGGCAGTGTCACTGCAGAGGCAGGGCCCTTCAAAACCATTGGTTAACTAATCTGGGTCTTGTCCTGGTCAATGTATCCGGGAATAATCCTAGCCAGCAAATTCAAGGGAAAGGGAATCAAGCAAATATGAATGAACTTCATTTACTGAAAACAAAGTAGGCTTTGATCGGACTGTTATGATCTCCAGACCTACCTATGATTATGTCATTTCTTAGTGCCTCTTGCAGCACAGAAAGTGTACTCTACATAAAGAATAATAGAATGCATCTGGCAAAAGTAGAAGAATAATGATCATGGTGATTGTAATGGTGATGACGGTGGTGATGATGACAATGATGGCAGCTTCAAGAGTAGCATCATAAGGATACCACTAAAATCACCACCATTTATGTACCAGGCATTACACTACAGGCATGACATACAACCCTTTCTCCCACTATGGTGCATACTGCTTCACTTACCATGTAAAACATTTACACATAAAAGGTGCTCCGTTTTTTTGTTTTTTGTTTTTGTTTTTTTTTGCACAAATAAACGAACAAACACATGAAACGAGAGTATGCTGAAGGCACAGAGAAAGTATTCATAAAGACAAACTCAAAATTCCCAATGACACAGAGGGCATAATAACACCACATATCAAATCCAAGCCACATAGCACAGAGTGTGGTATTGAAATGAAATGGAATATAACTGTTGCTCTGGGAATTACAGATGGGATCCAGTAAAAGACACTGTATTAATTATATTGTTTTCCATGAAACTTTTCTAAGGTTGCCCAGGACAGCAACACTGTAGAACATTCATGATGAAACTGTCAAAAAGGACTACACTTGAGGGGCCTTAGGGAGAAAAGAGATTTGAAAATAATGTACTGCTTGCCCATGGTTCAGACGTGCCTGTCTCTGCAAGTATGACCACATTATTGATTCTCAAAGGAAGAAAGGAAATATGACTTTGTCCCTTAACTGACATCAAAGTTACAGCGTTTTGCCATGATGCTCAAAAGCATTTGTAAATATTCAGAAACAAAGTTTTGAGTGTCCTAGAAGACTATCATGCCAATTGATCCAAAATACAATGCTCAAGAGGCACTGAAAACTTGCAGCGGGGTAGGAGAGAAATGGGCACAAATATATGCAGTCATGCACCACATAGGGACATTTTAGTCAACTGACTGAATATATGATGATGGTCCTATTAGATTATAACTGAACTGGAAAATTCCTATTGCTTAGTGACATCCTAAGCAATAGGAATTACTTACATGTCTGTGGTGATGCTGGTGTAAATAAACACTGTACTGCCAGTCATATGAAAGTACTGCACATACAATTATGTACAGCAGGGGTCCACAACCCCCTGGCTGCAGATCAGTGCCCATCTGTGGCCTGGAACTGGACTGCACAGCAGGCAAGCCAGCATTTTTGCCTGAGCTCTACCTCCTGCCAGATCAGAGTCAGCATTAGGTACTCATAGAAGCGTGAACCCTGCTGTGAGTTGTGTATATGAGGGATCTAGGTTGCATGTTCCTTGTGGGAAACTAACTAATGCCTGATTATCAGAGGTAAAACAGTTTCATTCCAAAACTGTCTACCCCCACCATATCCCTGTCTGTGGAATAATTGTCTTCCATAAAACCAGTACCTGGTGCCAAAAAGATTGGGGGCTGCTGCTATAAAGTACATAATACTTGATAGTGATAATACATATGACTATACTGATTTATGTTTTATTAGTCCATTTTCACAATGCAATAATATTACTAGAGACCAGGTAATTTATAAAGAAAAAAAGCTTAATTGACTCACAGTTCTGCATGGCTGGGGAGGCCTCAGGAAAGTTACAATCATGGCAGAAGGCAAAGAAAAAGCAAGGTGTCTTCCTGTGGTGGCAGAAGAGAGAGAGAAAGTCAGCAGGGGAGAGTCCAGATGCTTATCAAGCAGCCACATCTCATGAGAACTCCCTCACTATCACGAGAACAGCATGGGGGAAACTGCCCCCATGATCCAATCACATCTAACCAGGTCCCTCCCTTGACATCTTGGGGTTACAATTCAAGGTAAGATTTGAGTGGGGACACAGCTAAACCATATCATTCCACTTCTGGCCCCTCCAAGATCTCACGTCTTTGTACATTTCCAAAGGCAATCATGCCTTCCCAACTGTTCCCAAAAGTCTTAACTCATTCCAGCATTAACACAAAAGTTCATGTTCAAAGTCTCATCTAAGAGAAGGCAAGTCCCTTCCATCTAGGAACCTGTAAAATCAAAAACAAGTTAGCTACTTCCAAGATACAATGGGGGTACAGGCACTGGGTAAATGTTCCCTTTCCAAATGGGAGAAATTGGCCAAAACCAATGGGCCACAGGTCCCATGCAAGCCTAAAACCCAGTGGGGTGGTCATCAAATCTTAAAGCTCCAAAATGATCTCCTCTGAGTCCATGGATCAAATCTAGGGAATGCTCATGCAGGAAGTGGACTCCCAGAGCCTTGGACAGCTCTAACCCTGTGACATTGCAGGGTACAGCCTCCTCACCCCCCCAACAGCTGCTTTCACAGCTGGCATTGGGTGTCTTTGGCTTTTCCAGGTGCACATTGCAAGCCATTGGTGGATCTACCATTCTGGGATCTAGAGGATGAAGGCCCTCTTCTAACAGCTCCACTAGGCAATGGCCCAGTGTGGACCCTGTGTGGGGACTCTGCGTGGGGGCTCCAAACCCACATTTTCCCATTGCCCTGCCCTAGCAGAGATTTTCCATGAGGACTCTGCCCCTGCAGTAGACTTCTGCCTAGACATCCAGGCATTTCCATACCTCC
Source organism: Saimiri boliviensis (assembly GCF_048565385.1). NCBI lineage: Eukaryota > Metazoa > Chordata > Mammalia > Primates > Cebidae > Saimiri > Saimiri boliviensis. The sequence goes on from NC_133456.1 coordinate 50,745,505, forward strand.
TCTTGGTTCCCAAAGAGTTCCACAAGACTAGAGAAGAATTAATGAAAAGGAATGAAAAAAGCCTCCAAGAAATATGGGACTTTGTAAAAAGACCAAGTCTATGATTGATTGGAGTATCTGAAAGAGATGGGGAGAATGGAAACAAGCTGGAAAACACATTTCAGGATGTTATCCAGGAACAACTTCCACAATCTAGCAAGACAGGAAATTCAGAACATTCAGAGAACATCACTAACATACTCCACAAGAAGATCAACCAAAACAATAGCCAAAACAATCCTATAGAAGATAGCCAAAACAATCCTAAGCAAAAACAATAAAGCTGGAAGAATCAGGCTACTTGACTTCAAACTATACTAAACGGCTACAGTAACCAAAACAGCATGGTACTCATATCAAAACAGATACACAGACTAACAGAACAGAACAGAGCCCTGAGAAATAACACCATGCATCTATAACCACCTCATCTTTGACAAATCTGACAAAAACAAGGAATGGGGAAAGTATTTTCTATTCAATAAATGGTGCTGGGAAAACTGGATAGCCATATGAAGAAAACCGAAACTGGACTCCTTCCTTATACCTTATACAAAAATTAACTCAAGATAGATTATAGACTTAAATGTAAAACTCAAAACCATAAAAACCCTAGAAGAAAACCTAGACAACATCATTCAGGACATAGGTACGGGCAAAGACTTCATGATGAAAAGACCAAAAGCAATTGCAACAAAAGTCAAAATTAACCAATGGGATCTAATTAAACTAAAGAGCTTCTGCACAGCAAAAGAAACCATCATCAGAGTAAATAGGCATCTACAGAATGGGAAAATATTTTTGCAATCTATCCATTTGACAAAGGTCTAATATCCAGAATTGACAAGGAACTTAAACAAATTTATGAGAGACAAAAAACCCATCAAAAAGTGGGCAGAGAATATGAACAGACACTTCTCAAATGAAGACATTTACATGACCAACAGACATTAAAAAAAAAGAAAGCTCAACATCACTGATCATTAAAGAAATGCAAATCAAAACCACAATAAGGTATCATCTTATACCAGTCAGAATGGCAAGCATTCAAAAGTGAAGAAACAATAGATGCTGGTGAGACTGTTTTGTTTAGGAATGCTTTTACACTGTTGGTAGGAATGTAAATTAGTTCAACCATTGTGGAAGACAGTATAGTGATTCCTCAAGAATTTAAAACCAGAAATACCATTTTACCCAGCAATCCCATTACTGTGTGTATACTCAAAGGAGTATAAATCGTTCTACTATAAAGACACATGCACACATATATGTTTAATGCAGCACTATTTACAACAGCAAAGACTTGGAACCAAGCCAAATGCAAATCAATGATAGACTGAAAATGTGGTACATATACACCATGGAATACTATGCAGCCATAAAAAGGAGTAAGATCATGTCCTTTGCAGGGATATGGATGAAGCTAGAAGCCATCATCCTCAGCAAACTAACACAGGAACAGAAAACCAAACACTGCAGTCATAAGTGGAAATTGGACAATGAAAACACATGGACACAGGGAGAGGAACAACATACACCAGGGCCTGTTGGGAAGTGAGGGGAAAGGGAGGGAAATGAGGGAAGGGGAGGGAACTTAGAGGACAGGTCAATAGGTGCAGCAGATCACCATGGCACACATATACCTATGTAACAAACCTGCATGTTCTGCACATGTATTGTGTAATGTAAAGTAAAATTTTAAAAAAAGAAATGGACGACTCTAGAATCAAACACCTTGAAATTCCTTGAATAATGAGGTATCCAGAGATCATTCATCTTTTTCATATATAGACCCCAACCTATGATTACTAATTACTAATTGCAGTGAGATCACAGAAAAATATAAATGGAAAGTCTATTTCTGAGTCAAAGGTACAGTTATTTCAAAGAACAGTTTCCCTACCATTAGTCATTTGTCCAAGACTATATTGATCAGCATGAAGTGGCGCAGTACAGGAGACACTTCTGCACACCTGTTATAGAAGAGCCTCCTCACAGTGCCTATTTCTACCAACTAATATATGCTGTCCACTCTGAAAAAAAGGTACCATTTCCTCAATGTGATAGAGGATACAGTAAATATTTAAACAACACTTAAAATGAGAGCATATATCAACAAGAATAGAAAACAGGTAATTCAAGCCTAGAATTTCTAATAGGAAATTTTGTGTTTGTTTTTTAATCACAGGACAAGAAAGATGAAGCCATATGTCAGATGTATTTTACTCTTTTTACAAAAGCATTATTCAGTCATAAAATAGAGAGTCACAAAGAGAGCTGAACTGATCATAAAAAGTCTTTATTTCCTGTGAACTACAAACAACCATTATCCCTTGAACAATTCCCCAAAGCTCCTGACATCAAACATTAATCAGTCAGTTTAGGATCCATCAGCAAATTTAGGATACCTCCAAAGGGGCCTGACAGGTTAGGCAAAGAAAGCATTGCATATCATCAGTTCTTTCACTGATAGCTAAAGATCTATAGGTCAGAGAAGGGCGGCTCTGATATTTCCTCCATTAATTATTAAAGGTAATATTCCTGATGCTAGTAAATCTTAATAAACTCAGATATAAGCCCTTTTATGCTTCCAAGATGTGTTTTTGATAAACAAAGGCAAAACACTTCTCCTTATAAAAAAGATGTGTTATATTGCATATTTTTATTTCCAGTGAATTTAATCATGTATTTTGGGTCAACTTACAATAACAGACAGGAACCCTTCTCTCATTTGTAGATACATTCTACTCCTATTAGCCATCAGCTAATATATCCATGAACTCACCCATGGTAGCCTAGTTATACCTGATACAGAGCTCATGATAAAGACATCACCCATAACTAGGAATAATGATGGGGTTTCAAGGTCCCTAACCTACTTTGCTTTTTAACTTTTATTATGGAGAATTTCAAGCACATTCAGAAATAGGTGGGTAACATGTATCCTAATGTACTCGCCTTGCAAAAATGATCAATTCATGTCCAGTCATGTTTCAACTAGTCTTATCCACTCCCCCATCCTATATCATTTGGAAGCAAATCAGAGACATCCTATAGCTACAGCTTACAAATTTCTGTATCTCTCTCTCTAAAAACAAGGACTAAAAAAACTGCGCCTTTTAAAACATACCTAAAACATTAACTATTATATATCTTTAAAACCTAAAAATTAACAGTAATGACACAAAATAACAGTATTAACTATCCAGCAAGTGTTCAAATTGCCAATTGTCTCCTAGGTATCTTAGATCCACAGCTAACTTTTAAAAAATTATTAGTACTGCCAGTAATCTAAACTACTAAAATTTCTCACAACAAAGTCAGTTTAACTGTGCTTCAATTAGAACCACTGCCCTATTGGTCTTTCTAACAGACACATTACAAAACGCAACTACAAATTGTCAATTTTTCAGCAACTTTGGGAGTGACTGTTTACACACTGTCAAATGATTTCTAATTAAGTAACCCATCACAAGCAGACTGGCTTGCTATAAATACAGGTGTAGGATAAATAAGAACTAATATTTGCTAAGGACTTTGTGTGTCAGACTGCTGACTGATCTTTTGTTTTTTTGTTTGTTTTTTTTTTTTTTTTAATCAAATCCTCATAACAATCTACAGAAAGGTTTGGTGACTTCATCACAAGCGCCTGGCTAGTAAGGGACTGAGTAAGAGACTTCACTAGGCAAGTCAAAGTGCTGCTCTACACTCCCACTGCTGTCTCTGTACCCAGCATGTGGGCACAAATGTAAGAGCCTCATGAAGAAAGGCATAAGCAAGAACACACTGAGGAAGTCTCTGGAGCTCCTTAAGGTAGAATGAGAAACTGACTCAGGCCGGCTCCTGCGGTTGCACAATTATCATTCTTTTTAAGTGTAATTACTGCTCAGAGTCAGAAACATCAAATGTGGAAACAGTATCCAAGAAGGGAATCCACCCATGAAAGCAACAATTGAGAGACTTCTATGTTCTGCTCTAGGACACCTGGAAGGCTCATCTCCGAAGTCACATTCTTTCAAGACAGTTTGAAGAAAATTCAGATCTTTGGTGCAGCAATTAATAGGTACAGTTATGTATACTTCAACAGGCTGAACGCAATCTATCTTGAACTTGCCTTTCAATTACTCGATGCTTGGAGCTTCCTGCAGTGCCTGGCTATCTCAAGTTGCTAACAGAGAAATAAGCCTATCATAAATTCAAAACACTTCATCATCACATTTTATTGTACAAAATAGTGAGTCCTGTGTTGAGCTCGCTCTCTGAGAAGTCAGAGATGAAGTCTTTAATGCTCAACTATTTATACAGCAATCTTTCCTCCTAATTCTATCTATACTATTCTGTTATCTCAAAGATATAACCAGGTGACAGAGTTCAAGTTCATTACCAAGAGAATCTATTTCTCCAGCCAAAGCAAACAGAATTTGGATGAATCTTTTAAATACCTGTTACAAATGCCAAGTATTAAAGGTTTTTTATTCAGCTATTACAAGACCATCTGTGAAGCCAACATTCTGTGATCCAAATGCAGATGTTTTATGAAGGAAGCAAGGCTAAAAAAGAAAATCCTGACAAGGCCCCTGCAGCTACTTAAAACATAAAGAGAAATGCAATGGTCTTTTGATTTAAATATAAACCTTTGTGAAATGATGAGGAAACCACAGCAGCAGAGACCTGCTGAACAATGGCCTGATTCCTGTGATTAAAAAAGATTATATTTGGCCGGGCGCAGTGGCTCAAGCCTGTAATCCCAGCACTTTGGGAGGCCGAGGCGGGTGGATCACGAGGTCAAGAGACCGAGACCATCCTGGTCAACATGGTGAAACCCCGTCTCTACTAAAGATACAAAAAAATTAGCTGGGCATGGTGACACGTGCCTGTAATCCCAGCTACTCAGGAGGCTGAGGCAGGAGAATTGCCTGAACCCAGGAGGCGGAGGTTGCGGTGAGCCGAGATCGCGCCATTGCACTCCAGCCTGGGTAACGAGAGCAAAAACTCCGTCCCCAAAAAAAAAGATTATATTTGAGATGCTCACTCCATCATCGTGTTTACCGAGTCTCTGTTATGTTCCTGGTGTGTTCCTAGGCTCCATAGCATTATTGTAGGCCTGGCTCATGTATGCCGTGATTTGGTGTTTACCTTTGATTCTGCAGTTCAGAAAACATCTTAACCAGGTTTAAAGATACTCTTCTCTTGTATCTGATTCCAAGTAACCCTATAGTTATTCAACCAATATTAACTGTAGGACTGTTCAGAAGTAATGTTCAATAAAGGGTAGGGTACCGGAAAGCTGACAGTGTTACTGGAGCAGGGTCTTGAGGCTGTAGACATTAATTTGGTGATTGCTTGGAAAGATCTGGGAGCCATCAGGGAGGGCCTATGACAGCAGGGTTGGGATATTCTCAGAGCAATGGCTATGGACAACAGAAATATTTCAATATTTTAATTACTAGTGTGACTAAACTAGCACTTATGACTAAACAGAACCTCATAGCCCTATGTTCCCTAGTACAGATAAATAAATCCAAGGTATATATTCAGGCAGCTCTCCAGCTAAACAATACGCTAGAGATGAGTAAATTAATGTGGTTTTAAAGAAATGGAAAAGGTTATCTCAGATTTCTCAAAAGTTTTTGTTAAAAACATAAATAGCTATTTTGTGCAGATTCTACAAGAAAACTTTCTCAATCTACTTTCTCCAGTACAACACTTTGCCATTCCATATATGATCCTCTGTATTGTTTACAAATACCTAATAATATTTAACTTTCTCTATCAAGTTCAATAGACCTAGAGAAAGACCAGTTATCTAATAGCCAGAAGGCAAATCAAGATAGAAACTTGGTATTATGTTTTTATGTGAAACTATAATATTTTGCTGAATAATTCCAATGACTGCAAATGAACAAAACCGATTCCACCTCTGGGAATCCCTTTCCAGTTTTAATTCGTGTATCCTGTAATTTCTGCTACAGAGATTTCCATTGTGGGTCAAGGACAGAACAAGATATGTCAGTGAGTTGGAATTTCCAGGAGAGAGCATGAGCAGTGCTACGTAGTAGACATTTTGTCACAATATTTAATAAATAGCATGTTAGAAAAACAATTTTATTAGCCTCCTTTAAGCAAAATAGGATTATTTATCTCTATAATAGAAACAGAGTTCTAATATAATAGTACCTATTTGTTTTACTCAGAGACATCAACCCTGATTGGAAGTTTTTAAAAATCCAGCTCAATTTGCAGCTCACAGAGATGGCAAGTCCCCTTTAGAGAGCATAAAAACATACATATGATCTCATTTAAAAATGTGCGTGTATACTTTTTATTTCTGAGAAAGCAATCAAAATCCTGGCTTCCAATACTGTCCAACTTAATGGAGCATAACTTAACAGTGTTTACATTTTGAAAAGCCCACTGAATAAAAGACACAATGACTAAGATCAAACTGGAGTGCTTTAGAGTCTAGCTTACACCTGTTTGGCCCAAGGAGCCCACAGCATTGACCCTACATATATTAAAGCCATCCGCGCTCAAGTCCACTAATCACTCACACCTGCTCACACCATGCCACCACTGAATATAATACCAATGAGAACATCTGCCTGTTTTAGATAAAGATTCTGTGCTCATCTAAATTAGCATAACAAGCTTTTAAACTATTATTGCCAAAGAAACAGCAGTCAATGTGGTAATTTTTGAGGATCTCTGCCTAGGTTTCATTAGGCTCACCCTAATGTCTTTTTCAGTTTTGGCAGGAGACCTGTGCCTGTTTTCATAGCCCAAAGACTGCCACACTGACAAATGGCCAAAAAGTATGAGGAAATCCTTCTACTTTAAGTTTCCCAGGCACTGAACAGGAGGCTCCAAACCAAGTCATCTGCTTGGGGTTTTTATTACTCCAAGTGTATTATAAACTGGACCTCAGTGTTCTTCACATATGACATGAGAGGCTGGAATCCATCCTTCCAGTTTTAACATTTAACAAGTTTACTGTTGACCAAAATGGGCAATGCATTTCAAAATGCAGGGACATGGCAAAGTGCTATATAACTCTGAATAAAACAAATCAACCCCAAGAAACAATATTCTACTAGCAATTTGGTAATCACAGGCAAAGATGATCAATACTCATCATGTTTTATAAGTCACGAACATGGTTTTATCCATCTTTACACAGTTTGTTTCTAAAACCAAGAAAAAGGTGGTCATCTAATATTTTCATAACATCTAGTAGAAGGTAATTGAAAAGATGTTACATTAGACATCATTACTGCTTAAAAAGAAACTCTCACCTTAGTTAGCAAAATGTTATAGGTACCACAAAAGACACAATAGCTACTGAAGTCACATGTGTTGGAGGTATTCCATTTCACTTAAAAAAAATCTAATAACCCATTATTTATTTATCAGAATTATCTCCATTTTACAAAAGTGAGAAGGCTTAGCTAAATTTCCCTCAAGTTCAAAACTGTAGGTACTCAAGCCCAGGTGTCTCTGTTAAACCTCTCGCTCTGTCTCCACAGACTTAATCATAGAGGGAGTTCAGAGGATAAACTATGCCCAAAGCAGCCTCAAAGATTCAGGCAGTAATTTCATTATCATGCCTCACTTGATTTGTACAAAGACAAACGTGATTAGATTTCAGTTTCACATCTTCTGTCTCTTACTAATTCAGGTACTAAAACAGCTGGTATTTACTGAGTGCTTATTTTGCTCTAAACCCTTCACGTGATTTAACAAATTCCCAAAACAGGTTGGGTATCAGCATCATGCTACTTTGCAGGTGAGGATACAGGTACAAAGGTGTTAAGCAACTTGCACAGGTAGCGATTTGGGGCCCCTAACTAAGGTAGCCTGGCCCACACTTTGACCTTTGTGCTACTTTTCCTCAACCTCTGAAAACACATGGTAATTGAAACATCAAAGTATGGCATGCTGAGAAGCAAATAAACCAGATCTCGTAACCCAAAAAGTACACGTTACACTCAAGCCCTCCTTGCAGTTCCAAACCCACAAAATCAAATAGTGCTGAGTTGTTCATTAGAAACAGGTCAAAAGACCTACTAAATAAGCTCAGATATGAAAGGTAAATAATAACCTACTGAAATACGATTTTTATTAATAGCAAACAAAACAAATCTATTTCAAGAAAGAAATGGCAATAATTCATTAGCAAAACAAAAGAGTTAGTCAAACTGATGTTGTTTCTCTCCACACACACACACACACACACACACACACACACTCCCCTGCACACATACTAACTGCCCTATGAAAAACAGGGTTATAATAGAAATGCTGACACAACCAACCTTATAATGTTTCATACCAAAAGCTATATTTTCTAATTGTAAACTGGGTGCAAAATAAAGGCCAGCCAGAACATAAACACAGTAACTACCTAGAAACAGTCCATCAGAATTCTTGGATTAAGGAAAATGCATATAAAACACTATTATCTTTAGCCACAGCCAGAAGATGTCAGACAATCAATTCATATAACATGCCAGCTTCATAAAATCTGCATACAAAATTTATGAATGCAGTAATATTCCTTTTTATCACAAGTTATTAATGGTCAATTTAATGAACATCTACAGCTGGAGTGCTTTCGTTCTGTATGTTATTTTAATCATCTCTAGCCATGGATTTAAATGCATTTTATTTTATAACCATCAGCTAGTGAAGATAAGAAAGCCTTTGCATGAGTACTGAAATATTTGAGGTAGGCTACCAATTTTGTCTTTATGTTGATATTGATTTCCTTAATATTTTTTTCTACAGAAACACAGTGAAATGTTCCATTCCAACAGTATTTGCTTTAACGTTTGTATTTAGAATGCGAAAAGTTTGCTTAAAGTAGCATTATATGTTTGGTTTAAAATCCTCCATTTCATTTCAAATAAAGAACTTTCTGAACTTGTTTACATGAAACAACCTCACTGAGAGCTACTACCTTTCAAAAAGTATGCTGGCGGAATGTTGACATCTCAGACATAAATATTCTTCAAAATTAATGTGTCATGTTTCCTAAAGTATTTTATTTCCACTCATTTGTTCACATAATCTTTAAAAAAATCTGTTATGTTCAAGTCTACTTTTCCCACAGATTCTTGACAAAAACTAAATTTTACCATATGATGCTTATGTGGAAGGAACAGGAAACATTTAAGAAAACTGCAAGACAAAAGTAGACATCTGAAAATATGAACATTCAGCATTTAAAATATTGATGTCTTTCTGTGATCACAAAGTCAAATAATTGTTTCTCACATTTGAGCATTGGCAATTGGTATTTAAATTATACTCATCTTTGAGAGATAATTCAAAGGTCTGGATATTTAGACAACAGGTTAAGAAATCCAGGTCACAAATACTTACTAGTAAACGTGCAAAACTCCCCATCAAGGAATGAAATGACGACAATTTTTTTTTTTTTTTTTTTTTTTTTGTGATGGAGTCTTGCTTTGTTGCCCAGGCTGGAGTGTAATGGCGTAATCTCTGCTCACTGCAAACTCCACATCCTGGGTTCAAGCAATTCTCCTGCCTCAGCCTCCCAAGTAGTTGGGATTACAGGTGCCCGTCACCACGCCCAGCTAATTTTTGTATTTTTAGTAGAGATGGGGTTTCGCCGTGTTCGGTCAGGCTGGTCTCAATCTCCTGAACCCAGGTGATCTGCCCGCCATGGCCTCCCATTGATGGCATTTTTTTAGTTTGACTATCTACAGCCATATAGGAAGTTACTGGTGAGAAGCTAGTCAAAGTCATGAGCACAAAAGATTTAGTTCACCCAGGTGCCTTTATTCATTCACTCAATTGTCTATTGTTTTACTGATTCCTTTTGGCCTTCCTACTACGTACCAGTTCATCTTTGTTTGCTCTGGGCGAGTAGTATCTATTCTCAGGGAACTAATAAAACAGGACACAGTTCATGTATACACACAATTATAAAACAGGGTAGAATTCAATGGATAAGTTCCAAGGAGAAATAGAAACCCAGAATTCAGAGAAAATCATTGTTGCTTGTAGAGAAGAGGGCAAGGGAAGACTTTATAAAGGTCAGCTGGAATTCAAAGGAGTAAAAGAAATAAGAGTACTTTTGGGTAAAAGGCACAACATGAAATTGACTTAAGGACGATAGACACAAGGACAAAAAGTGCCTACAATGTGAATTTTAAGTTTAAAATACAGACTTTCAATAATGCATAAATCCATAGATGGTAAGCATTCCCCAAACTCTTCTAATAAGTAGGATCAGCCTATATCCAGGAAGATCGTAACTCATTAAATTTTATTTTAAGCTTCCTGAATCTGCCTAAATTTTCTCATCTTATCAGGCAAGCCAATATATGCTTACACTGTGAGGTTAAAGCAATGAACTTGTGAAGAGAACCTGTCAAGTCAAATTATCAACAAGCAATAGTCTCACTATTGGATAGTATATAGGCTGTAATGTCAATTTTAAAGAAGTGTGCTTGCATTTGCATTTTAATTAGGTCACACCTTCAACATCATATTAATTTCAGTTTAATGCTCTATTTTATTGTCATTTCCAAAATGACATTTTTAGATATGGACATAGAGAAAAAAAAAATCTCTACTTTTGTTTTGACAGTAAATATTGCAAACTGAAACAATGTTTATAAAAGTTCAATATTTGGAACAATTTTCAAAACAGAGATAAGACTGTGTCTAAAATCCTAAATATTTAGAATAAATGGATTTCAAAATTATTCCAAGGGAAAGTTATTAAATTCTTATTGAAGAGTATAATGGAGTGTTGAATGAAACATAAAATTCAGGTTCCTGTGAGTCACCAGAAGCTAAATATGAATAGCTCAAAAAAATCATTTTGGTTAAGACTTTGCATTAGAATTGAGACATACTTTGCAGTTTTTAGATCAAGAGGGGGGTAGACAAACTAAAGAATGCATCTTTGTCCATTAGAAAATTACATATATTCAAATACATAAAGTTGTAATAATGTTCACATAACAAAATTCAATCATTTTAAAGTGTGAGATTCAGTGGCATTTTGTACATTCACAATGTCATGCAACCTTCACCACTGTTTCCAGAATGCTTTCATAAACCCAAAAGAAAAGTCTGGGGCCATTATAGCCATTCCCCATTTCCCACTACCCACTCCCAACCCCTGGCTACCACAAATCTGCTACCTCTATGACTTTGCCAATTCTGGATATTTCACATAAATTATATCACACAACATGTGGCCTTTAGTGTAGGCTTTTTTGTTAATTTTTATTTTTGTAGGTATATCGGTGTATATATTTACGGGGCACGTGAGATGTTTTGATGCAGGCATGCAATGCGTAATAATCACATCATGAAAAATGGGATACCCATCCCCTCAAGCATTTTTCCTTTGTGTTACAAACAATCCAATTACATTCTTTTAGTTGTTTCAAAATATACAATGAAATCATTATTGACAACAGTCACTCTGTTGTGCTATCAAATACTAGCTCTTACTAGTTTTTTCTGTTTTTTTTGTACTCATTAACTTTCTCTACCTCCCTGCCCACCTCCTGCCAACTATCCTTCCCAGCCTCTAGTAATTCTCCTTCTACTTTCTGTCTCCATTTGTTGAACTGTTCTGATTTTCATATCCCACAAATAAGTGAGAACGTACAATATTTGTCTATGCCTGACTTATTTCACTTAGCAGAATGGCCTCCAGTTCCATCCACGTTGTTGCAAATGACATGGTCTCATATTTTTTTATGGATGAATAGTACTCCATTGTGATTAAGTACCACATTTTTTTAAATCCATTCCTCTGTTGAAGGACACAGACTGCTTCCAAATCTTGACTACTGTGAACAGTGCTGCAACAAACATCAAAGTGCAGATAACTCTTTGATATACTGATTTTTGGGGGGGTATATACCCAGCAGTGGGATACCTGGACTTCATGTTAGCTCTACTTTTAGTTTTCTGAGGAACTTGGAAACTGTTCTCCATAGTGACTACTCATTTACATTCCTACCAACAGTGTGGGAGGGTTCCCTTTTCTCTACATCCTCACCAGCATTTGTTACTGTCTTTGGGATACAAGCCATTTTAACTGGAGTGAGATTATAACCCATTATAGTTTTGATTTGCATTTCTCTGATGATCAAGGATGTTGAGCACCTTTTCATAAGCCTGTTTGCCATTTTTAGTGTATGCTTTCTTTTATTAGATGTTTCATATACATTCTAACAAATACATTCTGTAATTCTTCTTTAAGAGAATCTCTTTAAAAAGAAATGATCAAGCACTTAATTTCCCAACTGTTTTCTATTTTTCTTTTCCCAAAATTATTCCAAAAAGTTTATGGGGCTTTGAGTTTACTGTTTATGAGGTAAACAAATATGAGTTTTTACTCCCAAATTTTTCCAAATTAGAAAGGCAGTGATAAATATCCATGTAAATTAAAAATCCAAGCCATTATTGACAATGAAATTTGATTCTATATATGCATAAAGAAGAACCTAAAATGTGGAAACCTACATTTTGTTCCTAACTGGGGGTATCCAACAGCATCAGTATGTCAAATTTCCATAAATGAATCGATGTATTCAATGCCATTCCTTTACAAAAATTTCAGTGCCTTTTCCCACAGAATTTGACAAAATGGAAAAAATCATTTGAAAAAATCAAGGGTAAAGAACAGCCAAAATGTGATAAAAAAAAAAAAAAAAGGAATGCTTGTCCTTCTAGACATAAAGATACCCTCTAATCATAGTAATCAGAGGATCGTGTCATTAAAGCTCAAAGACAACAACTGAGCTCAATGGATAGGCAACAAACAAACAGAGAAACAAACTGAAACATTTATGTCAAGACCATAGGGCAAGAATGAAATGGAACCCTGTTTTTCCATTGGAAGTAAGTGGATTTATAATTTATATCACATAGATGACATCAAGGCATTTATGAAAAAGATAACATTAATACATTAGAAAAATATAGCAAAGTACTGTTATGATATTAGCACTGGGAAAATATTCTTAAGGTAGAGTCAAAATGCATAGACCAAAAGGAAAATATTAAATTTCACTGTATTAAAAATTTTAGTATCAAAAGGCACATATACCCCTGCCCGGACCCCATCATACACATGGAAACCCACTAAAATTCCAAGCCAGAAATTTAAAAAAAAGTCTTGTGATGGATATGATCCCAAAGGATTTAAATCAAGAAAATATAAAAATACTATTGAAAAAGAAAACAGTGACCCGATGGAAAAAAAAAAAAACTGGCAAAGAATACACCCAAGCAATTGACAGAAAGGGACACCTGTTCGTATTCAGGGAGAAAATGTTTTACTCCACTGGATAAATGGAGAAATAAGAATTAATGCAATAATGTATTACCATCTTTTACCTACAAGAGTAGCAAATACTTAAAGAGTGTGCCAATACAAACATCATGGGGAACAGATGTTTTCACCCAATGCTATGGAGTATTAATTGATACAAGCACTTAATTAGGAACATAAAACTGCTCTTCAATGTGGAAGAAATGTACACCTTACACAATGGGGATTCCACTGCTAGGTAAATATTCTACAGAGAAACTCACCAGTACACTAGGAAACACATACAAATATTTTGGTTTTACATTGTCTTAACAAAGAAAAATGGAAAACCATCTTTACAAAGTAATAGGAAATTAATTTATCTTCCATTCAGGGACTAGAATACAACACAGGAGGTAAAAATGAAAAAAATTAGATCTTCATTTATCCATACAGCTCTATCTCAAGAACAATGCCGAGTGAAAGAAACTGATTATGTACAGGAGACCACAATCAGGAAAATATTAAACATAACAAACAACATGATTTGCTTTTTAGGGATAAAGACACACATAAAAAAAAAAACCCATGCAAACTTAAGCAGGTAGAAAACATATCAACTTCAGCTCAATAAATACCTCCAAAGTAGTAGTTCTCAAAAGGGGGTGACTCTGCCTCCCACATACAGCTATATGGGAGACATTCCTCATTATCACAACTGGACAGGGGCATGGTATTGTATCTGGTGGGTACAGGCAGAATTGCTGCTAAACATCCTAGAGTTCACAAGACAGCCCCCATAAGAAAGCAGTTATCTGGTCCAAAGTGGCAATGGTGCCAAGGTTGAGAAAGGCAACCCTAAAAACAGGAAGAATAAGATGACAGTTGGGGAAGATGAAGTGTACCTGTAACTTTTCGTTTTAAGAAAAGATCTGAAGCATATATGAAAATATTTTAAAATTTTAAGATGCCTGCATCGTTATTCTTTGTACATTTCTTATATTTGAAATACCTCTTCCTAAGTTCAAAAATTTAAAAATCATTCTGTAAACACCACAGTTAATTTCTAAATCTGATGAAAGTTACATAATTATTTTATTAGCATATTTCTAGAAATACATCTTTGGAAACACAATATTCTCACACTCATGATCAAATGTATTTACACTTTTTTCAGTGTTCGTTCTACCCAGAGCTATAAAAGGAAGACTGTGGAAGAACCCAGGATTTATCCATCATCACAGGATCATTTCATCTTACAGTTTCAGGCAAGAACATTCTAAAACCAGCCCAGAGAAAGCTAAGTCTCTCCTTTCCTGGTTATACAGCACATCACAAGAATTTCAGTCAATTCCCTGAGAAAGCTGATGATCTAGAAGAGTGGACTTACACCACACACCCCATCAGGCTTCCTTAAACACATGGCATCTGATGCAGATTTCTCCCAACCTTATGGGTTTCAGTAGTTCCTACAAACTGCTTTGAGATCAACCAGTGAATAATTTTATTTTTTCACTTAGTTCCTTAGTGTAGAGTTTGTCAAACTTTTTCTGTAAAGGGCCAGATAGTAAAAATTTTAGGCTTTGCAGGCCAGATGGTCTCTGTCACAGCTATTCATCTATATCACTGTAACACAAAAACAGCTATAGACAATACACAAAGGAACAAATGTGGCCGTGTTCCAACAAACCTTTAGTTACAGAAACAGGCAGGGGGCTAGATTTGGCTCCAGGCCACAGTTTTGCCAACACCAAGAGAGGCAGCAAAAATGCTACCACTTTAAATGCTATTTTAAATTTAAGGCATTTCCTTTGATCTTTCGAAGTAAGGTTTCATGTATGTTTTAATCAGTGTAAAAATTTTGTACTACTAAAAATGAATTTATAGAAATGAAACAGCTCAATAAATGATGAAAATGTTCATTTTTTACATTTACAGCATACCAACTTCTTTCTGGAAGTATGGTATACCTCTGATTTACTAAATTACTAATTATAATTAATTTTACTTGTTTATGCTACTAATGATTCTTTGTAGGAAAACAAATACACATATTTTATCTTCAATTCAACTAAGGGGTTGGAATGACAAGGACAGTGAAATTATACTCCCAACACAGAAAATAGCCTTCCATTAGGTTTGCTATTTCACCTGAATAATTCCTTATAATCATGAATAATGATGTTATTCAACAACCTAATGATATCATGGTGTGTAGCTTCAATCCATCTGTCTTTGTCAAGAAGGTCAAATATTTGTACCCCACTGCACTAGGCAAAGTTGAACAAACAGTTAAACAATATCACGTGCCTTAATTACTCTTTCAAATGAAACCCAGCAACTACCATTTTACCAGATTCTAGGACCTGTGAAATAAAAACCTACTTCAAAGATATTTAATCTCTATGCACTTTTAAACCAAATTTAAGCTCAACTTAAAAAAAAAAAGTGGTTAAACTGAAAGAAAAGGCCCCAAGATTGTCTAAGGGTGTTCTTAATCGGTTGTTGCTATAAAATACTTTGTGAATAACAAAATATTCTGGGAACTTCTACAAAGACCTGGAATACTTTATGTGCTACCTTGAAATTGGATTAAAGGTAAGAATAAAGCAATAGTGTGATAGGTCTGAACTATCATTCCAATAAATAAATGCTTCATAGTGTTTGCTTTGCTTGGCGATTCCATGAGTGACTTCTGGAAATCAAAGGCAAGGGGTTGAAGGGGATAGAAGCACCGTTTTCATTGTTTCTACACAGCCTGTTTAAGGCCTGGGCCCTGGAGGCTGGGGAAGGGTGAAAATAGCAAGGTATGGTGTGCGTAAACCTAAATGATTTGCAGCAAAATAATTTTTATATTAAAAATCCTGTTTTCCTTCCTTCCACCCTTCCACTCTTTCTTAAATCCCACCAAAGCTTTCTCGCTGCACTAAAATGAAGTCCCTAGAAGGCCTTAGTAATCTGGTTCCAAACTCCTGGCATCTTCCTACTTCTTCACCCCCACCGGTTTTGCTTTGTGTGTGGGGGTGTGTGTGTGTGTGTGTGTTTAAAACATTATTGATCACGCAAACTTGTTTCTGCTCCTGAGCCTTTGCTGTTCTTTCCTTCTACCCGGACTTCTCTGCCCCATGCCCCATACTAGGCTGGCCTGTCCTTGTCAGCTCTTGAAGTGCATGTCACCGGCAAAAAGATGACTTCCCTAACACTCTGTCTCAAGCAGTCCCTCACTCTCAACCATACTCTTCCTTTTATTGTATTCAGAATAGAAAATCATGTTGTTTGTGATCATGGGTTCACGTTTATGGGTGTCATCTTTTATTGTCAACCTCTGCACACAAGAATAAGAGCAGGACCCTTATCTGACTATTCAGTGTTGTACACCTGGGGCCTGGCACATAGTAGAAACTAATTATTAAATGACAGATTTACATATTCACTCATTCACAGTAGACAACTCTGTGTCTAATTTGAGGTCAGCAAATGATGGCCCTAGAGCCAAACCAGCCTGACATCTGTTTTTGTAAATAAAGCTTTACTGGTACACAGCCACGTTCACTTGTTTATCTATTGATGATGTTGCTTTCACATGACAATGGCCTAGTTGTGTAGTTACAAGAGACCACATGGCCCAGAAAAGATTTACCAAGAATGTTTGCCAGCTCCTGGTCTAGTACACAGTGTATATTTGCAATAAATAAAATATAGTCATTTCTTTTAAAGGGGTTCTTGTCCATTGTGTGCTTTTATTGAAACACTTTTGGATTAAAATTCTGTAGCACAAAAGCAAGCTCCTTCAAAACTGTGTCACCTAGCAAGAGTTGTACTGGTGCTCCAGCCAGGCATGGCGGCTCATGCCTGTAAACCCAGCACTTTGGAAGGCTGAGGTGGGTGGACCATTTGAGGTCAGAAGTTCAAGACCAGCCTGATCAGCATGGTGAAACCCCCTCTCTACTAAAAATACAAAAATATTAGCCAGGTGTGGTGGAGCACACCTGTAATCCCAGCTCCCAGGAAGACTGAGGCAGGAGAATCGCTTGAACCCAGGAGGTGGAGGTTGCCGTGAGCCAAGATCAGGCCACTGCACTCCAGCCTGGGTGACAGAGTAAGACTCCATCTCAAAATGGGGGGGAATGGAAAGAGTTGCACTGGTTTCCTATTCATTAGGTCAGCTGGCTGAAATCATAAAGCACTAACACAGTGCCTGACCTCTGGTAAGTATTATACAAGAATTGATTGGTTTCTTTTTGGAAAAAAACATTATATCCAGTGGCTAACACAGGGCTTGGCACATACTTGGTTGGTGCAAAAGTAACTGCAATTTTTGCAGTAAAAGTTATGGCAAAACCCCAGCCTAACAGCAAGTAACATTTAAGATCTGTTGAAGTGAACTCTATTGAACTTTGCTCTTTCAGTCAGAGGGACTAAAATGCTAATCTGCAAAATTAGTGGGCAAAAAACCGATTCGCTCATCTTAGAACAGGCCATTCTGGAAAACAAGCTGATAATCTATTTCTTACCACCATTTTTTCAAGGGATGACTTAAAGAAATATGATCCAAAGAGCCAGACTTCAATATATGTTTAATGTTTTTAGATAACTTGTGGTAGGCAGTCACTATTTATCTTATTTGATAATATACACAAAATGTAAACAGTAAGTCAAGTCACAGCCTCCTAGAATTGCAATACTATACCCTGCAATACTCAGTTCTATAGATATTTTTTCTTTTAAATTAAAAGATCCCAACTAATCCACATTCATGCCAGCTCTTCCCATTATGATTAACTGATGCATATTATTTCTCCAAACCTTGACTGTCTAAGCTAATGCCTCTCATAGTTGATTCACAGATGTAAGTCACAGTTATCTGCCGGTGGCTGGCTTGTTGTTTTGGGTTCCATTTCCTGGCTCCTACACTCAATTTTCAAGTTCAGAATCCTTTGAGTGAGGAATCAGGTCAGAGCCCAGGAATCTGCATTTTAACTAACATCCCAGGAGATTCCCAGTCCGTTGGAAACCTGTTATTTTACATCAAAATATCATATATCCACATTAAGAAATACCAAGGAGCTACAAATTTTGGAACCACTACTTTCTCTATTGGAAAGGTAATGAAGTGATACTATGTCTTTTGCTTGGAATTATTCATATTACTGTATATTACATGCATACACATGTGTATCACACACTCAGTACTTGTAGGAGTGAAGTACTCAAAGAAAACTTAAAATGTGGCGCCTCTGCCATCCAGGGGCTTCTTTGATAAGGTTCATACACGTAAATGATGTAAACAAATGAATTAATGACCCATGACAGAGAACAATGAGTAGACATGCAACAAGATTTCAGAGAAAGTAGCAAACAGGCTGGCTTAGGTTGTCGGTGATGTGAAAAATTGCCTTCTTTGGATCCAATAGAGGAGGCAGGAAGTACAAAAAGTGATAGTAATTATTATACTCTGGGGTGTCCCAGGACCTTGTTCTTCTCTCAGTTAAGATCTAAGATCTTAGAACACAGGAAGAGTGGAGCAAGAACTATGGCCTTCTGGGTTATTAATCCCAGCAGCCTGGGAAAGATTACTAAGGCTTTGAAAGCTGGCCAAAAGTCATTGCATCTCAGTGGTCATAGAGGAATGAAGACCTGGGCCACCAAGAACTGAGCCAGTAAGAAGCCCCTATCCCCAAGGAGCTGTCCTGGATGACCTTGCATGGCACAGCATTCTCTATCTCCCTGTGACATCAGTAGTAAAAATCATTGGCTGGTCTCCTCATTTGACATCTAATCAAACACTCTACTCTGAAGTTCCTTTCCTCATGTGTTTAGGTCTTAACCTCCAAGGATCCTGCAAAGTTCTCGAGGACAGAGTGTCAGCATCTCCCCCAAGTGCTCAGCAAAATAATGTCATGCATCATAAAAAAATCTTGTTTAAGCATTTGACAACGTTTTTATTTAGTGCCTACCATGTACCAGACACTGTGTTAAGCACTCAATAGAACAGACAGCTAGATCCTGAACCCAATGGCAGTGACAAAACAGTCTGTGGCCATGAGGGCTGAAGACAACACTATGACTATAGTAAAAGCCATTGAAATCACTTTAAATTGGTGAGTTGCATGGTATGTGAAGGATATATCCAAAATGCTATTATTTAAAAAAACTCAAAATGGCAGAAAGGAATATGGCCAAAACTTAGAAATTTACTCAATCCAGAACTTAGTGATTTCTATTTAGATGGTAACTGCGACACATTAGTGATCCTTAATGGTACCGTGGCTGAATATTAAGAAAAATGGAACGCTTCTCAGAAGCAACAAAGCTACATTTATGTTGTACTGGCTAAGAACCCTGATGTCAGAATTAGAAAAACATGGGGTCAGCTCTGGGTTCTCTTCCTTAGTTATGTGACTTTGGTTAAATTACATACCTATCTGAGCCTCAATTTCTTCATCAGTAAAATAACTCTAAAATAGAATAATGCTCACTAATTCCTAGCTAGTAATCAAATAATGCAAATTAGCAGAATACATTCTCACTTATAAAATTAGCATATATTAGGAAAATTATTACTATTCAATGAGTAGTAGCAAAATGTTTTTCTATTTTGCTTTTGGGTATATGCGAAATCTTATTGTATGTCTACTCATTGAGCTCTCAAACATTTATCATTATAACATTTATATCATTTACGTGTATGTATCTTATCCAAGAAGCCCTATGATAGCAAAGATGCTATGTCTCAGTTTTCTTTCAGTACTTCACTCCTACATTTAATGAGTGTGTATGAATGTAATACACAGTAACATAAATAAATACAGCAAATGTATGGGCCATAAATTTATATTGGTTGTAAAAAGACTTCTAAAAGCAAAAAATTGTGAAACAAACTAAATATTCAAAACCAGGTAAATAATTACAGTTAATGAAATTGATGGAAGATTATGAAACCATTGAAAATGAAGTTAGTGAACACTTTTGACAATAAGAACAAATGCTTATGATATTAGAATCAAAAGAATGGGATATATCATTACCCGTGGAGTAGTAGTCTAGTTTTACCTAAAACTATTTTGGAGAAGATGAGAAGAAAACAACCCACTTTAAAAGATCAACAGGGATTATCTCTGGGCAGTAGGATTAGGAGTCTTTTTACTTCATACTTTTGTGCACAAAAAAAAATTAACAGCATTAAACGCTTGCTCATTTTATTTATAACACGTGGTATTGATTTGTAAGAAAGAGCAAGTAAGCCCTATTTTATGCGTATCACCAGATTATATCACAAAATGACGTTAACTTTACTACACAGATAAATGACCATATGGCTCAAATGACCAGAAAAAAGAATTGTGAAGTACAGTGTCAAAATATAAGCATCTAACCATATTCATAGCCACCAATGCCAATTATACTTAAAAATATTTTTCAGTTCAACAAAGCTGCTGAATAAGTAGTTTAAAGTTATTTATGATCCTAACTTAAATGTTTCACATCACAGCCATTTGTTAAATATAATTGTATAACACAGTTAATACATGAACTGCCAAATATAATATATTGATCCAAGGAGTCTCATGAAGCTTTGAGAGCTTCAGCAATAGTGTATAGACTCTGTATTCAACCACAACTCCAATGGACAAATGATTAACAAAATAAGAAAGAAAATTAATTCAAAAGAAAATATGCTTTGGAAATTATATATTTTTTTAATTGTGAGAAGGATAACATGGTCCCCTAAGGTCATATAACTGTTAGTTACACAGCTGGGTAGCCTTTCTGCCCTGTAGTAAGCCCAGTGTGGAAATTAAATTTAGTACTGATTTAATTTACAATACTTTTTCAAAATTTGAGGAATAGGAACAACTGCATTATGTTCACTGGTCTGAAAGCACATATTCTGACCTTTAATTTCAAAGTGGAAATCGAAGTGCTATATGGCAGTATGATAACAACAGGAAGAAACAACAGGCCGCTGGGGACAAGGGGGAATACCTACTTCCCCGCCCACCGTCACCTGAAAAGGTTTATCAGACCTATTTTGGACATTTGACAAAGCCATTTTTTTTTTCCTATTTAGATCATGATCTGTAAAAACAGAAAAAACAAACCATAAAATAATGGGCAGAAATCTATCTGAAACCCACTACTTGTTTTCCTTCCTTCATTTTAATAGATAAAAGGCTAAACCAGGTCATTTACCTAAACAAGCCTGGATCCAGGCCTCTGCTATGGCTAAGTAGTTAAGAAAATAATTTTTGCAATGAGGATGGCTTCATTTATATTGAGACTCCGCTACTTGCTAGGTGGTGAGTGTGGACAGATTACTTCCCTACCCCTAGGCTTCTTTTAGTATCTATGTAAAGTGTCAGTAAGTCAGAATTAAATAAGTGGTAGCTGTTGTTAGTAAATATGTAAGCCTCATAGAAAATATATAAATGTTAGCTATTAAAAATTTTTCTCTAAAACTTCTTGTAGAACAGCTTATGACAAAGTTACAAAAATATTTATAAGCCATTTGTGACTAATACAGATGTACATTCTCACTTTTATTTATACTTTTCACCTTTGCTTCCCATCTGGAGGAGATCATCTTCCAAGGTTTCTTCCAGCTCTACTATGGTAATCAGACTGTGAACTGGGAATACATATTACGTGGGCTCTGTTTTTGATTGCTATTTTTCGTGTGGTAAATCTCAGAGAGGAGCCCAAATCCCCTGCTGATTGTTTTGGCCAAGATGTTGATAAACTCGTAGATTTCTGCTATGCCGTTTGCATCAACTGGCATTCCAATGGCATTCTTTCATCCAATGGGTAAAATCTCTTTCCAAATTCTGACAAATTCCATATTATCGTCATTCTTCTACTGTTAATAAGCTTGAATTTGGTAGCATTAACCCCAGAGTTACCAAATATGGCCTCCTCATGCCAACCCACCTCAGCTTTTAGTAGAAGAAACTATGCCATTTGTACAAGCCTGGTTTGATTATTTCTCATTTTGTAGCAATTTCATAAATATGACCGACTTTATCATTAGTCCTATTTTCTTCCAATTAATCAACAAAACCATGAGTAAAATGTGCAACTTTAATAGTCTTTTCCCATGATTTTTCACAGACAATAGAACTGAGCTTTTTAAGTTATTTCACAGTTCTTTTTATATAGTAAGTACTAATGAAATACTGCATAAACACTGGATATACAGCACACATGGTTGATGTCTGTTTTTCACACGGTGCTTTTTTGAGGGTGGAGGGTAGGTAGGAAGGGATGGATGTAGTCCATATGATCTGTAGCAAAGAGTATGAAGCTCATTTCATTTTGTAAACTGCAACTCTTGAACACTGGTGCCTCTGGAGAAATTATGTATTATATATTACCTATATTACAGAGATTATGTTTGGCAAATCCATAGTTTTAAAGTCATTACACAGGGCAGATATTCCTCTGTCTAAAAATCTTGGACAAGCATATTTATCATCTATGGCAGATGGCAACATTTTCTTCACAAATATTTATTCTCTTCTCCCACACTGTGGAAGGAGGATGCTTCTTTGCTTTGCTGATATTAAGACGGTCATGTGATGTGCTTTGGCCAATGGATCATAAGTGGATATAACACATGGCCCTCCCAAAGAAAGCTTTAAAGGTATGCATGTGGTCTGGGTTGGCCTTCTAAGCTCCTGCTCTCTACCGTAAGAATAAAATGTTCTAGATAGTGGCTGCTTCTTCAGCCTGAGTAAATGGAATGAGAAGACAGTGGAGCTGACCCAAAGCCAGATGAGCCCAGCCAAGCCCAGCAGAGCCACAGCTGACCTGTAGATCTGTGAACAAGAATGAATGATGATGATGTAAAACGACCAAGATTCCAGGCCTGTAGTCCCATAAAAACTGACTGATAGCCGGGCGCGGTGGCTCAAGCCTGTAATCCCAGCACTTTGGGAGGCTGAGGCGGGTGGATCACGAGGTCGAGAGATCGAGACCATCCTGGTCAACATGGTGAAACCCCGTCTCTACTAAAAATACAAAAAAAATTAGCTGGGCATGGTGGCACGTGCCTGTAATCCCAGCTACTCAGGAGGCTGAGGCAAGAGAATTGCTTGAACTCAGGAGGCGGAGGTTGCGGTGAGCAGAGATCGCGCCATTGCACTCCAGCCTGGGTAACAAGAGCGAAACTCCGTCGCAAAAAAAAAAAAAAAAAAAAAAAAAAAAAAAAAAAAAACTGACTGATATACTATCCCTAAGTTTTAATTAACTCATTTAATAAGTTATGATTGTTTAGTATGTATAAATCATCATGCTGAAGTTACAATAATGAAAAAAAAAACCAGCATATACTGCCCTTGCTCAGAGTCTAGAGGAAGAAAATGGAAATTGCATGTTCATTCTAGCACATGTGAATTACAAACAAGTAAATGCTATGAAGAAGCAAAACACGGTTCCATTAGAACATATAATAAAAGAAAGTGGCAAAGACTGAGGTTTCCAAAGAGCCCTTCTAGAAGAAGGGATACATAAGCTGGCACTGGTAGAATGAACAGGCATTAACAAGGTAAAAAGACAATGCAAAAACATTCCAGTCAAGAGAGAAACAACACGCAAAGGCCTCATGGCTGAAGGAAACACTGGTGAAGGAATCAAAGAGGCTGGTATGGCTGGGCATGGAGGAAGGAGGGAGGCCTGACAAGTGGTCAGATTGGAGAGAAAGACTGAAGCAAGACCAGAGGGCTTTGAAGGCCTGGTTTAAAAGCTAGGGTCTTGGCTGGCGCGGTAGCTCATGCCTATAATCCCAGCACTTTGGGAGGCCAAGGCAGGTGGATCACGAGGTCAAGAGATCGAGACCATCCTGGTCAACATGGTGAAACCCCGTCTCTACTAAAAATACAAAAATTACCTGGGCGTGGTGGCGCATGACTATAGTCCCAGCTACTTGGGAGGCTGAGGCAGGAGAATTGCTTGAACCCAGGAGGTGGAGGTTGCGATGAGCCGAGATCATGCCATTGCTCTCCAGCCTGGGTAACAAGAGCGAAACTCCATCTCAAAAAAAAAAAAAAAAAAAAAAAAAAAAAATAGCTAGGGTCTTTATCCTATCTACAAAAGGTAGCTAGCAAAAATTGTTTTTCAAAAACAAACAAACAAAAAAGTTGTATTTTAAATTCAGGAGTATAAAGGTAGGGTTGTTATATAGGTAAACTTGTGTCATGGGGGTTTGTTGTACAGATTATTTCCTTAGCCAGATATTAAGCCTAGTACCCATTGGTTATTTTTCCTGATCCTCTCCCTCCTTCCACCTTCTACCCTCTGATAAGTCCCAGAACACCTGTTTCCCCGGCCCATGTGTCCTTGTGTTCTCGTCATTTAACACCCCCTTAAAAGCAAGAACATGTGGTATTTGCTTTTCTGTTCCTGTATTAGTTTGCTAAAGATAACAGCCTTCAGCTCCATCCACGTCCTTGTAAAGGATATGGCCTCATTCTTTTTTATAGCTGCATATATTCATTCCATGGTTTGCATGTACAACATTTTCTTTATCCAGTCTACCACTGATGAGCATTTAGGTTGATCCTTTATCTTTGCTATTGTGAACAGCACTGCAATGAACATACACATGCATGTGTCTTTATAACAATGACAAAGGTTTTTCAATGGGGATAAAGTAGGGAGTTCTGTGATCAGCTTGTGTTTGGCAAAGTGCTGAGTACTACTACATGGAGAATGCATTGCAGGGACTGTAGAGTGAATACAATAAACTGGCTGAGTAATCCTAATGGCTTGGATTAGGACGCTGGCATTAGAAATTTGAGAAATAGATGGATTTGTGAAATTTAGGAAGTAAAACCGGAAAGATCAGCACTGTGAATACAGTATTGCATGTTAGAAAAAGGATATTCTATAGTACTGCTATCCATGAAGAGATAGATCTCACAGTAAAGAAGGAATATAAGTAATAATGTCGGCTAGCCCGGGCATGGTGGCTCACACCTGTAATCCCAGCACTTTGGGAGGCCAGGCAGGCGGATCACAAAATCAGGAGATCGAGATCATTCTGGCTAACATGGATCAACCTCGTCTCTATTAAAAATACAAAAAATAAGCTGGGCATGGTGGTACATGCCTGTAATCCCAGCTACTTGGGAGCCTGAGTCAGACGAATCGCTGCGAGGTGGAGGTTGCAGTGAGCCGAGATCACAACATTGCCCTCCAGCCTGAGTGACAGAGTGAGACTCCATCTCAAAAAAAAAAAAAAAGAAGAAAGAAAAAAAAAGAAATAATGTCTCTCCATTTTGATTTGACTTATCAATTAATTTTGACTACTTGAAAATAACTCATAATGGTAGGTCATTTCAATTCCCTGCCACCACAGTTACAGGTGGAAACTGTTATTTCCGAATAATGGTGTGTACCTAAATGATGTTTGTCAAACTTGTGAATCTTAGGAAAACTCTTTGGACAAGTGAGTGAATATCAATTTAGACTTCATTGCAAAATTTATGGTTTTTCTCCTTCCATATAGTTTATGTCATATTTTTTAAAAAGGTGAAAAATATCAATACTTCAAAGTACTCCCAAATGCCAAAGACCCTACCCTCTGAGCTAGCTCAAATTCTATTCCTTCTATTTATCTGGATAAATTCTAATCCAAATATGTAAGATTTAGATGATATTATGAGATTTTTTTCTTTGACATCTTGAAGTTTAAAGATGAGTTCCAACAATCTTTGGAGTAGAGGCTTATGGCATCACAGATTAGCTTCTGAAAAAGCCAATTATAAGACACAGCTGTAATCATGCCAAATTCCTATATATTTGGTTTAAAAAAAAAAACTAATTCCACATCTGGCTTGTGAAGTAAAGATAAATAAATGTACACACACAAATCTCTGCTTTAAGATTCCCTCTTAAGACCTACAAAGTACCCATCTGTGGTGTCCACCTGCTAAGTTTATCTTCCAGTATTTCCACCCAAATTACTTTGGGGTACCTGCACCTCCCCATTGCAAGCAGTCCCAGGGGGCTATCAAAATAAAATACCTTACCTACGAGGCAAGAGATCTAGGACAAGCCAAAAAGACAGCATGCTCTGGGAGTGTGACTCCTGGAAGTTCCAAATGATACTGGGACGTGTATGGCTCGAGCTACAACACTTCAATGGCAGTATCCCGATGTGATTGTCATTACTGCAACCAGGATGCCCAGATCTGCCCTAACTTCTATTATTTCTGAGGTCTGTTTGTGCTCAGCTTTCCCTTTTTGAGTCTATGACCTGCTTCCCATAGCTTTCTAATTTTGTGTACTTTGACATAAACAGAAGCCGATTCTCAGGTAAGACAACTAAGTTGTCCAAAGTCCCAAAAATAATAAATGGCCGCATTGGGATTCATATCTCCTGGCCTGAATCCACATTCATAATCTTAATAAATCCATTATACTGTTCCTATGATCGTATCTCAGGTGGCATCTGTAAAAAGCCCAGTAACATTTGTTTACTGGCCTAGACCACCACTTAGAAATTATAATGAAATATAAACTATATCTGCTATTTTGCTATTTGCAAGTGATGGCTGACATGGAAAGCATGTCCACTTTAGTCCTCTATGCACATTTTTATATTACCTTCATGTGACATTTCTGTGGCTATATATCTAATTCAGAATAGTCTTTCCTCCTCTGTTGACAATGATCTTTTTGTTTCCAGAGAAAACTACCCAATGAGCCTCTTTAACATTATGGATATAGTTTTTCTAAGAAATAGGAAAAAAAAATTTTTTTCTTTCTCTTACAGTTTTTTTTGTTTCAATGAATGCTCCACATACCTGGTAAAGAAACGTTACTACCATTTCAACCTTTGCCAACATTATCATTCACAGAGATGCCAGTGAGTCATACAAACCCCAGCAGCTTGAACGTAGTTTGGTGAAGTTGACTACAAGCAGCACTTAGCCCAGAGTTACTAGTACTCTTATTTTGCTTTCTTTACTTTTGTTTCTGGAAAATGAATGAAATGTCAGCTTCAGTGGCAAAATATTGTGCATCTCATAAAACCAAGGTCAGGAATGAAGAACACAGGAAACCAAGGATAGCAAATGTAAACCTGATACCTGAGATGGGCGTCTTGGGGAGTGGGGAAGACTAGGACAGCAGTCAAAACCAAGCACAGTTAAGCCAGGATTGATGGGGAACAGCTGCACTTTGTAATTCACTTGTAATTCAGAGCCAATTTCACATATTCTGCAAGCCCAAAGAAGGCCACTTGTTATTAAGTTTCTACAAGAGTTTAAACAGCCATGATTCATTTTTGTTATCCTTGCAGGAATTTAAGGAACCCCTAAGAAATATTCTCTCTTCTACATATTATTTATATTCCTTGAATTTGAATGGAGCACCTGCTGACTATAATGGCATCTAATTGGCCTTTTATTTCATTTTTGCAAAGCTAGTCAAATATGTATCCTTTCACACCAAGGAGGTGGACTGGGACGAATTTCATTAGAATATGAGACCTCATCAGAGATGATAAAGAACAGGATTCCAAGACAAGATGTGGGTGCAAGTCTCCTTATTTACTAGCTGAAGGGCTGTGGGCAATCATGTTACCCTTTTGAACCTTTTTCTGCCCCCCCACCCCCACAATATAGAAATTAATACCTAACCTGTACAACTAAGAATCCAAAATACTAAATTTAAATTTAAGGTTTTAGCACAATGGCACATAGGGATGACTGTAATGCCATGATTAAAAATCCATTAAGTGCACTTATATGCCATGTAACATCGTATATGTTGTAAATTCAATAGAACATAGTAGAATCATAGTCTAATGTCTGAGGTCGTATATCTAGTGTTAATGACAAACCTAGAAGAAATTCCATTCAAGAGCTGAAAAGTGTTCTGATGATAGGGGAAATGCAGATAAAAATGAGTAACTATTTTTATTATTAAAAATGTAAAACACATGTACAGCACATAGGTCAAGAATCTAAACCCTAACAGACTGCCTGGGTGTCAGTCTGATGTTTGCCCATTATTCCCAGTGTGACTTTGCATGAAGTTATTCATCAGTGAAATAAAAAAGATAATATTAACTACATTACAGGGTTTTTACAAGGATTAACAGAGAAAATATGTATAGTACTGAGAATGGTGCTAGAGACATACTAATCCTTCAAAAAAGGTTAACTATAATTACCACCATTATCTCGATTCCTTTTGTATTGAGTTATACAGAAATGGTCCCTTCAGAATGTCTCACTCTGCATGGACAAACATTGCTTTATATGTTTTAAGACAATCAAGCTATAACTATAGAAAAATCTAAGGTATCTCTAAAGATACTTTGAACTCAGACAATTTATCTTTAATAAAAAATTTTGAAATTTTGATGTTAAAATTCTGAAATTATTTTGAGGGTACTACAGTATCACAGAATAAATAGAAGAGAAACGTAAATATAAAATGGGATGACAGGAACTACCCCCACAGTGCAGGATTTCAATGGAGGTGTCAGTATCAACCCATGACTTAAAATATATGTATACATGCATACATATTTTCCAGTCCTTTCTACAAGAAGAGCCTAGAAACAATGTAACCTGAGTAATGACAAGCACACTTAATGTCCAGATCTTGGTTTCTAATTACCTTCTACTAAAATGAACCAAATAGCTAATTCCAGATGTGGAACAGAGAAAGTACATTATGCCAGGAAATGAGGACATGCTTAAACACAAATAAAGTTATATCAAAAGGACAGAGATGTCTGAATAAAGGGGTCTCAGCTGTCAAATTGTGCAAATTTAATCAAAATGATATAATAAATGGATTCTAAAATATTGAATTAAAAGTGATCTCAGTTGACTAGATGAGAGAGAAACAGCAACAGAAAAGAAGGGGCTAAAAAAACTGAGGAGAGGTAAAGTTCTTCCGTACAGAATGCCTGTAAATACATGTTGAAAGAATGACAAAAGTAGAAAGCCAACATCTTATTTACCCCGTATTATACATGACTCAAGAAAGAATCATCAGTAAATGCACAACAAACAATTAGGGGAAATCTTATCGTGGAACAAGATATTTCTATTAATTCAAGTTGCCACAGGCCTTGGAAAAGACTGGCTCATATGTAGCCATGGTAACAAATAGCATCCTGAATCAGGGTAAAGTCTATTTAAGGGGCACTTCCTAGTCAACCAATCAGTAACAGCCTTTTATTGGTAAAAGTCAGCCAATCAGAAACAGACTTGCAGATCTCTAAATGCCAATTAAGCAACCTGGCCTCCCCCTCAGCCAAATCAACATGTATCTACGTGTTTCACTTAATTCTGCAAATCTACTTAACTCCATACTTTTCTCTTGAATCTACTCAGACTGTTCTAGACTTGCACAGTTCTCCTTTACAATAAATTCAGCTTTCCCTTTGAATTTCAGATAATGAGTGGTGAACTGCAGTATCACCCCACTACAAAATAATTAAAAAGAAAAAAAGTGTATCTTTTACAGTGGAGCAATCTGGCAGTCATCAAGTAACCAAAGGGTCAAGCTTGGCATTGTCAATAGTATTTCCTATAGCCTGACAGGGTGCCTTCTGACATGATGCAGAGGTAGGAAGACAACATAACCTATTTGGTGTCCTTGCCAAAAATGCTTTAAATGAACTGAACCAGGAGAGAACAGAGATGGATCACGATAGTGGGCTGTTGCATGGGACATCTGGCTTGGAATCTTCAAATAACTTAATGCTATGAATATCCAAATAATTTAAACAATTGTAATATATTTTAAAATATTTAATAACCAAATGCAATTTATGAATCATGACTGTGTCATGGAGGGAAAAAGAAAGGCCAACTGAAAAAAACTGAATATGGAAAATATGATATCACTGAACTAATGGGAATTTTCCTGAGTGCAGAAGTGGGGTTAGTTGTGTGGGCACACTTCCTTACTCTTGGAAAATGCATGCTGAATTATGTAGGAGTAAAGTCTCCTAACATCTGCAGCGGACTACCGTTTGTTAGATAGTTTGGCACAAAGGAAGTGTCTTTAGAGATATGACAAGGATCTATCAAGATGTCAAAGTTAATGAATCTCAGTGAGAGATAAACAGGTGATCACTGAACTGCTCTTTCAACTTTACTGTGCTTGAAATTGTTAAATTCTATTTACTTTTATTTTGAATATTATATTCACATATACCTATGGAATTTCTTAGGTATTTTCCCTCAGCTTCAATTTCTCACTTACAGCAAAAATAAAGGTGTTGTACTCTATTATTGTAAGTCAGCTCGTAACTTTCTTGGCAGAAAGAGTGGTCCAAATAAGCAAAATTTAAAATATTTAATCACAAAATAATTTTCCTCTACATAAAAAAGACAAATGGTTTTCTGTGAAAAATAGTCAAGAATAGATTCCTTTTGAAGTTTAAAATTTTCCAGTCTTCCAGCTCCATCCATGTCATTATCCTCAGCAAAAACACACAGGAACAGAAAACTAAATACCACATGTTATCACTTATAAGAGGGAGCTGAACAATGAGAACACATGGACACAGGGAACAACACAACTGGTGATACAGACAGGAGGCAAGAGCCTGGCGAGGGCTCTACCCTCAAGTCTGGACCCATCCATGAACTTAAATGCAACAGGCCTACGTGTTTCTGTGTCAGAATGTTGTCTTTTCCAAGACCACTCTGACATGCCCTGCCCACTATCCTGTGCCCATAAGGATCCCAAATCCCAGGCTCTAGGAGAACAGCAGCAGGGTGACAGAGCAGAGAAGGAGAGGAGAGAAGAGAAGCAGAACCTGAATGTCGAGAGGACAGGAGGCAGCTGGACATCGGAGACTAGGTTGGAGAGGAGTTTGGCCAGGGAGGGCCGAACTCCATGGGCAGATTATCTTCCCACTCCATTCCCTTTCCAGCTCCCCATCCTGCTGAGAGCCATCTTCATCACCCAGTAAAATCCTCTGCATACACTACCCTTTAATCTGTTTGCGTAACCTTATTCTTCCTGAACGCTGGACAAGAATTCAGGTGTGGGAACCCAAAAAGGCTGTCACACTGACTCTTCACTGAGCTGGTTAACACTCAAGCTGTCTGCAGATGGCAAAGCTGAAAGAGTGTTGCAACACACTTGGCCGCTGCCATAGGGCATGCCCAGGGCCTGCGCCTGCCAAAGAGCAGCAGCCAGCAGCTCCAGAGTTCGCTCACTCTGGTTCCCACGCTCATTTGCTAGCAAACTCCTGTGCGAAGTGGCCAGTGGTGGGATGACTGAAATAAGCAACTTCAGTTCCCACCTGCAAAGTGGAGCCCCTCTGTTTCACGGGAGCCTGTCAGTGGGGCGGAGAGAGGAAGGGCATCAGGATGAATAGCTAATTCGTACAGGGCTTAACAGCCAGGTGGTGGTTGAAGGATGCAGCAAACCATGGCATATGTTTACCTGTGTAACAAACCTGCACGTGCTGCACATGTATCCCTGAACTTAAAATGAAATTAAATTTTAAAACAATAACAACAAGAGTTATAAGTGTGAGAACAACAACGACAAAAATCCTCTGGTATTTATCACAAGGCATTTTGCCTCCGTTATCAATAAGACAGCCTAGAAGTCCCTGAGAGGACAGAAATCTTTCCAGATCCATCAGAGAAACAGAAGTCACATGAAAGCATTCCTACAGACACAGGAAAATGCTAAGGGTACCTTTGGACACTGAGGACCTTCCTGCCAACAGCCACACTGACAGTAGCCTTTGGTGTCTCACTGAGGAGCCCCTAGTGGGAAGCCAGGCTGTAATCTGTCAGAAGAGCACATGAGCAGAGGCTGCCTCACTGGGTAAAATGTAGCTAGTCACTACATTCTCGGAAGGGACAGTGACCTCCCACAGACAAGGTGAGGCAAGACAGTGGGCACCACAAATGAAAAGGCAGGCATTGAGTGGTACCCAGAGGAAAGTCTCTGCCCTGGAGCCAAGCAGGAGCTGCTAGAGAAACAAGCCATTATCAGAGGGTAATATTCTACCCTGGTGTGAGCGCAAGCTGGGAAGAAAACCAACTACCGGCCTGAGAGTGGGAGGTGATGTGGACTGCAGCTGGCAGGAAGGCTGCAGAGCTCAGTGGAAGGCAGGAGATCCTGCCCCTGCCCCTGGCACAGAACACAAACAGCACCACTTGATGTGGTCGGAGGAGGGGGAAGGAAAATCTCTAGGTTTACAGGATATGAACTGCAAGCAACTGAGGGAATTCGTCCAGGGAGGAGGAAAGACAGCATTAACATTAGTATTTATGGACTTACAGAAAAGAAATGCATTTCAAGAGCAACCCCACCCCAAACAGAACTAACCACCCAATAAACATCACGGCTACTGTTACAGACCTGATTCTGCTTTGGAAAACAAACTACAAAGAGAAGGTTGGCCTTTAATTAAAAACTATATATATATATATTTTTTTTTTCTCACAGAAATGAGAAATTTTAAGAAAACTTACCGAACACAAAAACCACATTAGACTCTTCTATAATTCTCATAACAATAGAAACTTAACAGTAATGGAGCTTGTATTTAAACACTTCATAGGCACCAGAGACAGTTTAAGCATTTTGCATATATTAACTCTCATGATCCTCATTATAATACCACTGGGTAGATACTACTACCAATCATTTGAAGCATAAGGTAACCGAAGGAAACCTAGGTTATTTAATTCCCAGGGCTTGCTCTTTAAGACAGCTGAGTTTAGATTCACATCCAGGCCCTCGGCTGCAAAGCTCGTATTCCTCAGCCCATAGATGCTGCCTTCAGGTATGAAAAATCACCTTTGCCTTCAGGAAATAAGCCTCCCATTTTTAAGTGAACACTACAGCTGAAATAGGAGGGAAGGCAGAGGAATCTGGAGCTGAGACAAAGGAGTGGGGAACACACTATGGGTTCAGGGGACCTATCCACAAACCTGTTGGTCTCTACCTCTTTACACTGTTAAAAAATTGACTACATGCAAGAGCTTGAATTTACATGTCCTATATTTGCTGATATTTAATTATGAATAATTAGAACTGAGAAAATTCCAAAGTATTTATTCATTTACTTAAACCCGCACGTTAGACATAATATTTTAATAATCCTATTTTCTTTTTTGAGACGGAGTCTCGATCTGTTGCCAGGCGCCAGGCTGGAGTGCAGTGGCGCGATCTCAGCTGACTGCAACCTCCGCCTCCCGGGTTCAAGTAATTCTCCTGCCTCAGCCTCCCGAGTAGCTGGGACTACAGGCGCATGCCACCACGCCCAGCTAATTTTTTTTTTATTTTTAGTAGAGACGGGGTTTCACCATGTTGGCCAGGATGGTCTCAATCTCTTGACCTCCTGATACACCTACCTCAGCCTCCCAAAGTGCTGGGATTACAGGCATGAGCGACCGTGCCCAGCCTAATCATATTTTCTAAAACAAAAAGAGAATTAATGTGAAGAATGGCACTGCTATACAGTTTTGCAAATCTCTAATGAATGGCTTGACAGAAGACGACTGCATCCTTCTTTCTCCTTCTGTATGCAGTCTATAATGAGATGTCTTCTGGCTCAAGCATAGGAAGAAGGTGGCCTCATATAGACATGTAGTTGGAAAGGAAGTACTTCCTAAATTCCCAAAGGTCTTCGGTACCTTCAGGGGCCCCAGGATGAATGGTCTAGAGAAATTACTCTAGAGGTAGAATACTTGGACTTGAAACGTGGCTCTGCCGCTAAATAGCTGTTTGGTCTAGATCCATTACATACAGATTATCTCATTCTCTCATCTATAAAATGGAGATACCAACAGGACTCACCTGATAGGTTTGGTCATGAGTGTTAAATATTTGTCAAATGCCTAATACAATCTCATGGCATACATGTTATATATTAAATACATAAATGAAATGAGTTGGCTTTGCAAGAAGCATCTATGCCACAGAGTAACATCTCTATACTGAATTGTACGTTCTCACTGCTGAGACAATGAAATTGATCACTTGAGTGAAAGTGATCAATTACACCCATGTTAAAATAGGGATAGTTCTAACTGGGGCTTCAGTAAACTGAGAAATCAATTGAGATACATACTTCCTAAGAGTTAAGAAAACAATCACTGGAATCTCTACTCTTCTGAGGCTGGATAGCTGCATCCTAACTTTTCATGTTCAAAGTCATGTCAGAGAGGGGAAATTCTTTAATGTAATTTCTGTTGCATTTTCACTATAAAAACATGTCGAGAGATTGTTAAGCTGACAAATTCAAAGGTATTTATGAATGACAATAAGTAGGTAAATAGTTATAAAGGCTCAAGAGTCAATGTTATCTTAGGGTTAAGTTAAATATATTATTACTTTTGCAAATTTTTATCTATTTCATTTTTAAAAATTGATAAAGTTCATTCAGGAGGTGATTTGAGAACTGAACACAGAATTTCTTGTAGATATCTTTCTTACGTTATTTCTATATGTCATGCAATGCATGTATAATTCTTCCATCCCATCCCTAAAACTTATTCTTAGACATTTTATTCCCTCCTTCAAATACCAGTTGTCTTCTAAATAGCAACAGAATTACAGGATACTAGTAGTTACTTCCTCTGTCTCTCTGCACCCACCTCCTAGAGCCACAGGCAGGTGACCCACTGATATTACTGTGGCTTTTTTGTTCTTCATCAACAGTCAAAGGATGGTGTTCAATGTAATGACCTAGCTACCTGGAAATTTCCATATATGGCTTACCATATTCAAGGAATTAGAATATTGCAGAAAGCATTTTATATGAGAATTATATCAAACATAACCTAGCATGTAAAACTGCACCACATCATATTGAATACAGTATATTTTGTGACTCAGAAGACACATTACAGTTGTGCCACAATCCCCAAGAGATGTCTTTTCAATATTACCCATATTCTGGAAACATGTAAAACTAGCAATTGGTAGTATAAAAACCAACTTAGGTGTTCAGTAAACAAGTTAGTCAGAATGTGATAACACCCCTGTGCTTCTAGAACCTTACTGTTTGGTTCATCATGACACTCCTGCTCTCTTCATTTATAAACTTGGGAATAGCATTCTGTACCTTCTTCAAGGGTGGCCAGGAAGATACAGTGAATTTTTAAAGCCTGCCTATGCAGTTCCATGAACTTGTTTGTGATAGTAGACTAGGAAAAGAAAAATTAAAAGAAAGAAAACTCATTCAAAAACACAAGAAAATAAGTATAAATATTTAGCTAATCTCAGGATCGATTTTGCACAAAAGAACAGGAAATACTCATAAATGACCAAATTGACATAACTATGATGAAATTTCTGCATGTTAATAACATCTTAAACTGAAGAGGCTGGGGCCAAAACAGGAATGATATTTACAACAAATATGATAGGTAGAGGGTTAGTTCCTAAAAGATCTCTAACATATTGGGCTTTAAAAAATATTCCAGTAGAAAAAGCAGTAAAGCACCTTAACAGAAAATTTATTGATAAAGGTAATATATAAATATGTTTAAAGACTGACTCCATTAGCAATTAGATAATAAAATGTAAACAATGAGATACATAAAACTTATCAACTTGGCAAAGGTTAGGCCAAAACAAAAAACCTAATTGTTAAAGTTTATGAGATGTGTACCCTCATACAATGCTAGTATACAGTAACTTTGGGAATACTCATCAATATAAACACCACATAACATTATAGCAAGTAAGTGATTCCAGTTTAAGAATATTAGCAGAAATATGGCCAAAGATCCATATCAAAATATTTATTACATATACGTCAAAAAGTCAGTAGTAACTAATAAATTATAGTAAATCCATGTGGCACAATATTATACCATTGTTAAAAATTTAATTTATACACAGGCCAGGGACAGTGGTGCATGCCCGTAATCCCAGCACTTTCGGAGGCAGAGGTAGGCAGATAGCTTGAGGCCAGGGGTTCGAGACCAGCCTAGCCAACATGGTGAAACTTCATATCTATTAAAAATAAAAAAATTAGCCAGGCATAGTGGCCTGTAATTCCAGCTACTCAGGAGGCTGAGGCAGGAGAATCACTTGAACCAAGGAGGTGGAGGTTACAGTGAGTGCTGAGATGGTGCCACTGCACCTGGGCAACAGAATGAGACTGTCTCAAACAAACAAATTATTTTATATACACATTAAAACTTCAGAAAAATGTCAACAATGAAGTAGGTTAAAATCCTATTATAAAGTCTTTTTCTTTTCTAGAGAAACGTGAGAACAAAGAAAAAAGTGGAAAGAAATGAACTACAGTTTTGGCACAGGTTACTTCTGGATAATAAGATGATAGATGGTTTTTCTTTTGTACAGTGGGCAGATATTCTTATGATTAGAAAAAGTAAATGAAAGGTTTACAAATGTGTTACACTTGATATAAACTAGATTGTTGTTTCATAGATATAATTTAAACAAAAACATTTATTTAGTCAAGCAATTCATTAACTGGTTACTAGTAGATTGCATTAAAGATACCAAATAGTAGCCAGCCATGGTGGTTCACACCTGTAATCCCAGCACTCTGGGAGACTGAGTCGGGCAGATCACAAGGTCAGGAGTTCAAGACCAGCCTGACCAATAAGGTGAAACCCTGTCTCTACCAAAAA
The DNA here is from genome assembly GCF_048565385.1 of Saimiri boliviensis. Classification (NCBI taxonomy): domain Eukaryota; kingdom Metazoa; phylum Chordata; class Mammalia; order Primates; family Cebidae; genus Saimiri; species Saimiri boliviensis. Next base: position 50,782,465 of record NC_133456.1, read on the forward strand.
AGCAAGTATTAGGTGGGTGTGGTGGTGTGCACCTGTAGTCCCCGCTACTTGGGAGGCTGAGGCAGGAGAATCGCTTGAACACAGGAGGTGGAGGTTGCAGTGAGCTGAGATCACACCACTGTACTTCAGCCTGGGTGACAGAGCAAGACTTTGTCTCAAGAGAAACAAACAGAAACAAAAACACCAAACAAATAGTTTGAATATATTTACAGTTGGCCCCCGAACAATTAAGGGGCAAGTGGTTCTGTACCACTCCCCATCCGCATAGTTGAAAATTCGCATAACTTAATTTCCCCAAAACTTAATCACTAGTAGACTTCTGTTGACTGGAAGCCTTACCAATAAACACTTGATTAACATATATTTTGTTTATGTATTATGTATTATATTTTTAAAGTAAACTACAGAAAATAAAATATTAAGAAAACCTTAAGGAAGAGAAAATACATTTACAGTACTGTATTGTATGTATTGATACCCTAACTTTACATCATCTTTTACACAATAAATCATCTAAAATTGTGGGTACATATCAAGTAATTTAACCTTTTCTTGTAATGTCATGACTTTTCTCTGCTTCTTGGAAGTACGTCCAGCATTACTGGTCTGGTGGCCCTTCGTATTAGTCCTGTGGTGTTATTCTAGGTTTATGGTCTTTGCATTAAACACAAAGAAAAATAAATGAGAACCATGAGAGATTACATTTTACTGTGAAACAATTTACTGGAGTGATCATCAACTCACTCAGAGATGATCAGTGTCATCAGGAGTTTTAAGCAGATACTCTCAACACTTGAGCTCACCACAATATTAATACGAGGTGGCTACAAAGTTCTTATGGCATAGTACTATAATTAATTTTATGCACTTATGATTTAATACTGCATCTTTATGTTTTATATTCCTCTCAACTGCAAGTTGTACCATGTCCAGACCGTGTTTGTGTGCTTAAGTTGATAAAACCTTGTTTATTTGTGTTTGTTTCATGGTACTAAATGATAGAACAGCCTAGTGTCTACCCATATTTTAAGCATTCATAACATATCTTTATTAATTTTTTTGATATTTCTAGCTACATAGTTTGAGTTTTTTCAAATTGTCACAAATGTCCAAAAATTTTTTCTAATGTGTTTATTGAAAAAAATCCACGGAAGTGGACCCATGCATTTCAAACCTGTGCTCTCCAAGGATCAACTGTAATTTCTTTTCTCCATAACATTTCGTAGTATCAGAACTGGGTTAATGCTAAATACCTACTGTGTACTGATTATACCAGGAGGCTAAGCTGTGGATGAAAGAGATTAAAAAAAGAAAGAGTAGTGTGATTTAAAACTAAATAAAAGAGAAGCATGTAGTCCAGAGACGGAGTCAGTCCTGGCCCAAACCTTTCCAGCATGCACAGGCTGAGCACTCCAAAATGAAGGTCTACTACTTATTGCTGAATTGCTGGTAGTCTCATTGCCCTGAGGATTGCAGAGATGACTTCATTTTCAAAAAATCCATTAAAATTAGTTCAAAGAGAAGGACACTAACATGGTGTTAGAGGGTCATTTTTCAATGTTGTATGTGGAGGAGAGAGACACGTACAGTAACTCCCATTCTGGTTAATGAGAGTTGAGCACTGAGACTCATCTAAACCCCCTGAGGGTTTAATTTAAAACCACTATGGCAAAGCAACTCTAAGCCATGAATGAACACCAGACTTTTGCACATACCTACCTCTTCCCAGGTACCAAAAACAGTAGAAATAGTAAGGGCTTGTTTTGTTGGGTTGGATTTTTAATACCATGCCTCATAGAAGAGAAAAAAAAAAAAAAGGAAAAAGGTTCATATCAAATGCCTGTAAATTTTTTGGTTTATTTTAAATCCAGTGTGTTATTTTAATGCCATTTTTAAATGAGTAGTTTAAAACTGGGTCTGGGTTTTTCCAGTTGCTATGTGATACTCACATGGAAATGCAGGAAGTTTTAAAAATTGCATTTAAGCTACAGTTTTACAAATTTAGGGCTACCATTATACAACGATCCTTCCCAGACCCAAGCCCTTAATCGATCTTAAGGTATCAGGATACTGGACAATGAAAAAATTATAATTATTATACCATGCTTCCAATATGCCAACTGTATTCATTCTTCTGACTTCCCTATCATGTGTTTTAATACTCTTAAAAGAGTCCAGGAGGCAGGCAAATATCTGTCTTTACAGCAGAAAATACCTTTATTTTCACATGAGCAAATGAAACAAAAAACAATAAATGACTTAAGTTTCCTCATATGGGACTAAAATACAGTTCTCCAATTCCCTGTCCAAAGCTCATTTGCAGTTTTGACAAGTACAACTGTTTTTTTACTCAACAGAGAGTAAATGAGGCAGTAGAGCCGCCGGTAGGCAGAGCTCTTTCTTCTCCCATGTACATTCAACAATGCAAGAAACGGGACTGGAAGAGCCTTGTAACCATTGTTTCCATGGTTTGAGTTCAATGGTAGGGTCAGGGAAGGCCTCTGTGTGTAAGTGATGACAAGGGAACAGGAACTGAAAGCAGAAAAACCAGGGACCCTGTGAAGGTCAGAGGGTAGCAGGTGAGGATCAGAGGGAAGTATGTGAGATTTTAAGTGTAAGAAATAGCACCAGAAGTTTGTTTGTTTGTTTTAAAGGCTGGAAGGCAGTGGAGCAATCTGAGCTCGCTGCAACCTTTGCCCTGCTGGGTTCAAGCAGTTCTTGTGTCTCAGCCTCCTGAAAAGCTGGGATTACAAGTACCCACCATGACACCTGGGTAATTTTTGCATTTTTTGTAGATAAGAGATTTTACCATGTTGGCCAGGCTGGTTTCGAACTCCTGACCTCAAGTGATCACCTGCCTTACCCTCCCGAAGTGTTGGGATTACAGGTGTGAGCCACCACGCCGAGCCAAAAATAACTGTAAATTCTTAATGCAAAGGAATAACCTGTTCTTGTTTCTGTATTTTTAAAAATCTATGTCAGCTGCATAGCAGTAGATGGCAGGATGGAGGAGTTGGGGGAGTGATAAACCAGGAAAACCGAGAGCTCACTGCACCCAGTTCAGACAAGATTTGGCAGGAGTAGTAGAGATGTTAAGTACCAGACACACAACATATTTTTGAGAAAGAGCCTCCATGTGCATTGGAAGGATGTTTTGAGGCTGTCAATTACACATTCTGGCATCATGTCCATGAGGAAGAATTCATAGAAAATGTTACTCATCTCTGGTGTTGTGTAGATTTCTGCATTTTTCTGAACAATCAGCCTATTTTTACCTTGAGAATGGATACTCTTTCCTTATGTAGGTTGGTGCTAGAAAGTTCAGGGCCAAATTTATGATCCATCTAATTTAGTATGTTTTCACATTGCTAAAGACATACCCAAGACTGAGTAATTTATAAAGAAAAAGAGATTTAATGGATTCACACATGGCTGGGGAGGCCTCACAATCATGACAGAAGGCAAAAGGAAAAATGAGAGCCAAGTCAAAGGGGAAAGCCCTTATTAAAAACAGCCAATCTTGTGAGACTTATTCATTACCACAAGAACACTATGGGGGAAACCACCCCCATGATTCAACTACCTCCCATGGGGTCCCTCACATAACACATGGCAATTATGGGAGCCACAATTCAAGATGAGATTTAGGTGGAGACACAGCCAAACCATACTGCTATCTCTAGCAAGTCTATAAATATTGTGTGTCTATTCGATGTCCTAACCTCACTTTTGGTCCATCTTACTTTCCTTTTACTGCTTCTTGAATTTTGTTTGCTTTCTTAGAAAAAATCACTTAATCTTACTATACTTTATCATAGTCGCCTTAAATCATTTTTTAAACATTCTAGGAAATAAATGAACTAAAAATGTCTAATGGCAATTGCCTTGATTACTGTAGAAATCATAAACTGGAAGAAGGTTTATTCAAAGGGATCACTGGAAAGAAACAGATCTACAAAAGGGCATATTATGTAAGGCAACCAGTAGGCATGAGAAGCCAAGATGATAAGGCTGTAAAAACATGACTACACTGAAGAAATTCCTAACAGAGCTGCCCTAGACTTCCTGAGGAAAGCAAGACAGTGGCAAATACAATCCTGGGAAATCAAAGCTCACCAGCTGATGAGGTATCAAACCCTTCCGTAAATTTCTCTCAGCTAAGGAAAGAGCCGATTTCATCAGCCTGGCTGGAATCCACATGGAAATCTATGAAAACTGTGCTGGGGATGGGAGGGGTTGAGTAGTATTCATGCTCAAACCACCTGTTACTTCTCTCTCTTTCAGAGTAGGCCACTTTGGAATGATGAATATTAGTTATGTCGCCAAGCATGTGTGCATGTGTGTTAGATACATAGAAATCCAGGTTGACACTGTCTTAACCACTGCAGCATACTTCCTGGTGTGAGAACTTGCCACATTACTCTACTTGTTAAAGAGGACCCTTTACAACCAACACGGTCAACCAGGGTCACTCATCTAAAAAACCAACATGGTCAACAAGGGTCACTCATCTAGCAAATATTCATTTAACAAATATTTACTGACCACCTCCTATGAGCCTGGCATTGCTCAGGCAGAGAGCATGCATTCATGAATAAACCAGAGAATAATCCCTGCCCTCACAGAGCTCAAATTCTAGTCAACCTGAGACACACACACACACACAAATAAATTGTATAGTAATTTAGTGTATAAATGCTACAAAGAAACGTCAATTGGTGAGGGGTGAAATTTGCAGTAAGATAATGGGAAAGCCAATTCTGTGATGTTTGTGCACAATTTGAATAGAGGTATGAAGTTGAGTGAACAGGGCATATGTAGCATTCCATGAAGAATGAACAGCTGCTGTTTCAAGGGCTATGGAGGCAGCAGTGTGCTTAGAATGTTCAATGAACAACAAGGAATCTAGTGTGGTTGGAGCAGAGCGAATGTGGGAGCTTTGACAGTTCCGTGTAGCTGCTGTAACAAAATTACCTTAAATTGGTGGCTTAAAACAACAGCAACTGATGCTCTCATGGTTTTGGAGACCAGCAACGTGACATTCAGGTGTCAGCAGGGCCACACTCCCTCTCTGTTGCTCGAGCTTCTGATGGCTGTCAGCATTCCTTGACTGGTGACCACATCACTCTAACGTCTGCCTTCATGATCATGTTGTGTCCTTTTCTCCATGTCATCTTCCTGTCTCACTCTTTCACAGACACTGCCACTGGATATAGGATTTGCCTGGCTAATCCAGGATGATCTCCCCACCTCAAGGTGAGATACTTAACTCACACATCCACAAAGACTCCTTTCCCATTAAGGTAGCATTCACAGGTTCCAAGAATTGAGATATGGACATCTCATTTGAGAGATGCCCATTCAAGCCAATACAGGAAAAGTAGTAAGAAACGAAATCAGAAGGGCCATCATCGATGGAAGTGGGTGGATGGAAGAGTGCAAGTAGGGACCTTGTTAATCACCGTGATAACTTTGGCTTTAGTTAGAGCAAGGTAGGAAGCCATTGTGGGGATAATTGGAGAAGTGACACAGATTCACTATGTTTAACAGGCTGCTGCCATGCAAAAAACGTCGGCACTGAAACCATGCAAACACACATTCAACATGTCATTCTGGCTGCTGCCATGCAGAAAACTTCCAATCGCATTTAATCCTTACAGTGATACTTTGTCAGCTTAAGAGCACGCCAAATTTAGATCAGAAATGAAAAACAACATGAGAAGAACCTATAGTAGACCTTCAGAAAATATTTGTTTACTAATTAAATGAATATTCCTTTACCTAACTATCCTGTTTTGAACCAAAATGAAAATTATCTCATAAATATTTATCAACCATCTAATATATGCAAGATTCTGACTCTAAGAATTAAAGCAATCACAATTTACCTAATGTGATGTTGACTGACAACCCTTTTTTAAAATTTAAGATTTACATCATATCCTTCTGTAAACAATAATTGAAGAATCTTGGCCGGGTGCGGTGGCTCATCTTGTAATCCCAGCACTTTGGGAGGCCGAGGCGGGTGGATCACGAGGTCAGGAGATCGAGACCATCCTGGTCAACATGGTGAAACCGCGGCTCTACTAAAAATACAAAAAATTAGCTGGGCATGTTGGTGCGTGCCTGTAATCTCAGCTACTCAGGAGGCTGAGACAGGAGAATTGCCTGAACCCAGAAGGCAGAGGTTGCAGTGAGCCAAGATCACACCATTACACTCCAGCCTAGGTAATAAGAGTGAAACTCCGTCTCAAAAAAAATAAAAATAAAAATAAAAATAAATAATTGAAGAATCTCAACTTAGTGGGACAAAGATGGGCTACCATTACATTCTTTGCCATCACTTTTCCAGCCACCCTATGTTGAATCCCTTTGTGGCCCTTTAACAGTATCTTGGGCAGAACGTGTAACTTAGTAGTCACTTTCCATAACTGCGAATCTCTCCATTTTAAAATTCTAGTCTTGGTTCTATTAAAATTTTATATCCTACCAAGCATAGACTTTAGATGCTACTGTTATGACTTACAGCTCTCTACAAATGTTTCCCCCATATGAGGGTAAGCTATGCTAGCGTTAAAGGCAGAGTGGTTTTAGGTAGCAAGTTGCCTGTCAATAGGTGACAGGTGACCAGGGCAGTGGCACATGCCTATAATTCCAGCACTTGGGAAGGCCGAGGTTGATTGTTTGAGCTCAAGAGTGTGAGATCAGCCTGGGCAACATGGTGAAACCTCATCTCTACAAAAAAATGCAAAAATTAGCTGGATGTGGTAGCCCAAACCTGTAGCCCCAGCTGCTCAGGAGGCTGAGGTGAGAAGATCACTTGAGTCCCGGAGTTTAAGGCCGAAGTGAGCTAAGGTTGTGCCACTGCATAACAGCCTGGGTGACAGAGTGAGACCCTGTCTCAAAAACACAAACACAAAACACACACACAAAGACAAAAAAAACAAGTGACAGGTAAGTGTCCCTGGTCTAGCTCCGAGTTCCATCTGCTGAGAGCCTCTGCAAATATGGTAGTCTCTGCATTGTTGAATTAAGGGACATGTCTTCTCTAGAAAGGTAGTGAAGTCTTGACCCCATTTGTTTCTGAGGATCCATTTACAAATGGACAGTCACATCTCCCTTTTAGGTCTCCTGGTGTTCCGTGATGCAATCCCCTCTCTGGATAGCCCAGGACCTCAGTTGGCCCTGCACCTACCTGAGCAACCTAGTGGTACTTGCCTGCTACTGTGATATTCACGGTCATATGCGGGAACCAGGGGACCTGCTGAGGTCAGTGCATCTGTGCTTCTTCAAAGGGCTACCCAAAAGGTGGGATAGTGGAGAAAAGTTGTTTTCATCTTTTTCCCAGGAACACTACTCCTCTTCAGTGACTTCTTGCTCTGCTACCACAGGCCTCTCCAACAAGCCTCCCCTGCCCCACCCTACATTCAGAAATACGCAAGCAAGAAGCAAGCACGCTTGTGCACTCATGTGCAATCCCAAACTCCACGGAGCACATGGGAAGCACTCCAAAAGCAACTGTACCTCCCTGCACTCCCATCTCATGACAGTGTCTTTGTCAGCCTGCTATTCTACAGCTTTGTAGCAACAAGATGGGGAACAAGATGCCAGTGTCATTTTGTGGAAAACAGCCCTGAGGGGCATGACTTTTGAAGCAGTAGGAGTAATTACTCGAGAAGAGAGAAGAAGAAAGCATCTCAGCACTCCTCATTTCGACTGTCGATCTTGGCCTGTACGAATCCTCTCCCTTTGCAGTTTGGGGATGTGGAGGTTCAATGAGGTAGGAATGGTTCTGCTGCTGCCTCTCAGTAATGTGGATGTGGGGAACGTCTGTCCCCAAATGTCAGCCTTCCTGCTTAAGCTTTCACTGTTCATTCCAGGGCAATAAGAAAAGTTTCATTCAACATCTGCTGCACTCCTAAACTTCAATTACATTACTGCAGATATGGCTCCATGAGAGATGGCTTCTAGGGTTATTTGGTCCCTAAACAGAACAGATAATACTAAGTAGTATTCTGGGCTTCTGCACGTGAAACACTCTAGAGTTTAATGTAATTCCTGCTGATTTATTTTTATCCTGACACATCTTATTGAGCAACTATTAAAGCAGTCATCTTTGGTGAATGGAAGGGTATCATGGCTTACTTTTAAAATGTTAGCACACAAATCTCTTGAACTGGAAATTAATCTTAAAGATAAAAAGAACTCTTGATAACATTAGGCATTTCGAAACCTATCAGAAAAGAGAAAACTTGGAGATCCAGATAAATGTAGCTCCTCCTGGACTCATCTTATCTCAGAGCAAATTATGCTGCTAGCCAAGTTAAACTGCCCAGCCCCAAATAGATGGCACTGGAGAGTAAAGCTTAAACCTTCTAGACTTTCACAACAAGTCACTTAAGTTGTTCATATTCTTAAATGATAATGAAGCTTACCATAAAATAATAAAGCTACAAACAGCAAAACGCCCATAAAAATATAAAAGGCAGAGTGAATATTTAGGAAGATATACCACTAGAAAGTGGGGCTAATGGGACAGGTTTCAACTCAAGGGAGTAACTTCTCAGGACGCCCACCCCACACTACGTAGATGCATGTAACGCATGTGAAGGCAACTGGAGAGAGTGAAATGAACAATGGAACGTGAATCCAGAGTCCTGGGTAAAGCCCAGACTCCCATGAACTAGAGCCATTACTGGTCTGTGCCTCAGCTTTCCCATCCAAACTGCTCATAGGCCAATGAGGATAGAATAATTGTTGTTTCAGCAAGTTTCTTGCTCTGCTGCCCAGGCTAGAACACAGCGTTACAACCACAGCTTAAAATAACCTCGAACTCCTGGGCTAACGAGATCCTTCTACCTCAGACTCCCACATAATTAGGACTACACATGCATGCCATCACACCTAGCCAATAAATGTTTCTTCTTATAGAAAAGGGTCTAGCTGTGCTGCCCAGGCTGGTCTCAGACTCCTGGCCTCAAGTGATCCTCCCGCCTCAGCCTCCCAAAACTCGGGGATTACAGGGGCACACCACTGTGCCTGGCTCAAACAAAGTATTGGTTCCAACAATGCACTGCTAGTCATAAAATATTATTTTAGTTAATTAAAAATATTGTTGTCATGTAAGAGGTCAGTTATATTTGTATAAATATACTCTCCACTGCCACAGCTACCCCCAACATATAATACGAAAGGGAAAGAAAGAAAGAACATTGCCTCAGTATCCTCCATACTACAGGTGAGCTTTCCCCTCAATCAGTGTTAGGAGGTTCTAAATTCAGTGTGAGAAAGATGACCATCCAACACAAATAAAGCCTTCTGCTGGTTTTAAATCATCAGCCAATCTACAACAATGCTTGACTTAATGGTCTTGAAGAACAAAGAACATGCTTAATCTTAGGGATGTAAGTTGCTTATTCCACCTGTTTTTCTCTCTTTAAAATCTGGGCTGTTACTGAGACGATGTGTACTGGCATGTCCATTCCTGTTATTAAAATACTGAAATACGGAAGTATTACTTATTACCCTTGCATGCTGCTCACCACCTCTTTGCTTCCTTCCCTAGGACTCTCCAGACCTCCCCACAATGCAGAAATTAATAGGCTGATGTCTGGCACAGCAGAGAGCTTTCAGGAACCACCTTTGACATTGGTCGGTACTATGTGTCATGCTAATTGTTACACAAAAACATAAATCCACTGCCTAAGACATATCCACCCATGTCCTGACCCCCAACTGTGGACAGACGCTAAACCAAAGCTCCTGAAAGATATTTAAATCCTGTGAGTAGAAATCTCACAAAGATAGTTTAGATTGCAAACTAGTACTGTAGAGGTTTTTAAGGATAAGTCCAATTTAGAATTTATGCCCAGAAGCTGTTTGCAAATTTATGGTTATTTTTTTCAGTTAATTAGTTTGACAAAGGAAATGGCAGCTAAGTAAATAAATTAGATCATTAATTTGCAATAAATATAAATTAATGATGCTAATTCTAAGAGTTGAACACATATACAAATTATGTATCTATAATAAAAATAAGGAATATACATAAGACTCTATTAGGAGAAGAAAGCTATCTTGACTCACTGTGTTGTAAAAATCCATGTATATGTACTCAGTGGATGTTAACCGTTTGGATACGTGCATGAAAATACAGAAGAATCAGTAACTACTGATGTTCAAACAAATCTATTTTCATTCCAAATGGAAATTAGGATATATTTTGCACTATTTGAGTTAATTACATGACACTTCTTATAAATAATGATGTATTATTATTCCATTCATTACTTCTAATTATACTCCTTAACAACTGCAAGGCCAGCCAACACCATGACCAGTCTTTTCCGTTGCTTAAAATCTGATGACTTGCATGGAAAGTAGGTCAAAAATATGCCCAGAATATAATGAACAGAGTTCAGTAATTGTTAACCATGACAGTTTAAAACTACCTGAAAAAGTTACAGTGGAAATAAATAGATATGGTGAACAGCTTTCCACATTACAGGATACCCATGACAGCAATTAATATGAGAAATATTCGAAGTGTTATCTTGATACATGTAATTCTGATTCTAACATTTGCTAGAATTGGAGAAAGTACATCCCTCATATCCCTCTCCCCGGACATAAACACACATTAACAGAATTATATTCTGTACAGATCGGCAGATTGTAAAGATATATTTTTCTGGTTGTAGAAGTGAGTCTATAGCCTTTGTGCAATTCTGAGAAATGTACCTGCTAAAAGTCCTGATCGAAATGCCAGTCGAATTTTTCTCCTCAAATGCATAACCAGGTCAGGCCATCCCATCCCATCCCGTTCACAGCAGGGTCTGGAGCTAGAAGGTAAACCCTAGTATGGAAGACAGGTCAAGATCAAGGAAAGACAGTTAAAACTATGTATTTAAGCAACAGGGACCTGGTGGACGACAAGGCTACTTCGTATGTGCATATCCTCACCAGAGAGCAGGCAGCAAGGAGCCAGGAGAGTCGAGAGGAAGAGAAGGCAGATAGCAGGAAGTAGCCTAGAGGAGGTCTAGAGACCAACATGTACATGCCTCAGGCACAGTGTTTCATGAGTATGTCACCTTCATTTTGAAGGGGCCAGGGCAAAGTGCACAAAGTTCACACATTTTTCTCCATCCAATTTCAAACTTTCCTTACACACATACAAAGTACCTGCTTAATTCCTTCAGTGTCGGGTACCAGCAATCCATCATTCTGTCTATGATAAAAAATAAAGATGTCACTCTCGGCTCCAGGAACAAAAAATAAATTTGGGAGAGGAAGTAACTAGCAAGGAGGGCTTCCCCTTCCCCTCTGGTGCCCATGACAGTTATTGCCTGCTGACCCTGTGTGCAGCCTGAGTCCTTCTCAACCTTGGCAGCTCGCTACCAATGGATCAGCTGGAATGTGAGATAAAATGTATTTGTTTCTACTTGTAATTCTTTAAATAGCGAGTCAAGATGGATGATGGTCACATAACACAATACCAAGTTTGTCTTACAATGGGAGTTGGCAGAATTCTCTGTGGCGGATTTTAGACACCGAAAAAAAGGTGTTGGTCAACTTAGAATGACGAAAGCATCCAATAACTTCCTTTGTTCCCATTGTCCAATGCCATCAGAAGCTGCTTCTAGTTGATGGCCATGTACTTTAATAACACAAGGGTAGGCGCACATCCATATGGAAACCTTTTCCACAGAAGGAGGAAAAAGAAAGCTCCAACTGAACAATGTCTTTGAACACAATAATCTGCTAAATGAAGTCAAGAAAAAAAAAAAGTGACCACAAGAAAACCAACTTGCCCCATTACAATTGACAACAAGATTAACTTTGAACATTTCTCCAAAAGCTTCTAAGCTGGCTAATATATAACAAGCACGCACAGAGCAAAGACGAGACATGTGCTGAGGGCAATTTTAAGAGCAAAAACCTATCTTTAGCAATAAAGATATTAAAATAGTGCTTGTGCTCATTTTACTCATACAGGAAGGTTTAAAAAGAAACTCTTTAGAGAAATGAAAGATCACTAATAACTGCAGTTTCCTGAACAATTAAATGAATTCACAAGATTACAACCTACTGAGGAAATGACAAATATTTCTGATTTTTATGGAAGGACTAAAAGGGCACTTTTATCTATAGCATCTATTCTGTAAGAATCACTGTTAAGTAATGAAGCTATTTTTATTATTTTTCTACTTATTTCAGGAGCGATCAACATGGTAACGGTCTGAAAATTGGGGAAACTTAACATTGCTCTTTGGAAAGTTAATATTCCGTATTAAAATACATTGGTCAGAGTTTTCTTTTTTACCTTTCGAAGTTGGATCTTAGAGCGCAGTGTGCATTGTAGCAAACTTTTATTTCTAATGTGTCAGCAGAAAGCGTCCTTTAAGTTACCTAGTCTAATTCTCTGACGAATACACTTTGTAAGGCTGTCCCTCCATGAATCATCCTCATGTTGTTTGGACGTTGTAACATTCTGTGTGTGATGGTCTTGTTTGGAAAAATCTGCTCTTTTTAATAACTGATTCAATAAACTGTTGATGAATGATTTGTAAAATGTAGTATGACCACTGGGCAAGGTTTCTGTCATTACACACCCTGTTCAATCCATCCACAAATGTTGCTGTGTCTCCCTCGTGTTGTAGCTCCTTATGCCATTCAGAATAGCAATGCAGAGATCAATACAGTCTCTGCTGAAAACAACAGAACATAACAAATGAGTAATTTTATTTACAATAAAAGCCCCAGTCCTCAAATGGATACCACTCATGTTTAAATTCATTTTCATGCTCAATTCAAGAAGAGAGAGAGACACAGCACAAAGCAAAGGGAGTGGGGTAAGGAGAAGTATTAACCATAATGGTTCAAATTTATGTAAGCCATGAACAATAGCTGGGCTGCACTGAGACACATGAATAATATGTTTGCTGCTGAATTCTGAATGTGTACTCTTCAAAATGATTCTATCACCAAGAAATTCTGAAAAGCAGTTTCCAGTAACAAGAAATTAATGGATTAAAGGCATTCTGACATATTTTTCTAAGTGCCGCACCACAGAAGCCAAAGCGTATTCAATAGGCTTTAAACAGTGTTGGTAAGGACCATAAGTGTTTACTTCAGGTGGGGACAAGGAGGGACTGAAGTAGCTGTTTCAAGAACGAAGCAAATCATCCTGCTTCAAAAGAGTATCTTTGGCCCCTGATTTGACAGTTCTTTTTCTTCCTCTGAAAGCTATGAAAAAGTCAGTGAGCAGAGTCATAAGAAATAAGTGTTGGGGTGGGGGCAGCAAAATGTTAGAAGAGACACAAGTTCAAAGATGACATTTACAAGCCTCTCATGAATGGCACACTCCCCAAAGGGCACCTGAATACCATTTTTAAGAAGAATTCATCAAACATACAAAGAAAACGTTCCATTTTACATGAAAATGCCAATACACTGCCCTTAAAACACAGATTGGTCCATTCACAAATTAACATGTTAAGAAATGGCAAAGAATCTTTTCCCATCTGCCATCAATTCATTCACCGCTTTTAGACTTAACTCTGTACACTCACACACTTGTAAACAGAATTGTAACAGAGAAAGGATGAAGGGAGAGCTGGGAAACTATAGCTTGGACATGATTCTAAAACATCTGGAAAAAAGTGGTGACGAGACTTGGCTTTGTGCATAGAAATCGGGAAGAGGTGGGATTTTGGCACACCCAAAGTGAGTTTCCCCATTCTGTTACCTGGAACAACGCATATGCTCCTGATGTTTCCAGTTTCACTTTAGATTCAGTCAACATAGTACATTGGGGTGCTAAGAAAAAAGAGATGTGCAAGAGCAGGTCCTGCCCATAGGAAGGAAAGCCAGTGCATAGAGAAACAGGGATGCACATACTTTGGATATGAGGCAGACTGGGCTGTATGGTCATGGTACCTGGAACAGAGTATGAACTCAATAATAAAGTACTGAATCAATCAACATGTGAGTAAGGAAGTGAGTGTCACTCACAAAGAGGACAGATTGTTTCTTTTCTGTTGTTGTTGTTTTCCCTGAGAGGGTGGGACAGTTACCAAAGCATTTCAGTTGAAATGAAAAGGATGGGGAGCATTTCCAGTTGAGGCGAGAGGCAGGAAGTGAAGTATGGTCAAGGAAGGGTACAACACATATTCAGGAAATAGCTGGAAAGAGGGGAGAATGACCCAGTACAATGAAGATCCTTAAAATCTATTCTAAGGAGTTTGGATTTTATCCTCGAAAATCAGATCTTCATTATTGGTTTATTAACAAGGGAAGAGAAGAATGGTATGGTTAGGGCTGTGGTTTAGAGTGAGTTATAGGCTGGGTTGGAAAAGTCCAGAGGCAGGGAGATGAACCACACCTAAGGGCTACACTAGGGCAGGCAGGATAGAACACTGGAGGATGACAAAAGCCCACGCCAGACATCTCACCGTCTAGGAAATGTCAGCGGACAGAACTAACCATGTCTTCCATCCTCAAATCTCAGGACAAAAGACTACAGTTTTCTGCAAGCAAATGAGTGCCTCATTAAGATGCATCTCCCAGCTGTAACATGGCAGAGTTTATAAAGGTAAAGTAAAATAAAAAGTTACAAAATCATCACATAGAATACATTATCTAGTGGCCCAGAGACTGTTTTAAACACTGCAGATGTGAATTAGCCTTACAGAATATACCGATTTTTAAAATGCTCTGGTTCTCACTATTCTCATAATCAGAAAGGGTTGGATTCTTCTTACTATCTTCCAAACAAACTGAAGTTTGTTAATTTTAATAAAATATTCTCCAAGCCCTTGGTCTTTGCTCAGATATATAGTAACTGATCAGGGTTCATTTCCCAGATGGCAACACCACTGCCATCCATAAAGAAACTAGTTGTCATTCACTACTTGTTCACTATTCACTACGGATATTTTCCTAGACACAGGTATTTCCGTGTAATTATTGAGTCCAAACTTATATATGCCCTGGTTTTACACATCACATTTTCCAAGTTTGTTAAAAGTCTGAAATATCAAGTTACTCTCAAGATATGAGTTAAAAAATTACAAAGCAAAGTTCATTCCATTATTAACCATCTTCAAAAGGGGCCGACGTGGCGAAACCCTGTCTCTACTAAATATACAAAAATTAGCCCAGTGTGGTAGTGCCCGCCTGTAGTCCCAGCTACTTGGATGGCTGTGGCATGAGAATCACTCGAACTTGGGAGGCAGAGGTTTTACTGAGCCAAGATCGTGCCACTGCAATCTAGCCTGGGCTACAGAGCGAGACCCTGCCTCAAAAGAAAAAGAAAAAAAGTGGTCCATTTCTATGACCTCTCATTTTCATAGTCCAGGGAATTAAGATCTGTTTGTCTAAAATCACATTTTCATCCCAGATCCCTTTAATTCTTTTCTCAAAGTCAATTAAGGCTGGCACCCAGAAAGAGATGGCATTTAAACCATATTCTTTTGACAACTGAATTTACAGATATTTTGCTTTAAAAAAAAAAAAATTCCCAAAGGAAAAAGCCCACCACAAACTTACAGCAAAATAAAATGTTTCTGTTATTCCAAGAAATTCCAGTCTTTTAAAAGAATTCAATACAAAATTAGCATTAAACTTAAATTGTTCTGTCTTCTAGGGACTTTCTAAATCATTCCAGCACTTTTTTTCAATAAACAGAAGAAAACAGTTTCCTTTTAGACTCATTTCATACATTTAAAAGAAGATTTTTAAATATTAAGAAAAACTTACAATTTATTTGTATAGAATTTTCATTCCAGAAATTTGGGAGTCTATAACACAATCACAATTATCTTTTGGTGCATGTTTTTCTTATTCGTATTTTTTTTCAGCATACAATAGTTATATGGCTAGGAAGGAAGATTATTTATAAAGTTCTCAAGCACTCTCAACATTTTCACTACAAAAAAATGTAGCTTACTCTGAAAAACCTCTTGGCATATTTGTACATTCAGAACTACTAAGAAATTCATTTTAAAGCAAAATCATGTCTCAGTGTGGAAAATACTTATTATCTGAAAATATCAAATTTTATTCCGTTGCCTTCTGCATAGTAAACTAACTTAAGGGGGAAAGAAAAAAAAATCCTGAAGAGTCAGTACAAAATTCATATGCAAACAATCAGGGGTGATACTTTCAACAACATAAAAATAACTTCCCAAGCATTTCACCAATACTTGTTATTCCCACTGCAAACGAATAAAGCTCCTGCTGAAGTCTATAGGAGGAAAGACTACAATTCAAGAGTTACAGGGAAATAAAACAGCTCTACCACCAATTACACCGGACAAAGATCTACAAGCTGGTATTTTTCCCAAAAGAAAATGCTATTTCAGGTTCCAATATTTTATTTAAAAAGTAAGTTTATATGTATAAATTTAATTAAAATGCACAACTTGAATGATCTCCAAGAGGTAAAGCAACAAAGTCGGTCTCAAATCCTCACCTATCTTACTTCCACATCACAAACGCACCACCCAATCTATTAAAATTCACAACAGACAAGCTGAAAACCAAGTGCCCGTGATATTCATTGGGCCCATTTTAGAAGCACCTATTTATTTACTCAGCTATGGTAGTGAAAAGGTCAAGCAAAAATTCACCGCCAAAGCCACGGTTGCTAAGCAACTCTCTTCAGAAGTTCTGCAACATTGATCAAGCATATTACTGGTGCCACCAACTGGATTCAGGATAAATGTGAGTAACATCTTACCTGGTGTCTCCAAAGTGGGAGGGAGATGGATTCTTTACTTACCTTTTAGGCCAATCTTGTATTTATATTCATTTGGCTGGTTAGGCTCAGAGGATTTTTACTTTTTCTCTCCAAAAAGCAAAAAAGGATACGTCCTGGTACCACAGGTTTCCTATTCACAAGAGCGAAGGACAGTTCCGTCTTGAGAAACACCACAGAAGGCTTGATGAGATGTTGGCCGAATCTGAATGACATTTCGTCAACTGTTGAAGTCCAGAAGAAAAAAACAATGGACAGTTATAAAATTAAAATGAGAAACTCAGTTCATATACCACCTTAGAGAAGCACATTTCATTACTACATATTCGTAGTTGCAGAGAGGATGCCACTCAAATTGTTCCTCATTGAACGCTCGCCATGATGCATTCTAGGCAAGTCTTCCTAGAATACTCCTACTCTACCTACCAGTAGAGTGGACTATTCTCTCTAATCTAATCCTTGATTCGAGTTAGTAATTTTCAAGCAGAAGTTTGCACATGGACAATAAAACAGCCTTTCCCCTTTACTCCCTCAGCACTTCACAGTGCTACCTTAACTCAAATCCACAAGGTCCTATTTGTCAGATACTTATTTTTACCCATCTATTTTGTCATCTCTGCTAAGCTAAAAATTTTCATTATTAATTATAAATCTTATAATTCTTAAATGCTTCTCTCAAATGGTTTTATTTTTATTCATATAACAGCAATTTAGAACAAGTACAAACACTGTCTGACCTCGCCTACAATTACAAAAATAAGAACACTCCGAGAGAACTATTCCAGTAAAAACTCCAAAATTCAGGAGAAAAAATTCTTAAAAAAAGAAGGAAGAACCAAAATGGAGTTCAAAACTGGAACAATTCCTGACTGTGACAGAACCACAAAGCCGCAAGGTACCTGAAATGTTCTGCGTCCTCCTTTTGAGGGAAAGCCATGGGTTGGGGGGAGGGGGTGGGCAGACGATGGAGGCTGAAAGGAATTTGGCACATGGCAAGCTAAGACAAGCCAAATCCATCTAGCACCGAGGAATGACTTTTCAATCAGATAAATGCCAACACGTGACAAAGTTACTTTGTGAATGACTAGGAAGCACCAGCCCTAGTACTAAACTGATGAACATGGATCAATCTATGGAAAAACAGAGAAAGGAATATAAAAAGGATGAAATTAGAAAATAGTGGGCTCTTTGTGATACTATACAATATATATTTGTCTTTCAACCCCATTTCCTGGCATGCAACTTCTAAAATCTGTAGAAACCCCAAAGTGATGACTTTTCGTATGCTAATGATTGACTGGTGGCTGGCAGCCTCTAAGGGTCTAGGTTGCTTCAGAATGGGGCTGGTCACAAGGAGGACCAAGGCAGGATAACAAGGCTGGAACTTTCAGCCCCACTCCTCAATCTCCCAGGAGGACAGAGGGGCTGAAGGTCAAATTGATCACCAATGGTCAGTGGTTTAATAAGTCACGCTTACATAATGAAGCTTCTGTAAAAACCCAAAAGAACAAGTTTAGGGAACTTCTGGATAGCCAAACGCACGGAGGTTCCTGGAAGATGACTCACCCTAGGAGAGCATGGAAGCTCCACGCCCCTTTCCCCACACCTCACCTTATGCATCTTTTCATCAGTATCCTTTGTAATGTTTGCTGTAATAAACTGGTAAACTTAAGTATTTCCCTGAATTCTTTGAGCTGCTCTTGCACATTGATTGAACTCAAAGGAAGGACCATGGGGTCCCTGATTTATAGTCAGTTGTAAGTTCCGGAGACCCCGACTTGCGACTGGTGTCTGAAAATCAGGGGCCAGTCTCCTGGCACTGAGCCCTCAACCTGTGGGATCTGAGGCTATCTCCAGGTAAATAACATCCAAATTCTACTGAACTGAATCAAAGGACATCCAGCTGGAGTCCAACGCTTGGTGTGTTGGCAGAAAAAAAACCCACGTATTTGGTCATAGTAGTATTCACTGTTGATTTTTGTGTGAACGCAGAAGAAAAACCTGTTGAGTATATTTTTTTCCTTAGACTATTTTATAAAGCACATGAATAATGCATGATTGTTTAATGAGTCTAATATTCTTAATGACACACAAAACATAGAGCTGTGCAAATGTCGTTTACTATGGAAGCACCCCACAGCCAGAGCTTTACACAGTTCAGGTACTAAAGAAATAAGACGGGAAGGTTTGCCCCAGTGATACAGATACTGGTTCTTAGAACATTTACAATGAGTGCTCATTAAAACTGAAGGGTCAGTAAAGATGTTGAAAATCATCTAGCCCAACAGTTCTCAAGGTGAGGTCCCTTGACAATAGCATCAGCATCAGTTGGGAACTTATTAGAAATGCAAGTTTTGAGGCCCCACCCCAGACCAACTGAACCAGAAACTTTGGTCCCAGCAATCAAGACTTCCACAGCTGTCCAAGTGATTCAGAACCACTGATCAAAGTCAACTATCCTCTTAATCCTTGGGCCCTTTCCTACAGAATTCCTGCCAAATGGCTAGCTAGCATATATGCTTGGATACATCCAGTGATGGGAAGTTCACTACCCATTCCTCCTAAGAAAGTCAACTCTACAAATAACATAGTTGCTCTTCCCACCAAGTCTATCTGGTTTTCATGGCTTTATTATTTGGGATCATATAAAATGAGTATCATGCAAGTGACAGTGCCTCAGATATTTGGGGTTAGCTATTCTTCATTTTTCCTTTTCTAGAATAAACACAGCAAACCACAGCAACCATTCTACAAATAGTATTGATTCAAGTGACCTGTGGTTATTTCCCTCCCCCGAATCTACTTCCTGTAGTCTTAGCCACACCACTTTGATTTTGCTTTTTATAACACCCCACCATATTATGTATGTGGGACTATTCCTACTACTGGGTTCGGGGAATGGGAAAGTAACTCCAGCACCCACAGTCCTTTGACATACGATTGGTTTGGAAGTGGACGCAGGACCCCAAATGATCCAATCAAAGGACATTCTTCCAAGGAACACTGCTGATAGTAACAAGGCCACTTTCTTTCAGCTGAGTTGTCAAGCTGGTAGACTATGAACCTGAAACAGCTGTGAGTTTTCCTAAAAAGAGTTGGCTTGCTATGAAAGCCAACACCGAGGCAAAGACACCGAAGACATAGAGATCCATACCTGATAACACTGTCTGAGCACCTGGATCTAGCATTCCAGGAAGAAGTCATGTCCCTGAAATTTGTTTTCCTTTCAGGATTATGGGACAGAGTTGACTTAGCACAGGCTCTAGTTGATGAGCTGCTGTTATCACGAGCCCATGAAAGCCTCTTCTTTTTGTTTTGACTTTTCTTATTTTCCTTCTTTTCCTCTATGTCTAGTTCCATTCCTTCCTTTCCCACCACAGGAATTCACTTTTTCACAATTAATGTATTATTTAGAATCCTCTTTACATATTTGTATACATACATTTTACTTGTCAAAAATATATAGGGCCCTTATACATGGTTTTAAAATTTGTATATAAATTGCAGGTTTTAAATCTGATTCTTCTGTATTCTCTCAACATTGTTTTAGAAACTCACCCATGTTCCTATAAACAACTCCTTCTCACTGCATTCACTGTAGTATTCCCTGTCCATTCCTCTAGTACTACACAGCTAGCTTGATTACAACCTTTTACAAGCTACATTGTGACTACCATTCTCATACATGTTTCCCTGGATTCCTATCCTAGCATCCCCATGGTAGGATTCAGGTCGTATATACTTACTTAGATTTTCTAAAATACATGCACTGGCTTGCATGCCTGCCCAGCAGCAATACATGAGGATTTCTAATTTCCTACATCCTTACCACCACTTGCTAGGGTACTTCCTGCTTTCCAAGCTTTTAATTATTAAATGGTAAAACGCTGTCTCTTCCTTTTACTTCACTTGTCTCTAACAGCGATATGTGTGTATATGCATGTTTCTCCTTCTATGAATTGCCAATTCCCCCTATACTTTGTCTTCTTTTATATTGCTCTCCTCCCTTACATTTTATAATTTTCTAGAGTCCCTTGTATGTTCTAAATATTGATCATGGTCTATTAAATACTACAATTATATTTTCACCATCTGTTAATTTCTCTATTGTTCCCTCCATTGAACAGAAATCATTCATTTTGATGTATTCCAAATCCATCAATTTTCTTTTTATAGTTTGCGCTCTGCAAATCTCACAGAACAAATCCCTCTTTACAAGGTTGCAAATATATATATTCCTATATTTTCTTCTATCAACTTTATATTCTCATTCTTAACATTTAACTGTTTACTCCACTTGGAGCTTTGTTTATAGTATGAAGTACAGAAACAGATTCATTTTTCTCTTTTTGTCAGCCAATTGTCCTAGTTCCAATTCCTGGGAATGATTACACTAAGTTCCCACATATACACAGGAATAAGTCTAGACTCCTGTCTATTTTGCTTCAGAGCCAGATGCTATAGAACAGAGGTCACACTTTTGTGTGTGTGTAAAGGACCAGACACAGCAGGCCACACAGTGTCTGTTACAATCACTCAACTTTGCCATGGCAGCATGAAAGCAGCATGAGTAGGTGTGGCTGTGTATCAGTAAAATGTTATTTGAAAAAACAGATGGCAGCCCAGATTTGGTTTATTGGTCGAATTTGCCAACTTCTGCTGTATACTGTTAATGTCTTAAGAAAACGGAGATCCTCTTTCTGTATTTATTATCTCATACAAATTTTAGCCTCAACTCCACCCCTTTCAAAAAAAAATTCTTTCTTAGATGTTGATCAGACTGAATTTAAGAGGGAATGTGACATCTCACAATATTCAATGAAGCCATTTATGAATGCTGCATTTATGTTCTTTAGTACCATAATAAAACTCTTGTAATAGAGTTTTAAATTTCCCTTATATGTTTTATGCATTCTATCTTAGATTTATTCCTAGATAGCTTTTAGTTTATGTCACTATTATAAATGGCATCTTATTATTGTCCTAGTTTATAATTAGTAACTCCCAATATAGCAGAAAGCGATTGATTTTTATATGTTCTTATAGCTGGCAATCTAGCTGAACTCTTGCATTGCTTCCAATGGTTTCAGCTGATTCTCTTTGTTATTATATCTATGATTTCACTTAGAAATAATGACGATCATCTCTTTCATTGCAATTTTCCTATTTTTTGTTTCTTTGTCTTTCTGTGGTCAGGTATCTGGTAACGTGTTGAGAAGCACAAGTAATATAGGCATCCTTGTCTTATTCCTTGAACTTAAGAGGGCTGAGGTTAAACTTTACATTTTTTTTTTCTATTACAAATGATGTCTGCTCTAGATTTTTATTATTTTTTCAATTGTACTTTAGTTTCTGGGGTCCATGTGCAGATCATACAGGATTGTTGCACGAGTATATACATGGCAAACTGGTTTGCTGCCTTCATCCCTCCATCACCTGTATCTGGTATTTCTCCCCTCGTTAACCCTCCCCACCCTCCCCATCCCCTGCTGTCCCTCTTCTAGCCTCCCCCAACTGACCGCTCTATGTCATGCTCCCCTCTGTGTCTACATGTTCTAATTGTTCAACACCTGCCTATGAGTGATAATATGCGGTGTTTGGTTTTCTGTTCTTGTGTCAGTCTGCTGAGAATGATGGTTTTCCAGATTCATCCATGTCCCTATGAAGGACACAAACTCATCATTTTTTATGGCTGGATAGCATTTCATGGTGTATATGTGCCACATTTTCTTTATCCAGTCTGTCTTTGATGGATATTTGGTTTGGTTCCAGGTCTTAGCTACTATAAACAGTGCCACAATGAACATATGTGTGCATGGGTCTTTATAACAGAACAATTTATAATTCTTTGGGTATATACCCAGTAAAGGGTCAAATGCTATTTCTATTTCTAGGTCCTTGAGGAATCGCCACACTGTCTTCCACAATGGTTATGCTAATTTGCACTCCAACCAATAGTGTAAAAGCATTCCTATTTCTTCACATCCTCTCCAGCATCTGTGGTCTCCAGATTTTTTAATGATCGCCATTCTAGCTGGTGTGAGATGGTATCTCAGTGTGGTTTTGGTTTGTATTTCCTAATGACCAGTGATGATGAGCATTTTTTTCGTATCTTTGTTGGCCTCATAGATGTCTTCTTTTGTAAAGTGTTCAAACCCTTCACCCACTTTTGAATGGGTTTGTTTTTTTCTTGTAAATCTGTTTTAGTTCTTTGTAGATTCTGGATATTAGCCCTTTGTCAGATAGGTAGATTGCAAAAATTGTTTCCCATTCTGCTGGTTGCAGGTTTGCGCTAATGATTGTTTCCTTCGCTGTAAAGAAGCTCTGGAGTTTAATTAGATCCCATTTGTCTATTTTGGCTTTTGTTGCCAATGCTTTTGGTGTTTTAGCTATGAAATCCTTGCCTATGCCTTTGTCCTGAATGGTTTTGCCTAGGTTTTCTTCGGGGGTTTTTATGGTGTTAGGTCTTATATCTTTAATCCATCTAGAGTTAATTTTAGTGTAATGTGTCAGGAAGGGGTCCAGTTTCTGCCTTCTGCACATTGCTGGCCAGTTTTTCCAACACCATTTATTAAACAGGGAATCCTTTCCCCATTGCTTGTTTTTCTCAGGTTTATTAAAGATCAGATGATTGTAGATGTGTGGAGTTGCTTCTGAGGCCTCTGTTCTGTTCCACTGGTCTACGTCTGTTTTGGTACCAGTACCATGCTCTTTTGATTACTGTGGCCTTGTAGTCTAGTTTGAAGTCAGGCAGCATGATGCCTCCATCCAGCTTTGTTCTTTATGCTTAGGATTGTTTTGTCTATGTGGGCTCTCTTTTGGTTCCATATGAAGTTTCAAGTGGTTTTTCTCCAGTTCTGTGAAGAAGGTCATTGGTAGTTTGATGGGGGTAGTGTTGAATCTATAAATTACTTTGGGCAGTATGGCCATTTTCACGATGTTGATTCTTCCCAACCATGAGCATGGAATGTATTTCCATCTGTTTGTGTCCTCTCTTATTTCCTTGAGCAGTGGTGTGTAGTTCTCCTTGAAGAGGTCCTTCACATCCTCCGTTAGTTGTATTCCTAGGTATTTTACTCTCTTTGTATCAATTGTGAATGGGAGTTCACTTTTGATTTGGCTGTTTGTCTGTTATTGGTGTATAGAAATGCTTGTGATTTCTGTATAGTGATTTTGTATCTTGAGGCTTTGCTGAAGTTCCTTATCAGTTTCAGGAGATTTTGGGCTGAGATGATGGGGTCTTCTAAATATACAATCACGTTGTCTGCCAACAGAGACAATTTGGCTTCCTCTTTTCCTAACTGAATAACCTTTATTTCTTTTTCTTGCCTGACTGCTCTGGCTAGAACTTCCAGTACTATATAGAATAGAGAGGACATCATTGTCTTGTGCCAGATTTCAAGGGGAAGGCTTCCAGGTTTTGCCCATTCAATATGACATTAGCTGTGGGTTTGTTGTAAATAACTTTTGCTATTTTGTGATATGTTCCACTGATATCTAGTTTGAGGGTTTTTAGCATAAAAGGCTGTTGAATTTTGTCAAAGGCCTTCTCTGCATCTATTGAGATAATCATGTGGTTTTTGTCTTTGGTTCTATTTATGTGATGGATTACCTTTACAGACTTGTGTATGTTGATCCAGCCTTGCATCCCCGGGATGATGCCTACTTGATTTTGATGAATAAGCTTTTTGATTTGCTGTTACATTCTGTTTGCCAGTATTTTATTGAATATTTTTGTGTCAATGTTCATCATGAATATTGGCCTGAATTTTTCTTTTGTTGTTGTGTCTGTGCCCGGTTTTGGTATTAGGATGATGTTGGTCTCATAAAGTGAGTTGGAAAAGATTCCCTCTTTTTGTATTGTTTCGAATAGTTTCAGAAGGAATGTTACCAGCTCCTCTTTGTATGTCTAGTAGAATTTGACTGTAAACCTGTCTGGACCTGGGCTTTTTTAAGTTGGTAGGCTATTAATTGCTGCCTCAATTTCAGCCCTTGTTATTGGTCTAGTCAGGGTTTCAACTTCTTCCTGGTCTTGGAAGAGTACAAGTGTCCAGGAATTTGTCCATTTCTTCCAAATTTACTGGTTTGTCTGCATAGAGTTGTTTGTAATAATCTCTGATGGTAGTCTGTATTTCTGTGGAATGATTGATGATGTCCCCTTTACCGTTTTTTATTGCATCTCTTTGATTCTTCTCTCTTTTCTTTTTTAGAAAAGAGTGGTTTATCTATTTTGTTCATCTGGCTAGTGGTCTATTTTGTTCACCTCTTCAAAAAACCAGCTCCTGGATTTGTTCATTTTTTTGAAGGGTTTTTGTGTGTGCGTGTGCGTGCGTGTGCGTGTGTGTGTGCGTGTCTATCTCCTTCAGTTTTGCTCTGATCTTATTTTTGGTCTTCTGCTAGCCTTTGAGTTTTTTAAATCTTGCTCTTCTCTCAATTTTCATGATAGGGTGTTGACTTTAGACCTTTCCTTGCTCCTCATGTGGGCATTTATTGCTTTAAATGTGTCTCAGAGATTCTGGTATGTTGTGTCTTCGTTCTCGTTGGTTTCAAAGAACATCTTTATTTCTGCCTTCATTTCATTGTTTATCTAGTCAACATTCAGAAGCCAGTTGTTCATTTTCCATGCAGTTGTGTAGTTTTTAGTTGTTTCTTAATCCTGAGTTCTAATTTGATTGCACTGTGGTCCGAGAGATTTGTTTGTTATAATTTCCGTTCATTTGCGTTTGCTGAGGAGTGATTTACTTCCAATTATGTGGTCTATTTTAGAGTAAGTGTGATGTGGTGCTGAGAAGAATGTATATTCTGTGGACTTGGGGTTGAGAGTTCTGTAAATATCTATTAAGTTGGCTTGGTCTAGATCTGCGTGCAAGTCCTGGATTTCCTTGTTGACTTTCTGCTCTAGATTTTTAATAGGAAGTCTTTATCAAGCTAAAAATATCCCATCTATTTTAAGTTTGCTAAGGGTTGATACCACTTTGTAAAAAATTAGTTTTATGAAATGCTCTTCGTATTTCACTGATTACACAACTGCTTTTTCCGTGCCATTAATGTGGTAAAACACCAGCAAACTAAAAATACTTTACTATTCTTTCCCTGCCATGATTAAATCAACTCAGTTACAAGGTATTATTTTTTAATATACTGCTAGATTTGAATTCTTAGCCTTTTGAATGTTGTAAGTGAAGTTGGCCAATGATTTCTCAACCTAAACTTATTTATTTAATTATATTTGAGATTGAGTCTCATTCTTGTTGCCCAGGCTGAAGTACAGTGGCGCAATCTTGGCTCACTGCAACTTCTGCCTCCTGGGTTAAAGAGATTCTGCCTCATCCTCCCAAGTAGCTCGGATTACAGGTGCCCACCACCACACTTGGCTAATTTTTGTAATTTTAGTAGAGACAGGGATTCACCACATTGGCCAGGCTGGTCTCAACTCCTAACCTCAAGTTATCCACCCACGTCAGCCTCCCAATGTGCTGGGATTAGAGGCATGAGCCATTGTGCCTGGCCAAATTATCTAATTTTTGTTATCGAGATCAAACATAATAGCTTGTTTTTTCTTTTTTGTTCCAAAGGAAGATTTTTAAACCAGCATTTTCTGTTTCAGGAGAGTGAAACAAAACTCTTTTGTCAAACTGTCTTTTTTTCCTGTGCCAAGAAGGACTAAGGTTTGGTAATCATTACAATATATTGCTTTCTGATTTACTTAAGATTTTTTTATTGTATCAGTTTCTTATATCTTTACTGGATTTAAAAACATAGTCTATAATTATTTCATTTACCTATTTCATATTGTGTTTATCATGGTACATGTAGATGTTTTGTCTTCATCTGTTATTCAAAAGTAAGATCTATCTATTACGTTTTTCAAATAATAAACTTCTGGTTCTTTGGCTTTTATTAATTGTTTTCACTTTATTACTGCATTTCTATTTCTTTCCTAAATTGTTTTCCTTTTTTATTCCTTCAGATTTACTATGTTGCAGTCTTTCTAGTTACTTGAGTCAAACCTTGGGCTTATAGGATTCCAGACTCTGTGTTTTTCTCTTGGGTAACAAAAGCTATATATTGCCTTGAAAGTATTCCATTAGCTGTATCTCTTACCTACTGTGCTTTTATTGTCACACAGCTCTAAAACTTTGCTATTCTTGTTATTATTTCCTATTTAACCCGAGGGTTATTTGATAGTATGTCTTTTCATTTCCGGACAAATGGGACGGTTTTGCTATCTTTTTGTTAATAGTGTCTGATTTTATAGCACTGTTGTTAGATAACCTCTATGCTGTTGGTTTTTTAGAATTTGAGGCTTCCTGACTCATTGAAAGTTGAAGCTTGTGTCTAATCATACCTTTCTAAAGTAAGGTATTTTCTGCTTTGGTTAAGTTCCATATATGTGAGAGACTAAATTGTTTTCCAAATTTCTATCTCTTTTTGTCTCATTCCTTCATGGTTTCTGAGAGGACTGTGTTAAATTTTAACTATATTTGCAAAATCAGTGTCTAATCCCATATATATTGTTTTCTATATGTCAAAGCTAAATTATTACATGTGGATATGTTCCTGTTCTTTTCACTCCCTTGGTCTTACTGTTCCTTTTGCTTCTTTCTTTGTATTTGACAAGTATAAAATTTTCTATCACCTTACATTAGCCTGTGTACTCTTAATTTGTTTTTATAAATAAAATACTATAGCATCTTGTTTTCTATCCATTAATGAATGTGCTTGGCAAGTTTAACCCTTAAAACATTTACACTAATTATTCTTTGATCTTATTTCAGACTTTTTATTTCATCTTTTTGTTTGTTTCAGTTCACTTTTTCTCCCATCTACCTTCCACACGTTAGGTCTGGTTTTTCTTTCCTGGTGAGTACAAAAATTATACATTATATTTTTATTTCAATAGTGGTTATTCTTATTTTTATCTTCTCCATACTAATGCTCAGTATCTGAAGGCAGATCAATATCTTTGTCATTAGTATATTCTTACCTCCTTTAATCATTTTCAGATATTATACCATGTCTTCCTCACATCCTAATTTCCATGCTGAAACTGTTATAATTTCAAATAATGATTTATATACTTTTATCCACCATCGCTCTTCCCCCACTTACTATAGTGATTATATTTTCATTCATCCTGTTTACAAAGATATAAAGGCATTCCCTTCTCACCCAGCAGCTGTGGGCTCCAGCACCACTGCCTCTTTTGAATCATATGGTCCCTTTGGCATCTTTAGTTCTCTATTTTCCTCAAAGCTCAGCTACACGTTTCAGTGAATAAAGAGTCTCAGCTCTGCCACTCCCTTCCTGATCTGCCAGGATTCACTGAACCTTCTAAACCTCAGATATCTCATCTGAAAACAGTAGCTAATAAAGGATGGAAAGCATGTCTCCTTGTCTGCCACATGACATAGGTGCCCTTAAATACTAATATTTTTCTCTCTTTCCCTACCCAAATCTAAGTCTACCTCTTTTTCAATTGTGGGGAAATTCTCCCCATTTATGCTGCTAGTAGATGTATTTCTTCAAGTTTTCATTTCATTGAAGAAATATATTCTAGGAACTCTAAATGGGACAAAAGCATGGAAAAGTTTAAAAGTCAACATAGTTTGCCAGGAAAATTTGTGCATCTCCAGGATCTGAAAATGTCTGCAAGACTGAGATAAATATTAAACACTTCCCTCTCACATGAAAATGGCAGAAAGAAATTTTATTTTAAGCTAAAGTAAAATTGCTGAATCTTTTCTACCAAACATAAAGACTAGAGGTACCAATAGTCTGTAGAATGTTCAGGGGAAAATCATCTTCAGAGAACTGTCTCTTAACAAATATGGAGATGGTGGCTTCTGTAATCCAGAGAATCAAGTACTGGGTTAGGAACCTCAGTCAAGGTTAGACCCTTAGACTTGCTAGTGAGCATTGGCCAAGGCAGAAATACAAGGAACTTGGTTTGCTCTAGAAACAGCAATTGAACCCTACTTTCTCCTTCTGAAAAAACAACAGAAGTAGATACATTAATGAAAACCAAGGTCTCACTTTCCAGCCAATTACTTTTTTCTTTATATGTTTGGTAATAACTTGTTTTATTTTGGACTAAAAATGTATGATTTAAACATTTTTAAATGAGTCTCCATTTCCCACTTTTTAGCCATAAAAGCTACCTCTTGCTACTTCTCTCTTATGACATATTTGTCCTCTCTTCCTCGACCTGCTATAAACCACCTTTCCACTTCTTTCTCCAATAATTCTCACAAGCTAGTAGCATAGTACTTTTAGAGCTTTGTCTTTAAAATTTAATAAACAGAAAAGAAGCAATGAAAAGATCTCTACTATTCTTTTGTTTGTGACTCATTGGATTTGATCTGTCTTTTTTTTTTTTTTTTTTTTTTTTTTTGGACAGGGCTAGATAGGCAACCTAACTTGTAATAGAATAAAGCTTAGTGCCGCAAAAGCAAATGCAGCCTCCAAAATGTGAAATCTCCAAGCTGTGAGTGGGAGCTGACAATAACTCACTTCAGGGTAGGGCAGATTCTTTTTCCTGATTTGCTTTCAAATGTTATGATAACATCCAACTCAAGTAACTGCCAAATACTTAGAATCTTGCTCCAAAAAAAAATTCTAGAAGCTTGTAGTAGAAGAGAACTGAAAAGATCATGTACATCTAGCCCTCTCATTTTAGAGATATCAAGTCAGTCCAGAAAGTTAAGTAGCTTATTCAAACTTACTCTGAAATTTAGGGAGTATGATGGTTAATACTGTCAACTTGACTGGATTGAAGGATACAAAGTGTTTATCCTGGGTGTATCTGTATGGATGTTGCCAAAAGAGATTAACTTGAGTCAGTGAGCTGGGGAAGGCAGATCCACCCTTAATGTGGTGGGTACAATCTAATCAGCTGCCAGTGAATATAAAGCAGGCAGGAAAAACTTGAGAGAGATAGGCTTAGCCTCCCAGCCTACGTCTTTCTCCCATGCTGGATGCTTCCTCCCACTGAACGTCGCACTCCAAGTTCTTCAAGTTCTGGGAATTGGACTGGGTCTCCTTGCTCCTCAGATTGCAGACAGCCTTTTGTGGAACTTTGTGATCGTGTAAGTTAATACTTAATAAACTCTCCTTTATAAAGATATACATACATATATATATAGATATACATACATATATATAGAGATATACATACATATATATAGAGATATACATAGATATAGATATATATACATATATATATATATATATATATATATATATATATATATATATATGTATATATCCTATTAGTACTGTCCCTCTAAGAGAACCCTGACTAATACAGTGGGTATCTTGGCTCTTTATAGAGGACATTATTTAAGGATTTCTTAAACTTGGGAATATAAGACTTCAGGGCCCTGATTTGGGAAATGCTGAATAATAACTCTGTCACTTCAAGCAATCCCTTTGCACATAGCAGTACTCTGTTATAAGATAGCAAACAGATGATTTAGAATATAGGCCTAAGTGTGTTATTTTCATATTTCATCAAATAGAGAATAAATATCAACATTTTAAGAATATAAGGACCCTTATATTTAAGAATATAAGGGCCCAAGTTTAAGAAACACAGAACTTTAGCAAAATACACCTAAGAAGCCAAGCTTATGAGGATATGAAATTCTAATCAACAGATTACGTCAAAACCTTTCCATCCCATTTCATGATTTCTCTCCCTTTTCTATAGCAAATGACTTTTTTTTTTTTTTTTTTTTTTTTAAAGAAAAAGAGTGCCTATTTCTGTTCCCTGGCTACTAAAATGTGGTCCTCTAAGAACAGCAGCATCACTTGAGAGTTATAAGACAGGTAGATTCCCAGGCCCCAGCCTAGACATAATGCATCAACCTGTATTTTAACAAGACCCCCAGCTAGGCTGTTTGCACACTAAGGTTTGAGAAGCATATCTCAAAGCACTATTTTTAAAACTGGGTCCATTAAATCATCTTGAGAACTTTCTCCAAAAAGCAAATTCTTACACTTCATCATACTCTGACTCCAACCAAATCTCTGCAGCAGTGTGACTAACACAGCACTGAGATTCCACAAACATGGCTTCAGATTGGATCTTCTTTCCAAATTCATTATTTGAACTTAGACAAGTTCCTTAGCTTCTTTAAATGTGTGACATGAGGATGACAACAGTACCTTCTTCTCAAGGACATACATAAAGCACATAAATCTTTGATAACTGCTAGTCACAATATTGGTGTTAGTATTTTGCCTTGGCAAAAAGTAAGGCCGACTTTTATTCAATAAACTGTTAATTGTCAATGAATACATAAGCTAATATTGTTAAGTTGCTTTGTATAATGCTTATCACAAAAACGGTATGCAATAGTTACATAAATACAAATAAAATCATGTATTTGGCTCTTACTGCTGTTAGGTGACTACTCTCTCTCCTTATTAGAGGTAGAGCAGTGCCAAAAGTCAGCATCTGATTAAATAACAGAAATAACAGCTAAGTGCTTACTCAATACTTTCATCTGTCTAAGCAATTTATAGAGACCTGGGCATCAGGCTTTTAGGGTTTATTTTTAAAGTTCATCCGATGATTCTGCTCATAATGTACAGTGAAGGCAAAGAAGCCCTTATTTAATCCTGACAACCCTATGAGGAAGGTCCTTTATACATCAACATTAATGCATCTCTTTGATTATCACTCATGCATTAATTCCTAGATTTGGGAATCACTGTGTTCAAAGCATATCGAACCATCAAGGCTGCTGGCATGAACTACTAAATATCTCTTAGGAAATGTAGCTAATAGTTTACATCCAACAGTAGTATAGTAAGAAGTCCCACTTGCCCAAAACTTTGTTAATACAAGGCACTCTCTAATTCTCCAAATCGCTAATAAAAATTTGTCATTACTTAGGAATACAATATAAAGGGAAATGACTTCTAAATGTCCTAGATAAAACAATCTACCATGAAAATTAATGTCTCCTAGGCAACCAGGAAATCAGACACAATGAAAAAGAAATACTGTTCTCTTGGTAAAAGAATAAAAGTGTGTTTCCTTTTAAATAGAAAAATAAAGTTGTTCTTCCATTATGGCTGGGAATATTAAGGTTCACTGTAAAAAGTAATCTGCTATTTTTACACACTGGCATTACTCAGTGAATGGCAGGAATCTAGACCAACCCTAGAAGACACAAATGTCTCTGAGAGGACATAAGAAAAAGTCTTAACTCCAGACACTTCTACCAACTGAAGAGTAGGTTTCTCTTTCAATTCACTTAAACATTAGGGGCTCAATTGTTAACCAAGAATGTTAATGAGCTTATTAAAAGCTGGTGGCTAATGGATCCCAAGGCTAACCTTAAGAGGAAGGATGACCCGTCATCTAACTGAGGAACAACACAATCTGAGCTGGCCACGCTCTCAAACGTATTTTATTGATGACTTGGAAAATAAGGCACATAAATGAATGGTTGAAGATATACATTGAAGTTTATACCATTTATAAAACATTCTAATCTACAGGCATATGTCAAAATTCCACAGGAAACAGTAGAAGAGGATCCTACAGGAAGATAACAAGGTGAACAAAGACAAAGAGAAGACAACTTGAAGTGTCCCGGAATTTAAGCAAACAAGCCTACCTGTAACATTGTTACACAAAGAGACTTTTTTAGTGAAGTATATTAAGTCATCAACTTATGTCACTAAAAAAATTTTCAATTGTTAACCAGTCAAAGAAAATCCAAACCCTCAGCTATTTATAAACAGAAAACACATAGGCATTTCAAAATGCCAACTGCCTTTTCAAGATCTCACTTCATCAGTTACTTCTCTGTTCTGTCACCTTTTTTTTTTAATTTTATTTTTTTGGTACATCTACTTGTTTTACATATTTAACCTCATTCTCACCAGTTCCTTCCCTTTCTTTTACAAAGATGTTCAGAGATTGTATACACTTAAACAACCTTCCCTTATTAAACTCTAATCACCTATTAATCCAATAAATATGTATTACATACTTGCCATATTCCAAATACTATTCTAGTGGTAAATATGACAGACCAGGCCTCTGCTCTCTTGGAATATTCTAAGCACATGGTGAGGATTGCAAAAAGTAGAGACTACAAACCAGTCAACAAGGAAAAATGTTCTGATTGTGACTTGAAGGAAGCAATCAAGATGTAAGAACAGGTAGGAACTTGGAGGAGGCAGAAGTAGCTACGTCAAAAGAAGGGAACCTCAAGTTTGATCTGAGACTTGAATGATAAGGAGTCCACTATATGTCACTACATGGGGATAAAGTGCTCCAGGTGGAGGAAACAGCAATTGCCAAGTCAAGAATGATCTTCACATCTTAGAAGAATGGAATAAAGAGCGTGGGGTGGAGTCTAACAGCAGGCAGCAAAGTAGAGGTGAGGACATGTGTTTGAAAGATGAGCAGGGACCAGATCATACAAGGTCTTAGGTGGTGTTTCACTTAATGAGTGAGGAGAGAATCGTGATGAGAAAGATTTAAGCTTCAGGGTGTTCAGGGTCTAAATTTGACTTTCAAATAATAATTTTACTATTGCACATTAAAAATCATCTCAGGACGCCAGGTGCAGTGAATCATGCCTGTGATCCCATTTGGGAGACCAAAGTGGGGGGATCCCTTAAGCACAGGACTTCAAGACCAGCCTGGGAAATATGGCAGACGCTGCCTCCAAAAAAAGAAAAGAACAAGGGAAAAAGGAAGGGGAAGGGGAAGGAGAAGGGAAGAGAAAATTAAGAAAAAAATTAGCTGGGTGTGGTGGCGTGTGCTCATAGTCCCAGCTACTCCAGAGGCTGTGGGATGAAGATGCCTCAGAGGCTTAAAAAAAAATGCACACGCCCCATTACCAGATTATCTTTCTGTTAAGACTTTAAAAAAGTGACATACAATTCACATACCATAAAATTCACCCTTCTAAAGTGCACAATTTGATGGTTTTCAGTATGTGCAAAATTGCACAATCATAACTATCTAACTCAGAATATTTTTACTCCCAAAAGAAAACTATACCCCTTTACCAGTCATTTCACATTTTCCTCTCACCGACAGCCCCTGGCAACTATTATTCTACTGTCTCCATGGATTTGTCTATTCTGGACATTCTTTATAAATGGAGCCATATGATATGTAACCTTTTATGTATAGCTGATTTCACTTAGCATGTGTTCAAGGTTCACCCACATTGTACCACGTATCAATCTTTCGTTCCTTTTAAAGGCTGAATAATAACCCATTGCATGTATACACTATGTGCTTTTCTCTATTCATCAGTTGATGGACATTTGTTACTACATTTTTGGACATTTGTGAATAGTGCTGTGAATATTCAGGTGCAAATTTTGTGTGGATTTCTGTTTTCATTTATTGAGTGTAGAACAAGGAGTGAAACTGCCAGATCACGTGGAAACTCTGTATTTAGTTTTTTGAGGAACTGCCAAGCTGTTTTCCTTAGTGGCTGTACCATTTTACATTACCACCACCAATGAATGAGGGTTCCAGTCCTCCACATCCTCGCCAACAGCCCACTCCCAGATATTTTAATTTACTTGATCTGGTTGAGACCTGGGCATCAGGCTTTTAGGGTTTATTTTTAAAGTTCCTCCGATGATTCTATTCATAATGTACAATGAAGGCAAAGAAGCCCTTATTCCAGCCTGTCCATTGCCAACTTGGTAAGTATTCATACCTACTCCCTCTTCTGCTCCAGAGCTCTTTAGACCTGTTACTTGATGCCACCAGCCCTCTCAATGTCATCTGCTTTATAGCAGACTCATCCAGTGACAGAAGCAAAGACAAATAATGAAGACATAGTCTTACACTTCTAACAGTCTCACTTATTTCTGAATGGGGCCAGAGTCTGCATGAAATCCTCATGGTTATCCCCATGTCTGCTAGGTTTTCCCCCGGCACTCTGGTTTCCTCCCTCATCTCAAAGGTGCATGTTAGGTTAAGTGGGGTGTCTCCCTGGTCCCCCAGTCTGAGTAAGCAGGGGTGTGTAGAGTGTGCCCTGAGAGGAGAGGGTCCTGTCCAAGGTCGATTCCTGCCCTGGGCCCTAAGCCGCCAAGACAGACTCTGGCCACCTGAGACCCTGAACTGCCATGAGTTGGTAAATGATTGTTTTTAATCAATCTTTCTTAAATTTATGCAAAGATCATCTTTATTTCTATTTTTAATATTACAAATATTTTGGTTTTTATTTAGAAGTTTGGTGATGTTTTAGTGAGCAGAAATATGTCACGGGATTTTTAAAAAAATTATTAGCCTATGGTCAAATTTATTTCATTATACATTGTTTTCCTTAAAGTTGTAATTTCTAAGAACTTACTTATGACGTGAGGACTTTATTTCCACGTACTGTGAATTACCAATCCCCTTCTCCCACTGACTAATCCAATGGAGACCTTTTATGCAAACAGAGTTTACCAGTAAAATATTTTATATATACATATATATATATATATATATATATATATATATATATACACACACACACACATACACACACACACACACACACACATGCTCCTAAAGTTCTTTTCATCTAGTGAAGAAAGATACAGGGTATAAATGGATAGTTCTATGCTTTATGCTTCAACCTGACCTTGAGTATTAAACACAGTATCATATTTGCAAAAATGTGTAAGATTTAAAACTACTTTTATCACTTTATAAAATGTTTTCTTCTAAATTAAACAAAGGTGATGAAGGTCTAAAACACCAAAATCAAGGCCTAGAGCTTTGTGTTTGTAGAAAATATCAGGGAAAGGCCAGGTGTCGTGGCTCATGCCTGTAATCCCAGCAGGCCTAGGCAGGCAGATCACTTGAGGTCAGGAGTTTGAGACAAGCCTGGCCAGCATGGTGAAACCCCATCTCTACTGAAAACATAGAAAATTAGCTGGGTGTGGTGGTGGCCATCTGTAATCTCAGCTACTTGGGAGGCTGAGGCGGGAGAATCACTTGAATCCTGGTGGCAGAGGTTGCCATGAGCCAAGATCATGCCACCACATTCCAGCTTGGGTGACACAGCAAGACTGTCTCACCAAAAAAAAAAAAAAAAAAAAAAAAAAGAAGAAGAAAAAATCAGGGAAAGACAGAAGAAACCTGAATAAAAAGGCAACAGATTTCTACACTGAAACACAAAGTATGACATGACTTCTGAGTATGATGGAGGCCAAGATTCATTTCCTTTTTTCATTCTGAGATTCTTCTTAATGGTTTTTTTAAAAAACCCAAACCATCTTTTCATGTGGACTATAATAGCGGAGAGGAACTTACAGGTTTTAATATGAAAACAATAATTAAGGACAAGAATTAGTAGTTGAAAATCACCTTACTGTTATGTATCTTTCCAGAGTAATCAAAATTTCTACTATATTATAGTCTCTATACAGTCAAAAATGATCCACAAATACTCATCTCCATGGACTGTAGGAAGACACTATGGCTGTGTAAGGACATCAGCTCAGAGATGATGTGAAA
Organism: Saimiri boliviensis; assembly: GCF_048565385.1. Classification (NCBI taxonomy): domain Eukaryota; kingdom Metazoa; phylum Chordata; class Mammalia; order Primates; family Cebidae; genus Saimiri; species Saimiri boliviensis. Next base: position 50,818,725 of record NC_133456.1, read on the forward strand.
AGCTTGTACGGTAAATCTAAATCAACTGTGATCGTTCAGAAGAAGGGGCTTCCAAAGGGGTTCCTGTAGCATCCCCCACCAGAGCAAGGCCAGTCAGAAGTTAAGAAACATTGGGTCAGCCGGGCGCGGTGGCTCAAGCCTGTAATCCCAGCACTTTGGGAGGCTGAGGTGGGTGGATCACGAGGTCAAGAGATCGAGACCATCCAGGTCAACATGGTGAAACCCCGTCTCTACTAAAAATACAAAAAATTAGCTGGGCATGGTGGCGCGTGCCTATAATCCCAGCTACTCAGGAGGCTGAGGCAGGAGAATTGCCTGAACCCAGGAGGCGGAGGCTGCGGTGAGCCGAGATCGTGCCATTGCACTCCAGCCTGGGTAACAAGAGCGAAACTCCGTCTCAAAAAAAAAAAAAAAAGAAACACTGGGTCTTTTACTTTAGCACTTCTGACATGTTATTTTAAAAAGAAATACCAAAGCAAACACTACATAAATTATATTTTGAACATTTACATTGAACAAATTAAAGTTCCCAACACAAGTAAATACAAGACAACAATTACTGTTCTGCTCATGAGAGAAACTATTCCACCGTTTTTTGATTCCTGAATTGTTTGCAATATTGGTGGCAAAGCAATGATGCTCATGAGTTTTTTTCTAAAACAGGGCATAAGGCTAATTACAGTGTCAATTATAGTTATGTGTCATTTGTACTCTTTAGACTTACTCCTATTTTAAGCGTTCTACCATATTCTTCCAAAATCTAATGATGTTAATTTCACAAGTTAACTACATGAGTGATACATTTTTTATGTAACAGTGTAGTACAAGTGATACAACCTTGTAAGAGCACAAGTATAAAATTCACATCTTTCTTCAATCCTTCATGCTAGCATATGGAAAACCACTTGAAGATAACCAGATACAAATTCATGGCCTTGAATCCAAAGCTATCCCAAACTACTGATTCCCAATGTTCTCCTAGGCCCTCAGAAGATGTCCATTAAGGAAAATCATAAAATGGCAAACTGTAGCCTCTATGTTATGTTCCCACTAAAGCCAGTAAGGCCAGAGTTTATTGTTGCTGAGAGGTTCTTGCTCATGGGGTCTCCAAATACAGCTTCCCAACTTCAGCAGAGTTGCCTATTATAGAACATTTAAAAAAAAGATGAATTTACGGTAATCAAATCTTGACTCTTCTTCCACTGTCATGGATTTTACAGCACAGCATTATCCAGGGCTCCATTCAGGGTAATTTTGCTTTTTCATTGCTTGAGAAATGCCTTCCCATTTCCCTGCACCCTAGACAAATTGGTATTTCTCAGCAGCTCTAAAATGACAATGGCAGTTTTCTCTTCATCGTTTTTTCATTTCTTCATCCTCTCACCATGACAGGCACTCATCAGGGGATCGCCAATCCTGCCCACCTCATTACCTCTTCATTCTATTTGTCACCATTTGGAATTTCAGAACTCTTAATTATTAGCTTCCTCTTACCAACAGTAAGGAGGCTCTGGCTGCCTACTGGGGAGCAGCATCGAACACTAACGAGCTAGCAGACTGAGACCCACACCTGAATCCCATCCTGTGGTTCCATTGTTCTGGCCAGGTGGGACATTTCTGTCTACAGACAAGCATCTGCAGGAGAGCTGGAGTTTGCAGGGTGGCTATTAGGCATTCACTTTGGTCTTATGATTCACACTGATTCAAGCAGCTTTCCTATGTGGTCCTACTCATTTACATACTGGCTATTACCTCCCTTATAATAACACTTACTGTTTATTTCTGCCTTGGCCTCCTTTTCACTTCCATAAGGGCTTACTGGAGCTAAGAGTTCTCAAAGAAAACACTAATTGGTCATTTTCTTATAGCTGCTTTTGATCCCCTCCTGACCTCAAATGAAAAATGAGTCTCTCACAGCCATCTGGATGATCTGTCTGTAAACAGACCCTCCTTGACACTCCCACAGTAGTCAGCATATTGCCTCAACACAAAAGAGGCTAGACAAATGTTAATTGACATCTCTAACATTTTCCGAGCATCAAAGACAGATCCAGATTCAGAGGAGACAGAAAGATGAAGGATGAAGGAGGAGGAGCTGGTCCCTCTGAAACTATGACAAGCATGTCTTTATAAAGTTAATGAGGAAAAATGCAACTGACCCAAAATCCTTATCTTCCTTGACTTCCTATATTTTCACAGCAACAAGAGCCTTGCACCAATGAGGACAAATGAGCATTAGTCGAATACTCCTGTGTACCCAGCCTACATTAGGCACTTGACCTGCATTTGCTCATTTAAACCCCGATAGCCTGTACGGTTAGATATGGAGGAAAACAAAACCCAGATAAGTCAAGCAACTTGATCAAGGTCACCCATTAGCTAAAAGCCCAAAGCTTTTCTGGTCACCCAACACTGCTCATAAAAGGGTGAGGCAAAATGAGGGCCTAGAGTGGTTTTTGGAATAGCAACACCCTGAAGGTGATAGAAGCTGGTGGCAGAGATAAGAAGCAGTGGCATCACCTAGATGTCTAACTCTGCCTTTGTCCCCTGTAGCTGCTGCCTTCTGTCCAAAGTGACCACTTTGTTGAACACTGTGTAGGAAGGACAGTGCTCAGGGCAAAGGATGCTCTTTCCCCCCCCCCCCCCTCCAGTTTTATACAGCTAAGAGAAGCCATTTCTGAAAACAGGACTTGGAGGTCAACGTTTACATATGATGCCAGCAAGGACATCTCCTGACGATACCCACGACGGAGAGCATTAAAAACCTTGTGCAGTAACATTTAAAATTGCCATTTGTTAACCATAATAAGAGCTAATATTCCTGCAGCCCTTGGCATATACCAGACATTATGCTATTACTGCTTTATGTAAATATCTCACTTAATCCTCTCCAAAGGCTTATGAGGTGTTTTTATCATCCTAAGTTTACAAAAGAAAGCACTGCAAGTTTAAGCCCCTTGCCCAAGTTCACAAAGTAGTAGGTGATGGAGCTGAGATCTGTACCCAAGTATGTGACACTGGTCTCCTCCCCACCTCCAGCAGTGCTAAGAAAGATCTTCTACCCACACAGCATTATGTGCTGTACTTTTTTCATGTAAATGATCACTCCAAATGTCTACATCCTGGTGGGTGAGCGGAGGAGGTGACAGGAAGAACAAAAAAATTAGATATGATGTCAAGAAAGGAATTAATTTTCAAGTGCACAATTGCTGCTGCCCACAGAGTCAGCCTGTTGGGTTTTCCATAGGTATAAAGAGATTACTCAGAGTCCACAAGGTGGCCATGCCAGGTCTCTCAGGGTCAAGTGGACAGGACAAGGGTGTACCCAAGCTCTCCTTAGCTCTCTCCATGGCTCTGCCTCATCTGCTTGCTTGGTTCACCCATGCCATCAGAGAAACCAAGTTGGAATAAATGCTATTTCAAGCATATCCCAGTTAGTATGGGTAATTTACAGCAACTCTCACTGCCATCTTGGCTGAGAAGCACAACATAATCATTAAAAGACTGTTAAGCAATCACTAATTAAGCATATAGGTATTATTGAAAAATGCATTTTGAGTCCAAGAAAAACAACGATGTGTGTTCTCCCAGTGTGCAATTTATGAGCTCTGTAATCTTAAAGGCTTTTGCTTTTAAAATACTATCTCTAATGTCAGCTGTTAGTAACCCATACATTTGCACCCTGGTTTCACTGCAAAAATGAGGAAGGACCACTGCTTTCCAAAAAGAAAAAAAAAAAAGGTAACAATAGAATTTTTTTAAAAATGTTTCTCTTGAAAAGTTTTTATCCCAGTTTCAAGTGATCTTATTTAGGAAACCCCCTATCTCCAAAAGTCCTGCCAGGACAGAGCTGTGCTGGCGTCATCTGACTCCTTTGTAGTCTTTGCTTTTGTGTGTTGCAAAGCCTGTTAGAAAGTTCATGGAAGCACTGCTCGGAAGACAGAGGTGTGCGCCAGAGCCCGCTCCAGCTTTCATCTTTAACAGGGATGCACTCTTCAATCATCTCCCTGACCCAGGTCCCTGACTGGTACACACACAAGGTCACATGAAACTGTTCCATGGCTCAGACCAGGGTTTTGAGCATAGATTTCCCATAGTAATGGCACATGCTTGAAGTCCGGTTGCTCCCAACTTAAATATTTCTCTGATGTCATGGGTGAACCAAATCAAGCAGATGAGGCAGAGTCATATAGGGAGCTCAGGAGAGTCTGAGTATGTCCACGGCCTACCACTTCACCCCCGAGTGTAATGACTCAGCCTGGTCTTTGGGGTTATAGGATGGCATTATTTACTTCTCCTCTTGCACAGTCCAGAAAGAACATTTTCCACATTAAATGCAGATTCCCAGATCTCTGCACTCCAGTCAAAACTGTAAAAGTTGCTTGGGTCTTCTGTACCACCAAGAGCCCACCCCTAGCACTCAAGTTGTGTCTTCTTTCTTCTGCACTTAAGGCAGATGTCGCTAGTTAACTACGACATGTTCTCCTATAGGGTATGAACAGACTCTTCCAGATAGCCATCACCAATCAATCAGAGTTGCTTCATGACATGCAAAACCTATGACTCATTTCACTTTTAGACTTTAATAATCCAGGTAACCTTTTCATGGCAGCCCTGAGATGGTTCCATCCATTTCAAGCTAAGAATATGATAATATGTGTATCTTCCAGAATCTGGACTCTTTCAACTAGGAACATGAATAACAAACTTCTAGCACTGAAATAACATGTTCTATGGTAATCCTCTAACTAATCACCTTGTTAATAAATATCTAAAGACCACATTTTTCTTTGGGCTTCCAACTTTCGTGGGAACATTTTGATTGTGACATAATTTTTAAATTAGTGGATATATAGTTTTGTGTTAGTAAATGTCAAGCTTTTAACTAATTAGCAAATTCTGTAAATCCACAGCAGTATTAATTTTCAACTGTATGGGGAATTAATACAAGGAAAAAAAAAAGAAATAAGGAGACAATTAAAATTTCCCTAGAGGCCGCCCTCATTTATATAAAATTCAGCACAAAGCGAGAAAACATTACCCCATTTTGAGGGTGCGTTTAGAAAGAATTACCAAAGATGTGTCAATGTCACAGAGAACACGTGAAGCATGCGTTCACTGTTGGCGCGCTGTGGTACAGCTAAACTCTCGAATGACATTTTCTCAGGTTACTGCTGCTGAGATGTCCCCTCTCGTCTTGATGCACTTTTCCAGCACTTTCTCATTTAATAAGGTTTTTATTGTTTCCGTATTGATGGTTCTACTCAAATTGCTGGTGTGCTTTCTCTTAGAGGACAATGCATAGTATAATGTTCTGATCCTCAAAAACTGCCCCACAAGAGGTCTCTTGCTAAGTGCTTCCTAATATCCATTTCACATTTCCCACTCACCGAATGAGAAGATGGAAAACATATGTATCTCTGGGCTCCTGTTTAACCTCGCAGCTCTGGAAGATGAGAAAAACCATATCCCTCTTACGGACACATTTCTTATGAAGCCATCCTACATACTGTTAAACAAATCTGACTGTTTTTCTAATTCCCCTTTAACTGCTTAAGCTTATTGCTAAGATGTTGGAGTCTTCCTGTGTTGGTGACCATGGAAACCACCTGTCTGTATCATGGCATGAGGTCTTTTCTTCGCTTTTCCTGGCATGCCAGGCTGCTGGGGACAGGCCAGAGCCCTATGTTTAGACAAGTACAGATGTTTAAGAAGAACAGCTCCCAACGGCTTCAGATTATAGCTAATACCAAAATTAAACTGTAACATGGTATGCTTTGATGGGTAAACTGTGCACAGTTTGTAAGTATACCAACAAGACAATACACAGGTAATTGTAGGTTCCATTCGGGGGCAGTTTGCTTCCTTTATCACGGCTATCAATAATACAATGTGCTGCAGAAGAATCTGATGTTAACCAATTAGCGTAATACATAAAAGTGCCTGTCATGTCATTCTGTATTATTTACAGTGAGTGCCTGGGACACAACACAGGCATCTCATAGGCAGAGTAATTATGTATTTGCTCCTCTAGCTTACATATTAGATAACGATCTCCTTGAGGACCACCGGGAATACTGTCAGAGATTGGGATTTCTTACCAACCCCCTCCCAAGCAGACCTAAGCAGCCAGGTGGTAGGCAAGAACAGCTTCAGGAATGGCTAGGTGGTTCCCGGTCGTGCCTGGAAATTCTCTAAGTAACTTTTACTTACTTATGTAAGCAAAATTGGTTCAGGCCAGAAACCAAAATGGGTCTTTCTGCTCCCTCACCTCAGGCCTGCAGTGGCATTCTGTCCTGCCCTCCTCTTTCAGTTTGAGGTTGAAAATGGTAACGGGAAGAACCAGGCAGGCCTCACCTGGCCCGTTTACCACGTGGAGACTGACGGGCAGACTGTTCACAACCATAAGCAGGTCTGAGAGAAAGAGGACAGAAGAGAAAACTCATCATCTGAAAGTAGAGGACCAGCTCTATTCTGTGTTCCTTCCTCCACACCCCCTCTCTCCCTCCGCTCTACCTCCCTCTCTCTATCACATCAGGAGAAATGGCAACCGCTTTGCCTGGTGACAGAATAGGGCTCGTCCTTTACTTTTAGATGATGGGTCCAAGAGAAAGAAGATAGAATAGAGCTAGTTTCTACTTTTAAGGACAGGTGGCGGGAAACGGAGGCTGGAAGAAGGGAGTAGGAAAGGACACAGAGTCAGGGACAAAAGAGAAGAGCCCCTTCCTAAGAATAAGGTCAGATTTTCATTTAGCATCCCCATATACACAGCAGCCAGCATAGTGCCAGGCGAAAAACCGATACCCAATAAAGGTCGGCTAAATGAATAAATGGATTCATTCACTGCACTTTTCCATGTATCCATCTCTAGTATTTAAGATTTGTTTAATGTATCTTTTAAGAACTTACTGTTGTACACCAAACCAAACCAAACCAGCAGAATGTCCTAAAGCACTGACATAGGTGTAGAAATTACACATCAAATTACCGAAATCGGATAAACGCCAAGGTAGGACTGAAACATGGGCCAAACCCATTTTGAAAACAAAGAAAAAAATCAATATTCAAAGTCAAAGTGGTAGGCAAGAACAGCCATTCTTCCAGAGCACCTGCACCCAAAGACACACTCAACAAATTTCAGGTCATTCCTCCTCGCATTAAGTCAGTTACAGCCAAGTTAGAGAAGTGGAGTCCTCACAAGTTGCTGTTGATAGAATAAGAGCTAGTCAAAGAATGTTTGAGGCATTTTTCTTCAGCCTCAGATGATGGGAGAAAAAAAACCCCACCTCAATCAAGGATGTCAAAATAAACCAATCTGCAATAGTCTTCTGGGCAGAAGACAGGTCAATAGCTCAATTCTTCTCACAGAGATGAACAAAAAGTACAGGCCATTATCAGGATGACTTGCAAGGCAACTCAGTGGCTGAGTTTTGCAGTTCTGACACCATTCAAATAAAAATGAGAGCCAGAGATAGGACTGATGGCTCATTCTCGGGAATGTCTGTGCCTATGTGTAGATGTGTCAGTAGACAACAGTTTACTACCAAATGGTACAGGCGTTGGCAGCCTCATTTTTAAAAGAGGCCTGTTAGTAAGTACACAGGCAACACTCTGAGTATCAAAGCACTCTCTATTTTTTATAGTGCAGACTATGGGAATCCAGAAAAAAAGAAAAAGACAAGGAAAAGAAAATATAAGAAAAGAGGAGAAAGACAAAGAAAGAAAAGAAAGAGAAAGGGAAAAAGAGAGAAGGAAAGGAAAGGGAGGGGGAATGGGAAAGGAAGAAAATGGCAAAGTATGAAGATAATCCTGAGTATCCCTAGGTAAAGTTATGACTGTCAGTTAACTTGATCCACCGGTTATTACCCTAAAACATGCTTTCCCTATTTTTCTTTCTTTTCTTTTTTTTTTTTTTTTTTTTTTTTTGAGACAGAGTCTTGCACTGTCGCCTGGGCTGGAGTGCAATGATCTCGGCTCACTGTAACCTCTGCCTCTCAGGTTCACATAATTCTCCTGCCTCAGCGTCGTGAGTAGCTGTGATTACAGGTGCACACCACCACACCCTAATTTTTTGTATTTTTAGTTGTGATGGGGTTTCACTATATCTGCCAGACTGTTCTCGAACTCCTGCCCTCGTGATTCACCTGCCTTGGCCTCCCAAAGTGCTGGGATTACAAGCGTGAGCCACCGTACCGAGCCGCTCTATTTTTAATTTGAGTTCTCATTCATTTATTCAACATCTACTGTGTGCCAGACCCTGTGTTAGATGCCAGCCATACAATGGTTAATGAGAAAAAATGTCGTATTATGGAACCCATGATTTATCTGTCTTATAATTAATCGATATCATTTTATTTAACAACTACATACATTAAACACTGCCCTTCTATGGTTATGGAAAGACAGCAGTGAACAAAAGAGACAGTCTCTATTCTCTGATCCAGGGGAAAAAGATTAAACAAATTAATAAGATTTTCAGATAGGAGAGTTAGAAAAACATACACTGGGATAATGCAGCTTACAGTCAATGACAGCGTGGCAGTAGGATTGTTGTTTGAGATAAAATGGCCTGGTGGCTTCTCCAGAAGGGAAGTCTCACTTGACACTGGCAAGTTAAGCCAGCAGTCCAGGAAGTGGGTGTGTCAGAGTGGCCTGCTTTTCCCCACTCCTAGGTTTTAAGAGTAGTCAGACACTGACTATTATTAGGAAAGTAAGTTACTTGGCCTATTTAGAGGGTTTAGTATCAGCCAGCACCTTAATATTCTATGTGTGGTCTGGGGAATACCAGCATCAGTATCAAGGAGGAGCTTGTTAGGAATGTAAATTCTCAGCTCCACTCCAGATCTAATTGATTAAAATCTGCACTTAATTTGATCCCTATGTAATTCATATGTATATTAAGACTTTGAAAAGCCCTAGAGCTAGCAACCTTGGCTAAGACCTAAAGTCATGTCCACCAAGCCTGGCTTCTATCAGCCATTCCTTTGTTTATTTCGGAACTCATTTGAGAAATTTGAGATCCCAGGCATAGAGGAGGGCTGCTATTTAGTGGAGGCCCTCAAGACCCTCTAAATAAAGGGAAGAACAAATACAGAGTTCTGATGTGGGCTAAATTATGAGTGAAAGAAACATAAATAAAGGCAAAGCCATTTAAATTTTATTCCTGTAGAAATGGCTAGCCTTTGGAAATTTTTAGGCAAGGGAGAAGTGATATGATCTATTTTAAATTCTGAAGAATTGGCTCTGTGTGCTGCAGAGAGTGAACAATAGCCAAGCAAGCATGGAGAAGCCACCTACTTAAGAGGCTACAAAGGTGAGCCAGAGGATAAGTGGTGGGGACTTGAGCTGGTGAGGCAGCAGGGCACATATTCTGGATATGGTTTAGGAGAAAAACTAATAATATTTACTGATGGAGAGAAACGTGGGGCAGCAGTTAGGAAAGAGGATGGTCAAAGAACCAGTCAGTACAGTCATATCTCATTTTACTGCATTTTGCTTTCTTGTGCTTCTAAATCATTGCTCTAAAATATTTTTAGACCAACTAATAAGCCTACAATGCCCTTTTAAGTGTTCAAGTGAAAGGAAGTGTCATACACCTCTCACTTTAAATCAAAAAGTAGAAATGGTAAGGCTTAGTGAGGAAGGCATGCCAGAAGCCAAGAAAGGCCCAAAGTTAGGCCTGTTGGGCCAAACGGCCAAGCTGTGAATGCAAAGGACAGGTTCTTGAAGGGAATTACAAGGCTACTCCAGTGAACACACAAACGGGAAGGAAGTGCAACAGGCTTACTGCTGATAGGGAGAGTTTGAGTGGTCTGGACAGAAGATCAAGCAAGCCACAGCATTCCCTTAAGCCAAAGCCTAATCCAGAGCAAGGTCCTAACTGTCTTTAATTCTATGAAGGCTGCAAGAGGTGAAGAAGCTACAGAAAAAAAGTCTGAAGCTAGCAGGGATTGGTACTTGAGGTTCAGGGAAAGAAGCCATCTCCATAATACAAAATTGCAAGGTGAAGCCGCAAATGCTAGTACAGAAGCTGCAGCAAGTTTTCCAGAAGATCTGGCAAAGACAACTGATGCAGGTGACTTTACTAAACAATAGATAGTCAACAGAGAGAAAACAGCCTTCTACTGGAAGGAGATGCTGTCTAGGACTTTCCTAGCTAGAGAGGAAAAGTCAATGCTTCAAAGCTTCAATGAACAGGTTGAATCTCTTGTTAGGGACTACTGCAGCTGGTGACTTTAGGTTGAAGTCAATGGTCATTGAACATTCTGAAAATCTTGGGCCCCTTAATAATACCACATCAACTCTGCCTGTGCTTTGTAAATGGAACAACAAAGCTGGGATGACAGCACATCTGTTTGTTGCATGATTTACTGAATTTTTTAAGCCCCCTTTTGAGACCTACTGCTCAGGAAAAAGGATTCTTTTCAAAATATTACTGCTTATTGACGATGTACTTGTTCACCCAAGAGCTCTGATAGAGATGTACAAGGGGATGAATGTTGTTTTCACACCTGCTAATACGACATCTATTCTGCAGCCCACAGGTCAAGGAGCAATTTTGGCTTGAGTCTTTTTACTAAAATACATTTTTAAGGCTGTAACTGTCATGGACAGTGATTCCTCTGATGGATTTGGCCAAAGTAAATGGAAAACCTGCAAAGGATTCACCATTCTTGATGCCATTAAGAACATTCATGATGCATGGGAGGTCAACATGAACACAGTTCGGAAGAAGTGGATTCCAGCCCTCATGGATGACTTTGAGGGGTTCAAGACGTCAGTAGTGAAAAAAACAAGAAAACTAGATTTAGAAGTAAAGCCGGAAGATGTGACTGAATTACTGTAATTTCATTATCAAACTTGAACAGATGAGAAATGGCCTCTTATGAGTGAGCAAAGAAAGCGTTTTCTTGAGATGAACTCAACTCCTAGTGAAGATGATGTGAACACTGTTGAAATGACAACAAAGAATTTGGAGTGTTACACTAACTTGGTTGATAAAACAATAGCATTGTTAAAGAGGATTAATTGTAATTTTAAAATAAGTTCTATCATGGGTAAAATGCTATTAAATAACACTACATTCTACAGAAAAACCTTTTATTAAAGGAATAATCAATCAATATGGCAAACTTCATTTTTATCTAAGAAATTGCTACAACCACCCAACCTTCAGCAACCACCACCATGATCAGTCAGCAGCCATCAATATTAAGGCAAGACCTTCCAATGATGACCTCATTGAAGGCTCAGATGACCATTCACATTTTTTTTAGCAATATTTTGAATCAGGTATGTGCATTTTTTAGATATAATGCTATTATATACTTAAGAGAGTACAGTATAGTATAAATACAGCTTGCGTATATATGCACTGGGAAACCAAAAATTCACATGCTGATTTATTGCGGTATTCACTTTGTTACAGTGGTATGGATCTGAACCCACAGTATATCTGAGGTATGCCTGTACCACTATGAGGCATGCAGGTGGGCATACTACACATGCTGCCCCCAGGCACTATAGCTGACCCCGAACTGGGCTGATCCCAGATACAAAATGCAAGAATTCATAAACAACAACTCTTTCAGTTGATGATGAATGCTGTAACACTTAGTTCCTACTTCTATTCTTCGCTGTTGCATTCTAACAGGTGCCTGTTATTCCTTTAAAAATAGGAGAGAAATGGATTTCAGTGATTTACAAAAAAGGGATATTAAACAAAATGAATACTAACTTTGACAAATATTTCAAGCAAATAGATAAAAGACTACTTTTTTAAAAATCTGAATATTCAAGTAACGTGCTCTCTTAACAGCCTGTGTTTGGCAGTAAAAAGACAGATTGAAAACTGCTAGACTTCCCAACACTTTGAGAAACAGTTGCCACCTAACTATAAAGCAAAATGAACTAAACTTGCCACTGGAACTCAACCTTTAAGTTTTTAAAAAGGCCATTTTTAATGAGTTCCCTTTCAGTTCTTAGTCAAGCTCATCTTTTTGAACTTGCTCTTTATTTTTAACAGGAGCACATACTTAGAGAGATAGAAGACAACAAGAGGTCGGCAGCGATCATCTTTACTTATAAGAGACAACACGTTTCCCTTGGAAAAGTCAATATACTGTTTTGGGGACTTACACTTTGAATATTCTTTCTAGAAAACACATTTATGACAATTCATTATGCTAGATAGTCTTTTTTTTCCTTTTCAAAAGTTTTCTCCCTTTTGTGTCTTCCTAGGGCTGGTGAAAACAGGCCTTCTAACTCTGGGCTTGCCTATTTATTGCCTCTCTGTGGCTGAAACCCAAACATTTTTCCTATCATAGTTTAAGTGTTTTTATGTACGTTTTATACCCAAATTCAGTAAAGGTTTGACACAGACTAAGGTAACATTTCAGGCAGTATCTTTAAAATAGAAATCTATTTTCAGGTTCAAAGATGTACAACAGTTGGTTTTGAATTTATAACTTTGATACCAGCAGTTTCCTCTTTAAATGTACTTCTGAGGATACCTCCTGGTCACCAAAGGAGGCTGGCTTGGTTTATTTCAGTTCTGTGATAAAGTGATTGAGAACTGAGACTTTATTCCCAAAGAGGCTAATTCCTTTACCTTATTCTAAAGCCAATTGTTTTGCAAATTAGACCCACTGCTTACACAGTATGACATGTGAATAGATGTAAGGAAATCCATCACTACTACTCCAAGCATATGCCTACTGAGTAATGAGTTCGCAGGATCACCTTCATGTCTGAAGACACCAGGATGATATACGTCGATGAGAATGTAATAAGCTCTAGTGTCAGACTGCTTGGGTTCTGATTCCATCTGGCTAGCTAGGAGACTTTGGGCAACTCATTTCTCTGCATCTCAGTTTCCCCATTTATCCTCAATGGCAGTACTTCCCAAATTAGTCACCTCATATATAGACACATATATATTTTTAAATATGTGTGTATACATATACACATATATATTTGTGCATGTGTGTGTGTGTGTGTGTATATATATATATACGTGTCTGTATATATATATATATATATATATATATATATACACACACACACACACACACACACATATATATATTATTTATTTATTTATTTATTTATTTATTTGTTTGTTTGTTTTGAGACAGAGTTTTGCTCTTGTTGCCCAGGCTGGAATGCAATGGCACAATCTCAGCTCACTGCAACCTCTGCCTTCTGGGTTCAAGCGATTCTCCTGTCTCATATATAGCTGCTTTATTGAGATGTAATTCACATATCATACAATTTGCCCATTTAAATGATACAATTCAGTGGTTTTTAAACTATTTACCCAGTGGCACAATCATTAATACAACCAATTTGAGAATGTTTTCATCACTGCCTGGGGATCTTGTAAAAATTCCAAAGCCCAGACTATGCCACAAATCAATTATATCACAGTCTCTGGGGGTGGGACACAGACATCAGTAGTTTACAAAGCTCCCCAGGTAATTCCAATGCACAGATATGTTTGGGAAGCCATGCTGCATTGGAATCATGGTCAGAGTTTCAGGGAAAATAAGCACTGAAATAAAGAGGAGATGTTCAGCAGAGAGACAGTTCTATGGTATCATAAACACTGAAGAGGTGGTGGGAATAATCATACTAAGGATGTATTTCATGGGAAAGACTATTTAAAGAATTACACTGGAACTTTTATAATCTGGACTAAAACAGCAAATTTTCCTACTCATCAGTAACGTATCTCCAGGTACAGTATCTCTGAGAGTACATGTAAGTTGGGAACAAGAGTGTTGAGGTAGGAAAGGGGTCAGGAGATAGAAATCTGTAACTTATCTGTCACATTTCAAGACATTTCCAAGTCTCTTGGCCTTCTAAAAACCTACCGATTAGCCTTCAGGATGCCTTTAAAGTGCCTCCTCTTTGTGAAACCTTTTCCCACTGAAGTCACAGTTTGATGCCTCTTAGAGTTCTGCATTTGGTATAATACAGCAATTACCACCCAGAGTCCCATATGTTAGAATGGTCACCTTCACCAGGTCAAGAGCTCTTTGAGAGCAGAAACAATACTTAGTTCATTGAAAAAAAAAAAAAAAATCTCAAGAGCATAGCACATGTTTTGGCACAGTGTTGACAAATGTTTGTTGGATTGAACCAAAGTGAATTCACATCCACTATGGTCAACACAAAAACGTAAAAAATAGTGCACTTGTGCCAAAGTTTCCAGAACACTTAGTGGCCATCGTAGCTCTCAGAAGACTGGCAAGCAAGACCTGTAATTTTGCTCCGTAAGGAACATTGTAAAAGCAATATTTGGGATATTTAATAACTTCACTGAAGAAATGGCACAACCACAAGCTGGTATTAACAACACTGAATGGAAGCCAGCAGAGTGACTCACACCTGTAATCCCAGGACTTTGGAAGGCCAAGGCAGGTGGATCACTTGAGGTCAGGAGTTCGAGACCAGCCTGGCCAACATGTTGAAATCCCATTCCCCTGTCTCTACTAAAAATACAAAAATCAGCCAGATGTGGTAGTGCATGCCTGTATTCACAGCTGCTCAGGAGGCTGAGGCAGGAGAATCACTTGAACCTAGGAGGAGGAGGAGGTTGCAGTGAGCTGAGATCATGCCACTGCACTCCAGCCTGGATGACAGAGTGAGACTCTGTGTCCAAATAAATAAATAAAGGAACACTGAATGATACACTGAGATCAAGAAAAAAAATTACCATCTAGGGGAAAGAGATTAATTAACATTAATTAATTTTCTCTTACAGGAGTAGATTATGCAGAAATCTTTGGGCTTCTGAGGAAAATTTAAGAAAATTTTACAGTAAACAGAAATTTGCCTATGCTCTGGGGGCAAAAAGTGGGTCCCCACACAGGTTGCCTGGGGTATATTCAAGATGAAGAACAAAAGACAGGCATTTCTATAAGTGTAGACTCATGAGAGTGGGAATAAAAGAAAGGCAGGCTTTAGAGGGAATAGAGAAACTTATGGATTCAAAGAAACACAATTATAATTACAAGGGAGCTGCATGGCTACACAATAAGCAATACTATCAAGTACCCTCTCTGGAAAGAGTGTTCTTTGAAAAACAAAATGCAGAACAGATCAGAAAGCAAGGTAACAAAAGCTAATGGGTAAAGTCCACCAGAGGAATAATTACCTTTCTTCATCTTCCTTCAAGTACAAGATAATTATGTTTTATTTATACCACAGGAATAGAATATGAGACTTGCCATCTAGTAAACTCAGGAAAATCACTTCTTTGGTCATTGCTTTTTATTTATAAAATGAGTGTTTGGTTCAAGGCAGTGTTTCCCAAGGTTTGTTTTTTGTTTGTTTGTTTGTTTGTTTGTTTTTTTGAAGATTTAACAGGCATTACTTGAAGAAACTTAGAGTCAATAGATTATAAATTATGGTCACTTAAAACCAGCACCACGAGACTACCCATCAATACCTAACCGAACAAGTTAACAATTAGTATTTGGGCAGAAAGTTGATGCAGTATCTCTCCAATGTCAAGGAAGTTCAGACTGCTTTGAAACTGATATTCTTCTCTGTGCATGTGTGTGTGTGTGTGTATATATATATATATATATATATATATATATATATATACACACACACACATACGCACACATTTATAATTCCTTCTAAATATCTGAATGTGTTACTATATATTCATATATACAATTCCTTTTTAATTACTTCAAGCTGAGCATTTGTAGGTTGGATTCACTCTATTTTATTTTTATTCTATTTATAGACTACGTCCATCACATCCTAGCCCCTAAGCATGTTTACAAATAAAATAGGAAAAAAAGAGACTATTGACAACATAATGGCTGGAAATCCACAGCCCTTATTTTCAAAAAGATCACACAAATGCACATGGGCGTGCACACACACACACACACACAAAATGTCTAACAATCATCCTGGTATCCAATGTAAATTCCATCAGTATTCTCAGTTCAAACCACACCCTGTGATTTCTCTTTCTACTCCCTACACAATTCCTGACATCGTGAGTCTTAAAATACAAAACAGAAAAAAACACATGGCCCATTGATGGAAAGGAGAGAACCCTTTAGTTGGGAGACCGCGTCAGATTCATCACATCATTTCTTTTGACAACCTAGGGCACAGCTTAATGCTGGCTGGGGAAATGGAAAAAGGAAAGAGGTGGTGGGAGCAGATCCAGGACCAGCTGGTGAGCAACTTGGAGAGTTCTTTCATGACCAACAACCTGCCTCCACTGAGGCAACACACAGCTAAATGCTCAACCTACAGCATTTCGTTTCATCCTCTCCACGTCCCTACAAGGTAGTTCCTGTTGTTTCCATATTTCACTCGATAAAACTGAGGCTCAAGTTACAAAACAGCCCAAGTTACAAAGCTACTAAGTGGCAGGCGTAGGACTGCACCCAGGTCTTTCCAAGGCCAAAGCTCAGACTCTTCCCCAGGACCGCCTGACTTTTTGCTAGAAAGCCTGGGCTCAGCAAGGTTAAGCCATTCACACAGATTTCAGAGGTGGCAAGGCCTGGATGGAATGCAATCATGAGGACAGCATGGGGCACTGTCTGGAACTGTGTGATATTGCACGTTCTTTGATCAAACATCCCTCTGAGGGTGTCCAAGGGACGTTTGTGACCATTTCCTTCTGACACTTCCCTTCTTCTGCAGAAGCACCCATCTCCTTTTGAATTTGAATGCTTTCCTCACAAATGTCCCCACTCCTGTACTCTTTCTCCTTCTCGTGGACCCCCAAACCTAAAACTATAGTGGGTATGGAAAGGGGAGTCTCAAGTGCTGGGAAAATCTTTCCGGAGGGCTTTCATCCCATCCCAGCAGCCTGCAAGGTGGACTTCCGATCCCTCAGGAACAAACCGTGCATGTCCTTCCTGAACTGCAGGATCCTGAATTGTCTTTCCTGAACTGAGAACGAACCTGTAGCATCCAGAGCAGCTCTAAGCAGCAGGAGAAGACACAAAAGGCAGGCAGCTTCCCGCTGCTCTCCAGAAAGGGGAGAGAAAGGCAGCTGTCTCCATTTAAGGCTAGGTAAGGGTGAGGAGTCAAATGACTATCATCATGTGGATTCCAAACTAAAGAGTCCACCATTGGTAGTCATTCATTCTGCGTTCATTTATGTCTTCTGTACTCCTTTTTTTCTTTTGAGATGGAGTCTCACTCTGTTGTGCAGGCAGAAGTGCAGTGACGTGATCTCAGCTCACTATAACCTCTGCCTCCCAGGTTCAAGTGATTTTCCTGCCTCAGCCTCCGGAGTAGCTGGGATTACAGGCACACACCACCACACCCTGCTAAATTTTATATTTTTAGTAGAGACAGCATTTCACCATCTTGGCCAGGCTGGTCTTGAACTCCTGATCTCATGGGCTCCACCTGCCTCGGCCTCCCAAAGTGCTGGCATTACAGCTGTGAGGCACTGCCTCTGGCTTACGCACTTTTGACTACTGTGCTCAACTTTCCAATTTAAACTATGATCCCAGCAGCTAGGGGAGCTAGAAAGAGCCAGGAGTTTGGAAGCTTCTCAAGACACTGTGAGCCCTCTCCTCTTATCCTGACTTCTGCTTTCTCACTTTCTGGCTTTTCTTACGGAACAAAAAAAGCAACTCCAGCAAAGCCACATGAGCCTGCAATTTAGCTGGCAAATTGTCCCCAGCATCCCTGTATCTCCTTCTCCATCTCCTGTCTTACCGTAGCTCTTCCTATTTGGAACATAGTTCAGAGTAATGCCAACTGTTGCTGTATCACTTTAAACCAGTGTGGTACCTAGTGATAGGGCACGGTTGAGGCAGGCACCAAGAGCTTAGATGAGCCTTCAGCCAAAACCGAAAAGAATATATCCTAGAGCACTCATGAGTTCTACAGCCTCCCCCTAATCCCTCAAGAATCCCAGGCTGGGAATGGCTACAATTTCAGGATTGTGAAGTTGTGTAAATGCATCTTTACATTGACTACAATGTAAGACTTTGAAACAAAGGGCTTGAGTGTTTCCCTGCACCCCTTTTTCTTTAGTTAAAAACAAAGCTCTGTCAGTCGACTCATATTTATACAGTGCTCCCTACTCGTCTCCTTTCAGTCCTCCCACTTGCCAGGGTAAGAAAATTCAGTGCAGACAATCCCAGCCTTCCCAGACCTCCCTCCTCCTTCCCAGCAGAATCAGTTGTTGCCCCCACCCCGTGTTTTCATGGCCCTTTGCACACTGCGTTCCCCTTATTTATGTGCTTGCTGCCCCAGTTGACTCTGAGCTTCCTGAGGTTGGGAACATCGCTTGTGTCTGTCATATTTTTATAGGCCCAAGAATAGAGATGAAAGGCAGAAGTGGAGTAAAGAATAAAGGAAGAATAAACATTTTAAAAATCTTAATCTCCAAAGAGTTTTCCTTCTAGCAGGTGAGACAAGACATACAGTGAGATGTGAGACAAGGCAGCAAGTAATAAGGTTTAGAATGAAAAGGTAAAAGAAAGGGACTGCTGGACCTGGCTAAGGAGGTAGATAGCAAGCTAGTTAGAAACATGAATAAATCTCAAATAGACACAGGTGCAAAAACAGAATGAGAAAGGTATGTTGGAAGGGATGTCTAGTTCCAGGGTGTGCCGAGATTGGGAAATCAGAAATGTAAGCTGAGCTCCAGATGCTGAAGACTTTCAACCAAACAAACGATTCCATTTTTTTCTTTTGTCTGAACATTAGAGAGGGGTACGAAAAGATTATTGATCTGGTTGTGATGTCCAGGAGGACTGTAGTGGACTGGAACTCATTGCAGGGAGTCCCAATGGAAATGGTAGAAACAGGCTTCCACGACTGCAGAGGAAACCCTTCATCGTTATTTTAATCAAACAAGATTTTCTTTTAAAAGAATCGAAGAATTAAAAAGACCACAGCATAAAACCTGAGGACTAAAATTTACAGAGAGCAAATGGCACTGGAGACAGAATTCACAGGTCAGAAGAGAACTTGCAAATATAAGTTGCAATTCTTGGAGAGATTCAAGAATATATACTGCCCCATAAGTTACGGACAGGTTGTTGGTGCATGAGCAAATAGAATTTATGTCTGACTGTGGGGAACACTCCCGTGTGAGACCCCTAAAAGGCGTGAGTCTCACTATACGGTGAGTTTGATCCCAAACACAGTTTCCTACTGGAGGCAGTCGAGCTATCCGGAAATATAGGAAGAAAGATGAATGATCAGTTTCTAATATCAACCACAATATCGTTTGGGCCTAAAACTATGCGTTGCTGCTAGACCGTAACCCCCTACCGGCAACCGGTTCCTGCTTTTAACCTTTTTATGACTCTTTAAGAATAAGTTTTAACCTTTTCTTTACTTACCTGACTGCCTAATGGTTTAACTGTCGATATTTGCAAAGCAAATGCCACCAATAAGGGATGGCTTTGATTCCCGACTCAGAGATTCCTGAATGGGGAAATTGAGTTAAGTTGAGTTAGGAGTAGACAAAGGAGAATCCGGTTAAAAGATATTCTGATAAGCAAAACCAGAAAACCTTTTCACATCTCAGTTCTAAAACAAGATCAAACCGGAGATACCTGCAGCCAGGAGGAATAATGTCTGGATGTAAACAAGCTTTGTGATCACAGGAAATTCTGTTACTTTTTACAACCACTGATTGTGTATCTGACTTTTCAATTGTATGGGCCATGTAAGGTATACATTTGCATTTCCTCTTGCAACCATTGTGTATCTGATTTCTCTATTGTATAGGCCATGTGAGGCGTACATTTACATTCCTCTTACTATGACGTAAACCAGAGCCAAGAAAGTGTATTTATTCCTGGCCTTTGAAAAATAAAATTTGCTGTTTAGGCACAGCCTATCAGCCCTCCAGACGCCTCGCTTTCTCTCTCTCTGTCTTTATTATTTTCTCAGGCGCACTCCCTCTTCCAGGTATTGGGACCCTCTTGCAGGTCGAGAGACCCCCGGGCAGACGTGCCTACCCGTCCGGACGGTCCACGACATCTGACGGTTCACATGAAGAGTTGTGAATGAAAGTAGAAGCAGCATCGCATCAGAGGACAAATGAGGGATGCTGGGGCACCAAGGACTAGCAATGGGAGGGAGCCATGACTGCCACAACTGCTGAAACGACAGGGGCAAAAGAGCGTTACTCCACACCACTGATGGCCACAGCCATGGAGGCCAACATGACTGGTGGGACGTGTCCTTGCAGAAGAATATGGTTTCTACCCTCTGGCAAATAAAGGTAGGAGTGAGTATATTCACCTTCTTCTCTTCTCATCCTGTATATTGATACTAGCACCTCCCACTGAGAAAACCAGGAGGGAAGTCCAGGGGATGCAATACAGAGATGGGTAGAGGTCAACCCTCAGGCAAAACCAAGATTACCCAATACAAGGCGCTATGAATAAGGAAAAGTCAGTTTAAGAGGCAAGAAGGTAACTGGAAATTAGGAATATGATTGGTAAAACTGAAATTAAAAAATACATATATAAGTAATGGAAGGCAAGGTACCAAAAATTTCCTAGGGCAAAAAGATAAGGAGGTGGAACAATATGAGAGAAACGTCAGGAAGCACAGAAGATGGGTCCCAGAGAGAGCTCTGAGATGAATCAACACCCAGGGTAAGGTGTCTGCAAATGCTTCAGGGAAAAACACAAGCAAAATGGAAGAAACGCAACCTGATAATTCTTTAAGATTCAGTAACATGTAATAATAAAACCGTTTCTTTGCCCCAAGTCCTTGGAGCATAAAAAAATCTGGGACAATCTGTTCCCTTACCATGTCAGAAAAGCAGCCTTTTGTTTCAAAAGGTCTGTGGTGAAACACAATTCCATGACGTTAATCAATTTATTTCAATTGGGAGTGAAGCATAAATGAAAGGTTCCTATTTCAGAAAAGGCCATGAAAATGTGAGGATGTTATTATTTCCAAGCTAAGAAGAGATGTGAGATTCTCTGCCTGGCACATTTCAGAAAGGTACAATCAGCCAGGGCAAGGGAATAGATTTAAAATAGAAAAGTAATAGGAAAAGGACTTTCCACATAACAGACAGGGTGGTGGATGAAAACCCATCCCCCTAAAGCCCACTTTATTAATATACATTTTACAAGGCAGTCTGGAAAGTTAGAAAATCCACATGGTTCTCATTTCCCATAGCTTCTTGGTCTAATTACATATTTGTATCCATTTGCATATATGCATACACATATACACAGGTCTCATCCAGTGATACAGATAACTGCATATTCAACTTATAGCTCACCACCTTAAAATAGAGATCTAATTACGGGAAAAAATTTACACGCTGTTTTTACAAATAATTGAAAAGGAGGATACTAACTAAAAATACAACACCCCTCATTGATTGATTAACAGGTACTTTTTTGGTATTACCCTATCACAAAGCATGAGGTTTGGTACTACATGGTTCTGGCCCAGCCAAATGAACACTCAGCTAGTTCCAGGAACAAGCACTCACATACCAAATTTTGAAGGTGCATTTCAGCAGCAATTTGAGGAACCAAGTACACAGGCTTCCCAGATGTCTAGAAGCTAACCAGATTCCTCTCTCCTTAATTTATCCCCTTACAATTATGTGCCCCATGCTCTCTTGTGGATCAAAAACAACAGAGACAATTTAATCCCTTATGACTGCCCATTAAGTATCTAAATTATTAGGATTCAGATGGAAAGTACAGTAGTATTTTAATAAAAGTACATGAAGTAAGGCAGCTGGTAGTAGATCTCTTAATAAAAATGTAGTCAATAGTTCATTTAATTTGGTGGCAGAGTCCACTTTCACATAATCTAAAAATTGGATTTTTTCGTAAGAAAAAGTTTGCAGAGTTCACCTCAGGCTATTCTTAAAAAAAATTATTCGCACACTGAGAGAACATCAATGCTAAGAGGCTTTCTCGATTATTGAAATTTGTTGGAAAAGTTTTTCATTCCTATTAAGTGAATATATACAACTATCCAGCTGCCCCAAGACATTTATGTAAACGAGATCTCTGTCTTAAGGAAGTTAGCATTAGAGTGACATCTGAATCACTAGATGCTTCACTTATGGTTACAAAAACAAACTTCCATCTCTGCTTTCTATTTTCTAATATTAGCTAACAATAATTAATTTGCTTCGATAATTCCAGGTGACTCAAATTTCAGAGCAAACTCTTCAAAAGGCTAAGGGATCACTTTAAGTTCTTGAAGTACTAAGACTAAGTGTGTTTCACTCATTTGGGTACAGCCTATCATCATGTACCAAAGAAACAGCCTGATGAAAAAGCATCGACCTGTCTCCCAAAATCTGTTTCTAGACCACAGCACAAGGAACAGACATTTAAATATACAGAAAGGGACAGAGAACTACAATCTTTTAAAAGTGCACACCTGATAAATATTTACATCATCTGCCTTTTGTTATTCAATCTATAGTTTAACATGGGAAACAAGATCATTTTCTTAGAAAGTACCTGCGTATTTTCATTTGCTAGAAATCTCCCAATTTAGCTTATATCATATGTGGCACACAGTTTTGTCATGAAGAGGATATTTTAAGAATAATTTAAAAGAAAACAAATTCAAAAGTTCACTTAAAACAGTCAATTCTAAAAAGAAAATGAGTATTGCTGATCCTCATGTTAATATTCTAAAATAAATAAAACATTTTGAAGGAGTATTCACCACCAGAGTGGAAGAAATCCACAATAAATTTATGTATACGTGCCTATATTTATAAAGGTACATTTCCCAGTTTTACTCTTTTACTTTTAGGGATAGCTAATTCCTAGGAAACATTAGCTAGATATCTTCTTTTATACAGTATGTTTGGACATTAATTACAGGCTAAGAAAGTAAACATGGAGAAAGGTGGTTTTATGATCTGATCTTCAATGTTATCTCAAGAAATAATATTATTGCTCCTTAGTTCTGGTTTCCATGCACCTGCAAATTATCCTTTCACCCATCACTTGTAAGTAGCAGAGGGGTAAGCACACCTGTACAGTCATGCCTCGCTTAACAATGAGAAGGTCTGAGAAATGCATCATTAGGCAATTCTGTCATAGCACAATCATCATAAGAGTGCACTTCCACACACCTAGATGGGTATAGCCCACTACACACCTAGGCTATGTGCTTTATGCTGTAACCTATTGCTTTTAAGGCAACAATTCTGTACCACATGTTAATGCACCGAATACTGTAGATAACTAACACAAGTATATTTGTGCATCTAAATATAGAAAAGCTACAGTAAAAATATGGTATTATAATCTTATGAGACCAGTTGTATGTATACTGTATCATTGACCAAAATATCATTATGTGGTGCATGACTGTATATGAACACTTCTTGATCATAAAAATAATGTGTATGTTGACTAAATGCTCTGGAAAGTTAATGTGTATGTTGACAAACTAGAATGCTTAAAATAAGTATGGTTAAAATAACACTATATGCATACATACAAATATACACGTGTCTATACAGATACACATATGTATCTGTATATACACATACATATAAATATATACATACTTATAAATTAGAGTCTTACATTAGCTAAACTATTACTACAGCTTGAGATAAATTTGAGGTGTCAAAATTGGAAATCCCCTGTTTGACTTGGAGAAGGAAAATGTTGGCATAGTCTCCTGAGTGGAGAAAGAGGCTTCTCTATGTCAGCAGATACTTCAGAGGAACGTTAATGTCTTGAGATCTCTAGCAAATTAACAGCCCAGGTAACAAAATGCAGGGAACTCTGGCCAGTTGCTTACTTACTCAGTCGGATCTGGCCACTTCTCCATGTATTCCCACCACACTAAATGGAGCATGAGTCATTTGAGTAATGAGTCAGAAAATGTCTAGCAGCCTCCGTGCAACAGCAGACCTGATGCTGAAGATAAATTTCAGTGGTACTAGGATGGTGTTTTTCATGTCTGTACGTCTCTTGGTAGTGATGAATAAAATTTCTTCTCCCTTCCCAAGAGACAAAAACTGTATCATGTGCTAATCTCAAGTCTTGTTCCAACTCTAAAATTTAAAATCTCAAGCAAAACTTATATTAAGAGGCAAATACAGTATATACAGTGTATACAATTTATGTCCTATTCAAAATTACTTTTTGTGAAATTTTGTCTAACGAATTCAATGGTCATATGACAACCTCACTCTCAAATACTACTGTTAAAGAGTAAATGCTTACAATAAAAAAAAGATTTTAAAGAATTTTGAACTTCAATTAAATTAATGAATCTCCTTTTCAATCATCCCTGATTTTTAAAAATCACAATCCCTAAATTACGATGACAGGGATTACTAGTAGGCTTTGAGTTTTAATCCCAATAACATCTTTAGCTGATTTAAACCTATTATTTTTCAACTTCCATTTTAATATTCAATCTCATTTTCTCTCTACGGTTAATATCAATTTCCATTTTATACCTTCCAGTTGTAGCACAAAGCCAGCTATACAATAGTTGTGTGCTGCTGAATGGAATATGAGGGCAATGTAAAATAACGCACAGCATCATCGCACTGAGGATTAAGAACCCCAAGTTTGAGTATTGTCTTGGCAATGCACTACCTTTCTCACTCAGGCAAGTCACTACTTCATTACAAACGTTTCTCTCTCCTGACAATTCCTATCCACTAGTTGAGGCTGTCTGGAGTAGTGAGGCAGGACACTGGTGGGATAGAGGGCCGTGATTGATGAATGATGCCTGCCAAGGGTGTATGACAGGGAAGTGGTAGCAATTTTGTTCTGTATTTGTCAATGGTGGACTAGAACAGGGCTGCTCAAATGTGCACAAATTACCGAGAAGCTTTTAAAATGCAGGTTCTGATTAAGTCTGAGGTGGCGGCTGAGATTGCGTAGTTCTAATAGGATCTCAGGTGATCCTCATGCTGTGCGTTTAGAGACTAACCACAAAGCAAGGCAAAGTTCCTAGCAGCTCTGAATGAATATGGAGTCTCAACCTCTCATTCTCTGTCTTGCTCACTCATACACACATTATTCCTACTTATGTACATGAAAAGGTGCTTACCATATGCCAAGGGGAGTGATAAGCACATTAAATATGTAATTCTCACCCTCCCCCACAAAAGGTAGCTACAGGTTTTCAAGTTAGAAAACGGAGATTTCAAGAGGGTAGGTAATTTGCCTAATATCTCAGAACTGACAGGTAGTCTAGATGAGAGCTGAATCTAGAGAAGTTAATTCTAGTCCCTTCCTCTTGATCTCTATCATATGCTGTTTTGATACGGTAACAACATGAGACTGCTTACTTAGCGCCAGCCACTGGGCTGTTTTGTACATATTATCTCTTCCACTTTCCTCAAGAACTTTAGAAGGTAGGTGATATTATTTTTCTTTTACAGATAACAAAATTATCCTTCAACTGCCTCAATCTCAGTAAACTACAGTGATTCCTATTAAGGCAAAGATTAGATTCATATCTATAACAAACACATAGAACGGTAGGCTGATAAAAGCAACATGTGTATGCATAAGGCTATTAGTAAGTATATAAAAATATTCTTTTATAAATTCATCCTACGTAAATGCATGTTTGACAGGTAAACTCAAATGTTTCTGCAAAGTTTAGTGATGTTATCAAAGTCCAAGTGATTATTGGTCCCAAACAGAATTCATCAGTGGGATTTACAGTGGGAGAAGTGTCAAAGATTCATTTCTCATCACACTCTTTTACTACCTAAAAGTTCTTTATTAGCAAGCTGATGAAATAAGATTGGATCAGTGAATTTCCCTGAAGATGAGATTTCAATATAAGCAGGTGACAGTGGATGCTGCACTGATGCACACTTAAGAAGAGAAAACAGCATTGCAATGTGAGGGCAGGATTTTCACTTTACTTTGTTTAAAAACAAAAGTGTGTTTCAAAACCTAAAGGTCTGAAGCAGTGATTCTCAACCTTGGCTGCAGGCTGGACTTTGGAATCAAATGTATGGAGGGAACTTAAAAAATACTCATGTCAGCTGAGTGCAGGGGCTCACGTCTGTAATCACAGCACTTTGGAAGGCCAAGGCAGGCAGATCACCTGAGGTCGGGAGTTCCAGATCAGCTTGACCAATATGGTCAAACCCTGTCTGTACTAAAAAATACAAAAATTAGCTGGGCATGGTGGTGCATGCCTGTGATCCCAGCTACTCAGGAGGCTGAGGTGGGAGAATCACATGCACCCTGGAGGTAGAGATTGCAGTGAGCCAAGATCCTGTCAGTGCACTCCAGCCTTGGTGACAGAGGGAGACCCCGTCTCAAAACAATAATAGTACTGATGCCTACATCTCATAGAGATTATTTGGACTGGGGTGCAACTGAGACATCAGGATATTTTTAAGCTACTTAGTTTTTTAAATGCATAACCAAGGTTGAGAATCATTTGAATAAAGTCACGCCTGTCCCATGTCGGGGGTGACTAGTCATCAAAGGCATGAATGTCTAATCAATGAATGCCATTCTCAGAGCCGGCTGGTGGCATTCAGAGAGTAGCAAAGACTTTCTCCCATGAAGGTAAACTTAAATTTCATAAGCAAGTCTATTTTAACAGAAAATAATTTCATAAAACATTTGCAGATAGTCTGAATTACCAAAATGATTTTCTCCCCTTAGCAGAATTGTTTCCACTGGAGGGCAGTCTCTTCTTGGGAAGAAATGAATGGGGATACAACCTTCTTAAAAGACCAAAGTTTAAAATACTGACCAAGACTGTGACACTCACATGGGTTTCATTTCAAGACAATTTCTGGGAGATAGAGTATTTGGGGTAAAAATAATTTGTATTCTCTATGAAGATACTGCCAAATTAAAGATTTATTTTTGTCTGCTAAAACGTAAAGGATGAAAGCTTGACCCAAAAGATAAACACATACAAGTATGGAAGACCTCGGGGTGTACAAACATAATAACAGCAACAAATAAAAAGTAGCCTTTATTGTAGGTTTACTGTGTCACATCCTGTATTAAGCAACTTAAATGTCCTACTTGATTCTAAGAACAAATCTATATTTTATAGGTAAGAAAAACTAAAGCTGAGAACTGTTCAAAGAAATTTGTCCAATACCATATATCAAAAAAGTAGCTTAACTAGGACTTAAACCTTCTCTGCATGACTTCAGAACCAGCCCTTGCAATCACCAATAACACTTCTTTACCGCTTGAGTCAGAAGCAACACGGTCCCTGTGCATCAGAATATGAGCATCTAAATAAGAACATGTCAATGCAAGAAAACAGGAGGAAAAAACTTCCTTTATACAATATTAGGTAATAAAAGAATCTGAAAGGAGGTGTTTCAGGCAAAATGAGAAATTCCTTATTCTCCTCACGGGCTTGTTTTTATATTTTAAGATTTTCACAAGCTGTTGACAGTTCCTCTCCATTTCTTATGCAACCCCTTTCCATTCCATTAAAAATGAATTTGGTATTCCCATTGCTATGTCTTCAGCTGCTGAACAGAACCTTGGACTAGCTGGTCTTATTCCTCAGAGACTTATTTCCTAGATCAGGGGTTGTCAAACATTTTCCATAAAGAGCCGGATGGTAAATATTTCAGGTTTCTCAGGCTCCAGTCTTGGCTGCAACTACTCAGTTCTGCTGGTGTACCATGAAAGCAGCCAGAAATGATAAGATGGTATAGATGACAGATGATATGAATGAAAGGGAAAGGCTGGATTCCAGTAAAACTTTATTTATGGTCACTAAAACTTGAGTTTCACATCATTTTCACGTGTCACCAATTATTCTTCCTCTCTTCTTTTTCAACCATTTGAAAATGTAAAAGATATCTTTAGCTTATGAGCCACACAAAAACATGCTGTGGGCTGGATTCAGTGGGCAGTGGTAATTTGACAATCCCTGTCCTGAATCATAGGGTGTCCTGTGTTCAAAGCATTTGCCATAACGCAAAGGTTTTGTCACAAAGATCTCATCTAGCAATGGCTCCATGCTCAAAGAGCAAATGTGTCTCCAGATACCATTGGCTAGTATGTCAGAATCAGCTGCCTTCCCCAAAGCCACGTTTTGACATTGTATACAAATTCTCTCAGTAGTAAAAGTATCCCAGTTAAATCACATCAGAGCTCTAGGAAATATTCTTCTTGGGAAAATATTACAGAATTTGGAATCTGAAAATTATCCAAAAGGCACAGAGGACTGTCATTTTCCAAAGGCATTCTCCAGAGCCTTCAAGCTTCTCACACCTGCAGGTATGGCCATAGGTACAGTTCCTTAGAGAAACCCGTTCTGTAGAATGACCAAGAGCTAAGAAAACTCTTAGCAGGGGTGTGCTAGAGCCAGCTCCCATCAGCTTATAGAAGAACTCATTAATTTTTTTTAGCATTTTGTGAGCCAGCTGACATGAGCTGATAACCTGAAATTGGCCATGGAGGGAGCACCACAGAAATCCAGAAAAATACATATTCACAAGTGTTACAAATTAGGTTTTTCTTTTCCTCTGAGAGCTAGTTATTAAACATTGGCCAGTAAACCTCTATCCACTACCCACTCCCAGCAGAAAAACTCCTTAGATCTGTTTTACACACTCACTCTCTCTCTCTCTCTCTCTCTCTCTCTCTCTCTCTCTCCTTTCTCTCTCTTTCATGACCTGGGGAAGCAGTAACTGGGTTCTGGGAAAGAAAGAAATTTCCCCAAGTAATAAACAAATGTATTTAGGATTAATCACTGTTTTAGATCATCCTTAAGTTACTACTCCCTTTGGAATCCCGAATGCACTCCCCTTTTATATTAAATATGGTCAACTGGAGATAAAGGAGTTCAATCATTTTGCATAGGATCAAAAATTTATCAGAATCTATTACCTTCTATAATTGTATGTGTTCATCTAACAGGGAAAAAGGGAAAGAAATTACAAAGTCCTGCACTGCATTGCACACCTGTGATCCAAGAGGTGCCATTTGCACTTCTGCATCGTGCTAATTATCCATGAGCCCATTGCCTTTTTTATTTTTGCTACTACTATATGAAGATCCTTACAATGTAATATCTAGCAATGCCCTCACATTCCTGAACTATATATTGTTTGTTTTTAGAGCAAGACACTCTTTGATTATTTCTGGTTCCTGGTCTCACTCCACTAAACTACTTGAGCCTATAAATCTAATCTAAGCAAATCATTTTGAATTTATCTTTTCTGCATTTGCTGCCTTCATCTTAGTTTTGCATCACTTGAGGCATCGACAGAACTATTTAATACAATCCTTTCCCTCTACTTCTGCAAGATTAGAAAATAAAGGAGAACATTGACAGCTACTAGGTGAGCTGGAATATCTAAAAAAGGATTATATCCCTATTTGTCAATAAATACGATGATAGTTTACATGAGAGTTAGCCAAAACTGAGTGGTCTACACCTAATTCTGAACACTTCTAAGCTTTAGAAAAGGATATCCAGTACTAGAATGCTCCTGAAACTATACAACATCACATTTATGCATAATCAGAAATGTGTCGACTCAAATAAATCTACCTCTTCAATCTTCAGAAAGCAATTTTTGGAGTCAGACACAGATGCATTTTGTTGTTTATTGAAACTCTTTACATTATAAAGCCGTAGTGGTAGTCACTCTCAAGTTATTCATATACAATTTTAATTATTTATTCATAGACTTGCATGTTATATTTCATTCAGATCCAAAGCTGGTTATACATTCTGCAACAAAATATTTAATGAAATTCGAAGACTTAAAAAGTCTTGCACTGAAAGCAAGAAAGACTCATTAATACTCTGAGTTAACAGAGTGAACCTACAAATCAAACCAGGCTTGGTACTCAAAGGCACACCGTAACAGAAAGTTAACACTTCACTGTAAATTCTAACTCCAATTTCTTTCCAAGACAAACTTCCAGTAATCTGTTTTTATTTCTTTGATCCTTTCATAAGTAATAGGACAGAATCAGTTACCTCGGGCCTTTTCATTGTCTATAAAAACATTTCCCAAATTGGGTTCTGTGAAACACGATTACAGGCATTATTACCATTGTCTTACTATTGTTTTAAATTCCAGATCTGCAGAAATTTGGGTGATGTGGGTTTAACTAGTTTTCACTCCTTGGGGACTTCTTAGAGCCCTTAGTATATTAATGTATATTGGAATTCTCCAAGTAGAGCATTGGAGCATATAGTATTATCCACACATTTTAAACCAAAATAATTTTCTTCTCATGAAGAATCTCAAGGGACTAGTGCCCCATAAATCACACTTTCAAGAATGCTGGTTTATAGGGCACAGCTGAGATTCACATATAAGCACCAAAATGAGAACCATAGAGAAAGGGGAAAATGATCCCAGATCCTCTCATTTGAACACACTGGCTGCAGTAAGATAAGCAATAGAAACTGCTGTCTTCTTTTGCATGTATTTCCAGATTCTGTCAAAATGAATAAATAAAGGTTAGCAGGGTAGGAAGCCAGCAATACTGCGAAGTAACCTCCCACGAGTCTACTTCATAGTTTCCATGACTTCATCATTGACTCATCAAAATAGGCAGATGTGCTCTAATCTGGAAAGGTTTACAAGTTAAAGATTAAAAACAACAAAAACCTGAGCTTCACCTTCAGCAAAGAAGTATCAACTGGAGACTTAAGAAATTTAAAGAACTAAAAATGGAACTATCATTCAACCCAGAAATCCTCTTACTGGGCATATACCCAGAGGAATGTAAATCATTCTACCATAAAGACACATGCACATGTATGTTCTTTGCAGCAAAAAACAGAACTATCATTCAACCCAGAAATCCTCTTACTGGGTATATACCCAGAGGAATGTAAATCATTCTACCATAAAGACACATGCACATCTATGTTCTTTGCAGCACTATTCACAAAAGCCAAGACATGGAGTCAACCTAAATGCCCAGCAATGACAGACTAGATAAAGAAAGTGTGGCATGTATACACCATGGAATACTATGCAGCTATAAAAAAGAACAAGATCATGTCTTTTCAGAAACATGGATAGAGCTGGAGGCCATTATCTTTAGCTAACCAATGCAAAAACAGAAAACCAAATACTGCATCTGCTCACCTACAACTGGGTGCTAAATGATAAGAACACGTGATACAAAGAGGGAGACAATTACACTGGGACCTGCTTGAGGGTGGAGGGTGGGAAAAGAGGAGCAGAAAAAAATAACTATTAGGTACTATGCTTAGTACCTGGGTGATGAAATAATCTGTACAATAAACCCACATGAAATGAGTTTACCTATACAACAAACCTGCCCATGTACCCCCGAATCTAAAAATTAAAAAAAAAAAATTCAAACATTCTGTCTAGAATTACAAATTTATAAAAAAGTATTTCCTTCTATCTAAGCACTCTATAAGAAAAGTAATCATGGAACCAACCCAAATGTCCATCAGTGAAAGACTAGATAAAGAAAATGTGGTCTATAGATACATCATGAAACACAATGCAGGCATAAAAAGGAATGTGATCATGTCCTGTGCAGGGACATGGATGAAGCTGGAAGCCATCATCCTCAGCAAACTGACAAAGGAACAGAAAATCAGATGCCACATGTTCTCACTTACAAGTGGGAGTTGAACAATGAGAACACTTGGACACAGGGAGGGGAACACCACACGCTGGGGCCAGTCTAGGGGTGGGGAGCAAGGAGACGGACAGCATCAGGACAAATAGCTAATATACTCAGGCCTTAAATCCTAGATGTTGGGTTGATAAGTGCAGCAAACCACCATGACACACATATATCTTTATAACAACCTACTTGTTCTTCACATGTATCCTGGAACTTAAATTTAAAAAAAAAAATAGAAAATAAAAAAAAAGTAATCACCTGATACTCACTGAGATAAAGGAATTTTGAGAAATGTTTTTTGTCCCTACAGTTTGGGGCAAAACCTGACAGTGGAGATGAAGGCCCTTAGAAGCCATGCAGTTCCACTGAAAAGCTCATGTAAATATTTCTACCTCCATTTCCTGCTCCTTTATTAATAAAATTAACTACTATTTATTGAGCTTCTGCTAATACCAGGCACTGTGCTAGGTGGTATGCATATATTCTTTTATCCTCTGAACATGGTAACATGGTTGGTTTTATTACCCTGATTTCACAGACATGGCACAAAGAAGTTCCATTTTATGTCAAATATCACACAGCCTAGGGCTGGGATAGAATTTGTATCAGGAGGTAAGTCTGCCCAACTCCAAAGATCACACAATCCCCTTTCTCCATTTTTTCCTATCCACCACTCTTGTGTCATGCCTCTTCCCTAGCTATTACCCTTTAAAAGCAGTTGTGATTAAAACCAAAGGTCGGCTGTCCGTAACTCAACTCAAATGTTCTGTCTTCCTTGCTCTTAGAGACAAATTACCATCTTCCATCATCTGCATGGACCAAGAAGGACTTAGGCTAAGATGAGCATGCATAAAATAATCGGGGTCTCATTACAAGCTGGACACTCAGAGGGGCCATTCTCTCAAAGCTGAACTTGATCGTATTTTCATTGTTTTTCTCCCTATATACACTAAAGATCAACTGACACAGAACAAAGTTACTAACAATTTACTACCGATTTCTTTAAAATATATGTAATGAATAAGAGAGGAGCAAACAGTCAAATGACTGATACCCAAGTCCAGAATGTGAAAAATACCACTCTCTAAAATTCTCAAAGGTAGAAATAAAGAGGTGAAGGAGAAGGGGAGAAAAGAAGGGAGGGAGGGAAGGATGTACTTCAGATCATCTGCATTCGAATCTTCTCAGGCTAGGGATCCCTGATCCCACACCAGACCAACTGAGTCAGAACCTCTGGAGTGGGGTCCAAGACTGCATTTGGACACACTCTTCTTGTGATAATTTTTAAATTCATTTATTTTGATACAGGGTCTTGCTGTGTTGTCCAGGATGGAGTGTAGTAGCATGATCATGGCTCACTGTAGCCTCAACCTCCCAGGCTCAGGTGATCTTCCTGACTCAGCTTCCCAAAGTGTTGGGATTACAGGTGTGAGCCATCATGCCTGGCCTAGGGATTATAATTTACTCCAGACACACCTTACCCCAAGAAATGACTTGTACATGTGTTGCTTATGAAAGTCAAATGTCTCCCAAGTTTAAGAAATCAGCATTCAGCTCTGGGAAAAATCAGTCATCAATATGATGATGGCACATATGGGAGACAATGACCGCATGAGTCCAAGAAAGAATGATAAAGACATTCTCCTGGAAAAGACTCCTCTTTGGGGCCTATGGGTTCTACCTGGTAGGAGACCATCAGCAACAAGGTTCTATAACAAGACCACCTTTCTTGGTACTAATTCAGAGAGATTTAAATAGAGAAACTATTTGAATGTCAAATTAACCTTTTTACATATAAAGAGAAAAAAAGCATAACCCAATCTAAGCACAGGGGAATACATTCAAATCAATGCAAAGCACGTAGATTGAAAAGTGAGTCTTCCTTCAAGGTCTAACCACTTCTTTCCTGCACTTCAGAAACACACTTTGCAGAATCAGTCACATGTATTTGTGTGAATTCCTGCCTGTTAATACAATGGGAGGAAGCACATTATACACACAGTTCTCTCCTTCACTTTCCCCACAATAACATATCCCGGAGACCATTCTCCACAGTACATATACATTTACGTCCTTCTTTTGAACATCATCACAGTCCACATATTTGATCAGTTCTTTTAACTGACTTTTAGATTTCTTCTAATCCTTTGCTAATACACGTTACGCTATAAGGAACACTCTTCTTCATATGGCTTTGTCCACATGGGGGGATTTATTTTTAAGGTAACTCTGCAGGAGCAAAATTGCAAGGGCATATGATATGTGCATTTTTGAGATACTGCTAAATTTTCCCTCCCAGGAGGTTGTAGCAATTTAAACTTCTATTAATAGTATATGATACTATTTGTTTCCCCCACACCTTCACCAAAGGAGTATATTTTTTATTGTAATTTAATTTGCCACTTCAACTTCTTACTGGAAAAAGTGCTGACCAGCAAACATGAATGTAACTTGGCAGCTATATTTCTCCTGGAGAATGAACACATTGGCATTCTAATTTATCATCTTCTTACGCATTAGGTAAGTATGAGTCTGTGGCCTTGACCCTCTTCAACTCTGGGTAAATTTGCAAACTTCAGTTGCTGGGCTTGCTAACACAAGGTGAACAGTGATGCTTCTGAGAGATGATGATACACCGACAAGACTGCTGGAAGGAGTCCTTTTAATTTGAAGCTTTAAAAATAAATTGCAAAACATTTTTTTTCTCTAATAAGCTAACCATTTAAAATTGTACCTAAACTAGAAAGTTTTTTAAATATTATAAACCAAAGTTTTCTTGCTCAAGTCTGCAAGAGGGGAGGAACTCTGTGGAAAGCTTTAGATCAAACCTCCTTAGCAGACATCAAGGGTCCAATTCAAACGGCATCTACTCAGACTCAATTCTCTGCTTTATGAATTCAAAAGTTAATCAAAATTCTTATTATAAATGCTGTCACTAATTGTCACAGCAGAAAACCAGAACCCCTCCTTGCTCACCACTTTTATACTGCAGCCCCCGAGAATAACAGACAACATGCTATTTCTTACAGTAATTCTTAGGATGTTATTGATGTGTTTTTTTATTTTTCATGGAGTCCATGCACTTGGGAGGAAACAGGGCATAATATATATGCACGTTCAGAAAACTGTTTTAATGTTATAAATAATATCCAAAACCATTAATGAGCTTTTTTAGAGGTGGCTGCCTTGCAGCAGGGAATTACTTAAGCACTGGAAAGCCAATCAACAAATATTTATTTTTCAATTTCTATGTGCATGCCTAAAAACTCTCATTCTGTCAGTAAAGTAAGTCCATCTAGAAAAATACATTAATTCAACACATATTTTCCCCACACTCACATGTTGCACCATAGCTACAAGTGTGAATGAGGCAGAGACCCTGCACTCAAGTTAAGACGACACAACCAAGTGACTGCTGACTTAAACACAAAGGGACAGAGCAAAGGATATGGTCAGATGATAGGAAAAGGGCTCCTAGTCAAGCCTTGAGGGAATCAGGGAAGGCTTCCAGGAAGAAGCAAACTAATATGATTTCCAACAAGCATTCAGCCAGGGCGACAAAATGGACAGAATTAGGGAAATACTATTGCTTTATCACAGAAGTTCATCTGAACCCCATGGAAGTCAGCAATAGTCTAGTTTCTACCTGAAATACAGTGAGCCCAGGGTTAGAATATGTTCAGCTCTCATGTCATCGAATCCCTAAATACCTTTCTGAAAAGCTAAGTCCACTGATAAGAATAAAGGAGAAGCATAGCACCCCACCAACTACAACATATTTTCCATTACAAATACATTTTTGCCAACTCTGAAAAGTCAAATGGACATTTTACAGACCCTGGAAGACCGTGCTCCCTAATGGCCTCCCAATCCCCCTCACTCTCATTAAACTACAGCATGACCCTCTAGTTTGGAGGTTCACCTTCTCTTTACTCAAAATTTCCCAAACCTAATTAGAGATAGTCTTAGAGGAAGATGATGGATTTAACAGACTGAGACGTATTTTCCTTCCTTGGTGTTTACATTATTTTGACAGCAAGAAGCCCCAGAGCAGGCACTAGTTCCAAGCAAAGTCCCCAAAGAATATTGACAAGGAAAAACAGCCACCGAGCTGTATAAATCCACTTGCTACAAAATTCCCACACACACATAATAACCAGCATGTGAAGCTTAATCCTTATAGGAAAACAATTCAAAATCCAGATACATTCATCAGGCCGTCCCCATGTCGTGAAGCACTAAAGTTAGTAGCTCCTCTGTATGTTACACTATGAAACAAGATGAAAATGGCAGAGAGGAAAATGAAATGAGCCTTCTGAGATTCATCTTTAGTTTGTTCATTCAAATACACTGCGGAAGAGGGCACTTTCCATACAGAAATTATTCAGTTTTGACACACTCTAACTTAGGCTATTTGGAGGAGAATTGGCTGGCTCTACCTTACAGTACACATTTCCAGAAGTCCCACAAATCATGTGGCCTTGGGAGAAGAGAGAGTTTGGGGAGCATTTACCTACCATGCCAAAATGAATTAACAGGAATTAATTTGGGTTACTGCAGTCATTTGGGTTACATGGTGCCTATCAAAACAGCTTCCACTGAGTTTCAGAATTTAAGGTGGGGAAAAAAGAGAATCAGATTTCAAAACTACCCTTTGATGAGAAGCTGTTAAAGTGATTTATCTTAACAAAGTATCATCAAATTAGAAGCTGTGTGTATTCCTATAACATTTTGAACTCCACATTCTATCAAAATTAGGTCGAATATATATATATATATATATATATATATATATATATATATATATATATATAAAATCATAGATACACCATGTTATAATTTACCGAGATGTTAAAGGAGATGCAGAATAAAAAGTATTATCTAGTCTATTTGTTAGAAATCAGGTATAACCACCTGCAAAAGACAAAAATAATACTGGCTTAAGCAGACATGTTTTTATTTGCTCATTTAAACCTGAGGATCAGCAGTCCAGAACTTGTCTGGCCACTGGCACTGTGGTCATCTAAAATCCAGGCTGCTTTCCGATTCTCTTCTACCACCTCTGTGATGGTTCTTATTCTCCTGGCCCAAGACGGCACTCCAGCCATGCCATTCACTGCCCAGGCAGCAGGATGGAGGCAGGGCAGGCTTTCAACCATTAATGACATGCTCCAGAAGTTACACCTATCACTTCTAACTTGTCAGAATTTCATGATACAACCCCACCTAGAAACAAGGAGGGTTAGAAATGTAGTCCTTCCTCTAGGCAGTTGTATAGGCTCCCAAAAGAAACAGAGCTGGGTTACTCAAGAAGGCTAAGTGTCAGAGGTAGGAGGAGAGCAGCCTGAGTCTGCAGAGAGTGAGTAGAGCTTCCATGAGGTCTTGTCCTCCTCCAGCCCCTCACCTGGCAGGATTCACGGTGGGTTCCTGTGCCTGGGATATAGCACTGTCTTGATGTTTATGGCAACAGTCCCGGTGGCTGTACTTGGCATCAAAGAAGTAAACAGCAGCAACCGCAAAGCTTGACCTCAAACTGATGGTGCAGACAGGGACAATGAGCAGTTTGCCCATCGCTGGGGTATCCTGAAGACCTTGCTCCAAGTTCTAGGGAGAAAATGGGGCCTTTCATTCAGTCGGCAGCACCCACATTTTCATTTTGACTAGGACATACGCTCTTGAGTATGTAATCTTTTATTAGTTCAACTTACTTGTACTCTCTAACTTTGTACATCACATGCAAGACTGCCTTTGGTAAGAAATAAGATCTTTTTTGTCCTATGACACCAACCAGCCTGCAAAAAAGTATTACC
Source organism: Saimiri boliviensis (assembly GCF_048565385.1). Lineage (NCBI taxonomy): Eukaryota > Metazoa > Chordata > Mammalia > Primates > Cebidae > Saimiri > Saimiri boliviensis. The sequence goes on from NC_133456.1 coordinate 50,856,121, forward strand.
GTAGATTGATACTGTATAACAATATTATAAAGAATAGCACTAACCCAGGTGACCTGATACTTCCCATGTAATAATTTTCTCTGGCACAGTAATTTACACTTACACACGTATCACTGAAGAAATGTATTTGGGTTTTCTACCAGAACAATAACAGACTTGAAATTAGTGTTGAAAAACATTCACAGCCAGGATTTCAGCCCCCGCCCTTGGGGTCTCTATTTTAACTTTCTTCACTGGCAACTTTCAACTTTTGCTCCTCAATGAAAAGAATAACTAGCTTAATGATTTAGAAGAAAATATTCTTGGAGTACATTATAGTTGCATATTAACTGGAAACGGCTCAATTCCAAATAATTGTCTGACACCATGTCTGTCTGTTCCTCCATTCTATTGATCTCTCCTATGAACAAAGCAGACAGATATCCAGGTGCAGCTCTTTTAGGAACAAATTGCCCTTTCTCCAAGCTGACATCTTTAGAATTAAGAACTCAGAGCCAGCCAGTGGGCGAAAACACTTCTCCCCTGCCACATGCTTAGGTGGGTCAGAAAGTCAATCAAATTCGACTTCGCAAATAAAGCTAATTCCTATAATATGAGATGAGAGGCTGCATTAATATTTCTAAGACCAAATATTCTCCCTCAAGTAATATAAATTTATAGGTATGACTTTTCCCAATGTTCTATCGACTGTTCATGGTATATGAAAGTAATTAGGCTTCTTTGAAAGCCAGAGCTGCGTTGAGAACTCTATTTGAGCAAATACAAAAGACAAGCATTTTGAGTGTTATTTTTAATGTTTCCAAAAAAGTTAACATCTATAACAATATTGTTGCCAGTTTTCTGTATAGAAGGCACTGAAGGGGGATGTGTGAAAGTCTGTGGAAACACAGTATCCTGGCATACTGCCAGCTGGAATCACGCAGAGCTCTGTTCTAACTTAAATCCGGCCAGGCCGCAAGTCAAAGCATGTCCTACAAAACATAGTACACATGAACAGGGAACACAATCATTGTAACTCTAGCCCATGGGTGGATGAATAGTCAATGGACAACGTCCAGACCATACAGAAAAATACAACACTGACCCACCACCTGCGAAAACCAGTCCAGGAAGCCACAACCTTTGCAGCCATTGGCCCCAGATGGTTGGTAGTTAATCAGTAAATGCAACCTTCCCCAAGTGTTGCCCCCTGCCTCCAACTTGGGACCAATGAGTGAAAGTCAACTCTGATCACACAGGACATCTGGCTTCTAGGTTAGCGCGTTTCCAGCTTCCTGTGCCAACAGCCTCAAGTCAGGGCACACCTGAATCCTCCACCTCTCTTCCTTCTTCTCTCCCCTACCCTTCCAACACAATAAAGCTTTTCTATTCCCTTGCTTGCCTTTGAGTCTCCACCAGCCACATGTGATGACAGCTGACACCCTTGTTCTAGAAAGCCCAGAAGAGCCTCCGCTTCTTTTCATTTGCATGGCTTTTCTCCTATACGTGGTTCTCCCTGAGGACCGTCTAGCCTGCCTGGGCCCCCTACCAGGAATTCCCTCAACTTTTCCCTTCTCCATCCTGCAGCATCTTCATCCTTCCCCGCTTCCTTGGGCTGTATTTCTGTGGATGAACTGTTTCTCCTGTATCCTGGGCCGGGCCTTCCAACTGTATTATTTTTTCATTATTTCTATCCCTTCTCCCTTGACCTTTGGTTTCAATCTATCATGTCCCTTTGTATCCCACACATTCCACTGGGACAGCGGAGGAACCGTCCCATCCACTGGGCTGAGCACAGTGGGGCTACTGTGAATACAGGATATAATGAAGTCACAGTCTGGCCTCACCAGGAAAAGGAAGCATTACAGGTTGATTCACCTGCATTACATTTCAAGTGAAAATTGAACAGTCCAGGTCTGGATGCTAAGAGAAGAAAGAAAAAAAGCTAGGAGCCAACAGCAACCAATTCAGGGGTCAGAGTGTCAGGCATCAAGAAAGTAGAGTGGACAAAGGTGAGCCAATGAGGAGAAATTGGGGGAAAGTGAAACATCTGTAGGCAGAAGGCAATTGTACAGGACGAAGCCTGAGGACACCCTGTTAAGTCTTTTTTTTTTTTTTAATACGTGGCTCCAGCAAATTGCAGTGAACCATGTATTAAAGGGAAAGAACATGGAGGACCACCAAGCATCTTATCCAACATATATTTGTGCATCTGTGTGTGTTTTCTTTTTTCTTTTTTCTTTTTTTTTTTTTTTTTTGAAACGAAGTTTCGCTCTTGTTACCCAGGCTGGAGTGCAATGGCGACCACAACCTCTGCCTCCTGGGTTCAGGTGATTCTCCTGCCTCGGTCTCCTGAGTAGCTGGGATTACAGGCATGTGCCACCATGTCCAGCTCATTTTTTTTTTTTTTGTATTTTTAGTAGAGATGGAGTTTCACCATGTTGACCAGGACGGTCTCGATCTCTTGACCTCATGATCCACCCGCCTCGGCCTCCCAAAGTGCTGGGATTACAGGTTTGAGCCACCACGCCCGGCCCTGTGTTTCCTTTAAGAGACTAGGTCTCACTCTGTTGTCAGCACAGTGATGCAGTCATAGCTCACTGAAGCCTCAAACTCCTGGGCTCCAGTGATTCTCCCACTTCAGTCTTCTGAGTAGCTATGACTACATGCACGTACCATGACACTTGGCTAATTTTTTTTTTTTTTTGGAGATGGGGTCTTGCTGTGTTGCCCAGGCTGATCTTGAACTCCTGGCCTTAAGAGATCCTCTCACAGCAAAGGGGATTATAGCTGTGAGCCACCATGCCTGGTCCCAAAATATATTTTCCCTTGCAATACAGTCTATAGTTAACATCCAAATATCATGCAAAGTACAATAACACACTTCTTACCAACTTCTTCTAGGGCTCAAGAAAACTCTCTTCTCTCCATTTTTGCCCCCTTCTGATGTCTCCATATCATTATTCCTCTATTAATTCTTCTTTCTTACAAATCAAAGTACACTTACCCTTGACGAACTTTTAAATAATCAACTTCTTTCTCTTCTGTAATTAACCAAAAAGTTCTTGGAAGAATCTTCTAAACACCCAAACTCTACTACCTCTTCAGTCAAATACAAGGTGGATTTCTTCCCTCTGCCATTCTTAGAGAATTGCTCTCTAAGGTCATTTGGGCCCAAACCTCATGCCTTCCTTCTGCCCTCACAGGCTGCATGCTTTCCTGGTCCACCTGCAAGTTCTCCAACCTTGGCCTTGCTGGCACTGCACTAGCCTTCAGAACCACCCTTTTCAGTTGAGCTATTTCTCATTCTTTCAGTTCTGCCCATTCCTCTTCTACCATCCCTCAGCCTCTTCTGCAATGAAAATGTGACCTCATTTCCAAAATCCTTTCCAATTGCTATCTCCTTTCGGATCTCCGAAACAGACAAGATTGCATCTCCCCATTTGCTGTTCTCGGTATGTGAATCACTCCTGCAGCAGCTTCCTACACAGTCTCATAGTAAAGGAATCTGCACCATCGTATTCTTGGCCCGTAAGCCCCGGGTGGGTAATGGCTAAATCTTATCTATCTCTGTATGTCCAAGTCTAACAATAGTGCTAGACGCATCTCAGGTAGAGACTCTGGAGCGTGATTGCCTATGGAGAAAACATGAGAATAATTTCTATCTCATAATACAATGCTTAGCACGCTGGCTCTTACCATCATCATCAAGAGATGCGAGTTAAATTAAATGAACCTAATAATATGAAGACAGGTGTTAGTATTGTTGCCCTGTGTTGTTTCTACTGTATTTGATTTCAGATATTTTAGTGAAAAAAAATCTGCTTTGAACTATCTAGATGATATAAAAACTCAGATTTATCGGAGACCTCTGGTATTCCGTTTTGCACAGACATACTGCTCCTTAAATTATTTTACACAGCAACAACTCGCACCCCCCCACCAATTTCCTGTGTTTCTGAACAATGAAGGCCTGCAGAATAAAGTATGACTATTTTAATTGTATCAGAAAATGGGAATAAATATTAAGATAATGGTTGGGGGAGGAGAAAATTATACAGAAAATAATTAAGTTAACCTCAGATAACACCAAAATGGGGTAAAAGTTTTTTTTTTTTCAAAACCCTGCCTTCCTAGAGCCTTAAACCTTTTCATCAGTTTCCAGTAACAGTGAGAACTTTTGTTATAAAATTGTTTTACAGCAGCTAACAAGCAGTAAATGTTTAATCATTATACATGCTTAGGAGAGCAGCATTGTTATTTTATACATTGAAAAAACAGGGACTCATGTAGATCTAAGAGCTTTCACCTTGCATCTAGAAAGCAACAGAACCATATCTTGAAATCTAGTCTTCCAGACTCAAGACCCATTATGACCCACTGTCAATAACATCCACACCATTCTCAAAAACAATCTTGTAAGAAAATAGTCAACATGCAAAGAAATTATCCAGCTCTTCATGAAAAACTCTAGTTCAGTCTCTAGGAGGACCCAAATGACCATGAAGTCTAAGTCTCAGTCTCTAATGCCAAGAAAATGTCAGGGAATTAAGATCCTCAAGTGAGAACGTGTGAGGGTAACTCAGGCTCCTCTTCAAATAAAGTCTAAATGGGAGTTTACCAAACTGTTTAAAAGCCTATCTTATCAACCCATCTAAACCTAATTCTTTTTGCTTTATCTGAACCCCATTTTAAAGTTCCAAATGACCAAGCTATGCAATTTGTATGCAAAAAAGCTAAGTAACTGAGAGACATCGAGCCAGGAGTCCCCTGTCTAGTACGTTAGAGGAAGAACAACTCAACTAGATTGCCAGATACAAAGAAGTAAGCCACAGCAGAGAGATAACAAACACAAGAATGTTGACAGCTGTTGGCATCAGGAAGGCCACAGAAAAATTATGCGTTGAGGAATTGGCATTTGAGCTAAGTAGGTTTAGATCACTTTCTTTCGTGTTAAAAGTATAAAAAGGTCCAGAAAGAGGTACCATCCTAAGCACCCACCATCCAAGTCAGAGAGCAACGATTTTATTCCAGCCTTCATACTGGAGAACACATAGGCAACTTATTATAAACAATAAGATCTGGGGGAACAATTTAAAGAGAGGGCATTTTCCAGATTAATGCATACAGTTGAATAAATGTGTTCTTTGCTTTAAAAATCCCCAAAATAATTATTAGCAGGAAAGGTGGTCATCAAGCAAAATGTTGACTATTTTTCAAGTTGTGTTTTCTCCCATCTCAGAATTATTAATAAACTTAACACATTTTGGTTAAAATATATGCTCATAGGGAATATTAATTTACCTAAAAAGAACAGAGTTACAATATTTTAAAATGTATTTCATCAACAGAAATTAATTTGTGTTGAGTTTTTGAGGATAGATAATTCCATTGGGGAACAAAAATCACTTAATCTTCCATGTTGTCGCAAGAGCAAAGAAAAGCAACTGCATTTTAAAAGTTTAATTAGAAGTAAAAGCAAGTTTATATAATGATATACTACACCACTAACAAGTAATAAACATCCTTACATGTTATCAGCACTAAAAAACAGACAAATTTTGCTTTGCTTACAGATTGTATAAACTTCTGTAGTATGAAATGGCTTTTTCAGATACCACTTCTGAGTTTGGTGGATTTTTTTTCCCCAAGAACTCGTGGCTGGGATAATTTGAGGCATTACAGTTTAGACAGTGACATTTCCTTGTATTTGAGAGAAGTTTGTGCAATTCCAACATGACTGTTTTTGCTTTTAGCAAACATACTGCTCACATTTTGATGAAAAACTGCTAATGCAGTCTGATGAAAGTGTTCTTGCAATGCCAAATCACCAACAGATGTGCTGTCTGCCAAGGGATTTCCCTAGGAATAATGTAATTTTCTTCTATCTATTTAGAGAAAGTTCATTTAAAATCTGTTAAAATGTATTAATGTGCAATGTTCCATTGTATCTTGCTGTAGGCACACTAGCAAAAGGAAAGTTACATGAAGATTGGTACTGGGGTGCCTACCAAAAAATGGATCCAACCAGATCAGAAACCTGCCTGACCCCCAACCTTCCAGAAACTAGCTCATATACTCTGTAATACCTTGCTTTGTCTATAATTTTATTGTATTAGAACAGAAAGGGGCTCAATATTCTTCCACACTCATTTAAAAATATGTCTGTTGTTGAAACTAGTCTAGAGAAATTAAGTGATAAATCCGTAGTTAAACAATCAACTGCCCAGTGATGAACAATGGGGTCACCTCCAAATATGAAGAGAATTAAGAAAACAAAAGGTAGTTCTTACCGATGAGTTCTGCACAAAGGAGGTGAGGCTCAAATGTATGATACTTTGAGCATGGATCTAAAACTTCTATTTGTTACCTTATCAATATTTTCTATAGTTCCTATGGTGACTATTATGTGGGAGTCAAATATTAGAGACATCATTACAGTTATAAACTTAACCATTATGGGGAGGATTAACATGGCTCTCATTAGTGAACTAAAATTGACTTCTGCGTGTTGGTACAACCATAAGACAATATCACAACTGTACCCCTAAGAGAGTAAAATGCTTAATTCTTATGTTAAAAAGGACATGTTAAAAATAAATAAACGTAATGCTACTAGAAGTCCAAATGGTAACAGCACATACACACTGTCCCAGATCAATGAGAATGCTCACCTCCTGCCTGAAGAATGTACTAATGAACAGCTATCGTTCTAGCCCATCTAAACTCCCTTTCTTTAGGGCAGGAGTTCTTGACCTCAGCACTATTGACATTTTAGACCAAATAATTCTTTGCTGTGAAGAGCTGTCTGTGTACTCTGAGATATTTATGGCCACTACTTACTAGATGCCAGCAGCATCTCCTCCCAGTAGTCACAACCAAAAATGTATCCAAGACGTCGCTAAATGTGTTCAGATGGGGGAAGGAGAGAGAAAAAAATCATTCCCTGTTGAGAAATACAACTTTAAGGAAGCAGCCACTTCCTCACTGAACTGGAAGGGCTGTCATTCACATCTTATACCCAAAAGACACTTAGAGCTCAGTAATCTCATGGTTATGGTCTTCCCAATTTCCATAGATTTATCCTGCTGAAGCCATCAGTTACCAGCTCTTTTCCAAGACTTGTTCTTTAATTCCATATACTACACAGCACCCTCCTAAACCTCTTTTTTCCCCTAAGTTATTCAAAGTTGGGTCTGCAAATTACAACTAAAGGAAGCCTACCTGATTTAAAAAAAAAAAAAAAAAAAAAAAAAAAAAAAAAAACCTAAGCAGCAAATAATTGTTTTAATTTGTGCTAGAAAAAAAATAGTGCATTTGTTGTATACTAATAGTAGAGTGAGGCAGGATTATAGAATCACACTCCTCACCTCCAACATGCAAGAAACTAATTTAAAGAAGGAAATCAGGATTTTTAAAAGCTAATACCTTACCCAATACCTATGAAACCAATAAAGTGGTATGAGCTTTGCTATACATTTTGAAACCATAAGCAAAGCAAAGAAAATGAAGATGCTGAGAAGGGCAGCCCCACCAACTCACCCTAATCCAACCCTACATACACCCAGAAGCAGTACTAATCAAAGAAGGTAAGTAGACAGATTCCCGAAGTTTCTCAAAACCACCCTAAACATGTAAAGGGATGTACGGAGGGAAGGGGAGTGATGAGGCAAATCCAGACAAATTCGAGAAGAACAACTTTATTGTAGAAGCGTGTCATTTTGTGGCCTCATCAGGACTGCAGTATATACTATAGATGTTCTTTTTATGAAAAGATGCCCCCTCTGGGCAGATCCAATTAGGAAAACACGTCCGTCTTGTGAGCTGATGCACCAAGCATGCTTACTTTGTAGGCAGAGCAAGGACTGGAACGGAGCTCCCCTTCCAGGCCCCTCAGTCATGTTTCCCTGTTCAAGGACAACCTGCATAGCAGCTGTTCGTGGCAACCCTGGCAGCAGAGGCTGGAAGGGTCCCTGGAGTTTGTTGACTTCCACGGCAATGTGCCAAGTGACAGAACCTTTCAAAGCCCAAAGACTGGAACAGTGCTGGCTGAGGAATGGGCCCAGGGACAGAATATTAATAGGATCTCCAAAGACAGAGCACGGATCAGGTTGTCCAGCGTGGGCTGCACTCTGCTTCTCTACAGCTTTCTCCACCCTCACCTCCACATTGCCTACTGCAGCGGCTTTCTAACTTCAGCGTGTTTCAGAACTGCCTGAGAGCCTTGTGAAAACGCAGGTCACTGGGCCCCATCTCCAGAGTTTCTGATTCAATTCAGTATAAGGTGAGGCCCACGGATTCCCCTTGCTAAACGATGTTGCTGGTCTGAACAAAAAGTATGTGAAAAGGAGCAGCTAGCCCTCAAACCATGGTTCAGAATAGGGAAGAAAAACTAATCTCAAAGAACTTGAAATCAAGGAAGATGAAGATTAACTTACACCAGTTCAGGGAAAAACAAAAACAAAAACAAAAACACAAAAAACTCATCTTAATAGCAAGCAGCATAAAAAGAGAAGGCATGACTACCATGCAAACTTACTACCTGAATGAGGAGAGGGTGGGGAATGGGACAAAGAAAATAACAGAATGCAAAAGACAGATGAAGAACTCAGCTGGAAGAAAATGTAGCCAAAATTAAGCAACAGCTTCCTGTGAGCGTTTCATAATATTAAAAAAAAAAAACTAGTGAGAATCTTCAACAAAATTGAGAAGACAAAACATAAACAAGGTTTTGAAAAGGAAATTCCAGAGCTATGCAAGCACTCTGAATATATTACATACCACTAAGAACACAATAAATTCATTAAAAACAAATAGAACAAGTCAAAACTGAAAACTAAATTAACATGATGGAGAAACTCAAAATAGTTTTACTGAATACATGAGGAAAAGGACAAGGAACTTGTTCAATCGAACAAGCAGAGCCTTAATTTGGAAGACAGATAAGTAAGCCAAGAAAATAATCATCAGTGTCCCAAAAACACTGGACCAGAAAAAGAAAAATTCTCAGTTATCGCACAAAACATTTCTCTAAAGTAAAGAAGGAACTTAATCCATGGGTGGAAATGATACAATATCTTGAAAAAAAATTAACAATCAGCATTGTCATCCTAATTAAGCTATTACACATCAAGGATAAAACTAGAGTTGTTCAAGCATCTAAGAAGAAAGCGAGTCAATTACAGTACGGAAAAGAACATTGGGCTGGCCTCACACTTTCTACAGCAACAGCCAATCTCTGAAAACCAGGGAGCAATGGCTCTAAACTTCAGAGGAAAAGAAAAGGTGACCCAAGAATGTCATGTCAGCCAAGTTGTTATTCAGTTATAGAGGCACTAGGTAGATATTCTCAAAAGTGAAAAATCTCCACGAATATAACCTTCATGAAACTTTCTTAGAAAAAAAAAAATTACTTGATGATGAAAGGTACCCAGCTAAAGGATAAATCAAAATAGACAATCGTGGCATGTGGAAACAACAGTAAAAAGACTACCAGAGCCAGATCCACATAAAAATACAACCAGGACTAAACAAATGGGAGAATTACACTTGCAAATCAGAATGAGGATGTTACGAACCTGTGCAATGGACTGAATACTTACGTCTTCTCCAAATTCACTTGTGGAAATCCTAACGTCCAAGGTAACAGTATGAGGCGGTGGAAGGTGGTTAGGTCATAAGGGCTCCACTCTCATGATTGGGATTAGTGCCCGCGTAAGAGAGACCCGGGAGAGCTAGCTAACAGCCCATTGCACTAGGTGAGAAGACAGCAACAAAGTACCATCTGCTAATGAGAAAGCAAGCCATTGCCAGACATCAGGTGTGCCAGGACCTTGATCTTAGACTTCCCGCTCTCTATAACGGTAAGAAATATATTTCTGTTGTTTATGAGCTACCCAGTTTATGGTATTTTGCTACAGCAGCCCAAACAGACGAGGACAGCCTGTCAGAGTAAAAATAATACGAGTAACATAGTTGGAAAGTAGTGAGAGAGCTAAGCTGGAAAGAAATGAGAAATCAATCATGTAATCTCTCCCAGCAAATGATAACATCTAAAACTGGTGTTGTTAAAAACTCGTAAGCACTCCAACTTTTGAATGTTTTTATATTTTTCCCTTAACCTTTAGTAAAGTCTCTAGGAACAGATCGCTTTTGTGGTGAAAAAAATGCACATCTGAAGTTCCACAATTCCTTGGGTTTCACTTTCACTTTATGTTTCTTCTGTTAAATTTGGGTAAAATTAAATTTAGCATCTTTATTGATAAACCAGATACATTATAGTCTCTGAGTTATTCTCATCCTTACAATGTTAAGTCTTACTATTTTATTATCTTCCTATCCATCCATAAATATTAAGAGATGTTTAGAAAGATGCTCTTCAACTGTTCAGTGGGTATTTCTCAGTGTTGAGATTTAGGGTGATGTGTTGCTTTCTTCTTTATAATTTTGTACATTGTTTACATTTTTTAATGACAAGCCTAAGTAACTTGTGAAAACATACAATTATCACTCTTAAAATGAATACATCAAATATAACACCACTTTTCTGACTCAGTGAGTATAAATGAATTTCTCTCAATGAGCAATATCATAAAGTGTCTCCCTGGGTGAGGCATCATTGAGAATATCCACCCTCACTACAAAGTACACTGGAAGTGAATGGTACATAAGAATGAGTAGAATGTATCCCAGGCAATACCACTGTAAGGCTCCGTTTCACTTTTGTAAATAGACCTCTGGGTTAGGCTCCTTTAATTAGCAGTACCTAACATTTCCTGAGCATTTGCTATGTGCCAGGCAGTCTGCCACCATACTTTATAGGTATTTTGTTATTTAATTCTCACAGTAACTATAAGGTAATAATAATAATGGGGACAACGAGAGTCAGAGCAGCTTAGATTTGTTGGGCGCCTACTATGTGCTAGGCACTGCTCCGAGTGCTTTTCAGGCAATAACATTCTTCAGTGGGAAGTACTTATAGCAATGGGAGTACATTGTGTAGCAGAAGCGAAAGCTATCAAGGCCAGCTTTTAAAAATACAAGGATTTACATTTAGCAGAGAGAGAGAGAAAGAGTGCACAGGTGAGCCTGGCCTTGTGTAGAGAACATAAAGAGAAAAAACTGGCAGAACCACAGAATTAAGTAAATACTTTTAACCACAAAAGTGAGGGGAATCAAGGCTCTAGAAGGACTCTGCCCAAGCAGATACAAAGGCCCTGGTCAACTTCTGGTTGTTGTGGAAATGGGATTTCAGCCATTACAATGAAATCAAATCACATGCTAATAAAGAGATCACTAATTAGAGTTGGGGCCACCCTCAGAGTTCAACTCCATTTCGGAATAAGATCTAGGAAAAGCCAGAAAGCACTTTCCCCACAGATAATGTCCTAAAAGGAAAGGCTTTAAGTATGAAAGGGTCAGGCTGAAATAACACACTCAAGAATATTGCTATTTCCAGCATTGCTTCTGCTTCCGGCTCTGACGAGCTCACTGTAGGTAACAAATTATATCATTTCTTACAGCTTTATTCCATTCATCAGTTTCTCCTCTATGCAGGAAATGGGGGGAAAAAGTTCCTACTTTTGGTGTCCTATGTGATCAGTCACAGGATGAAAAAGGATTTCTGCTTATTTTCCCTCCCACTTACCATTGCCCAGGACTCTTGAATCTCTTCAGAATAGCAGGCAAACCGAGAAACAGAAAAGTTCATTTAGTTCTCAGAACAACCCTATGGATTCCATTCTGTTAGCGACATCCCATTTCACAGATTTTACAGTGGACGGGGAGGAGCAGCATTAAGGGGATGAGTGACCTGCCCAAGATCCATCTGAAACAACAGCTCTCTGACTTTATTCAGGCTCCCCTTTTTGTGAATGTGATTTCCCTGATGTGTACAACATTCACATTTTTAAAAATTAGGATTTCTATGCTTAAGTACCTTTGTTCACAACTAAATTTAGGATTCTGTACACACACACATACACACACACACACACACACACACACACACACAGAGAGAGAGAGAGAGAGAGAGACAGAGACAGAGACAGAGAGAGAGAGAGACAGAGACATGCCGTTGATTTTCCCCAATACTAATTTCCATGAACTGAAAGCTTAGGCAATAGTTTATATGCCCACAGCTTTGGTTTGGTTCAGTTCTAGGATACTGCTTTGTAAATTAAAGGTGTAATCTCTTAAAATCGCTGTGATAAAAGCAATTTGAAATCATACTATTTGCAGTCATAATAGAAACAAATGCCTACTTACTACTCACGGCTCAGCTCTGATGAGAACAAATCAAGAGAGTAAAATGCCTTTAGCTTCCCAGAGAAGGGTTCCACCTGACAGATACCAAGAGATCAAATATTCACACTGCTTCAGACAAAGACGTGTACAGATTAGGACATATTTGAGAAGTCAGTTAGAGAAGGCATCAGCATAGAACACAACCCTGAAAGGTCTCTACCATTTATTTGTATTTCAATGTGTTCATTCCAGTTCTTCCTATGTCTTTTCCTTCATTTCTATCTCCTTGGTCCCTGTGCTGCATGCTAACACTACAGCAGTTAAACAGAAGGTCCTTGCATCCAGGAGTTCTCCATCCAATAATGGAAACAACTAACGTCACGTACTATTTTGCTTTATGTTCTGCTAGAGATACAGACAGGAGGTGCTGTGGGAACACAGCCAGTGGGGCACCTGGTTCTTGCCTATGAGAGATTTGAGAAGGATCCTGAAGTAGGGTTTAGAAAGTGACCATCACAGGGAATGAGAGAGGAGGAAAGAGAAAGTCACAAGAAATTCCCCAACTTTGAACATGTGAATGTCCTATACACATTTGTAAATACTATATAAAAACACTGTAGTATTTGATTGCTCTGTCACAGATGAAAATCTTCAAAGAGAAGCTGATGCTAGACACAATCATAGAAGCCAGGGGGTGTTATCGCCCAAGTCTGCCTGACTCCTTTTAGGGATGCTCAATTCCTAATCTCTCAAGGATGACATTCTTCTTGCCCATGAAAGTGTACTACAGCCAGAGGGACCAATTTTTTCTCCCTAACTTCCTACCCAGCAAAGGATTCTCCTCTACAATATTCCTAATTGACGTTTACTGTAGCAAACATCACTTGTTCATTTTGGTTCCTCAGCCCGTATTTCCTCATTATAATAACATCTTGATTCACCTTTAGGGACCTTTCCCCTATTATAAGCCACCATTAGGATAGTCACTTGGGTGACCTTTCATTCCACTCTAGAATCTGAGGTCCTAGAGACCTCTGGTAGATTTTCTGCTGTCCCTACACTGAACGGACAAAGGGTAAGCATGTGACCTAAGCTCAACTGGACCTTCTATTCCAGAATTCTAAATCCTAAGAAGGGTGACAAACCACTCGCTCACTCATTGCTGTAGTGGCTTCTTAAGAGCCAAGGAGACTCCATCTTGATCCTTTCCTGTTTCTAAGCCTAGTCTCTCCTGCCGCCATCTTGATGCTGTTAATTCCCCGACATCCTATGTATAACAAATTCCTTTTCTACTTAGGTTAGCCCAAGTCAGTCTCTGTTACCTGCTTCCACTGGAACTCTGATTCTGCTAGAATCATTCCACTCATGGGACTATCACTACAATGAGAGGCTGTTTGTTCCATTGTTGGACCACTATATTTGTTTCAAAAGTTGTTAATTCAAGCTAAAGACGACTCCTCTATTACTAGTGTCTGTCATCAGCAATCAGAATAAATCTCAGTCCCTCTTCCATATGGCAGTAACTATATGGTATCTGAGGAAGGGTAAATAATCACCGATAAACATACCATTAAAGCCCTTCTCCAAGCTGAAAACCACCAGGGTTTTTAAATTTTTCTAGAATAATGTAACTTTTCAGACCACAGAGGTAGAAGCTTTGGATTGCTGATGAGCAGCTTAATCATTTTCACATGGTCCCAGGGAACTAAGCAGTCAACTTCCTCCGTGGGCCTCTTTGGAAGAGGACACTTTCATTTTGATTACATGCAAGGGTTGGTCAATGGTAGAATTCTCTAGGATAAGGATCTCCGTATTTCTATCCAGTCTGCCACCAATTAAAAGTATATTATCTTCCCTACTGAAGTTGGGGTAATTGGTGCTTATTTTCAAAGCAACTCATCAGGATGAGAGAGATGCTTTCTGATTGAGGTAGCAAAGGTGTTGAACATTCATTGTGTACTGAGTTCACTTTTCTAGTGTCACAATTTCCCACACCAGAAGCCTGAGAGATGTGTCTTCAACATTTGCAAACAACTCCAAGTCACTTCTCCCTTCACTTATTTCCTCTTCTTATTCTGATATGCTGTCTCACAAGGTTATGATTTTGTACTAATTTCACTAATTTAGAAAAACATTTGTCTGCAATACATACATATATATACACACAAATACATATATACATACATATATGTATATATATTCATATTCTTAAGAAATAGGCCAGAAACTTGACTTGCTGTGAAAATCAGAGGGGAGATGAAAACATGAATGGAGAACAGAGTCTCTTCCCTATGGCACTTCTTACCTGATACTCAAGCCACTTACTTGCTTCATTTCCCCCCCTGCTCCCACCTCCTGTCTATCTTCTTTCAAGGAGTAAGATTCAGGGCAGGTAATTCTCCCATTCCGGAGAAGCAACAGCCCCATTTGGAGCACTCTGCCTCTTTGTGATGGAGCCCTCAGGGGTTCATAGTGTAATACCCATCTTCCTTCCTCTGCTCACACAGAGGACAAGACTCTCACTCTCAGTCTCTTTCTTTCCCTGTCTCATTTTCTCTCCTTTCTCACTCTGTGCCCTCTTCATTTCTAGTGGCGACTAGCTCTGAAGATAACATTCCAGCCTGAGCAGGCCTGAGCCAACTATTCTAACCAGAATGAGCTGTGGCAAATACACTCTCATTCTCTAGCTCTGTTTCCTCAAATGCTCTGGGTGTTCTGGACTGTTCTCCCCTTCACTGCTCAGAAGATACATGACACTAAATTAAGGCTGGAGAGTAATGGATAAACTGCTCTGGATCCAGGCCCCTGAAGCTACCTTAATAAGTGGTCACCAAACGTGAAATCCAGCTCTCTGGGGTGCTGCATGGGTGTAGAAGGTCCAATGACCCAGCTAATACAAAGGTTGACTTAGCTTTTCTTAGCCTCCTTTGTTTTGTTTACTCCCATGGAAAAAAAGAAGTTGAGTCAAACAGGAATTGGGCCCATTATCATTACAATAATACTGCAAGATCCTCCTTCATCCCAATGCCACAATCTAGACTTTGCTTTTAGGAATGATAAACACAAAACAAAAAATAGGCTGGGCGCGGTGGCTCACGCTTGTAATGCCAGCACTTCGGGAGGCTTAGGTGGGTAGATCACAAGGTCAGGAGTTCTAGACCAGACTGGCCAACACAGTGAAACCCCATGTTTAATAAAAATACAAAAATTAACCTGGCACATACCCGTAATCCCAGCTACTCGGGAGGCTGAGGCAGGAGAATCATTTTAACTCAAGAGACAGAGGTTGCAGTGAGCCGAGATCATACCACTGCACTCTAGCCTGGTTGACAGAGCTAGACTCTGTCTCAAAAAGAAAAAAAAAAAAAAGGAAAAAAGAAATCCTAAATTATGAACATCCTTATTTGGCTTTGCAAGTCAAAGTCATGTAAAGAGAGACCTAGCCATTATCAGGAAATAACTAACTTGAATTAGTCTGTGACAAAATATTTTCATTGGGTATTTATTTTTGTGTTTCCCTTCTCTTCACAATAGGTACCATGATTTCCTATTCAAAATGGTGGCAGAGTTTCTCTTAAAAGTGAGTTCAAAGTGATTCAAAGAAATATTAAATATATTAATGTATATGCTGGTCATGCACGATTTGGGAAAAAAGTATGTAAAGAGCCACATGGAAAAAGCAATGGCAACAAAAGCCAAAATAGACAAATGGGACCTAATCAAACTCCACAGCTTCTGCACGGCAAAAGAAACAGTCAGTAGAGTGAATCGGCAACCAACAGAATGGGAAAAAATTTTTGCAGTCTACCCATCTGACAAGGGGCTGATATCCAGAATTTACAAAGAACTAAAGCAGATCTACAAGAAAAAAACAAACAAGCCCATTCAAAAATGGGCAAAGGATATGAACAGATACTTTACAAAAGAAGACATACAGGAGGCCAACAAACATATGAAAAAATGCTCATCATCACTGGTCATCAGAGAAATGCAAATCAAAACCACATTGAGATACCATCTCACACCAGTTAGAATGGCGATCATTAAAAAATCGGGAAACAACAGATGCTGGAGAGGATGTGGAGAAATAGGAACACTTTTACACTGTTGGTGGGAATGTAAATTAATTCAACCATTGTGGAAGACAGTGTGGCGATTCCTCAAGGACCTAAAAATAGAAATCCCATTTGACCCAGCAATCCCATTACTGGGTATATATCCAAAGGATTATAAATCATTCTACTACAAGGACACGTGCACACGAATGTTCATTGCAGCACTGTTTACAATAGCAAAGACCTGGAACCAACCCAAATGCCCAACGATGATAGACTGGATAGGGAAAATGTGGTACATATACACCATGGAATATTATGCAGCCATCAAAAACGATGAGTTCACGTCCTTTATAGGGACATGGATGAACCTGGAAACCATCATTCTCAGCAAACTGACACAAGAGCAGAAAATCAAACACCGTATATTCTCGCTCATAGGCGGGTGTTGAACAATGAGAACACATGGACACAGGGAGGGGAGCACTACACACTGGGGTCTGTTGGGGGGAAATGGGGGAGGGGCGGGGGGTGGGGAGGTGGGAAGAGATAGCATGGGGAGAAATGACAGATACAGGTGAGGGGACGGAAGGCAGCAAAGCACACTGCCATGTGTGTACCTATGCAACAATCTTGCATGTTCATCACATGTACCCCAAAACCTAAAATGCAATAAAAAAAAAGAAAAAAAAAAAAAAAGAGCCACATGGATAACTTTCATGCCACTTTGGAGATTGACGCATGACTCCTATTGCTTACAAACCACCTCAAAAGAAAATAGCATTCCACCTGATAGTTGTATGAACTTAAGACTTTCTCACGTATGGGAGGCATAAATATGTCCGTAACTGGTAATCCAAAAAATTTGCAGCATTGCCTTTATTCTGGTATTGTCTATGGCTCCCTATCCCCTTCTGCACAGAGTTCAGCCTTTTGCGCATCCCCCCCCCACCACCTTTTTTTTTCTTTTTTGAGACAGAATCTGGCTCTGTCACCCAGGCTGGAGTGCAGTGATGTAATCTTGGTTCACTGCAACCTGTGCCTCCCAGGTTCAAGCAATTCTCCTGCCTCAGCCTCCTGAGTAGCTAGGATTACAGGCACAGGCTAATTTTTTAGCCTGTGCTAAATTTTTTGTACTTTTAGTAGAGATGGGGTTTCACCATGTTGTTCAGGCTGGTCTATAATTCCTGACCTTGTGATCCACCCACCTCAGCCTCCCAAAGTTCTGGGATTACAGGTGTGAGCCACCACGCCCAGACCTCAGCCTTTTGCGTTTTATGGAAAAGCATTCATTATTTCATCCACTCTGCTTAGGCAAGTACCACCCTGACTCTCACATAGCATTTCCATCTGGGCACCCTTCTTCATGTTCTCTTTATTCCTGGAATGTGTTTCAAAGGTCTGATTTCTTAGGTGTCAAGTGGAGTAAAACTTCTTATACTCCCTGTATCAATCCAGAGTTCTTGCTATGACAACATAATGCATACCCAAAGCACAAGCATAAAATAAAGTTTACTCCAACAAGACTGTTTGCAGAAGGAAGATTAGACTGATTGAATACATTGTTCTACACTGATTTTAATTGGTGCTATGATCTGATCTGTCTCTAACCAGCTAATCAGTATTTAATCGGTTGCTCTAATTTTATTACAAAGCAGCTAGAATGCAGCTGTAGCTAGAGACCACACAGTAAATAAATTATTATATTTATGCACATGAATTTTATTCTGCTTGTGTCAAAACTATACTCACTTCCACTCCCCTAATTTGTTTGTATCAAACCATTATTGTGCACTTGCATAGTGGGAACAGTTAAAAAATGTCTATTGCCAAGTGTAAGTTATGTGATCAGTTTCCAGATGTACCCACCTTCATTTGCCACACAATTTTGTGATTCCTTTAAATATTTATACAGTGCTTCAATTACTGACATTCTTTCTGTTAATTAATTATATTGGGGTTTAATTCTACAGAATACAGAAGTAGAAACAGAACACATTCATGCATGAAAAAGAATGTGATGTGATCACCCTGAATACAGTTTCATGCTAGAGTTTCTGCACAATTCCCCAGAGAATGAAGCATACCAGCATTAATAAAACTGAGTGTTTTCGCAGCATTGAACATGGGTGCAATAGGTTCCAAAGCCCTATGTAAGTATTTGAACAACTTGACCTTACTTCAGCTTCTTCAGAGAACTATTAGGGATAGTCACAGAATCAACACACAAAAAATTATTAAGCACCCACATAGTGCCTGCCTGAAAGGACTCACATAACTACAGCAAACTTCAAAAAACATATTAATAAAATCAAAACACCTCGCGGCTGCTCTTTTAGATGGCTACACATTTTTAAGAGGTAATTTACTGGAAGCTCCCTTTTGCTCTTTCCTGTCATTTCAGCCATGCAAGAACGCAATGCGCTCACCCTATGCCAGTCTGGAGAGCTTTGCTTCTCTCCTGGGAGGAGGCATGGCGCAATGTTGAGAAGAAAGGCTTAGCAGCAGGCAGGCCCTGGCTCCAGTCCCAGCTTTTACATACTCCCTGCATGACATCATGCCATGTACTCTTAAGCCTCAATTTCCTCATCTGTAAAACAGGAGTCATCACAGCTACTCTGATTTTGGTGTGAGGATTAAATGAGACAAAACCACGTGGCTCTAGCAGAGGGGTCCAGTTGTTCCTTTGGCTACTGTGATCTCAGGCTCATTTAGCACAGTCATTGCAGCTCACCACAACATTGTCTTCTTATCCTGCTGAGATTCATTTATTTAACAAATGTGTATTAGGTACCTATGAGAAGGCCAAGCATGGGCTAGAAACCCGGAACACAACACAGAAGGTCCGGTTTGCAACACAAAGTCCAGTTGGTACAATGAGAAAAAGGACTAGATTTGCCTCTAAACAAAACATGCCCAGGTAGATGTTTACGGTAAAGCCAAGATCAAGCCAAGTATCACAGAAATATATGACAGGATATGAATGCCTAGTGTTCCATTATTGGAACACTAAGGCTGTAGAAGTTATTTATAACCTACTGCTCAGTCATTGCCAAGGTCTGATTTTTCTGTCACGTGAAAATTCAAAAAAATTGCAACCTCCAGCATAAATGGGTTAGGGAAGGAAAGGTTCCTTAGCCTGAGCCTTTCCTTATAAATGTAAAGAAACCATTGTTTCCTCATCAGCATCAGAGTAATACCTGTTGCTTACATAGTATTTTTCCATTTTTATGTAGTGTAGGAGAGGACTTTCTAACATTTAGGTCTATACTAGACCAGGTCCAAAAATCTGAGTGTCACTACCTTTGTCACTGAACTACGATGACCAAATAACAGGTTAAGATGGCTAACAAAAGATGTCCTCAGAGAAGGAACTATCCAGCAGTTTGATTTCATTCTTGTCCTAACCCTTTAAACTTGTTCTACACACATGTCATAGAGATGGAGGTTAGTGAAAACTACCTGTTTGTGTGCAGTGCAGGTGCGAGGACATTTAGGCTCTGTTCTAGGCAGTCGCATAGGGCCCCCTTACATTGCTCCTGCTTAGGGTTCTGGTACTATCTCTGTTCCTCTCAGCTTCAAAGCTCTCAGCAGGATGACACATTCCTCACCTAGCCCTCACCTGCTCTACCTAATCAGGCTCAATCATTGAATTGGCCCAGAAATAATACTGGCCTATCCTTATTTCTTGCCCAAACCTAGGGCTACATCCTAGTGGGGCTGTCTCATCTTTAGTGAAGTGGTCAAAGAGAAAGGTCAACTCTTTATGCAAAAGAAGGATGAGTCACGAGCTAACTGTGAAATTCTGAATAAGTCACATATTCTCTGATCTTCATTTCCCAATTCACATGAATTGAACGGCATCTAAATTGCCTTCCAACTCTAAGACTCTATGGCAGGCGTCCCCAAACTTTTTACACAGGGGGCCAGTTCACTGTCCCTCAGACCATTGGAGGGCCACCACATACTGTGCTCCTCTCACTGACCACCAATGAAAGAGGTGCCCCTTCCTGAAGTGGCCTCAGGGGGCCATAGTTTGGGGACGCCTGCTCTATGGAGATACATACATGAATCATCAGAGCAAATATACATCTATTATAGAAGCCAAATGAATATTCTCTCCTTCTCCAATTAGTATGAATTGGATTATTCCACAAAAGATACTTGGCCTTGTTAAAAGAAACAAAAAAAAATGAAACAAAAATACTCTCTTACACTATTATCAGGAAATCTGTGCCTGGCATTAGCAGCAGAATGTAAATATTTGGTTACGGGATACTTTTCAATTCTGGGGAAAAAGTATATTTATTGCTTAAAAACATTTGTGCCCTTCTTATAGCTAGGTCACCCATTCCAAGGCTGAAGAAAATAAACTGAAGCAGTGGTAAAAGTTGGTTGAAGTTCAGAATTTTTAAAAGAAGGGATATCATCCATCTCTGGCTAGCTAACTCTGTAAAAGATATAGCTGAAGAACAGAAAATGCTCTTATAAGAACTTTAAGACTAGATAAACAAATGCCTGGCATACAGACCACCATTCCCATCTCCTCATGCTATAGCAGACATTATTAATCAATAACAGAATCCTTTCCACTATGTCTATACACAGCCTTCAAATGGCTCTCAGTACAGTATCTCAGGTAACATATGCCAGCAACAAATCATACTTGGCATGAATGATGAAAGGTATTTGGAATCTCTGGCTTTATGACTTTGACTCTGTTACCATGACTGCCATTTAGAGGATTAAGAGCCAAGAATGTCACAGTGTCATTATTTAAATAAAATAGGAAGGGATCTTGCCTGCAGGAACATGCCTCTGAATACTAGTAGGAGATTTCAAGCTTGAAACTCTACAGAAGTTTTTTCATCACTCTAATGCTTGACTTTTGCTTCCTCTGCCCCCTCCTTCCTTATAAACTCTAAAGGTTACTTATAGGTTAGAAGGGTCCCTTAGCTGAGTTCTGGCCAAAATTTGTAGCAGCTGCAAGTCTCACTTTACTGAATGAGTACCATCCTGAGAACTGAATGGGAACGTGGAGTGAAACAGAAGCCAAGAGAGCCCCCACTGCTGAAGCAGGGAGAGATGGCCTGGTGATACACAGGCAGGGTGAGTGTGGATAGGTTAGAGAGAGAGGGTGGGGAGCAAGGTGGACAAAGGGAGCTAAAGAGTGGCATCCAAAATCACAATGATACAAAGTGAGTGAAGCTCAGGGTTTAGCAAGTTAACATGAAAACCCTAGTTCTTGAACAAATAGTTCGTTTTGCATGGAACCTGAATTATCTTTTCTGACTATAAATATCTTTCTTTTCTCCTCCTTCCAGCCCTTCCCTCCTTCCTTTTCAATGCTCCATTTTCAATTCTCGTTATATTTCTTCATCCTTCTCTCCCTACTTCCTTTTAACTTCCCTTTCTTTCTTTTCCATATTTCCCTTTTTCTCTCATTCTCCCCTGTTCAAGCTTTAGACAACCCTGCTCACTAGGCTCCTTGGCCTTTAAGAGCTTATAAGGGCTAAGTGGCTAGTAGTAGCTTTTCCCCATGCTGGGTATGACAGAGGTGACTTGGAGGGATGAAGTGAGGCCTGGGGCTCCTGGATGCTACACAGCAGAGGTAAGGGCTAGCCACCCAAGAGAAGAAAGCAATCAGGTAGAAGCAGAAGTGAAAAGAGTTTATCAGTTCCAACGAAGTCCCCAAACAGTGTCAACATAAGGTTGGCAGAAAACCAACAGAGCAGAGAACAGCATGAAACATGAAGTGATACAGGTTGTGGGTGGGTGGGGAAAGAGAAATACGAGCCAAGCAAAGCAGCAGCATTAATAAGCAGCCATGACTAGAAATAGACCTAAGAATGGATATTAGGAAGTAGGTGCACACTGAGGATGAGAAGGAAAAACCGAAGTGATGAACTGTGCCTTCCTAACACCTGACACAAAGGAAAAGAGATATGCCAGTTACATGGCAGTGCTATGGACAGAAATGAGTAGATATATCTTGGTTTTGCTTAATAACACTCGAACCACAGAATTCATGTTCTGAGACTTAAGAATAACCTAAATCAGGCCAGGTGTGGTGACTCACACCTGTAATTTCAACACTTTGGAAGACCAAGGAGGGTGGATCACCTGCGTTCAGGAGGTCGAGATCAGCCTGGCCAACATGGCAAAACACTGTCTCTATCAAAAATTCAAAAATTATCTGGGCATGGTGGTGCATGCCTGTCATCCCAACTACTTGAAAGGCAGAGGCAGGAGAATCACTTGAACCTGGGAGGTGGAGGTTGCAGTGAGACAAGATCGATCGCTCCATTGCACTCCAGCCTGGGTGACAAGAGCTAAACACTGTCTCAAAAAAATATTAATAACCTGTATCAATTTGGGAGCCGAAAAAAAAATCCCAAAAAACAAATGTTTATTCTATTCAGACAGTAAAGTGGATTGACAGCATAGAAATTATTTATTAAACCCATCCTATTGGACCTGAAGATCAACTCCATTGTAACAGGATACCTTGTAGAGTCATTCTGAACTAGCCACTGATTTGTAAAAAAATTGTAACATTTCTTATATCAAACAACTGTTCTCAAATTGTTACCTTGGATTAATAGGGAGTAAATATTGGCATTTCCATATAGCAATCTACTATCTGGGGTTAATCTAGCTTTTCTGGAAGGATGGAAATAAAGTGCATAATAGTAATTTACCAATCATAATATCAGACACCAGTATTTTGTCACTCACTATAGTGTTCTATAATCACTAGAGGAGCTATTCAACTGCTCTCAGAAATACCAGCTATGATCACATAGGAAACGTGATTCTGTGGGCTGAATGTACCAAGTCGTTACTAACATTTGAATACCCTAGACTGAAAGTTAATGACCAGTGCAAACCACCAGAGTGTTACAGTAAAAGAGCAGCAGTAAAAAGGCCTTAATAAATCAGAAATTTAAATTGGCTATTCATTTTAGTTACAGCCATTCATCAGAGAAAAGTGATGGTCCAATTCACCTATGCAGTAACTTACACTGATCATAACAGCATTTTAAATATTATCCATTAATTCATTAAACAAATATTTCAATAGTACCTACTACGTGCATGACACTCTGCCATATGCTGCAAGATATATTCAGACATAAAAGAAATCTTAACCTTTAAATTGTAATCCAGTAGGAGAAAAAAAGATATTTTGTAGAAGTTTCATTCAAATAAAATACGATTACATAAGATAAGTTTCTAAGCTCTCTGCATTGCAAAACCGATGGCAAGAACTACATTTCCCAGAAGACTCTTCCGTGAATGGTTTGAGTGAAGCTTAGCAACAAGAGTAGAGTGAGATGTGGAAGAAAAGAGATGAAAAAACTACTCTTTAGAAATCAGACAAGTGTGCACAAATGAAGTCTTCCTCACTGCTGTACACTAAGAGATGGCCCTGCTTTCTTTACTGAAACTCTCATGTGTCTATGAGTTATTAACACCCTTGTCAGTAATTATCACTTGTCATTAAGTCACAATTCTTGGAACTGCCATTGTCTAGATTCTTCTATTCCACGTGCTTTGGTTCTGTGCACTTTGAGTCCAACATGGGTATATTTTATGTAGTGTCACCTGTTTGGATATCCACAAAACCTATGCACACAACACCTGTTACAAAAACTCATCCCAGATGCGTTGTTGTTTGTTCAGTTTAATTTATTATACAAATCTTCGCATCTGCAAATGTAAGTGAAAGTGATTCTAAGCCACTATAGGAAATTCACAAAAGCAACACCTAGTGTCAACATATTTCATTACATTTTAATGATTATGTATATAGGTGTGCTGGAATCGTTTTTTCTATGCTCTGATTATTTATAAAAAATTTAATTATACCAGTAATACTCCTTTATAACTAATAAGCAATCTTAGCAAGGTTGCGGGACAAAACATTAATATCTAAAGTCAATGATTTTCTGATCTACTAGCAATGAACAATTGGGACTTGAAATTTAAAACACAATACCATTTATATTAATGCCAAAAATTTAAGTACTTAGGTATAAATCAAACAAGACATGTACAAGATCTATATAAGGAAAACTATAAACCTTTACTGAAGACATAAAAAAGATCTAAGAAAAAGGAGAGATATCCACATACACAGACAGGAAGTCTCAGTATTGTCAAGATATCAGTTCCTCCCAACTTGACCTATAGATTCAATATAACCTCAATTTTAAAAACCCAGGCCACTCTGGACCCCAGAGGTGGAAGTAAAAGCTATCTATGGCACACAGCATTCCGAAAGGTTTGGGCTACCTGACCATTATGGCACAAAGAAATCTCTGGTATATGAGAACTTTCAATTTAGTTCAAGATGTCGGATGACCTGATTTTCAGCAGAAATTCTCTTCAAATCAGTTGCATTTAGATTTTTTGGTGTGCAGATAAATAGCTCTGACAATGAGCCTCTGGAGAATGAGAACCCACTGAACAACTTACCATGGGAGTGGATACTGACATAGCAAAGAAACAACAACGTAGAGATTTTTCCTTTTTTTAAATATTTTATTGTGTTTTAGGTTTTAGGGTACATGTGAAGAACATGCAGGATTGTTGCATAGTTACATACATGGCAACGTGGTTTGCTGCCTTCTTCCCCATCACCTATATCTGGCATTTCTTCCCATGTTATCCCTCCCCAACTCCCCACCCTCTGTTGGCCCTCCCCTAGTTCCCCCCAACATAGACCTCAGTGTGTGATGCTCCCCTCCCTGTGTCCATGTGTTCTCATTGTTCAACACCCGCCTATGAGTGAGGACATGTGGTATTTGATTTTCTGTTCTTGTGTCAGACAGCCTAGAGTTTTTAATACAATGTTCCCAATGAGCAGGATCTCAAGATGTTTCTTCATTCCAAAGGAGCTAGCAAAGAAGTGACTGTTAGAATCTTATCAAGATAACCAGAAGCTATAACACACACTCCTGAAAGTCTTTCAAACGGTGGTATCTGTGAAGGATGATATTCAGACCGTGACACTGTAAATATTTTGGAACATTCTCCTGAATCCTTTCTTTGATCCCATGAAAACCTAAACTTAAGAGATTTATATAAAGTTTCTCTACTCAGCTGGATTGACCTGTAAAAGCCTTTGCTGATTGTTGACCAATGTCCCTTGTACCTTATCCAGTAGTCTTGATTTGAATAACAGATGGTTAAAGTTTTGCAGGCAGTCTATTTTTCACTGGGTCAAAATAAACTCACAGATTTTGTCAGAAAGATAACTATTTAAAACTCTTTTATCTTAATTCAGAGCACCAGGCAGGTAAAAGCTAATACTGAATTTTTACAGGCAAGTTTCCATTTGAATAGTGGGGGATTGCTAGTTCTAATATGTGGTCCAGGAGCCAAAATCCTAGACCTTTCCAATAACTATGCCAAAACAAACAAAACAAATACCTAACAGAAGCTGTTTTCTCTCTGATGTACTGAAGAAGAGCTACAGAAGCTTGCCTTAAGCTAGCCAGATGTGATATTTTTGGCAGAGATAAAGTTTAGCAGTCAGAGTATTTTAGATTGGTGCAAAATAACTGTGGATTTTTTCATTAAAAATGCAAAAACCACAGTTGTTTTTACAACATCCTAATGGATTGCCTTATAGAAGAAAAAAAAATAGCATTTCACAAGTAATTGAAAACCCTTGGGTTCTGGATTCAAGAATAAGTACTTTACAAAGTCAAATCAAAGAATTACTAGATGTTGGCTCTAATTTGAGGACATTGCATCACTCTTCTACATTGGGGTAAAAAAACAAAAGATATACACCTAAATTTAAAAAGTGTAGCATAACACTGGAGAATTTTTAAAAGCCAGCCACATACAATGTAGTGGTATCTTTTCATTTTGAATTTGGGCCTTTCAAAAAGGAGAGATATGATTTCTTAACCATAGATACATATATAATGATTCATTGGCTGTTTGGTTTTATAGGTTTATAAAAACTCATGATTGATATGATCAGGTGCAGTCCTCCTAGCTACCTCTTCTCTAGCTTGAATTACTCCAACATACCATTATTTAATGTAGGCTGTGGCTGCTGTAGAAATGGCAGTTGCTGAATGCCACTGCAGAACAATGTGTAGAAAGAAAATACAAAATAAACTTTCGTGGTTTCTGTTCAGATTTAAAAAATCAGCAGACTCATTTAGAGAGTTTTATTTCCTCTTATGGTTTCGAATAGGAAACTATTTCCCCTATTATTCTCATGTACCTCATTACGGCTCATCTTCAAAGTAGAACGTCAGTAAAAATAGTGAAAATCTAGCCAGTCATGGTGCTCATACCTGTGATCCCAGCATTTTGGGAGAATTTGGCAGGTGGCTTGCTTGAGGCCAGGAGTTCAAGACTAGCCTGGCCAATGCAGTGAGACTGTCTAAATGAATGAAAGAGAAAGAAGGAAAGAGAGACAAGAGAAAGAGAAAGAAACAAAGACAAAGAGAGAAAGAGAGAGAGAAAGAGAAAAAGAGAGCAAAGAGAAAGAGAGAGAAGAGAAAGAAAGAAACAAAGACAAAGAGAGAAAGAGAGAAAGAGAGAGAGAAAAAAAAGAGCGAAGAGAAAGAGAGAGAGAAGACAAGAGAAAGAGAGAGAGACAAGACAAAAGACAAAGAAAAGACAAGACAAGACAGGACAAGTAGGAAGCTAGGTAACTGGGCATGGTGGTGCTCCAGAAAGGATTCATGGAGTCCCACCTACTTCAAAGGCTAAGGAGTGATGATCGCTTGAGCCCAGCATGTCAAGACTGCGGTGACCCAATGCGCTCCAGCCTGGGTGACAGAGCAAGACTTTGTCTCTTAAAAAATAATTTTTAAAAATCTGATAATTTTTTCATTCCAAGTTTTACATTCTCCATTTAAATCATTAATGTGCTTCCCTAACTTCCCCCTAGGATTTGCTATGAGCACATTCTATTTTTTTCTTTTTATGACTTATGAACTTGATAATTTAGTTATCAACTGTATTGAATTTTTTTTCAACTTTTATGTTCAGGGGTACATGTGCAGGTTTGTTACCTAGGTAAACGTGTGCCATAGTGGTTTGCTGCACAGATCATCCCATCACCCAGGTATGAAGCCCAGCATCCATAAGCTGTCCTTCCTTACGCTCTGCCTCCCTGCACCACACCTCCAACACGACCCAGTGTGTGCTGTTCCCCTCCATGTGTCAATGTGTTCCCATCATTCACCTCCCTCTCCTAAGTGAGAGCATGTGGTGTTTGGTTTTGTATTTCTACGTTAATTTGCCGAGAGTATGTCCTGATTACTTTGAAGACAAGTTCTACTGTGGCAGGCAGAATCATGGCCAGACCTGAAGATGTCAATGTTTTAATTCCCAGAAACTGTGAATATGTTATACAAAAAGATTTTGCAGATGTGATTAAGTTGAAACTTTATTAGGTTGAGGGCCTTGAGATGTAGAGTTTATCTTGAACCATCTGGGTGGACCTAACATAATCCTAAGGGTCCTTAAAAGTGGAAGAGGGAGGCAAAAGAGTAGGTCAGAATGATGCAGTATAAGACAGACTTGACCACTTTGAAGGAAGTGAAAACGAGGCTTTAAAGAAGGAAGGGACCATGAGCCAAGGAATGCAGGAGGCCCTAGAGAAAACTGAAAAGGCAAGAAAACGGATTCTCCCCTAAAGGCCCCAGAAAGGAAGGCAGTACAGCTGGAACCTTTTTGGCCCAGTGAGACTAGAATCATACTTCTGTCCTAAAGAACCAAAGGATGATAAATTTGTGTGGTTTGAAACCACTGAGTCTGATAATTTGTTACAGTAGCAAATATTAATATAGCAACTAAGTAGATGATTTCTTCCATTAGGGTGATCACAAAATACAATCCTTCAGTATCATGTATTTCTTCCTCTTGCAAGAGTAATTACATTTGAAAAAGCTATCTACCGTTCTAGAATCACTAATGTCATTGTTTATAAAGTTCTTTAAATTTATGCATAAAAAAGTAAATGTGAATAAAATGTAAATAAAGGAATATTTTTGCCTAATAAAGACAAAGAAAATAAAAATCCCAGCAACCTATTTTGTAGATATTAACAAACTTATTGTAAAGTATTCACAGTAAAGCAAAAGATCCAGAATACACAAGACAATATTAAATGAGAAGAACAAAGTAGTAGACACTATGTGACTTCAAGAGTTACTACAAAGCTATAGTAATTCAGACAGTGTGGTATTGGCAAAAGTCATCAAATACATCAATGAAACAGAATAGAAAGCCCAGATAGTCTTTTCCACAAATGGATCTAGAACAACTGGACACCCACATGCAAAAAAAAAAAAAAAAAAAAAACATCATCTAGACAGACTTCACACCATTCACAAAAGTTGACTCAAAATGAATTACAGACCTAAATGTAAAATGTAAAACAATAAAATTCCTAGAAATTAATGTAGTAGAAAATCCAGATGATCTTGGCCATGACAGGGACTTTTTAGATATAATACCAAAGGTGTAATCCATGAAATCATCAAGAAGTTAAATTTCATTAAAATTCAGAACGTCTGCTTGATATAGGACACTGTCAAGTGAGAACGACAAGCCAAAAACTAGGAGAAAAATATCTGCAAGAAACACGTCTGATAAACAACAGTTATCCAAAATATTTTTTTTAACTCTCAAAACTCAAAAAGAAAATACTTTCAAAATGATCAAAAGACCTGAACAGACACCTCACCAAAATAGAGACAAAGATGGCAAATAGGCATATGAAAAGAAGCTCACCATATGTTATTGGGATATTGCAAATTCAAACAATGATACTATATGTACCTATTAGAACTTTGAAAATTCCAAAACAATGATAACACCAAGTGCTGGTGAGCATGTGGCGCAGTAGGAACTCACACTCACTGTGGGTGGGAATGCAAAATGATATAGCTACTTCAGAAGAACAGTATTTTACAAATTGAAACATACTCTTACCATACAATCCAGCAATCATGATCCTTGATATTTACCCAAAGTAGTTGAAAACTGATTTCTACACAAAAACCTGCACACAGATGTTCACAGCAACTTTATTCGACATTGCCAAAACCTGGAAGTGACTGAGATGTCCTTCGACAAGTGACTGAATAAACAAATCATGATATACCCAGACCATGATTCAGCCGTACTATAAAGAAATGAGCTATTGAGCCACAGAAAGGTATGGAGTTACTTTAAATGCATACTGCTAAACAAAAGCAGCCCAATTTTAAAGGCTACATACTGTGTGATTCCAATTATGTGACACATTGGGGAAACAAAAGAACTCTGAAGACAATGAAAAAGAGCAGTGGTTTACAAGGGCTTGGAGGAGATGGAGGGAAAGAGGGATGACTAGATAGAACAAAGAGGAATTTTAGGGCAGTGAAACTATTCTGAATGCTATAATAGTGGCTGCATGCCATTCAACAGCTATCAAGACCCACAGGATGTACAAACAGACTGAATCCTAATATAACCTACAGGCTCAGTTAATAATAATGTGTCAAAATTGACTCATCAACTTTAAAAAGAAAAATACCACAATGATCCAAAGTGCTAATTATAAAGGAAACTGGGGGAGTGGTGGGGCATATGTGAACTCTGTATCTGTTGATCTGCTTTTTCATAAACCTAAAATTGTTCAAAAAGAAATAGTGTATTAATTTCTTAAGGCCAAGTAGTATATATATAGTCTTACAAAAATCTCAAACCATTCAGAAGTACCCAGACTAAAATATTTCCCAAGTGGTGCTTTCACAACAATCCTTTCATTCCTGGAGTAAATGCTCTTCACCGTTTGGTATTTATGTTTCCAGTCTTTTTATTTTATTTTTTAATTTTTTGAGATAGAGTCTTACATAGTCGCCCAGGTTGGAGTGCAGTGGTACAGTCTTGGCTCACTTGCAGCCTCCGCCTTTCCGGGGTCAAGTGATTCTTCTGCCTCAGCCTCGCACATAGCTGGGATTACAGGTCCCTGCCACCAAGCCCAGCTAATTTTTCGTATTTTTAGTAGAGACAGGTTTTCATTATGTTGACCAGGATGGTCTCAAACTCCTGACTTCGTGATCTGCCTGCCTCAGCCTCCCAAAGGGCTGGGATTACAGGCATGAGCCACTGCACCCAGCCCCAGTCTGCTTTTTAATATGCTTACTATTACATCTTATCCAAAAATGTTTAAACATAAATGGAACCATTTTATAAATATCATTCTGAAATTTGGACAGTTCCTTAAAGCACCTACTAGTGACTGTACCGAGCATTATGTGAAAAAAATTCCGAGAAATATATTTCCAAGGCCAGCACTCTACAAACTAACTTTTGTCTTTCCAGGGCATTGTACAATGATGGTCACATCGTATGGGCTCTAGAAATGGTTAAGGAGTGGTTGGCAATTAAGTCAGTCAAGACGAAAAGGAATCAGGCCATTAAAATGCAGCCACAATGGGGAGATTGAGGAGGGAAGAGCTCTTGAGCACAGGAGATTGAGGGTACAGGGAACTATGATCACGCCATTGGACTCCAGACTGGGTGACAGAGTGAGATCGTATCTTTAAAAAAAAAAAAAAAAAAGCAACTATGTGGTCTGACAGGTAAATTCTAAAGAGAATCAACCTTTCGTTTTCACAGCCAATATGCCCATTGGGGTATCCATTGTGTAGGGAGAATTAAGACTGCATTTTCATTAAGGATTTGAGTTCACACAGCTATACACAACGTAGGAATTGTTATCCCCATCAAAGGGGCAAGAAAGCTGGGAGGCATGGAGCTTAAATAACCTGCTCGAGATGACTCAATGATTGGAGATGGCGTCAAGATTGGAAACCCAGAAAGGTCTCCATGTCTCACGGGGCACCTAAAGGTACCTTCTATGGGTAACAAGCACCCAAATGGCCCTTTTCTCATCAGTCCCAAATTGGCCAAAAAGGCCATTTGTCACCAGCTGGAACAAGATTCTATCCATATCTCAATCAAAATCATGTTTTCAGTTGTCCCCTTCCTTAAAGCAAATCACAGTTACTTATGTGGATTTTTTGAAAAGTACAAATCTAATTTCTTTTTAAAACACAATCTGGTGCTCAGTTGCTTAGGAAACTTTTTGTCATTAGTGGGAAGGACTAACACACTTAAGAGAGAGAAAGACAATGGGAAAATCTATGGTAAACCCAGTGTTTATGTGAATTTTATCCACAGAGAATGTAACAAAAGGGAAAAGGAGCCTTTGAGTGGGTTGTGAAATAAGCTATTAAGTCATGCAAATCAATCCAATGCCAACACTTCAGGCTGAGCTGATTGGATGCATGCACTGAAACTCATACTTCATGAGAATTCAAGGCCTCTGGTGTTCCTGGTTTTTCTTGTTGTTCACTTCGGGTTTTTTTGGTTGGAGTGGGGCATTCCTAGAGAAAGCATGCCTGCTTTACACTAGAATCGCTCATGAAGTAGAGAATCTGTATGCATCAAGGTTTGAAAAAATACATTATTCCAAGACTTTGTCCTGCATCAGTAGTTTCAGCCTTTGCCACATTTCTGAGCTCTGTGCTTAAAAGAAGCATCTCTTCTCCCAGGCTCCTTCAACCAACCAGGCAGGGATCCAGTATTCAGGTAATTTAAACAGTACACACACTCATGATTTCAAGATGCTGCTGTTGACAGTCGTATACCTTAACTTGCAGTGGGTGCAAACCCAATCAGCCTTTTCTCCAGGAAGCCCATCTTTAGAAGCACTGTGAGATTTTTGCCTGTCTTCTTCAAAACCTTACCTACAGTGCCTAGTGCAGGACCTGGCACACATACTAGATATGTAACAAGTAATCACTAGTCTGTTATATGAGTAAGAAATAATATTTTTATGCAATTGCATGGCTGGATCTATTTGTCACCAAAGTATAACCTCCCCTGCCCAATATACCATTGCTTTATTTCTCATGGCAAGCACAAGATCTTACAGCTCAAGAAACAATGCCACAAGGCATGTTTTTTGCATGCCATCTCAATTTAATGTAATAATTATATAAGCTGATATTCCCATTTTACAGATTAGATAATGGGGCTGTATAGAAATCAAGTAATCTAGCTAAAGTCCCAAAGCTAATAAATGATAGAAACAGAATTTATATCCCACCATTCAGCTGCAAAACATGTTCATTTTTTTCTTTCTAAATCTGTGTTGGGCTGGGCTATGTTCTGACCTAAAGTGAAGTACTATATGCTTGTATCACTCAACTCTCAGACGCCAAAGCCTAAGTCAAGAGTCTTTATGACTTACAAAAAACTATTGCATGAGAGGCACTGGTGAAACATAGACTCAGTTACAGCAGAAGGAACAGCACTAGCATGTCATGTTGATAAGATACAAATTAGGTGACAGATAGAAATGGACTTTCGCGGTAGTAAAAATACAGAAAGAACAAGGAAGTCCTCATTTTGGAGTGTCTTCAGGAACACATTGGTTAACTAGCTATTTGCCCAACCTCATTTGGTCTTTAAACTTACCTGAAGCCAGGTGGAGGGAACAGAAGGCTTCTCCAAGGTCAATGTTTCCCTCCATAACCCCTCCTTTAGGATCTCCTATGCATCAGGCACTGTGCTAGACAATGAGTAAAACATAGTGTTTGCTTTTGAAAAATTCTACAATATATGAACAGCTAAGTATGATAAAACATGCTAAGTAAGACGTTATAGTAATACTGAGAAAAACAGAAAAACTGACTTGGCCACAGCACATTCAAAAGGGCTGTTTAATCCATGCCTAAGTGCAGTAAGGTAGCCGAAAGTTAATGAGGAGAGCATCTCAGAGGGAGGAAAATGGATAGCCAGCAGTGTGAAGGCAAAAGCCAGCAGGATGTTTGCAGAGTTCATGCAGTTCAATGGTGCCAGAATGCAAAACAACAAGCAAGGAGTGGTAAGACAGCAGGAAAGCCTGACTTACTTTTTAAGCTAGCAATGCTGAGCAGCTTGGGCTTCAGCTTGACAACAATGAACATATATTTGGCAAGATTAGGCAGAGGACAGGTTGGATATAAAGTTTAGAAAAATCCCCACAGCTGGTGTGGATTTGAATGGAATTGGACAGAAGACCAAAGAGTCAAGTTAGGAAGCTGATGTCGAATCCCCACAAAATACAGGAATCTGAGCAAGTTTTATAGTTTTATAAATATAGGAACCTGAACAAGAATAGGAACGGAGAGACAGGATTGCTTTGACAATGATTCATAAAGTAAAATATTCAAGAAGGGTGGGAATGGAGTCTACCAAGAAGAAAAACTAGATACAGGCAAAAAAAAGAAGTTGGAATAAATAATATTAGTGAAATTACTTAGCAATATTAATAATGTTAAGTATGTCTTTGGTAGGCATTACCTTCTGGCTCTCCATTATTCGATATGTGCTCTTTCCTGACTGGCTTCTTTCGCTGTGTAATTTTTACAAAAATTTATCCATTTTGTAGCATGTATCGGTACTTTACTACTTTTTTTTTTTTTTGCCAGATATTCAATTGACAGGATATGCCACATTCTATCCATTCAGAAACTGATAGACATTTGGCTTGTTTCTACTTTTTGTTTTTTGAGACAGTCTTGCTCTGTTGCCCAGGCTGGAGTACAATGGCATGATCTCGGCTCACTGCAGTCTTCGCCTCCCAAGCTCCAGTAATCTCCCACCTCAGCTTCCCAAGCAGCTGGGACTATGGGCACATGCCACCATGCCCAGCTAATTTTTTATTTTTTGTAGAGGCCAGGTTTCACCATGTTGTCCAGGCTGGCCTTGAACTCCTGAGCTCAAATGATCCACCCACCTTGGCTTCCCAAAGCGTTGGAATTACAGGCATGAATGACCACACCTGGCCCTGTTTCTACTTTTTAGCAAGTATAATTTTGCTATGAACATTCATTCATGTACAAGCTTTTAAGTGGACATATGTTTTTATTTCTCTTGGGTATATGGCCACAAGTAGAACTGCTGAATTGTATGGCAATTCTTTATCCAAACCTTTTCAGGAAATGAGAGGCTGTTTTCCAAAGTGGCTATACCACTTTGCATTCTCATCAGCAATGTATGTTCACATTCTTCTACGTCTTTTCAATTATAGCCATCCTATGAGGCGATATGGTATCTCACTGTGGTTTTAACTTGTATTTCCCTGAGGATTAATGATACTGAGCATCTTTCTATGGGCTTATTGGTCATCTGTATATCTTCTTTGGATAAATATTCAGACTTTTGCCCATTTTTAAAATTGGGTTTATTGTTTGGTTACAAAAATGTTCATATATTCCAGACACAAGTCTCTTACCAGATATCTATGTCAATATTTTATCCCATTACGTGGAGCTTCTTTTCATCTTCTGGTTTTTGTCAATAGGAGCCCAACAGTTTCTAACGCGGGTGTCTCTTTCCATTTGTTGCTTGTGCTTAAGGCATCATATGTAAAATAAGACACCATTGCCTAATCCAAGGCCATTTGTAATGCTTATGTTTCCTTCTAAGAGTTTTATAGTTTTACCTTTTACATTTTGGGCCAAGATTCACTGAGATCATCTCTGTATATGAGGCAAAGTAAGGATCCAACTTCACTCTTTTGCATGTGGCTATCTGGTTGTCCAAGAATCATTCGTTTAAAAGGTTATTTTTTATCACTGAATTGTCTTAGCAGCCCTGTTGAAATTTGGTTGCTAGTAAATGTGAGTTTGTTTCTGGAATCTCAGTTCTATGCTATTGATCTATATTGTCACATCAGTGCTACACTCTTGATCACTGTAGAGTTGTCCCGAGTTCTGAAACCAGGAAATCCTCCAACTGTTGCTTTAGCTATTCTCTGGGTCCCTTGAACTTTTGTCTGATTTTAGGATTATCTTGTCAATTTTTACAAAAGTATCCGCTGAGATTTTGATAGGAATTGCATTTAATCTCTACAGCACTTTACAATTTTTGGCATTTTTAATGACTCTCCCAATCTGTGAACATAAAATGCCTTGCCATGTATTTAGATATCCTTTAACTTCTGGCAAATATATGTAAACTAGGAGTTTACATTTTACATTGCTTTTAATTTATTGCCAAGTATTTATTTCTTTTGATGCCCTCTAAGCGGAATTATCTCAATTTCATTTTCTGATTGTCTATCACAAATATAGAGAGATAGAGATGGAATTGGTTTGTATATGTTGTTCTTGTACCCTAAAAACTTGCTCACTTTACTATTTCTAATAGGTTTTTAAGTGGATTAAAGATGTACTATATGTAAGATCATGTCATTCATGAATAAATACTTTCTTTTCAAATGTGAATGCAATTCTTTTTCTTGCCTAATTTTCCCGGTTAGAACTGCCAGACAATGTTGAATGGAAGTAGCGAGAATGGATATCTGTATCTTCTTATCTTTGGGGAAAACACTTTTTTTTTAACCATTAAATATGATGCAATTATACAAGCTGTGGATTTTTAATAATGCTCTTTATCAGATTAAGTATACTATTCTATTTTGTCTAGTGTTTTTATCATGAAATTTATTTATTCCACAAATAAAAAGCCTGAATAATCCATTTTTCAAATATTCTGTGTATTGATATAATTGTGTTGCTTATATCCTTCTACTGATATGGTATATTATGTTTATTAGTTTTCATATGTTAAACTGATCTTGCATTTCTGGGATAAATTCCACATGGCCATGGTACAAAATATGTTGCTGGATCCAGTTTGCTTGTCTTTCACTGAGGATTTTTATATCTGTATTGGTAAGATAGTTTTCTAACATTGTAATCCCTGTCTGGTTTGGTTAACAAGATACCATTGGCCTCATAGAACGTATTGAGAATTTTTGGAGGAGTTTCTGAAAAATTAATATTTTTTAAATGTTTGATAGAATTGACCAGTGAAGCCATCTGGACTTCGACTTTATTTGTGGGTAGTTTTCTTATTATAAAAACTGTGGGTTCAGTCTTTTTACTTTTCATGGGTTATTCAGGCTTTATGTTTGTGGAATCAGTTTTGTTAGTTTGTATCTTTTTAGGAATTTGTCTATTTTATTCCTGATTTTAGTAATAATTTGAGTCTTCTTTCTTTCCTGCTTGGTCAGTTTAGGTAAAGATTTCTCAGTTTTGTTCATCATTTGAATCAACTCTGGTTATATTTATTCTATCGTTTTCTATTCTCTATTTCATTAATTTCTGTTTCAACCTTTATTATTTTCTTCCATTTTGTGTGGTTTACTCTTTATACAGTTTATTAAGGTAAAACATAGGTTACTGATTTGAAATTTTTAAATATAGGTACTGAAGCTATGTTTCCCTCAAAGCACTATTTTAGTTGCATTTTCCAAGTGTTATGTTGCATGTTCATATTCATTAATCACAAAATTGTTTCTCATTTTCATTGTGATTTTTAAATTGCCTATTTAGGAATGTGTTGTTTAATTTCTATGTATTTGCAAGTTTCCAAAAATATTTATTAGATTTTTAATTTCACCTTATTGTGGTTAGAGAATATACTTCATATGATTTCAATCCTTTGAATATATTAAGGTTTGTTTTATGGCCTAGCATGTGGTATATTTAGAAAACGTTCCATGTACACTTGAGAACAATGAGCATTGAAGGTTTTCTTCATCTCTTTATGTTGTCTGCCTCAATTGGCATCACATCCAGCTGTTAATGCTTCACTAATTACTGGATACTCATTGTATTGTTTTGAACAATACCCTAGAGGCATACATTTCTCCACAGTCTGACCCAATTAAATTCAAGGCCCTTTGGGAATTAGTTTTTCAGACCAATTTTTCCTTCCTCCAGAAGGGCTCTCTTACCTCTATCTTTCTCCGATTCTCTCAGATCATCTAGGTAATCTATTGGTTAGCTTGTTGATTTTATGGGGCTCCCAACCTCCTAATTGCTTATCACCACCATGTCTATTGCTTTGGAGAATAAACTTAGTTAGGCCTGACATTCCCCACACAGTTTCAAATGAAATCAATTCCTATGAGCGTCAGAGTTCTTATGAACTGCCTCTACCCCTAGCAAAATCTGAGCCTCCAACTCCAGAGCTGGCAGGGAGAGTAATACCTATACCTTTTGAGTAGGGGACTGGTTGGAGGTGGGCACCTCTGGCTTTCTTAGCTTGCCTCCCGCAGCATGGAACCTGCCTATGGGTAAGCTCAGGCAAGCGGGACTAGAGTCTCAGTATTCTCAGCCTCCCGTTCCTGAGTAGAGCCTCCACCTAATGCATTGGGGCAGGCAGAAGAAGGTAATTTCTAAACTTTCAGCCCCTCTCACCAAGAACTTAGCTTTTGCAGTTTAGGGCAGAGGGGATGAGAAATTCTAGTGACCTGTCCCTCGGTGAGATACCATATCCCTTGACTGGAAGCTGGGGGGACAGGGAGAACCATCACTTTGGCCACATCTGCCCAGAGTGGAGGCTGCATCTCTCAGAGCTACATGAAAGGGATAGACAGCAGGCTGTGTCTGCATGCCTCATTGTTCTTATGGAGAGTTTTCAGTTTCTCGTATAAGCACTTTTTATTTGTTATATTCCATTAGAGTAATTTCCAGAGATTTTAAATAATGAGTTTCTTTATAATTTTCATCACTTATGGATGTTTTCTGGGAAATGGTCTGGGGAGCTCCTTATTCTGCCATTCTGGAAACAAAACTCCAAGAAATATCTCTTTAAGCCTCTAAGACTTCGAGTTTGTGAGTTTGCTTATTATTACAAGAGAGCCTAGTTTAGCATGATGAAAGCCATGTCTGGTATTAAAGCAGAATTCAGGTCAAGTCAAGGAAAATAAAATCCTTTTCCAACTATTTTTCTCTGACAGGTTTTTGTCCCTTAAACTGAGTAGCCATCTCTAGCCAGATTGTAGAATAATGCCCTTCCTGTTTTTTTTTGTTCTTTCTGCTGTCCCCCACTTGATTGCTTTAGTCTATCTATGTAGACTGCCCCTATTAAGAAGTCCCAAGTTACTGTAGGGTACTTGCAATCTTTGAAACAGTGCCTATTTAAAAAGATGACAATCTTGGAATCCTAAGAGCAAGGTTACAAAATAGTTTATTCACTCCAGTATTCTCAGAGCCCGAAACTGTGCCTGGCTAGCCTGACACTTGATAGCTCCTCCCAAAATGTATTTTTTGAATTAAAGTGTCAGGACCTTGCTCCTGTTCCTTTGTTATACTGGCTGCCCTGGGGATGAAAGGGTATAAGAAGGTTATTTATTTTATGTTATCTTCCTGAAAGTATCCTCCCAGAGACTGGTTCAAAAAGGCACCCTCCCTGACTCCTATGTTCTAGAGAACTCTAACAAATAAAGTATTCCAAGATTCTTCCAGCCAGGAGGTCTGACTTCATTTTTGAAGTTATCTCAGAAACCTAAAGGTTGTACTCTGGTATCTTTAACTGATGTGACACAGCTAGTGTGGTTCCCTCAGTTTTATAAATGAAAACCAGTGTGAGGAAGTCAACCCCAAAAGAAGACACTAGTGGACAGAAGGCAAATGATTCTGAATGATCAGCCTGTACCCTGCTTCCCCAGGCAGACTAAAATGCCTAAGCAATGCCCTAGCTGATCATAAAGGATATACACTTGTCCTCTTATTTAGAGCTGCAAGAATCCACTCTTTCCAAACCAATCAAAATGCTGTATTAAGGGGACCATGTCTAGAAGCCCTAGAGAATTCCTGAAATAGTAACACAAAAAAGAAGTCACTGTACCACCACCACAAGCCTCTCTGGGAACCAATTTTGTTGTAGATGCAGGATACATTTAAACCAGCATTCTTCTCTGCAGCGTCTGCCTGCTATGTGAGCCTCAGGCCATCCCCGAGACTCTGCCAGGCCCCTACACATTCACTTAACACTTACAGTTGAACTTTGCCAGTAAATCCAGCTCATCTACATCTCTAGCTTTCTAATACTCCCTCACACCTAAGACCAACCCACCCCTTGTCCTATGTTGACTTCACTCTGGTTTATACAGAGTAATTAATTCATTGGTTAATTGATGAGTTCAATTAAATCAATGTCTTACCCTGAGTCCCTGTTAGGATTCTTTAACCTTTTTGGAAAATCGTCACATGTCAAATTACTCTCACTTCTTCCCAGGTCATTTAAAAAAAAAAAAAAAAAAAAAAAGGCAGCACAGAAAGAACTGGGTAGAAAACAGCTCTCAATCTCTGCCCTCTTGGTATCAGCTTTGAGACACCTGGCCAAGTACAGCCTGTGCTAAGTTTCAAAAAAGAGGTAGATAACTTTGAAGATTTTATTTCACAGGGGACAAAAGATAAAAGTCTCTGTCAAGTTGTCATTAGATGCTTAATGCTATTCTTGGTGGGGAGCTTGAGGCGCCCCTCCTCTTCTGTAGACTTCTAGGAGATTAGGTTTCGGATCTTTAATTTGAGGAAGGATTTACAGCTGTGAAGAGGTATAATATCGTTTTGATTTGGGTTGTACCAGGCTGGGGAAGCCAGATTACATTTGTATGAAACTGTATTAGATGATATGACTGAAACCACCAAAATCAAATAAAGAGAAAAATTTCCAGAGAGCCTAAAAACAGAAGCCTGCCTTTTCAACACCTGTGCATTGTTTTACTATTACTCTGATTTTACCTCAAGGGGATCAATGCAGAAATGCAGAGGGCGATGGCAACAAGGACCATGCTTGCTGGACCTGTCCATTCATCACTCCGTTATCAACCTAACCCAGGGGCCCATCCCCTAGACCAAGAGGAAAAAAATAAAATAAAATAAAAAAAAATAACCCTTAGAGAAGCGGGGAAGGTGGCAGGGGGAGGGGAGAGCAGGTTTTGAAAAATACCCTTCTTTCATCTCTGAAAGCACTGTCTAATTCAGAGTCTCAAAGAAATCCATCAAATCGTCTCGCCGGGCCTCGGTCCATCCACCGCCACCATATGCTGCCACGTGCCTGTGTCGCACGGCATCCCCAGATAATGACTTACGTGGGGAGTGTGCCTTTCCTCTACAACAATCTTAATGCTATTTCAAAATCCAACTCTCATTTGCACAGCAAATAGTAAATCAGTTCGAGTACCACAAAAAAACCCCAGCTTCTTCTGAGATGAAACATGAGATAAAAGAGTTAGCTGTTGTTTGTGCTACACAGTTACACAGAACTGGGCAGACGACCAGCACCTTCTGGTAGGATTTAGAGATGGATACATGAAACACTACAGGTAGGGCTCTTCAAATTGAAATTATTTTTGTGTCAGTCTCTAGATTCCACTGGAATGTGTTGTCTTGGCTGGGGAGAATTTGGAAAAGCATGCTGCTTTGTTTTAATCACTACTGCTAAGTTCCAAAAATCGGGGAGAATCATGAAGACAGCCAGACATCTTCACAGGTTACTTAATTCTTAAATGATGGACTCCTCTAGGAGTGGTTAGTGGTGAAAGAGCAAATGATGTATCAGAACGCTTTTTCTGCTTTCTGCCCGGAGTTCAACTCACTCAGTTGCCATAGGGGATAAAAGAACCAGGTTTTCCATAGGAACTACTTTTAGCACGTGCCGTGTTTTTACGCCTGTACTTTTCTGACAAATAAAACAACTATCTTAGCTCCAAGTTGATATGGGCCCATTATCAAGGGGCTCCATGTCTTTTCTGCAGTAAGGATGACTTGAATGAAGAAGTGTTGTAGGAAAGAGCCTCTCTCCCAAAAGCTGGCAGATGACGGTTTCCACAGGGACATAAAATGGTGACAAAGGCACAGAATATAATTTAGTCCTGACTTCCAGGTTCGGCTCACAAATAAAACTCATCAGATAAAAATTCGGCCAAAATCTGATTGCTCCAAAGAATACCTTGGAGATCATTCTTCTATAACAAGCTAATAGCCATAATTTGTCCCTAATTCCAAAAATCATGAGGACGTCCTTGTTAATATCTTTATCTTATTCTCAATTAATCAATAAACCTTAATGTAAATACATTTTCTTAAATTCTCTGTCACCAAGGAAAGGCTTAAAAGCTAAAGTTCTTTCGAGAATGGATTCCTTTCCCTCGCTACCTTCTCAGATAATACAACAGAGGTTATTTCTAGACCCAGAGAAGATGACACAACATAGCTTCTCCAGCCTCTGGGCACTGAGCAGGTTATCAATAACGCAGAACCTTGAAATCGGACACTGAACTCCTTCAGAGGTGGGCACCTTGTGAGCAAGAGCGAACAGGGAACAAGGGGAAAGGAGGGGAGACCATAAGAACATGTTGTGGACACTTCTTGGGGTGTTTCCTTCTACGCAAAATCCAAGTACAGATTGCCACAAGCCTCAACAAAAAGTCTGTAAGAAATAAAATAACCTTTAAAGCAATTTAGTAAAGAGACATGTGCCCCAAATATCCTCCAAGAGTTTATTCATCTGCACTAGGGAGGCAATAGATAGGAATATGAGACCTGAGTCAAACCACCCGATTCCACATCGCCATTGCACCATGAACTAGCTGTGTGCTCTTGAGCATGTGACTTAACCCCCAGCTTACCTACATGTGTAAGAGGAATGACAGCTCCACAACTACTGCAAAAGCTAAATCAGGTATTGTGTGTAAAGCTTTTAGCACAATACCTGCCCCCACAGTAGACACACAATAAATACTAGGAATACAATTAATTGCTACATTTAAGTATAAGGAGGTAATCTGCATATACTTGGAACATTTCTGACTTGAGAAGCTACAAAATCATGGACCAAAACAGTTCTACAAGAGATGGTGTTAAGTGATGTCCTTTGCATTTAATTAAGAAGCCAAATAAACCAGTCCAAATTTAGAAATATCCTTAGAGCTATTCTGCGGTGACTGTGTCTGCCATCACTTGGGAAAAGAAAATGTATGCTTGTATTCTAGAGAGCTGTTAGGAAATGCTAGCTGACCCTTAACAAACCTTCAGCCTCCCCAGAAACACGGTTAGGCAGTTTAATGTGGGTAAGCGAGGAGAAAGCATGAGCCCATACCCAAGCACTGCCTGGTTTCCATCTGCGCTGTTTAACCACAAGCCATAGCTCTCCTCTGCGGACACCAAGCCCAGCTGCCAGGGAAAAGTTTCAGAC
The DNA here is from genome assembly GCF_048565385.1 of Saimiri boliviensis. NCBI lineage: Eukaryota > Metazoa > Chordata > Mammalia > Primates > Cebidae > Saimiri > Saimiri boliviensis. Next base: position 50,898,477 of record NC_133456.1, read on the forward strand.
CCACAGTGGTGTCCCAACGATTTCCAGTTCAGTGGAAATCTGGGGAACACACAGGCTCACAGTGTGTGATTTCTTCATATTTCATCAGTTTTCAGGTTTCAAACAATTTTAACCTTCTCTCTGGACACCTAGCTGCTGTACTGTAAGTAGAAATCACTGGACTTTGAGTAATAGAAACCTGTTTCATGTCTGTGGGTGGGCATCTCGTTGGCACTGTGACCTTGGCCACGACCTGACATCTCTGAGCTTCACTTTCCTTATCTGTAAAATGGTAAAAGCTAATTTCACTGAGTTCTGGGGACACAGGCATGTTTGACAGGTGCCTAGGTAGATGCTGTTAGTCTCAGCCCATTTGCTGTCCTGAAATTAAATGGGTTGCCCATCTACTCTCACACTACTTGAAAAAAAAAAAAAAAGAAAAAGAAAAAGAAAAAAAGAAAAACTTTTCAAAAGCTAACTAACTTAACCAGGAGAGGAAGAAGGAAAATTCACTGCTACATAAATTGGCTAGGGGCAAAGCAAGGAGCTGCCCAAGTCGAGCAGTTGGCTTCCCACAATTTATTCTTTAATAACTTCTGTAATATTTCTGAGGCACATCAAAGGACAATAACAGCCCAGTGTTGGTAATCCCTCTCACATATAAAACTTTCATTACAGAGTGTTAAAGGCATCACTCTGCTTGAGAAATCGGAATCAATAGACATTGGCCTTTTTTCTTCTTTTCTAACCTGGGGTAATGGCACCAGCATTTTCTCTCCAGTAATGCAGTGCTGTGCGGCCAGAGTTTCCTCTGATGCTGTGGACGAGCAGCAAGATGAAAAATGATAAATGAGAAGGAGGAAAGAAGTTTGGGAGAACACCTCTCTGTGTTAGAAACCCAAAGTGTTTCTAATTCACCCTAAATGCTGCTTATGAATATTGACTTGGACATGCATTTAAAAGTCACAGGGATTTGTTTTAACTTGGTTTCTTTTGCATTCCCATATGGAAAATATTTTAAAGATGGGATCTCACTATATTGCCCCAGCTGGAGTACAGTGGCTATTCACAGGTATCATCATTACATACAACAGCCTCAAACACCTGGGCTCAAGCATTCCTGGCACCTCAGCCTCCTGAATAGCTAGAGCTACAGCATGCACCACCATGCCCAGCCTGTAACAGATTTTAACTGAAAAATATTTCCAATAAGCACTCCAAGAGCAGGATAATTTTGGAATACTGCATCGGATCTTAGGGACACAAACTAAAAAGACAGTCATTAATTTATTTTCCTAATTATCTATAATGCAATTGTTAGAGTCAGAAATAGACAATTATTTGCAGAATTTTAAAATTCAGACGATTTGTTCCTCGGAAAGATTACTCTAAGTTCTTTAAAAAGCGAGAATCAACACATTTTTCTCTTTAATGTGAACATATGAAGATCAAAGGCTACTAGAGCATCTCCCTCGTAAACCACATCTTGCCAAAGCCCGTGAATGAACCCTGCCTCCCTTCAATGAACCACTTCATGGCATTTGGCCAGGTGGCCACTCCCCTCCTTCATAAGCCATTTTCCTGCACATAAACCCCCCAAACACACTACCCTAACCCCACTTGTCCTACCTGGCTCCATTTGTCTTCACAGTTTTATAGGGATTTAAGTCATCTATTTGTGTGTATGTTTGTTATCTGACTTCATACCCCATGCCTAGAAATTTCTGGCCAGTTGCAGACGCTCCATAAGTATTTGTTGCCTGACTCTTAGTATTTTCTCTCGACAGATGGACTGAAAGCTCAGAGGAGTGAAGCCACTTGCCTAAGACTGCATAGTCAGGATTTCAACTCGGAGCCCATGCTTATGACCTTTAAACAGAAGAAAGGGCAGCCTCAGGATAAATGTCCAAGAGCAGGCTGACAAACTTTTCTCCTAAAGGGGCAGATGGCAAATATTTCTGCCTTTGTGAGCCACACATATATAGTCTCTTGTATTTTTAAAAAAGAATACTTTAAATATGTAAATCTACTATTAGCTTAAAGAGACATACACACAGGCTAAAGTTGAATTTGGTCTTAGTTTGTCAACCCCCCACTCAAAAAAATAGGATCATTACCTACTGGATTCATGACTTTAACCCAGGCCCAGGAATCCTATGCAGAATCAATGAAGCTTTGTAGAACGAATGAATTTTACCTCCATCCTCTAGACAACAAGATCCTCAAGGTTACATAAAGATCAGACTGGGGCATGCCCTGCAGTTAAAATGGTTCACGTTCCACAAAAGGGAGCTGGACAAATTCCTATGGACGAATACAATGATCAAGAGGAGGAAGAATCCTGTTAAGTTCCTAAGTAGAAAGTGAAAATAATGCAAGATCAAGAGTGGCAAAATGCTGAAAAAATCTAGGTTATTGTTTTTCCAATTAGGGGCTCCCCCACCCCTGATCCACCCCCTATGAAGAAGCAGTCATCACCAGAAGTGAGAGAAGAAAAATAACTGCTCTCACCTCGCCAGCATCCTGTGCTCCTGCCCTGCTGAGACTGTCTTTTGGCTACTACATAAAAAGCCAAAAAAGTGAGTCCTTCACAGCATGGGGATACTTTTAGCTGTTGGACATGGAGAAGTTTTCTCTTGGTCTTTTATTCGATCATTCACAGAAAGGGACATCCTGTGACCTCATTTTCACTCTAAAGCAACAGAGAAAGTCAAGGGGCTTCCTGACTCTGGGTTCTATAGAAACCCTCATTTGATGGCATCTTTCTCCTCCTCTGAGGCCAAGACATGGAGGATGGAGGGGGGAGTTATTCCATTTCCAGGGTGGGTGGATCTCCTTGGGAAGCAGCTGCTGTCTGGGAATCCTGGCAGCACCAGCGGTAGAGAGGAAGAGAAGCTCAACCCTCTGAGCCACTGAAGAAGAGTCTCCTTCATTAAAACTAGTTCTCAAGGGAAAGGTTCTTAGGGGAAAAGAAAAGTGACTCAGCAAAATGCATATGACACTTTGACAGGAGACATCTCAGTATGACCACTTTGATAATACCATTCTGAAGCAGTCATTTTGATTGTGGTATGAACCTACTGGGAATTTTAGTAGAAGTTAGAGAATTACCTAAGCCAATGCTTTTTTATAAAAATAATTTATATCTGCCAGTTTGTCTTCCATCTCTCCCGTTAAAGATATGCACTATTCCTTCCTGTCTTATACCACTGCATCTCTAATGCCCAACATGGTACTTCACATATAGGAAGGTATGATATGCATTAAGAAAACAACTACTATGACCATCACTACTATTGCTTACATTAGGTACACAATAATTTGCCGAAAAAATGAACTGGTACCATCACTACTCCCAGTATTGCCACATAGTTGCCATTATCACCACAATTATTCCTATTGGCTCTCTAGTATAAAGCCAATAGGGCAAGCATTATGCCTAGATTTTAATTATCATTCCCATTTCATAGATGAGAACACTGAGACACAGAGGTATCCCAAAATCTACATACAATATGTGGTATGTTATTACTGGTCTTGTTATATGTAAATTCTCAGTGTCACAAAAGCAATAGCACTTGAATATAAATTTTCTCAGCAAGGTTATTTTTACTTCTATAGATTCTATAGAAGGGTACATCTCACAGATGGAGCAATGGCAAGCATATACCTGAAGAAGTGAGGAGGATAGGATTCTTATCCCTGACACAGGTAGACCCTACAGCTGTGTCATTCCCCTATTGGCTAGGGTTAGACCACACAGTTGAAGCTAATTCCAACTGGCTATTTTAAATCGAGCAGGGGTATGAGAGAGATTGGTAGGGTGAGCAGTCTGGTGGGAAGCAGTTACAGAACAGGTAACTAAAGGTGACTCAGGTCAAAGCAGGTGACCAGGAGAACAGATGTGAACTACCGATTAGAACTGGTGGGAAAATTATTTATTAAAACTAGGGGTAAGGGGGCAAAGAGAACCATGAAGTTAAACTTTAAATTGGAGAACAAAGAACACAGGAGCAAAACATGCTGATACGTTGGTTATTTGGAGAGGATCTCAAAACTCATTGTACTTAACAATTTACAGGCTAAAACCTTTGAAGAGAAATTTCTTATAACCTACATTGTCAAGTAAACTGGGAGAAATCAATAGGCTGTGAGATAAGGATAAGGTTGTACTACTTAGTGCCTCTACTTTGGACTTTCAAGCATTTCTTTTCATTGAAAGGGACCAGGGATCTTTAAAGAAATGACTCATTCCAGATCTGCTCCAGGAAATAGACATGATGAATTGGCAAAGTTTGTTGTGGAAAGCTATCAAAACCTACCAGAGTAATGTCAAAAGGACTTGAAGCTAACTTGAAAGGGGCTCCCACTGGCCAAGACAAATCGATTTCAATAAAAACAATGAAAGTAGTAGAATAAAATAGATCAAATACATACAAATCTAAGCATTTCTTATGAGTAAAAATCACTGGCCACCCTTAGAAGTTGCCACGACACCAGCTTACGATTTAGAAAATATTAACAAAAAGAAACTAAGGGAAATTAAACACTTACTCTGCCTTTCCAGTATAAACAACCTTTTAAAGTAACCACACAGACACTGAAGGAACATTTTTCCTTATAGAGGAATCACAGCTAATAAAAGAAGGATGAATGACAGATTTAGAAAATCACCATTTCACAGCTCTTAATAAAATAATGGGTCTAGGCAACCCCCATTTATAGCTGCAAAACCATTGCCTTCAAACTTGATGGGAAACTTGATATTTAAGGCATCAGACTGGTAACATATGAATCTATGATCAATCCTAACCTAACTGAAAGTGGAATAATTGGACATTACATCAGTGGTTCCCATACTTAGCAGCACATTAGAATCACTTGGGGAACTCTTAAAAATCCTGATGTTCAGATCATGTACCAAATCAATCAAGTCAGAATGTCTGGAGTATAAAACGCTAGTAATTTTAATTTGAGATGCTTTAGGTGATTCTACTGTGGAGCAAAGTTCAGGAACCATTTCATTTTATGGCTCGTGATGTGATGCTCCCTATGTTATATTAATGTTACTATCATAGGGAGATATATTAACCTCGCATGATGTGTAATCTTTAGATATAACTAAATGTTCATCAGAAACAGAAGACAAACACATTTAAGAATGACTACAAAAATACCAATCAGATATCCAGTGTGTGAAGTATTTAAAGAGGGTATGAATCGCTTATCTTTTCTTTTCTTTTTTTTTCATTTATTTTTTTTTAATTGCATTTTAGGTTTTGGGGTACATGTGATGGACATGCAAGATTGTTGCATAGGTACACACATAGCAGTGTGGTTTCCTGCCTTCCGTCCCCTCACCTGTATCTGTCATTTCTCCCCATGCTATCTCTTCCCACCTCCCCACCCCCCGCCCCTCCCCCATTTCCCCCCAACAGACCCCAGTGTGTAGTGCTCCCCTCCCTGTGTCCATGTGTTCTCGCAAGTCCATAAACGTAATTCACCACATAAACAGAACAAAAGACAAAAACCCCATGATTATCTCAATTGATGCAGAGAAAGCTTTTGACAAAATTCAACAACCCTTTATGCTAAAAACCCTCAATAAACTAGGTATTGACGGAACGTATCTCAAAACAATAAAAGCTATTTATGACAAACCAACAGCCAATATCATACTGAATGGGCAAAAACTGGAAGCATTCCCTTTGAAATCTGGCACTAGACAAGGATGCCCTCTCTCACCACTCCTATTCAATATAGTACTGGAAGTTCTAGCCAGAGCAATCAGGCAAGAAAAAGAAATAAAGGGTATCCAAATTGGAAAGGAGGAAATCAAATTGTCTCTATTTGCAGATGACATGATTGTATATCTGGAAGACCCCATCATCTCAGCCCAAAGTCTCCTGAAACTGATAAACAACTTCAGCAAAGAATCGCTTATCTTTTCAACAAACAAATGTCATTTTTAAAAAATGGTGTGTGGGGGTGAGGATGGAGGGTTTTTCTTAAAACATGAGTGGAAAAGTTATGCTTCTGGCTATGAATAACTTCATACATCAGACTAATCCTCCTGCAAATAATAATTCTGATAGCTGCATAAATTTAAAAGAAAAAAAAAAACAAGTGAGCTGTTCAAAAGCATTCGAGAACCACGAAGGCATGCAGGATTCAAGCATCCTAGATGCTGCAGGGAAAGAAAGCCCACTGAAGTGAGCTCTATGTTTAAAGCAACTTCGTGTCATAAGGGCATTTGTGGATTTGGATTGTCTAGTAATGAAAGAAGTAGAGAGCAGCAGGTAGAGCTTGAAGCAATTTCTGAGCTAGAGAGAGAAACTTGGAAGCTAAGGGCTATAGAAAAAGCAGCAAGGACTTGAGGGACTAAGATTTGTGAGAATGGTAAACCACAGAAAAATAAGTCCAATACTCCTAATGTCATTTCCCCTTGAGACATTTTCAAATTCCTAAACTGCAAATATATGAAGCAAGAGACCAATAAACTCAGCAGAAATCAGTGCTAAAAGACCAAAAACTAAGGAGCCATTTCATCAGACTAATAGTGTTGGGGAGACAAACAAAATCACAGTTTAGAATCCACTAAGGACACAGGGCCATCATAAACACCCCAGACTTTCCTTTGCGAAACTCAAAGGGCTCGAGTTGTTAGGACAAACCAGAAATAGACCAGGGAGTTGGAAAAGTATCGTTTCTGGATTAAATCAATATAACTTGCTCATACTGTATCCACCTGCCAGAATGTTAACATCTCTCTGCAAGAAGATAAAATCTACATTAAAACACTCAAAGGAACTAAAGAAGGTTATTTGGAAAGAAAAAAGTTTCCCAGGTGAAAGCATAGAAGAAAGAGTACTAGGTAAATTAGGGTAAGTACCACTCTAAGGTTTTAATCAAGAGAAATGAAAACATGTCCACACAAATATCTATACATAAGCAACTTTATTTATAATAATCTAAACTTGTAATCAACCTGTTTGTAAACCAACTGAATGGATACACAAAATGTGGAATAACCATACAACGGAATGCTATTCTGTAATAAGAAGGAACATTAACACACGCAACCACCATTCTCCAAGTCATTATGTTCATTAAAGGAAGTCAGACACAAGGAAGTTCATATTGAGTCAATTCATTAAAAATTCTAGAAAATGTAAAATAACTGCAATTAACAGAAAATAAAATTGATGGTTGCCTGAGAGCTGGGAGTGAGAGGAGGAAATGTCCATAGTGCGGCACAAGGAAAGTTTTAGGGGCGGTAGAAATGTTCTTATCTTGATTCTGGTGGTGGACTTATGGGCGTATCCCTCTTAAAACTCACTAAACTATAAATTTTACACGGGCAGTTTATTATATACCCATTATATCCCCAGTAAGTTTTTTCCCAAAAGACAGCTGAAATTCCCCAAAGACAGATCAAAAAGATAACATGCTGTATTATTCAATTTTTATAAAGTTCGAAACAGATAAAATCAATCTGTGATTAAAATAGTGCATATGTGAGGGGCGGATGTTCACTTAGTGACCAGGAAACTTCTGGATGCTAGTGATATTTTCTACATCTTTGAGAAGTAGTTACATGGGATGTTTATTTCTGAAACATTTATTGAGCTACACACTAAAAATGCGTGCACTTTTGCCATTTTTGTTGTACTTCAATAAGAAAATTTAAAGGTGAAGGATTGGTAGAAATTAAAGGAAATCTAAGAGACACAGCAACCAAAGGCAAAGCATGGATGTCATATGGCTTAAGATTTTAAAAACTCAGCTGAAAAAAAATGTGAGGAAAGGAATGAAAATCAAACATGGACTATTTATCATATATTAAAGAATGCTTGCTTGTTTTATTGCATGTACTGTGGTTACATTTAAAGTCCTCATCTGCTAAATAAACATAGTAAAGTATTTATAGGTGAAATAATTGAATAGGATTTGCTTTAAACATCAGCAAATAAATAAATAAATAAAATAAAAAACACAGGCCAGGTGGGGTGGCTCATACCTGTAGTCCTAGAACTTTGGGAGGCCAAGGCGGGTGGATCACCTGAGGTCAGGAGTTTGAGACCAACCTGACCAACATGATGAAACCCTGTCTCTACCAAAAACACACAAAAAAATAGCCAGGTATGGTGGCGGGCACTGGTAATCCCAGCTACTCAGGAGGCTGAGGCAGGAGAATTGCTTGAACCTGGGAGGTAGAGGTTGCCATGAGCTGAGATCACACCATTGTGCTCCATTCTGAGAAACAACAGTGAAACTCCTTTTCAAAAAAAAAAAAAAAAAAAAAAAAACACATGTGCTCAAAGATATGTTGATCATCATGGAAGTTGAATGCAGATGCATGAGAATCAATAACATTCTCTTGGATTTTGCATATACGTATTTTTACAAAGCAAAAATACAATTCAAGTGAAGGTGAGGTTCAAGGACGAGGTAGAGGGCCCAGAAGGGTGTGATGACGTCTATTATGCCTATGACCTGTATTCCATTCTTTGGACTTTGAAGATTAAAATATCCACAGCATCAAAATGGCTATGTCAAAATGTCCTGCTTCAGAATACACATGGCAAGAGATTTCTCAGGGACCCAGAAACATGACAAGCATGAAAAGAATGAAATTTAAGAGAGTCCAATTAGGTCCTGAATGACAGCCAGGCAGATATATTATGACAAACAGTGCCCTTCCTTTCTCCAGAGACTGATCTATTTTGAACCCAAAGAGAAGAAAGTGAGCTCGTATAATCCTGGGAATTTTACCTTCCTCCTTGTCTCTAGTTGTCTCAATCTGAAGCCTATTCAGGTTCTGGAAGGGAGAGAATAACAGCAAAGAATAACGGAAGCAAAAAAAAAAAAAAAAAAAAAAAAAACAGATTCTGATGGTATCAGTCAGAATACTGGCAGGACACAGATGTCATACTTATCTGAAACTTTAAGGAGAAATAAACTATTTTTCAGAGGTGGAGGTTGGGTTACAAGGTAAGGATTTGAAGCACCTGGGACTAGCTACAGAATGCCTTAGTATCCTGGGCCTAAAAAAGCAAAGAAAGAGAACACTTAATCAGAGCCTGGTGAGGTAAAGGTGGGTGCAGTAGGGGTGGGGATGGGGCGTGGGACAACTATTGCCACTACTGTAGCCTTGAAGGACACACACCCTGCAAAACATGATGAGAAACACTTTCCTGGGACTAAATATCCCCCACCTCTCTCTGCCCATTGCCTGATTTCTTTCCAGAACCTCCCATTGACAGAGCCAAACTGGAAGCCAGAGTCATGGAAGCCCAGGTGATACAATCAACCTCCTGAGTCAACAAGTAGGGTAGACAAGGTTGCCAAACAGACTAGGAAGGTGGGGGATGGAGAATGACCAGCACACACCCCCAAAGGGTGATTTACACCACACCAGAGTAGGTAAGATCTTCAAAACCACAATTAGTTAAAACTGATGGCCATTTGGCAAAATCTAACTCATTCAGACCCATGCTTACAGATCCCTAAACTGAACTGAGTATTTCTAAGCATTTAACAAGAGGCCAGAGGACAATGAATGATAGCAGATTCTTCACACACACACACACACACACACACACACACACACACACACACACCCCATAGGGGAAATGTTAAGGAGCTACTCATGCCCTTTCTCAAGTTTCTAAGACAAAAATCTTGCCTTTTAAGTTAAAAATGTCCAAAGCAAATGCACAAAAAAGTGGAGAAAGATTGTTGCATTTTTCTATTGGGCTTTAATCATCACTCTACGAAAAGAGAAGAGTTCCGAGCAAAGTCATTACTGACTTTGGAAACAACTCCAAGGCCGATGGGAGGGGAGCATCCACGTCCTAGTTCTGTTACAATCTCACCTGGCTGTCTCTGTGCCTTGCAGATAGTTAGGGCTGACATTTTCACTTTTGATGAGCTTTTATGGACTCTGCAGAGGTTTCCTGCTGGATTCTTCTCTCACACAGCTCATTAGACACCCCCCTCGCCGCCTCCCCCGACCCAGCCCCCTGCCCCTGCCCCTGCTGCAGCAGCCAACACCATCTTCCCCAGCCCCAGGTCATCTAGGCATCTGCCTTGGACCTCATATGCTGCTTTTCCATGACTCCTTCAGTTACTATATTGAAGCAGATCAAAACAACCCCATGTTGGCTCTCCCCTTTGCATAGTCCAGAACTGATCCCCAGGAAACACACACATCTCACGCCCTGACAATAGCTGGGCCACTTCCTGAGCAATGATATTCCTACTCTGCCACCCAAGCAGTTGGCTACCCCCTCTATTCCTGGCCTTCCAGTGTCTTAGGGTGAATCTCAAATGCATGGTCCCTCTAAACTCCCTAGGCTTGATGCAGGCATAAGCCTCTGGTTTTCCAACTGCAAGAAGACAATTCAGAGCTTTCTGATTAGTCCTCTTAGCGATTCCCGCTGGGATTTCGAGTTACAAGACAATACACCCTACTTCTTCCCAAGACGGTAATGATGACACAATACATGGCCACAGTTCCCTCTACAGAGAGATCTTGTCTCGTCTCCTTTGGACTCTTAGGTACACAAAAGCCATAGACCAGGATAATCACTTTCTATGCAAGGTAATGTCTTTTGATAGCTGTATTATGGGTGCCTCTGTGAAAACTGAGACAAGACCACCATTCTAACATCCTATTACCTACATCACACACGTGTGTATGTGTGTATGTGATACTTTATTATACAGTTTCTATAACAACTTCAAATAGTTAAGAGTGCTTTAAGAACCACCACACCCCCCAGTTCAATTATAATCTCCAGCTCTCACTGATCACTGCTGATCTGGTTATAAATTACTTCACAACCAAAAGCTTACCTTGAGAATTTTTCCATCCATATGTTCCCAGATTCAAATAAATAAAACCTACTTGAAATGTGTGGACTTAAAATAGTCTTCTAACACATTCCTCACACATTAAATGACTCTCAAATAACTAGCTATTGGTGACATTCCTGATAGTGCCCTAGATTTTTCAACTTTTGCAAGAGCCCAGATGGTCAGAAGGAATTTTACCAAATTTGGTTACTTGTTTTTAATGGAAGGATTTTAAATATCCTTTTAACAATCGTCTCAAACTTGCATTTAAAGACTACTTAGCAGTATTTGTAACTAGGAGAACAGATAATTACCAGAGTAAGCTAGCAAATTCCCACTGCTTATAACCTGAAATGGGAAGTAACGCATGATCAAGAAAGTAAAAAGTTACTTACATATGTATATATACACACATTTTAAAATCATTGAGTGAGCAAAATGGCATTAAACCTGGTTAATTCTGCCAATGTCCATTTGAAAAGAACCATGTAAATTGTCTATGAAAAAAATTCTCTCATAGTTAAGTCAGATCCCTCATCATATCATCCTTTATCTAGGACTGTCAAAAATAAAACATTTTGGATCTATTCACAATAAAATATGACATTTTCAGATTGAATTTCATACAATATATTTTTATCCATTATGCTCACAGATCAAAAGTGACTAGATTCATCAGCCAAAAAGAGTTGCTGAGAACTTTATAAAAATAACAATTCTGATTTTTTTTTTGGAGGGGGGCAACTTCTTTATGATGAGGGGAGTTAGAAAAAGATGAAAAATTTTTTTGAAAAAAGAACCTGGCCGGGCACGGTGGCTCACGCCTGTAATCCCAGCACTTTGGGAGGGTCAGGCGGGCAGATCACGAGGTCAAGAGATCAAGACCATCCTGACCAACATGGTGAAACCCCATCTCTACTAAAAGCACAAAAAATTAGCCGGGCCTAGTGGAGCGTGCCTGTAGTCCCAGTTACTCAGGAGGCTGAGGCAGGAGAATTGCTTGAAACCGGAAAATGGAAGTTGCAGTGAGCCGGGATCAGGCCACTGCACTCCAGCCTGGTGACAGAGCAAGACTCTGTCAGGCAAGAAAGGAAGGCAGGCAAGAAAGGAAGAAAGGAAAGAAAGGGAGGGAGAAAAGGAAGGAAGGGAGAAAACAAAGGAAGGGAGAAAAGGAAGGAAGGAAGGAAGGAGGAAGAAAAGGAGGGAGGGA